>NC_132791.1:133189000-134420000 GCF_048418805.1 Vulpes vulpes | reverse complement strand
TGCACCTAGGCAGCTCAGGGCTCATTCATCGTCCCCAACCAGGCACCTCTGCGCCAGCGCACTGGGTCCCAGGGCGGCGGGCGCGGCCCGTTAGAGTCGAGACCCCAGGTGACGGAGACCGTGAGCACGGCGAGCAGGTAGCCCCGGAGAGCTGCGCGGGGAGGGAGGGGAACGCGGGAGGCCGAGACCACTCCCTCCTACTTCCCCGACGTTATTTCCTGGGAGGAGTCGGAGCGCGCGGGCGCCCGCGCAGATCCCCAGAGCCCGCTCGGGAGTCGGCGGCGTCGGGGCGGGTGGTCCCCGCGCGCGCGCCAGGCTGCCCCCACCGCGAGCCGTGGCCCTGGACCGCAACGGGCCTGCTACGACCTCTAAAGGCGTCCGCGAGCGTTCTCTCACGTCGGCTCGTTGGTCTAGGGGTATGATTCTCGCTTCGGGTGCGAGAGGTCCCGGGTTCAAATCCCGGACGAGCCCTACTTTGGTTTTGGCGGAGACCGGGACGCCCGGAGGCCCTGGGGAAGGGACCGGCGCCGCGCGCAGGCCTCCCCGCAAACCCCGCGCGACCGGCCAGAGCTTGGAGCAGGTTCGCCGGGAGCTCTTTTGCTCCGAGCGCACAGCCCGGCCGGCCTGCCCGCGGGGGGCGCGCACGGGGAGAGCGCACCGACCTGGTCCAGCCCTTCGCCTTCCCGCCCCCTTCTTCGTGCGCGGGGCCGGGCCCAGGGGGCCGGGGCTGCGGATGACAGGGAGCGGAACGGGCCGGGACCCGCCACGACTCGGCCTCCGTGGGCTTGGGGGCGGTCCAGGGCGAGCGGGGGGGGGGGTCTCCGGCTGGCTCTTCCCAAGCGGCAGGAAGGGTGCAAGCCCCGGCCGATCGCGGCCACGGGTCCAGATCCCCGAGCCGGAGAGCGCCTCCCTCAGCTCCTTCCTCGTTAGTATAGTGGTGAGTATCCCCGCCTGTCACGCGGGAGACCGGGGTTCGATTCCCCGACGGGGAGAAGCGGTGTGCTTTTTGCTTTCTTTCGTTCTTCTAGTCCTACGATAAAATCCTATTCACGGTGAAGTATGCGTCCCAGGGCGTGCGGTAGAGATTTTCTTTAAAAAGAAGGGAGAACGGGAAGGCACAAAGTAGAGAGGATAGCTGGTGCTCGGGCTCATATTCTAAAAGTTCGAGTTTGTGTTTTGCATTCAAGCAACTTGCATGTGAATCGTGCTGCCGAATGAGCCCTCGGTCCCCTCCGTTCAGTGAATGACGCGGTCGGAGCGAGGACAGAAGCGCACCGTCACGGGGCTCCGCTGGGCGTGCAGCCCCCTGCGCAGGCGGTGACTGGGCCACAGGGTCCCCACGGAAAAGCCATCCCGACGCGAGGTTTTGAAAAGTTTGTCGGGTCGGGGGGGAAAAGTGCTGCGTTGGCCGGGAATCGAACCCGGGTCAACTGCTTGGAAGGCAGCTATGCTCACCACTATACCACCAACGCCCGCCGCGAGCCCCTGTTTCCCACGTCAAGAATTCAGTGCGTGCCCAGGCGCGAGGCGGAGCGGTGGGTGGGTGTGGACCAGGCGGGGAGACCCAAGGGGACCCGAGACCCCCCTGTCACCCCGGAAGGGACAGCGCTTGACCGCGCACAGCCGACACACGACAAAGCAAGATTCCGAGGACCTAGTGAAAGGGGCTTTCTAAGTCGCTGATAAAACCGGGGTTACATTTAAGATTTTAGGGGAGGGACCAGAGCTGCAGCGACACCGCGATGGCTTTGTCACCCCCGGAAATAAGTCACACTAGCCGCTTCTCTGTGGGTCCTGAGGTTAAAGAGCTGGGCTATGCGCCAAGAGCCTCTAAGCATAGATTGCGCACAGGACGAGGTTCCATCCCCAGGTGACCGCGCACGGCTCCGGAGGTGACGCGGGCTGAACCCCCGGGGGGGCGGGGCTGAGGCTTTGGCTCCGCCCCCTGCTGCTGACGATAGTTCTGTTCACGAGAACCGGGCCGCCGCGGACGCTAGAGGGCCTCGTGGCGCAACGGTAGCGCGTCTGACTCCAGATCAGAAGGTTGCGTGTTCAAATCACGTCGGGGTCACGAAACGTTGCAGTTTTCGTTATCTCGATTTGCCTTGGTATTTTCCTTTCGGGCAAAGGAAGAGGAGGTTGAAATTCGTTTCATTGTACCAAAAGAATACTAACTCCGGCGCCTCTAAGGTTTTGGTTTTTTCCCCCGAAATGTATGCGTTTTCTAAATATTCTAAATACAAATTTAGGAATTAATGTTGCATCTGCACTGTTTTTGTCAAATCAGCGGATAGCGATACCTTTAGTCTCATAGATGTTTTAGGTATCCTAACGCAAATTGTTCACGGAACAGCCTCGAGTTCTTGTTCAGAAAGGGTACTTGGAGCAATAGAGATTCTTTGTTGGAAAGGGTGTGGCAAGAATTGATAATTATTATAAGTAGCAATTAAATAACTAAATGCAGATGTTCCCCAGACTTCCTAAATGTCCCTAGAAGCCTGGAGCCGTGCAATTTTGCTGCCTGGAGGCGAAGGGAGCAGAGGAATGCAGGCCAGCTACTCCATAGGCCTTCTCCTTCCCAGGGGGAAATTTCTTCCTGGACATCTCTTTCCTAACTAACAGGGCCTCCGTTGGAGGGACCAGGCCTGGGCTGCAGAAGAGGAATTTGGGCGGGCTCAGCACCACGCGCCTGCTCGCAGGCTGGACACTGTGCCGCTGTCCGGGTGCTCCAGCCACTCCACTCTGTTGGAGTGGTCGCTGTGTCACCTGTGCAAAGACGGAGGCAGGGAGTCCGCCCTCACGGCCGAGCTGTGCGTGCTCCATATGGGGATTGCTGATGACTTAGGAAGCAACCCAGGAGCTCCTGCAACCCTGCCTCGGAAGGCTTGTGACCGGGGCTGCAGGCAGCCCCGCTACCCATCACTGCCCACCCTAAGCAGAGTACGTTTTAGGAGATAAAAAATGGGGAATTATTTTTTTCTGTCTTGCATTCAACATTTATTAGCTGACATTCATTCATAAGGAAGATCCTTCTCTCGTCCACTGGGGCCAGGGGATGTGTTAATCATAACCATAGCTGACCCACAGGGCTTGCTGTGGGCCAGGCAGGGTGCTGAGTGCTTTAGTGACCTTATTTCAATTAGTCCTGACACCGGCCCTGCAGGGCTGTAGAACTATGCCCATTTTATTTTTATTTCTTAAAGATTTTATTTGTTCATGAGGTACAGAGAGGGAGGCAGAGACATAGGCAAGGGGAGAAGCAGGCTCCTCATAGGGAGCCAGATGCAGGCTGGGGATCACGCCCTGAGCCCAAGGCAGATGCTCAACTGCTGAGCCACCCAGATGGCCCAAACTATGCCCATTTTAGAGGTGACACCCAGAAAGATTGAGCCGTTTGCTAAGTGACAGAGATTGCAGGTGGGTAGGCTCAGAGACTCACCTGTGACACCCAAGTCTATGGACTTTCTGATGCCTGGTGTTCCCTAAAAGCCCACCAGAGGAGTGACCAGGAAAGCTTGGTGGCCCCAGGGAGGGAAGGATGGTTGCAAAGGGTGGTTTACAGTCTGGAAGAGCCCTGGCATTAGGGATGGAATATTTCTAGCCTATAGACCAAATCCAGTCCACAGACGTGTTTGGTGCCAATAGTAACAGCTCAGTAAATTTTACATGTGTATCTAGATTTCTAGCTTCTCTTTAAAAATGGAAAGATCTGTTCACACCTGGGCTACACGTTCACACAGTAACAAGCCACTAGAGCTGAGTCTTGCCTCTCTCTTGCAGACATGCACCCCATGCTCCCCATCACTGACCATCCTTCATAGACCAACTTAGGGCCCATCCAGAAAATGTGGTGTTGGGCAAAAGCCTGGATTTTTGGCAGAAACAACACAGTGAGCTCCCACCCTGCCAAATACGTAGCACTGATAGATGAAATCTAAAATACAGTGAGCTAAAAAGGCCATAGCTAGGCTTAGAAATGAACAATTCAGTGGTCCAAATGCAAAGCCCTGAACCAGGCTGATGGTACAGGTCTGCAGAGCTCCCGGCCAACAAGTGTGCAGCAGCAGCAAGCTGTTGAGGTCTTATAAGAAAACAGGGACTGACTGGAGACAGGGAGGGAAGGCAAAGCTGCAGTGGTGTCCCTGTGTCAGAAAAGGAGGCTGTAAAAAACAGCCAACTCCTTGCCTGGAGCTGCAGGTGCGAAAAGGCAGGGGGGACTCAGGTGCAGCCCCAAGACTAGAAACACATACAATGTTCCCTCTCATCAGTGATTGCATTTGAGATACCCTCGGTATCACAGAGGGGCAGGAGCCCCCAAATATCATTATAAGAACTGATTGGGGGTGCCAGGGAGGCTCAGCTTCCCACTCTTGGTTTCTGCTCAGGTCGTGATCTCCGGGTCATGAGATCCAGTCCTGCATGGGACTCCTGGGCTCAGCAAGGAGTCGCCTTGAGATTCTCTCCCTCTCCTTCCCCCTGTGTGGGTTCTCTCTCTCTCTCTCTCTCTCTCTCTCTCTCCCCCTCCCTTTCTTATAATAAATCTTTCTTAAAAGTAAATATTTTTTAAAACTTGATTGATCAGGGATCCCTGGGTGGCGCAGCGGTTTGGCGCCTGCCTTTGGCCCAGGGCGCGATCCTGGAGACCCGGGATCGAATCCCATATCAGGCTCCCGGTGCATGGAGCCTGCTTCTCCCTCCGCCTGTGTCTCTGCCCCTCTCTCTGTGACTATCATAAATTAAAAAAACAATTTTATAAAAAAAAAAAAAACTTGATTGATCTAGGAGCAAGGAGGAAAGGTAATAGCAATGGCCAAATTATAGCTCAGGGAGAAGTGACAGTGAAGAAAGAGAGAGAAAACCACAAAAACTAAAAGCTCTTCCAGCCAAGAGGAAGTTACAAACGCAAATCCCAAAACAGATGAAGTTTCATGGCGAGAACGTAATTGAAACAGAGACAATCATTGGAACATAAATGAAAATAAGGGTATGGAGCAGTCTGACAAAGAATCTTAAGCAAGTGTGGTCCTGGTATATAAAAAGGTAAATAACAAAATCAAATCATGAGACAAAAAGTCAAAACTGCAATTAAAATCATTTGCATTTGACTTGCAATCAACTCATTAGAAATCTTACACATGAATGACAGATGTCACCAAATAAGTCTGTCTTACATTCGAAACTGGGCACAGGGAGCCCTGGTGGCACAGCGGTTTAGTGCCGCCTGCAGCCCAGGTGTGAATGGAGCCTGCTTCTCCCTCTGCCTGTGTCTCTGCCTCTCTCTCTCTCTGAATGAATAAATAAATAAATCTTAAAAGAAAGAAAAAAAGAAAGAAAGAAAGAAACTGGGCACAATCTGGTTGAGAGTTAGCTATTAAAAAAAAAAAAATTCACGAATTGACCCAAGACACAGAACAGAGGGACAAGAAGTTTTAAAAGCACAGAAAAAAGAAAAAAATAATAAAAAGAAAAGCACAGAAAAGAGGCAGGTCTGGCTTACTCAGTGAAGCATGTGACAACTCCTGCTCTCTGGGTTGTGAGTTCGAGCCCCACATTGGGTGTAGAGATCACTTAAAAATACATCTTTAAGATAAATAAGTAATTAAGATGTGAAAAAGGAGGCTAAATGATGTGGAGAATAGAATTAGAAGCTCTGATTACCTCTAACAGGAATTTTTTTTAAGACAATAGAAAATGGCACAGAAACTGTATATACATAGAGTTAATTCTTAAAATTTTGCCCTGGAGCTTTACCCGTATACCTTTTATTTCACTTTTTAAAAAACCAGAAGCAAATAGGGCAAAATGTGTTAATATTTAAAGAATTGAACAGTAGTTATGCTTTTTTTTAGTAGTTATGCTTTTTTTTATTCAGAGACACAGCTAGAGAGAGAGAGACACAGGCAGAGGGAGAAGCAGGCACCATGCAGGGAGCCCAATGTGGGACTCAATCCAGGGTCTCCAGGATCACGCCCTGGGCTGCAGACAGTGCTAAACCGCTGCGCCACCAGGGCTGCCCAGTAGTTATGCTTTTAAAAGGTATTATTTTAAAAATATTCTTATTTATTTTTAAATATTTTATTTATTTATTCATGAGAGACACAAAGAGAGAGAGAGGCAGAGACACAAGCAGGCTCCATGCAGGAGCCTGATGTAGGACTCCAGGAGCCCTGGACCCAAGGCAGGTGCTAAACCACTGAGCCACCCAAGGATCCCCTAAAAAGTGTTCTTGATATCTGAAATATTTCATAATTTTTTTTGTGGTAAGATACACTTTTTTTTTTTGTGGTAAGGTACACTTAACCTACAATTTACCATTTTAACCATTTTGATGTGTACAATGCAGGGGTTTGTAGTGTATCATGCAGTTGTGCATCAATCACCATGACTCTTCCAGACCCTTCTGAGTCTACTCATTCCTGAAAGAGACTTATTGGTTGATGATGAGAATTCACATCTCGGAACTTCTTCAGGGGATATTCCGTTCTCAGAAATAAATGAGACTAACATCGGTGCCTCCTGAATATTATAATATCCTAATCATCTGCCCTGACCTTTGGATCACAAGCCAATTCTAACCCTTCCTAGTCTTGGGAAAAATTCAACCCTAGCAAGAACAGTTGACAGCTCCTCATGACACCTCGAGAAGAACTGGGATAAACAACAGAGATTTTGTTCACTAACTTGAACGGGCAGCTGATAGTTGCCTAGCCGATAGAACAGATAGTTTTTGTTTTGTTTTGTTTGTGAATAATGCGAATCCCGATGCTATGCTGGCCCATCAAATATTCCTGAAAGGCCAAATATCTTCTGGCATAATGTGCAAGTAGGAATTTAAAGACGTGGGGGGTGGGGGGCGGGGGGCAGGGACACTGTATTGGGTCTATCAGGCATATCCCACCCAGGCACTGATTCCAGAAAAATCTCCCTTCACTAGGTCATGAGAAATAAAGTACCCTGGGGGTACTTTATTTATTTTAGAGAGAGAGAGAGACAGAATGGGGCGGAGGGGGTGGGGGCGGAGATCAGAGGATCAGAGAAGCAGACTCCCGGCTGAGAGCAGAGCCCATCATGGGGCTCCATCCTAGGACCTGATCATGACCTGAGCTGAAATTAGGAGTTGGCAGCTTAACCAACTGAGCCACCAAGGTGCCCCAGATCTCTGATTTTTTAATATTAATCTCGGGCTCCCCAGAATGAAATTGTAAGCCTCTGTGGCACACACATAAGTCTGCCACCACCCCTTACCACTTTCACTCTAGCAGCTGCAAGAGTCATGAGACACATTTTTGACAAATGAGAAATCTACTGCGTATGTCTAGAAAGGCTTCTCCCCGTCCTGATAAAAGGGGCAGAGAACTTTCATGGCCATCTTGCAATCATAAGGGACATGCCAGAGAATCATAGAAAGGCCAGTCCACATCTCTAACACAACCACCACCTACCTGATAACTTCTTGCTGTGTGAGAGAAAACAGGTCCCTATGGTTCATGCCACTGCTAACTGGGTTTTTTGTAACTTGCAGCCAAAAGAGTTACGAAGTGATGTAGAAACCCATAAGAACTTCATGGATTTACATTTGGCTGAATCATACGAAAATAGTATTTTTGTAGATCAAACGATTGACTCTCAGTAGTTTTGCCTCATTCATTCACCCTCTATGGCTAAGAACACTCTAGGTCTGTGGATGTGTGTCAGTCAGTATGCTTTTGGCAGCAAATGACTAAACTCTTAAGTCAATGCGTTAGGGAAGAGACCTGCCGGTTCCCATAAGGAAAGTGCAAAACAAGCATCCAGAGGCTGAGGAACACCTCAAGATCCTGGGTTCCTGACCCAGGCCTTCTCCAAAACTAACTTCATTCTCAGGCTGCCCCCTTCCAGAGCACCACCAGCAGCAAGGTGGACTTTGTGGAGAAAACAAGTTTCTGCCCAACATTCTGGACAAGAATCCTAAAATCTCCATGCCCTGGGTCACTTGGGTCACATGCTGATTCCTGAACCCACCATCCCAGAATAAAATATGTTGGCTGGTGTAAATCAATCAGCATCCAATCCTGGACCTGCGATGGGGTCAGCTTCCCTCTCAGACCCAGAAAATTCTAGGTGTCTTCTGAAAGTGGGAATGGCTGGGAGAATGGACACTAGCTAGATAACCACATGGTCCATTACAATAGGTCTCCATGAAGTTAGGGACCAGGAATTGGGAGAAACAAACTGACTACACTGGAAACTGACTACCCTGAAGGGCGGTGGGGAGTGGAGGCCGGGGGCGGGGAGCAGGTGGTCCCCTAAAGCAAAGTTAGGGTGTTGTTTGAAGAAAGAGGAAGGGTGTTGGACAGGTGACAGTTACAAATACCCACTACTTATTCCACAGAAGGCCCCCAAATGTATTTATTAACTCTATTATGACATTAGTGTTTGGAAAGAGCCTCACAAGACTTTATTTTATTTTATTTTTTTAAATATTTATTTATTTATTTATTTATTTATGATAGAGAGAGAGAGCGAGGCAGAGACACAGGAGGAGGGAGAAGCAGGCTCCACACTGGAGAGTGGGGTGGAGGGAGAGAGAGAATCCCAAGCTGACTCCATGCTCAGGACAGATCACATCGGGAGGCTCAATCCCATGACCCTGAGATCATGACCCGAGCCAAAGCCAGGGGTTGGATACTTGGCCCACTGAGCCACCCAGGGGCCTCAAGAATATTTCCCTCCCCCCATTTATCCTGCTAGTATAGTAGAAGAAATAATACCACACACGTTTCAGCTTACTTTTTTCAACAGTATAATCATCTGTAATAAACTAACATTTACATCTGTATCAGTTGGCTATTGCTATAATGATCTGGGTCGTCTTCTTCTTCTTCTTCTTCTTCTTCTTCTTCTTCTTAACATTTTGACCTCCTCTTCACTCATTTCTCCCACCCCCACCACCTCTGGCACCCCCAATCTGTTCTCCATATTCATGAACCTTCCCTTGTTTTGTTTTTAGATTTCACACATAAGAAAGATCCTATGCTATTTGTTTTTCTCTGATTGATTCTACTTAGCATAATGCTCACCAGGGCCATCTAGGTTGTTATGACTCACAAGATTACATTATTTTTCATAGCAGAATAATATTCTAATATTCCAGGATACACACACACACATACATATGTACACACCACATCTTCTTTATCTGTTCATCCATCTGTAAACATTTGGTTGTTTCTATATCCTGGCTGTTGTAAATAAGGCTGCAGTGAATGTGGGGATGCAGATATCTTTTTGAATTTTGCTTTCCTTTTTGTTGGATAAATGCTCAGAAATGGAATTGCCAGATCCTATGGTAGTCCTGTCTTTAAGTTTTTGATGAGCCCTCCATACTATTTTCCATGGTGGCTGCACCAATTTGCATTCCCACCACAGCACACAAGGGTCCCTTTTTCTCTGTATCCTGACCAAAACTTGTTTCTTGTTTTTTTGATGACAGCTGTTCTAACAGGTGTGAGGCTATATCTCATTGTGGTTTTGATTCATATTTCCCTGGTGCTGAATGATGTTAAGCATCTTTCATGTACTTGTTGGTGAGCTGTATGTCTTCTTTGGGAAAATATCTATTCCAATCTTCCGCACATTTTTAAATCCGATTTTTTTTTTTTTTGCCATTGAGTTGTATGTGTTCATTAGATATTTTGGATATTAGCCCCTTATCAGGTATATGATTTGCAGATATTTTTTCCAACTACTAGATTGCTTTTTTGTTCTGTTGATGGTTTGCTGTGTAGAAGCTTTTGGTTCGATGTAGCCTCTCATTTGTTTTTAGTCTTGCTTTTGCTTTTGGTGTCAGATTTAAATATATATATATATATTGCCAAGACTTATGTCGAGGAATCTACAGCCTGTGTTTTTTTCTAGGTGTTCCTTGGTTTCAGGTCTTATGTTCAAGTCTTTAATCCATTCTGAGTTAATTTTCGTGCATAGTGTAAGACAGTGATCCAGTTTCTTTTCTTTTATTGCATGTGTGGCTGTCCTATTTTCCCAGCCCCGTTTGTTGAAGAGACCACCCCTTTACCCGTTGTGTATTCTTGGCTCCTTTTCCAAAAATCGATTGACCATATATGTGTGGGTTTATTTCTATTCAGCTCTCTATTCAGCTCCATTTATCTACGGAGCAGTTTTTATGCTAATACCGGGCTGTTTTAATTACTACAGCTCTGGAATGTAGTTCAAAATCAAGAAACTGTGATGCTTGTGGCTTTGTCTTTTCTCAAGATTGCTTTGGCTCTTTGTGTTCTCTTGTGGCTCCATACAAATGCAATATTGTTTTGTCTTGTTTTTTTTTGTTTTTTTTTTTGTTTTCTATTTCTGTACAAAATGCCTTTGGAATTTTAATAGAGATTGCATGGAATCTGTGCTTTGCTTTGGGCAAGGAGAGCGTTTAAATCCCACTGAGAGCAAGGTAGTTTAACAAATGGTGCTGGCATGAGGAACTCTCCCATCTGTCCAGAACAAAAACCCTAGTTCTTACGCACAGGAGGAAAACTTCCAGATATATGGAAATTTTAAGTGAAGGAAAGAAGGCAGGCGAACATCTGACTCCAGGATGCCCCAGACTCGTCCCAGCCAGAACCCCGGAGGGCCGCCTCTGGCATTCAGCCTCTCTGATTGGGTCCCAAGGTCTACGTCACAGGGTGTCCAGCCAATGAGGGTCGGGCGTGGACAGCGCGCTCAGCCAATGGGACCAGGGCGGGAGATTTGAAAGGGCCTCGGCGGGGGCCCGGCCCGGCAGGTTCAGTCGTTTGCCCGCGGCCAGGGGGTGGCTGTGCCACGGGCTCCAGGTGAGCTGGCTCCCCTTCGCGGGTCTTGTGCTGGGAGAGGACAGGTGATCGGGCAGGTCGGGGGTCCGTTGGGCGGCCCGCGCGCACCTGCGGGGCCCCTGGGAGCTCAAGGGCAGAGGGAGGGTCCTGAAGAGGCGGGTGTGCAGGAGCAGGGGCTGGGGGCGGCGAGACGAGCGCCCGGGTGCGCCCCGATGAGCCAGCAAGGTGACCAGCTCCCTTTCAGCAGCCCCAGCCCCGCGCTTCCGCCTCGATCGGCCCAACCCCTCCCTCCCTCTCTCGCTCCCTTTTTTCCCCGCTTCTTACCACCCTGTTTCCCTTGTCTGCCCAGCTCTCCTCCCCTCTTCCCTCTAACGATGACCCAGAAGGAGAACGCCTACCCCTGGCCCTACGGCCGGCAGACGGTAAGGGCTTCCCCACTGCCCCTTCCCCAACCCGCGTGGAGATTTGCACCCCACCTGCCTGGGGCTTTGAGGTCTGGCGGAGGGCGACCCCTCCCAGTCGTCTCCGCTTTGCCCCTACGTCTGGATCCCCAGAGTTCGCCGGCAGAATCCGGTCTGGTCATTTGCAACCACATCCTGGCAGGCGCTGCTGCCAACCGGAATCTGATCAGCCTGTCAGGACTTTTGCGGGGCTGGAGCCTACTTGTCATATATACAAACGAAATCTGGGACTGGAGCAAGGGGGTTTGCCCTTGGGCGGTGATTCCCAACCCTTGTCCTGAACAAATAGGCTACACAAGAAGTAGATAGAGATAAACCCTGAACGGATTTTTACTATAGGTTTAAAAGATGCAGGACATGTTAAATTAATCATTTGGAATTTGTTTGAGTGAGTGGTGTGAGATCCGGATCCAAAACGGTTTATTTTCCAGTGGTCCTGAGACCTTTTAGTGGACCGTCTACCCCCTGATTTGAAATGAGGCCTTTATCATATAAAAGCCCCATCTATATGTGGGTCTTTTTCTGGACTCTCATTTTGTTCAACTTGCTTATTTGTAAGTTCTGTACTGATATCGCTGCTCAGGAATGGGTTTTTAGGGCACAAGACTTTCTTCTTTTGGCTAAGAAAAAGGAAGGTGCTCTCACAGGCTTTGCTCCCTGTTTGTGGGGCTGGGACATCCTGAAGCATCCATCTGTCCCCTCGTCCACCAGCTCCTGCCCTCACGGAGCACTTAGTGAGGCTGACAAGAAAGAGGCTGAAAGAGAAACCATTGTCACTTCTACAGTGGTCACTCCCACAAGAAAGTTGTGTATATTATTTTGAGAAAATGCAAGAGAGAAGTGGTCCCGAGCCACCAGAGTAGCCCCCAGTGTCTGCAAAGTCTCTTGTTGTAAAGGGGTAAATATTGGAATCTATTGTAACATTCAAGACCTCAAGGACCTTATCTAAACCTTAATAGACTGAGGTTTTAATTTTTTAAATTATTTTTTTAAGATTTCATTTTTAAGTAATCTCCTCACCCAACACAGGCCTCAAACTCATAAGCCTGAGATCATGAGTTGCGTGCTTTACTGACTGAGCCAGCCAGGTGCCCCTAGACAGTTTTTTAGGGGGCTGTGAGAATGTCTCTGCTAACACCCCTGGAATTGTGGGTGGGTTTTTGTTGTTGTTGTTGTTGTTGTTTTTTGTTTTTTGTTTTTTACCTGGCCCTCACCTCCCCAGTGGAGGCGAGGTGAATGAGTGTGGGGTTCTGGATGGTACCATAGAGGTTGGACAGTTTCATGCCTGAAAATGTGATGTGGGCCAGCCCAAGGAGGTGAAATGTTTGGTGTTGGGGTGAATCTTTTGCTCATTACCTTAGGCCAACCTAGGTCACTTATTAAGAACCCATTTTAATACAGAGGGAGAAGCAGAGGGGCCTTGGGCTGAATAGCAAAACTATGGTCTCAAGTGTTCCTCTGTGAACAGGGGACGGGTGGGTGGCTGGCTGGGTGGCCCTACCACAAGTACTGAAATGCTGCTTGCAGCACATTCCAGCTGGGTGCCCAGGACAAAGGCATCCTCAGAGCTCCCCACTGCTCCTTCTCAGACTCAGCCTGGCCTGAACACCCTGCCCCAGAGAGTCCTCCGGAAGGACCCCGCCACCCCGTCTGCACTTGTCCTCATGAGCCGCTCCAATGGCCAGCCCACAGGTAACTGGGATGCAGTACAGGATTGAGGGGAGGCAACTAGAGTCTCCAGGGAGGGTGCAGGGCTGAAAATGTCAAAGGCGGGGCCTCAACTCACCTGTTGCTTCCTTAGCTGCCCCTGGCCAGAAGGTGGTGGAGAACAGCAGTGGGATACCCAACTTCTCAATGTGAGTACCCAAGCTTGGGGTGGCACAAGAGAAGGTGGGACATGAGAGAGGTGGCCACCCAGGGGAGGAGCACGGATGCAGGGATGTTAGAAAGCCTAATTCCATCCTTAACTCATCCTCAACTCCCTGGGGAAAAGGGGCAGGGCTGAGCAGGGGCAGGCGGGCTGGGGGACAGGGGAGAATGTGGCCAGCTCGGGGGACCCACCAGCCACCACTTGGCCACCTTACCCCCCACCTCCAATCAGGCGGTCCTTCACCATCGACGACTTTGAGATTGGGCGTCCTCTGGGCAAAGGCAAGTTTGGAAATGTGTACTTGGCTCGGGAGAAGAAAAGCCATTTCATCGTGGCTCTCAAGGTCCTCTTCAAGTCTCAGATAGAAAAGGAGGGCGTGGAGCACCAGCTGCGCAGGGAGATTGAAATCCAGGCCCATCTGCAGTATGAGTCCTACCCTGCCACCGGCCCCAGGCCCTTTGCTCCTCCCCCAGCTCCTCTTTCACCCAACCTGCCCCATCCAGACTGCTCTGTACCTGTCCCAGAGCCCCTCTGGGCTCCCACTAAGCTCCCAGCCCCAACCAGTCTTGAATCCAGAGAGCCACCTCTGGCTCCCCTTCACCACCACCAGCCCCACTGTTCCCGGTCTGGTCCAGATGTGACCCCAGTGTGTCCCCCCTGCCACTGTCATCGTTCCCATTTCCTTAGGCCAGGATGCCGCCTGAGTCCCTGTCCCTGTCTCCCGCAGGCATCCCAACATCCTGCGTCTCTACAACTATTTCTACGACCGGAGAAGGATCTACTTGATTCTGGAGTATGCCCCCCGAGGGGAGCTCTACAAGGAGCTGCAGAAGAGCCACACTTTTGACGAGCAGCGAACAGCCACGGTCGGGGAGGGTGGGCACTTGGGGCCTCCAAGGGGGCCGAGCCTGGGGGTCCGCTGCGTGGAGCTGTGGGGCGGGCAGCCTTGGCTGACCTGCTGTCATTCATTGCCCCCCCCCCCCCCCCCCCCCCAGATCATGGAGGAGCTGGCGGATGCTCTGATGTACTGCCACGGGAAAAAGGTGATTCACAGAGACATAAAGCCAGAGAATCTGCTCTTGGGGCTCCAGGGAGAGCTGAAGATTGCTGACTTTGGCTGGTCCGTGCACGCCCCCTCCCTAAGGTACGGTGTGAATGGTGGGGGGACGTTCAGAATAATACCACTCCAGACCTTGTTACCCAGACATGTGTGGGCTCGTCCACGCGTACCTATAGATGTGGCACTCGACTTACAAAAATAGGAGCCTCACAATTCTGCTGCCCAGATTTCCTACCTGGTATATAGGGGGACCCACCCATTGTGTCGCCCAGCTCATTTGTAATGACCTTGTAGCAGTATTGTAGCTAGACGTGTAACCTGGTCCATTTCTGCAGGACATGCCTGATGCACCTTGAGGCGTCCCCACCCAGTTTTCCCGTTAATTCTAAGATGAGCATTGCCCTTAGATCTGATTATTTTAAGACACGTCCCTCCCCATGGAAATGCCGAGAGGGTGTGTAATGCTACCCCTGGGGCTCCAGGTTATATCTTCACCCTACTCCTGCCCAAGGGCCCTGCCAGAGTTTGATCAAAACACTCCCCTGGCACATCCTGGGGTTGTCCGGCTCCCTGTTGGGCAGCTGGGGAAAGAGAGGGAGGTGGTCTTCATCCGGGTCCCCCACCCTCCCACCCAGGAGGAAGACGATGTGCGGCACCTTGGACTACCTGCCTCCAGAAATGATTGAAGGGCGCATGCACAACGAGAAGGTGGACCTGTGGTGCATCGGGGTGCTCTGCTATGAACTGCTGGTGGGCAACCCGCCCTTCGAGAGTGCTTCTCACAATGAGACCTATCGGCGCATCGTCAAGGTGGGAGGGTGCCCCGGTGCCCGGCTGGGGCTTTGTGCCCACTTAGGGGGGCCAGGGGCTGGCAGGTGCAGGGGTCCTGTGTAATTTCTCCAAATGGAATGGGGGTGGTCAAGGAGGAAGAAGCTGGGATCGAGCTAAGGGGACCCTCCTTCCTCTCCTTCTGCAGGTGGACCTGAAATTCCCCCCTTCTGTACCCACGGGAGCCCAGGACCTCATCTCCAAGCTACTCAAGCACAACCCTTCAGAACGGCTGCCCCTGTCCCAGGTCTCGGCCCACCCTTGGGTCCGGGCCCACTCTCGGAGGATGCTGCCTCCCTCTGCCGTCCAGGCCATCCCCTGACTTGTCCCTGTCACTTATTCGGTTGTGTCTGTCTGTTTGCCTGTATATGTGTAGTTGGAAGAAGGGGTGCCTGGCCTGTTTTTACCTGTCTTCTACCTCCTTTTTATTTAATAAAGGCTGAAACTTTTTATACGGATGAGTTTAGATGCTTACAGGTGGAGACTGCTGGGGTTGGGGAGTGATTCCCCAGAGGGAGAGGATGGGGCCTGGTGGGCACTGCACCACCTACCCTCGTTCTCAGCACCTCCCCATGTTGCTTCTCCCTCTGCTCTGACTCCCAGGGCCTGGCTGCTGGGGCCTGGGCTCCCCTCTGCTGCTCCTGGACTCCCACTGCCTCATGTGCTGCATCTAGTCTTTCCTTCTGGTTCAGTCTCTGCCAACTGAACATAGCTGCATCCTAGAAGCCGTGTTTATTTTCCTGCTCTGCTCAGGATGTAGTACAGGGTACAAAGAAGTTACATAGTCCCTAAAATCACACACCCAGACAGTGGCAGAGCCCAGTTTTAAAGTCCATATCTGGGGGCACCTGGGTGGCTCAGTGACCGAGCAGCTGCCTTCGGCTCCAGGCGTGATTCCGGGGTCCTGGGATCCAGTCCCGTATCAGGCTCCCCGCAGGGACCCTGCTTCTCCCTCTGCCTATGTCTCTGCCTCTCTCTGTCTGTGTCTCTCATGAATAAATAAATAAAATCTTTAAAAAGCAAAGAATTTCCTTTTTACATCCCCTGGTTTCTCTCCCTTCTCTCTGCCGATCCCATCCTTCCTATGGCCCACGAAGTCCACGGTGTCCCAGCCACACCTTCCTTATCCACTTCTCTCATGCTAATTCAAGCCACCATCCTCTGGCTTGGGTCGTGGCAACAGCCTCCTAACTGTTCTTCCTGCTTCTATTCCTGGCCCATTCTCCACATGAGAAGTTCGGGTACTTTAGGAATAAAATCCAAACTCATTCCATGGCAAGGTCTGATTTTCAATCCTGGTTACACTCCTCAGAATCACCTGGAGGGTTTACGAAGGAAATAGAACTCTCAGACCTCAGTCTGAGAAATGCAGATATAATTTGCCTAGGTTGAGACCCAGACACGCATCTGTTTTAAAACTCAGAGTTTGGGGTGCCTGGGTGGCTCAGGAAGTTAAAGGGTCTGCCTTTGGCTCAGGTCATGATCCCAGGATTCTGAGATTGAGTTGGGGTCTCTGCTCAGCAGAGAGCCTGCTTCTCCTCCCTCTGCTACTCTCCACTCCTTGTACTCTCTCACATTCTGTCAAATAAATAAAATGTAAAAATAAAACTGAGTTAAAAATCCCTGCCTAGGGGATCCCTGGGTGGCACAGCGGTTTAGCGCCTGCCTTTGGCCCAGGGTGTGATCCTGGAGTCCTGGGATTGAGTCCCACGTCAGGCTCCCTGCATGGAGCCTTATTTTCCCTCTGCCAGTGTCTCTGCCTCTGTGTGTGTGTGTCTATCATGAATAAATAAATAATCTTTAGAAAAAAAATCCCTGCCTGACTTGGGGCTCATCTCCCAACTGTTCTTCCCCTTCGATCACTAAAGCGCTGGGCTCCTTGCTGTTCCTTGAATATTGCCAAATTTGTTTCCACCTCCAGGCCTTGGCACTGGCTCTTCTCTCTGTCTAGAATGGCACCCACAGCCTACGTTAAGCAATGGGAAGAATCAAGAGATCTGTGTCATGACATTTTGTCAGTGACAAAGGCAAAGAGGCATCATCTCCTTACTCATAAAAATTCCACATATTCTAGCAAGAGCCACCCCCTTAATTAGATAATGTGACAATATGACAATTCCATATCCCACATAAACCCTACATTCCACCCCACATCCCACACAGCCAACATCCTACTTGACCAACCTACAAAGAACACAAGGGCTCGTGTCCTGGGCATGGGGGAAAACTGTCCTTGTTGACATTCTTTTAAGTAAAGATACTATGCTGGGTCCAGCTGACTGGAACATTTGTTCACTTTGGGTGCTTAATGATTACCTTATCTTTCCACTGATGGGACGATGGCAGGAAAGCCACCATTCTTCTTCCTGGGGTGGGGGTGGGGGCTCTAGTTGTATCCTCCTGGTAGGTTGGCCAATATTTTGTTCTTCTTTTCTTTTAAGGTTTTATTTATTTATTCATGAGAGACACACAGAGAAAGGCAGAGACACAGGCAGAGGGAGAAGCAGGCTCCCTGTGGGGAGCCGGTTGCAAGACTCTATCCTAGGACCTTGGGGTCACAGGACTCCAGGATCATGACCTGAGCCAAAGGCAGACACTCAACCACTGAGCCACTCAGGTGCCCCAATAGTTTGCTCTTCAATGCCTGTCTAGATTTCTGTGGGTGGTGTAGATGCTGGCAAGACTGGCGAGTGGTGGTTGGCTCCCCTCATTGTAGCCTGATAGGCAGCGGGCAGATCTGCAGAAGAAGAAGCTTTAGCTGCTGGCTAGCACCCCTGAGTCCTACTCTTTTCTCCACTGTTCTATAGCCATGTGACGTCGGCCAAGTGGTTTAACCTTTTTGAGCCTGTAAGATGGAAATAACAATCCTACCCTGCCTATAACATAGTCTGTTTTCAAGTGCAGTCGTGTGTGTGTTATAAATAGCATTTAAAAATCTAGCCTCCATTAGAAGGAAAGCACAGGAAAACATCCACAAAATGAAAAGGCAACTTACTGAATGGGAGAAAATATTGGCAAGTCATATTTGATATCTGATAAGGATATCCAAAATATTTAACTCAGGAGAAAAAATATGTATATGATTTTAAATGGGCAGAAAATCTGAACAAGTATTTTTCCAAATAAGATATACAAATGGGGCACCTGGGTGGCTCAGTCAGTTAAGTGTCTACCTTTGGCTCAGGTCATGATCCCGGAGTCTTGAGATGGAACCCCACATTGGGCTCCCTGTTCAGCAGGGAGCCTACTTCTCTCTCTGCCTGCTGCTCTCCCTGCTTGTGCTCTCACTCACTCGCTCTCTCTGTCAAATAAATAAAATCTTAAACACACACACACACACAAATGGTCAAGAAGTACATGAAGAGTATGCTCGGCAGCAGCACTGATCTTCAGGGAAATGCAAATCAAAACCACAAGGAGATCACCTCACACCTGTTAAAATGGCTGTTATCAAAAAGACAAGAAGTAAGGGCACCTGGCTGGCTCAGTGGGTGGAGGATACAACTTTTGATCTTGGGGTTGTAGGTTGAAGCCCCTTGTACAGTTTATTTGAAAATAAAATCTAAGAGAGAGAGACAAGAAATACAAAGTGTTGGTGAGGATGTGGAGAAAAAGAAGTACTGGTGTACTGTTGGTAGGAATGTAAATTTGTGTAGCCAGTGTGAAAAGTAGTATGGAGAGTCCCCAAAAATGTAAAGATAAAACTACCATAGAATCCAGTGATTCCAAAGAAAACAAAATACTAACTTGAAAATATTACATGCATCCCTGTGTTCATTGCAGCATTATTTACAACAGCCAAAATGTGAAAGCAATCGAGTGTCTATCAATGGATGAACAAATAAAGAAGATATGATACACACACACACACACACACACACAGTGGAGTATTATCTGGCCATTAAAAAGAATGAAATCTTGCCTTTTGCAACAACATGGATGGACCTGGAGGGCATTGTGCTAAGTTAAGTCAGGCAGAGAAAGGCAAATACCATATCTGGAACCTAAAAACAAGGAAGCAAACAACAAATCAACAAGAAAACCCAAAAAGCCCAGAGATACAAAGAACAGACAGGGACAGGGAGTAGGGGGTGGGAGAAATTGGTGAAGAGGGTCAAAAGACAAAAAAATATGTATTTATGTTTATAAATATGCTATTATAAATGAATATTTATAAATAAGTATAAATATATAGTCTTATTCTAGAAAGGGTTTTAAGTAGTTTACAAGATACGTGAAACAGAAAATAATAGAAAAGTGGAGACACACTCCCCGAAGAACATATACAGATGGCAAATAAGCATGTGAAAGGATATTCAACCTCATTAGTTATTAGGGAACACAAATTAAAACCATGCTGACTGGGGATCCCTGGGTGGTGCAGCAGTTTGGCGCCTGCCTTTGGCCCAGGGTGCGATCCTGGAGGCCCGGGATTGAATCCCGGGTCAGGCTCCCGGTGCATGGAGCCTGCTTCTCCTTCTGTCTGTGTCTCTGCCCCTCTCTCTCTCTCTCTCTGTGTGTGTGTGACTGTCATAAATCAATTTTAAAAAAGAAAACAAAAAACCATGCTGAGAACAATGGCTGAAAGACGAAAGACAGGACCTAAAGAGTTTTCAGGTTTTCCAAAGGAACGGAAAATGGAATTCCCAACCAGGAGACAAATTCCCCACACATGATCTGTAATTCCAAAGAAGTAGCTTTCTAAATTTGGAATAGATTGAAAAGACAGAGGGTGGAGAAGCCCCCTGGAGAAATTCATGTTCTCCCAGGGACCCTATACCTACCTACTGAGTTTTGCAGCCTTATAAACCTTTTTTGGTCTGGTCTTTGGCAAGATTCTTTCTTACTGAATTTATTTATTTATTTATTCATTCATTCATTCATTCATTCATTCATTCATTCGAGACACACAGAGAGAGGCAGAGACACCAGGAAAGGGAGAAGCAGGCTCCCTGTGGGGAGCCCGATGTGGGACTCAATCCCAGGTCTCCAGGATCAGGCCCTGGGCTGAAGGCGGCGCTAAACTGCTGAGCCATCTGGGCTGCCCCCCAGGTGCCCCTCTTACTGAATTTATATATTGTGCTCCTCAACTGATCATGGGAATGAACGAGTCTAATAGTGGGAAGAGCCGAGCTAGTGTCACACACTGTCTCCTTGTGATGTGACTTGGACATAATGGGGGTGGTATTGATCTCACTGACTAATCTACTGATTTCTAATGCCACATGAAGCTGGTTCCTGAGATGGCTGGATGTGCGGCAGTCCTTCTGTGCCCATGGGGACAGCTGAGGTCAGGAAGATGGGTAGCAAACTGTTTCAAAGCGCAGGGTGAGAAATTTTCTCCAGGCTACCTGGGTGGGGAACTGGCCAGTTGGGACTATCAGTGGACACTCTGAAAGATGTTCCACCCCCAAAGCAGCAGCCAATGGTATATATCTGTGGATGAATGTCACATGGTAAAATGGAATAAAATCCAGGGATCTAATTAGATGGATGCAGATGTAGAGAGTGTGGATAGAGAATAATGTACAAGAGAAGGACAAAAAGATTGGTGATTTGGGGTGCCTCAGCTAGTTAAGCATCCAACTCTTTTTTTTTTTTTTTATGATAGTCACACACAGAGAGAGAGAGAGGCAGAGGCATAGGCGGAAGGGAGAAGCGGGCTCCATGCACCGGGAGCCCGACGTGGGATTCGATCCCGGATCTCCAGGATTGGACCCCGGGCCAGAGGCAGGCGCTAAGCCGCTGCGCCACCCAGGGATCCCCCAAGCATCTAACTCTTGATTTCGGCTCAGGTCATGATCTCAGGGTCCTGGGATGGAGTCCCATGTGGTGCTCCATAATCCACAAGGAATCTGTTGGAGATTCTCTCCCTCCCTAACTGCCCCTCTTCCTGCTCATGTGCTCATTTTTTCTGTGTGTGTGTAAAATAACAAATCAATCAATCTTTAAAAAAAAGATTGGTGGTTTTGATGCTTGAAGAAACACAGAAGTCAGAGCATCATCTTTGTATTTGGAGTTGCTGTTAATGTGGGATAGCTTCTGATTACTGTGCTTATCTTTATGAATACAACTACATACACATGGTTTCATTTTTTTTTTTACATGACTTCATTTTAAAATAAAAAAAAAGACAGATCGGCAGAATGAGAGTGGTTGATAGAGCATAAAGATGGAAAGAACCAGGGGCCTCCGTGATTTTGTTGAGCTACTGAATTTATCAACCTTGGAGTCCTCGGAAGCCTTCCTGCCATATAGGTCTTCTGGCTAATTTACTTGTAAGGTCAAGAAATATTAACAGTCTGTCACATCCTTGGTCAATATTTTTTTCTCCCTCTCTGCAATTTGTCATTTAACATAGCTTATAGAGGAGTGGTTTTCCTGTGTTGGTATTCTCCAGTATTATATTGTCAAGTCTGTCATCTGTCTCCTCTGTGGCATCTGATTTTTGGTTTTACTTTAAAAAGACTTCCCCGGGGGGTGGGGGTGAATGGGTGACGGGCACTGAGGGGGGCACTTGAGGGGATGAGCACTGGGTGTTATTCTGTATGTTGGCAAAGTGAACACCAATAAAAAATAAATTTATTATAAAAAAATAAAAAATAAAAAAATAAAGACTTCCCCACCTTAAAGCTTATAAAAAATAAAACAAACATGTACTTCTGTTTCCTTTCATTATTGTCTGTTTTTCATTTAAAAATGTGATCAAGGGATCCCTGGGTGGCGCAGCGGCTTGGCGCCTGTCTTTGGCCCAGGTCGCCATCCTGGAGATCCGGGATCGAATCCTACATCGGGCTCCCGGTGCATGGAGCCTCCTTCTCCCTCTGCCTGTGTGTCTGCGCCTCTCTCTCTCTCTCTCTGTGACTATCATAAAAAAATAAAATAAAAATAAAAATGTGATCAAGGGCAGCCCGGGTGGCTCAGCGGTTTAGCGTATGGATTGAGTCCCACGTTGGGCTCCCTACATGGAGCCTGCTTCTCCCTCTGCCTCTGTCTCTGCCTCTCTCTGTGTGTGTCTCTCATGAACAAATAAAATCTTTTTTAAAAAATGTGATCAAAATTATTTTTTGTAACATAAGGGATGAAATCATTGTTGTTGTTTTTTTTTCCATTTTTGTTTTGGTTCAAATCACTGGTCTCTTTTACTTGCACTATTTATATAAATTGATCCCAAATGCCCCACTTTCTTCATATACCAAATTTCCACATGCAGGCATGGCATGGTTGGCAACCAAAAAAAATATGTGTATTCATGGAGTAGTGGGGAAAACATGGGCCTTTAAAAATACATTTGCCTAGGGGTAGGGGCACCTGAGTGGCTCTTGATTTCGGCAACTTGATTTCGGCTCAAGTCATGATCCCAGGGTTGGGAGACTGAGCCCCAAGTCAGGCTCCTTGCTGTGCATTGAAACTGCTTGAGGTTATCTCTCTTTTTCTCTCTCTCTCCCTCAGCCTCTCCCCTCTCAACCCCCTGCTCATTCTCTCTTTCTAAAAAATAAAATAAAATAAAATAAAAACATGTGTGTCTAAGTAAATAAATATGAAAAGACATTTATCCCTAATTGCAACAAAACCTATCCTTCTCTATCTCCATGCACTGTGTAGTACAGGCCTCTTTGACCCAAATCAGCTTTTATAAAGTCCTAAAAAAGAGTATTCCAAAGCCTCGTGAACGGAGTGTGCTCATGAGTGAAAACATGAGTCCATCAGGCCACCAGCAGTGACCCCATGGCCACCGACACTGATAGGCAAACAGGAGAAATGAGCCCCTTCTGGGGTGGGCTCCCAATTCCCCTGCTGCTCATGGTGCAAGAGGTTGCAAACTATCTGTGGAAAATCCAGGAGGTAAATCATGAAGTCTCTGTGGGCCATCTGGCTTCTGTTGAAACTACTCAGCTTTGCCATTATAGCATAAAAGCAACCAGAGACAGTTCACAAATGAGCAAACATGGCTGTATTCCAGTAAAACTTATGGACACTGAAATGTGAATTTCATATAATTACATGAATTTTCATATCCTTTATTTTTCAACCATTTATTTTATTTTTCTTAAAGATTTTATTTATTCATGAGAGACACAGAGAGACAGTCAGAGGGAGAAGCAGGGTCCTTGCAGTTAGCCTGATGTGGGACTCGAGCCTAGGACTCTGGGATCATACCCCGAGCCAAAGGCAGACGCTCAACCACTGAGCCACCCAGCCGTCTCTAGTTTTCAACCATTTAAACATGTGAAAAACATCTTCAGCTCTCAAGCCATATAACAACAGTAGAAAGCGGATCTGGCCCATGGGCCGTACTTGGAGGACCCCTAATGTAGGACACACTCTGGTTGCTTCCATAGCTCCCCCTCACCCCCCCCCCCCCCCCGGCTCCACACCGTGTTACAGCTACTTGGGTGTCGAGGGAACTGACCCACCTCTAGCTCCAGGAAGAGCATAATTGTTTTAGCCTGATAAGTTGGGTCTTGTCACCTTGCTGGAGTAATTACTGCTGGATACTCAGTCCTAAGCCCGTCAGACATGGCATTACCCTGGCCAATGTGACCAGATTGCACATGTGATCCAGTTTAGGTCAACAAGATGGAAAAAGAAATTAACTTCCCAGACTCTAGAAATAGAAGCGTGAGACATAAATGTCTGTTGTTTAAGACACCCAGTTTATGGTATTTTGTTATAGCAGCTCAGGGAGACTGAATACAACCCCCCAAGATGAGAAAAAACATAGCCATTTTGCCACCCTGAGGAAGCACACTTGGGATACAGCTGCCCCCAAAGAAGGAAATCAGGTCCTTCGTGAGAGCCCTTGAGCACTGGATCCAAGCTTCTCTGAACACACTCTGCCTTGAGATTGTTATTGCATGACACAACACACTGCCCTTGTTTTATTTTATTTTTTAAAATATTTTATTTATTTATTCATGAGACAGAGAGAGAGAGGCAGAAACACAGGCAGAAGGAGAAGCAGGCTCCCTATAGGGAGCCCGATATGGGACTGGATCCCAGGACCCTGGGATCAGGCCCTGAGCCAAAGGCAGATGCTCAACCGCTGAGCCACCCAGGAGCCCCAGTCCCCTTGTTTTAATGTTGTTGTTGGTTTGACTCCTGTTTTGTATTACTTGCTAAATAAAGAGCCTCTGCCTGCTGGGAAGTAAAGGGAAGACAAGGGGGAGGAGAGAAGCTTAGAGCAGCCCACTGCCCTCATAGTTTATTAGTCAGGACTCTGGGTGCAAGTGACAGAAACACATCTTGAACTATTCAGGTCACAAAGAGGAAGTCAATGCTTTCCGTCATTTACTTACTGTATATTTAGGAAATGCCTACGATATGCTAGGCTCCGTTCTCAGCACTGGGGATACAGATCCAAACAGACCAAAAGCAAAAATCAAAAACCCTTTACCCTCAGGGAGCTTACATGAGCAAGCAAGCACAGCTGTAGTACGTTACATGGCAGTAAGTGCCATGAACCAAAGGAAAATAAGGGACATGGGGAATTGCTGGGGAAGCTGGCTACAATTTTTACACAGGTTGTCAGGGGAGGCCTCACTGAAAAGGTGATATTTGAAATAAGGAACTGAAATTGAAATTTTCCCTGGTAGACTTAGCCTTAAAAAAAAAAAAAAAAAAAAAAGGCAAGAACAAGTGTAAATTCCTGGGGCTGAGGAACAATAGTGTGACTCCAGCAAGACCCGCCAAGGGAAAAGAAGGAAGAGATGGGCCCAGACTGGCACCAGGGCTCTGCTCCTCGTGCACAGCCATTCATTTATTGCATATTTTATCTCGTGGCAAAAATCACACACCATCATCCTCCAAGGTGAGAGACCCTCCCACCTGCAGGGGGCCGGAGACAGAGGACAGAGTTGCAAAAGCACAGGGAAGCCTTTAAGCCTGCTTGGTCGTCCATCGTGAGACTCTCTGGACCCAGCCATCCGAGCTCTGCTGAGGATCCCCGCTGCATCCCTCCTGATGGACTGAGTGTGCTTCAATCCCCACGGCCCAACCAGGAGAGACTCGTTTCATCCCCACCAACTCTCTAGGAGCCGCATCTCTGGTGCCCGCGGGGTGTGTTTGCTAAGCAACAACTGTGGGCGTGACAGCTGTGGATGCAGAGTTTGAGCCCCGCCCCCGGAAGGAGGACTCGTGTATTTCAGGGACTTCCTCTTTAAGACTTGCCCCGCCTCCTCCCGAAAGGGCGGAGCGAAGGCTGTGGCTGTCCCCTCCTTCGCCCCGCCCCGCCGGTCCTCACGTGGGTTCGGCTGCTCAATAACAGCCCTTCTTCCGGGACTTCCTGGTCGCCACGACCAATCAGCGTGTTCTTCCTGTCCTGACCATTGTCAGCCGGCTGCCAATCGCGCGCCTCGACCAACGCCCCTTAAAGGCGCCGCCGACGCCGCGCGAGCCGGGGCGAATCAGTTCCTAGGTGCCTGCCCCCAGCTGCGGCATGGAGTCGTCCCGGGGGCGGCCTGGGCCCGAGGCGGACCTTCCGGCTCCTGGGGAACAGCAAGCCGCGCTATGGGGCGGCGGGCCGGGCCGAGCGCCCTCGGAGCCGCCCTCAGGCCTCCCGCCGTCCGCGCAGGGAGAGGCCGAGAACGTTGGGGGCGCGCGCCGCCACCCCGCGGCGTCCCCGAAGACGCCGAGCCGCGGCGCCGTCCACCGGGCCGAGCGGGAGGCTCGGGACCACGACGAGTCCGGCCGCAGAGGGACGCCGTCCGCACCAGGGAGCCGCGCCGGGGAGGCTTGCGAGGACCCCGAGCCGCCGGAGGCCGAGCCTGCGTCCGAGAGGGGCTGCCGTCGAGGGAGCGCGGGAGGCGGCGGGATGGAGGCTGAGCCGCGGGAGGGAGACGAGGAGGAGGAGGAGGCGGCGGCGGCCGGCAGGGCTGGTCGCTCGTTCTCCAGCCGCCTTCAGGACAGCCGCAGCCTGGACGGGCTGAGCGGGGCGTGCGGCGGTGGCGGCGGCGGAGGCGCGGGGTCCGCGGGGGGTGCGGAGCCCGGCGCGGGCAGCGGCCGCCGCGCCACCATCTCCAGCCCCCTGGAGCTCGAGGGCACCGTGAGCCGCCATGGCGACCTCACCCACTTCGTGGCCAACAACCTGCAACTCAAGATTCGTCTGAGCGGCACCCCGCAACCGCCGCCCCCCGCCCCAGCGCGGCCCTGTGCGGCGCCCGCGCCCGCCCCGGCCATCCCCCCCATCGACCCCGACGTGCTGCGGGACCTGGAGCGGCTGAGTCGGGAGCTGGGCGGCAGGGTGGACCGTCTGCTGCGCGGGCTGGGCGGCGCGGTGCAGGAGCTGACGGCGCTGAGCGTGGGCTGCATCCAGACCTACCGCGATGCCGTGGACTCCCTAGGCGAAGCGGTGGACATGAGCATCAAGGGCATGTACACCCTGCTGGCGCGCTGCGAAGAGCTGGAGCGGGCTTTGCAGCCCGTGCAGGGGCTGGCGCGCCAAGTCCGGGATATCCGACGCACCCTGGAGGTGTTGGAGGCCCTGTGCAAGTGACCTGGAGGGCAGGAGAGGCTGGCCAAGCCGGGCCGGCAGGATCCTGAGGCCTCTTTAAGGAGCCCTGGTGGGAACTGCCCGCAGAGGGGAGGCCTGTGTTTTGGAGGCTCTTGCGGATGCATTTAGCAGGCCTGCCACCACTCGCTGGGCCTTATTCAGGTGTATATGGGGAAGTTCTAAAGCCTCTCCGGGTAGGAGGGAATGATGCTCTGCTTCTATTAAGTTGGCCATCTGTAGCAACCCTGTTCTCAACTCTCTTCTTCAGCTAGAGCGCCGTCCCTGGAACCCAGGGCTTTAGGTCTCAGCTTGGGGACATGCCTGCCATGTGTGGTCAAGAAAGGAGAAGAGGCCCTAGCCCCCACTGTGGCCATCCTGACTCCAGTGGCCATATCTCAGGTGCCAGGGGCTGTGGGAGCTTGAGTGCCCCCTGGCCACACACCATGCGGAGAAGGATGCACACCTTCAGATGGATAACCCCCTGCTTCTGCCCTCTGGCCCTGGACGATCCCCCTTCCCCAGGCGGAACCAGGTCAAGCTGGAAGGAGTGCATCGATGGCACAGGGGGTGAGGTGGGAAGGGTCTCACTGCTCTCAGGGTTCAGGCAGACTTGTTGCTGGTTTTGAAGCCCACCTGTTGTGGAGTGTTCTAATCAGTTTTGGCTTTCTGAGTTTTTGTGGAATTAAAGTGCTGCTGCTAAGGCTGAAGTGTGTCTGTGTGGGGTTCCAGGGATTGGTGAGCTGAATGAGGGTGGGTCTTTTTCATGGAGCTCTCTTGGCAGATGCTGGGAACAGGGCGGAAGGGGGTCCCAGGCATCCCCCGCAAGTGTACGGTTCCTGTTCTCAGGCAGCACTGACATGGGGTGGGAGGCTGGAGGGGGGGAACACATGAGAGACACAGATAGGGTCTCAGAGATCCAGTAAAAGCAGAAACACAAGCAAGGTGTCCCGGTACCGAAAGGGAAGGGGCTGACTTCTGAGATCTTGGAGGGGACATGCAGGGGCTGGCTGAACTGGACATCTTGGCCCATGAAGAACTGGAAATGCTGGTTGCTCCATTCCTGACCCCGTTTCCCACATTCCCCCAATCAGTGTCCTATTGGTTCCAACCTCTCCAAGCTTCCTGTCCACAGTTCACATGGTAAGTTCCAGGAGCCCCAAGCCATAGCTGGGACCATTATAGAGATCACAGAAGGAACTCCAGTTTTATTAAACCTCCCTCCTCTCCACTCAAGAGAGTACCATTTTGGACTGAGTTTCTACACTTTTCTATTTGGGATGTGAAAAGTCCTGGGATTAGGAAAGATTGCTCTGCAGACTTTCCCCAGTAACAAGAAATTAAATGGTGCATAGTTAAAAAAGGAACCACTCCTGGCCCGTACGGGGATCGAACCCGCGACCTTGGCGTTATTAGCACCACGCTCTAACCAACTGAGCTAACCGGCCAGTTGGTGTTGGCGTTTCAGTCTGAAGCTATATAGAATTTATATTACCCATCGGTCATGTAGAAAGAAAATCAAATATGGGCAGGGCCATTCCGAGAGACATGATAAACGACTTGAAGGCGGAATCACCGAGCGTCTCGGGAAGGAACAGGAAGCGCAGATGCCACTCTGGTGCTCGGCGGCAGATCGGGCGCAAATACGGAGGCTGACGACCAGCACCGCGGGGTCCAGGGACCCAACCACAAAGGCCAGAAATGGAAAGCGCATCCCGTAGAGGCTCCGGAGAGACAATGATGGTTCGTTCTGCGGATGCTCAAAGGCTCTCCGCAAAAGCAGTAAAGCGTGGAGGCACCGCTGGGATTCGAACCCAGGATCTCCTGTTTACTAGACAGGCGCTTTAACCAACTAAGCCACGGCGCCCACCGTAAGGTGCTCGGCCTCTTCTTTCCTTGGCCAGGTCGGCTCTACCGCAGGTGAATGGATGCCCAGATGCCCCTTGTAGCTGACCTCGGGCCGTCCCCGAAAAAGGAGCGGAAGGGGCGAAAACCACGGCCGGGGGCGACTGCAGTGTAGAGGGGTGACGCGGGAACCGAATCGGGGTAGGTAAGAGGTTACAGAAGAAATTCGTGCTTGACGATGACAAAACGGAAATCCCAGCCGCGGGAACCGCACGCCGACGAGGATGGGATTCGAACCCACGCGTGCAGAGCACAATGGATTAGCAGTCCATCGCCTTAACCACTCGGCCACCTCGTCCGCCGAGCTGCGCCTTCCGCTCTCCTCTCTGGGGTCTGAACTCGTCCTCCCGCCCGCCGGGCCCGCCCACGTGGCGGAGGGCGCGTGTCCCGGGAACCCGGCCCGGCCGACGCGCCCCGCAGGGCGGCCGCCCCCTGAGTCACCTTCTCGCCCGCGCGCTCCATCCTCTCCTCCCCGGGCACCCGGAGACCCGCCCCCCGTCCGCGCGCACCGGGCTCCGACCTCGGGGCTGCCCGACGGGGCGGCTCCAGACGCGGCCCCCGGCGCGCTCCCCTTCCGGCCCCTGCGAGGTGCTGCTCCCACTGGGCGCCGGCGCTCGAGCGTCGGTGACGCGCCCGGGAGGGAAATAAATAAAAGTGACGCAAGCCCTCGCGAAAAAGAGCTGACCCCGACGTGATTTGAACACGCAACCTTCTGATCTGGAGTCAGACGCGCTACCGTTGCGCCACGAGGTCGGCCGGCCGGAGGGGTGGACAGGTCTCCCCATGGCCACTTGGCAGCCGGCCGGGGTCCTCGGCGACGGGGGAGAGCCAAGGGCCTTCCCGAGCTCCTTAAGCTCCGGGGGCACGGTGGGTGCGCCGACCCGCGGGGCCCCTGCAAACCCCCCACCCTCCGGCGTCCTGCCCACGAGCTGCTGGCCCGGAGCCGTCACCGGGGGCCCCCAGAGCACACGGCCGGGGGAGCCCCCAGAGCACACGGCTCCCGCGGAGCGTGTGGGAGCGCGGCCGGAGCCCCGGGCACCTGCGGGGCGAGAGAGGAGCTCCTGCAGCTGCGCGTTCCCGGGGTCCGCGGGGCCTCCAGCCCCCATCGGCCCCGCATCGGCCCCGCTTCGGCTTGTACCAGCCCCGCACCAGCCCCGCACCAGCCCCGCACCGGCTCCGCATCAGCCCCCGGCTCGGAGACTCTGATTTCTAAGTCCAGGGCAGAGACCCAGCCTCGGTCACTTTGTCGCTCGCTCGTTACAGCTCCGAGGAACAACTTACGTGCTGTGACAGACACAGACCCGAAGGGTGTGTTTTGATTGAGTTTTAACAAATGCCACCC
Organism: Vulpes vulpes; assembly: GCF_048418805.1. Taxonomy (NCBI): domain Eukaryota; kingdom Metazoa; phylum Chordata; class Mammalia; order Carnivora; family Canidae; genus Vulpes; species Vulpes vulpes. Next base: position 134,390,247 of record NC_132791.1, on the reverse strand, counting down.
ACAACCCATTCAATTCGTAGGACATTTCCTCCACCCCCAGAAAGTTCTGCCCTGTCCCTTTCCAGAGGCTAACCACTGTCCTGATTTCCATCACCACAGGCGTCAGCATGTTTTGGGGTTCCCCAAGTGAGAAGGAGCCGCGGCTTGGAGAGAGGGGAACCAGAAGCTAGCAAGAGACCCCCAATGGCCTCTTGAGGAAGAGGAGGAGTGCAAGAGGCCAACCTGGAGAAAGAGGTCATGCTGTGTCTCACCCTTCCTTCCCAGGTCAAATGTCTGCACATCCCATACAGTGGTGCTCCTAAAAGGCTTCAGGTCCTACCTCTGGATTTAGACCTCCAGCACCTGCTGGACATCTTCACTTGACCCTGTCATCCTTCCTTCCCACTCCTGGACCGTCAGCCAGTGGCTAAGCCAAGGCTGGGAGTCTTATCTTGACTTCCCTCTCCCGCCCTCCCCATTTCCAGTCACCAAATTCCCGTCAATTCCATGTTCCTTCATAATTCTCCTGCTAGCCCTAATTCCCCATCCCCACTGCCACCCCCTCACCTTCTCTTGCTGGATTATTCTAATAGACTCCTCTCTGATGGCTCTGCCTCCGGAATAGCCAAAAAGGATCATCTTTTTAAAATGCAAACTTGATCCCATCGCACTGTGGCTGAAAATCAGTGCCCCATTCCCTTGGAGATTAGGTCCTAACTTATTGGCGGGGTCCCCAGGGCTACACACTTCTTAAGTGAGCCCCTGGAAGCAGGTTGCCAGTATTCACATATAGGCTTTGCTACTTACTAGTCATGGGATTTGGGTTGGTTATGGAATCTCCCTGCGTTTCAATGTCCCCATATGGAAAATGGTAAAAACCTTAATGGGTCACTAGTAGTTTATTTACTGAGATAAAGTGTTCAGAACCTGACTGGCCACAATCAGTTATTATGGTTGTTATTAATATCTGGCCCTTGCCTGATTCTTCGGCCACTGCCTCCTCCCCTCCCAGTTAGCAACCGTGGTGACTCATTTAGAGTTCCTTAAACTCACTTTAGCCTTCCTCCTTGTCTCTTTGCCACTGTCTCTGACTCTCCTTTACCTGGATGACCCTTACATACCCCTCAAGACTCAATTCAGAAGCTCCCTCCTCCGGACTTCTCCCCACCTCTGGGGGAGGAGGCTAGCGATGTGTCTCCTCCAGGGTGACACTGAGAACACTACTTTTAATTGTCTCCCCCGCCACACTGCAAGTTACTTAGGAGAAGGAAACACGTATTCCCAGCACCCCATATAATTCTGGGAGTATAATGTGTAGTCGATAAGCATTTGTGAAATTAAGAAGGAATGGCTTTAGCGAAAGCCCTAGAGTGGACAAAAGCCTGCTTTACAGAGGAAGGAGTCATGTCTGAGTAGCTGGAGAGCATAGGAAGAGGTGGAAATTTTCGCCACAAAGGGAAGTTGGGTCAGTGAATGGAGTATCAGGGAATGTGGACTTGATCTCTAGGCTGAGAAAGGTTCTGTAGGAGGGGTGAGGTATCATCAGTCCAGGAGTCACTATCCAGAGTACTCACTTGGAGGTTTAAGACTCCATTTATCCTGCCCCAGTTTCCAAGTTTTTAGAAACCAATAGATTATTCTGTTGGGCTGCACTGCCCAATATGGTACCTGCTAGGGTGGCTATTTGATATGGGGCTTTTCAAACTAAGTTGAAATTTAAGAACTCAGTTCTGTAGTTCTGCTAGCCACATTTCAAGGGTTTGATAGCCACATGGAGTTAGCTGGCTACCGCAGTGGACAGAAAACACTGTGAAAATTTTCCATCATCATAGAAAGTTCTGTTGGACAGAGCTGATCCAGAGGCTGAAAGCTGGTGGCTTGAGGCTGTCGTATGCTGTATGCTGTCATCGAGGTTATTTTTCTTCCTTTTCATTTTTTTCCACCATTAAGTTGGCTACTAACATTTATAATTGGAGTAACAATCTGGATTTCTGGCCTCTCTTAAAACAAAACAACAACAACCACAACAAAACTCTCAGGAATCTGGTAATGCTGGACTTCTATCTCCTTCCTCAAAACAACTGTCTGAAGTTGAAGCTGAGTAGTTGCTGTCTCCCAAAACCCCCAAAAGATGTTAAATCTACCAGTTCACAATGATCTTAAGAATAATGAATTGGTCCCTTGTGGAGGAAGGTAGGGAATCAACTTATTATTCTGAAAACTGGTAAGTAATGGGGGAAAAGAAATCACACATTTATCCAGCTTTTCCTGCATGACCTATGTCTCAAGGTAAACAATGAGTTGATGAAGGCACATTCTTACCTATAGAAGAATAACAGGTGACAAGCACAGAGAGGAAGGATGGAATTAAGACATCCCTGTTTTGCAACTCCTCATGAAATAATGCAGCGAGGCAGTGGTGGTCAATGAAAGCAGTAGGTAAAAAGCTGACGGGAACTTTATAATGCCAGCCTCAGTCTGACTACGCCTGAATCCAGCGCTCAGATTTAACACCAGAAAAAGAGAGAGAGGCAAGCAGCCAGGATTAGCCTTCTGATGTAATGGAATAGGAAGGACAGGCCAACTCCCAAGGTGTCTATTTACCAGGAAATTGAATGTGAGACTCCTCAACCACTACTAGATCTAACAACCAGTTTACAAGAAGGAGGAGGAACGAGTCAAATGGCAAGACCAGAGCACTGCCTATAAAGGGCCCTGTGTCTTGATCAGAGAAATTGCAAGGAAGGAAGAAGGAACAATCTAAGATGAGAAAGGAAAGAAAGAAGAAAGAAGAAAGAAAGAAAGGAAAGAAAGAAAGAAAGAAAGAAAGAAAGAAAGAAAGAAAGAAAGAAAGAAAGAAAGAAAGAAAGAAAGAGAGAGAAAGAAAAAGAAAGAAAAAGAAAAAAGGATTTAAGAGACACATCAACCAAGTGCAACGTATGGACATATGTACATATGATGGGTATTGGGCAACCTGAGCTCTTTGGTCACGTCTGGGATTTGCTCTGCAAAAACCTGGTGGGCCTGGGAGGGAGCCAGGAGAGTCTTGCTGAAACAAGAGTGGCCGCGTAGTGGCAACCTTCGGAGCAGAATGGCAGGCTTCGAAGGGGTTCATCCTCCGATTTTCTTTATTTTTACATCTATTTGAATTTTTCCATGATGAAAATATTTTTTTCCCCCTAAGCTCTTTTCTGACCAAATCAAATGTTAGGAGGTGTGGGTTTCGACCCTGGGGCCAGGGGACCCCGCCCCTCACCTCACCCCTCTCCCGCTTAGGGAAGGACACCCGGTCACCAGCAGTACCTCCGACGGCCACGGGGTGGCTCTAACACTCACTTTTGTGTGACCTCTGCGGAGCACGCTTCTGTGAACGAAGGTCATGAGGAGCAAGGGGATAGACCTAAACGCCTGCTCACTGTTTATTAATTCATAATGTGAAATGTGACTACCGAGTTCTTACTATCTAGTAGGTTCCCGGGGCAGGAAGCCTATTATAAACAGAATGCCCCAAACTTTCCATTGCGGGAGCCCAAAATCTAACTCACCGTCAACCTTGACCCCTTCCTTTTTCCCACCTACTCAGAGCTCGGTGTTTAGACCTTCCTATCTTTTAATGATCTCTTGATTCCTTACACTTTGCCCCACTTTCCTTATTCCACCCTGGTCCACCCTCATTCTGTCTGTTGGCTTCTTCACAAGCCTGCTACTTAACATCTCAAAATCGATTCTCCGCGTTTCATCTTCTAGAATACAGACCTACGCGGTCTGTTCCCATGGCAGCAAAGCCATGCACCTTGTCTGCTCACCCCACCCCACCCCACTCTACCCTGATCTCTTCTTCCCCTTTGGTTACTAGACTTCAGATATGCTAGCTTCCTTTCTGGTCAATGAACACACACTGGCCACCTTCCAACCTAAGAACCTTTGCACTTGCTCTGCCTCTGCCTGGAAAGTTCTTTTCCCGCAGCATCTCCACACAGCTGACTCCTCTTCATTCTTTTTGTTCCGGGACCTTGGAAAATTTTGCAAAAAACAGGTCCTGGGTTTTGCTCCCTTTCACTGGATAACAGTGCTTTCTTTGTGAATAGTCAGATTTGATAAACTGTCACTGGGGGGAGCTTGTTCTGAAGACCTGGGCTTCCCATTCCTAGGAAAAAAATCACGTGAGTTATAGGCAGACGGAGGCAACCTTCAGTCCTTGCATCTTATATGTGTGCTCAGAATATTTCCGTGTTCCCTCTGCTGACTTCTGTATTTCCCATGGTGGAGAGCACATGGAGCCCCCCTCATTGGACTTAGGACGTCAACATTATCACTGTATTGAGGGTCTCATGCTGGTGAAGGTCACCTCAAGGGTGAGAAGCAGTTGGGTCCACTGTACTTTTGCCTGTCTCTCCCCTCCTGAGGTGGGGGAGGTTTGAAAATATTTTCAGGACTTTAAAACAGTTCGACAATTAAAGAGAGAACCTCCCCTACACACCTGAGAGCTCAGAAACCCGTGCAGGGAATATTTCATTACCATCCAAAATTTTAGGAGTAAAAAAATAAGAGACTTGGCTGAATCTTACCCTTTATACAAATAATTCCTCTGAAAAGTCTAAAAGATTGTTTTTTAGTTTGCGAGTTTTGGTGACCACATAGTCTCTGTTATGAGATTGAGGCTGTATTGCCTTAATCTTAAAGAGGTGGTTTAATGTGAAAATGTCACTGCATAGTTTCAGTATATAGGAGTTCAACATGTAGGGACCATCAGTCCTAGAAAACATTCCTTCTTTTTATAAAGCAACTTAATGCCTTAATGATACTACTACAGAAGACCCAGAAGGAAAACATAAAGGGTTGTCATTTAAAACCTTTTATTTTAAATAACTTGAATTACTGAAAAAATGCAAAAATAATATAGAGGGGCACCTGGCTGGCTCAGTCCCTAAAGGATGTGACTGTTTATCTGGGGTCGTGAGTTCAAGCCCCAGATGGGTAGAGGGCTTACTTATAAAAATAGATATAAATATAAACACATAATAAAGAGAATTCCCATGTGCCTTCAGGACAATGTTCAATGTTCATTTTATTATTGCCTCTCTTTCTATCTCTACAGACACACATGTATTTTTCTAAACCATTTGAGAGTAAATTGCAGACATAATGGTCCTTCACTCCTATTTCAGGAGTGTATTTTCTAGCAAGAAAATACATTCTCTTCCCTAAAGGCGGAATTATAAAAAATCTGGAAATTAACACTGATAATACTGCAGCCTAAACTAGAGACCTTATTCCCAACTTGCCAAGTGTTCCACTAATGTCCTTTGCAATAAAAGAGAAGGTCTTTGGGTTTCTTTTTCTTGTCCCAGGTTCATGGTATTTCTCATCAAATATGTCACAGGTCTTTATAAAGTCTCTCTAAATCTGGAAGAGTTCTTCCAGTCTTCCTCTTTCGTGACCTTGAGCAAACGTCTCTTTGCTCTTTGAGCTGCATTTTTACGCACTGGTTTAGAAAAAAGGAAATTATATTGGGGTCCTCAAATAGAGAAATGCGTTTCCTCTCAATTTTGATGTTTCCTACAACAAAGTTTAAGAATAAATGACTCGGGATCCCTGGGTGGCTCAGCGGTGTGGCGCCTGCCTTTGGCCTGGGGCCTGATCCTGGAGACCCTGGATCATAGTCCCACATCGGGCTCCCTGCATGGAGCCTGTTTGTCTCTGCCTCTCTCTCTCTGATGAATGAATAAATAAAATCTTTAAAAAAACAAACAAACAAACAAACAAACCTCCAGGAAGGTAGTGAGCCTTCTGTCTTGTCAAGAACACGAGCCCAGCACTTGCATAAATATTTGTTGCACGAAATTAGAAATGCCCCCACCCCACCCCCCACCCCACCCCCGGCGTGCGTGTTCAGCTCAGCTCGGCCAGAAAGCTCTGCGATGCAGAGGAGGCAGGGAGGGAGATGATCTGGAAGCCGGGCTGACGAGAACTTTCCGTTCTGCAAGGATCTCAGATCTCGCAGCCGGGGCCCCCAAGGTCACCGAGGACACCGACAGGCAGAGCTTCTGGGATGCAGCTGGGCGAAGTCGGGGAGGGAAGGAAATCCCAGCAGAGACTGCAGCCTGGCCTTCCCGGGGGCGGCAGGGTTGCGCGCCCTCAGCCGGTCACCTGCTCCCTTCCCCACACGCGCCCCTCAGCCACGCAGAGGGCTGGCCATTTTCTGCTCTCTGCCATTCCCCTCCCCAAACGGAGCAAAGTCGTCTGGGGACTCGCGGCGGGGGTCAGAGGATCAGGGAAGGTTCCGGTCCCGGGTCCTGTGACAGCCTGGGGCTCCGTGATCATCTAAGGAGTGATGGCCGGACGACGCAGGGACATCCACCTCCCGAGAGACACAGACACAGACACAGACACAGACACAGACGCAGACACAGACACAGACGCAGACACAGACGCAGAGACCCGGCCTTAGGCCCGGCGGCGCCCTCACGCCGGCAAGGGCTGGACCGCTGTCTCACAAGAGCACCGGGGGCGGAGGGTCTTCCCGGACCACGCCCCCCGCAGCCGAGCCCTGGCGTGCGTCATGGCCGGGGGCCGCCGCCGCCGCTCGAGAGTGGACTGCTCTCGCGAGATTTGCCGAGATCCCGCCGCAACGCCCGTGGACGCGGTTGCCAAGGCAACTGGGCGGTGTCAGCGCGAGCGGGAAGGAGGCGTCGGTCGAATTTTTGCGTGCGGGCCTGCGAGGCTTGAGCAGAGGGCGTTTCCCGAGCCTTGAGCCCCGCCGAGCGCGGCCTCCGCTCCCGTCGGTTCCCCTGCGCCGGCGGGGCCATGGGGCGGATCTCGGGACTCGTACCCTCTCGCTTCCTGACGCTTCTGGCGCATCTAGTGGTCGTCATCACCTTGTTCTGGTCGCGGGTAAGATCCACGGCCACCCCCCTCTCGCGCCCTCCCGCCCCCACCGGATCCCTACGTTGGGGTGCTCCCAGCCCCCCATGCCCCTTCCCCAGGGCCGTACGTGGAGGGTCCTCCCATCCCCTGTGACCCCAGTGCTGCCCTGCAGCCCGCCCCTCTTTCACTTTGTTCCTCTTTGCCCTGCTCCCCAGGACAGCAACGTCCAGGCCTGCCTGCCTCTCACGTTCACCCCGGAGGAGTATGAGCAGCAGGACATTCAGTGAGCACGTGGGGTGGGGGCGGGGTTCGGGCTCAGAAGTCAGCAGCAGCGGGAGTGGAGGGGTCTTTGACGAAGTTCAGGAGGCCCGAGCCCGCCTCCTTCCTCTCTGCAGGCTGGTGGCAGCGCTCTCTGTCACGCTGGGCCTCTTTGCCGTGGAACTAGCCGGTTTCTTCTCAGGAGTTTCCATGTTCAACAGCACCCAGAGCCTCATCTGTATCCTTTTATGCACAGGCCATTGTTTCCCTCCTAGGTGGGGAGCTACCTAACTAGGCGTTTCTGGCGCAATGGTGTGTGCTCTGGCGGGCAGTCTGTCCAGTTGATATATCATCTTAGGCAGTGTGGAAGACTTAATACGATCTTCAATCGTTTGTTAAGCTCCCCGCGATGCACCAGATGCTGGAGATCCCAAACGGGAGTAAAACAGTTTTGTACCTCGAGGAAGAGGCAGAGACACAGACATCTGTAATTCACTGTGAGAAGCACTGTGCTAAGGGCGTGCGCCAATATTTGAAGCTCTCTAGAAACTCAGACAGCAAAATGAATACAGAAATAAAGACAGAAATGAGGAGGATGGATCAGGGAAGGCTCTTGATGCTTGAACTGTAGACGGGGAGGACCAGGGTGCTGCATGGTGATTCCAGCGGTGTATCAAGTCACTGTGAGCATTCTTGTGTGCCTGGGTTGTATGGGGAGCCAGCTCCTGGACCTGAATGGTCCAGGCTAGCCCCTGGATACCGGGGTTTGGGTAGCCTGGGGTCCCAGCGCTGCAGGCCCAGCCCTGGTCTCTACTCACATGGTTCTTCTTTTTATTTTATTTTTTTAAGATTTTATTTATTTATTTGACACAGAGAGAGAGACATAGAGACAGAGAGGGGGAGAGAGAGCACAAGCAGCGGGAGCAGCAGGCAGAGGAAGAGGGAGAAGCAGACACCAAACTCCATCCCAGGACTCTGGGATCATGACCTGAGCAGAAGGCAGACACTTCACTGCCTGAGCCACTCAGGCGCCCCTCACATGGCTGTCCTTAAATTTAGAAGTCAGGGTTGCTGGTTCTGGCCTTTGCAGTGTGGTGAGGGAGCAAGAAGGGAACCTGAGTTGCAGGTGTCAGTCCCAGCAATGGCCTTTCCTGGCTCATCACTACTTTTTCTACCTATTGAACTGAAGGCTTTCCTTGACTCTGGTGCATTCCCAAGCCATTGCAGCTCACTGTAGTGCCTCGGTGGCCCTATCCTTTTTCATATTCGAACGTTGGGAGTGCACCACTTACTGGTACATTTTTGTCTTCTGCAGGTACGGTAGCATCCGATGTTTGGGGATGGGGGAGGAAGGTTTACTCAATCTGAAGGTTCTTCTCCACCCCTCCCCCACTACCCAGGCCTTTACTCCATGCCCATGCAGGAGAAACCAGACCCCCTCCACATCCTGTAGTCCCTTGAAGTCCCCCTCTCCCACACTTTGAGGGTGGAGTCTGTAGTTTGGGAATGTGGGTCATTTTCTTGGAAGGAGCCTTGAACCCATCACCTTCTGTCCGCAGTGCCCTCCCAGCTGTCACCGAAATGGCATTATTCGTCAGTGTCTTTGGGCTGAAAAAGAAACCTTTCTGACACCTTCCTGACGCGAGCACAGGGATGAAGGCTGGAGGAGCAGGGGACCACTCAGCATTGCCAAAACGAGGAAGGCAGTCTACAGTCCTCCCTCTGACCCTGCAGTTGGAAGATGTCAGTGTTCACGTTAGGGTAATTATCACTCCAACCTGCGATGATCATCGTTTTATTTAGTGCTTTGTAATAAAATATATTTTAGAGTAAGATCAAGACATACAAAACTTTTAGGGGAGTCCTGGGGTAGCCATACTACTTGGAGAAACGGAAGGCTCTCTTCCAGCCTTGCAGACTGTAAAAAAAATCAGAGGTATCGCTTTTATTTTGGTTATTACGGTAGCGTCTGGCGGAAGGGGGTGGGCGGGAATATGTAAATATCCAGCGGCGTCCGCGGTTAGCGTGCCAAGCTCTGGAGTGGAGCATTCTGGGAGAGATTGGTTTATGTTTTTATGCAGCCAAATGGGGGGGGGGGGAATGTTTTTTAATATCTGCAAAACATATAGCAATAGAGATGGCAGATCCTAGATAGCCGCAGGTTGCTGGGGCTAGCGCGCTCTTTACTCGCCCTAGCCAATAGCGGCATGGTGTGCCCTGAGTAAGGAAGGCGCACGAAATCTTGCTATCGTCAGGTAGGATAATCCTTACCTGTTCCTCCTTCGGGAGGGCAGATCGGAACATGATGATTGGAGCTCGCATGATTCGTGATTAGCGTCTCTGCGTAGCTGGGACTTGCAACACCCCGGCTGCTCCTGTCTGATTCTCCCTGACGATCTTCTCTTTATTATTTGTCTAAACGGGCAGAGTTCGGCGGCTTTTGGGGTGACGGGTTCTTTGCACTTTCGTGGTTTTCGTTGTCGGTGCAGGTCTTTTGTGGAAACGGGGGGTCTCTGCGGGGGGGGGGGGGGGGTTGCGCGTGTCTGAACTTCACGGTCTCGATTTACTACAGAGAACTCGTGCGTTCGCCGCCGAGGCTCAGGCCCTGCCCCTGTCCCAGGGTGGATGGATGTTCCCAAAGTCCTGTTGCCCAGCGAAGGCTCAGTGTCTGTCCCCAAAGCTGCTCTCTATAGTTTCACTCCTACATGGTGGAGCCCGGGCATCCTAAGCAGACTTCCAAGGCCAGGCATTCTGGGAAGGCCCTTCCCTTCACGCCTGTCCCTTCTGGCAGCCCTTTATCCTGGGCATTTATTCAATGAATGTTTACTGAGCACTGAAGTATATGCAGAGCATCCGGGAAGGTACTGAGGGAATAGTTGTGACTCTGATCCAAGTTCAGCCTCAGCCAGCACGGATCCTGTGACTCATGGAGAGGAACAAGAAGCGTTTTTCCCCTACTCCCAGAGGCACTGAGCAGCACACTGTGGGAAGAACTACCACGGAGACTTCCAGATGCCCTGGTCTAGGGAATCTTTTGCCCCGGGTGACAGGACTGGTGCTCCTGGAGGAGCAGTCTGAGGTCAGATTGTGCCTGAGTCCAGGAAGGTGGACATTTGGGGCCCGGCCAAGGTTATGGGTTCAGGAAAGTCCCATCCCCCCACCCCCGCTATTGGTGTGGTTCACTGATTTCTGAAAGCCAGCTTGTTTTTCAGAAACACTGTGGGCTAGTTGCATAACAGCTATTATCAGAAATTATGCAAACTAACATTATACTTAAAAACAGAGGTAATACTCAAACTCATTACTTCCTGATTCCTTTTTCTTGTTTCTTTTTTTAAGTTTGTTAGGAATTTTATTTTATTTCTTATTGAGTATAGTTGATGCGCAATAGTCCATTAGTTTCAGGTTCCTGATTATCTTCTACGTTTTACTATAATGTGCTAATAGTAAATAGTATTATTTACTATTTGAGCTTATTTACATTTATCATATTTGTATAGTGGGAGTGCTATATAATAATGGGCTACTACTTGTGTGTATCTCTTCGCAACTTATAGACATCAAGTTGGGATTTTGAATTTGGCCCTGGTAGTATTTACAGAAATTGGCGAACGCTGTGCATCAGGCTTTGTTGTCTAGATTTAAGAAGACAATGGAGAAAATGTTAATAATGCAGATTAAATTTTAAAATATCCTGCCTGGGCAGCCCAGGTGGCGCAGCGGTTTAGCGCTACCTGCAGCCCAGGGTTTGATCCTGGGGACCCTGGATGAGTCCCATGTTGGGCTCCCTGCATGGAGCCTCCTTCCTCTGCCTGTGCCTCTGCCTCTCTCTCTCTCTCTCTCTGTGTGTGTCTCTATGAATAAATAAAATAAATAAAATCTTTTAAAAAAATAAAATAAAATGTCCTGCCTGTAACCATTACATTGTGAATAGCACACAAAATGGAGGACATATTGCCCTGGAGGTTGAACATTATTGTCAGATTCAGCAAAGAAGTCAGTCATTGAAGAAAGAGTGAAGTCTCTACATACTCTCAGTGTTTCATTTTTGTCTTCCTCAAAAATATAAATAAAAGTATCAACCAGCATTCATACTGGAGCTACTCCTGTGGTTGGGACACAACTCCATCTATGAAGTCATGAAAGCAAAAGTGGAATTTACAATAAACAATATTGTCTTTTATTATTACTTGTAAATTCTGTTACACATCCTTTGTGTCAGTAAGATAATAAACACACACATACATAAGCTCATACTATTTCTGGAGAACTGGTTGTTTTGGGGGTTTCTTAAAGATTTTATTTATTTGACACAGAGAGAGAATGAGCACAATCGGGAGTAGCAGAGGGAGAAGGAGAAGCAGACTCCCCGATGAACAGGGAGCCTGAAAGGGCCAGATCCCAGGACCCTGAGATCATGACCTAAGCTGAAGGCAGAGGCGTAACCGGTTGAGCCACCCAGGTGCTCCCAGATAGCTAGTTAAACATTTATCAGCAGTTCCTGCCCCCACCATCCCAAGAAATGGCTCATCACCAATCCTTGTTTCTAAATCTGGAGGGCATTTCTCAGACTTTGGCATGATCTCTTCAGCATCTAATATGTTGACCACTCCTGCCTTTTTTAAAGATTTTATTTATTTATTAGACACACAGAGGCAGAGACACAGGCAGAGGGAGAAACAGGCTCCGTGCAGGGAACGTGACCTGGGACTCAATCCCGTACTCCAGGATCATGCCCTGGGCTGAAGGCGGCGCTAAACTGCTGAGCCACCAGGGTTGCCCTACTCCTGCCTTTTGAAATTTGTTCTCTGGCCTCTGAAAAACAGTTCCCCTCCTTCACCTCCCACTCTTCTGGCTGCTTCTCAGGCTTGTGTAATATTGACTTTGCTTACAGCTGGTCAGTCCCTGGGGACATGCTACTGGGTTGCTTCCTGCCCTTGCCCCTTATGTGTTCCTGAATGCTGCTCTCTGGATAGCTTTACCTGCCTCTTGTCCATGTAAACGCCGCAGGTTTCCAAGCATTGGCTCTCCTACAGGAGCCCTTGTCCAGGGCACAGCCTATGGGAACAAGCTGTGGAGTCCATCCTGGGTTCATCCTGTTCTTGGCTGTGTGATTGGCAATGGGTCACTTAACTTCTCTGTGCATAGCTCCCTTCACCCACACTCCCGAAGTAGGTACTATGAGCACTTCAACTATCCGTCTCTTAGTCAACACCAGAGGCTTTGCCAACTAGCATCAGAAGTGGGCTTTCATTTTATTGTGAAGTCAGTGGCTCATCAATCAGAATAAGCCAGTCCCAGGAGACAAATACTAGGGTAGTCCGAGTCCTACAGAGGGAAAGTAGAATGGTGGATGCTAGGGGCTGAGGGCAGGGGGTTGGGAGTTGTTGCGGGGGTAAGAGGGTTGCAGTTTTGCAAGATGAAAAGAGTCCTGGAGACCAGTTGTAAGACAATATGAACGTACTTTACACTGTGAGCCACATGCCTCAAAATGGTTAAGATGGCAAATTTCATGGTATGTTACTTCTGACAGTTTAGAAATTAAATCAACAATTTAAAAAATAAAGACCCCAGTGGGGAAAAGAGAAATCTATTAATAAAAGTTATTAGAAAACTAGTAGCCATCTGGGAAAAAGTATGGATCAGTATCTTACCACCAGTATTACCGATAGATCAAAGGTCACGGTGCAGAAAAACACAAGCATAAGAGATCCGAAAGAAAACTTCCCATTCTAACTGTGTATCTTGACATGTCAGGCCTACAGAAAAGTTGCAAAATAGTACAGTTTCCTGAATACCCTTCCCCAGCTCCTCCGAGTGTTAACATCTTGCATGGATGTGTCATGATTATGGGAACCAGGAAATTAGTCTGATGTGGCACTATGACCTCATCGACAGCTCTGATTTGAATTTTGCCAGCTTTCCCCCTAATGCCCCCTTTCTGCTTCAGGCTCTAATCCAGGATTTCACATCACAGTACGAAAACAAAACAGAAGTCCTCAAAAGCCTGATGAATTCATTTTTAAAAATGCATTATTTTTTAAAGATTTTATTTATTTATTAGAGAGTACAAGCAAGGGGAGCTGCAGGCCGAAGGAGAGGGAGAAGCAGACTCCTCCTGAGCAGGGAGCCCCATGGGTGTGGGGCTGGATCGCAGGACCCTGGGATCATGACCTGAGCCAAAGGCAGAGACTTCACTGACTGAGCCACCCAGGCACCCACCTGATGCATTTAAATACATATTAAAAAGACAAAAAGTGGGAAACCTGGGTGGCTCCCGGGATGAATGCCTGCCTTCGGATGAGTGCCTGCCTTCGGCCCAGGGTGTGATCCTGGAGTTTCAGTCTTGCATTGGGCTCCCCGCAGGAATCCTGCTTCTCCCTATGCCTGTGTCTCTGCCTCTCTTTCTCTCTCTCTGTGTCTCTCATGAATACATAAAATCTTAAAAGAAAAAAAAAAAAGGTAAAAAGTATACATGATAAAGAATCATAGGCAAAAGCTAACAGATAAATGACAATCTAGGGGAAATATAATTCATATTGCAGAGAAAGGGCTAATTTTGAAACATGAAAATCTACAAATCTATAAGAAACATACCAACAATCCAATAATAAAGGCACAGAAGAATTGTATGCATATTTCACAGGAAAGGAAATAAAAGGACTCTCAAATATATGATGCCTAAACTCATTCACCATAAGAGAAACGCAAATCGTGTTTATCTTATATTTGTAACCCTCAAAAAGTTTCATTAAGAATTAAAGAGAGTGGGATCCCTGGGTGGCGCAGCGGTTTGGCGCCTGCCTTTGGCCCAGGGCGCGATCCTGGAGATCCGGGATCGAATCCCACGTCGGGCTCCCGGTGCATGGAGCCTGCTTCTCCCTCTGCCTATGTCTCTGCCTCTCTCTCTCTCACTGTGTGCCTATCATAAATAAATAAAAATTAAAAAAAAAAAAAAAGAATTAAAGAGAGTCATCTGGGTGGCTCTGTTGGTTAAGCGTCTGCCTTTGGCTCAGGTCATGATCTCAGGGTCCTGGGATAGAGGCCCACATTGGGCTCCCTACTGGGGGCATCTGCTCCTCTCCTCTCCCTTCCTGCCTCCCCCTCCTCCTGTTGGAGCTATCACTCTTTCTCTCTCTCAAAGAAAGAAAGAAAATCCTAAAAAAAAAAAAAAAAAAAAGTTGAGGGTATGGGTTTAAGGAAACAGGTCTCACCTGTTGGTTGGTGGGAGTAAAAATGGGTCATGTACCCACAGTGCCCAATTTGGCAAAGGCCACAAAAATCCAAAGCAATCAAAACCACACTCATGCCCTTTTGACCTAGGATTTTCACTACTAGGAATTAGCCCTGCATATTGACACATAGGTGAAATGGGAACATGCAGATTGTTCTTTGCAGCTTGGCTTGAGTTGGCAAAAGTAGGCTTGTCAACAGGAGATTGGTTGAATTATGTTACAGTGTCAAGAGGGGTCAAGAGGAGTCTGTCTCAGTGGGAGGAGCATGGGACTCTTGATCTCAGGGTCATGACTTTAAGACCCCCTGGGAGTGCAGAGTTTACTTAAATAAAGAGAAAACTTAAAAACAAAAACAAACCCAATATCCAAGATCCGTTAAGTGACAAAAGGACCTTGTGGGATGGTTCCTATGGTTTGCCTCCATCTGTGTAGAAAGTGGAAGTGGAAACCATCCGCACTGCACTTGCACTGAGTCTAGAAGGAGGCCAAGGTTATGGAAGATTGGTGTTGAGGGCAGAAGCTGGGGGGTGGGGAGTCGGGACAGGAGGGAGACCTTCTCCAGGTGCTCTTTTAAACTTTTGGAGTTTTGAAGCACATGTATTATTTAAAAAGACAAAACTGGGGATCCCTGGGTGGCTTGGCGGTTTAGCGCCTGCCTTTGGCCCAAGGCATGATCCTGGAGTCCCCGGGATTGAGTCCTACATCAGGCTTCCCGCAGGGAGCCTGTTTCTCCCTCTGCCTGTGTCTCTGCCTCTCTCTCAGGAATAAATAAATAAAATCTTTAAAAAAATAAAAAGACAAAACTGTAACATTTGAATGTGAGCCCATAGCATACAGCATCCGATGTTTCCTGTCTGGATATGAAGCTAAGTCAGAGTCTCAAAGCTAGAGAGACAGACCCCTGATGACATCCTGTGAGTGTCTGTTAACTTAGACTTTCCAGTCAAGTTGCAATATGTGAGGCCTCAGCTTCTCCTTGGTTTAAATCTGTTTGAGCAAATAAAAATAAAAATAAATCTGTTTGAGCTGTGTTGGCAAGTATCTTGATTGTTACTTCCATCAAAGATCGCCATGTGTGGGGTTTGTTGGTTTTTTCCCCCCGGCTTTATAAGGTCTAACCGACAGACATACTGTGTTTTGATGATCTTTCTTGTGTATTATTGTTGCTCCTGGTGCCAGCACGGAGCGAAGTGGAATGAAAGAGTCCTCAGTTTGCCAATGAGGAACATGAGGCCCAAGGAGAAAGCCATTACCTTCATCGGAAATGGAGAGCTGGGGCTAGAACCCGAGTCTCTAGCTGTCAGGCCAAATCAGTTGACTCAACTCAATCAGTCCTCATTGAGGGGCTCAGGTGGTAGAGCATGTAACGCTTGATCTTGTGGTTGTGAGTTTGAGCCCCATGTTGGGTGTGAGATTACTGGGGGTAAAAAAAAGCCAACAAGTCTTCATTTAGCGTCTTCTACCTCCCAGGCTCTGGACATGGTGTGTGAGATGGAGGGGAAATAAGGATGATGTGGGTTCTTCCTGAACCACAGAGTCTGGAGCTCCCCTACCACCCAGAGGAACCTGTTAACCCCAGTGAGTTTCTAATGAATAGAGGGTTGCAGAGTCAGGATTTGGGACCAGGAGATCTCCCAGGTCTGGAAAACTGTGATCTGCCTATGTCTCGGCTTACCCACATTGGGCTCTGGCACCTGGCTTTCCCACTACTCTGAGGCCCAGGCCTGTCCTGCAGCTCTGACAAGAGCTGGCTCCGTGGCCACCCTGCCCGCAAATGATCAGGGCTTCACCAGCTCAAACAGGGCTGTCCTCACAGGACAGGGGCATAGGGGGCACACAGGCCCTGCCTGAACCCCTTCTCCCCAAACAGGTGCCTAGGCAGTCACCACTGGCAATCCATCTGACCGCTCTGCTGGGTTGGCGTTGAAAACACCCCCCCCAAAAAAGAAAGAAAGAAAGAAAGAAAAGAAAACACACCTCACTGGGACACCTGGGTGGCTCAGCAGTTGAGTGTCTGCCTTTGGCTCAGGGTGTGATCCCGGGGTCCCTGGATCAAGTCCTGCATCAGGCTTCCTGTGAGGACCCTGCTCTGCCTCTCTGTGTGTGTGTCTCTTCTGAATAATTAGATTAAATATTTAAAAGGAAAAATAGAAAACACTCCTCACTGAAACTGTAGTCCACTGCTGTTCATTAGTCACACGCCTGCCTTGTTTCTGGCACTGTGCTTGGTACTTGTGTAGGGAGAACAGAAAAGGTATCACTTTCTCAATGTCTGTTTTATACAAAACAAAAAACACCTTTTAAAAGAGGTATTCTGTATGTGAAAGAAAGTAGATTACCAACTTAAAAATACTCTACCAAGGCATTTCTCTGAGCCTCATTTTTCCCAAATACAAAATCAAGACCTCACATGGTCGTGATGGTCGTGAGAGCTGGTTGATCATAGGATTTACAACAGCATTCCTAAGAGCACTGTTATAGGAGCAAAAGAATTGGAAACCTAAAAGCTGATATCTGAAGGACTAAACTGTGGTGAGCTTTCTGGCTAAATATGGAAGTCGGCCATGAGCATTTGTCTTCCCTCCCCTCCAAAACTGAAATAAATCACAGGAGAGGAGTCAAAGATGGATAAATTGACAAGGACCAAGAGACCGGAGAGACAATAGTGGACGAGAGATTTCAACAAAGCTTTGGAGGCTGGATAGTGGCTGAAGGGGGTGGCAGCACTAGCAAGGGCAGGGGCTGTCAGGACAGGACATCCAGAGATCGTGGAGGTCACCGGATCCCTAGTCAAGGCCATCAAGGCCAGGCTGAGAGCCCAGATCCAAAGTGTTGAGACTCTGGGGCCCCTGGGTGGCTCAGTCAGTGAAGCGTCTGCCTTCGGCTCAGGCCATGATCCTGGGGTCCTGGGATCCAGCACCGCATCCCATGGGGCTCCCTGTTCAGCAGGGAGCCTGTTTCTCTCTCCTCCTCCCCCTTACTCTGTTTGTGTTCTCTCTCAAATAAATAAAAATCTTAAAACCAAACCAAACCACAAGTGTTGAGACTCTTGGTGCTCCCTCACCTCTCACACCTTAGTCCCACACACCATCCCCCACATCCCGATTTTCAGGGAGGCTTTTTTTTAAGGGGTATTTATTTATTTTGTTCATTAGAGACTCCGAGAGAGAGAGAGAGAGAGAGAGAGAGAGAGAGACCCAGGCAGAGGGAGAAGCAGGCTAGAGAGAGAGAGAGAGAGAGAGAGACAGCCCCAGGCAGAGGGAGAAGCAGGCTCCCTATGGGGACCCCCATCCCAGGATCCGAGGGTCATGACCTGAGCCCAAGGCGGATGCTCCACCACTGAGCCCCCCAGGTGTCCTTTCAGGGAGGCTTTGGACTTGGAGATGGCAGGAGCAAAGACTGGAGGCTTTGGAGGCTACAAACAGGAGCCTCAACCCTCTTTCCAGATTCTGCCCCTTCCATTTACAGGGAGGAGGGATGGAGAGTAGAGGATATGCTTCTCTCTGAACAGCCCCAGCAGAAAGCCTGCTACCTATCAACATTCAGAGTTCCGGGATCCCTGGGTGGCGTAGCGGTTCGGCGCCTGCCTTTGGCCCAGGGCGCGATCCTGGAGACCTGGGATCGAATCCCACGTCGGGCTCCCGATGCATGGAGCCTGCTTCTCCCTCTGCCTATGTCTCTGCCTCTCTCTCTGTGTGACTATCATAAATAAATAAAAATTAAAAAAAAATAAGCCTATTAAAAAAAAAAAACATTTCAGAGTCCCCATGAAAAGGCTTCTTCCACTGTCCTGCAGGAAAGCCAAGGGTCCGTGAATGTTCCCCTAATACACACACACATCTTCTAATCAGCCTGTTGGTGTCTCCGTAATAAAGCCAAGGAGCAGCACACCTGCAAAATGAAAACGAGAATCCTCCCATGTATTAAAAAAAAAAAATCCATAATTAAAAAAAAAAGTGGAACAGGGCCACCTGGGTGGCTCAGTCGGTTAAGATCCAGCTCTTCATTTTGGCTCAGGTCATGATATTGGTGTTGTGAGATTGAGCCCTGAGCTGGGTGTGGAACCTGCCCAAGATTCTTTCCCTCTAACCCTCTCTCCCTACTTCTGCTCATTCTCTCTTTCTCTCAAAAAACGAAACAAAACAAAAAACCTGGAAGAGACTGAGAGAGATGGGGGGGTGGGGCAAGAAAAAAATAGCCTATAATTGGAAAGCTAAAAAAAAAAAAAGGAAGGGGCTTAATGCACATAGTCTGTGAGCATTTGTGTTTTTAAAAAGAGAAAAGAAGTATCTGTATCTTTCTGTCTCTGCACCAAGCATTCTGGAGGGCTTAAAAACCTGGAGAGAGTAGCTGTGTTGCATAGGGGTTTGGGGGCAGCTCAGGAGGGTTGGCTGTGCATTCTTTTGAACCTTGGAATTTTCCGTTTTGATTGTGTAACCTATCACCTATTTTCAAACCTAATACTGGGATGCCTGGGTGGCTCAGTGGTTGAGCATCTGCCTTCGGCTCGGGGTGATCCCAGAATCCTGGGATCGAGTCCCGCATTGGGCTCCCTGGAGGGAACGTGTTCTCTCTTTGCCTGTATCTCTCTGTCTGTCGTGAATAAATAAATATTAAAAAACAAATAAAATCTAATACTGAATAATGGAAATACAATTATTATCATCAGAGAGATAAGAGAAGAAATTGCATTTTGGGGAAGGAAAAAAAATCACAAAAACCGTTTTTTCCCTGCCAAAAGAAGAATACACAAAACTTTCTAGGGCATAAAACAAAAAGACAGATGAGTTGGGGGGTGGCCAAGGGAACCTCAGCTTTATGTATAATGTTTTAATATTTTATAATATTTAATATTTTTAATTAAATAATTATATATAATTATATATAATTATATAATTTATATTTATAAAATATATAATTGTATATGATTAAATATAATTAAATATTTAAATATATAATTGAATATTTATAATATTTAATATTTTATAATTTTTTTGAAGACATTTTAAGAATAGTTTAACTTTTGCCTTATTCTTAAAGAGTTCCTTCGATGGGAACAAAGTAAGAATTTTATATCAGAAGGAAAGAAAAACACTTGTGAACACGTATAATGCCTCCTCAACCTGAAAAGCAGGAAAGGATAATAAATAGCAAAAATCAGATAAAAATACTTCTATTATAATAGACACCATATTGCAAGTGCATTTAAAATGAGCAATGCCTAACATTTATTTCCTTGACATTTGTCTTCCAAAGAGTTCACAGTGTTTCCGTGTCAGTTGAAACGGGGGAAGAATCTCAGGGAAGAATCCTTCACATAATAATAGGACCATTGGTGATAATGTCTCTCAGTTCTTTCCAAATCCATAAAGATGCATTTCCTGATGATTGACTGAGCTCGTGGCCCAAGTCCCTCCTCCGCTGTGTCGGGTATACTTGGTCACAAGCTCAAGCTTGTAAATAAACCCTCGTGTGTTTGCATGGGTGTCGGCTTCTCGGTGGTTTCTCGGATTCGCAATCTTGGGCACAACAGTCCTGTGGTTCTGAGTAGTCCCTTCTGATGTGGACGTGGCCCCCAGTGGCGCCTCCGTAGTCCTCCACGGTGTCCTGAGGAATCCGGGCTCCTGTGAGTGCGGACGTGGCCCCACGTCCATTTTAATATTTTATTTTATAAATATTTTATTTATTTTATAATGCAGTCACATTTTTTGTGTAATTAAAAAGCAGTCCATTGGCAATCCCTGTAAAGCACCTAGCACAGGGTAGGCTCCTGGTAGTTTGTTTTCCCTCCAGGAGCCCAGGGCTGGGCAGGCAGCCCTGAAGTCTTTCAGAACTGGAGGGCTCAGCCAGAAGTCTCAGGGATCACAAGGCTTGACAGCTGATTGGGATAGAGGTGGGCCAAGCCCCTGGGTCCCTCCCTGTTCCAGGCTGCACTCCCAAGGGCGTGCTCCTTCTGTTCCTAATTAGAAGGCCTTTTCCTTATAAGCATTGAGGGATACACGAGGTTTCTGAAATTAATTACTATGTGGTCAGGTTTGACTCCCGGATGGAGCAAGTTTATGAGTCAGTGTGAGAATGACCTAGCCCTGTTCCATCCCAACTTCTAAGTCAGCCGTTGTTGCTAGAAGAGGAAAACATAAAAGAAAACCTTTATTAAAGTTTTTCCCTGTGCCTCCCACATCCCAGGCACCAGAGGTGCTTGTTAGAAATGAACTTGGGCCCCCCTCCCCCATCTTTTGAATGAGCCTTGTGAGTGGAGCCCAGAGATTTGGTTTGCGGAACCCTCTGGAAATAGGCAAACACAGAAGCCACCATCTCAGTCTGCAAATATATTATTCTATTTTTCTTTAGTTCAGCTTCTATTTTGGGTCTCCATTCTACTGCTTGCAGAAAACATTACCTTTACCCACTTCCAGGTGAACTGCCATCCTATGCCACCCCTTCTCCTGCCTCCACCATTGATCTAAATTTGGGGGAGCCCCTTAGCACTGCAGCATAGGTGGGGTGGCAGGGAGAGCTCTAGCTCTGAGCTATATTTTCCTGGGTCCTCACATCCATGGATCATCCATGCCCTTGTTTCCATGCTCCTGCTGCTGCAGCCCCCAGGACCCCAATAATGATGTGCCAGCTTTGAAAGCCACACTCCACGACCTTGGCTTCCCAGATGTATTCTGAGTTCTGTCCCTTCCATGTTCTCTTCACATGCCCATTGGGGAAAATGAAGATCCCTGCTAAAACAATGTCTAATGCCTTGTCTGGTCCTCCAGTAGCTTCTCCCCAGCTAGGGCCAGGGTAGCAGGGCAGGTGGGGGTGGGGGCTTTGCCTGTTTGTACCTCCTTCCTCGTGTTAGACCCAGACCCAGACACTGCAGCTTTTGAACTTAAAAGCCTGGAATTTGGCATCTTTGTTGTCGGGCTAGAAAATAGACTAGTCTAGGGGCCCAAAAGCAAAAGCTAGCACCCCATAGTGCCATCTGGGCCCTCAGACAAGCCACTCTTTTCTCCCTTTTCACATAGGCCAAGCCAGCGAGCCATCTGTGCCAGAGTACACCAGGACCAAGGAAGTGGCTGCTCCCTGCAGGGGGAGGGAGCTGAGAGGATCTTATCTTAGATCTGCTGAGTCCCCACACCCAACACATGCTCCCTGTTCACTCACCTCCCCCAGACAACTGGGAAATGACACCTCTGGTCACAGAGCCAGTCCCCAGGCTTCTGCTGGGAGGGGGTGGGGCACTGCATGAGGGAGGCTCTCACACCAGAGGCCCTGGGAAGCCTGGGTGGGGAAGGGAAGAAACTGGCTTCTCTTTGTTTTCAAGAGGCCAAGACCACCAGCCTCCCTCTGCTCCTCTTCCAGGGATGGAAGGAGCACCCCTGTCCCAGAGCCATGATGCCTCCCCTAAGACACCTCCTTCTTCACTTTTGAGGCTTGCTTTGACCGACCTCACAAGATAGGTGGCTCATCTGGTCCCATCTTGTCCCTGAAGAGCCAGGCCTGCTGGGGATGAGAGGACTGAGTGTGTGGAGCTGCTGTTTAAAAGATCTAAAGAGAGACCAGTTAGGGATGGAGGGGGAGTGGATAATCCTTTCCTACCAGGTTCCGGATCAAACCACTGAACATATATGTTAGTGCCTACAGTTGTAATACACGTGGAGTCCAGAGATAGGACAGGAACTGGCCAAGGTCACACCTATGAGGCTAATGCACATGTAAAGTAGTACCTTGTACCTGGCTACTGCAGGGGGTAGGCAGCCCTTGCCTACCGTCTTTACCCTTGAAGAAGAAAAACAGAACGAAGAGAAAACCCCCAAAACCCCCTTTCTGTCGCAGTCTGGGATCAGAAGCTGAGCTCTCCTTCTGTTGCCTGGGAGCGGCCCCAGCTCTGGGGCAGGTCCGCAGCCACCAGGGCCACCACGTGAAGCAGCCGCATGGGACAGCCTAGTGCCCTCCGTCGGCCTTAACCTTGCCCTACCTCCGTCAAGCACCTCTGGTCTGCGCCCCGGTTGGGTTGTGAGGAGCTCACACACCCTGCAGTGGCTTGGTGGGGGCGGGGGCGGCCTGCCTCTTCTGCTTTCCTTCACACCCCGAACTCAGCCAGCGGCCGGGGCCCCAAGCCCCCCAGGCCTCCCCTGAGCTGTCCACCTGCAGGGCTGGCGGAGGGGGAGGGGAGGGCCCCAGCTCCCGCCGCCGCTGGCCCACCGCAGCAGCAGGGGTCCCGGCAACCTGCACCTGCCCCTTCCCACGGCCCACCCCAGCCGGCTGCAAACGCTGGAGCTGGTCGCCAGCGCGCAGGCCGAGGCCTCGCGGGGGTGTGTGTGGGGGGGTGCGCACTGGTTTGCGGGTTTCGCGGGTGCTGGAGGACGTAGCCTGGGGCTCACGGGCATCCTCGAGGCCGGAGGCGGGGGACGCAGAGGCGTGGGGCGGCCCTGAGGGCTGCGGCCGGATGCGCGGGGATCGCGGCTCCCCAAGCTGCGGCAGGTGGGGGGCTGCCCCGCCGCCCGGCCGCGCCCCGCCCCCACCGCCCCGCGCCCGCCGCGCCCCGCCCCCGTCCGCAGTGCCCGGATGTGGGTGACGCGCGGCCGCCATCTTCCCGTCCCGGGCAGCCAGCGCCAGTCGGAGCCAGCGCGAGCCGCTGCCGCCGCCGCCGCCGCCGCCGCCGAGCCGTCCGCCTGCCGCCCCCGCCATGTGAGTCGGCCGCCCGCGCCCGCACCGGGCCTGCCCGCGCCGGCCGCCGCCCTTGGGAGCCGGTCCGGGGAGCGCCCGGGGTTCGGCCGGCGCCCCGAGGCCAGGCCGGCGCCCGTGACTGCGCGCGGGCGGCTGCAGAGAGCGCCGCGTCCCGGGCTGGCCGCGCGGGCGGAGGCCGCGGGAGGGAGCGGGCCCGCCGTCCGCCGCCCCTGGCCTCGCCGCCGCCCGGCATTGCGGGTCGACCCCGCACCTTGTCTTGGAGGTCGCCCTAAAATTTGACGGACGGGGAAACTGAGGCCCTCTCAGGAGGGGGGAGGGGGCCTGACTCAAGGTCACGCAGCTAGGCGGCGGTGGGGCCGGACGCCGCGCAGGGCTCCCCTCGGTGGCCTTCCTCCGGGGAAGGAGAAAGGGAGGGACGGATGGATGGACAGGAGGATGGGCGGAGCCCTGGCCGCGGGGCCGGCGGCTCCAGGCCTCGGGTCTTACTCCGTCCCTGCCCCTCAGGTCGGCTACCGCTGCCACCGCCCCCCCTGCCGCCCCGGCTGGGGAGGGAGGCCCCCCGGCGCCCCCTCCAAACCTCACCAGTAACAGGAGACTGCAGCAGACCCAGGCCCAGGTGGATGAGGTGAGTGTGGGGGGTGTCAGGCGGCGGGAAGGACCCCGACGGTTGGCACCGGTGGGGAGGGGGCATCCTGTGTTGGAGATGCTGAGTTTATGAGTTTAGGGACAAAGACGTACCCTGCCCCTGCCCTGCTCAGCTTGCACTTGGAACGGCCTGGGGTGTTAGTCAGCCTTGATGGGCTGGGGCGTTTGGGTCCCGGCAGGTGTGGTCTGGCGACGGACAGGCTGCTTAGAGGGTGCTGCTCTGACATCTGAGATGTCTGGCTGTCAGCATGCCCCTGATGTGTGCTCCTTGCATGTCCCCAGGTGTGCTAGGGATGTTCTCTGTGTGTCCTTGGCATGTTAGCCGGGCAGCATCGGGGTGCATGTTCCCTCTGTGGGTGCATGGTTGAGGAGTGCCCTCACCGAGGCGGCCTTGGCACACCCCCTGCCTCGTGGGCCCCTCCTTCAGGTGGTGGACATCATGAGGGTGAATGTGGACAAGGTCCTGGAGCGGGACCAGAAGCTGTCCGAGCTGGACGACCGTGCAGATGCACTCCAGGCAGGGGCCTCCCAGTTTGAAACAAGCGCAGCCAAGCTCAAGCGCAAATACTGGTGGAAAAACCTCAAGGTAAGGGTGGAGGCACGCAAGAGGGCTGGCATGAGAACTGGTGGGTGACGAGGGTGTCACGGTCTGTGTCACTGACCCCCCCCCTTTCTCGCCCCCAGATGATGATCATCTTGGGAGTGATTTGCGCCATCATCCTCATCATCATCATCGGTGAGTAGGGCAGGATTGGCTAGGGCCCTTTCTCTGGAGGGGTTTCCCCTTCTAGGTCTTGAAGGTCATTAACCTAGTTTTTACTATTCAGCAGAAAGTATATATAGCTGGCAGTGCAGCTTTGATTCATCTAGAGCTCCAAACCTTGCTGCACTTTGTTTGGTTCTAGGCAACTCTTGTTAAGATTTTTGGAAACAGGAAAGCTGGTGGATTAGCACTGCTCCCTTGAGGATCCTTTTTGGGCCTGAACCTAGTCTGGGAACCCTGGAATTGGGAAGTGGGAGAGCAGGCGAGGCCCAGGGGCTTGAGACATGGCTAGGAAGCCAAACACCCTACTGTTTGAGAGCTTGTGGGCCAGACACACAGATGATTGGAGTCTGTGGCCCCAAGGCCATACTGTGGAGTTGTAGAGACGTTGGAACCTACCAGCTCAGTCCGTTGCTTTACAGATGGAAACCTAAGGCCAAGAGGGCTGGGGAGTGGGGAGGCTGGGAGCAGGGCCAGGCCTGACACA
This sequence comes from Vulpes vulpes, assembly GCF_048418805.1. Lineage (NCBI taxonomy): Eukaryota > Metazoa > Chordata > Mammalia > Carnivora > Canidae > Vulpes > Vulpes vulpes. The sequence continues at coordinate 134,365,331 of NC_132791.1, read as the reverse complement.
CTGCTTTCTCTCTCTTTCTTTCTCCCCCCTCTCTCCTTCCTTCTCTTTCCCTCTCTACAGTTTACTTCAGCTCTTAAACCCCTGAGGAGCCCGCCCTGCCCAGAGAAGGGCCTCTCCCCATCTCCCCCCACCCCATCCCCAGCAGCTCCTCCACCTCTCAGCCATATCTTCCAGCCCCTCCCCTGGATCCGCGTGTGTGTGTCCCCGTGTGTGTGCACCCCTGTAAATAGCCAGCTGTTATTTATACATATATAATATTATATATATTTGGTCTGTTTGTAGTTTTATTACTAGAAGATTTTTCCGGTTGTCCTTAACACCCCTTCCTGAGGTTCCCATCTCTTTTCTCTTTTCCTCCTTCCCCTTCCGTCTCTTTCTGACCTGCCCTGAATCCCTTCATTTGCATCTGCTATGCAATAGTCCCTCTTCCTCTTTTCCTTCCCTTGGATTTAGCAGATCCTTCCTCCTACCCTGGCCTTCCCCATACCTCCACTCCCTACAAAAAAAGAAAAAAAGAAAAAAAAGAAAAAACAAAAAAGAAAAAAAAAAAAAAGCAACTGTCCAGGCCTCCCTGGGTGCATCTTTGCATCTTTGGGAGGCCCTGAGACTGGCCCCACTTGGTCCTAAGAATCCCAAGGTCTTCTGGGAGCTTCCAGCATGTTAATTAGCATTCATTTACATACTGACATCCCTTTTGGTTTCCTCTTTTTTTGTTCCATTACTCTTCATTCTTTGAACCCACGTTTCTTTTTTACTGAGGAGTTAGTCCCCATGGTCCTTGTATCAGTCTTTCATTTGCATGACATTACTTGCAGGTGGTGGGAGCCTGGGCTTTTGGGGAGCCAGGCCCTTCTGGCCCCCCAGAATCACCCCCTCCTGGCCCCTCTAGTCTGGTTTGCCTCCCTATCCCCATTTCCCAAACCTCTTGTCCCTTCCTCCCCCATCCCCCAGCTGGTGTGTAAGTGTCTTGGAGTTCAGTGTGTCATGATGGACCAATAGTTTTGCCACTTGGAGTCTCTCCCCACATTCCTGCTCCCCAGTTTTCATGTGGGGCACTCAACCGACATTCCCATGGGGTCTCCCTCCCTCCCGTCCTCCTGATCTGCCTCCTCCTCCTCCTCCCATCAGGAGAGTTTGGGGGTTGGCCACAATCTGACTCTTTGGGAGAGATGGCTGCCAGTGTGTGGGGGGTCATCACTGCCTTGGGGAGGAGTGGGGCAGGGCAGAGAATCCCCCCAATTCCTGCCTGAAATCTGGCCCCACCCTTGCTGGGGTTTGGACTGAAAACTCCCCTCCCCAATTTGAGGGGGTGTTGTTCCCATCACTGCCCAGCTCCTCTGACTGCCCCCCTGAATTCAGGGTGGGGGTACTAGTCACTGCCAATGTGTGTATGGGACTTGCTGGAAGATGGGGATTCTCGCCCCTCTCCAGGGCAGTTGAGCCCAGAGAGTTGTCTTCTCCTTAGGTGAAGTGATAGAGGAAGGGTCTAATGTCTTTAAATGGCACAATTTTAGGGGTCTGAGGGTGCAGTCCCTTAACTTGGAGGGGACCCCCCCAAACTCTTTCTTACCCCCACACTCAAGGTTTCTGTATGGAGGGGGAGCAGGGAGATCTAAGCTGTGGTGTGAAAGGGTAGGGAGAGATGCTGGGGGTGGGGGTGCTGTGTTCTATACCCCCCCATATTATCCCAGTGTCCCCTGCCCCCCCTTCCCTCCCCCCATGCCCCCAATTCTGTGACGCATCCAGATTGTGAAAATGTACAATAAATGTGTAATGAGTAACCAGTTGGTGTGTGTGCTGAGACCTTTTCTTAACCAGTGGGAAGGGTACAGGATCTGCAGGTCTAACAGGAAAGTTGAGAAGATACATTTGAAATGGACTGAGCTTTGCTGGAGGGCCTGACCTTGGGCAGAGCCAAGTGTGATTCCCAAAGTGGCCACGGGTGGGCATCAGGCGCTGCTGGAGGAAGTGTTCTCGATTGCCTGGGTCAGCCTGGTTCCAACTTCCCAACTTCCCAACTTCCCTGGTTTCTCTTCTCTGGAGGCATGCTCTTGCGCTTTATGGCTCCCTCTCTACCCCTTGATTTAATTCCCAGATGCTCTGCAGTTGCTCCCGGGGTCATTTATTCCTAGGCCTGAAGTAGATGGCCAACTTCTGCAAACGTCCCCTCCCCTTGGTGCCTCTCACAGAGCTGGCATCCTGAAGGGGTTAACAAATAACAGAGCAGGGCAGCCCTGGGTGGCTCAGTGGTTTAGCGCCTGCCTTTGGCCCAGGGCGTCATCCTGGAGACCCAGGATCCAAGTCCAACGTTGGGCTCCCTGCATGGAGCCGGCTTCTCCCTCTGCCTGTGTCTCTGCCTCTCTCCCTGTGTCTCATGAATAAATAAATAAAAATCTTAAAAAAAAAAAAAAAAAGATGCTCTAGAGGCGCCTGGGTGGCTCGGTCCATTAAGGGTCCTGGGATCGAGACACTTCCCCCCCCCCCCCCCCTCCATTGGGCTCCCTGCTCAGCAAGGAGGCTGCTTCTCTCTCTCTGCCCACCCCTTGTGCTCTCTCTTAACAGGAAATCTTAGAAAAACAAAAACAAACGTTCTAAGGGTCCCAGGTGATCTTAAAATTAAGTACGCCGTCCTAATAAAGCCTCGTTCACCGAGGGCTACGTTCCTCACGGTGCTCAGGGCGCTCGCGTACTGCATCTACGGAGGTTTCCCAGCTGCCCCGGACCCGCCCCTTTACAGTGTCAGGGACCTGGCTTTAAACTGCGGCCCGATCCCTGACTAGAGTGTTAATCCAGATTATGCAACCTCTCTGGAGCCCAGGCGGAGTAGTAGTAGGACGGCCTCTGGGCTTTGTGACAGGCGCCTCGCTTGGTCCACAGAGAACGACCCGCGGGCAGCCGCCATCATCATTATCATCATCATCATCATCATCACGGAGCGCTGAGGTCTGAAGGCTGCTCCACCGTTAGGCCGGCTCCTTCCAGCTTCACGGGGCCTTAGAGACACAGGGCCGAAGACCCAGCGCGGAGGGGCGCCCCGGTCACGCCCCGGTCGGCTCGCCTGGGTCTCGGCCCAAAGCTCCCCAACCAACGCCACCGCCGCTCACATCTGCGCCTGCGTGCAGGTCACATTCGCTGCGCCTGCGCACACTCCGCGGGCTCCGGTTAGAGTGTCGTCAAGGAAAATCCCCAGCTTCCAGGTAAACAAGTTGCCGCGTGAGACTGCCGGCACGTGTCCTCTACAGCTCCGAGACCTCCCGGCCTATGAGAAACTTTGGAGGGCTGGACAGGCAGGTCGGAGGATGGGCCACAGCCAATAAGAACTTCTGAAGTGGATGGAGGCGTGACTTTCGGCCAGGCTCCCAATCAACGCGCCGGGGCGGCCCCTCTTGCACGTGGAGCTGTCGCTGCTGGCGGGCAAGCTGACCAATGAGCAGATGATGGCGGCCACGGGCGCCAATGGCGGCTGCGCGGGGGCTGGGCGGCCGCACGCGGCGCGGGGCATGGGTCGGGGCCCCCGGGCCAATGAGCTCGAGGGGCGTGGCCGCGTGGCGAGTGGGCGGGCCTGGGGTGGGGGGGAAGCCAGTGCCCGCGCCCGGTCCGGCAGGGGAAGAAGCCGTGGCCTCTGCGTGCGCGCCAGGGTGAGTGCTCGCGGGTGGGAGGAGACGAGCAGCGGCCGTGTGTGCTTCTCCTGAGTGCTGCGTCCAGTTGGGGGCGGTATCAATGGAGTGGGACGGGGGGTCGTGCGAATGCAAGATCGCCGCGGGGGGAGCTCTGAGGGTCGTGGGGAATGGGACCCCAGGCTCAGCTCCAGAGGGACGAGGGCGGGAGTCTCCACCATCTGACAGATCCCTCACTGCTCTAGGTGCCTGGACCACTCCCCACCCTCAACCCCGACTGGCCCAGGGGGTCCTGGGAAGGTGGGCTCGGAAGCCCTCAGCTACCCGAGGGAGCCGAGACCCCTACCCCTAGAGTCCCTGACAGTGCGTGGGGGCCGTTCCAGCCCTTGGCTACTGTTTAGATAGGCACCCTAAGCACATAAAAGACACAGGGGTTCTGAGGCTGGAGGGAGGCCCTTGTAGGGCAGGTCGGAGGGTACCAAAGGGTTGACCTGGTGATTCGAGAAAGGGTGGTGAGATGATGTGTGTGACCCTGAGCCCGTCGCATCCGTCGCGGATCTGGATATCGTTCTCCTGCGTAGAGTGGAGGGGCTCCCAGAGGCCCACCTTAGAGCCATTCCTGGGTGTAAAGGTGGAGTAGCTACTGTCCTGAGAGGGAGGGCAGAGTTGTGCGGATTGTCTATGCATGTGTCTTCCTGAGCCCCTGGACGCCAGGAGGCTCCAACCTCTCCATATAGCTTTGCTTTCTGTACAAACAGCCGGACCTGTGGCATGGTGACCCGGGGTTGGGTGGAAGAGTGAGCCGGTGGGGCCCCTAGGAAATCCCTGGGGTCAGTGGCTGCTGGGGTGATCTCAAGGACTTTGTGAGCGTGTGAAAACTGGGGCTGAGAAGATTGGGGCACGCATGTGGGGAGTGCAGACTGGATGTCTGAGACCAGGCTCTGGGAGAGAAGGGGATGGGTAGATCTATGTTCTAGGCACCAAACTTAGAATCGGCTGGATATTAAGAGAAGTGCTGATCCCCCAAATGCCGCACAGGTGCCCAAAAGGTAAGACGCCAGAATGACAAGCCATCATCAGAGCTCAGAGTTTAACAGTGGGCTCCATTTCTTAACAGCCGAGAACACATTGTGAGGCAAATTCAGTAACTTCTGAGCCTTAGTTGCTTCTGTGGAATGAGGGTAATCCCCATCACCCAGGGGTGTTCTGGGGATTAAATAAGATAATAGACGTATGGTGCTTAGTGCAATGCCTGGGTCATGGCCTAATGTTTTTGTTTGGCTTTTAGCTAAAAAACCAAAAACCAAAAAACAAAAAAGCCTATAGGATCTCAAAACAACAGTGACAGGAATGCTGTGGTTGGGAACTATTCTCATTCTCAGGTTTTTCTACAAATTTTGGTGACTCCCTCCTCATTTCCCTCTTGGCCTTCTGGTGGTCAGGCACCAACCCAAACCTTCTCCCAGGATCCAGGCCCCGACCTGGGCCACTTGCTCTGTCCCAGTTCGATTTCCTCATCCTACACCCATTCTTCTCCACGCCCCTCCTCCCCTCTCTCTGCTGCCATAGTAACAAGAGATTCCAGCTCCGAGGGGGCCTCTGGGAAGGAGCAAAGGTGCGTGTTCTCTCGCAGAACCTGGGCCTCCAGCGTCTCCGCCCCAGCTCTTTGGGATAGGGCCAGCAGATGTGTACAGTTTGACAGAGGGGGGAAGCCAGTGCCAGGAGCTGCGAGAACAGGCCGAGGGGAGGGGCGGCTGCGAATCTCGAGAGGAGAGCCAGGCGCAGGGGCAGGGGCGGGGGACCCCTTCCTCCTAATCCTCTCTCCAGGAATCCCTGGCTTTGGGACAGGACGGCTGTCTTCGGTTGGGGGAGGCGCCCAGGCTGGGTGCATGTCCTGGGCCGCCGGCCAAGAGAACACGATGTTCCCAAGTGCGCTGGCCGCCGCCCTCGGGCTGGCCGCCTCCCAAACCGCTGCCTCTCCAGCCTCCCCGTCCCACATTCCCCGGCTGCTTTGCTCCGCCCTCTTCCTTTGCTTTGACGTCACCGCTCCCTCCCGCCCTCTCTCCTCCATTGACGGCAGCAGGGCCTGGTTACTGTGGGGACTGGGAGGCAGGACAGCCGGGGCCTTGGGAACTGGTGGGGTAGCTGCGGGAGCGCTGGACCCCTTTGTCTACGCAGAACACAGACGTGGAGGTGGGGGTAGGAGAGCCCGGGCAGCCCGTTTATGCGGAGATCACACCCATACCCCGGAGGAGAGCCGGGGAGCAAGGAAAACCCGGTTTCCAGAGGAGAGGTGTCTGCACATGAGACAAGGGACCGGGCCACAGTTTAGGAGTTGGGGGGACATTTCCAAGGAGATGACACTGACGATCCAGACTCCTGAGTCCTTTGTTTCCTGTGTTTCCTGGCTTTGGTTTTTCTGGGTTGTTTTATGACCCCACTGTGTCCCATCTTTTGCTCAGAGCCCTCCCCTTGTCCCCTCCACGGGGATGGCCATTGTTAAGGAGAGCTTAGGCCACGTGACAGTGAGGGAGTGCACCCCCATCTGATTATGTCAGCGTCAGCTTGGGGGCCTCTTCAATTGCCACCCACAGTAACAGGGAGCCCTGGGAGGCACTACTCATGGCCGTCTTGGATGGAAGAGTGTGTCACTGCGGTTGTTCCCCAGCTCATCCTGGCACTTTATTTCCCCAAATCAGGACTCAGTGTTCTGTCCCTCTCCCCTTTACAGAAAGCATGCTTTCCAGCCCCTGCTCCATCGCTGAGGCCCCTTGTCCTCCCTCAATCTATCCTTGTTTACAACAAAGTCACTGTATTTGTTGATCACCTATGGTGCTACATCAGGCTGTGTCCTGGGTACTGGGGAATACTGTGAGGTGACAGATGAGGTCCTCGGCTTTCTCTTGTCCCAGTGGTGGGGATCTGAAGCCCTTGCCGCCCACCTGTGTCTCTCTAGGGTCCCACTTGGTCTCTTCCCTTGGCCACTCCCTTTGTTTCCCTGTAGTCCTGGCTTCCTGGCCCCCACTTTGGGGCAGTCCTGACTGTGGGTGGCTGCATCCTCAGGAGAGAAGCAGCACCGGTCATTGGGTACGGAAGCACCTGGCATTGTTTCCTTTCACAGCCTTTAAGGATCCTGGCTGCCCCTTTTGTTTGCATCCTCCCCTGCACTCCACCCCCTATCACAAGGGAACTCTCAATATCGTCGTGGCTGTCCACAGGATCTGAAGTCTCAGAGGAAGAGGCTGGATGAAATGGCTTTATTGTGATGACAAGGGTGGACAGAGGAACCCAGGAGAGGCCAAGCTGAGTTTCTGTGTGCCCCACCCCCTCTCACCTGTCCTCCCAGGGACCAGCCATCTCATCCAGCCTGGCCCACCCCCAGGGTCTGCGTTCCTTTCCCCCACCTCTGGCAAGGCCAAGGTGTCCTGTTCTGCAGGGCTGTACAGTCCAGGGAGTGGACTTCTCTTAAGCACCCACCGCGGACGGCGATTCCCCTGAAGGGCAGCTTACCTCCCCACCCCTCCCTCCCTCCCTCCCTCCCTCCCGTTATTCACTGTGCAAGGCGTTCTGCGCCCGTTGGCTGCGTGGTGGTGTCTGGGGCCCTTCAGCCCAGCGCCAGCACCCAGGTCCACGTGCGCCCGTGTGTGTGACACAGCCCTGACCTCAGTAGGGGCCAGTAGCCAATCAGGCGCCGGGACGGGATCCCCAGCCAATCGGGGGCGGGGCCTGCGGCTCCGCCGGCAGGAGGCCAATGAGGGGCAGTGCCTGGCATTATGCAACCCGCCTCCTGGCCCCGCGAAGCTTCCACTCGGCGGAGGGCTGCAACGGCGGCGGGCAGGAGGCCGGAGAGAGCTCGCGCGGCCAGGTAGGCATCCCCAGGGCCCCCCGGGGCCGGTCTCCTGCGCCGAGTCGGGCCGCCACCGTTTCCAGCCTCAGGCTCTGCTTTGGGCCCCGGCGCTCGGACAGCGTGCCGGCAATCCGCCTTCCCTGGCGCGGCCCACCCCCTCTGTGCCGTCGGGAACCGAGGTGTTCCTCGCAACCCTGCATAGGCTATCCGCGCGCCTGATCCGCTTACCTGAACCCCGGCCTTGACCTCTCCTCCCAGCGAGCCCGGCCCCACACCCGAACCTCGGCAGGCAGGCCCCCGCCGCCTTTCTCGTCACTCGGGGGTCCCTGCTTTTGCCCCGGCTCCGGGACCCCTTCAGGCTTTCCGCGCTCCCCGCGCTCCCCCCTCCAGTCCCTGGCCCCGCGCCGGCCGTGATGTAAGCCTGGTTCAGGCTGGAACATCCCGTTCCCGGCGCTAGTTCCTGCTGCTGGCCACAGCCTTCCTTTTTCTACTGGCGCTCAGAAAATGCTCCGGGGGTTGGGGGTGTGGTTGGACGAGGAGTAGGGGACGAACTACCCTCTGGCGGCGGTGTGGCCCCTGCTCACAGCTGAGTGTGTCCGCTTCGGATGGGGGTGGGGTGATGGGGTGGAATCTGGAAAAGTAGAGGACCGAGGAGAGAGGATTCCCGTGTCCCTGACAATGGCGGGTGCCGGCTTGGGGTCTGGGGGCCGGGAGAACGTGCAGGGGCCGGTGTCGCCTCGTCTTGACCAGAATGGCCGGGATCCCGGCGAGCCTTTGAGCCGAGGGCGGTGGCAGTTGTGTTTTGCCCTGGGGAGCAGGGTCGGCCGCTGGAAACCCGATGGGCTGCCCTTCTTCGTGTGGCCACCGGGCCCTCCCGGGCCTGAGGGTGCATTCGTGGGCAACCCGCGGCCGCGCCCGCCAGCGTGGGAGTGGGTCGATCCCCGGCTCCGTCGGGAAATGGGGGAAGGGTCGCCCCTCCCGCCCTCCCGTGGTCCCTCCAGCAACCGCTGAGCTCAGCTGCTGACGTCGGTTTCCTTGGCGACCGCGGCGGCGGCGGAAGCGCGTGGTGGGGCCGCGGGAGTCCGTGCGCATGTGCGGCGGGGGTGGCGCCGCCCCCGGATAAAATTAGCCGGGAGGCCTAAATATAGGAGGCGACCGGCATGCCCCCTGCCCCGAAGCCTCGGAGTCCCGGCAGAGTGGGGGCCTGCTGGGGATCTGGGGATAGGAAGCGCCCAGGCTTTGGCTCCACTCTCCTGGGCCACGGTGGCAGGGGACGTGGATGGAGGAAGGCCGGAGAAAGGCCCCTTCCCACCTGCAGCAGCCCCCTACCCGCTTGGGAAGCAGAACTTGCCCAGGCTCCCTGTCGGCGGAATGCCTGGGTCTCCGGGGACGCGGGGGCACACGGGGGAGGTCTGGGTGAAACCCGGCTGCTCACCTTTCTCCAAGCCTGCCTTCTTTGGTCTCCCTGTCCAGGTGCTGTCTGTGATCGAACTTCTCAATCCTCTCACCTCACTCCCCCAGCCAGGCCGCCCGGCCCCCTTGTGTGTTCGTGGTGGCCTCTCGGCCTTCCCTGTTTTCCTCCTGCCCTCCCCATGGCCCAGACATGAGCGGCCCCCTAGAAGGGGCTGATGGGGGAGGGGACCCAGGGCCAGGGGAGTCCTTTTGCCCTGGAGGGGCCCCATCCCCTGGGCCTCCACAGCACCGGTCTTGCCCTGGCCCTGGCCTGGCAGATGATACAGATGCCAACAGCAATGGCTCCAGCGGCAATGAATCCAATGGGCCAGAGTCCAGGGGAGCATCTCAGCGCAGCTCCCATAGCTCCTCTTCTGGCAATGGCAAGGACTCCGCCCTGCTGGAGACCACTGAGAGCAGCAAGAGGTGTGTAGGGATGTATATTGCAGGGTAGAGGAGTAGCTGAGCTAGAGGACAGGCCTATGCTGTTGGCCACTTTCTCATCTTGGGTCTGTTGCTTCTCCCCCAGCACAAACTCTCAGAGTCCATCCCCACCCAGCAGTTCCATTGCCTACAGCCTCCTGAGTGCCAGCTCAGAGCAGGACAACCCGTCTACCAGTGGCTGCAGGTTCGTGGGCTTGGGGGCCAGAGGAGAGTGTGGGGGGAGTGGGGAGCCTGTGCCCTGATCTGGGGCTAATGTCTCTACCCCCGTCCATCCCTGTGGGCCCTGCAGCAGTGAACAGTCAGCTCGGGCAAGGACCCAGAAGGAACTTATGACGGCTCTGCGGGAGCTCAAGCTTCGGCTGCCACCAGAGCGCCGGGGCAAGGGCCGCTCTGGGACTCTGGCCACGCTACAGTATGCTCTGGCCTGTGTCAAGCAGGTGCAGGGTGAGTGTGGCGCTTCCGGGGAAGCCAATGCCAGGTCCTGGGCTCCTGCACTAGGGCAGTCTCCGCACTAAATACCTCACTGCCTTCACCCTGCAGCCAACCAGGAATACTACCAACAGTGGAGCCTGGAGGAGGGTGAGCCTTGTGCCATGGACATGTCCGTCTACACCTTGGAGGAGCTGGAGCACATCACGTCTGAGTACACGCTTCGCAACCAGGTGAGCCACAGCCCGGCCTCTCTGTCCTTACACACCACCCTCCTCACATGCATAGCTGCTGAATCTTCCTCCATCTTCACTTTCCTGCCTAGGATACCTTCTCCGTGGCTGTCTCCTTCCTGACAGGCCGCATCGTCTACATTTCCGAGCAGGCAGGTGTCCTGCTGCGCTGCAAGCGGGATGTGTTCCGGGGCACCCGCTTCTCAGAGCTGCTGGCTCCCCAGGACGTGGGCGTCTTCTATGGTTCCACCGCCCCCTCTCGCCTGCCCACCTGGGGTGCTGGGGCCTCAGCAGGTGAGGCCCCCAAGTGCCTGAGAGGAGGGACCAGCAGTCCCAGGAAGCTCCTGCTGTGGGGGACCCAGGGACCCCAGCGTTTCCTGGCTGGGTGCTTTTCAGCCCAGGGTGAGGTTGGCGGGGGTCATTCTTAGTGCTTTTCTGGTCTGTTCCAGGTTCAGGCCTCAAGGACTTCACCCAGGAGAAGTCTGTCTTCTGCCGTATCAGGTAGCTGGGGGAAGTGGGAGCAGAACCCCTCCCACCCTCCGCTCCCTGCCTCTTTGCTGCGTGGGCGGTGGCCTTGAGGTGAAGGGTGGGTGGCCCTCCACGGAGAGTCACTAATGCCTCTTTCTCTCCCTTGGTAGAGGCGGTCCTGACCGGGATTCAGGGCCTCGGTACCAGCCATTCCGCCTAACGCCGTATGTGACCAAGATCCGGGTCTCAGACGGGGCCCCTGCACAGCCATGCTGCTTGCTCATCGCTGAGCGCATCCACTCGGGTTATGAAGGTATGTGGGCATCGGGCCTGGCCTAGTAGGAGGCAGGGTGACTTCCCTGGGCTATGGGTGAGGTCTCCATTCTTCAGAATTTTGGGACAGAGAAGGTACTAGAAGGAAGAAAGTTTGAGGCCGTTTTTAGAGGGAACATTGGACGAGCACCAGGAGCTAGGAGCTGGGAAAGGAGTATGCTTTGATCCTCAGGTTCACTCTGGGTGTGGAGTAGGGGAATTCTCCAGACCCTCTTTGTAGGCTACACAGCCCTGGGCTGAGCTGTGGGGAGGATTGCCAGCCAGCTTGGGCCCTAGGTGGCATGGGCGGGCAGGGAAGCTGGACCCTTCTGGAGAGAACCCAATGGCCATGTTTGCTGTGCCTCAGCTCCCCGGATCCCCCCTGACAAAAGGATCTTCACCACTCGGCACACACCCAGCTGCCTCTTCCAGGATGTGGACGAAAGGTGAGCTCAGGACGTGGAAGAAAATGGGGTGGCCAGGGCTGAGGCCATGGCTACTCTGATGCCACCTCCCCTTTCAGGGCTGCCCCACTGCTGGGCTACCTCCCCCAGGACCTCTTGGGAGCTCCAGTGCTCCTCTTCTTGCATCCCGAGGACCGACCCCTCATGCTGGCCATCCACAAGAAGAGTGAGTTCTCTATCCTGCTCTCCCTTCTCAGCTATCTGTAGGGCTTCTCGATGGCCATGCTTGTGGTTGTATCTTTCGGGGCCTTGGTCTCCCAGGTCCCCAGGGGATGTTCTTCCGTCCTGCTGAACCTCACCTCATTTCCCACCCCTACAGTCCTGCAGTTGGCTGGTCAGCCCTTCGACCATTCCCCTATCCGTTTCTGCGCCCGCAATGGGGAGTATGTCACCATGGACACCAGCTGGGCCGGCTTCGTGCACCCTTGGAGCCGTAAGGTGGCCTTTGTCTTGGGCCGCCACAAAGTACGCACGTAAGTGGGCCATGCCCCAGGGCTGGCTCCATGGGCTGCGTCTCTGCAGGACGGGGCAGGCCTCAGCTTATCCTCCCCCACCCCACAGGGCACCCCTGAATGAGGATGTGTTCACTCCCCCGGCCCCTAGCCCGGCTCTGTCATTGGACTCTGATATCCAGGAGCTCTCGGAGCAGATCCACCGGTTGCTATTACAGGTGAATGTGGAGGGGTGGGGCTTGGAAATGAGATGAGGTAGGGGTGGGGAGCAGAGCTGAGCCATCTAACCCGTTTGTCCTCCTGCTTCAGCCTGTGCACAGCCCCAGTCCCAGTGGGCTCTGTGGAGTGGGCCCCATCACTTCCCCAGGCCCTCTCCTCAGCCCTGGCTCCTCCAGTGATAGCAACGGGGGTGATGCCGAGGGGCCTGGGCCTCCTGCACCGGTGAGTGTCCCTCCTCCACTCCACCCTCCAGGCTTGCATTCCCCTGGTGCTCTCAGAGCCATCATGGCCAGGCCCAGAGGAGCTCAGCCCCATCTCTCTGCCTTTTCCTTCTGGTCCTGCTCTCACCATGGCCTCCCTGCCTGCTCACTGGTACCTCTCACTGCTCTGTGCCCTGGGCTTCTGATGTTGGCTGGACGCTCCCAATGCTGGCCTGCTCTGTCACACAGGTGACCTTTCAGCAGATCTGTAAGGATGTGCATCTGGTGAAGCACCAGGGCCAGCAACTTTTTATTGAGTCCCGTGCCCGGCCTATGCCCCGGCCCCGCCTCCCTGGTGAGTTGTTTGGGGTGTGGGTGAGGAGTGAGACCTGGAGGTTCCCTGACTTCCACCCCAACTCAGAGGAACTTGTTTCTCTGTTTTCTGTCCTTGGCCCAGCTACAGGCACGTTCAAGGCCAAGACCCTTTCTGGTCAGTTCCTGGACCCAGAACTGGAGATGGTCCCTGCTCCAGGCCCAGCCCCACTCACCTTGACCCCTGAGGAGGCTGAAAGGAAAGAAGCCTCCAGTTGTTCCTACCAGCAGATTAACTGCCTGGACAGCATCCTCAGGTGAGGCCACTGTGAAACCTTCCCCCACTTGGGCCCTGGCTCACCCCACCTCTAGCCCCACTCTCACATCCTCTGCCGGCCCCTCAGGTACCTGGAGAGCTGTAACATCCCTAGCACGACCAAGCGTAAATGTGCCTCCTCTTCCTCCTGCACCACCTCATCGGCCTCCGATGATGACAAGCAAAGGACGGGTCCAGTCCCTTTGGGGACCAAGAAAGGTAAAGACCTGGCGCGTGCCCTGCCCCTGCTGCCCTGTCCTGCTGGCTCTGTGTCTCTACACATCTGCCTTTGGGGCCCCCCACCTTCCTCTACCCTGTCCCCCTCTGGTCCTTCAGATATGCAGACTCCTGCCTCCTGTCCATGCCCCCCACCCCTGCCAGATTTCCTCTTCGGATCTCCTAGGGGTAACTGGCGCCATCTCTCTGCACAGATCCACCAGCAGTGCTGTCTGGGGAGGGGGCCAGCCTGCAGAAGGAGCCAGTGGTGGGAGGCGCCCTGAGCCCACTCGCCCTGGCCAATAAGGCAGAGAGCGTGGTATCTGTCACCAGCCAGTGTAGCTTCAGCTCCACCATCGTCCATGTGGGAGACAAGAAGCCCCCGGAGTCGGGTATGGGCCTGGCGTCAGTTCGCACACAGAGCCTAGGATGGGGGGTTCAGGCGTCAGGTGCCTGCAGTGTTTGAGGGTAAGGGCTGTCGAAAACCCCCAGAGGGTCTTTGGGCATCGTCATACATGTGAGGGAAGGTGAGCTTTCCTTTGGAGGAGAGAGGAGAGGCATGGAGGTGTCACCCTAAGGCACTGTCATTGGAGGGGACTCTGTATTCTCTCTTGCTCAGGACCACTTTGCACAGAAATGAGGGCCCAGAATGGGTCCTCAGTGGGGAGGAGGTCAAGAGATGCACCTGGGCCCCGGCTTGGCCGTGGGGCAGTGGCCAGGGGTTGGCTGGGCTGCTGAGGGGAGGCTGTGGTGTGGCTGCAGGAATGCCTGAGGTAATTCCAATGACCTGTCTCCTCTTTCTCAGACATCATCATGATGGAGGACCTGCCTGGCCTGGCTCCGGGCCCAGCCCCCAGCCCAGCCCCCAGCCCCACGGTAGCCCCTGACCCTGCCCCAGATGCCTACCGCCCGGTGGGCCTGACCAAGGCCGTGCTGTCCCTGCATACACAGAAGGAGGAGCAGGCCTTCCTCAGCCGCTTTCGAGACCTTGGCCGACTGCGGGCGTTCGACAGCTCTTCCCCGGCCCCCCTGGCCCCTGGCGAGCGAGGTAGCCATCCGGGATGTCCCTGAGCCTTGTCCTCTGCTCAGTCTAGGACCAGACTCTTGGGGGCCAGGGGGTGCTTGAGGGAGACAGTCCTGCTCCAGGGCCCTGGGCTGGTGCTGCCTCCATTCCAGGGCCGGGCTTAGGGACAGGCCCCCAGCTGGCCTCTCCCCACAAGGCTGGGGTTCTGGGCTGCAGCCAGAGGAGGGCAGCCCCGGGGGGCTGGCACTGAGACATGCAGGCAGAGCTGCTCTGCTCCAGGTAAGCGGTTTTAAGCCGAGTTTGGGTCCAGGGGCCAAAGAACGCCCTCCTATGACCAACTTGTCGCTGGTTAAGAGACCCATAGAGACTCCTGGTTGAAGTCAGGCCAGGCGAGCTGGGACACCTCCCCCTGGGGTTGGGGCTTCAAGGGCAGGACGTCAGCCCTCCAGGTGCCTGAGAGAGGCTCCCTGCAGGCGGACACAGGACCCGGGACTGGGCTTTCCCGCCCGCCTCATCGCTCGAGCTAGGCCGAGCACGGCCTCGACGGGCAGGAGGAGCACCCAGGCTGGCATTGCTGTGGGAGTTTGGCGGATGGACCGGAGCCGCCTGCCCCCTCATCCGCGGACCTGCCCTGCTTCCTCCCATCGGCCGACGTGCCCCTGTCTTCCGTACACCCCCAGCTCCCCCCCACCTGTAACTTTTCCTCTCCTGGCTCCTTTTGCAATAAATCCCCGTGGCCCTGCCTCCTGTGATTCTTCCCTGAAGATTCCCTCTCCTTCCCCAGGGTCCCTCCTTGTTCTGTGTGGCCCGGGGGCCGAGCTCTTCCTGGGGCCCTCTCCTGCCCTCACCCTGGTCGGAGTGGCAGGGCAGTGAGGGTGGCAGGGATGCCGACAGCCAGGTTGAGGCCCTTGCTGATAACCCTGGTCTCTCCCCACAGGCTGCCACCATGGCCCCGCTCCCCCCGGTCGCCGACACCACTGCCGATCCAAAGCCAAGCGCTCACGCCACCACCAGACCCCCCAGGCCGAAGCCCCCTGCTATGGCTCCCACCCACCACCTGTGTCACCCTCCGCCCCCTGGCCCCCCCCACCTGCCACTACTCCCTTCCCGGCTGTCGTCCAGCCCTACCCTCTTCCGGTGTTCTCCCCTCGGGGAGGCTCCCAGTCTCTTGCCTCTGCCCCTACAGCTGGGCCCCCTGCAGCCTTCCCTGCCCCGCTCGTGACCCCAATGGTGGCCTTGGTGCTTCCTAACTATCTGTTCCCTACCCCGTCTGGCTACCCCTATGGGGTCCCCCAGACGCCTGCGGAGGGGCCTCCCACCCCTGCCTCCCACTCCCCTTCTCCGTCCCTGCCCCCACCACCCCCCAGCCCTCCCCGCCGGTCGGACTCGCCTCTGTTCAACTCGAGATGCAGCTCCCCACTCCAGCTAAACCTGCTGCAGCTTGAGGAGCCTCCCCGTGTTGAGGGGGGTGCCACGGCGGGGGGCCCTGGGAGTAGTGCTGGGCCCCCGCCTCCCAGTGAGGAGACTGCTGAGCCAGAGGCCAGACTGGTGAGCACTGACCCCTGCCCTGCGTCCTTTCACCAGCTCCCACTCAGCCCCCTTCCCTTCTTCTTCCTCCTCCTTGCACATGTCCCTGACTTGTGTCCTGTATCTCACTGTCTCAGTCTCCAGAAGATGGTGTCGTAGGGTGGGAAACCCCAGCTGAATTTCTGAAGGAGGCAGAAATCCACTGCCTCATCTGTGGAGTGGGGACAGTCCTGTCTGACAGGTGGCGAGGACATCCCAGTAGCTTCTGAGAGCACTCCTGCCTCCTAGGAAGGGTCCGGCACCTCGTCCCTGCTCTTCCCCAGCTGGCCTTGCTGTCATGGGGTGGGAACAGGGAGCACTGGGCCCAGCCGTGTCCCCACGCCCCCCCCCAGCCTAAGGAAGCCTTGGTGTTGATCTCTTGATCCTGTCCTGTCCACCCCGCTCCAGGTGGAGGTGACAGAGTCCTCCAACCAGGACGCGCTGTCTGGCTCCAGTGACCTGCTGGAGTTGCTGCTGCAGGAGGACTCTCGATCGGGCACAGGCTCTGCTGCCTCGGGCTCCTTGGGCTCCGGCTTGGGCTCTGGGTCTGGCTCGGGCTCCCATGAGGGAGGAAGCACCTCAGCCAGCATCACACGTGAGTGCCCCTCTCCCTCCCCAAACACCTGCACCTCAGGGCAGGGCAGTGGAACGGGGAGGCCAGGCCCTCCTCCTGCAGGCCTGGGAGGCTGCAGACATGGCCTTGAGCAAGGGCTCACTGGTGGGTGCAGTGGTTTGACTCTGGTGGCTGCCCCCCCTTTGCTTCACAGGCAGCAGTCAGAGCAGCCACACGAGCAAGTACTTTGGCAGCATTGACTCTTCAGAGGCTGAAGCAGGGTCTGCTCAGGCCAGGGCTGAGCCTGGGGACCAGGTCATAAAGTACGTGCTCCAGGATCCCATCTGGCTGCTTATGGCCAACGCTGACCAGCGTGTCATGATGACCTACCAGGTGCCCTCCAGGTGAGGAGTGTTAGAGGCCCCCTCTGTCCACCTCCCAGTCCACCCTCATTTCCCACCGAATTTAGGGGTTTCTTTTCCGGGGCTGGCTCTGCCCTAGGCCTACCCACCCTGCCCCCTGCTCCTCGGAGCCCCACCATTAGTTCCTTTCAGAATAAGCTTTCCTGGGTCTTGGAAGCCCTGAACTCCCTGAGCCCTGGTTGAGGGCAGGAGGCCATGGGTGGGAAGAACAGTAGCCTTGTGGGCTCTGGCCCTGGCTCCTAGCCTCTACCGTCCAAACCCCCTCCCCGGGCAGGGACATGGCCACTGTGCTGAAGCAGGATCGGGAGCGGCTGCGGGCCATGCAGAAGCAGCAGCCTCGGTTTTCAGAGGACCAGCGCAGGGAACTGGGTGCTGTGCACTCCTGGGTCCGGAAGGGTCAGCTGCCTCGGGCCCTCGATGTGATGGTGAGAGACGATAGGATCGAGGCTGGGGGCTGATCCCCTCCTTGTCCTCGGGGGGATTGATTCTGAAGGATGTTTGCTGCAGGGTTAGATAGCATTTAACCGCATGAGTCTTTGTAGACCTTTTCTGGGCCAACGCTATGCAGATGGACACTGTCTTGTGGTGGGTTCTAGATAACAGGGTACAGTACACTTTCCCATCTTGTTGGCCCACACGCATCTGTGTAGACGAGTATATTTCTTTGGGAGGACATTCTGGGAAGTGCTCCTGGGCTGGGGGACACGAGGAGCTGGGGTGGCAGGTGAGCAGTGAGAATCCCTCCTGACTTCTTCCCTTTCTCCCTCCAAGGCCTGCGTGGACTGCGGTAGTAGCACCCAAGACCCCAGCCACCCCAATGACCCCCTCTTCTCGGAACTGGATGGACTGGGACTGGAGCCTATGGAGGAGGGCGGAGGCGAGGGCGGAGGCGAGGGTGGAGGCGAG
This sequence comes from Vulpes vulpes, assembly GCF_048418805.1. Classification (NCBI taxonomy): domain Eukaryota; kingdom Metazoa; phylum Chordata; class Mammalia; order Carnivora; family Canidae; genus Vulpes; species Vulpes vulpes. The sequence continues at coordinate 134,347,879 of NC_132791.1, read as the reverse complement.
GGTGGGGGTGGTGAGGGTGAGGGCGGAGAAGAAGCCCAGGCTCAAGCTGGGGCCAGAGTCTCCAGCTCTCAGGACCTGGCAATGGAGGAGGAGGAACAAGGGGGGAGCTCATCCAGTCCAGCCTTACCTGCCACAGAAAATGGCACCAGCTAGACCACATTTGGGGGCCTCCTCCGAGAGTGCATGAGAAGCTTCCTTCTCCCATGTTCCACCTCTCAGAACTCCGATGTGGCTGGACCAACCAATAGGAGACTGGCCTGGCTTCTCCCACTTAGGGGGCAGGACCCCCGCCAGCAGCCCAGGGTACAGGGGCTGCCAGGGCTTCTGAGGGGACACGGTGGGATTCATAAACCCGGCCCAGAGAAGCCTCATTTCCCACCTCTGGTGAGGAGCCCTTCCTTCCCCTGGGCAAGGTTGCTGACAAGCTGCTGAAGTGGTCTCTCCCAAGTCCCAGCTGAGCCCAGTCCCAGCTGAGCCCAGTCCCAGCTGAGCCCAGTCCCGGTCCCTGAGGGTTGGGGCTGCACTTATTTATTGGGGGGAGACAGCTCTCTCCCACCTCCTCCCTGGGCGGGAGGAGGAGGGCCTGAGGCCCAAGCAGGACCCAGCGGTCCAAACCCCTAGCTGCTCCAGGGTGGGGGAGGTTGGTGGACCATGGAGTCCCTGGTGCTGCCCCTCGGGTGGGACCCAGGTGTTCTCAGCTGTACCCTCTACCGATGGCATTTGTGTTTTTGATATTGTGTCTTGTTATTTTTTAATACAAAGAGATAAAAACAAACCACCCCGGCCTTTGTGGAATGAAATGTGGGGTTGGGGGGAGGTGTGGCCCCGCTTTGGGGGAGGGGGTGCAGGGAGAGTGACCGCCCCCTGCCCTGGTGCCCCCAGCCCTCGGGGAGGGGCACCCCTGCGGGCAGAAGGGCCTTGCCCTGCCTGTAGCATCTCCTCGGCCCTGGGCGGCTGGTGTCGTCGGGCTCGCCCGCAGAGGGGAGCCCGCCCGGCATGCAGGGGCCCCGAAGCAGGTGAGGGTGCTGCTCTGTCACCGGATCCCACGCAGCAGAGGGCCCCGTCGACGGGGGCTATGGGGCGTCAGCTCACGTACCCACTCAACGCTCCGGTTGGCCCCCCGAGGTGTGAGGGACAGCCGGGGCAGAGCGTCAACCCTCCGGCTCGGACCTGGGAAGGGTGGGGAGGTCATGGAGACCCGCGGGACCCGCAGGAACCATCATCTTCAGGCTGTGTCTCATTTCCCGAGTCCCCCGATAGCTCATCTACCTCCAGATGCAAACTGCCTTCTGCCGGCGCCGTGGCTTAGCTGGTTAAAGCGCCTGTCTAGTAAACAGGAGATCCTGGGTTCGAATCCCAGCGGTGCCTGGCTCCGTAAAAAGCAGTATATTATTGCTGCGAGAGCACCGCGCTTCCAGCTCTCTCCAGAACCTGTGGGTGTCCGGCGCCTTCCGGAAGATTCTTATTCTTCCCCAGCCGATCCCACCTTGAGCTGCCGCTCCGCGCACTTTTAGTGTGAATCCGGAGCCTGACACTCCACTTTGCTTCCGGGAACCGGGGTGACGCGGGCATCCCGCGTTCGAGGGCGTGCGGCCCGGGGCTCGGGCTCATTTTGCCCGGGCCGTGCCAGGGCGGTGCGCGCGGAGCGGGGGCGGGAGCATCGCGGCCCGCGCCTCCTCTGCGCGGGCGGCTGCAGGGGGAAGTGCGGGCCGCGGCGCACGCGCACAGCCGTCCCGGGCGGAGGGGCGGGGCCGGCGGGAGGCGGGCCCGTTGATAGGCAGCTATAGTGGCGCAGGCCCCAAGCCGCACGCGGCTGTGATGGCCGAGTGGTTAAGGCGTTGGACTCGAAATCCAATGGGGTCTCCCCGCGCAGGTTCGAATCCTGCTCACAGCGTGTGTACTTTTGGGAATGCGTGCGGAGGAGAAAGCTATTTGTTTTCCTAGTGCTTCCTTCCCTCGGGGGAGGAGGACACCGCCTGTTCCTCGGAACCTCCGCCCCCCCCCCACCCCCCGGGCTACCAGCCCGCCAGCGCCCCTTTGCGGGCCCCACGCGCCGGTGTGCACCTCCTCTTACGGCTGTGCCTGAAAAAGGCACCTCACCACTAATTTGACTTCTTGTCTTCAGCCGACTGGGGTGTGTGTGTGTGTGTATGTGTGTGTGTTCTCGGTGCTACTGGGCCATCGTATTGCATTCCCTTTACCGACCCCGCAAGTCTCTCTTTGACTGTTTCATCCCTTCTCCTTTCGCCCTAGATCATGAGTCCATCCTTCCTCCCTCAGTCTCACTCCCTGTGTCAACTGAGAAAATAAGGCTTTCTGGATAGATGTCCCCTCAATACCGACAGTTGCGCCTGCCTACCTACCTGGCTGCCTACCTGTCTGTGGTTCCACTCCGGTCCTTCCCCATCAGTGGTGTGGGTGAGCCTTCCATCACCTAACCCAGGCACCCAGGCCCACCCCTAAGCTTCCTAGAGCTCCCATTCCCTGCCCCACAGGGGCTCAAGGACATTGCCTCCTTCCTGCACCGTCACACTTTTCCTCTCTACTTGGATCACTTCCACCAGCCCGCACACATACCCAAAGGCATCCCGATTAGCAGGACACCAGAAGCTCTCCTGAAACTACACAATCCCCTTTCAGCTACCACTCTGTCTCTCTGTTCCCCTCTTCTGCAAAACCTGGTATAATATACCCACTCTCCCCCAATTCCATCTTCCCATTCTCCTCTGAACCCTCTCTAGTCCGGTGCCTCCCCTACCCCATCCATCAAAGATGCTCTTGCTAAGGTTACCAAATGCCTATGTGTTGCTAAATCCATCGATCATTACTTACAGGTGCTTAGTCTCCCCTTAGAAAGGCTCTCTTCACCTGCCCTCTGGGACACCCTAAGGCCTCTGATATTCCTTCAACATCATCAGCAGCTCATGCACAGACTCCTTTGCTGGTTGATCACCTTCTGATCTCTAAATGTCAGAGAGTGCCCAGGGTTCAGCTTCCCAACCTCTTCTCTATCTGTACTCACTCCTTTAACGATCTCTTTACGTATCAACTAATAATATATTAATACATCCAACATGTTCATCTTCAGCCCCACAACTCTTCCCTGAATTACAGATGCATATATACTACCATCTACTTATCATTCCCACTTGGATATCTAATATCATTTCTGTTTGTGATATCTGATCACAAACAAAATGGCCAGACCAACTCCTGGCTTCCTTCACCTGTAGTCTATCTCAGTAAAGGAAAGAAAATTCCATTTCTTCAGTAGGTCAGACTAAAAGCCTTAGGATAGTCCCCGATTCTCTCTTCCTCACACACACGCTGCATTGAAGCAGTCAGCAGTTTCTTATTTAAAAGATGTTAAAATCACCACGTCACCACGACACCCCGGTCCAAGCCACCCACATCTCTCACAGATTCTTACAATAGCCACTAAATTATTTCTTTGCTTCCTTTCTTGTTCCTTGTTCCTTTACAGTCTGCTGGGAACATACTGGGCAGAGTGATCCTTTTAAAACATGAACCAGTTTCTGTCATTTGTCTCTTCACCATCTTCCCATGGCATGTTGATAGGAATTCATGATTTTCAATGTGTGTAGATATAGAAATAAATGTATGTTATAGTAACATATAAACATACATACATAAACATAAGGATATATACATCTATGTTTATTTCCTAGCTTAGGAAATAAATTTTGTGTATATTTCCTATATATATATATTTCCTCTATATATTCATATATATATTCCTAGCCTGGAACGTATGATACACAAATAGCAATAAGTACATCAAGTGCCCAGATCGTGATTACTAAATACCATTCTCCTCTAAAATGAACCAGGGCTCCTAGGAAAAAAGGCTGATTCCAGGGCTGCAGTTAGGGAATTATAAGACAGTTTTGGAACATTTTGTTGCAAGAAAGTTAAGAAATTTTCAAAGAATAATGGATATCTATAAAACAACAACAACAACATAACAGCTAGGGATTATAGCGAAAGGTGCTCCTGTTGGTTTAATCTGGGATAATTTGGGGCTTAAAATAAGGAGTGATTGTGATGGATGATAATTCCTTGAATCAGGTAAGACTCCAGAGTTCCTAACAGTATGAATAAATAAAGTGAGAAGGAAGGGGACAGCTCTTTTTACAGTAAACTGCCACCTAATAAATATAGAGTTAGAGAAACCACCAATGAATACTCGAGCAGTGAGTGAACGTTAATGGAGCTAGAAGTAGCAAAAAGTCTCAACGTATCTTCTGACAAATTACATATTAATTATTCCTGGGGGAGGGGATGATAACTTTACAGTGGACAGCCCTGGCCAATGCCACCTAACCACGTGACCAAAGTCAGTATCTCAGTGTTAAGACAAACCTACATGTGTCTTCAGACGTGATGTGGAAGATTTGAGAAGGCTCTGGCATCCATGGTGATGTTCCTGCCAAGAAGGTATAATCTGAATAACTTGATTCTAACCATGAAGAAACATCTGACAGACCAAACGGAAGGACACTCTGCAAAATAATGGTCCTGAGCTCTTCCAAACTGTGAAGATCAACAATGAAGATTCTTCCGGATTCAATGAGATGGAAGAGGCATAACAAGGAAATGCAATCGTGTGATCCTGGGTTGGCTCTGGGATCAGGACAGAAGAACTATAAGGACATCACTGAAACACTGATATTTGAATGTGGACCAGGGGATGGAATATGGCATTATATTAATTTTAACATCTCGATACTGGGAACTGTCCTATTGTGTTAAGGATGTCCTCGTTCTTCAGAATTACACACCGAGGTAACTAGGGGCAAAAGGGCCTGATGGCTCCAATTTACTTCCAGATGGTTTCAAAAGCAAATGTTTTCTACTCATCCTGTATTTGGAAAGACGTGACGAAGCAAATGGGGCAGATGTAAAAAACTCTTGGACTTTTCTAAAGGTTTGAAATTCTATAAAAATGAAAAGTGCCACAAAGCTGTGGTCATCAAGACAGTGTGGTACTGGCACAAAAACAGACACATAGATCAATGGAACAGAATAGAGAACCCAGAAGTGGACCCTGAAATGTATGGTCATCCAATATTTGATAAAGGAGGAAAGACTATCCATTGGAAGAAAGACAGTCTCTTCAATAAATGGTGCTGGGAAAATTGGACATCCACATGCAGAAGAATGAAACTAGACCACTCTCTTTCACCATACACAAAGATAAACTCAAAATGGATGAGAGATCTAAATGTGAGACAAGAATCCATCAAAATCATAGAAGAGAACACAGGCAATACCCTTTTTGAACTCGGCCACAGTAACTTCTTGCAAGATACATCCACAAAGGCAAAAGAAACAAAAGCAAAAATGAACTATTGGGACTTCATCAAGATAAGAAGCTTTTGCACAGCAAAGGATACAGTCAACAAAACTAAAAGACAACCTACAGAATGGGAGAAGATATTTGCAAATGACATATCAGATAAAGGGCTAGTTTCCAAAATCTATAAAGAACTTATTAAACTCAACAGCAAAGAAACAAACAATCCAATCATGAAATGGGCAAAAGACATGAAGAGAAATCTCACAGAGGAATCTTCCTCCAACATGCACATGAGAAAATGCTCTGCATCACTTGCCATCAGGGAAATACAAATCAAAACCACAATGAGATACCACCTCACACCCGTGAGAATGGGGCAAATTAACAAGGCAGGAAACAACAAATGTTGGAGAGGATGCGGAGAGAAGGGAACCCTCTTACACTGTTGGTGGGAATGTGAACTGGTGCAGCCACTCTGGAAAACTGTGTGGAGGTTCCTCAAAGAGTTAAAAATAGACCTGCCCTACGACCCAGCAATTGCACTGCTGGGATTTACCCCAAAGATTCAGATGCAATGAAACGTCGGGACACCTGCACCCCGATGTTTCTAGCAGCAATGGCCACAATAGCCAAACTGTGGAAGGAGCCTCGGTGTCCATCGAAAGATGAATGGATAAAGAAGATGTGGTTTATGTATACAATGGAATATTACTCAGCCATTAGAAATGACAAATACCCACCATTTGCTTCAACGTGGATGGAACTGGAGGGTATTATGCTGAGTGAAATAAGTCAATCGGAGAAGGACAAACAGTGTATGTTCTCATTCATTTGGGGAATATAAATAATAGTGAAAGGGAATATAAAGGAAGGGAAAAGAAATGTTGGGAAATATCAGGAAGGGAGACAGAACATAAAGACTCCTAACTCGGGGAAACGAACTAGGGGTGGTGGAAAGGGAGGAGGGCGGGTGTTGGAGGGGAATGGGTGACGGGCACTGAGGTGGACACTTGACGGGATGAGCACTGGGTGTTTTTCTGTATGTTGGTAAATTGAACACCAATAAAAATTAATTAAAAAAAAAAAAGAAGCTCTGATCAACAGAATGTGGCAGAAAAAAAAAAAAGAAAAGTGCCAGGAACAGAACAAAACAAAAAGGCTAGTTGTGGCTGGAGTGGGGATGGGGAAGAGACCTCCAATGGGCTCTCATCTCACTCAGAAATGGGTGAATCCTGACAAAGTCCTTGGAATAGCCTAGAAGGTACTAGGTAATCAGCAACCCCCCTCCTCCCCAATCTCTCTGATGTCAGCTCCAGCACTACCTTCACTGGCCATGCCAACCGTGTCCTATGCCGCCATCTGGTCCTCTGACAAGCCAGGCATGTCCTCCCTTCAAGACTTTCCTGCCAGCTGGTCTCTGCCTGGGGTGCTCTTCCCCTCTCTTTCCTCTTAAATTTCACTTTCTCATTGAGTTCTTCTCTGATCATACCCTCTCTGAAATGACCATCCCCACTCTCCACTCCTTTGCTTGCTTTTCTCCAAAGCACTTAACCACCATCTGAGGAATAAGGTTTGCATAATGTTCCTGTGACTGTTTCCCCTATAAGAACATCTGGCCCATCAGGACCCAGGATTATCCTGTTTTGTTTTGGACTGTTTGGGGTCTTCTATCCTGATTCTTCCCTTAGCCCCCAGGGGCCTGGTCCTCCTACTTCCCAACCCCCAAAGCCCCAGGACCCAACCCTGCCTCCAGCAACTCCCCCTAACTTGGGACCCAGGGGGTCCCAGGAAGCCAGCCTCCCCTTTGAAGAACAAAGAGGGAGATGCTGAGCCTTGGAACCCAGGCCGGGAGACGGCCCAGCGGGGGAGGGGAAGCTCAGACACTCCACCAGCTGTGCTGTCTCCCTTCCGTTCCTGCCGAGCCTCCTGCCTCCTTAGGGGCCCAGCGCGTGTAGGACACGAGCTCCCCTCCCCCAGGCCCAGATACGGTCTCCGATGAGATGGCCACTGGCTAGGAAGAGGCTGGAGGTCCAGACACCCATACGCACACCATGTGCAGGGGACCTGCACCCAGGCCCAGGCCATCAGAAGCCTGCCACCCACAAGGAGACCCTCACCCCAAACCCTCAGAAACACTGGCCATCCGCTCTCGGCCACATATCTGTGTGCATGAGCGACAGCTGGAGAAATAGTGCAGCCAGGACAACAGGTCTCAGATTTGGGGGGCCTGAAATGTATATCATTTAGCAGGAAGGCTTTTCAAGGAAATCATACAAAAGTGGGTACCAAAGTAATACTCAGGGTGCAAGGAGAGATCACAACAACTGACAAATTGAAAACACTGACCAATGCCACAGATGTCACAAAGTCCAGAACAACTTATTTGTGTTAGTGAGCCGCCTGCACATTGCTATCATACCTTCCTCAGACTAGCTACTGGTTCAATTTCAAGTCTTGCTTCTCCTCCACTGTCCACGTACTTCAGGTGACAAGAGCCACTGGATACATGCATATCATGTGTGCCCTCTGGCTTTGCACCTTCACAGCACATCACCAGGGCCTGGTGATGAACACAGGTGGTGGGAGCTTTCTGGAAGCCGTTCCTAACCCACTCTACATGGACCCACTTAACATATCCCACAACACAGTAAATTGTATATCTCTCTGACTCACCTGTCCCATAGCTGGATCCCAGAATAGCCACAGAGGGAGGGAGTGACAGGCAAGCAGAGTGGAGAGACAGCAGTCTTTACCATTTACAGTTAAAAACTCTTACTTTTGCAAATTTTACAGAAGCACATGGCCACACGAATGCATCTGCTAGGGCCCTCCCAGGAGCCTGGGGAAGCCTGAGGTGGGGGTGGGGGGTGGGGGGTGGCGGGGGTGGTTCCTGAAGCATAAACTTAATTAGCTTCATGGTGAATTGGCCTCTGCACTTGAAACTTTTGATCCCACATCTAGATGGATTCTCAACCTGCCTAGAAATCCTACTCTTCTAGCCTCCAAGGCTTTTCCTTCTCTCCAAAATGATCGTTTCACACCTTCCTTCTCCTCAAACGACCTGCAGTGAGCTGGACTCTTCTTTGAGGACATGAGAGCAACCAGAAGAAACTGTCTCATCATTTCCTGCACCCCAACTGATCCACACCCTCTATCTCCCCTCATCTCCCTGTGGGTGAGGAGTCTTCCTACTACCTGAGGCTGATTTCTGGCCCTGCAGTCTACTGCCCTGCTCCTGCCCCCCTCCCTACTCCCCTCCTTTAGCCTCCCGGATGGTCAGTACCCCTCCCCACCACACACTGTTCTGCTCACCATTTGTGGCAGAACTTGCTGGAGATATCTACAGCTGCTGTCTGCATGCCTTCACTGCCATTCCTCTGTCAACCCATCCTGGTGGGACTGCACCCAGTCACCTCTCCTCCCAGGTCATCCATGATGTCCAAGACGCTAAACTGATGCTCACTTAGCTCTCTTGTCCTGACTTGACCCCCCAGCCGCTTAGCTAGAACTGGTGGCTCCCTCCTTCATATACTTGCTGTTCCTGGTTTCCCGAATGCTTGTCCCAGGGACACTGGCTCCCTTTTTGAAGCCTGGACTCCTCTGGCTTTTCTGCTACCTTCCTGGTCATTCTGGATTCCTTTGCCAATTTCTCCTCCTCAGCCTGGCCTCTAAGTGTTGGGGAGGGGGGGGCAGGGCTCCTTGTTCAGCCCCTCTCTTCTCTCCACCATCTCTCCCTGGGTGCCTTTGTCTCATAGCATTAAAGCCACCTATCTCCCAGGGACTGCCCCACATTTGCCCTCCAGCTCTGACCCCCAACTTGATATAACCCTGGCCTACTTGGATAACCAAGGGGATTTCAACTACCCTGCCTAAAGCTGAAGTGTAATGTTTGGTCCCTCTCTCCAAAATTTTCCCATAGCTCCACATTCCTGGCGTTTCCCAACTCAGTAAAAGGCATCACCATCATCCAGCCAGTTACTTAAGCCAAAAACGGAGAAGAAACCCATTCACTTCTGTCTCCACTGTTTCTGCCTCACAGGCCACCACCCATGTCTTGCCTAGAATGCTGCTCCAGCAACCCAAATGCTCTCTCTGCTTCCATTCTTCACACAGCAACCAAAGCAGTCATTTAAACAGAAGCCAGTGAACATGACCTCACGGATTAAAACCCTCTGCTTGCTTCCCATTGCACATAAGAGTACAATCCAAAGTCCTTGCTGAGCTTGCAAAGCCCTGTGTGATGAGGACATGCCTGCCTCTCCCTTTTATCTCTGCAGCACTCCAAATCTTCCGTCCCAAGGACATTGGTTCTCACCAGCACTCACTCTCTAGCTCCCACCAGCAAAGTCCATTCCTGCCTCAGAGCCTTTGCACTTGCTGTTCCTGTCATCTGTTTCTTTCGTCTGCCTGGGCTGGGCTGGGCTGAAATAGCACCACTTCATTGAAGCTACCTCTGGCCACCCGGAATAACATAGCACTGTGCTCTCAAGCCACTGCCCTGTCTGGTTGTACCACCTCTCTCCCTCAACCTTATAACCATGTAATATGATTTTCTGCTTCCTTAGTTACTTTCTGGTCTCCTCTCCCCCGATAGTGTAGCTTCAGGAGAGCCCTGAGCCAGTGCACCCTCAGTGAGTGAGTAATAGGACAGACAGATGCCCAGATTGTTGCCCAGTTTCCTTCTGGAAGTCACTTTCGCCTTGCCAGCAGTGAAGAGAGGATTCCCTGGTAACCGACACAACCCAGAGATAGGAAACCCCCAGGAAACAGGCGAGACAGAAGGCAGAAACCAGAGACGGAGCAGGCCCAGGGCGAGCTCCAGAGAGAGACCCCTTCTCAGCTAACCAGAGCTCCGGGCCGCAGGAGCCCAGCGGGCAGCAGCGCGGCAAGCCGCGGTGTGTGTGTGTGTGTGTGGGGGGGGGGTTGGGGGTCGCTCCCGCCCCCATTACCCGCTCACAAGTGGCCGCGGCAGCTGGCGGGGGCGACCCGGCCGCCCGCCGGCCCGACGCGTGCGGGATCAAAGCGGCCGGGAAGGGGCGGGCGGGGAGGTGGCGGGGGCCAGGAGGTGTGAGCGAGCCTCCCAGGGGGCCTGGCAGGAGCGTGGGAGCGCAGAGTGTCGGAAGGCGACAGAGACCCGGAGAGACGACGAGAGATCAGCAAGCGACCGGGGCGCGCGGGAGCCGAGTGGCGCGGGCGGGAGAGGGAGCTAGAGGCGAGCGCTCGCAGGTGCACCGCCAGCCCGACCGCGCGCACGTTGCCGAGACACCCGGCAAGAGATCGAGCCGCCCAGGGGCGGCAGGGCACACAGGAAGGCCGGGACCCGCGGATTAGAAAAAGCAGGCGCGCTTCGGAGAGGATAGTAACTAGGATAGACGGAGCGAAGAGGAGAAATGGCCAGGAGAGCCCCGCCCCGCCCCCGCGGAGGGTGGGAGGCCCCTCGGGGTAGGGATCCGAGCTGCGTGGTCTTTCTCAGGGTCACGCCTGCGGAGGTTCAGGGACGGGAGGGTGGGGTGGGGCGGTGAGGCATAGAGGGAAGAGTGTGGAAGGCAGCAGGAGCCCCGCTGGGTGGGAGGACAGGAGTGGGAGCATGTGGGAATCCGGGTCTGGATCCAGAGCCTCCAACTCTGCCACAGGGTAAAAAAGTTGAGGATTAACGTTTGCTACGAATGTTGGACGGAGATGCTTCTCTGACACTTCATCAGACTTCTCCCATTTGGGGGAAAGGGGGGAAAAAAAAAAAAACCTAAGGCAGTGCATTGGCCGGGAATCGAACCCGGGCCTCCCGCGTGGCAGGCGAGAATTCTACCACTGAACCACCAATGCAAGCGGCAGTAGCTTCCTTGGTGGCCCTACCTGAGCTTGAGGCCACTGGTCGGGCAGAAGGTGTAGGCCCAGCCCTCAGCAAAGGAGTGCTCCCAGGAGCTGACGTGGGTGGAGCGTCAGCCCATCCTTCCTCCCGCCGGGATCCGGCCACCCGGCCATAAAGTCGCCCCATATGGCCAGGGGCGGCCCCACACCCAGGTGCGAACAGCCCGGGGCCCCAAGCCTCGCGTGCAGGTGAGAAAAACTCAGCCGGAGCGCAGGTTCCCAAGGAGGGGGGCCAGGGGGCTGTTGGGGCCACACATCTGCGCTCCCATTTGGCTCAGGTAGGGGGAGGTGGGATGTGCTGGTGGCCCTGATCCCAAATGGGAGCACCCACCCCAAAGTCTGTGTCTCTCCAGGCTCAGGCTTTGGCAAGGCGGGCTCCGTGAAAACAACCACAACCACCACCACAACAAAAATCTCCTCAAGGTGTGGAGAGGCCCTGGGAGGGCTCCGAGGGCCTGGTCGGCTGGGACTCGGCAGCTTATCTTCCGTCGTAGTCTGCAACCTTGTCTCCCTGTGTCCTTGTCCCGGGCAGTCTGGTTGTCCCGTTAAATCTCTGATTTTATCTACTCAAATACTTTATTCTGAAGCCTCCAGGTGTTCACGTATCATTCTGCAGAGGGTCATGTTCTTGGCTTGAGGTGGGTGTTGATCATTTTTCGTATCTCTTTCTTGTCCCTTTAGAAAGACTGCCAGCCCCTTGCCCCCCTGTGGGCGGGACGGGTCCCCAGGAGCAAGTTGCCGGAGCTCTACTGGCATCAGGTGTCCTGGAAGCCATTGGCCTGAATCTCCTAGAATTAGTTTTGAATCAAATACTTCAATCAACAACAACAACAACAAACAAAAAAACCCAAATACTTCTATGTGGGGAGATGTCCCCACGTCCTGCCCAGGCTTCAAAGTCTTGCTTCCTCTTCCCTCAGGGCCCGTCCCCCTACTCCCCCGTGCAGCCACCAGTCAGTATGACCCTTTCCCCAGCACCTAATTCACTCTGCTTCTATACTGGTGACTTGATGTCACATCGTTTTTTCCACTAGATCCTGGAGAGCTAAGCTGGGCATCTGGTGCATATGTCAGTATCAACCACCCCATCCTAGACCAGTGCGCGCAGTGTTGGGGGAATAGAAGAAGATTCACTTAGATGGAGCCAATGGGCTTGTTCACCTACGGACAGACAGAGCCTCAGTTGATTTAGATTTCACCCAGCACACTCAGATGGCACCCTTACCCAATTAGGAGGTGAATTTTGGGGAAAGGTGCATATGATACAGACTGGGAGGCTGAGGGGTGCTAACTTTTATTTCAGAGTCGGTGGGGGGAACCGTGACCTCCTAAGAAAGCTGCGACTGGTGGTGGTGGTGGAGGTGGTGGTGGAGGGGGGTGGACTCTGAACATTCCTAAGTCCTGTCCCAAATCACTTCAACTCCCTCTCTCCCTAATAACCTCCTCCCTTCAGCTGGGTTCCGCCTCATTATACAGCCATAAGGGCCTCAAACCGGCCGGTGCTCCACTGGCCTCTCATTTCCCACACTCCCAGGCAGTTCCACGCCTTCTCCTCTCCCTTGCGCTCCTCCCCTTTCCGGGAGCCTCGTGCCCGGGGTAGCGGCGGTCGCGATTCGGGTGCCGAAAGGGGCGGGTCCGGGACCAACCCCCACCTCCCCAACCCAGGGGCCGGCGAGATATAAGGCACAAGGCGGGCAGGGGCTCGGTCCACACCAGTGTCCAGAGGAGCGATGGTCACTCGGGATCGAGCGGAGAATAGGGACGGCCCCAAGGTGAGAGGCGGGAGGGGAGGGAGCAGAGGCCCCTGGTCTGGTCAGGGGACGGCGTCCCTGAGGCCCCGGAGAGGGCGCTGAGTTGGAAGGGGGGGAGAGATGCGTGGGGGGACCCAAGGAGCAAAGAGCTGGGAAGGAGGCTGGGACGTCTGATGAAGGGGTCAGGTCAGAGCAGGAGCTGCGTGGGGTGCAGAAGTAGAGGTCTTGGGTTTGGGTAATGGGGTTTGGCACCTTGCGGCTTGGAGGGTGTGGGAGGGGCCGGAGTCAGAGTTCAATAAGCCAGGGGAGCACAGAGATGGGTGGCAACAAAAAGCCGAGGGGGTAGGCACTTGCTCCACGCGAGCCCAGAGTTGGCCCAGGGCAGCCTTATAGACGAGGTCCGAAGGCACTGGTTCCAGAGACCTGAAACCTGGTGGAAGATTTTAGAACCAGTGGAGAAAGGTGACTGCATAGATGCGTTAGAGGGGGAATAGGAGGCGCGGTTGCGCTGGTTATCCCCCTTTCTACACTCAGGGCCGCCAACTCAGAGCCCGCACCTTGCGGCCCACGTGTCTGGGCGCAAAGAGGGCCCCCCAGAGTTCTCCACTGAGACAGAGACTGCACCAGGCGGAGACGTAGAGAGAAAAGAGAAGGAGAGACACAGAGAGGGGAGGAGGGAGGACGAGACGAGACCCGGGAAAGAGGAGGCGAGCTACAGGCATTGATTGACCCTAGGGGCGTCGGGAGGGGGAGCGGAGAGGGATCCCCGAGGAGCCCGGCCCTAGGCTCCGGTGGGGGCGGAGGCGGGACTATCCCAGCCGCGGGACCCGAACGCCGGCGCGGCCGCGCTGAGCCCCGGTCCGGTCGGCCCGCTCTTCCTTTCCTGCTGGTCGCAGATGCTGAAGCCGCTGGTGGAGAAGCGGCGCCGGGACCGCATCAACCGCAGCCTGGAAGAGCTGAGGCTGCTGCTGCTGGAGCGGACCCGGGACCAGGTCAGTCCTTCTGCCGGCCCCGGACCGCCCCCAGCACCCGGGTCCTCGCGTCCCATGGCTTTCCTACGGGGGTGGGGGACACATGCTGCATTGGCGACCCAGGCCCCCAGGCATCCTGACCCGAGTCCCGCCCTTGGAATCCCATCCCAGAGCCCCCTGTCGCCCTCAGAACGCGATCTTCAGGGCCGCCCCTCGGGTCTGTAAGTTTCACACGGGGCTCTGTAAATTTCACTCCCAGGGTCGGTCAGCGTTCCCACGTCTGGGTCTGTAAATGCTCCCTCCTCCTCTTCCCCCGCGCCCCCCTCAGAACGGCCTGCTGGGTGGTTAACTTCAGGCCCGGGGGTTGCCGGTTTCCAAACCCCTTCCTCACACTGTGGGGTCTGGTTTCATCCCCTCGGGTTGGACGGTGTGGTCTCAAGGTTTTCCCAGGACCATTCTTGGTCGTCGCCAACTCCGCGTTTGGTGGCGCGCTCCGTGCGCAGCGCGCGCACGCGATCGGGGGGGCACCCCCAGCTCCCGCATCCCCCCCTCCCTTCTTCCCCCTGCCACTTCCCCCCTCTCTCCCCACCCCTTTCTGTCTCTGCGCCCAACCCCCCTCCCGTCTGTAGAACCTCCGCAACCCGAAGCTGGAGAAAGCAGAGATACTGGAGTTCGCCGTGGGCTACTTGAGGGAGCCGAGCCGGGTGGAGCCCCCGGGTACAGCGCGGGGGGTGGCGCCGCGGAGGGCGGGCGGGGGGGTCCCGGAGGCCCGGGCCGGGGTAGCTGGGGCGGACCGTGCGATGGACGGGGGGGCTTGGGGAGTGGTAGGTCTGCTCCGAGGCGAGGTTAATAACGCCCGCGCGTGTCTGTCTCTGTGTCTCCCTCATTTTGCTCCCTCTGTCCGTCCATCTGGCTTCCTGTCTCTGTGCGGCTGTCGGGCCTCGGTATCTCTGCGCCCCGCCCCTCCCCTCACCCCTGCGGGGCCCCGCCCTGCCCGCCGGTCCTCCCGCCGGCCGCACCCCGCCGCCGCGGCTCCAGGGGTTCCCCGGTCCCCAGCTCAGGACGCCGAGGCGCTCGCCAGCTGCTACTTGTCCGGCTTCCGCGAGTGCCTGCTTCGCCTGGCGGCCTTCGCGCACGACGCCAGCCCGGCCGCCCGCGCCCAGCTCTTCTCTGCGCTGCACGGCTACCTGCGCCCCAAGCCGCCCCGGCCAGAGCCGGTAGATCCGAGGCCCCAAGCGCCTCGCCCTCCGCTGGACCCCGCCGCCCCGGCGCCCGGCCCCGCGCTGCACCAGCGCCCCCCAGTGCACCAGGGCCCCCGTAGCCCGCGCTGCGCCTGGTCCCCGTCCCCCTGCTCGCCCCGCGCCGGGGATCCCGGCGTGCCGGCGCCCCTCACCGGACTGCTGCCGCCGCCGCCGCCGCCGCACAGACAAGACGGGGCGCCCAAGGCCCCGCCGCCCCCGCCACCCGCTTTCTGGAGACCTTGGCCCTGAGCTTGGGGGGGGTGGGGTGGGGGCGGGGGCTGGGGGTGAGGTAGAGACTCCAGCCCGAGGGCAGCAGAGGGACCCGGGCGTCGGGGCGAGCAGGTGTTGGGGAGGGCGGAGGGGCGCGCGGGCGCAGCGCGCGGGTGAGATGTGGTCTATATTAGAGTATCTATATAAATATATATTTCCCTGGTTCCTGTCCCTTTTCCCTGTCCCCCTTGCGTCTAGGATTGTACCCTCTCTAACCCCCGGCCCAGCCCCAGCCACTTCCCGAGTCCCTAGTGCATGGAATAAAGTGGTTATTAAATCCCCGTGTATCCCCGAGCCAGGGGCCTGCCTTTATGTCGGCGTCCACGCCCACTTCTGTCTCCCTTTCCTTCTGTCTCCCGCCCTCCCTTCCCCCGACCCCCAGTCCTGCTCTCCATGGCCCAAGCCCCGGGGCAGACAGGTAAGTAAAGAGAGCAGAGCGGAGACTGAGGTTGGAGCTGACACCAGGTGGAAAACACTGAAATAGGGTAGGGGGAGAAGGGATGGGAGCCTTTAAGGAAGAGCCGGATAAAGAGGAAGGGGGATTAAAAAAAAAAAAAATTGAAATAAAATCGACTCTGGTGGGATTCGAACCCACAACCTTTGAATCGCTCTTTCGTCACTAGAAGTCCAATGCGCTATCCATTGCGCCACAGAGCCACCTGGCGGGCGGCGGCGTCTGACGGCTTACGGGTACTAGCACGGGCGCAGGGGCGGGGAGGGAGAGGGGTGCGAGGGAACTGCGCGGGGCGTGCCGAGAGCGCGTGGTTGGGACGCCGCAGGCCTGCTCCGGAGCGGCAGCGGGCCCAAAGCACCAGAGGCAGGCGGGCTTGCGGGCGCGCACAGGTGGGAGAGAGCATAACCGAACTGCAGCGAGCGAGCCCAGAGCTCCGGCTGCCCTCTTGGGGGATGCTTCCAGCCCCCCCGGCGCACCCCACTCCCAGATACGCCCCCCGCCCCCCGTGGAAATAAAGTCTTTCCGTTGTAAATACCGGTGTGCCTCTGCTTCCTCCGCTCCGTCAGCTTCGCCGCCCGCTGTTCACCACTCTCCGGCTTCTCAAGAAGGCCGGCTGACCCGCGGGCACAAGTATCACGAGCCCGTCTCGCCCCTCTAGTCTCTTAGGAGGACTACGGGGAGGACTCTTCTCCACGCAGGTAGCGTGGCCGAGCGGTCTAAGGCGCTGGATTTAGGCTCCAGTCTCTTCGGAGGCGTGGGTTCGAATCCCACCGCTGCCAAGATGGAGTTTTTCTGGTGGTCTGGGCATCCCAGAACTCCTAAGACCCTCTCCTCCGGGGGGATGTAAGCCCCTTGTTTTTACGAGGACTCGCCATCCTCTCCTGTCTGGCATTCTGGTCGGCCTAGCTGGTGCCAGCCAGGACGCGGTGGGAGCTGCCAAGTGACCTTCCGTTCTGCATAAGGCACTTCCGCTGTATGATGCATCCTCAAAAAGCATCCTTCTCTCCCCAAACTAGCACGATCTGCTAATTTTGTAAGTGCTGACCGAGTGTTCTGACGGTGTCTGGGCTCCAGTGCCCAAGTCCGGAAAGCTCTAACGACAGCACCTTCGTTTGCTGACCTCAGACTCGGGTGACAAGAGCTGCTCACGTAAGAATCTGATACGTAAGAGAGTCCAGAGGGTACCCAGTAGAGACAAAAAAGGCTGATACATAAAAGAGGCCAGTGGGTACAAGCTAAAAAGCAAGGTTCCACCGAGATTTGAACTCGGATCGCTGGATTCAGAGTCCAGAGTGCTAACCATTACACCATGGAACCAACTTCGGGAAAGCTACTTCTGGGAGTGCACATATTACTGAAGTTCTTGGTCTGCGCGGCTCCCTCCCCTCCCATCCTGCCATTCATAGGAGACAAAAGAAGAAAATAATATGCCTGCCGGAAGCAGTGGACACCTCTACGCAGCACCTGAAGTACAAATTGAGATGCGCTGTGACGTTTAAAATCCGCACCATCCTCAGAAGACACGGGGCTTACTGAAAAGATTGTTAAGATCCATTCATAATTTAAAAATAGTGCTCACGTGTTAGGATGATAAGATTTCATTGGGTTAAAGAAATTGTTATTAAAATTAATCTCAAAAAATTAATCTCACGTGATTCTTTCTACTTTGTATTGTGCCTACTAGCACGTTTAAATTATCATAAAAGAGCTCTACTTTCCCTTCACGGTCATTCGTTCTACTTTTTGAAAACTAAAGTCCTTGACGGGGTTACTATCATATTTCTTTTTTAAAGACATGTAACAAAAAATAAATAAAGTTCTGTTACAGCACTTTCACGATCCTTTTCCCCTTGGTTTTGTTTATTTATTTATTTATTTATTTACCCCTTGGTTTTGTTTAAAAGAATATAGATATTACGTGTATTCAAGAAGAGATCTATACTCCTTGAGAGGGGGAAAAAAAGTCAAGCGCCCGAACAGGGACTTGAACCCTGGACCCTCAGATTAAAAGTCTGATGCTCTACCGACTGAGCTATCCGGGCTCTTGCTTGCTCCTTGCTCTATTGCCTATTAGAGCTATCTACCCCACGGAAGTCCAGGCTCTTGGAAACCGAGGCTGATTGCATGCACGAGCGCAGTGCCCCGGGCGCGCGCCGGGAGAAAGCAAGGGCAGCCCCGCGGCTGCCGCCTGCGCTCTCCCGGCCTCGCTCCAGCAAGGTCCCCGCCCGAGTCGGACCGCCGGGGCCGGAGCGCGGCGGAGGCCGGGCCGCTGCGGTGCCGGGACTGGCCGCGCGGGGCCGCTGCCGCCTGCGGACCTCCCCGGCGAAGCGGTTCATCCGTCATCCGGCTGACCCAGATCCCCGCCACCCCGGCACCCACCCCCGCCCTGCAAGCCGCGCGGGAGCCTTCAGGAGCCGGGAGCTCCGGGCGCACTTTGGGGCCCTGGCCGGCCCCACCCCAAGGAGGGACCGAGATCGGACGGGCGGCGCGGGGGCCCGGGGGCGGGCGCCGCTTGGGGACGGTGGTGCGCGGTGGGAGCGACGGGAGAGCTGTCTGACTCCTCTGCACGGTGCCCCCAGGGCACTCGCCTGGTCACGCGCCGTTTATCCCAAGGATGGCTCACTTGCAAAGCCTGACTCACGTGGATGACTTGCAAGTAGGGAATGCGGGTGCCCCGTGCCCAGGCCCGGCTGAGAGGGGGAAGGGGTCTTGGGATAAGTTGGTGACGGGGCAGACTGAGGCCCCAGCGTATCGGTGAGCCCCTGACCGAGAGCAGGGCAGGGTCCCACTCATACAGGTGTCACCTGCTCCTCGCCTCGCTCCCAGCCTCTGGTCCCTCCCTCCCCAGTGGGACTGGGCTCCTGATATCCATCTGGGTGAGCCCTGTCCTGCCAGCCAGAGAGACCGGCTGTGCCAGAGGCAAACAAACAACTATTAGGGTGGAGAGAGGGAGCCGGCAGTGAGCCAGGACAGAGACTGGGAGCTTCGAGGGAGAGAGGTGAGTGAGCCCCAGAGCATCCCAGAGAGAGCTGGGCCTTCCCGCGGTGGCCCCACGTCCCTGCCCCAACCCCCCACTCAGCGGATCCGCAGCCACCGCTCAGCCCCGCTTTGCCCTCTCTACGCTCACCTCCTCCCAGGCCCCCTGCTGCTGTGGCCACCGCTTGTTCTGGGGCATCCCTCCCTCCCTCCTCCCCACCATGGCTGTGTACCGCGTGTGTGTGACCACGGGTCCCTACCTGATGGCGGGGACACTGGACAACATCTCTGTCACTCTGGTGGGCACCTGTGGCCAGAGCCCTAAACAGCTGCTGGATCGCCTGGGCAGGGACTTCGCCCCTGGATCTGTAAGTATGGAGGAGAGGGAGGAGGGACCAGCAGGGTCAGGGCCAGCAGGGGACCCTGTCAGAGGGGAGGGTCATTCCCCCAGGCCTTCCTCCCACCTTGCAGAACTCAGGGAGCCCGTCCTGAGCTCCTCACCATCCTATCCTGGTCTCTGGCTTTGCTGGGGTTGTTGACACCTTCTACCCAGGCAGGACTGCCAGGAAGGAGCCCTGGGCAGGGGGGGGTTGCAAGAATTTTGCCTGCTTCCTGGCTCCCCCACCTCGTAACTGAAGGTGGGCTCTGGGCAAGTCGCTTGCTCTCTCTTCTCTGGAGGGGACCTGCTTGCCTCCCTGCCAGGCCCCAGGATCATGTGCTGGGGGCCTGTACAAGGGCTTGGGGGCCAAGGAGGCTGGGCGATCCGGAATCCACTCTGCTCACACAGCATGCCTCCAGGAGCCGGGCTGCTTCTGCCTGGACGGAGGGGAGCCTTTTCCTTCCTTCCTTCCTTTCTTTCTTTTTCTTTTCTTTTCTTTTTTTTTTTTTGTATATTTTCTTTTATTGGAGTTTGATCTGCCAACATATAGCATAACACCCAGTGCTCATCCTATCAAGTGCCCCCCTTCACCCAGTCACCCCAACCCCCCGCCCACCTCCCTTTCCACCATGCCTTGTTCGTTTCCTAGAGTTAGGAGCCTCTCATGTTCTGTCACCCTCTCTGATATTTCCCACTCATTTTCTCTCCTTTCCCCTTTAACCCCTTTCACTATTTTTTGTATTCCCCAAATGGATGAGACCATATAATGTTTGTCCTTCTCCGATTGACTTACTTCACTCAGCATAATACCCTCCAGTTCCATCCACATTGAAGCAAATGGTGGGTATTTGTTGTTTCTAACGGCTGAGGAATATTCCATTGTATACATAGACCACATCTTCTTTATCCATTCATCTTTTGATGGACACAGAGGCTCCTTCCACAGTTTGGCTATTGTGGACATTGCTGCTATAAACATCGGGGTGCAAGTGTCCCGGCGTTTCACTGCATCTGTATCCTTGGGTTAAATCCCCAGCAGTGCAATTGCTGGGTGGTAGGCCAGGTCTATTTTTAACTCTTTGAGGAACCTCCACACAGTTTTCCAGAGTGGCTGCACCAGTTCACATTCCCACCAGCAGTGCAAGAGGATTGAGGGCTACTGCACCCTAGAGCTGCACCCAGGAACAGATGGGCCAGAGGCAGCGGCTGGCCTATGTGGTGGACAGCATCCACGGGGGTCAGGGCGAGGGGCCTCCTGGAGCCCAGGCTGTGGGGACAGGGGTGGGGTTAGGGTTGCTGCACCTTAGAATCCCCAGTAGATGCTTTCTGAGCCAAAGTAAGCCTCTAAAGCTCTGAAATGCAAGGAATTTCTGGGCCGTATATACCCCTCTAGAGACCAGACATGCACTCTCATCCACTCACACTACACACATCCTCTCCAACATTTGTTGTTTCCTGTATTGTTAATGTTCCCCATTCTCACTGGTGTGAGGTGGGATCTCATTGTGGTTTGGATTTGTATTTCCCTGATGGCACGTGATGTGGAGCATTTTCTCATGTGCTTGTTGCCATGTCTGTGTCTTCCTCTGTGAGATTTCTCTTCATGTTTTTTGCCCATTTCATGATTGGATTGTTTGTTTCTTTGCTGTTGAGTTTAATAAGTTCTTTATAGATCTTGGATACTAGCCCTTTATCTGATATGTCATTTGCAAATCTCTTCCCCCATTCTGTAGGTTGTCTTTTAGTTTTGTTGACTGCTTCTTTTGCTGTGCAGAAGCTTTTGATCTTGATGAAGTCCCAATAATTCCTTTTTGCTTTTGTTTCCCTTGCCTTCGTGGATGTATCTTGCAAGAAGTTGCTGTGGCCAAGTTCAAAAAGGGTGTTGCCTGTGTTCTCTGCTAGGATTTTGATGGAATCTTGTCTCACATTTAGATCTTTCATCCATTTTGAGTTTATATTTGTGTATGGTGCTAGAGAGTGGTCTAGTTTCATTCTTCTGCATGTGGATGTCCAATTTTCCCAGCACCATTTATTGAAGAGACTGTCTTTCTTCTAGTGGATAGTCTTTCCTCCTTTATCGAATATTAGTTGACCATAAAGTTGAGGGTCCACTTCTGGATTCTCTATTCTGTTCCATTGGTCGCCTTTTCCTAACTCGCACACGGGCATGCTTGGGTGAGTGGCAGCTCAGGTTTATATGCCAGGACAGGTGGGGGCGTAGATGCTCCTTGCAAGGTGTCAGAAGGTCCCCGCAGGTCCTTGCCTCTCACCTGCTGGCTGTTTGGTCCTCTCAGGTGCAGAAGTACAAGGTGTGCTGCTCCGCGGAGCTGGGCGAGCTCTTGCTGCTGCGTCTACACAAGGAACGCTATGCCTTCTTCCCCAAGGACTCATGGTATTGCAGCTGTGTCCGTGTCACTGCCCCCGATGGCACCTGTTCCCACTTCCCGTGCTATCAGTGGATTGAGGGCTACTGCACCCTAGAGCTGCGCCCAGGAACAGGTGGGCCAGAGGCAGCGGCTGGCCTATGTGGTGGACAGCATCCACGGGGGTCAGGGCGAGGGGCCTCCTGGAGCCCAGGCTGTGGGGACAGGGGTGGGGTTAGGGTAGCTGCACCTTGGAGTCCCCAGTAGATGCTTTCTGAGCCAAAGTAAGCCTCTAAAGCTCTGAAATGCAGGGAATTTCTGGGCCGTATATACCCCTCTAGAGACCAGACATGCACTCTCATCCACTCACACTACACACAGCCACAGATACACACACAGACACAGACACACATGGTTTGCTTTGGGCTGACTCCCTCTGCACTCCGAGTGAATCCTTCTAGCATCCAGAGTGGACTTAACCTGCAGGCAGAGTAACTGGGTGCCAAGAGGTGCAGAAGCCCTGAATATTGAAAGAATTGAGCTGGGAAGGCTCTGCCGACTACTATTGTCTTTCCTGGTGTGGCAGATGTCCCTGTCCCTGTGAGGTGCTGTTAGGATTTCCTCTTGCCGCTGTGTGTGGGGGCTGGGGGCTTTCAAGGACACTGAATCCAGCTCCTTTGGTGTCTGGACTCCCTCGGCTTCTAAGCCCTCTGATCCCCAGAGGCACGACCAGGGCTGGTCTAAGCATTGACATGAGTCTTTGGGATGAGAGGTGATATCTTAGGTCGAGATGAGGTGAGTGATGGTCACTCACCCCCTAGCGAGTTCTTCACAGACCTCGGAATCCCCACCTATCATCATAACATGTCCATCCATCCACCACTTCCCCAAAAATGTTCATTCATCATTTGTCAAGTGCACGTTATGTGCACAGGGCCGGGGTGGCATGCTAGGTGCTGGGAAGACACAAAATGACTGCAATTTCTGCCCCGAAAGAGTCTTGGGAATGAGACAAACATACAAACAATTGGGACAGCTGTTACAACTTTGGGGGTAAGGTTGTCTTGAGTCACTTCTGCTGATGAATACTCTTGAGGGCACGGGGTATCGATGTCACTGAGTAATTGGGTTCAAGAGTTAGGGCGCTCAGGCCAGCTCTGCTGGAGGTGGTGGCGTTTGAAAAGAGACCTGTATGATGAATAATTTTCATTCCCTGCAGCGAAAACGATTTGTCAGGACTCCCTTCCCCTCCTTCTGGATCACAGGACTCGGGAACTCCGGGGCCGACAGGACTGTTACCGGTGAGGATAGCCTAACCTGACTCCTTTTCCCATCTTTATTCTAACTTCAGCCTCAATGAGACTGTTACTAACTTTGACCTCAGATCCAGCCTTGGGGGCCTGGCTCCAATCGGAATCCTCGCGTCAACTTAACTTCCATCTAAGGTTAAATCTAGACCCAGAACACCAGTACTGATAGTTGTCCCTATACCATCCGTGACTCCACACTCTACCCCCACCTCCCTCAATAATGCTCTTGATATCTCCTGGATGTCAGATATGACCCTGGTGTTGGCCAGTCTCAGCCCCAGCCTCACCTCTCACCCCGAAAACCAGCCATGGTCTTAATCTCAACGCAAACCTAACTCAGGTTTAGTCATCCTCAAATGCTACCCTGATCTGAAGCCTGATGCCTTCAGGGAGAAGATTCCAATTCTTTGTCACCTACCCAGAAAGTGGGGGTTTCTGAGAGTTTTAATTTAAAGTCATGTCTTTATTTATTTGGGAGAGAGAGACAGAGACAGTGAGGAGGAGGAGAGGGAGAAGCAGGCTCCCTGATGAGCAGGGAGCCCGAAGCAGGACTGGATCCCAGGACCTTGGGACCATGTGTCACCTGAGCCAAAGGCAGACATTTAACAGACTGAGAACCCCAGGTGTCCCAAAGTCACATCTTTAAAAGCTAAAGTCTATTAGTACCCTGAATTTGACTAGCCACCCCTGACCTTTCTCCCCTGAAAGCTGGAAAGTCTATGCCCCTGGCTTCCCTGGCATTATAGACGTCAGCAGCTTTGAGGAGATGGAGACAGACAAGAAATTTGCCTTGACCAAGATGACACCTCGGGTGGACCAAGGGGACAGGTGAAGGGGGGCCCAGGCTGGGGACCAAGGTTGGGACCATGGGGCCGGGAGGCCAGGAAAGAGGATGGTGCAGGGAAATAAATCCAAGAGGCAAGGGCAGCAGGGGCCGGGTGACCCCGAGGGTCTGGTGGGGAGGTGGCTTCAGGCGGACAGGGTCGGGTGGAGTCTGGAGCCAAGGGAGGGCCCAGGGCAGGAATGAGGGGAGCGGGCTGCAGGTTCCCCTGACCAGTGTCCGTCTTTCTGCCTCCCCCGCCGCCCTCCACAGCAGCGGGAATCGCTACCTGCCTGGCTTCCCCATGAAAATTGACCTCCCATCCCTGCTGCACATGGAGCCCAATATTCGCTACTCGGCAACCAAGACGGCCTCCCTGCTCTTCAACGCCATCCCTGCGTGAGGCCACTGCCCTCCCTGCACTCCTGTCACTGTCCCTTCGCCTCCACCTTGCCATGCATATCCCCCCTCTGTCTCCCTGTCTCCTCCTCTCTGTCACCTGTGTCCCCGTCTGTGCCCCCCATGTCCTCCCCTCTGTCCCCCATGTCCCTCTCTCTGTCCCTATCTCCCCCCTCTGCCCCCATGTCCCATTCTCTGCCTCATTCCCCCTCTCTGTCCTCCATCCCCCATCTCTGTCCCCAGTCTCCCCCATTCTCTATCTCCCCATCACCTCCTCTTTGCTCCTTTGTCATCACTTCTCTCTCTATTCCTTGAATCTATGAAATGAGCTGAGTGCCTTCTCAGTGCAGAGGTTGGTCCTAGGCGCATAGGTGGGTAGGACAGGGAGCAGGACGGGAGCAGGATGGGGGACAGGACGGGGAGGCCTGGCTCTGAAGCCATAAGGAGGTGAAGTCAGACCACATCGCCTTCGCATCCTAGCACCCACACTTTCCAGCTGTGTGACCTTCATCCACAGCCTCTAAGCAGTTCCCTCATTTGTAAATGATGGTAATAGCTGTGCCTACCTCCTTGGTCTAGGGGAGAGTAAGCCAGATGACACCAAGTACCAAACAATCTCTGAGCAGATGTGACTGAGCATTAGGATGTCATCTTCCACCTCGAGGAGCTCCGTGTCCCCAGGGAGACATGTGGCACAGTTAGTTAGGACCCGGTGGGGCCGTGAGCAGACTGAGTCCATAGCTGAGGCTCTGAGTGTGACTTGGTGGAGGGGTACAGTCCACACTCCTGACCAGTGTCAGCAGGGGTGAGCCGGGGCCAGGAGGTGGCTTCCGGGGAGGCGGGTGGGATGGAAACAGGCTTTGGGCCATGGAGAGGACAAGTGAGGAGAAAGTGGGTGGGTCCTGGGCAAAGCCAGGTTGGTTCGGCCGGAGGACAGAGAGGCTCACCTGGCCACCGGTGCAGTAGCTGCATTAGAAGGCCCGGCGGAGTCGAGGGCAAGGGGCTGGATCCTCATCCTCGGGGCTTCTGTGCCGAACTGATTCTTTGGGAGAAGGACTAGTGGGAGGTGCAGAGGTGGGGTGAGCAGGGAGCTGGGGGGTGTCTGGGCTGGAGTGCAAGGCAGTTGCAGGTGGCTCGGGGCTTCAGGGCAAGGACCCGTGCGAGGCCCTGGCAGGGCTGAGGGACCAGGATCGGCTGAGCCGGTCCCCAGATGGACATGTGGGTCTAGGCCAGGGAAGGCCCGAAAGGCCACTAGGACAGCCTGCGAGGGGCTCAGAGAAGGGCCCGTGAGCTGAGGGAGCTGGCATTGGGCAGCCATCAGGGATTCAGAGAGGAGGGCTGGTAGCTGAGCTTCCATGTGGGCAATGGCAGGGTGTTCTGAAGGACAGTTGCACCAAACCCTTGGAAAAGGAAGACATTATCTTTCTTCTCCTTTGTCTCTGCCTTTTTTTTTTTTTTTTTTTAAGATCTTATTTATTTCTTTGAGAGAGATAGCATGAGTGAGGGGTAGGGGTAGAGGGAGAGGGAGAAGCAGACTCCCCAACAAGCAGGGAGACCAACACGGGCCTTGGTCCCAGGACCCTGAAATCATGACCTGAGCTAAAGGCAGATGCCTAACCCACTGAGCCACCCAGGGGCCCCTCCTTGCTCTCTGCTTTAACACCAGTCTCCTGCCCCTTTCTCCTCGACTTTGGGGCCTTACTGGGCAGGTGCTCAACAAATGCTGTGAACTGAGGGGCCGGCAACTCAGTGGACACTCAGGAAGTTGTCCCTGGGCTTGTCAGGTCATGGCACCCCCACCCTTCAGGGCACCTGAGCACACCTGCCCACCACTTGCCACACACCCACCTATTAGATGTTGCATTCCCTTCCATTTGACTTGATGCAGTCAGTGAGTGATTATTATGAACCAGTATGTTAGGGCATCCGGGGCCAGTCCTGGCCCTAAGGGGCCCATAGTATACTGTGTCATCCCAGGTGGTAGGAGTACATGGGATTCACAGTGTAACACAGGGAGTGAAGAGCGTTTTGTGGAAGATACACACCAGGTGGGGCACCAGCCAGCCAGGAGCCAGTGATGGTCGGCAACAAGACAGGAGCTTGGGGAAAAGGCCAAAGCACCCATGAAGGTGACCTGTCTGCCACAAGTGGCACGTATATGTGTGAAGTCCACCCTACGAAGCCTCAGTGGGCCACTAGACTTTTCTCACCCTTGTTAGGTGCCTCTATTCTGGACGGTGACCTTGTCAGGTCCCTGCAGGCCTCTAGGCAGGGGGCACAGTGCCCCTGTAGCTCCAGGCCACACCCTCGCTTCCCCTTGCCCTCAGGTCCCTGGGCATGAAGCTCCGTGGGCTGCTGGACCGCAAGGGCTCCTGGAAGAAGCTGGATGACATCCGGAATATCTTCTGGTGCCACAAGACAGTCACTTCAGGTGTGCAGAGCCAGGCAGATGTCCAGTCTCCTCCTGACCCCATGTTCAGAGCCCTCTGCCCCATTCTGGGAAGGGGACCCTCTCCCAGCCCCCTCAGGGAGACTGCAGGATCCCAGTGGGTGGGGGTCCTGGTTCCATGGGTGGCAACCTCACATATTCCCCTTGGGAGCTCATGTCACCTCCCCTTTCTCTGGGACGGGACAAGAATAGGGGAATGAGGACAGAGAGACACTCTGCTTCCCTGGGAGATGGCCAGGGGTCCTTTAGGGAGTTCTGATCCCGATCAGGGCCCCTTTGGGGCCAGGCTACCCCTACCTCATAGGGTTGCTGTGAGGAAAGCCTAAACCATAGTGAGCAAAGGGCTGGACTCGAGCAGGCTCTAGGGGAGAACTTTCCAGACCGAACAGTGCCCTCTCTTGCCCCCCCTAGAGTATGTTACAGAGCACTGGTGTGAGGACTCCTTCTTTGGGTACCAGTACTTGAATGGCGTCAATCCCGTCATGCTCCACTGCCTCTCCAGCTTGCCCAGCAAGCTGCCTGTCACCAATGACATGGTAGCCCCCTTGCTGGGACCCAACACCTGTCTGCAGACAGAACTAGAGGTAGGTCAGGGGCATTATGGACAAGGGTTGGGTGTGGAGGGTAGGAGTGGGATGGCTGGGGCTGCATCCAGCCTGCAGGCCTCATCCTCTGGGCGGCCCCTTGCACATTTGAATTGGAGCAGGTGGGATGAGAGCGGGGGGTGGGGGGGGGTGGGGGGTGGGGACAGTGAGCATGACTGGGAGCCAGAGGTGAGGCTTGGTGAGTGGTATGAGGGGTCCTGGGATCGAGTCCCATATCCGGCTCCCTGCCAGGCGCCTGCTTCTCCCTCTGCCTGTGTCTCTGACTCTCTGTGTCTCTCATGAATAAATAGGTGAAATCTTGGGGCGGGGTGGGGGGGGAGCTATTTTAGGGCAGTGGAAGGCAGTGCCACTAGATATAAGAGGAACTGTCATGGAGATTAGGAGCTCGGAGGATGTGGGAAAAGATGATGCTCAGTCTCTCTGGGGCAGCCAAGCCCTCAGGTATCCTCCAGAAGGCTGGAGATGTGACAGTCAATTCTCAGTGTGGGGCCATTTTCCTGTTGTTGGATAGACCGACAGGGTCACTGCGTTGAGAGGGCAGGAAGGACCAGGTAAGGGGGGACCGGGAGAGGATGCCAGCTTATCCAGGCGCAAGGTTGTGCAACGCGGGACTCAGCTGGACCTCATTCCGATAGTTCTGCGGAGGGTGGGGTACGGGCCTCGGGCCATGAGTGCGCATTATTGAGGCCCCGGCTAGGGTGCGAGTGGGCGGGGAAACGAGGGGGCGCGCAGCGCGGGTCAGAGGGCCGGTGTGCCTTCCGCAGAGGGGGAACATCTTCCTAGCCGACTATTGGATCCTGGCGGAGGCCCCGGTCCACTGCCTCAACGGACGCCCGCAGTACGTGGCCGCCCCGCTCTGCCTGTTGTGGCTCAACCCGCAGGGGGCGCTGGTGCCCTTGGCCATCCAGGTGAGACCTGGGCGGGATTCCGGAGGCGGGCCCAGCAGGCACACTAGCAGCCTCGAGCCTCACCCCGTTCTTATTCCTGGGCGCAGCTCAGCCAGACCCCCGGGCCCGCCAGCCCCATCTTCCTGCCCACTGACTCCTACTGGGACTGGCTGCTGGCCAAGACGTGGGTGCGCAACTCGGAGTTCCTGGTGCACGAGAACAACACGCACTTTTTGTGCACGCATTTGCTGTGCGAGGCCTTCGCCATGGCCACGCTGCGTCAGTTGCCGCTTTGTCATCCAGTCTACAAGGTCTGTGTGGGATCCCCCTCACCCCAGGCGGGCCCAGAAGGGACGGGCCAGCTCGGCCTGCCGCCCTGACCTTCGGCCCCTGTGCCCTCATCCCGCTCGCAGCTCCTGCTCCCCCACACTCGCTACACGCTGCAGGTGAACACCATCGCGCGGGCCACGCTGCTCAACCCCGAGGGCCTAGTGGACAAGGTGCGGCCCCCGTCTCTGAAGCCCCGCCCCATCGCCGAAGCAGCCCGTCCGAGGCAGCTTTTCCCCGCCCACAAACATCTCCGGCCTCCAATCCCGTTCCACGGTCCCCGCCAGACCCTGCCCACAAGCCCCGCCTCTCCGCGCCGGTCCCCTCCTCGCCCCGCCCATAAGCCCGGGCCCCGCCCCCTCGGGCCCAGCTTCCAAGGTCTCCAGGAGGTGGGCAGGGCAGCCCCCCTCGGTCACAGACCCCCTCGGTCACAGACCCCCTCGGTCACAGACCCCCTCGGTCACAGCCCCCGGCCCGCCCTGCGCCCAGTAAGCTCTCGCGTCTCCCACTCCCACCCCCCACCCCGCATCACTGCTTTCTTTTGGTTACCAAATACCCAAGCATTTCCTCCTATGCACATAGTAGGGCCACCACCCCCGCAGCCCCAGCCGGTCCCCCTGGGGGTTCGGCCC
Source organism: Vulpes vulpes (assembly GCF_048418805.1). Lineage (NCBI taxonomy): Eukaryota > Metazoa > Chordata > Mammalia > Carnivora > Canidae > Vulpes > Vulpes vulpes. The sequence continues at coordinate 134,318,857 of NC_132791.1, read as the reverse complement.
GAGGTCTTGGACTTCTTGATTAAGTGAAAAATCCACTGGGCTGAGTCACTGGCCTTCTCTGGACCCCAAGCCAAGCGGTGTTGTGTTCTCAGGTCACCTCGGTCGGGAGGCAAGGCCTCCTCTACCTCATTAGCACTGCTCTGGCCCACTTCACCTACACGGATTTCTGCCTTCCGGACAGCGTGCGGGCCCGCGGTGTCCAGGCCATCCCCAACTACCATTACCGGGACGACGGCCTGAGGATCTGGGCGGCCATTGAGAGGTGCCGGGTGCGGGCCTGGGCCCCTCCTGCAGCCAGTCTGGCCCAAAGAGGGCACGGGGCAGTGTGGCTCATGTACTCATGGGGCCCTTGGTGCTGGGGGTCACAGGTGCTTCAGGCCCCAGCAGGGAGCACCCCAAGGGTGAGAGTTGGGGTCAGGGTACTTAATGAAATGATAGGTAGCTGCAGGCTGGGGAGAGGCTGGGCTGTGCATGGGCCCCATGGAGGAAGGAATGGACAGAGTGTCCAGAGGAATCAGGGCAGGTGCAATTGTTTGAGCTGGGGCCCTCCAGCTCTCCTCAGGGGTTCCCCACCCCCAGATCCCTGGGTGGGAAGGAGGCCCTGAGCACCCATGACTCAGGGGTGCCCAAACCTGGGCCCTCGGGTTCCATCTGGATCTGGGGGCTCCCACTGGGCCCTGATGGGCTCTCAATGGACACTGGCTGTCTGGCTCTCCCCAGCCTGAGTGGCACTGGATCTTGGATTTCAGGGCAGGCCTGAGCCCAAGGTCACCCCCTCAGCACGAGCATCTCTTTCCTGCAGCTTTGTCTCAGAAATCGTGGGCTACTATTATCCCAGCAATACGTCTGTGCAGCAGGACTCAGAGCTGCAGGCCTGGGTCCGTGAGATTTTTACTCATGCATTTCTACGCCGGGAAAGCTCAGGTACCCCCTCTCTGTCCCCCGACCTTGGGCTCCCAGTGACCCTGTGCTCCCTCCCCTTGGCCTCGCTTGTGACTCAGTTCTTACTTATGGACAAAGGTTTGAAGTCCATCCTATTATTAACCCCACTGACAGATGAGGAACAGGCTTTGCAGATAGTAAGTGGCAGAGGCAGGATCCAGAGCCAGCTCTCATCATCCCCAAAGTCCTTGCTTTCAACCACTGCACTGTGACCCTCTCATTCCTCCTCGACTTTTACTTGAGTCTGTCCATTCACCGCTGCTTGCTGAGCTTTGTGGTTGTGTCCCATCATGCGGTAGGAGCCATGTCCAGCGTCAAATGTTGAGGCTTCTGGAACCTTCTCTCATACTTCCTCATGCTTGTCCCCTCTAGCCACTGACCTCTTTCATTTCATTTGGCCTCATGAGTGACATGGTTCTGATGCCGCCTGATTCTTCCCTATTAACACCTGTCACCTGGCTTTAACTCTTCCCCCTTCTTCTGACACTGCCTGAGAGGCTTTGGCTCCCTCTTCAGCCTGCTTTGCTCAACTTCAGTGCCAGGCAGATGCCTCAGGCCACCCTCCCTTAAAATCTTGCCTTGGCCCCAGGGAGGAGATGTCCTCTGTGCCTCCCACCTCCTCCCAGGCCCCTGTCATGTCTCCACCCCAGCCGTTGTCTTGTCCTGCCTGGGTCTCCATCTCCTCTCTACCCTTTCATAATGGAGTGATCCTTTCTTGGCTTCTCTTCAGTAGCTGATTGCATACTTGCAAATCCCCCTTCCTTCCATTCCCTGAAGAACTTTCCATTTTAGCTGTCTCATCGTCACCTTTGAGAACAGCACACAAAATCTATAATCCATCAGTTGTCTTCTGGCCTTGCTCAGGGTATATACCCTATTGCTTCTCTTTGTAGCCTTCCTCCCTCGTGTCATGGTATTATGTGGGCTCCAGACACTGGAAAAAGTAGACAGGCCTTCTTCATACCTGGGTGCAGTGAAAGACAAGGAAAAGCTCAAAGTGGCCCAAATGTCCACCCTGCAGTTCCCCCAGCCCTGGCCCCCAGGGTGGGAGACTCTCAGGGCCTGGGATGCGGCTTCTCAGCTTACTTAGTGCATAGGTGGCTTCATGGAGGGGCTTCTGGCTGGGGAGACCCAGGGAGGAGGGATGGTCTCTTGTCACCTGCAAATAGAACAAACTACTGCAACCCTACCTATAATAGGTTCTGAGGCTTCCCCCCGCCTTAAACAACAAATTTTAAACACATAGAAAAGTAGAGAGTATAATGTAATGAACCCACCCAGATCCACCCAGATTCAACAAGCGCTAATTTGATCAATCTGTTGCTTTTCTTTATTGCTGAAGTCTTTTAAATTACACATATTTCATATTTTATTACTGCTCGGTATGCAACTAAAAAAAAAAGTTTTTTCTACACAACCACGATACTGTCATCACGCTCGACAAAATTGACATTAATCTCCAATGTGGCGTATATTCAAATTTCCCACTTTCCCCACATTTCCCTAATTGATCCTGTGGATTCCAGAGCCAATCAAGGACCACACGAGTCTCTTTAAATTTCAGATGGCCCCTCCCCCTCTTTAAATCACATGATGTCTGCCATCAAAAACCCAGGACTAGTTGTTCTGCAGTGTCCCACCTTCCGTGAATTTATCTAATGGTTTCCTGTCAACTGGAAGGGATATGTAAAGGTTAAATGTTTTTGGCAAGAATATTTCTCAAGTGATGCTGTGTTCTCCATGATGCATAACAGTTGGAGGCACATAGTATCAGGTCTTCTTATTATTGGTGATGCCAAGAGTGATTTCTGGGTTTTTATTATTTTATTTTATTTTATTTTATTTTATTTTATTTTATTTATTTTATTTTATTTTATTTTATTTATTTTATTTTATTTTATTTTATTTTATTTTATTTTATTATCTGAGAAAGAGCATAAGCAGTGGGGAGAGGGATAAGCAGTCTCCCCACTGAGTAGGGAGCCCAACATGGGACTCAATCCCAGGACCCCAAGATCATGACCTGAGCTTCAGGCAGATGCTTCATTGTCTGAGCACCCCCAGGCGCCTTTCCTTTGGAACTTTAAAAGATGACCCATCCCTGCTTTGCAAACCCAGTGCTAATCCTGGGCTGGCCAGATCCTGACTGCACCTCCCCCATGGCAGTTTTTTTTTTTTTTTTCTAGTTGGGGCTGTTTCCTACTTAAGACCTGGAGTAGGGGGGTGTCTAGTTACTGTTGGCTGACTCTCCTATCTTACCTTATTCAACCTGTCTCTGACTCAGTACATCAGAGCCTTCTTCAGGTTGACAGACATCTCTGTGCAGGCTTATCGCAGATTCCTATTTTATGGCAAGGCACACTCATTAATTAACTTCAGTCAGTGTGCCTTTTGCTTCCACATTTCAAGGGGAGCGAATAAGGAAGAGGAGCTACGGAACAATCCCCACAGGTAGTCCAACCTCCTTGCCTTTTAATCTCAGCCCTCCAGGTTAGAATATCTACCGCAAAGGGAACATTCAGGAAGTTCACACAGGCTCCCTGGCAGACGCCCAGTCCTTCCTCCAGCCCTCTCGGCCTGCTCTACTGAACTTGAAGCCGTCTTTGGCTCATGTACCCCTCTGTCTTCCCGTTTCCCTAAATCCAGTTGGGTGGCCAATTCCTATTGTCCCCCTTGTGTCCCACTGTCACCACCCAGTCCTGGTCCTCATACTCCTGCACAGTGGCAGCTGCTTCTCTATAGGCCTCACCATCCCCAGCCTCTTGCTGCCCACCCTCCAGGTCTGTGGGGGCCCCTGCCCTGGCAGTCCTCTGAAGTTCTGCCCAGAAACTGTGTGGCTGGTCGCACTGCTGTGACCTCGCCTCCAGTGAGTTACCCTCCCTGCTCCCTCTCCTTGCTGTTGCCTCAATCTGCCTTCTTCCCTTCTTAGGATTCACACCAGTCAACCAATAATTACTGGGCTCTTAATATTACGTATTTTTCTGGGTGCTGGGGCTCAGTAGTGAATATGACAGACAAAAGTCCCGGCCTTCAATGGAGCTTCACATTCTCAGTGGGGAGATTCAGATAATCAACAAACAATTGTATTAGGTGGTTGGTTATAGAGCACTCAGGAAAAGGAATTGGCATGTTGAGGTAGGGGGGTTATTTCAGGTAGGTGGTCGGTCTGGGGGGGCCTCTCAGGGGAGGTGATGTTTGGAGGAGAGACCAGAAGGAAGTGAGAGAGCTTGTTCTGTGGATCAGTGGTTTTAGCAAGGAGGTGACATGACCAGATTTATGCTCCTAAAGGATCAGTCACTCTGGCCGTCGTGTGAAGAACGGGCTATTGGGGGCAAGGGTGGAAGCAATTGGATCCCTGCAAGAGTTACACATTGGAGACTGGGTGGCTGGTGGTGGAGCCCGGAGGTGGTGAGATGAGATTGGCTTCTGGAAGTATTTGCCGATATGCATGGTACGAGATAAAAAGAGGAAAGAGCACACAGATTGTGGCCTGAGCAACTGGATAGAGATGGGGATGGGAGTGTTGTGTTTTAAAGGCAGGCATCAGGCTCTGCAGATTTGCAGATGTGACATCTGGGAGACCTTATTGACACCCAACTTGGAGTGTCAGGTGGCAGCCATTGATTTCCTGCCAGAATTCAGGGGCCTGCAGGAGCCGGAGGTGTGATTTTGGGAGTCGTTGGCCAGCAGGAGGCGGTTAGAGCCATTGATTTGGACGAGGGGAGTGATCGACAGAGGAGAGGACCCAGGGCTGAGCCTGAAAATGCCTTCCTCTGTCATCTTTTTCCCAAAGCTCACCGACTCTTCAGCTGAGGGGGAGCCCTGTCTCTTCCTGCTGGGGAGTCTCCCCTAAGCACCTCAGCCCCAGTGCCCGACTCTGACCCAAGCCTGGCCTTGGGGACCCCTTCTGCTTCCATCACTGGGACCTTAGGAGAAACATACTCTGATCACCCACCTCTCTCACTAAAGCCCAGCTGTGGGTGTTCCACTACTGGGTACTTGGACAAATCTTGGTGAACGGGGTAAAGTTAAATCATTAGGTGCTGGGTTGCCTGAGTAGCTCAGTCTTTTGGGTGTCTGGCTCTTGGTTTTGGCTCAGATCATGATCTCGGGATCCTTGGGATCAGGAAGTCTGCTTGAAATTCTCTCTCTCCCTTTGCCTCCTACCCCTATTTTCATTCTCATTCTCTCAAATAAATCTTTAAAATAAATTAAGTGCTATCGGGGGCTGCAGATAAAAGTGCCTTGGCAGTCAGGGAGAAGAGCCAGCTTGACTGTCAGCTTGAATTTGGCTCCTCCCTTGCGAGTTCTGGCTGGACATTTTCTGGTTGGATCCCAGCAGCTGGCTCCTATCCTGACCCCATTCAGAGAGCACAGACCTTGATGATGACCGTCCCTAACCTCAGCCCAGCCCTCATCTTAGTCAAAAGACAGTGGTGGCCAAATGCTCAGCCCTGTCATCCCCAATCTCCCTTTGCGGTAAGCCCCAGCCCCGCACTGCCCCTAGGAATCCAGTCCCCTCCCTCCACACCCTTTCTCCTTCCTCCCACATCCAGGCTTCCCACACCGGCTGTGCACTCCAGGAGAACTGGTGAAGTTCCTCACTGCAATCATCTTCAACTGCTCCGCCCAGCACGCCGCTGTCAACAGTGGGCAGGTGAGGCCGCTGGGGGTAGGAGGGCAGGCCTGGGGGCTAGGCAAGGTTGGGCTCAGCATGGGACAGGAGGCCAGTGTTGGGGTTGAGAGCATGGGTGGGTCAGGGTTGGGATGGGTTTAGGATTGGGGCTGAGGTTGGGTGGTGACTGGGTGGAGTGAAGGAGTGAAGGGCTGGCTGGTATTGGATGAGAACTGGGGTGGAGCGGGGTTCAGGGTGGTAATGGTGACTCCAGCTGGTGTTGTGCAGGGAGTAGAACCTGGACCTGTCACGGTGGGGACGAGGTTAAGGGGGAGTATCAGGTGGCTCTGGGTGGTGTGCTAACCCTTTGCTACGACCCTTGTTGGACTCTGCTCCTTCGTTGGTGATTTGCAACCCCCCAGTCCTGGAACACAGGGTGGGGAGTGACAAGGGGTGAGTCTCCTACCCCACATCTGGAACTTCCTACCCTATACCTCTCTGACTCTTCCCTTTCCACCATCCTCTCCTTTTCCAACTGCCAGACCTGGGACAATAGGTGCAGGATGGGGGATGATGAGGGAACTGGTTCTCCCACCTCTGGCCAGCTGACTTAACTGGGGTGGGGTCTCTACAGCATGACTTTGGGGCCTGGATGCCCAACACCCCGTCATCCATGAGGCAGCCTCCACCCCAGACCAAGGGGACTGCCACCCTGAAGAGTTACCTAGACACCCTCCCAGAAGTGAATGTCACTTGTAACAACCTTCTCCTCTTCTGGTTGGTCAGCCAGGAGCCCAAAGACCAGGTGGGTACAGGATGTGGGATGGGGTGGGGGTGACGGTTTACAGGGCCTAGGCAGTGACAATGGCAGTAGCTGTTCTAGAGAGGGCTTGGGGACTGAGTGCTGCCATTTATGCCCACTGCTGAACTAGTCTTGGGTTCCTCGGTTTTTTTAGGAAACTGTAGTTGATCCCCAAAGGCATACATTGAAGCAAATACCAGCTTAGTGGCTGGGGCACAATGTCTATTGAATTCACCAGTTTACCAATCCATCCATCCATCCATCCATCCATCCATCCATCCACCTGTCCATCTATCCATCCACCCATCTGTCCGTCCATCCATTCATCCATTCACCCACTCACCCACCCATCTATCCATCCATTATCCATCAACCATTCATCTGTTAACTGCTCATCCATTCATCTAGACATTCAACATACATTATTTTGGATTCCTTCTACATGTCAACATGGCACTGGGCACCAGGCATATAAAGCAGAATGAGACCTTCCTGACTTCAGGAATCCTATGGTTTGGTTGAGGAGGCATACAGGAAGATGAAAAAGGTACCACAGTGCTGTAGGAATCATTTAGGTATGAACACATACGTCTTGAGCACTTGCAATGTGTCAGACATTGGTGGGCAGATACGAACCCTCTCCTCATGAGCTTAGTCTCATAACAGAGGTGAGAATGGGGACTTGTGGAACCTGAATGAGTCTGGGCAAACCTGGGAAGGCTTCTTGGAGCAAGTGACATCAAAGCTGAAACCTGTAGGACAAGTAGGAACTTGGCAGGCAGAGGGAGGGCAGGGTTAGTTTCTAGGCAGAGGAAGGACATAACCAAGTGCAACAAAGTGAAGGTGAGTTGGTGTGTTGGTAGGATTGCAAATGGTTCAGTGTGGGCACAGTGTTTATTCAGAGGAGGATGGGGAGCCATTGACGAGCTTTAAGCCCCAGGGTGACGCGGCCAAATCTGTGTTTAAGCAAGGGCACCTCTGTGGATGGTTGGGAGGGGCAGTTCTAGGGAGGAACAGATGAGACAAGGAGGCTGTCAGGTCAGCTTGGCGAGGGGAGCGGCCCCTTGATCCCCAATTACCAATGTTTCTGTTCACACATGGGGTCATCGGTCCTGCCTCTGCCCTCCTGGTCTTATTCACAAGCTCTCTGATGTCACAGGAATGTCCTTATGTCTCATACTTGACTCTGTTCCATGCAGATGTGTGTTATCTTCCTAACAAGTTTTAATTACAATCTCATAGACTAGGAATGCCAGGAACTTGTCCCTGGATCCTGCTCCTTCCTGGTCCCATTTCCCAAGGGCTTGGAGACATTCATTGTTGTCATTATAGGGGAAAGCACGCTGGTTTTTTTGGTCTATTCTATGACTGTTCCCAGTACTCTCACTCAATACTTCTGGCCACTGAATGTGTGGGGGACGAGCTGGGTATTGGATAATTTAACTCTACTTGCAGATAGTGTCAGATCCCACGGGTTCAGACTCAGACCCACAAGACTACCCCCCTGACTCCCAATGCCAACCACAAGCCCAAGTTGTCACCTGTGCTTCTGATCCACCAGCTAAAAATCAGAGGTTTCTAAGACCCCCCCCTGCCCAGCCCCCATCAGTTTTGGTCATTTGCTATAATGGCTCACAGAACTCAGGAAAACCAGTTTACTTATTAAATTACTGGTTTACTTTAGTATTTTTTTTAACTTTTATTTATTTATGATAGTCACACAGAGAGGGAGAGGCAGAGACATAGGCAGAAGGAGAAGCAGGCTCCGTGCACCGGGAGCCCGACATGGGATTCGGTCCTGGGTCTCCAGGATCACGCCCTGGGCCAAAGGCAGGCGCTAAACCGCTGTGCCACCCAGGGATCCCTACTTTAGTATTTTTTTAAGAGAGAGAGAGAGCACAAGCAAGGGGAGCAGCAGGCAGAGGGAAAGGGAGAAACAGACTCCCTGCTGAGGAGGGAGCCCAATGCGGGGCTGTATCCCAGGACCCAGGGTCATGACCAGAGCTGAAGACAGATGTCTAACCGACTGAGCCACCCAGATGCCCCAGATTACTGCTTTATTATAAAACGACATAACTCAGGAACAGCCAGAGATGTGCTGGGCAGGGTGTGTGGGAGGGGATGCCGGGCTCCCATGCAGTCTCTGGGTGCACCACCCTCCCAACACCTCCACCTGTTCACCAGCCTGGAAGCCCTCCAAACTGCTAGGGTTTTTCTGTCTCACTACCTAGGTGTGATTGATCGAATCATTGGCCATGGGGGATGAAGTCAACCTCCAGCTCCTCTCTCCTCCCTGGAGGTTGGGGGCAGGAATTGAAAGTTCCAACCCTCTAACCACGTAGCTGGCTCTCCTGGCCACCGCCCCCATCCTTATGGCTTTCCAGAACACCCTATTAACATAAACTCAGGTGTGGTTGAGAGGGCCTTATTATGATAACAAGAAGCCTTTAACACTAACACTTACAGAATTATAAGGGTTTTAGGAGCTCTGTGCCAGGAATGGGAGGAAGCCCAAATGTATATTCCTTACTGTAAAGCACAATATCACAGTAGCAAGGGATGATAGGCAAGAGGTGAGAGTGAAGGGCTCCCACCTAGAAGCCAGTGAGGGGTCTCATTAAGTCAGGTATCTTGGGCGCCTGGGTGGCTCAATCAGTTGAGCATCCACCTTTGGCTCAGGTCATGATCTCGGGGTCCTGGGATCAAGCCCCACATCAGACTCCCTGCCCAGTGGAGAGACTGCTTCTCCTTCTCCCTCTGCCCTTCCCCACCCTGCTCATGCTTGCTCTCAATCTCTCTCTCAAATAAATAAAATTATATAAAAAAATAAATCAGATACCTCATGTATGCTATTTTAAGACACAAAGTAAGTAAGAAGCTTACTTATTTAAAATGCTTAATACAAAAAAATGCTTAATATAGTGCCTGGCATACAACTGTTCAATAAATGGTATTTGCATTTTTTTAAAGAATTTTTTTAAATTAATCTCTACCCCCAACGAGGAGATCAAGACCCTGAGACTCACAACCCTGAGATCAAGAGTCATGTGCTTCACGGATGGAGTGGGTCAGGTGCCCCAAATAGTAGTTGTATTTTAAAGGGAAGAAAACTAAACAAATTGGTTCAGAGACGCTAAGTAGGTTGCCCAAGGTTACAGAGCTAGGACATAGGCTTTGAACCCAGCCTGTCATGTTTCTGTGTTCTGCTTTTTGGAAAGCTACACTATAGTTTTAGGAATTAGATGTCAATCTGGTAAATAAGACACACAACTGATTCTTTGAAAAGACCAGTAAAATGAAGAAACCAGAGACAATCCCAATCAAGAGAAATGAGAGGTGCAACATTAGGTAGGAGTGGAAAGACAAACAGCCAATAATTGAGAAGGTAGAAGAAATTACAAGAAAATGCTACTTGTAGTTTTGCACAAACAGCTTTGGAAATCTAGGTGAAAGAGGTGATTTTCTGGGAAAACAATAAAGAAAACTTTGATGCCAGAAGACATGAAAACCACACATAAATAGAAAAGGGTGTGAAAGATCTGATCCCTCTCCTTGCAAAGGGATATTCTATGATTCTATTAAACCTTCAAGGACCAAGTGATTCCTAAGTCACTCAAATGGCTGGGAAGTTTAGAAAAGAAGTGGAAGCTCCCCAGATCTTTTTACTGGGAGCCTTGGTACCAGCACCTGGCAGAGGAGTACTCTTAAGTAGAGAAGTGGGTCTCCCGTAGAAGGTTCCAGTCCCAGATCCACATTTCCCACCTGTGTGACCCTGGATATGCAATTAGGCCTCTCCAGGGCCTGTTTCTTTATCTGTTAAAGTGGGAATGATAAGAGCAGCTGTCTCACAGGATTGTTGCCCTGTCGTGATAGTCCGCGTAAAGTGCTTGCAACACGTTAGCTGTAATTAAGAAAATGAAGTGACAAACTTGTTTCACTTAGCTATAACAATCTTAAAAATATATCATTAGCCAACGAAGGCTAGTGCTACCTAATAAGACAATAATCCGACATGTGAGGTCTAGTTTATTCTAGGAATGAGAGGAATGAGAGGTCAGCTCAATCTGATGAAATCTAACAGCGTAATTTCTTACATCAATAAAGAAACACACCATGTAATCATCTCAATATGTGAAGGAAGTGTGTGGTAAGTGTGAACAGTCATTTCTAATGAAAACTCTGTGTAAAATGAAGCTCCCATACCAAGGTGTTTTTTTTTCTTTTCTTTAAGAGAGCGAGCGCAAGCAGGGGCGGGGTGGAGGGAGAGGGAGAAGCAGATTCCTCGCTGAGCAGGCAGCCTGACATGGGACTTGATCCCAGGACCCGGGGTTGGAGGCCTGAGCTGAAGGCAGAGGCTTAACCCATGGAGCCACCCAGGTGCCCCCCTCTACTGAATTTTGATTAAAAGTATATTTCAGGGGTTGCCTGGGTGGCTCAGTGGTTGAGTGCCTGCGTTCAGCTCAGGTCGTGACCCCAGGGTCTCGGGATTGAGTCCTGCATCGGGCTCCCCATAGGGAGCCTGCTTTTCCCTCTGCCTCTCTCTGGGTCTCTCATGAATAAATAAATAAAATCTTTTCAAAAAAAGTATATTTCAGGAAACACTGTCTTTCTGGTGAAGCAGCAGAGGCCTCGCAAACAGCAAAGTACTGTGTGCCCGGACTGCCCTGACGTAGCACTGTTCTGGAGGGCTCTGCCTGGGCAGGAAAACAAGATCAGGCGTGTTTATAAAAAGACTGATTGATTTTAGAGATGGGGGAGGGGCAGAGGAAAACAATCTTCAGGGATCCGCAGGGATCACGGAGCGCACCTCCTTGAGGCCCCATCTCAGAACCTGGAGATCGTGGCCTGAGCTGAAGCCAAGAGCCAAATGCTTTAACCGACCGAGCCACCCAGGTGCCCCGAGACCAAGAATTTTTAAGCATCAGGGTTCTTGGCAACGGTTACATTGGTTACATCGTATGAAGGGTACAGAGGATGGGAGGTGCGCGTGTTGGGGAGGAGGCTGGACTGCGGAGGTGAGCTGGTTGAGCGGGCTGATCATGGAGAGGGGCCCAGGGCGGCGGAGGGGGGGGGTGCGTGGAGGGCCCTGTACTGCCACGGGATGGCATCCGCTACAAGCTCACTGCGATCCTGGCCGTGGTTGTGCAAGTGGTTTGCTGTGCTGTAGGGCGAGCTGGTGCGGGGCTGTGGTGCTGGGCGCATTGGCAAGATGCCTTCAGACCCGATTGTCTTGGGGGGTTGAATTCTGTGCAACGGTGGGGTAGCAGGTGTCTCCTTGGTCGTATTTGCTGGAACGTATTTATGTTGATTTCATAATGTGTCGTGTTGATTTGTGTGACAGAAGTGCTTGCTTGTGTGCTTTGAGTTCACAGAGCAGTGGGCCAGGCCCTGGAGGGGCCTTTACAGGTGTTCTGGTCCCCAGTTTCATTCAGGCCCAGGTGCGGAAATGGTCTCCGACCTGAGGAACAGGCCCAGGGCTACCAGCAGAGGGAGCACTAACCTTGGGCTCTGGGCACCCGGTCCCATTCCTGCCCAACGCACTCCCTGGGTGTCAGGTGTTGGGTGTTGGGGTGTCAAGGTGTCGGTGGGGCTGCTCCGGGCAGGTAGCCTGGAGTGGGGGAATGCGGGTTTGGAGGGCTTGCGTTTGCGGTAGCTGTGGCTGCATCATGCCCTTGGAGCTACCTTGACTAGTGTTGGCAAATTTGCTCCTTCATTATCCTTCATCCCATCCTGAATGTCACCCCGATTTCTCCCAGAGGCCTCTGGGCACCTACCCAGATGAACACTTCACAGAGGAGGCCCCTCGGCGGAGCATCACCGCCTTCCAGATCCGCTTGGCCCAGATTTCCAGGGAGATCCAGGAGCGGAACAAGGGCCTGGAGCTGCCCTATGCCTACCTGGACCCTCCCCTCATCGAGAACAGCGTCTCCATTTGACCCCCTCCTCTTACGGCCCTGGAAGAAAGGCTCCAACATGAGGACTTGCAGAGGGCCAGCTTGTCAGGGTCCTCCAGGCCTCCCATCCTTGGTCCCAGTCAACCCAAGCCTTCTCTGCACTTGGGGACCTTTCTTCCCAGGATGGCTCCAGCCTCACATGGGCGGCCCCTGAGCCGTGAGGGACCAGTACAGCAGTGTCCGGGCTGAGAAGCCGCTGCCTCCCATCAAATGCACAACAGGCCCTTGGAGAGGAAGGAACCCCATCACCCCATCACTTCCCTCTACTTTGAAAACCTACCTCCTGGGGTGCCTGGGTGGCTCAGTGGTTGAGCATCTGCCTTCCACTCAGGGCGTGACCCCAGGGTCCTGGGATTGAGCCCTACATCAGGCTCCCCATAGGGAGCCTGCTTCTCCCTCTGACTGTCTCTGCCTCTCTCTGTGTGTCTCTCATGAATAAATAAATAAAATATTAAAAAAGAAAAGAAAACCTACCTCCTCCCATTTGGGAACCCCACAGGGACTCTTGAGCTCTCCCCTCTAGTTCTCCCCTTTCCCCAAACTCTTCCTCTTACCTGGTCACCTCGTTTTTGCTTTCCTCCAAACCTAGGACTGACCAGTCTAACTCCCCTTTCTGGGAGAGTCTGGGAAATGGGCAAAAACAGACGTCTGCCCTGGGTCTGTCCGGTGGTCCCCTTTGACGTCAGCGTCTTTAAGGGGAGGGTTAGGATCAGAGAGCAGTTTACCTGGACTTATAGCCATAGTCCTCAGGGCCAGGCTCCTTGGCCTTCCCAGCCCTCACCCTGTCCCCTCCCTCCTGTTTTCCTGTCCTTGAGCTCAATGAATTTAATAAAATCAAACACATTTGGCTCCCATTTCATTCTTTCTGTTTTGATGTATGTATGTGTATCTGTCTGGGAGGCCAGGGGATGGGAGAAGGAGGGAGTAGTCCCTGGGTCATCTGCTCAGCCCCCCACCTAGCCAGGCCCTACCGTCCTGCCCTTACCTCTCAGAGCGTGTCACCTATCCAGAGGTGAAGGAATATCCAGATTCAAGGGGCGGATAGGAAAAAAGTAGGTACTTTGCAAAGCTTGAGAATCCAGCTGCTCCTTCTAGTCTGCCCCTGGGATCTGGTTCCTCTTCTGGACGCAGGGAAAGCTCTGTCTCTGGCTCCCTCGTGGATGGGGGGAGTCATGATGTGCTCTGGCCAGCCGCTCTGAGCAGAAGGGATGCGGTCATCTCCAGGCTGGGGCACTTAGCCGCCAGCAAGAGCCCCTCCAGAGTTCCCATCTCTCTGCCTCTGCTGTTCTAGAAGCCCACGCGGAGACGGCACAGCCATCCGCTCCTGTCTCGGATGAACCAGGATGGAGCAGGACTGGATGCAGAGCTGAGCGAGAAATATGCCTTCACTGGGTCTCCCACCTCTGAGATTTGGGGGTGACTCATCATTGCAGGATTACTGACACAGATGGTGATCTGGGGAGTCTGATGTTCTCACTTCCAGCCCCCAAAGCCCTTAATAGACCTCAGCTTAGCCCTCCGTATCCGTATCCAATGATCCCTCCTCTGTTCCTCCTTTCCCTTGACCTCAGATCCAGCCCCTTTACCTACTCTACCTGTGGAGTCAGATTCTATGCCTGAGGAACCCTGGGATAGAGGGTTCAGCCTCTCTCTGGCTAGAGTCACTGTGTCTTCAGCCAGTGACATGTAACTAATCCTCCATCCCTATAGCGCTGGTGGCAGGGGACTTAATCACATGACTTTACTACCCCCTAACTGATGACCCATCCAGAGAATCCCCTGGGTGAGGGTTTTGCTAGACTGCGGAGTCTCCCAGCCCTGCTCCAGACCCCACCTGGCGGGGCCTCGGGAGTGGGGTCCTCTAGCTGCCATGGCCTTGGCCACCAGGGTTGGGGATGACAGGAGTGCCAAAGCCCTTCTCCCTCTGCCACAGGTGAGAGGGGACAAGTGCTGGGGGCAGGAAAGGACAGTCTTGGGCCGTCGTTGGAGGTGGGGTTTTCACTTCCTGCACCTGTGACCCTCAGGGAAGAGCATCCCCGAGCCACGGTGCACGAGGAGGTGCACCTGGGAACATCTCACTGGTAGGTTCCAATCCGAGAATTTTGCCAAATCTCCAGATTCTGTTCACCTTCAAACAAGATCAAAGGACTAAGAACTGGCCAGAGGCACCCCTTTGGGGCTGGGACCCTGGCAGAGGCTGGATGGTCGGTTGGGCCCCTTACGCCTGGGCTCTGGCTTAGCGCAGCATGACAGGCTATGCTACGGTGGTGGCAAGACGCACGCACTCACGCAGCCTGTCCCTCCAGGAAGCCAGATACTCCTTGGTGTCCACCGGAGTTAGCATTCGAGGCATGCCCAAGCTAAAAATGCCCCCAAGCTGGAGAGGGAGGGATGGGGGTGGATAATTAGAATCTGGTTTCCCAGAAAGCCAGCTTGGAAGAAGATTTACTGGGGAGACACACCCAGCCATGCATGGGATTCTGCACCCGCTCTGGGGACAGAATGGAGGGTAGGGGGGGCTCGAGCCCTGTCAGATAGGGGCCTTCCTTCAGCCCCACTCTGGACCCCTGTACATTGTTTGGTCTGGAAAGCAACTGGTATAGTAGGGAGCACACCAGCCTCTTTCCCCAGCTGGCTCTGAGCCAGCGCCTCAGCCTCAGTGGCCCCAAAGTGTCATATAAAGGGGAAGGCCAAGAAGACCTGGAAAGTCCCTTTGAGCATTGGCATTCTAGGATCTGCCTGCCTCACGGCTCCTGTGTCCCTGGACGCTGTTCCATGTCAGGGAAGCAGTCATGAAGTCCCCTGGCCCCATCTCTACTGCCTCCGGCTTGTGGGGAGACCAACTGACTGGCACACAAACAAATCAATCCTTTCAGACATTTGCGGGTGGGGCTGGGAGACGCAACAGGGCGGTGCGTCAGCATGACTGGCGGTGGGGTGACGTTAGGTCTGGTGGTCAGGGAAGGCCCCTAGGGGGAGGTGCCAGCCAGTTGAGACCCAGATGACTGAACAAACCCACTGAAACAGCTTGGTGCTGGTGGGGTGGCAGGTGCCACAGACCATGTGTTCAAGGAACAGAGAGAAAGCCAGGGTAGCTGGGGTAAGGTGACTGAAGGGTGGATAGGAGAGAGTCATGCATAGTCCTGAAGTCCGCAGTACATCCTTGGATTTATTCCTTTTTCTTTTACGATTTTATTCATTTATTTATTCATTTATTTATTCATTCATGAGACACAGAGAGACAGAGACACAGGCAGAGGGAGAAATAGGCTTTCTGTGGGGAGCCTGATGCATGCGGGACTCGATCCCAGGACCCCAGGGATCACTCCCTGAGCCAAAGGCAGACACTTAACCAATGAGCCACCGAGACACCCCTTGATTTGATTCTAAGGGCAACATCATATTACGCTCTGGTGAGTTTTAAGCAGGAGAGTGACCCCATTTGATTTTTTTCCTGTGTCCTAGGGAGGTGGGGCTTGCCTTGCAGGACTTGGGGTGGGGTAAGCAGGGGGTGCCTCAGCAGCAAGGACTCAGCTTCCTGTGTGGGTGGCCATTGCGAGCCAACTCAGCAAGCTCGCATCCTTCCCAGAGACCTCTCCTGCTCCCTGGTCCACCCCAGGTCCAGGAGAACCAGTTCTTCAGCCTAGTGAACACCTACCCAGAGGCACGCAGTGTCCACGTTTTGGCCCTAAGTGGGGAGTGCCCCATCTGCGTTCTCATGCCTGGTCCCATCCATGTCCCCAGTCACGTTTGCATCCCTACCATCCTCCACTGTGCCTGTTTCCTTTAGGGACCTAATTCCCAACTCCAGACTCTTGCCCTCATCAAACCATCACTCAACAGCCATCACTCCTGGTGTTTTGGGGGGTAAAAACAGATTGGCAGAGGGAGACCTTATTGAGATTGTGTTATGATTTGAGAAGGCAGCTTTTGGGGGATGGAGGTAGATCCCCACGGTTTGTGGTGACACCCAAACACTTCTACACCATTAGCTCCCTGCTCTGCTTCCCCAAATTCCCCTTGCAGGCCCTCTCGTGCCCCTGCCTCCTCCACACACTTCACTGTGTGATTTTACCACTGGATTAGAAGGTCAAGGCGGGCCTCTCACCCCCACTGCCCAAGAGTCTGGTCCCAGAGGGGCCTGCAAGTGCCACTTCCCAAACTCCGAGGCCTCAATCCCCAGGCCACCCTGCCCAGCCCAGCTCCTCACCAAGATAAGCAGCCCCCTGGGGCACAGTCTCAGGAAAGGGGAGTGGCGCTACAAGGTCAGAGGAGGCTGGGAGAGCTGCCCTGCATGGAATTTGCATCTTATGATGCAAATTTGCACCATCAGGCTCCTAGCATCACCCCCCAGAGTCATCTGCATGGCTGAGCAGAGTCCAGGAGGGCAGGCCCGACCTGCCTGACAGCTCCTGTCCTCAGCCCAGGGCAGCCCTGTGCCCTGGCAGATGAGACAGCCCTCCCAGTCACCCGGCACAGGCATGACTACCCCCAGCCTTCTCCCCAGGCCAACCCCCCCCACCCCGTCCCCTTAACCCATTCCTCTCCCTTCCACATTGCCACCCACACCCCACCCCTGCCTGGTGCTTACCCCCTTTGAGCTCTCCTCTCTGAGTCTCCCCCTAATCCAACCCCATCTCTGATGCACTTCGCAGCCCTGACCTGGTCCTTGTCACACCAGCCCACCCAACCATTAGGAACCATGTTTGGGGCGGCTTGGGGGGCTCAGTCCAGTAAGCATTTGCCTTTGGCTCAGGTCATGACCCCAGGTTCATGAGATGGAGTCCTGGATCGTGTGGCATCGTTCCATATCAGGCTCCCTGCTCCGTGTGGAGCCTGATTCTTCCCTCTCTCTCTGCCGGCCGTTCCCCCTTCTCGTACTCTCTCTCTCTGTCAAATAAATAAATAAAATCTTAAAAAAAGAATCGTGTTTCAAGAGTCTCCCGGGTGCCAGGTACTGTGCCAGGAAGTGGGGAGAAAATCCAACCAAATGACAGACATTCTAGCTGGGAAGATGGGCATCAATTGAAAATCTTAGCCGGGGATCCCTGGGTGGTGCGGTGGTTTGGCGCTTGCCTTTGGCCCAGGGCACGATCCTGGAGACCTGGGATCGAATCCCACATCAGGCTCCCAGTGCATGGAGCCTGCTTCTCCCTCTGCCTGTGTCTCTGCCTCTCTCTCTCTCTCTCTGTGACTATCATAAATAAATAAAAATTAAAAAAAAGAAAAAGAAAATCTTAGCCATAAATAGTTAAATTTGGCTTTCTTTGATGAAGCCATTATCTTTTTTTAAAACATTTTATTTATTTATTCATGAGAGGCACACAAAGAGAAGCAGAGACACAGGCAGAGGGAGAAGCAGGCTCCATGCAGGGAGCCCGACATGGGACTCCATCCCAGGTCTCCAGGATCACACCTCGGCCGAAGGCAGGCGCTAAACCGCTGAGCCACCCAGGGATCCCCGATGAAGCCATTATCAAGCTAAGATCAGAAGGGAAGAGGAAACTAAACCAGGTCTAGGACGCAGAGTGGGACAGCATGTGCAAGGGCCCTGTGGTTGGAAGGGGGGGGTGCTTTGACCTCACTTCCTTGGTGCCTTTACTCAAAAGTCCCCTTGTCAAAGGCCACTTTCCTGACCCCTCTCTACCTAACGTTTGCTCTCTCATACTTTACAATTGCCTTCCTTCCTTTGTTTTTTCTCTCCAGCGCTTAATCACTATTTAATATAATATTTTATTGACTTTATTAGCAGGCTGTACTGTTTCCTCCACTACAATGCAAGCTCCAGGAGGAAGGGAGGGGATTTGCTTTGGGTACAGGGCACACTTAGGGCCTGACCTAGGGCCTGCTGGGCACACAGCAGGGGCTCTGTTAGCATCTGGAGCTGGCGAATGGAAGGCACCCAGGAGGAGCAAAGGGGACAGTGGTTGGGGACAGACCTCAGAGACAGGCCACAGGAGCTAAGGGAATGGATGAGGTCATTATCTAGAAGGTCAGAAGGAGCCACGGCCAGGCCTGAGCTGGGGTTGGATGGGGTGAGGGTGTCATTTCACTCCCCATCTCCAATCACATCCCTGTCCCTAATTCAGCTCACCCTGAATTGCAACCTCATCCCCATTCCTCCCCCAATCCAGAACCTACTGGAATCTTCTCTCCATCTCACAATCCCAGCACTCTTTGGCTCTAAATTGGCCCTGGGCATTGTGTGACCTTCCCTCAATGGTGGCCAAAGGGTGACACCTCAGCAGGGGCCTGGGCTGGTGCTTCCTGGTTGGCAGGAGCTGCCCCCCGGAGGCAGGAGAGAGGGCAGGTCTGAGGGAGCCCAGTGGGTGGGAGCCCCCTCATTCTCCTTGAGAGTAGAACTCCCACCCTCTCTCCTAATCTACTCAGGGTCCTGACACCAAGTCAGCTCGATCCTGGGGCCTCGGCCCTAGCCACTCCTCATGGCCCCCACCTCAGTGATTCTATCCCAAAAGCACCCCCGACCCTGACCCCAACTCCCTTCCTGCTCTGGATTTTCTGCAGAGCACATAATATCCAAGCCCACCACAGACAAAACGCTTGTCCCCTTCTCGCCCATCTGCAGTAGTTCTGTGAGCACTTCATTTTTTCTCCACATCTGCAGTGCCTAAAACAGAGCCTGGAACGCTGGGTGCTCCCTGAACTTCTCCTGAAGGAACGAAGGCAGAAGGAAGCAATGATTTAGTTCCGAACCCACTCAACTCTGTTAGGATTGTGCTACAGATTACATGTCTGCCCCTTGGCTTACTTCTTGTGGTCCCAGTTTCTCTGCAATTGTCACTACTGTCATTTGTACATCCGTCCCTCATCTCAGCTGATCCTGGTCCTGCTGGAAGGGACGGCACTCTCTCCCCCAGCCCTGATCACTGCTCCCTGGAGCCTCTCTGCTCCCTACAGCCCAAGCTCCACTTGGGCATCTACCACTCTTCGTCTCAAGGGCTCTGGGCCCTGGGACAGGATGGGGACGGGCTGGTCCCATGTGCTGTCCCTCGTGTGTTGGCCCCCACCCACTGCGTGTAGGGGGGTAACCCGCTGCCCAGGGATCTGCTCAGCAGGGGTGTCCGGTGCTGCAGCCCATGGGGGCGGGCAGGAGGAAGGCGCTTATTAGGGTGATAAAGATCTGGGGGCCCCTCCCAGCCCTGTCCCCTCACTTCCCTGGGGCCCCGGCTCAGGCCAGACTGGCTCTCCCACCCTGAATCCTCCTTCATCCAGGCATGTTCCATCCACCCTCTCAGAAGCCAGCCCAGCGCTGCGCTGTCTGCTGTCCCTCCCCGCGGCTCCTGGAGGCCTGGCGGCTCCCCTTCGACTTCGCCCCGCCCTGCTCGCGCTCCCCGCCTCTCCAGGCTCCTGGCTGCCCGTGGGCCAGACGTCCCTGCCTCACCTCTCCCTCTGGGAGACTGGCCCCATCCACCTCCCTGCGTCCAGCTTCCCCTGCCAGGCCTGGGCACCCCCGTGTGGCCCCCCACCCCAACCCACGGTGTCCAGACTCAAGCCCTCCCTCATACCCCCTGAAGAGCAGCCATGGCTGCCTACAAAGTCAAGGTGGCTACGGGTACCGACCTCTTGTCGGGCACGATGGATTCCATCTCACTGACCATTGTGGGGACCCAAGGAGAGAGCCATAAGCAGCTGCTGAACCATTTTGGGAGAGACTTTGCAACTGGGGCGGTGAGTATGTGCGTGTCTGTGTGAGTGTGTGTGTATGAAGTGTGTGAGTATGGTGTGTGGTGTGTGTATGTATACAGCATACGTATGTGTGTGTGTCTGTGCACGTGTGTCTGTGCGGTATATGTGGTCTGTGAATGTGCATGTGTAATGTGTGTGGTGCGTGTGAGTCTGTGTGTGGTGTGTGCAGGTATGTGGTATATGTATGTGTGATACGCGTGGATGTGTGTGTTATATATACGTGAGCGTGTATGTGGTATGTGGCATGAGTGTGATGAGTGTGAGTGTGGTGTGGTGTATGCGTCTGTGTATGTATGTCTGAATGTGTGGTATGTGTGTATGTATGTGTGGTGTGAGCGTATGTGATGTGTGTGTGGCATGTGAGTGATGTGTGCAGTGTGGGAACATGGGGCATGTGAGTGGGAGTGACTGTGTGTGTGTGTGTTGTGTGTGGGGTCTGTGTATATGTGTGTGTATGTGTGGTATATGAATGTATGTGTGCATGAGTGCATGTGTGGTGTGAGGGTATGTACGTGTTTGTGTGTGCTGTGTGTGTATGGGTTGTATGTGTGTGTGTACTGTGTGTGAGTGTTTGTGTGTGTGTATGTTGTGTATGTGTGTGTGTCGGGGAGCACGAGGTGGGACGGAGGTGTGCAGGGGAGGGAGGCCGTGGGCAGGAAGAGATGGGACACTATGAAGGACTCTGAAAACTGTGGCTTCAGGGGGGCTGTGGATGCCCTCCCCCCAGATGAGGCTCCCAGCAGTCCCTGCTCTCTCAGCCGTCCTGCCTCACCCCTGCTCTAGCACCTCTCACCCCTTTGTGGTCACTTCTCATCTCTCCCACCCTGTCTCACCTCATCTCATCTCTCTTCCTCTTCATCACTCTCCCCCTTCCTCATCCCTCCCCATGTCTTCTCCCCCTCCCTCATCTCTCTCATTTCAGGCCCCCCCTCCCTCGAGCCCTCCCCTCACATCCCTCCCCACAGCCTCTCCCTCTCCCTCATCCCTCTCTGTCCCATCCTCAGTCTTCCTAAGTTAACTTGCATCACAACTGGCTTAAAAGCACATGGGATTATCTGTGATTTAAAATGGCATCAGACCAGCCTGTCCAGTGGCACCTGCCAGCTCCACGATGGAAGGCGCTCTTTGCCACCCCTTGGCCCTGATTCTCAGTCAGGTTGAGCCACCCGCTGCTATGTCATCTTAGTAGGTCACTCTGCCCCTATGGCCATGTCTGTATCTCCACATCTTCATTGATAAGGAGGAGGAAAGGGGGCTGGCTGCACCACCTCTGTCCATCTAAGACTGTAGGAGGTCTAGGGGGCCCAGGACCCCACTTGGGCATCTTTGTAGACCTGCCTCTGGGGGCCTGCATGGCTTCCGCAGCCTCAGGTGGCTGAGGATGGGGGCTGAGGATGGGACCTGAAGAGGGTGCCTAGGAATGGGGGGGGTATTGGTGTCCTGCTCAGCCCTGGGTAGATGGACCCAGCAGGTGACCCCCCACCAATGGAGGGGGGCAAGTGTCCTGCTCAGCCCTGGGTAGGTGGGCCCCGTAGTTGCCGGCCCATTGGAGAGGAGAGCCCAGCGATTGGGTCTCCAGGGAGCAGACCCTGGGTGAGGGGCCGGACAGGTGGGGGTCCTGGCACTCATTGGGGCCTGTACCTGCCAGGTGGATGAGTACACCGTCCGCTGCCAGCAGGATCTGGGGGAGCTCATCATCATCCGCCTGCACAAGGAACGCTACTCCTTCCTACCCAAGAACTCCTGGTACTGCAACTACGTGCAGATCTGTGCACCCGACGGCCGCATCTACCACTTCCCCGCCTACAGGTGGATGGATGGCTACGAGACCCTGGCCCTCAGGGAGGCTACAGGCAAGCCCTGAGCACCCCACCCCTGCCGCCAGGCCCCCAACTCCCACATGGCTTTCCCCTGCCGGGTCCAGTCACTCTGGGGCCAGCCCTGTGGGAACTCCTGGGACCACCTGCCACCCTCACACATCACCCTCAGTCACTGGCCCTGCAAGACCCCAGCACCGGGCTGCACCCTGTCGGGACAGAAATGAGGGCAGCTGAGGGCCACCCTCAGGACCTCAGGTCTTGGCTGAAGACAAGCGTACTCTCTACCAGCTCCCCCTGCAGTCTTGCCACCGCCCCCCCTTCTTTGGGTTGGGACACCTGCCAGGCTACAAAGACCCCTGGCTGCTCTGAGTACAGCCTGGGGGAGGGGGTCTGTTCATGCCAAATAGCATGTGTTGCCACTACAGCAAGACTCCCCGGTACTCCAGTGGGGTCTGTTCCTGCAACAGGATGCCTTGTCCCTCTGACAGGACTCCCCCCCCCCCCCACCAGCTCCTGCCTGTTCTGTTCAGAAGCCCTGTTCAGAAGTTCACCTGGGTGGGACTGTGGTTGGTGGTGCATAACAGGAGGCTTGGCACCTTATTATAAGAGCCCTGGGTCTCCAACCGGGCAGTCTTTAGAAGGCTGGGGTGCTCTGTGGCTCCAAGGGCCTCTGTACTCCTCCATCAGGACACCTGATGTCTCTAATGGGACTCACTGCTGTTCCGAGGGGCCCTCCTTCACCCAGTAAGGCTCCATCATGGCCCAGTAGGAGCACTTGTTGATTGTAGATTGACTGGGTGTTCTTTAGCGTCCGGTCAGGGCTGCTGGCTATTATTCTGGTCACTTGGCTACTCCCTTGGAAAAGGGACAGGGACTCTCAGCTTCGTGTGCCCACCCCCGCCACAGCCCTTGTCTGGCGGGCTTGGGTCGGTGTCCTAACAGGTGGCATCTGGTCCTCTTTTGTCCCCTTGGCTCTACCACCCAGCTTCTGTTGGCCTCCATCAGGATGGGCAGGAGGGGAGGGCACAGCCAAAGGGGTCTGGGGGTTGGAGATGCGTCCTCCCAGCAGCTGACCAGTCTCTTGCACTTGTTGTTTCCCTGGCAGTGGGGACACAGAGCCTGAGCTGGGGACAGAGGCGGGGGGCAGAGTGAAGCAGGGCTGGAGGAGGATGGGGAGGCCAGGGGGAGATTCCCCCCCTCCCCGGGGTGGGGGGGATGCAGAGCATCGTCCCACAGCAGCAGGTCTGAGTGGCAGGGAAGCAGGGGAAGGGCAGGATGATGCGGGGTGGTGGTGCAGGAATGGCGCTGGGTGGAGCAGCTGTCCTGCAACAGCAGGGCCGGGAGGCTTGAGTCACCTACTGGGCCCTGGAAGGAGTCCGCCACCCCCCAGGGGAAGCCGAGCTGCATCTCTGGCTTGCACAACCCCAGGGGGCACTGTTCACCCGGAACACAATGTGAGCTGAGGCAGATGGAGGAAGGGGAAGGGGTGGAGAGGGCCTCAAAGAAAGAGATGGGGCTGCCAGCCAGGACCCTGGACAGAGATGGGCCGGGTGCGGATCTCTGCTCCACCCCCTACTAGCTGGACAGCTGGGTCTACTTCTGAATTATTATTGTTATTTATTTATTATTATTTAATTTACTCACGAGAGACACACAGAGAGGCAGAGACACAGGCAGAAGGAGAAGCAGGCTCCCTGTGGGGAGCCTGATGCAGGACTCGATTCCGGGACCCCGGGATCATGCTCTGAGCCGAAAGCAGATGCTCAACCGCTGAGCCACCCAGGTGCCCCTACTCTTGAATTCTAAGCCTCAATGTTCTCCTCTATAAAATGGGGCTAACAGCAGAGCCTACGTCATATGGAGGACGCGAGAATCCAGGTACATAGCCTCTAAAAGTTTTAGTTTTTTTTTTTAAAGATTTTATTTATTTATTTGAGAGAGAGCACACACACCTGGGGGAGGGGCAGAGGGAGAAGCAGCCTCCCTGCAGAGCAAGGAGCTGGAAGCAAGACCCGATCCCAGGACTCCCGGGATCATGACCTGAGCAAGAGGCAGATGCTTAACCACCTGAGCCACCCGGGAGCCCCTAACATGAGCTTTAAAAGGCTTACCAACTCTTGGTGGTTGTGGATGGTGGGTGAGTGGTCAGAAGCAGACTGCCTTGGATCAAATCCCAGCTCATGCTCTCTTTCTGGGTAACATTGGCTGTTTTCTCCTAGTAAAACAAACACCATGATATCATCCCTCAGCTGAAATTTTTGGGGTTGAGAATGTCTTAAAATTCAGATTTCAGGGGCACCTGGGTGGTGCAGTGGGTTAAGCATCCAACTCTTGGTTCGGGTCAGGTCGTGACCTCAGGGTCCTGGGATAGAGCCCTGCATCACTTCCCTGCTCAGCGGGGTGCCTGTCATTCCCTCTCCCTCTGCCCCTCTCCCTGCTCATGCTCTTGCTCATGGTCTCTCTCCCAAATGAATAAATTTTAAAAAGAGAGAAATGCAGATTTCATTTAGAATATGCGTGTATAAATACATCTATATCTGCCGATTGCATTCACACAGTCCACACGTTACATGATGTACCCACCAGGGTACCCCCTAGTCAACTCTGGCAGAAACCACCAACGGCTACACCAAGTGAGTTCAGTAAAAACTGTGTACGGCCTCTGGTAAATTCAGAGTAGGTTTTGCTGACCGAGGAATTTGGGCCAAAGGTGTGAGAAAAACAAAGTTGATTTCTATGGTCTTCCTGGTTTTGGAATTGTGGAGAAGGGATCGCAGGCTTATATATAAGGGTCACCTGCCTTGTGAGGTCATTACTGGGTGGTCATCAGAGTGTCCAGAAAGTGCCTGGTGCCTCCGACTTGCCACACAACTGCTCTTGATTGATGTTTTAGTGGGGCCAGAAGAGGGCTTCCCTCGCAGCAGCAAGCCTCGCTCCAAGGTTAGAGTGAGTGGGAGGAGGGTGCTCTTTGATCCTTCTGAGTTTTGGGGAGGACACACGCCCCCCTCCCCTAAGCCCTCCCCATCCTTGTCTGTGGAACCCCAGAGCCAATCTACAGGGCAGGAGCTGAAGTCTGATCCTGGAATTCAGGCAGGGCTGGGGTCAGACCCTGAGCCTCCTCTATGGTCTCCCCTGCAGGAAAGACGAGAGCAGAAGACACACTCCCCATCCTTCTGGAGCACAGACAAGAGGAGATCAGAGCCAAGCAGGACTTCTACCAGTGAGGGCAGGGAGGCCCGGTGGCGGGGGTGATGGCTTGGCCTTCCTTCCTGGGGCTGGAGCACCAGGGCCCACCCACTCCCTTCTCTTTGCAGCTGGAGGGTGTTCGTTCCTGGCCTGCCCAACTACGTGCATATCCCCAGTTACCGCCCTCCTGTCCGGAGAAACCCCAACAGGCCTGAGTGAGCACCTGCGGCTGCCCTGGGGCCCCTCCCGTGCCGGATCCCTGGGCAGGGATCGAGGGTGCACCCCTGCACTCCCTGCCCCCCACCCCCACCCTGCGCCTGGCCCCAGGTGCCTGGCCCCAGGTGCCCGGCCCCAGCCCTGCGCTTCTTCCTACAGGTGGAACGGCTATATCCCCGGCTTCCCCATTCTCATCAACATTAAGGCCACCAAGTTCCTGGACTCAAACCTCCGCTTCTCCTTCATCAAGACCGCCTCCTTCTTCTTCCGTCTGGGGCCCATGTGAGTGCGTGAGCGAGGGGTGGTGTGGGCACCTGCAGGACACCTCTGTCCCTGCTCCACCGCAGCCCCCCGCAGAGGTGGCTGCCCAGACCCCTGGACGCAGAAGGACCCGGAGCGGTGGCGCCAGAGCCCCGAGGGCCAGAGCAGAGAGGGCAGCCTGTCTGATCCCCTCCCCCTTGAACCCCGTCTCCTAGGGCGCTGGGCTTCAAGCTCCGCGGCCTGGTGGACTGCAAGCAGTCGTGGAAGAGGCTGAAGGACATCAAGAAAATCTTCCCCGCCCACAAGTCTATCATCTCCGGTACCTGGGCGGGGGGCGGGGCACGGCGGAGCGGGCCAGAGGCGGGACGCCCCGTCGGGGCAGCGGGACCCCAGGAGCCAGCCGGGCACCCGGCCCTAATGGGCGGCTGGGCGGGCGCGCCCTCTGGCGGCCTCGGGGGAATGCGGCCCCGGGGGAATGCGGCCCCGGGCTCACCGAGACGCTCAAGGGGAGGTGGGGGCTTCCTGGCCCCGGTGGTCTTCGTCCTGGGCCCAGGGGGACCCGGGCGCGTGGTGACGCCCCCGTGGTCCCCCACCCAGAGTACGTGGCCGAGCACTGGACAGAGGACAGCTTCTTTGGGTACCAGTACCTCAATGGCATCAACCCAGGCCTGCTGCGCCGCTGCACGCAGATCCCTGACAAATTCCCGGTCACAAATGACATGGTGGCCCCATTCCTGGGCGAGGGGACGTGCCTGCAGGCGGAGCTGGAGGTGAGGCCTGAGCCGGTGGAGATCTCTCCTTCCCTGGCCCCCGGTCTCTCCACTCCCACCTTTGCCATCTGCAGAGTCCCATCTGCGGCTGTATTCCCCACCAGGATCCTCACCCAACCCTGCATTTGGGGGACCAGGATGACCTTCGCCCAAGGTGTGGGTCACAGGTGCGCCATGTTGGCGCCCACCTGCCCTCTCATTGCGGCCCTCTTCCAGAAGGGGAACATTTACCTGGCGGACTATCGCATCTTGGACGGCATCCCCACCATCGAGCTCAACGGGCGGAAGCAGCATCACTGCGCCCCCCTCTGCCTGCTGCACTTTGGCCCCGAAGGGAACATGATGCCCATCGCCATCCAGGTGCCTAGAATGCAGGCCTGGGGCTGCTGCGTGAGCACATTGCCAATACAAGATGTGTGTGTGTGTGTACCTGTTTGTGTCTGTGTGAGTGTGCATATCTGCATGCTCGTGTGTGTCCACGTGAGTGTACATCCTTGTGTGTGCATCTGAGGATGCGCATATGTTTATGGATGTCCCTGCTTGTCCCTGCATGTGCGCATCATTGTGCTACCACCGTGTGCTTGGTGCCCGTGCATGAACTTGGCTTCCAGTGGCTGCCCTTGTGTGCAAGTCCCCGTGTGTGTAGAGTATGCGTGCTGTGTATATATGTGCACACATGACCAGATGGGAATGTGCTTGCTTTGCTCGAGCTGTTGTCTTTGGGTCCATTCATCCAGTTACTTGATAAACCAGCTCCTGCTGTGGGCCAGGCCTCTGCTGGAAAGATACTGGGCTAAGCGGACTTAGCCGCTGCCTTGACAGTCGCCTGGCATGAAAGGGGAGTGAGGTGCTGTGTTCCCAAAGGTCTCCACCAGTGTCACCTCCAAATTAGAGAGAGGCACCTGTGTGGGCCAGGGGTGGGGGTGGGATCAGCCAAGCCCCCGATGCTCCTGGCTCATTAATAGAACACCAAAAGCTAGATTGCAGCGACTCTCTCTGCCCCGGGGGTCTGGGCGCCCTTGTGCAATGCACACACAGCTTGCACAGCTGAATGTGGTGCCTGTGGGGTTGAAATAAGAAAATCTTCTCAAAGAAGGGAACTTGCGAACTGCTTCTTGAATGAATGGGAGCTGAGAGAGGTAGAGAGAGGGAGAGGAGGAAGCAACTACAGGCAGAGGGGAGAGCAAGAGCAAATGTGAAGAGAGAGAGCAGGGCCCTGGTGTGCTCGGGACCAGAGGGCCTAGAGTGCACAGAGTGGCTCACTCTTCTCTGCCTCCTTCTCTCAGTGGCGGCCCTTGTGCGGGTATGTGCCTCTGCCCTCACCTAACTCTCCGTCCTTCCCCATCCCCAGCTCAGCCAGACCCCTGGACCTGACTGTCCCATCTTCCTGCCCAGCGACTCAGAATGGGACTGGCTGCTGGCCAAGACGTGGGTGCGCTACGCCGAGTTCTACTGCCACGAGGCCATCTCCCACCTGCTGGAGACGCATCTCATTGCGGAGGCCTTCTGCCTGGCCATGATGAGGCAGCTTCCCATGTGCCACCCCCTATACAAGGTATGGATGTGGCCTCAGGACCCCCCCACCTCAGAAAGGCACCTGGCTCACTCAGCAGTCAGGGGGGCCCCAGGGAGACTTGGGGAGGTAGGTGGGGACTCACGAGGGAGGGTTTGGGTGGGGCCCCCCCAAAGCAAGAGGGTCTGATACTGCACAAGGCAGAGGTGGGTGGGTGCTGAGGCCCTTTGGGGCTAACTGTAGTCCTCCCTCCTCATCCTCCTGCTTCCTCCCAAGCTCCTCATCCCCCACACCCGGTACACCATCCAGATCAACAGCATTGGGCGGGCCCTCCTCCTCAATGAGGGGGGGCTGTCAGCCAGGGTAAGACTCCTGCCCCAACCCCAGCAAGACATCTGCTGCCTTTCTGGGCCTTTGCCCTTAGACTAAAAGTAGGATTTCCCACTTGCCTTCAGATCACAAGGGGGCATGGTGGGTGTGGACCAGTGGAAGTGGGTGCTGTGCCTATGAAGGTGCACTGGGGTGCTGGCCCAGAGTGGGGGAGCTCCTGGGGCTGGGGCTGGGGCTGGGGGAGCACTCACTGAGTGTGTGCGGTGGGTGTGATCCTCAGAGGGGAGGCCCTGCCAGGACCCTGCTGGCCTCAGTGGCTGCATCCCCCCAAACAGGGCATGTCCCTGGGTCTGCAAGGCTTTGCTGAGGTGATGGTGCGGGCTCTGTCAGAGACAACCTACGACAGCCTCTACCTCCCCAATGACTTCGTGGAGCGCGGGGTCCAGGACCTGCCGGGATATTACTACCGCGACGACTCCTTGGCAGTGTGGGACGCACTGGAGAGGTGAGGCTGGGCGGGCAGCAGGGTGAGTGCCCTGGGATGTTGCAGCTCCGGGGCAGCCGAGACCAGGGCATCCAGGGGGAGGTGGGAGGACCTGTGCTGGGGAGGGAGAGGATGCAAACTGAAGCCTGTCCCTGGTCAGGTACGTGACAGAGATCATCACCTACTATTACCCATGTGATGCGGCTGTGGCAGGTGACCCGGAATTGCAGTCCTGGGTGCAGGAGATATTTAAGGAGTGCCTCCTAGGGCGTGAAAGCTCAGGTATGGGCCTGGGTGCCGGGCACCCGCAGGGACATGGGGCTAAGGGGTGGGTCCTCCCAGATCATGTCATGCTGGGGGCAGAGGGAGCCAAATCTCAGAGAGGCTGGGGAAGGAAAACTGTGTGAACTCAGAGCCTGTGGGGCAGGGTCATCTCTGGGGAGACCTGGGGGGCCCCCAGTCCCTCACCCTGAAACGAGCCTTTGTGGCCTGAGAAATGAGCTCAAACAGGAAAGAGTAGAGTGTTCTGGAGGCCAGGGAGCTGGTGGGCTCCAGCAGGACGGGGAGCATCCTGGAGTCAGGCCGCTCAGGCACCACCCAGCAAATATTTAGTGAGCATCTATGTTGTGACAAACGCTGTGCTGGTTACTGGAAGGCAAAGGGAATGAGACGGGAGAGGTGCCTGCCTTCAAGTCTTGGGGGGTGGGAGGGTGGTCCACTCAGTAGAGGGGCAGGTATGTTATCTTAGGACTGCTACAGTGCAGGGTGGGATGGGTGGGGTGGGGGTGCATAGGAGCCAGAGGAGGCACCTGGCCCAGCTGGAAGAAACGGGGGAGAGCAGGGGGTTGCAGCATGCTAAGATCTGGCTGAGATCTAACATCTGGCTAGCGCCTGCAGGGATGAGGAGGTTAGCCTGGAGGTGTTAGAGAGCTCTGAGTGGGAAGGCAGAGTGGGCAGGGGGAGTTCCGGGAGCTGCTTAGAGGTCCCTGCATCTGTGCTGAGGATTGGAGTTGGCTGGGGCTCTCCAATGGGCTAAGCTAGGGCTAAGCTAAGGCTGAAGCACGGGCAGCCACCCTTCGCAGGCCTGGTTAGAGATGTTGGGATTACCCTGAGCACCAGAGGGCGCCATCGAGGTGGGTAGTGTGCAAGGAGATCAGGTTTGCACCTGCCAGGCTGCACCTTGCAGTTGGGAGACAGTTCAGGAAGCTGCTGTCTGTCTGGAACAGGGGTGACAGGAAACTGGCTAGGGTGGCAGTGGCAGGAAAGCAGAGGATTGCCGAGCTAGCCAGGAGATAGAGATAAATGACAAGCCTTGGACACTGGTTGGGGTTCAGTGGTGGGTTTGGAGGGAGGGGCCAAGGATGACTTCCAGGTGTGGAGCTATCATAGCTGGGTGGGTGGTGGGTGTCATCCTGTGAGTTGGGGGCCTGGAGAGAGGAGTGGTTTGGGGAGGAAGACGATGGTGTTAGGCTTCTGGAACCTGGTGGCAATGGGAAGGAGAAACAAGCAGCTTGGTTACATGTGAGACCAAGAGTCAGGCTACTGGCATGAGTGCAGAGGCTCAGAAGAGTGTGCGTGTGTGTGTGTGTGTGTGTGTGTGTGTTTGTGTAGTGGGGTGTGTGTGTGTGATGCACTTTCCAGGTCAGGAAAGCAGGGAAAAGCCTAGTCCAAAGCCTAGTCCCTCCTGTGTCCTGGGACCAGAGAGGCCCCCCTAAGGGAGCTGGAATAAAGATCTCAGGGCCCCACCTCAGGCTGGTGCCCTGAGCAGCCCTGGAGAACATCTGGCCGAGGACTTTGGGGGCTGCCTCCCAAGGCTTGTGCCCTGGACGGTGTGGGCGAGGTGAGTGGGGTTGGGTTGCGGTCACAGGAGGGCCAAGCAGGTGGAATGAATGGGCAGCACTACCCCGAAGTGGCCCCTAGGAGCAGGGGCAGGACAACGGGGTGGGGGTGGGGGGGTGGGGGTTGGGGTGGGGACACACACACACCCACACACACATAGGACCTGGGCTTGCTGGTGCCTTCTGCTGGCCACGCGGGACCAGGGCAGGACTGACGCCCTCTCCCCGCCCCCAGGTTTCCCGCAGTGCCTGCAAACTGTGCCAGAGCTGATCCGATATGTCACCATAGTCATCTACACCTGCTCCGCCAAGCACGCAGCTGTCAACACAGGGCAGGTGCCTGTGCTCCCCAGCCCCAGCCCCAGCCCCAGCCAGGCCTCCCCCCACGTTCCAGCCTCACCCCCCAGCTCAGTTTAAACCTCAGAGTCCCGGGGTGCTCGCTCTGTGACCCAGAACCCCTCCTCTACCTGTTCCCCGCCCCCACCGCAGCTGGAGTACACCGCCTGGATGCCCAACTTCCCCTCATCCATGAGGAACCCACCGATGCAGGCCAAGGGGCTGACCACCCTGGAGAGCTACATGGACACGCTGCCAGATGTGAAGACCACGTGCATCACCCTGTTGGTGCTCTGGACACTCAGCCGGGAGCCCGACGACAAGGTGCTCCAGGGGGCCTCGAGGTGCAGGCGGGGGTGGGGGGGCTACTCTGAGTACAGGCAGAGGGAGGGCTGGGAGCTGGGGGCGGGCGACAGAAGAGGAGGTGTCCAGGGTGCAGAGGCAGGGGCAGAGAGGGTGCTGCAGGGGCAGGGCAGAGGGGTGGCTGGGGGGGTTGGCAGCAGGCGGTTGCATCTGCCCGGTTCTGTGTCCGCAGCGGCCCCTGGGTCACTTCCCTGACATCCACTTTGTGGAGGATGCCCCGCGGAGGAGCATGGACACCCTCCGGCGGCGCCTGGCCCAGATCTCGCACAACATCCGCCAACGCAACAAGTGCCTCCCGGTCCCCTACTACTACCTGGACCCGGTGCTGATAGAGAACAGCATCTCCATCTAGGCTGGCTCTCCCGCCTCGCCTCTCCCAGCCTGCACCTGTTTTCAAAAAACAAAAAAATTTTCACTTTAGACATGCCTGGCCTGTCTGTGCACCTGGCCATTTACTGGGGGCCCCATGGGGGTGCAGGCTGGGGCCATGCCATTCACCAGAGTGGGTCTGGGTAGGCTCAGGGCAGCACCAGGCCCTAGGTCCCACCCTCATGTCCCATGAGATGCAGGCCAGAAGGCTCTGGAAGGTGCTTGATACCCTGACCCCAGGCTCCTGAGTGAAGTGCTGGCAGGTGCCAAGGTGCTCCTGGGGAGGGCAGGAGAGAAGGCTAGGACCTCCACACCCTGCCATACCCAGGCCCTGTTTTTCAACCCAAAGCCATTCTGGTTCACCTTAAGAACCCCTACCTAGGGACCCAGACGTGTGAGGATCCCAGTCCACCAGAAAATCTACCTAAGGACCAGCCCTGCCCACCTAGGCACTCAGACCACCCAAGACTAGTCCAACTTGAGATGTAAACTACTCATCTACCCAAGCAAGAGACCACCCTAAGCCCAGCCTACCAGAAACCTAGACCATCCAAGCCATGCTCACTTTGAAACCCAGACAACCCTAAACTCCACCTACAATGGACCCATAATACCCGAAACTACACCCCATTACCTACCAAAACCTACATCACTCCAGGCTCTGCCCACCCAGGAGCCCAGCCTGCTCAGCGCACCCTCCAAGTAACCTGTCCCCAAGATCCCTTCCTCACCGCAGGAACCTGAGAATCGCCCCCTTCTGCTCCTACACTGGGCCTAGCTTATGGTTTCATCGCTGACATCCCGGAGGAGCACAAGGGCTTGGCATGTGGAGTTGATCTCAGGGACTGAATCCAACAGGTCTGTCTGGCATTTGGTGGTAGGTGGTGGTGGTGGTGGTGGTGGTTGTTCCCACCCCGCAGGGGTGGACTGCGTGGTGGTAGGAATATTGGGCATCCAGGCACTGAATTCAAGCTGATCCCTCAAACTTGGTAAGCACAGAGTTGCCAGTGCTCCTGTTATGTCCCCCCGTGACCCTGCTTATCCCCCCAGGTGTGGCACTGGCTCACCTGGCCACTGTCGGTGGCAGCGTGTTGGGCTGGGCAGTTGAGGATGGTCATGGGGAGACATCTGATGAGCTCCCCCCAGGGCAAAAGGGACCCATACGTGGGGGTGGGGTGGAGAGAACAGAGCTGAAACCCCAGGGCTGTGGGGTCTAGAGGGCAGAGGACAGGTGTGGGCATCTTACTGGGGCTCACAAGTCTTAGAAAAAACCCTCCTGTAAGACTTCCCTGACCTAGGCCCACAGCTATGTTTGGATTGGCTGCCAAGGTGTCTTATTTGTTCCTTTTTCAAGTTGAATTAATGGCCAACCCTTAAATCTTAGACAATGTCTGGTTTCTCTTGAAAATTCTAAAGACCTGGCTATAGTCATAGCTGGGTGGCCAATGTCCCCATCAGACAAGTAATTCTCCCCGGCCACAGTCCCCACCCACCTGCATCCCTTGCTCGTGCTGCTTGCAAGTGCTATAGGCACATATTCCAGCCTCCTGAGGTAGAGCAAGCCACAGGGAAAGGTCAGATGCCAGGGCCCCTCTGCTGGGACCAGGGGATTGGATCCATCTGTGCCACCGGTTCCCAGAGGGCAGAGCTGATCCGCCTCATTCAGCCTGGCATCCAGCCTCAGCCATAGTTAGGACTCATGAACCCATGTGGATCTGTGGGGTGCCCCTGAGGATTCAAGGGGACATAGGGCGTGGGCTAGGCTCAAAGGGGCAGCATTTGGTTAGGGAGAGAGGGAGCATTGGGGTACCTGGCCTCCCCTGGCTGTAGTCTGTGCTGAGACAGAAGAATGGGGAAGGGGGGCAGGCAGGTTCCAGAGGGGCTGAGACGCCACAGTGGACACTGCATTCCGTGTGGCCAACATGGAGCCACGTGAGGCTAATGAGCAGGGCTGCCCTAAATCCCAAGGCCCAAGGAAGGTTGTCATGCAGATTAATGGCAGGAGATGGAGACCCACAGGGAGGCCACACCACCGGGGTGAAGGCCAGAGGTACATCCTGCAGGGGTCTTCTGTGGCAGAGATTCGGAAGGAAACCCTAGAGACTCTTCCTATTCACCTGAGGTTTGTTCTTATGGCATTACATTTAATTATTTTTTTGGAAAGATTTTATTTATTTGATAGAGCACAACCCAGGGGAGTGGCAGGCAGAGGGAGAAGCAGACTCCCCGCTGAGGGACTCGATCCCAGAACCCTGGGATCACAACCCGAGCCGAAGGCAGACTCATGAGCCACCCTGGGTGCCTCACATTACATTTAACTCTAATAATAGTCTGTAAGATGGTGCTCTTCTAGTCCCTGTCTTCAGATGAAAGAGACACAGAGAGATTAAGTGGCTTGCTCAAAGTCACACAGCAGAGAAAGAAGAGGATGCAGGGGGCGCCTGGGTGGCTCAGCAGTTGAGTGCCTGCCTTCGGCTCAGGGCGTGACCCTGGGGTTCTGGGATCGAGTCCCGCATCAGGCGCCCCACAGGGAGCCTGCTTCTCCCTCTGCCTGTGTCTCTGCCTCTCTCTCGGTGTCTCTCAGGAATAAATAAATAAAATCTTTGAAAAAAAAAAAAAAGAGGAGGCAGGAAGGGGCTGTGAAATAAGTGTATTTGGGCAGAAGGGGCAGGGGAGCTCTCAGGCCCCGGGGCGGGAGGAAGGGGGCTACATCTTTGGGGATCAGCGTCATGCAGCCTTCCCCTTCTGTCCCAGCAACACTGACCGGTGAGCAGAGAGCCCTCGCTGCCCAGGGCCAAACCTCAGCCGCTCCCGGGCCCCTACTCCGACCACTGGACTCCCAGGCCTCCCCGGGCCCTGCTGCTCCATGAGCTTTCCCGGTGAACGGAGCCCAGCATGGGGCTCAGCGTTGATGTCCCAGTGTAGTAGAAACAGGGACAGCCAGGGTCAGAGGTTAGATGAGGCCGCCCCAGGGCCCCAAGACTCCAGGCACTGTGTGTGTGGGGTCCTCCCTACATTGAAGACAGGGTGGCCCAAGGGCAGCTACTGCACCTGCAGAGAAAGGAGGTCTCCGTCATAAAGTGGATTCAAAGCAGATGAGTGAGCATCTCGCGTGCGTGCCAGGACCACTGAGAGGTGGACCCGGGTCTTGGCCAGGAGCCAGTCCTCAGCCACGTCCCTGGTTAGGAACATGGAACTGTCTGGGCAGATGTCTCAGTGGGCTGGAGTTGGGGGGCAGTGTACAAGGGAAGGGTAGCATCAGGTGGAATCTGGCTGCAGAAAGTGCCCTCTGTTACCATGTCCATGGGGGCAAATCACCTGGTGGACTTCCCTACTAGCTGTGTCTCTTTGGGAAAGTTAACCAACCTCTCTGTGACTCAGGTTCTTCATGTATAAAGCGAGATTGATGGGGACACCTGGGGGGTGCTCAGTCAGTTAAGCTCAGGTCATGATTCAGGGTCCTGGGATGGAGTCCTGTGTTGGGCTCCCTGCTCCGTGGGGAGTCTGCTTCCCAGAACCTCTGCCCCTCCCCCTGCTTGTGCGTGCTCTCTCCCTCTCTGTCTCTCTAATAAATAAATAAACAAATAAAATCTTTAAAAAAAAATGAAGTGAGGTCGATGACAATCATCCTTCCTTCCTTGGGTTGCTTTGAAAGATTACATGAGTTAAATCTAGGGAGGTGCTTAGACCAGCGATGGTGTGCTCTAGGCGAGGTATGAAGGTTCCCCGTTCTGATCACTTCTGGTAATACAGGAGAGGACATGGTCACAGGGAGGTGAATCGGCCTGAGCCACCTTGTGGGCGCATGTGGCAGAGCCTGGTGAAGGGCTGCTGGTCCGAACCCAAAGTCACCCAGATCCCTGGTTGTGTGGGGACAGAGCCTAGAAGGTGGAAGTTTGGGTGTGGAGATGCCTTCCAGAAGGGGTTCCGTTTTTAACTGTTGGGAAGCCAAGACTATTCCACTTAAAGGAATTTCATTCCCTGGAGGCAGTGGCATTGAACCCAGAACCACCCTCTGATTCTAAAGAAAGAGACCCACCCCCATATCCCTCCCCTCCCCCACTAGAGTACTGGAGGTGCTTTTCTGTGGTCAGGCTGGGCTTTAAGAATAGACAGTGACACAAGTGACCCTTACGAAGCAGAAGCACTGCCCTGGGGTTGGGGCACATCTCTTCCCAGTCGGCCCTCAGAGGGGAGCCTCAGCGGACCAGCTGTAGGGCAGCCTGAGAAGCCGTGACAACTGGCAGGTGTCCTGCAAGTGCGCGGATCCAGGCAAGGAAGCAGGACAGATCCAGGCAAGGAAGCAGGACAGAGCACTCCCCACTCAGCCCTCGCTGTCACAGAGTTACACCCCTCCCTGCAGGGATGAGCAGGAGGCACTGAGCTGGCTGGGAAAGGAGGGGGACGCAGGGCAGCAGGACATTGGGAACCTGGGCCCTGAAGGCACTGGGGTGGGAGGGAAGGGTGGCTGGACCAGCACAGCGGTCTGTGGCTGCAGTGATGGGGAAGTTCTCCAGGATGCGAGATGGTGCTGGACCGGGATGGGAACGAGGCCATTCAGGAACTGGGAGGCAAGGAAGGTGTCCTCCTGTGAATGTTCAGACACATACTCTGCAGAGAATGGGTGTGGGAGTGGCGAGGGCCACCCTGGTGACCCAAGCCCCCACATCTAGCATCTCCACGGCTCTGAGAACCCAGATCTCCAGCTGCCCACATTGGTCTCACCATGATGTTCCCTTTCTGCTACTCCAACTGGTTGGGTGACTCTACTAGTAAGTGGTTTCTCAGAAGAGAGGGTGTTGGAGGCCTGGGTTCTGCCGGAAGGAGGGAGCCACTGACTCCGGCAGCCGTGCCCATTCCCAGCACAGCTTCCGTGCTCCACAATGTGATGTGCGCCAAGACGGCATCTGGGATTTGAGTGCCATGTGGGAACATCAGAGGGAGGAAGGCGGGAGACAGCAGAGCCTGGCCTGCTCTCTCATCCTTCCTGGATGGCTGCTCTCCCGCCTCCCTCCAATTCCCAGCTAAGAGTCACCGGGCCGTGTCCTGTTCTCCTGCTCTTACCTGCGGGGCTCGCCAGGCTCACTGGTGCGCTGTCCCAGGTCCCTGAGCCCAGCCAGGGGCCGGCGGTCACACGTCCCAGTCCTCACGCACCTGCTGTCCATGCAGTCCCTGCTGGCGTGGGGTTGAGAGGTGCTGGGGCGGCTGGCAGGCAGTTCTGGGGAGACCCCGAGGCACCTGTCACTGCGTGGGTGTGCACCCACCCTGGGCTCCTGTCGCTGCAGCCCAGGCTGCCGCCTCCTCACTGACCTCAGTCTGCTTTTGGCTCCAGGACATTCCTGGTCCTCTCCTCCAAGGTGTGGGGATAAAGGGCTGTCTGTCGATGCCTCCTCCTCTGTGTCTCTCTGTCCAGCGGACTCCCAGCCCTGGAGGCCAGTGTCCTGTAAACCCCTCTGAGCACCCCCACCCTTGTGCCATGTCCCCCCTCTCTGCATTCTTGCTTTCCTTGCCTCCATCCCCTTCTATTCCTCTTCCACAGAGCAGTGGGGGTGGGGGTGAGCCGTAGTGATGTGATCCGCTCTGGGGTCCTCCGGGGGGACAGAGCAGAGGCTTCTGTCTCTGGAGGTGGGGGTGCACCCCCGAGAACATAAGGAGGAGGCTGGGAGAGGACCGCAGGGGCAGGGCCCTCGCTCCAACCTGTCAAAGTATCATTTTCATGAAAATTACCAACACGACTCATAAAATTAGAATGGACACAAGTTAAAGGTTTAATTCCACTTGGTTAAGGTGGTAATGGTGGTTCCAAGAGCAATTAGGATGCTGCGTGCTTAGCGGCATTCAGGACCATGCCTTGTTTTGTTGTGTTTCAGGTTATTGTGCTTCGCAGATATTATTTGCTTTTTTTTTTTTCCCCACACATTGAAGAGTTGCGGTGACCCTGCATTGAGCAAGTCTATGGGGTCCATTTGCTCACTTCCCCTGTGTCATATTTTGGCAATCCCTGCCGTATTTCAGACTTTTTCATCATTATCTTTGTTATGGTGATCTGTGATTAAGGAGGATCTTTGATGGTACCATTGCAATTGCTTTGGGGTGCCATGAACTGCACCCATATGAGATGGTGTGGGTGTTCTGACTACCCCACTGACCAGCCATTCCCTGGTCTCTCTCTCTCTCCTCTGACTTCCTTATTCCCTGAGGCACAGCAACACTGAAATTAGGCTAATGAATAATAACCATACAGTGGCCTCTAAGTGTTCAGGTAAAAGGAAGAGTCATGCGTCTCTCACAAATCAAAAGCTAGAAGTGATCATGCTCCGTGAGGAAAGCATGTTGAAAGCCGAGATCGGCTGAAGGCTTGGCCTCTTGTGCTAAAGCAAAGTTAGCCAAGTTGGGAATGCAGAGGAAAAGTTCTCGAAGGAAATTAGACTGCTACTCCAGTGATCACACAAATGATAAGAAAGAGAAGCAGCCTTCTTGCAGATGTGCAGTGTCAGTGGTCTGGATAGAACACCAAACGAGCCCCAACATTCCCTTAGGACGAAAGCCTAATCCAGAGCAAGACCCTAATGTTCATCCATTCTGTGAAGGCCGGGCAAGGTGGTGACCTCAAAGTGCAAGGGCAAGGAGCAAGTGCTCCAAAAGAAGGAGCTAAGGTAACAAATGAAGGTGGCTACGCTCAGCAGCAGATCCTCAGTATAGATGAAACAGCCTTCTGTTGGAAGAAGATGGCATCTAGAACTTCCACAGCTGGAGAGGAGAAGTCAACGCTAGGTGCTCATGCAGCAGGTGACCTCAAGTTGAAGCCAGTGGTCGTTTGCCATTCTGAGAATCCTGGGGCCCTTCAGAATGAGGCTGAATCTACTCTGTGCGCTGTCCACAAAGCCTGCGTGACGGCACCCCTGTGTACAACCTGGGTTACTGAATATTTTAAGCCCGCTGTTGAGACCCAGGGCTCAGAAAAAAAGGATTCTCTGCAAAATATGACTTCCTATTGACAGTGGACTGGGTCTTCCAAGAGCTCTGATGGACGTGGGCAATGAGGTGGTGTTGCTTCCATGCCTGCTAACGCCACGGTCATTCTGCAGCCCATGGGTCAAGGAGTCATTTTGACTGTGAAGTTTTAGTAATTAAGAAATACATTTCATAAGGTTCTAGCTGCCACAGATAGCGATTCCTTTGATGTATTGGAACAAAGTAAATTGAAAACCTTCTGGAAAGGATTCACTATTCTAGATGCCTTTGAGGACACTTGGGACTCCAGGGAAGAAGTCAAGATATCAACATGACCCAGGGTTTGGAGAAAGTTGATTCAACCCTCACAGATGACTCTGAGGGGGTCCAGACTTGAGTGGGGAAGTTACTGCAGATGTGGCGGCAATAGCAGGAGACAGAAGTAGAACCCAGAAATGGGACCGAATCACTGCAATCTTATGAAAAAACCTAAACAGATGAGGAGTTGCTTTTCTTTCTCTTTCTTTTTTTTTTAAATAGGTTTTTATTTAAATTTAATTTATTTAAATTAAATTTTTATTTAAATTACTTAACATACAGTGTAATATGAGTTCCAGACGTACTATATAGTGATTCGACACTTCCATCCATCCCCTGGTGCACCTCATGACAAACACACTCCCTCATCCCATCACCTATTTCCCCCATATCCCCATTCCAGTGCTGGGTAATTTTTCTTAATAAGGCTATTCCCTGCGAGCACAGCAGGCAATCACATAGATCTCTTCTGGGTTTCTTCTCTCTCTCAATGGAAAGTCCCCATGCCCTGACTCCTCACCTGGTCCTGCTGTGCAATCCCTTCTCTTCTTCACCCAGCAGGTGGGTTTGCATCTTTCCAGACTTCCTCCCAGGCATTGGTATTTATTAACAAAATCAGATTTTTTTTAAACCGTAAAAGGTATCACACCATGCTTATTATTGTATGACTTGTTTTCCACCTATGTTAATACATCATGGATGTTTTCCCTATGTCGCCGTTTATGGGTTGATCCTATTATGAGCTATGTTATTTTTCCTAGTTGAACATTTTCTTCCCGAGGGACACTTGGCTTTTTAAAAGTACTTTTCCTGTTATACATAATACAGCATAGAACACCATTGCAGGGGCGCCTGGGTGGCTCAGTTGGTTAAGCATCTGACTCTTGGTTTCAGCTCAGGTCATGATCTCAGCGTCATGGGATCAAGAGCCCTGAGTCAGGCTCCTCTGCTCAGTGCAAAGTCCACTTGAGATTCTCCTTCTCCCTCCCCCATGGCTCTCCCCTTCAGCCCCTTGCCCTCTGCCCCTCTCCCAACTCATGTGCACTCTCTCTAAAATAAATAGGTAAAATATTTTTTTTTAAAGATTTTATTTATTTATTCAAGACAGACACACACACACACACACACACACACACAGAGGCAGGCAGGCATGCAGAGAGGCAGAGACACAGGCAGAGGGAGAAGCAGGCTCCATGCAGGGAGCCCCATGTCGAACTCCATCCCAGGTCTCCAGGATCACACCCTGGGCTGAAGGCAGCGCTAAACTGCTGAGCCCCAGGGCACCTGGGTTGCTCAGTGGTTGACCATCTGCCTTCAGCTCAGGGCATGATCCTGGGGTCCTGGGAATAAATAAATAAAATATTTCAAATAAATAAATAAGAACAGTGTTGTAAACATTTATTTATGCAAATGTGGGAATTTTCAGTAAGACTCCTCTTTATAGGTGGTTTGTTGGGTTAAACTTTTTTCTTTTAGATTTTTTTTAAAAAGATTGTATTTATTTATTCATGAGACACACAAAAAGAGAGGCAGAGACATGTGGGACTTGATCAAAGGACCCCCCCACCCCCGGGGGCAGCCCCCGTGGTACAGCGGTTTAGCAGCCCAGGGCGTGATCCTGGAGACCCTGGAACCAGTCCCATGTCAGGCTCTCTGCATGGAGCCTGTTTCTCCCTCTGCCTGTGTCTCTGCCTCTCTCTCTCTCTGCATCTCTATAAATAAAAAAAAAAAATTAAAAAAAAAAAGGACCCCGGGATCACCAGATCACCAACTGAACCAAAGGGAGACGTTCAACCACTGAGCCACTTAGGTGTCCCTGAATATATTTTCTTAATGATCAGTGAGATTAAATATCTTTTCACAGGTTGGTTAGACATTTAGGTTTATTTTATGGACTATCTTTTAAGAATGTCCTGTAAAATTTGTGCCCTCTTTTCCGGGGAGTTACTGATTTGTACAAGCTGTTTATATATTTTAGATATTTGCTCCTGTTTGTATATAGTTTTCCTTCTTTGTTTTTTGCCTGCAATTTTATGCCTGCCTGCATTATTTCATTAACCCATTCTGTGCTACTGTCTTAGAGCCTTGCATCTCTGTTTCTAACTCTTTTTCTGCCACCTACCCACACCTTTGTCCCCCTCCTTCTCTGGTGACTCATTCCATCTAGTCCTGGAACACTGGGCAGGGAGTGGCAGGGGTAAGCTGGGCTTCCACTCCACTTTTAAGGCCATGTGCCCTACACTCCCTCATTCCTGAACTGAAAGGCTGGAGTCATTGGGGTGGTAAAGAGGGAGCTGTTCCTCTCTCTCTGGCCGGCAAGCCCAACTGGAATGGGAGTCTCCACAGCATGACTTTGGGACCTGGATGCCCAATGCCTAATTGTCCATGAGGAAGTCACCATCCCAGGTCAAGATGACCACCATTCTGAACTAGATCTCTCCTAGAGGTGAATGTTACCTGTAACAACCTTCTCTTCTTATGGGTTGTCAGCCAAGAGTCCAAGGACTAAGGGTGTGTGTAGTGAGAGACAGAAGAGAGATAGAAACAGAGAGAAAGAGAGTCAGAGGCCTGGGCAGTGGACGTGGTGGTGGCTTCTCCAAGGAGGATTGGAGACTGACTATTTAGATTTCTACCGCTGAGCTGCCTTAGTTTCTCCAGGAGACGTTAGTTGCTCTCAAAAAACATACACTGAAGCAAATACTGGCTTATTGACTGGAGCATGATTGCCTTCCAATGCACAGTGGGGGGGAGGGAGTTCTCTCCCCCCAGGCAGGAGTGGGGGGTGGATGGGAAGCAGGGGTGCCGTGGAGCGGGAGGCGGGAGGAGGCTGTCCAACTCAGTAGTTAATCCATCTATCTGCCCATCCATCCATCCATCCACACATACATATATTCCTTTTTTAAAAAAAGATTTTATTTATTCATGAGAGACAGAGAAAGAGAGGCAGAGACATAAGCAGAGGGAGAAGCAGGCTCCCTGCAGGGAGCCCGATGTGGGACTCAATCCCAGGACCCCGAATCATGACCTGAGCCAAAGGCAGGCACTAAACCACTGAGCCACCCAGGTGTCCCCACACATACATACATTCTATCACTCTTCCTTTTATCCACATCAAACAAACCTTTGTTAGATTATCTTTCATGTGTCAGCACAGCACTGAGCACCAGGAATATATACTGAATGAGTCCCAGCTCCTGCCTTCAAGACACTCATGGTCCAGTTGGGGAGACACACAGGTAAATGGAAAGGGCCCCCAGAAGGCTTTGAGGAACGATTTGTGTATTAAGTCCTCCATTCAACACCTACTCACTGAGCACCTGCTGTATGCCAGGTGCTGTGGTGGGCAGTTATGAACCCTAGCTTCATGAGCTTGCGGTCTAGTGGTAAAGGGGAGGATGGGGGCTCATGTCTTCTGGAACATTCCACCAAGGTAGGCTCATAGGTGAGGGAAGGATGGGGGAGGCACACCAGCTCTTAATTGCCTTGTGGTGGAAGTGACATATGTTGCTTCCTCCATAATCCATTGGCCAGCATTGGTCATATGGCCCCAACCTGAAATATTGAGGGAGCACCAACTTTCTGCTATAGCAACTCCTAGTTTCTGCCACTGCAAGTTGTCAGACTCTTCTTTGTGGAATTTGCAAATTGAGGCAAATAATTCAAAGACAAAAAAAGTGATAGGAGCATGGTCATTTTGATGGTGGCATCTGAGGCAGATATATGGGGTGCTATGCCCAGAGCCCGCTGGGTTTCCAGTCCTTCCTGAGGACCCTGCTTAATGCTTTTTTTAATCCCTTCAGATACTCAGTTTCTCTTCCATTTTTATTGATCTAATCACTTAAGTTATGACGAATTGTTTTCTATTGCTTGAAAACAAGGAGTCTAACAGCTCTACGTCTCTGACTCGTTTGTGGCACACAATCTTGACAGAGAAGGGACAGTACAGGAGCTGCCTGCTGGCACTTTCTGGGGCATCGCTCTATCTTAATAGTTATGTGTGTGCAGTGATTCGAATACATATTGCTTTCCGTCCACATTGTTTTATGGAAGAGATGGAAGTCATTAGGTGAATTCAAG
This sequence comes from Vulpes vulpes, assembly GCF_048418805.1. Classification (NCBI taxonomy): domain Eukaryota; kingdom Metazoa; phylum Chordata; class Mammalia; order Carnivora; family Canidae; genus Vulpes; species Vulpes vulpes. Next base: position 134,276,002 of record NC_132791.1, on the reverse strand, counting down.
GGGACCCATTTTGGCCTCAATGGACACTTCTTGATTTGGACCGAGAAAAAAGAAAAACAGTATGAAAAAATGTGTATGAAGTGTTGACATTCCACTGCTGAGGGTTGAATCTGGAAGGCAGTATGTGATTAATGGTATGCTATTTTCTTTTCTTTTTTTTAAAAACACGTATTTATTTATTTGAATGGGGAAAGGGAGAGAGAGCACAGGCAGGGGGAAGGGCAGAGGCAGAAACAGATTCCCCGCTCAGAAGGAAACCCGACTTGGGGGCTCAATCGCAGGACCCCAGGATCATGATCTGAGCTGAAGGCAGATGCCCAACTGACTGAGCCACCCAGGTGCCTTTTGTCCAACTTTGGAGCAAGTTTTTTTTTTTTTTTTTTTTGGAGCAAGTTTTTAAGAAAGCATATGTGGGCACAGCCTGCGTGTCCCAGAAAGTCGTCCTTCTCCTGCCCTGCTTCTGGTGGCCCCTTCTTTGTGGGTTGTTCATTTTCTAGCTGGGACCATAGGTCACTATCAACTTCTTGGGCGATTTTTCCATCTGCCACCCCTTGTGCTGCTGGGCAGCCTGTAGGAGGTGAGGTGGCCAATAGGTCCACTCAGCTGTGGTCAGTGGGATCAGGGGTAGGATTACATCCCCCTCGCATCGTAATGTAAGGCAAAAATGCAAAGCAAAACAAAGTTATAAAACCCTTTAAGGGAACTGTGGGTGTTCAGGCACTTGGAAGCTTGGGTTCTTCAAAAGGTACTGTCTCATGAAAGTCCTGTTCTCTGGGACCTTTTGTTTCTCTGTTTTGTTTCTGTTGTTGTGTTATGTGTGTGGGGTGAGTTACAGGTGGCTTGGTTGTCCCAGGTGAGGCATATGGGGCACAGGTTTTCTGGGGGAGTCCTTTGGTCTGGGTGGCCTGGATTGATGGGTCAAAGGGAGGCCTCAGAGCACCTCGTTCTTCAGGGGAGTTAGATGGACACACTGTTTTCAATGAGCGGAGGGTCCAGGTAGGTGTAGGGCAGTGCCAGCTCCTGGTTCCGCTCCCGGATCTCCTTTGAGATCTGGGTCAGGTGGCTCTGGAAGGTCGCGATGCTCTGCTGGGGAGCCTCCTCTGTGAAGTGCTCCTCTGGGTAGGTGCCCAGGGGCCGCTGGGAACCAACCACAAGACTGAGTGAAGGGGACACTCAACAGGTGTGACTCGTCTTCACCCTCCTGGAAGCAGACCCCACTGAGCCTCATTCATGCCCTTCCCTCTAGATGGTGAAGATCCCTGCAGGCAGCTCTTGGAGACTAAGCTCAAGTCAGAGTCTTAAAGGTGGCATCCCCACCCCCCAGCACAATCACCTTGCAGCTAGGGTGACTTTGCATCACCTCATTTGATCATTTGACCCTCCTTGCAATATGCCCAATGCTCATGTGTCCCCCTGGGAAAGCTCAGTGAGGTGAAGGGACCCAGGTCCATCAATTGATGGCAGTGTTGGGTCTGGTCCAGAGAAGGGAAACAACAACCCCTTGCACATCCCAGAGCTGGCCCAGCTCAGCCCCCAGCCCCCATACTCACTTGGTCTCCAGGCTCCTTGCTCAGCAACCAGAGGGCCACAATAATGTCACATGTGGCATTGACCGGCGGGAGGGTAGCTAGAAACCCCTCTGGCCTTGTCTGGCCTTTAGAGGTAGGGGGTGGCAGCTGCATGCTGGCAGGCAGGTTGGGCATCCAGACACAGGAGTCAAACTGTAGGCCGAGAAGGCCACGTTGAGTCCTCGGAGCCCACCCCATCTCCAACCCGCCACCCTGGCACCGAGCCCTCTCACCTGCCCCGCACTGACGGCATAGTGCTTGGCTGAGCAGTTGAATATCACCATGGTGACATACTGCACCAGGGCTTCCCGGGTCTCCAGTGAGGAGGGCATACCTGCGGGCAGAGGGGGGCTGGGCATGTGGCGGCCAAGTCCCCAGGACCAATGCTGCAGGGGCCTGAGGTCCCCATACCTGAGCTCTCCCTGCCCAGAAAGCCCTCGGAGAAGATCTCCCACACCCAGGCCTGGAGTTCACCATCCTCACGCACGGATGCATCACTCGGGTAGTAGATGTTGATTATCTCGGAGACAAAGCTGCAAGGGGCACTGGGTTCAGTCCCGACTTTGGACCCTGACCCTCTCTGAGGAGCAGCGCTGCTCAGTGTCAATGTCCAGCCCTCCTTCTTGCCCCGAGCCTCCCTGGTGCCCCACCCAACCCCCTGCTCCTCCCCCATCTTCTTACCTCCCCGACCCCCCAGCTCTCTGAGGACGGCCACCTCACCTCTCCACTGCACCCCAGATCTTCAGCCCATCATCCCGGTAGTAGTAGTTCGGGATGTCTTTGACTCCACGGGCCTGGATATCCTCAGGCAGACACAAGACGGAATAGTTTAGCTGCTCCATGTTCCTCTGTATCAGCTCAGAGAAGCCTCCAATGCCAATGCCTGTGGACTGGAAGACAGAACTCCTGGGTGCCCGAGCCCCAGCCCCAGAAGTAGCATTGGTGGGAGAGACAGGGAGTGTCCCACCACCCCTTTCTGGCCTCCCAGAGGCTGAGCTTACCCTGTCCACCACCTGCCCCGGGGCGATGAGCAGCTCACGGGCCAGAGTGTTGATGTGCAAGGTATACCGAGTATGTGGGATCAACAGCTAGAAGGGTCAGAGAAGACAGAGATAGGTGAGGCCTGAGTCTCCCCAGCCCCAGACCTCCCCGCCTGGAGGCACCAGGTCTTAGAAATCACCCATAGAAAGAGATGACAGGGACAAGAGGGCCAGCTTGGGAGAGGGATTGGGGCTCCAGACCTAGTGCTGGGGGCTGCACGCCACCAGCACCTTGTACTGGGACCCGGGCCTGGCACCACCTTCCCCTCTCTGGACAAATGAGGGGCTGATCTGGAGGAGCATGACAAGCCCCCAGCTCTAGCATTCTATGATTCACCAAGGCACCATGAAAAGCAGGGCCTGTGGAGCAAAATGGAGCCATTCCCCCAGACCACCAGGCCCTAGAAGCTGCAGATTGTCAGAAAGAATCAGCCTGGACCGAAGGGGATAGAGAAAGGCCTGCGTCTAGGACCCAGGACACTGTCTCAGTAAGAATCAGTGAATCCAACATGCCGTGGACTCCACACGGGGGAATTGCTGCCCTTTGAAGAGGAGAGGCCCCAGGTCCCTGGGGGAAAGGAATCGGGGCCATCTGAAGGCTTAGCAGAGCCAGGGAACCTACAGAACCACTTTATAGACATAGGTCTCCCTCTGAGGGCTCCATCTCCCTGCTGCCGTCCACAAGAGACCTGCTGGCCTCTTGGAGCCGTGTGCACACCCTGACATCTGCAAGCCCCAGAGCTCTCATAAGAACTAGGCTTGCGGATGGCTGCTGCCTGCTGGTCTGCTCTGCCCCAAGAAGTCACATGCAGTCTCCTCCCTCACCCCAGTCCCTGTTCACCTCACCCAGGCTCAAGGCCTGTGGGAAAGCAGGTTCCCAGGGTTGGGGTGGGGGGAGCAGTCATACAGGAGAGGCTGTTGAAGCAGGATGGGGGCCCTGCACCCCATTCTGGAAGGATAAGGCCATATGGGGACAGGCCGCAGAGTACCCCGAGGTGCAGGGCCACGATCCAGGCCACCCTGCTGAGCCACTGACCTTGAAGAGTGGGTGGCAGTGGGGCAGCTGGCGCAGTGTAGCCATGGTGAAAACCTCTGGCAGCAGGTGCCCATGCAACAGGTGCGTGACAGCCTCATGGACCGAGAATTCGGCGTTGCGCACCCATGTCTTGGCCAGCAGCCAGTCCCACTTGTTGTCACTGGGCAGGAAGATGGGGCTGGCGGGTCCTGGAGTTTGGCTGAGCTATAGGAGGAGCGGGTCAGGGAGAGGTGGCCGTGGGTGTCTGCCAACCCCTCGGCCAAACCCCTCCGTCTCCCTGCCCTGCTGCTGACCTGGATGGCAAGGGGAAGCAGCGGCCCTCCCCCGGGGCTCTGGTACAGCAGGGTCATTGGGGCTGCGGAGAACTGAGGCTTCCCGTTAATGAGATTGGTGTGGACGCCGGAGAGGATGCCGTGATCCACCAGGAACAGGGAGCCCCTCTGCAGGACAGAGCAGGGGAGCAGGGGCTGCCATCTGGCTTTCTAAGGGAGGCAGGGGTGGGGCTGGGAGAGGACTCAGGACAGGGAGAGGAGTGTGCCTGGGAGAGGGTGCCCTTGGCACGCGGCAGGTCCTTAGGGCCCTCTCTAGGAGGGGATGGGCCAGAGGCACTGGGACAGCAGTGTGCAGAGCCTGGATCCCCAGTCCCTCACCTCCAGCTCGGCCTGCAGACTGGTCCCGGGGCCCAGCACTGGAGCCACCATGTCATCAGTGACGGGGAAGTTCTCTGGGAGGTGGCCACAGCGGCGGATCAGGACAGGGTTGAGGCCATTCAGGAACTGGGAGGCGAAGAAGGTGTCCTCCTGCCAGTGTTCCAACGTGTACTCTGGGGCAAGGGCGGCGGGGGAGGGGGGCCAGGTCACGTCAGCCCGGAAGCCCCCTCTGGGAGCTTCAGGGTGGAGTTGCTCTGGGTCTGTCCCGGGCTCCCTCTGCTTTTCACTCTATACCTTTCTCAGCCTGGGCTTCAGTCACTGCCTTTCACCAAAGCAGCAAGGCCCAGTCCCCTGCCCACCTGTCCTGCCGTTTCCCTGACACCCCAAGCCCAGGATTCAGCAGCCTCAAATGCACCATGTCAGAGAGACTGGGCTGCGGCTCTGGCCCCGCCTCACTCGTCACCTGGCATCTGAGGACGGGCACCTCTATCCAGCGGTGGCCACGGCACAGCTGGGGACCCCTTGCATGAGCTCCCTCTCCTCCTCTCCCCCTCGGGTCCCACTGATGCTCCGTCCTGAGGTGCTCTGGCCCCACCTGTCCACTCCGTCTCTGCTGTCACTGCCCTGCTGAGGCCACCATCCCCTGCTGACTGAAGGCCTTGTAACAGCTCCTCCTGTTGCCAGTCACATCTGCTAACGACCTGCCACCCACAGGGCACATCTGGCCACATCAGCCCTTCACTGGCAGCCAGCCAAAGCTTCCCACTGCTCCTGGGAAAGGCCGAAATTCCCATCCTGGTCTACAGAGCCCTGCGCCCCTGGGTCCCATGCACCTCCTCCCCTCTGTCTCTTTCTTCCCTCCCTCTGGCCAAAGCAGAGGACTTTCTCCCTACCACCTTACCCCCCGCTCCCCAAAGGCCTCTGGTCCTTCCATCTTTGGGGCCTTCACATTCACTATCTGCCCTTTCTTGGTACTGTCAGACTTTCAGGTCTCGGCACAGAAGTCGCCTCCTTGGGAGAGCTTTCTGGGACCACACCCACTGCTCCGTCACTGCCCAGACTAGGCAGGTCCCCCCTTTCTGTACTCTCGCTGGGGCCACTGAACAGGTTTCATAGGTGAAACTTGGGGCACCTGGGTGGCTCAGTGGTTGAGGGTCTGCCTTTGGCTCAGGGTGTGACCCCAGGGTTCCGGGGTCGAGTCCTGCATTGGGCTCCCCGCAGGGAGCTTGCTTCTCCCTCTGCTTGTGTCTCTGCCTCTCTCTCCGTGTCTCATGAATAAATAAATAAAATATTAAAAAAAAAAAGTGAAACTCATTATTTTGATTTTGAGCCTAACATCCACTCACCTGCTTGGCTGTGAGCCCTATAGGGACAAAGACTGTCCACAGCCCCTAACCCAGTGTCTGATGGGCAGCTGCCCCACCAATGTCTGTTGGATTAAGACGCATTAGAAGGTTAGGAATGCACCCAGTGTACACCCTCTCCTCTATATGTGGAGGAAGTAAGGCTGAGCGAGGGACAGGGGCCTGCCCAGGGTCACGCAGTGAATCAGTGCTTGGTTTTCTGAGGCTCCAGACAACTATGAGAGCTGACATCTCAGGGAAGAAGTCAGGAACCCCAGCCCGGGTTCCTCACCAGCGGCTGGGGTCTTCCGGAAGTTGAACATCCTTTTCATCTCATCCAGACTCTTCCAGGGCCCCTTGCGGTCCAGCAGCCCCTTGAGTTTCAGCTCCGTAATCCTGCCAGAGAATATGAAGGGTGGGGAGGGGGCAAGAGGCCCTGGGAGACCCTCTCCTGTCAGCTAGCCTTATCCTTCCTAGGTTCTTGAAGCAGCCCCCAGATCCTGAAGTAGCCACTGTCCCTGAGATAATCATTGTCCTGTGGGAATCGGTGGCGGGCAGAGGCTGTGCCCTGGGTAGGGCTGTGTGACCCAGATCCTTGATGGTGAGAGAGGGCAGAAGGCAGGAGTTCTAGGGCATCTGAGGCCCAGGGTCGGGAGGGAGCGGCCATCCTTACGCAGAGCTGACTTTCAGGTAGAAGCAGGAATTCTTCATTACAGAGTATTTGATGTTGAGATCCAGATCTTTCACAGACTTCTCATCCAGGCAGTGAGGCCAGCCCGGGCTGTACGTCTTCCAGCTGGAGAGAGGAGCAAGAAGGTGGTCAACAAGAAGACTCAGGAGCCCACTGACTAGGGCAAGGGCAGAGGGAGGCCCTCGTCACAGCCAGCCACCTTCTGCAAGCAAGAGTATTCTCGAGCTCTGCCTTTGCCAGGCACCTACAAAGCTGAGAGGGGAGCTGCCACGTTCCCACAGTGAGACTTCTTCCCTGAGCATAGGTGACAGGTCCAGGGCTGGGCACCTAACAAGAGCGAGCCAATCAAAGTCTCTTCTGGGGAATCAGAGATTGGGGCTGTTGAAAAAGAGACATCGAGGGGGTGCCTGAGTGGCTCAGTTGGTTAGGCATCTGTTTTTGGCTCAGGCAGGTCATGATCCCAGGATCTTGGGATCGAGTCCTCACATTGGGCTCTCTGCTCAGCGTGGAGCCTGCTTCCCCCTCTCCTGCGCCCCCTGCTTGTGTTCTCTCTTTGTCAAATAAATAAATAAAATTAAAGAAAAAAAAAAAAAAAGAGAAAAAGAGACATCGAGTCCAAAATGGAGTCACTTGTGCTAAGCCCACATCCACAAACCAAGATTTAATATCTAACCTATTTGCAAGTTCAGCCTCTCCCAGGAATGTGACCTTTAACATCAGTCAATCTGGAATTATTGGGTCATCACCAGTGAGGTAATCTCCTAACAGATTCCCCACCTTACCCCACAGGAAGGTGACCTTGCCTGAAACTCTCTGCTTTTTGCTGGAGAATTCCTTTTGCTGCCTCCATCTGCCTATAAAAGGCTACTATTTTGTATGGCTCTTAGAAGTCCTTATTTTATTTTAAAAAATATTTTATTTATTTACTCATGAGAGACACACAGAAAGAGGCAGAGGGAGAAGCAGGCAGAGGAGCCTGCAGGGGTCCCGACGCAGGACTCGATCCCAGGACCCCCAGATCAAGCCCTGAGCCAAAGGCAGATGCTCAACCACTGAGCCACCCAGGCACCCCTTCAGAACTCCTTCTTTTCTGCTTCATGGGATGCTGCCTAATTTGTGAATCATTGAATAAAGCCAACTTGATCTTCAAATGTACTTGGTTGAATTTTTTTTTTTTTAAACAGGGCTGAGCCAAAGAGGGTCTCAGTCTGGATTTCTAGACTACCACATGTAAACATAAGGTTTGTTAGTGATGGCCACTTTCCGCTATGCGGACTGGGATCCAAAGAAAGCTGTTCTACAGAGAGAGAGAGAGAGAGAGAGAGAGAGAGAAACATGAAGCAAGAGAGAGAAGCATCTAGGCCCCCAGAGACAGAATCAGCTTGGTTCTGGCCTGTGAGATCTGGCTACGCTTCCAGTACTTCTGAGAGCCCCCCTCCGGTCTGCTTGGGGATCTATTTTCTCCTTACAACCCAAGATCCCTGACTTACACAGATGCATCTCAAAGATGGAGGCTGTCTTGAAGCAGGGAGTTCAGAAGGCTTCAGTAGCCTTCGGCAGGCATCCCATGGAGAGACACTTTGACTTCCATAGCTTGGGGGAGCCTGGAAATTTGCTCTGCCCAAGGCCTAAGGCATCTTTCTCAAGCAAGCAATACAGCCTGAAGACTTTCTGTGCAGTGGTAGAAATCAAGTCCCTGCAAAGCTGAGCCCCGCCCCTCTGCTCCCCACCCCTGGTGAGTTCTCGTATTCATTCAGTCATTGCCTTTGGGTTTGAACTTTCAACTTTAAAGAACAAGTTGCAGCTACAGTACCTTGTCCTAGGTGGTGGCCCAACCTGGCTTCTCAAATGTGAAGGTACAAACCCATTCACCCAGAGATTTTGGGAAAATGCAGGTTCTGATTTAGCAGGTGTGGAGTGGGTGGGCCTAACACAGATCAGATTGGTAATCTTAGCTTCTTTTGCAGAAGGAAATAAGGATTTAAAAAGTTAAATGATGCCTCCTTTCGGCAGCGCCTAGTCTAGCTCTAGGTCTCTGAACCCTTGGGTCTTTTTTTTTTTTTTTTTTTAAAGATCTTATTCATTTATTTGAGAGAGAGGCAGAGATAGAACCAGCAGGGTGAAGGGCAAAGGGAGAAGCAGAAGCCCTGATGATCCTCAGGATCATGACCTGATCCAAAGGCAGACAGAGCTTAACCGACTGAGCTACCCAGATGCCCCAGGTCTTCGTTTTGATAGGAAAGGAAGAAAGGCCACATTACAGACATATCTGTTCTCTCGCAGATATGGGGCTAGGGCGGGCTGTTTGGGTGCAGTGGTTTCTTGGGGACAGAATTCACAACACATGTGGAATCATCAGGAACCAAATGAGCCAGCAGCTACTGGACCCTCCCAGAGACCTGGAGCTAAAGGCTTCAGGCAGCGGCGGAGTGGACCAGACCACAACCTTTTGAAAACCTGCACTTGAGCACAGGTGGTCCCTAGCCCCCTGCCTCTCAGGAGCTTTCCCCCCAGGCCCCAACTCCCCTGCAGCCACCCTGCACCACCAGGGCAGCCTCTAAGGAGCTGAGCCTAGAGCAGAGGAAGAGCCCTCCTCCCACCTGCCCTGGAGGGTGAGTTTCCTGGGCTTTGGCGTGGTGGATTTCTGGTTCTGCCTGATTTCCAGAAGGATAAAACGAGCTGATGTAAGAAAAAGCCCCAGGCATTCCCAGCACTGGTTTTCACACACTGGCAGAGTCTTCCCGAAGGCTAAAGCCGTTCTGCTGCCCCCACCCTCAGGATGTGATTCAGTAGGCCTGAGGGTGTCAGTGAATTTGCATTTCTAACAAGCTCCCGGATGCTGTTGTCTTAGAAGAGGACCACTGGCCGGGACTTGAGTTGGTGTCTCCCAGGGCAGCCCACCCCTCGGAGGCCAGCGCCACCCCACCCCACCCCACCCCCCCCGCCACAGTGGCCCGCTCCTCACTGGTACGAGTCCTGCCTGGCCTTCAGCTCGTCTTGGCGCTGTTGCTGGAGGATGGGGTGGTCGTCCGCCCAGGGGACTTTGGCTGTGAGAGCACAGGAGAGGGTCAGGGGGGCAGGGACCCCCGCCCCACCCCCTCCGGCCCCAGATGCTCCGCCCCTCGCCCCCGGTCCTATCAGCATCCCTGCTCCCACACGGGGCTGGCCCCTCCCGGTCCCTGGGGGCCACACCCGCCGGCCTCTCTTCTCCCGCGACCGGCTCACCGGCCCCCGCGCGCAGCGCCAGGCTCCCCGCGCCCTCCAGCCACTGGTAGCAGGGGAAGCGCAAGGGGGCGCCCTGGGGCGGCGTGAGCTGGAACCAGCGGCAGAACCAGGCGTCCCGGGCTACCGGCCCGACCGGGGCGGGCAGCAGCAGGGGCGCCTTGTGCACGCGCAGCAGCAGCAGCGGGCCCACGTCCTGGGGGGACGCCACCTGGAAGTCCTCCACCTGGAGGGGAGAGATTTAGGGTCGGAGGGGGCGGCCCCTGCTCCCTCCTCCGCCTCCACCCCGCGCCGCGGTGCACTCACAGCGCCCGCGCTGAACTCCTTGCCCGGATGGTCCAGGCGCAGGGGGGGCGTCTCTCCCCGGGTCCCCACGAGGCTGACGGCTATTTTGTTCCACGTGCCGGCCCCGATGGCGTCCCCAGTGGACACTGTCACGCTGAACTCGGCCATAGTTCCAGCCCAAGTCTGGCTGTCTCCTGCGGCTGCTGACAGCTTTAAAGCTGGCGGCTCAGCCGGGGACACGCCCTGCCCCTCCCTGCCCCGGTCACCCGCTGCGAGTGCCCACGAGCCCCGCGAGCGAACGCGGGGCGGCCCCGGGACAGAGAGGGGCGGGGCTGGGAGGGAGGGATGCTCAGCCTGCAGGGTCGAGCAGGATCCGGGGGTCCTGAGGTTTGGGGACTTTTTTTTTTTTTTTTTTTTTAAAGATTTATCTACTTATTCATGAGAGAGACACACACACAGAGAGAGACACACAAAGAGGCCGAGGGAGAAGCAGGCTCCCTGCGGGGGGAGCCCGACGTGAAACTCGATCCCAGATCCTGGGATTAGGCCCTGAGCTAAAGGCAAATTCTCAACCACGGAGCCATCCAGGCGTCCCGTCTATTAATGTTCTTTTTTTTTTTTTTTAATTTATGATAGTCACACAGAGAGAGAGAGGCAGAGACGCAGGCAGAGGGAGAAGCAGGCTCCATGCACCGGGAGCCCGACGTGGGATTCCATCCCGGGTCTCCAGGATCGCGCCCTGGGCCAAAGGCAGGCGCCAAACCACTGCGCCACCCAGGGATCCCTCTATTAATGTTCTTTACCCAAACAATCTATTCTGAATTATGATCCTTTGTCAGGCCAGGTTTTCCATTTATCATGTAAACTATATGCAAGAACTACACTTCTCTAATATATTAAAAATTTTTTTATTTGTAGGTCACTCTTGTGGTATAAGTCAATATTGTACATGTGCATGTGCCAGGGCACACAGTGAGGCTAAGGAAAAGTAGGAATGCTTTACTGTTTTCCCACCCTAAAATACCTCACTGGATTCCCTTTGTTTGTTACTTTCTGCTTCCTTTTCCCTTTTATAAATTTAAATGAATTTTTTATTTTATTTAAAGATTTTATTTATTTATTTATTCATGAGAAACAGAGAGGCAGAGACACGTAGCCACCCAGGTGTCCCTAAAAGAATCTATTTTAAAGGAGACTTTATGTCACTACTGTAAATTGAAAATCAGCTTCAGTAGTGCCTGAGGGACTCTGGGGGTTAAGAATCTGCCTTCAACCCGGGTCATGATCTCAGGGTCCTGGGATAGAGCTCCACCTGGGGCTCCCTGCTCAGGGGGAAGTCTGCTTCTTCTTCTCCCTCTGCCCTTCCCGCTCCCCTTCTCCCCAGCCTGTGCTGTGCTCTGTGTGTGTGTGTTTCTCAAACAAATAAGTAAAATCTTAAAAAAGAAAAAACAATCAGTTTCAGTTGCCATAGAGAGGGTCCCAGTAGACACAAGTCCTATGAGAACAGAGTTACTCAACTCTAGGTGGATTCTGTTTGCCAGTAGTTTGTTCCTTGTTTTAGGGAAAGACATTCACAAGGTATTGGCAGTCTCTCTCTGGTGTAATGACAGTTGACTTGTGATTCACTGTGACCCCACACCTCCTAGGCTCTGGCCTAGAGCACTCTTGTGTTCAAGGCATGCCAAGTAGACCACTTGCATCACAACATAGATATCAGGACCATGGGTGCTTGTTAAAAATGCCTCCCCAAGCCTGCCTACCTCACACCAGGGAGGCTGTCTCCAGAGATTGAAAGTGGGGAACGTACGTTTTCAAGAGACATAATAAGGTGATTCTTCTTCAGACTTCCTGCCCCAGAGCATTTCAATATTTGCCTCTGTTCTGGCCCACAGCCCCGGATGAGCTGGCAGGGTCTTCCGGGAGCTGTCATCGGACCATTTGAGATGCAGAGGAAGGAATCAGAGCTCTGATGGGTAAAGGAACTTACTCGAAGCTTTAAAATACCCATCAGATGATGTGTGCCCTTGCTTTGAATTCCTGAATGATTTGGCTCCTTCCTATCTTCATCCTCCTTCTCTCCCTGCCTCCCTCCTCCACTTCCTTCCTTCTTTCCCATCTCCTTTTCTTCTTTCTTTCAAATTCTAAAATTTTGATCAAAGCTATAGATGCACACAATTCAAAGAAACAAACAGGAGCAGCCCAGGTGGCTCAGTGGTTTAGCGCTGCCTTCAGCCCAGGGCATGATCCTGGAGACCCAGGATTCAGACCCAGGATCGAATCACGCGTCGTGCTCCCGGCATGGAACCTGCTTCTCCCTCTGCCTGTGCCTCTCTCCCTATGTGTCTCTCATGAATGAATAAATAAAACCTTAAAAAAAAGAGAGAGAGAGACAGACAAACAGTTCTGGAAGTTTCTCACTGACAACAGGGGTTCTCTGCCCCACCCCTGCTGTTTTCCTCTCATCAAAGACAATAGCTTTCCTCTCTTTTAGTTTGTATTCTTGGTATTGATTGCCACATCTCAAACAGCTCGCAAGTATCACTTATTTATTGTTTTTGTTTTGTTTTGTTTTCAGCTTTAGGAAGAGAGGATTGCTGGCCTCCCTCCTAGCTCCTATGACACCTGCAAACCTATCTCACCTCACCTTCAGATAGAAGTTCAGTAGGACTGCAGCAAACCAGCACTCAGTAGTCATGTGATTTGACTAGGTGGATGCTTTTCATAGGGGGGTTTATAGTGAACTATAGGGTTATTTTTTTCTTGCCTACAAAACCCTTTCTGTCTTCTCTAGGTAATAATTATCTACTTGTTATTATTTGTCTAATTGTCTAGATGCTTGTATTAACTTTACCTGTCATCTGGATCCCCAAGCACGCTCAGGCACATCAGATACTCCCAGGCTGTCACCAGCAGTGCGGTGCCCTCTGGCTCCCTACTTAGCTGTCATCCTGAGCTCTGGCATCGTTCCCCCCCACCCCAGGGATTCCGTCCCCACTAGTGCACCCGTCTCCTGTACCCCAGGCTTTCCTCTTTCTCGGCTTATTTCATTTCCATGGAGCACACTCTTCACTAGCTAGCTGCTTCAAAAAGGGTACAGGGGAGGGACGAGAAGCTTTCAAGACCTCGCATGTCTGGAAACGCCCATAAATCCACCCGCACACCTGCATGATAACTTGGAAGTGATTCTGGTTCCGAATCTGGAGAGCATTGCCTCACGGAAGCAGTATTGCTATAAAGAAGCCTAAAGCCATTTGGATTTCTGGTTCTTTTCATATGACCTGATGTTCCCTCCAGAAGCTTTGAGGATCTTCCCTTTGTCTCTTGGGCTCTGTAACTTCATGATGACCCACGGCCATCATTTCCTCTTTGTTCAGGCCTCTTACTAGGACTTCTCAATCTTGAAGCTCATGTCCTTCACCACGGGATTCTTTCTTCTCTTCATGTCATCTAATGTCTTGTTCTTGGACTCTGATGATTTAGATGTTGGATCTCCTGCACTGGTTCTCCAATTTCTTTAATTTTCTTCCCTAGTTTCCATCTGGTTGCCCTTGGTCAATTTCTTCAACTTCCTCTTCCAATCGATTGCGTTTTTATTTTATTTTATTTTTAATAAATTTTTATTTATTTATGATAGTCACAGAGAGAGAGAGAGAGGCAGAGACACAGGCAGAGGGAGAAGCAGGCTCCATGCACCTGGAGCCCGACGTGGGACTCAATCCCGGGTCTCCAGGATCGCGCCCTGGGCCAAAGGCAGGCGCCAAACTGCTGGGCCACCCAGGGATCCCATCGATTGCGTTTTTTTAAAAAAATTCTATCATAGTTTTCATTTCAAGAGCTGTGTTTTTTTTTTGTTGTTGTTGTTCTATGCATACATTCTCTAATAGTGCCCTGTTTGTGTTTCATGGTTGCAATGTTTCATTTCCCTGAGGTTATTAATGCTGGGATTTGTTTTTGATATTTGTGGGATAGGCCTCCATCTATGTAGGTCATCTATTGTATCACCAACCAGCCAGAATCATAGTTAAAAATATGAAGAATTGGGATCCCTGGGTGGCGCAGCAGTTTGGCGCCTGCCTTTGGCCCAGGGCGAGATCCTGGAGACCTGGGATCGAATCCCACCTCGGGCTCCCGGTGCATGGAGCCTGCTTCTCCCTCTGCCTGCGTCTCTGCTTCTCTCTCTCTCTCTCTCTGTGTGTGACTATCATAAAAAAAAAAAAAGAAGAATTGTTTATTTCCTGATGATTTTACAGTTTGGGCAAGACTCCACGTAGCATCAGACAGGGTCTCTCTCCCATTTGCTTGGGAGATACCCTGCAGCTGGGGCTTCCAAATTGCCTGTGCTCACATGTCAGCGGCTGGGGGGCTGGCTGGGTCTTTCTCTCTGTCGCGTGGCCTCTCACCATTCAGTAAATTCTGCCTAGCTTCGTTACAGATTGCCTGGTCCCTGAGAAACCCAAAGCTCTAATTCCCTAGGCTTTGAAGCCTTGAGACAGGAGCTGACACAGCATTGGGGCCCACACATTCCATTGGTCACACCAAATCACCGAGGCGCTCAGAGTGATGTGGGAGGGGAAATGGACTCTTGACAGAAAAGGAAGGAATCTTTGAATACAGTTCACCTACCACAAGACCCTTAAAAAACATAAATAAATAAATCCCTTTGTTGCCATTTTAATGGACCTTGGGTAGGAGGTAAAAGTCAAAGTTTGTGTTGAACCTGGTTTTATCCAGAATAACTTTGAAGATCAACTTGTTGCATTTCTTCATCTCTAATTCCCCCCACCAGTTTCATTCCTAGGCCCCCTTCTATTACCTTTTGTTGTTTGCTGTGTGCTTCTGCCTAAGCAGGCTATATCTTGAAAGAGGCAACAGTTATGTTCTCTGGATTGTGGGGACTTTTGTGGGGGTAGAGCCTCAACAAAAAGTGGTGGGCCTGGGGGCACCTAGGTGGGACTCCGTGGTTGAGCATCTGCCTTCGACTCAGGGTGTGACCCTGGGGTCCCAGGATTGAGTCCCGCATCTGACTCCCCGCAGGGAGCCTGCTTCTCCCTCTGCCTGGGTCTCTGCCTCTGTTTCTATGTCTTTCATGAATAAATAAAGGAAATCTTAAAAAAAAAAAAAAATGTGGGCCCTTGTAAAAGTTCTGCATTCATCTTTATTTTCTTTTTCTGCATTTGTCTTACTGGTTTCTTTAAACTTGCAAAATGATAAAAAGAAGTGAACTGAATGAAGGCAATTAGAAACAGCAAGGGTACCCAGCCTCCATAACTGTGAGAAATAAATTTCTGTTTTGTTTAAAAATAAATAAAGGGCGCAGCCCAGGTGGCTCAGCGGTTTAGCGCCACCTTCAGCCCAGGGCCTGATCCTGGAGACCCAGGATGGAGTCCCATATCAGGCTCCCTGCTTGGAGCCTGCTTCTCCCTCTGCCTGTGTCTCTGCTTCTCTCTCTCTCTCTCTCTCTCTCTCTCTGTGTGTGTCTCATGAATAAATAAATAAAATCTTTTTTAAAAAATAAGAAAGAAAGAACGAGAGTAGAATAGTTTTATTTTTTTTTAAGATTTTATTTATTTATTCATAAGAGACAAAGAGAGAGAGGCAGAGACACAGGCAGAGGGAGAAGCAGGCTCCTTGCAGGGAGCCTGACGTGGGACTCGATCCTCGGTCTCCAGGGTCACACCCTGGGCCAAAGGCGGTGCTAAACCACTGAGCCACTGGAGCTGCCTGGTAGAATAGTTTTAAATAAGTTTTGCTGTGAAAGTGAGCAGAGGCATGAGGCAGTAAGAAGGCATATAAGACCGAAGGAGAGATTCTTGCAAGATGAGCAATTCTTCTTACAGTGATTCTCAATCCCGGCTTCACATTAGAACTACCAGGGGCACTCGAAAAAGCAATGCTCGGGTCTCTCTCTGGGGCCTGGGTGTTAGACCCACGGTTTTGTTTTTGTTTTTTTAAAGATTCCCAGGTGATTTTTTTAATTTTTTAAATTTTTAAAGATTTTTATGTATTTATTCATGAGAGACACAGAAAGAGAGGCAGAGACACAGGCAGAGGGAGAAGCAGGCTCCCTGCAGGGAGCTCAATGCGGGACTCATCCCGCATCCACATGCCCTAAAGCATGTTTAGGTTGTTGAGAATGAGGAGAGAAACTGATGCAAAGGAAGGGCTAATCTCAGAAGTAAAATCCTGGGAAGGTGAAAGAGTAGGGCCCAGAGCCCAGATGGGGACACTGGCCTCTCATGGGTGCAACCAGCAGGACTATTACAGGTTGGAGCAATAGACAATCCCAACTCAAATCGACTTTAGCAATAGAGGTGATGATCGGAACTGAAGTATACAGAGGTAAAGTGTTTAACAGACGCAATGAATTACGCATCCAACATCTACTCTCCTGTCTACCTTCCTCCTAGAACCCAGATTTGGTTCAGAGTAGGAAGGTAGCTAGCCCCAGTGCTGAACTGTGGCATGTCAAGGGTGACAGTTTTGTGCATCCTCCACCTTGGGGTTGTCATATGGCCGCGCCAAATAAGACTAAGACTTCTTGCCTTTCCATCTCTCCTCTCTGCCTTCTGCAGCATTGGTTCCCTATAGTGTGGTGGTGACAGGGGCAGTTCCAAACCTCGCATCCTCACACCACACCAACTAAGAGAACAGAGGCACTTTTCTTTAGGTAGCACCTATGAAAGAGGGCTGACTTTTTCCTTTTCCAAAAATTTGTCGAATGTCTTTTCACCTCATCCTTTTTCATTGCTCTAAATGGGTTACACTAGGATCCCCAAACCAACCAATGTGGCCAAGAGGATGGAACCCAAAAGTCAACCAAAGGAGTATCCCAAGGTGAGTCCCACTCAACTATACACAACTACATGTAAATGAACACAGCTGAATGGGAGAATGGGTGGTTTCACTAGGGAAAGGTGAAGGGTTGGTAATAGGAGGAAGAGAAAGATTAGGCAGCAAAACGTAACAGAGAGATACACCTTCTATTGTTGTAGATGGGGGTTAGTTGGATGCAGTTGCAGGATGGTCTGTTGTCTGGGAAGAGGATGATGAGGGAGCTCTTTTCTGGTTATTTTACTTTGTTGCTGAGATATGGGCAAAGTCTTTAGCTGGGAGGGGTCTGCAAACTTCTGTGTGTTAGGCCCTGCACTGGCGCCAGGAGTGACAAGATAAGCAGAACAAGTCCTTGTTCTCCAGTCACTCTTGATTTGGTGAGAAAACTGTAGGGCCCACGGGGAGCATAAAGGACAGTTTGTGGATGGCAGCACCCATACCCTTTTTTCTGGTGACAAGCCCCTTGCCCTGTAGAGAAGAGCCCCTTCCCATTCTCAGTTCCAAATGGATACAGTGGAACTGACTTCACCCTCTGGCTCCAAGGGCAGGCACATTATCCAGTTCTACTCAAACAGTTTGGGGCAGAGTTTGGGAATTGATTCAGGGTTGAATAGGTGGTTTTGTTTAGGCCAGTAAGAATCAGTCCTAGGATTTTCTGTCTTTGAAATTGTCCTTTTTTTTAAAAGATTTTATTTATTTATTTTAAAGAGACAGCGTGTGTGCATGCAGTGGGGAGGGGCTGAGTGAGAGGAAGAAAGACTCAAGCTGATTCCTCGCTGAGTGAGGATCAGCCCCAATGTGGGGCTTGATCCCATGACCCTGAGATCATGACCTGAGCAGAAACCAAGAGTCAACCGCCCAACTGACTGTGCCACCCAAGCACCTCTGGATTTTTTTTTGTTTGTTTGTTTTTTTAAGCACTTTCATTTCCTAGACTTGTGAAGTTGACAAGATACTTCTAAATCTTAAAGCTGCTGCTGACCATTTCTGTAACCATTTTGGGAGGGCCCATCTGAGAATGAAGACAAGAGGAAATTATACCTGAGGATTATATAGAGACACTTCATGTGAGCTCCCAGATACAGCCATGCCTGTAGTGAGATGTAATACTCATGAACTCTTGAACCCTTTCAACCAGAAGAATCCTGACTAGTACAAAGGTCCATGTCAGACATGAAAGTGGGGCATATCAGAGAAAGCTTCCTTCAGGTAAGAATGTTCATACTGCAGGGTGCCTGGGTGGCTCAGTGGTTGAGCGTCTGCCTTTGGCTCAGGTCATGATCCTAGGGATCAAGTCTTGCATCAGACTCTTCATAGGAGAGCCTGCTTCTTGCTCTGCCTATGTCTCTGCCTCTCTCTCTCCCTCATGAATAAATAAAGTCTTTTAAAAAAAGAATGCTCACCTGCATTTTGTAGGATGATCAAGATGTAGATGGAGATGAGAAGAGTGCTCCAACCCACCTGCCACCACACCCATGTATTTGATTCCTAAATTGAGAGCACCAGATGCCTCAGTCTCTTCTGTACGATTCATCCTCACATTGTCCACTTCCTGTCACTCTCCCTGAATGGGTCTCTTAAACACTCATTCTTGCCATGTATCCATTCGACAAGTAAATATGAGTCTAGACCAGGTGAGGCACTGAGTTGGATATTGTATGGAAGGGGAAGGATGTGTGACAAGGTTAGAGAACAAACATGGTGGACACTCAGCCCCTTCCCATTTCGTGCCCACTGCAGACCTTGCCAATCAACCCATGTATTTTTCTTCTTGAGCCCAAAAGTAACCTGAGAATCTTTGTCATTGCAGCACTCAAGACAAGCACAATCATCTGATTGGAGTCGGCATTTATGATGAAACCTATTGTCATCCTCAAGGTAGGGTATGGTCCAGGGCAATATGGATTCAGAAGAGAAGGGAGATGGGATCGAACCACTCCAGAGATCAGGGAGACTGTAAGTAACAGATACCCATGAGAGAGAACTTGAGTGAAAAGGAGAAATTATTATAAGGACACAAAGCTGGAGATACAGGTAAGCCTTGGGGACAGCCTAGAGGCAGAGACTGGAGCATTATACAAACTCAGGGAATTCCCTGTCTCCATCTCTTTTCTCCCTTGACCAGTTCTTTCTGTTTCCAGTCCACATGGTAGAGATGGCTGCCACACCATTCATGTTCACATATTCTTTTTTTTTTTTTTTTTGTATATTTTGTTATTGGAGTTCGATTTGCCAACATACGCACAACACCCAGTGCTCATCCCGTCAAGTGCCCCACTCAGTGCCTGTCACCCAGTCACCCCATCCCCCCACCCACCTCCCTTTCCACTACTCCTTGTTCATTTCCCAGAGTTAGGAGTCTCTCATGTTCTGTCACCCTCTCTGATATTTCCCACTCATTTTCTCTCCTTTCCCCTTTCACTATTTTTTGTATCCCCCAAATGAATGAGACCATATAATGTTTGTCCTTCTTCGATTGACTTATTTCACTCAGCATAATACCCTCCAGTTCTATCCACATTAAAGAAAATGATGGGTATTTGTCATTTCTTAATGGCTGGGGAATATTCCATTGTGTATATAGACCACATCTTCTTTATCTTCACATCTTTCAATGGGCACCAAGGCTCGTTCCACAGTTTGGCTATTGTGGACATTGCTGCTATAAACATTGCGGTGCAGGTGTCCTGCCATTTCACTGCATCTGTATCTTTGGGGTAAATCCCCAGCAGTGAAATTGCTGGGTCGTAGGGTGGCTCTAGTTTTAACTCTTTGAGGAGCCTCCACACAGTTTTCCAGAGCGGGGCTGTACCAGTTCACATTCCCACCAACAGTGCAAGAGGGTTTCCCTTTCTCCACATCCTCTCCAACATTTGTAGTTTCCTGTCTTGTTAATTTTCACCATTCTCACTGGTGTGAGGTGGTATCTCATTGTGTTTTTTTTTTTTTTTTCTCATTGTGGTTTTGATTTGTATTTCCAATGTTTACATATTCTCAGTCTAAGACAGCAGATGGGTTTAGAGCATCTTGGTTCAAATTTCAAGTTCCCCAGTAAAGGGTTCTCAGTGACCCAGTTTGGGACAAGGATCCACCTTGGCCCAAGTTCCTCTGTCCAAAAAGAAGGAGTCAGACAAGATGCCAGGCTGGGTGTGTGTCCAGCCACGTTGGTGGTGAAAATGAGCTGTGGGGATACTGTAGATTTTTTCAGAAGTATGTGAGGAAGTGATTTCTGGCCAACAGAAAATCCCAGGCAATAAATATTCCCTGTATCATTCAATGAGGTCTCCTTGTAGGAGGTGAGTTTTAAACTCGTCATGAAAAATTGGTACAATTTTAATTAGCAGAGCTGAATGAATAGGATATTCTAAATTCAAACTAGCTTGATAAAATATGGGAATATACCAACTTGTGTAACTGGAAAGTTCAGCAGTAACCGGTTTCAGGCTTGGATGGATCCAAGTGCCCAAAACATGTGTCAGAAATTGTTCTCCCTCACTGTTTCAGTTCTGCTTTCTTCTGTGTGGAACCGTGCTGACTGTATTCTCAGGTAAACTCTTCCCAAGTGGTGGCAGAGATGGTTTGCAGCACCTGTGGGCTTCTATCCTGTCAGCTTAGCGACTGCAGCACAAAAACCAGTGCAGTGTCTCCCTGTTACTACCTCTAACAAAGGTCCTGGGGCTGACCCTCACTGAACCCCCCTTGGTCACAGAGTCCAAGGCAGGGGCAGGAGTTAGCTCCACACAAACCACATGAGCTGAGGGTAGAGATGAGTGGATCCCCAAAGGAAAATCAGATGTAGCTACTAAAAAAAGGAGGCAAAAACACCATCTGTCTATTCAGCCTTTTCTGGGCAGAGTCCCTCTCAGAAACTACCTGTCAGTGAGTTGCTGACCTGAGGTCTTTCAAAGCTCTTGGCAAAGGTTTAGAGGACTTCCTAAGTGGAGAGGTGTGCTCTGGTTGTTCATGACTGCATGATTAAGTACACTAAACTTAGTGGCTGACAGCAATCATTTGGTGCCCCATGATTTTGCATAACAGAAACTTGGATAGGGCTCTACTGGGTGGTTCTTCTGTTTCCTATGGCACCAGCAAGGATACTGGGTCCCCTTCAGGGCAAATGGGTTGGAATACAGGCTAAAGAGAAGTTCATTCCTGTGTCTGACAGCTTGAAGTGGATGGCTCCAAGGCTCCACTCAGCTGGGACAGTCAACAGGTACAGGTGCACATGGCCTCTTCAGCACCGTGACTTCTTAACAACAAGGCTCAAGGTCACAAAGAGTCCAGGAGGCTCAGACAGGAGGTGAGAAGCTTCTTATGATAATCCTTTTTTTAAATAAAGGATTTTATATATTTCTTCATGAGAGACACAGAGAGAGGCAGAGACACAGGCAGAGGGAGATGCAGGGGCCGGGCTGGGAGCCCAATGTGTGACTCGATCCCAGGATCCGGGGATCATGCCCTGAACCAAAGGCAGACACTCAACCACTAAGCCACCCAGGTGTCTTTTGTCTTAGAAGTCCTTAGATGCCCCTTCCGACATTCCCTAGGGCCAGGGTAGCTTCCAGGGGGAGGAGATGGAATCTCCACCTTTCAGTGGGAGAAGTGCAAACAACATCATTTTTATCTCTCCCAGTCCCGACCAGACTGTCATGATATCATGACACGGTGACGGAATGATGGAAAACGGGTGTTGACTGGTGATGATCTATCCTCGATTATCCATGCTGCCTGCGGGAGACTGGCTGTGGCAGGTAGGTTCTCTGGGGAGAGAGCAGAGGCCCGTGCAGGCTGCTGCAGACAGCGGAGTTGAGGAGAGGGACCCCTGCTCACGGCGAGGGTGGGGGGGGGGGGTGTCCAGGCCCAAGAGAGGCCAGAGGAGCTTCGGGACCCTGAGCCCCCGTATCCGGGCCAATTCTGGGGTCTCGACCTCCTCCCTCAAGGCACAGGTGTCTCTGTTCCTCACATTGGCTCCACTCCTCATTCCTCTATTCTCTTTTTCTGCCCCTTACCTTTTTATTACCGCGACCCCGTATTGACCTGATTCTAACCCCCACCCCTCCTAACTTGAGCCTTCCGCTCGAGCGCTGCCAATCACTTCTCACTTCTCTCCACACTTCCCTCTTCCGGTTTCCAAGACTGAGACTCCAATTGGCTCAACGCCTCTTTTTTGCACCAGGGCACATCATTGGTCACACTTCAACCAATGGCGTTGCTGGGATTGAGTCAGGTGGTGACGCCTTATCCAATCAGCTGGGGCTGGACAAGGAAGGCCACTCCCCACACGGGTGGCTGATCCAGGGCTGTGCTTTCGCAGGGGTTGCGGTCGCAGCCCTTTCACTGGGGTGGCCTTGGGTGTGTGCTTGGTGGGCACGCAACTGCGGTGTCTAAACGAGAGGTGCTGACACAACCTGGAGAAAATACTTCCCTCCCTCCGGTTCTACTTTCAGCCCCTCTCTGGAGTCAGAGGGTGCTGACGACCACCACTGCTGGTGTGCAAGTTGTGGAAGAGGCTGAGAGTGATGGAGGTGGGAGGAGAGCCACTGTTTCCCCATCCCCCGCGGCCCTCCTGCCAGCCCTCCTTGTTCCAGATGCCCTGGTTGAGCTCCGTCCCCCTTCCTGGCCCCCGGGTTGGGGCTGCCAAGACACAGGAGAGCAAAGCACAGCCTTGCATCTTGGAGCCTCCGCACCTGGGAGGACTCCCATCCCCGGGTGAAGGGCTGGTGCCCTAAACTGTTTGGTTGTTCCTTTTATGCATTTTCCAAACTCATTAATCCAAGTCATCAGAAATCCCAGTCTGCTTTGACTAGTGTGGGGAGGAAGTGGCCCTAGCCCCAACCATGGCCTGGCCCCCAGCACTGCCTGTAGGTCCCAGGCCTCTGGCCCAACCCTACCTCCTTTGAGCACCTGCTTCCCCTCCCCTAGTCCTGTAATGACCTCTCCTGTCCACGTGCTGTTTGGGACCCAGCATGCCGGAAAGCACCTCGAGAACACCAGAGAGGAGCTCTTTCCTTGGGGTCTCCACACTCAAGGACTCTGAGGGGCTAGAGCCCTAGGGGATCTGGGATTCTTAGAGACCTCCTTCCTCTTGAGCTTCCTCTTTGATCCCCACACTCACCAGAGTCACCTCAAATCTTCACCTGACTCCTTAGCTCCCATCCTCTTGCGGCTAGCAGATGCATGGCTATCTTCATCCCTGACCACACCGAGGACATAGGAAGAGAAAATCGTTGGCAGATTCTTCTTCCCAGTGAACACTTGCAGACTGCACCTCTCTTACTCCTACTTGGAGGAAGAGGCTGGGCCACTGCTCTCTAAATCTGTTTCCCCATTTCCTCAGGGACTTGGTCCCATTGGTGTTTGCCTCCTTATTAACAGCATAGAATTTAGGGCCTTGGGAAAATTACAATCCTATTATTTAATAACCAGGCAACCTGGGTGACTCAGTCATTTAAGTGTCTGCCTTGGGCTCAGGTCATGATCTCAGGGTCCTGGGATTAAGCCCCATCTTCAGGCTCCCTGTTCTTTGTAGAGTCTCTTTCTCCCTCTGTCCTGCCCCTGCCCCTGCTCTCTCATTCTCTCTCAAATAAATAAATAAATCTTTAAAAAAACAACAACAACAACAACAGGTGACTTGAGGCAGGTCATATCACCTTTCAGAGCCTTAAAGTTAGTGTTTGTAAAATGGAGTTAAAATAGGATCTACCTCATAAGGTTGTTGATACTGAACCTGATACTCATAAGGAGTTGATACTTTCATGAGTAAAGTGCTTAGTAGAGTTTCTGGCATATAGGAAGCACCCAAGAAAACAGTGCTCCTTCCTTCTTTTCCACATGCCCCAAAGATGACCTCACTCCCTATTTTATTGAGAAAACAGAAAGCTCCAGTGGAGATTTCCAGAAATCCCCAAATGTACCTGCTCCCAAGGCCTATCCTGTCTTGCTCTAATTCTCTTACAAGGGCTTCCCCTCCTCCCACCCAAGGGAATCCCTCCTCCTAGGCTTGTATCTCCCCTGACAGACACAGGAACCTGGCTCCTCCTGGTCACCACCCTCCAGTGAGTCCCTCTCCACTCACTGCCACCCATCAGCTGTTAACAGGCAAAAATTTCTCCCTTCTTCAAAAAAAGAAACCCAACACATCTACCGATGCTTCCTCCTTTCTACAGTTCTTGAATGTCTTATACAGCCATGTTATCATGGGGTGTGTCCTCTGGCCTTTTTCTGGAAGGCATTTGACTCCTGGAAGGACCAGTTTCTGGGACTGGCTCTGGTCTTGAGATGTTTCATGATCATCCAGTCCAACCACCTCAGTGTATATGGCCATTGCCCTATATTTGGGCACCAGGGCCCAGGAAGCCACCAAGATGGAGACCAGGTTGGGGTCTCTTCTCCAAGGGCCAGAGAGGCTTCCATGACTTGGAGCCCACATTGAGAGTGAAGTGCTCAGTACTGGGTCTCTCTTCTTCCGCTTTCAGGGCCTGCCAAAGTTGGTCAGGAGCCTTTTGCTGCAGGCCTTATGGGCGCTATACAATTCCTCAGGCCTTGTTTCAACAGGAGCCACCAGATGCCCTGGTGAAGACTGGGGCAAGAGTTCTGGGTGTCCCTCCCTGGCATTAAGGCTAAACTCTAGAGGAGGAGAGTTCAGGGGCTGAGGCAGAGGACCTGCCAATGACATGGAAGAGAACCCATGTGACCCCAACTCAGACAATATGTTGATAGAAGTTAAGAGGAAGTTGTGAAGGAGGCACATGGCTTGGGAGTGGGGGTGGCAGGGGGAGAGAGTCAAGACTTCAGAGCTGATGTGCCGTGTGCCACTGGAGGTTAGAGGTGGGGCAGGGCCCTGAGTTAGGTGGTTATGAACATGTCCTAGCTTGGCTTGGTGGTTTGGATGATGAGGGAGAGTAGAAAGAAGAGCCCTTTGTTGACCTAGCAGTCTGGAGCACCATGCAATCAAGTGGACCACCAATTTTGTCACAGTGGAAAAATCATGAGAATTTTGTGATGTGTAACAGAAGTTAATTTTGTCTGGCTCTAGGAAGTGGTGTTTGGCAATAAGCCCTGTAGCTGCTGGTGTAACCTATTCATGAAATACATATTCATTTGGCCGTAAGAGGATGTCCAGCGAGCTTTTCCTGTGGCCATGGAACTAGTGTCCACAATTGAAACCATGAAGTACTAAGTAGGGAGGTCAACTGTTGGCTCGGCTCCCCTCCCTTGCATCCCTATCCCAAGGGCTGTCTGAGAGTCTGAACAACTGGCTCCCTCAACCCTCCTGCTTCCCAGGCCAGGAGCAGAGGCAGGGGTGGGGGGTGAGATGGGGGTGGGGAGGAGTTGGTGGGACATGGCATCTGGGCTGAGGGTTGCCCTTCCTCCCAACAACCACCAGGGTGGCAGCTCTTGGGAAGAATCATTTTTGGAGACTAGAGGGGCCTTCAGGAGTGGTAGGTAGGCATCTTGCTGCTGGCTGGGGGAGGCGGGGCTGCAGAACAGAAAGGAGACTGTGTGAAGACAAGATCGTGGGGGTGCCCACCACTGTTGGACTAAAGGAAAACATGGCTGCTGCCTTCCGAGGGGTCTTCGGGGGTGACGAAGGCTTAGGGGAAGCCAAGCCTGGAAGTGGTCCCCAACCCCCAAGAGACCACATTCAGGACAGATCCAAATGGATCTTGTGGAGATCCTCAAGCTGATCCAAATTTGAAGGCCCTCTTTAGGAAAAAGAATACAAAATTGGGTGGTGGTGGGGAGGTGCTTGGAAGGGGCTTATGCAGGTGAGGGAGCCCATGAAGTTTCCATTTTCTTGGCTTCGTGTTGAGCTCACCTCTGCAGGGGCATGTGGAGTGGGCACGGTACCCCCAGCTGGTGTCTGCAGCCGCAGAGCCAAGGTGAGACCAGGAAGTTTACCCAACAGGAGACTTCCTCTGTAGTATCCACTCGCAGAGTGAGGGAGTAGGGGTCCTAGGATCAAAGTGTACCTCCCTGACCCTTCCCTCCTGACCAAGGAGCCAGAGTTGGGAGAGCAGGGAAGGGCCAGGCATGTACTCCCAAGCCTACCCACACCCTCAGGTCCCTCAATGGGCGTGGTGAGGAGCCAAGATGTTTGCAGCAAGGAGGAGAGTGGAGTTCTCAACTGGACCAGCCTTTTGGGGGTACTGATTGGAGAAACGTGAAATGTGTCCGTATCCCGCCAAGTCAAAACTCTTTAATAATCCTCTTACAGAGACAACAATTTCAGAGTTTAAAATGCGTTCTTGCAGAAAACAGTCAAGAGGGCACGAGGCAGGATTGCCTGTAAGATAAACATCTCCGCGGCACCTTTGACAGGCAGCTCAAGGGCCAGAGTCTGAACTCTCGGCTTTGCTGATCTCAAGATTTGTCAGGTGTGTGGCCCTGGACAAGTCATTTCACGGCTGACAGTCTTACTTTTCAAGTGTGTAAAATGGGTCATCTGAAGATTAAAGACAGAACATGGGGATATGGTTTTTGAATGGCCGTATCAACATCCGTGTGAGCACAACGCTTACATTACAAGGGACATCACCCCCTTTTGTGAGTCCGGGGCCAAAGACATAGGCTCAGGGAAGGGTGCTGAGATGAGATGTCCCTGGTGACATAATGTCTTTAGTTTGGAAGGGTGAGTCTCCAGACTGAAAAATAAGCCCTGCCCTGGGGGAACCAAGGGATCCCAGATGTCACAATTGTACTCCCCCTCAATTTCTCTACTTCCTTCTGTACTCAGGGAGTGGGGGAGCCACCTGCCCCACCAAAACCTGCCTGTCAAAGCCTAGTCACTTAATTCCCAAGGGTGTCCACGGCCAGCACGGTGCTGAGCTTTGTGTTGAGCTCACCTCTGCAGGGGCAAGTGGGGTGGTCACGGTACCCCCAGCTGGTGTCTGCCGCAGAGCCAAGGTGAGACTCAGCACCAGTCAGAGCTCAGCACCAGTCTCACGGGCCTTGTCTCTGAGGTCGGACCTGAGTCTGGCTGCTGGGGCAGCACAGGAGTCCAGCTCCCCCCAAGTCCTACCCTTTCCCTGAGTTAGGTCCTCGTAATTGGAATTTTCTGGCCCAGTCATAGGGCAGAGAGAGGCACTGGCTGACACTTGGTGGAGTCAGGGCCCGGAGGCTGTGTCTTCCCAGCAGCTCGGCCTGCGTTCCCTGCCTCCCTCCCAAGCCAGCCGTTTCTGCTTTTCGTTCCTGCTAAACCAGTCCAACCCCCACTGCATCATAAGCCCTCTGAGGAGTGCGTCAGGACACTTTTGACTGCCAAGAACAAAACCCAATCCGGTCTGGCTTAAGCCCACGGCTAGCCCGTGGTGCCCGAACGGCCCATCTGGCTTTAGGCCCCTCGGGGTGCAGGGACTCTAGCAGGGGCAGGGAGACTGGTCTCTGCCCCTCTGATAGTGATGCCCTGTGTCTCTGCAGCCTCCCCTGTTGGGAACCCCAGAGAAAAAAAGGCAACTTCTTCACCCAGCTTCCAGCAGCATCTGAGCACCAAGCCTCCTTGCTCCACCCACGTCATCTACCTGTCCTTGAAGCAATTCTGCTGGCAGAGGGAGGCAGAGGGATGCAATGATTGGAGGGGGAGGCCTGGGGTCAGTTCCAGGGGGACTGGCGATGGGGCATGGGGAAGCCACGAAGGCACCGCAAGATGCCCATCACGAGTCTTCATGTCAGAAACAGACAGAGACAGTGGAGCTCCGAAATGATGGATGACCAATGAGCCAGTCACTCCCTGGTGGCTTTGGGATTGTCTCTTCTGCTCTGATGCCCCAGTGGCAGGCTCTTGAGGGGTGAGAGGTGGAATGCGGGTCATGAAGTCCTGTGCAGAGATCATGGTCCTTAGCTTCTACATTTGCAGCCCTGTTCCTTCCATCTTGGACTCTGGCTTCCATGGGTCATGGTCACAGAATAGCTCTGCTATTGTCTTCCCTCTCATCTCCCTCCAACTGCCAAAGGATGAGGCCATACCACCCTTTTCCAGAGCCTCGGAACCCCTGGTCTTTTCTAGAAGCTGGAAAACCCTGAGGCTTCCCTGCTTAGCCTCAGAGCAGACCCTCTGAGCAGAGTAGTTGCTGGGATGGGGGGCTGATGGCCTCAGCTCACTTCCCCTTGCCTCTGCCAGCTTGAAGCCTTACCCCTATCTGAAGCCCTGCTAGGAAATGCCAGGTTTGAACGCTTTAGGTAAGGGGGTGTTTGGACACCCCGGGCTGAAAGGATCACATATGATGAAATGGAAGAAAGTACACCTTTATTTCAGCCCCCACCCTCCCAGGACCCAACACCATGGCACATGGCCTGGCATCCACAGCACACAGTCCAGAAGATCCCAGTGAACAACAGCCCCACAAGGCAGCGAAACGGATCCCCCAGAGGGGGGTCCCTGGGGTCCACTGCAGGTGAGGATGGGGAGCAGGGCCCAGACCCCGAGGAGCAGCAGAGAAAAGGTGCCGAGTGAGCCCGGGGACATGATGGGGAGTCCCAGCTACAGGATCAAAGCAGCAGCTGCAGGAGGGCCCTGCTTTGGCCATCACCGGTCCTGGCTACAGAGCCGCCACACAGGCGGGGACAGCCCCCAGTGTGGGTCCTGGGGATGGACAGCCAGCAGAGGTAATGTAAACACATCTGAAGGTAGGGAGTGCCTGATGACCAAGCAGGTGCTCTCGGGGCTGGGGGGGTGCCCGGGGCCCAGGAACGACAGGGGCTAGCAGGTGAAGAGGACTGGAGGGGGATGGGTAGCAGGGTCTAGGACCCTGACTGGGCCCAGGAAGGAAGGTTCCAGGGCAATGGCAGAGAGCTTCAGGGACCACAGGGAGGAAGTATGGGCCGAGAGAGGGGAGACGGGGCAGGGAAGGGAGCAATCTCTGCTCAGCTGAGACTGAGGTCTCCGGACAAGGCAGGGTTGAAGGTGGGAAGGGACCTGCTAAGCCCTGCTGCCTCCATGTTAACCTGGCCCCAACCAGGTTTGGGCCCCAGCTCCTCCTCCTCTGACAACTGTCCTGCCCCAGCCTGCCCACACTAGTCCTCTCACACATAATCCGGTAATCCCCGGGTCAACTCTGCCCTGAGGTTCCCTGAATCACAGGCCATCCTCACAGGTGGGACGGAAGGAGACAGAAAGGGTGGGAGTGGGGGATACTGGGAGGGCTGGTGGGGGGCGGCAGGGGGGCCGGGGAAGAGACAGGGGAGCGAGGGCTACAGCCACATTGTCAGGTCCAGCGCCAGAGAGGCAGTCTGTCCCCCATCCCTGGGACCAAAGTACAGAGAAAGTCTGAAGGGAGATATTTAAGAACGTACATAATTAAAAAACAAACAAACAAAAACCATGTGCGCACACGCATGCGCACCTGCATGTGCATCAGGGTTTTTTTTTTTAAGCCTTGAACTCATCATCTCCAGACTTGGTTAAAATGTTTTGTAATTGAGCTAAATTACTCACTCTAGCAGCACCACCTCAAGTAACCAGAACCTACAAGTGCTGGGGTTTTAGAGTTCTTCTACATTCGTTCTCAGCCTTTAGGGAGGAAGGGGGGAGGTGCTACGGAGCTGGAGGATCTCACAGACAGGCAGGAGCATCGCCAGGAGCCCGACCGCAGCTACGCCGCTGGGGAGTCCTGAGCTCAGATGCCCACAGGCACCAGACAGAAGGACTGACGTTTAGAAAATCTTGGGGCGTGGGGCACCTGGGGAGCTCAGTGGCGGAGCTCAGGGCCTTTGGCCCAGGGCATGACCCCGGGGTCCTGGGATCAGTCCTGCATCGAGCTCCCCGCAGGGAGCCTGCTTCTCCCTCTGCCTGTCTCTGCCGCTCTCTGGGTTTCTCATGAATAAATAATACAGTCTTTAAGAAAAGAAAGAAAGAAAGAAAGAAAGAAAGAAAGAAAGAAAGAAAGAAAGAAAATCTTGGGGTCCTGGAGCCTCGGGGAGGGGCAGGGACCATGAGAACAGAAGAGTGAAGCCCTAACACTTCTAAATATTAGCTCAAAACAAGAAACAAAAAACTGCCCCAGAGACCAAGTAAAAGGAGTCTCAGGGCTAGAGTCTAGCCTGGTTTTTAATGAAATCTTAGAGATTCTCAGGATCACTTAGTGACACGATTCACAAATGTTCGGCAGGTGAGTGCTTGGAGGGGACTCGTTAAAATGCAGATTCTGATTCAAGTCAGGTCAGGGCCTGAGACTATGCATATCTAACAAGCTCCCAGGTGAGGTCGCTGCTACTGGCTCCCAACCATGCTCCACCTGCCGAGGATCAGGTTCATCTTTACACCTAGAACCTGTCTCAGACTGCTCCATCCCTGGCCAACAATGTTGCCGGTTCTGCTTGGAGACCTCCAGGGCCTGGACGCTCACTACCTCAAGCAGCCCTCTGGTTGGTTGCGGCTAACTTTCCAGGGTCTTAAGCCATGGGGAAGGGCACCCCGAGTCAGCCGTGCCAAGGCTCAGGCTCTGGAACATCACTTCCACAAAAGAAACTTCAGCTGGACGGGCAGGGTGGGGGCAGGTTGGGGTTGTTAATGCATGCTGGAAAGATCTAAGTAGAAGGGATGCTCAGCGATACCCAGTTAAGCAGTGAATGTTCTGGTTAGCAGAGTTTTGGAGCAGCCAATTTGCCTTCCTTTCCCCCAAGCCTTGAAGCCAGCTTTTCTCTGCACTTGAGCAAGTCGCGATGGGAGCAGTGTCTGACAGGCGGGGATGGACTACGGTGGAAGCTAGACAGAGGCTCATCCTTAGGCCATGTGACAGCCCTGCGCTGGAAGGGTCTCCTCCACTGCCTCTGGGGTTGGGGCCAATCCCAGACACCCCATCCCTGGGGTCTTGGGAGGCGCTGGACAGTGGAAAATCCTCACCCCAATCTCTCCTGATGGGTTCAGAGACCCTGGGGCTGGAGGCCCCGAGCCCAGTGCCCCATATCCCCAGGCCAACTCTGCTGAAGCAGCTGTCAGAGTAGGGGAGCATGGAAACCACACAGGCCACTCCTCAGTTCGCCCTGGAGGGGGAACCCAAGCACAGAGAGTGCACGAGACTTTTCCCAAGGTCACAGATTTGCAGATTTGCAGCCAGCACCTGTAAAGGCCCGGAATCCTTTGAGGCAGAGCTGGCTAGAAGCCACTGGTGTCAGCCAGACTTTTGGTCACCTATAGCAGCAACTTTCAGGAAGAGGACCTTCCAGTACCCTGAGAGAGAGAGGAGTGTCTCAGAGGGAAATCGTGGAAAGGGGTCATGGGGGTTCCCCTAGGAAGGAGAGGGTCATGGATCAAAGTTTCTTCTAGGAAGGTAGAGACCTCTAGAGACAGCATTCATCTTGTCCTCTGATGAGTGGTGCTCCCTAGAGTTCTTATCTCTTGTGTCTCTTGCAGTCTGTGCAGCCTGGCAAGGAGGCCTGGTTAACACAGGGTAGGGGTGGCCGGAGGAGAGGTCTTGGGTCACCTTTATAGGGGTTCTCAAGTCTAGATTCCTGGACCACTCCGGACCTACTGAGCCAGAATCCCTGCAGCTGGTACTTCACTGGGTTTAGGAAAATCCCTGGGTTTAGGAACGAGCCTAGGCTCACTCCTCAGACAGGGATAGGGACCTCCGACTTGGGTGGGAAGTTCAGCAGGTAGGGCTAGGCCCTAAGGCTGGGGAAGAGGTGCCTGTTCCCCAGAAAGCATCTCCCATTGATGGGGAGCCCATTCCCCCAACTCTGGAGTTCGAGGGGGGACAGGCAGCGGGCCTTGTGAGCAGAGGGGCAGCACCTGCTCCAGCTGGCCTCACTTTCCAGAGAACTGGCCCGGCCTTGCCTTCTCCAGCTTCTGGCGCCGATCAAGAGGGATCTCCTGCAGACTGATGCCGTGGTTGCTGGCGCTGCGGGAGAGAGGGCGGTGGCTTCAGAGATGGAGAGTGGGGAGGGGGAAAGGAGGAGAGGGGCGGGGGAGGGGAGACGCGCACCCAGCTGGAGCCGGGGAGAAGGCTGGCACCTCACCCTGGTTGCAGGTCGGGCGGTTTGGGGATGGGTTTGTTGAAGCCACGTCTGCCCACCAGCCAGTACGTGTCTTCGGCGCCCTTGCCCTGGGGGAACACGGGGAGGGGAGCACTTAGGCTGCTGGGGTACAGGCAGGCGGATCTCCAGGGACCCCAAGGTCCTTCGCGTGTCGTCGTCCCCGCCCCCCCCCCCCCCCCCCCCCCCGCGCCTATAGCCTCACCTTCAGCTCCGTGCGGCCACGCACCTCCGTCTGGAAGCCCTCGTCCAGAGCGCGCAGAATCCGCACGGTGCTCATGTTCACGTGGATTCGGTAAGCTGGAACGACAAGGGAGGGGGATTTCTGAGACTCCCCTCCTGTGTCCCCCGCCCCCAGGGCCATCGCCCCCCTTGCTCAGTGAATCCCCCCCAGCCCCCCCAGCCCCACTCCACTCACGCAGCCCCGTGGACTCCATGCGCGAGGCGGTGTTGACCGTGTCCCCAAATAGGCAGTACCGTGGCATGGTGAGGCCCACCACGCCAGCCACGCACGGGCCTGCGGAGACACGCAGGGTTGGTGGCCGTGCAGGCTGCCAGGTGGCACCCAGCACCTCGGGGGTCGCTGGCACCCCATGTTCTCCACCAGCTCCCCAAGGCCATGCTCTCAATCACAACGGGGTGCCCTGGATGCGAGGGCGGCTTCAAGACAAACCCTCTCTGCCCCCCCCAGGGGGTTTACGTCCTGTCTGAGACACGTGGAGCGGGGCCCCAGTGGGGGAGATGGGCGCAGAGTCCTCTAGGTACCCGAGTGCAGGCCAATACGGATGCGCACGGGCACTTCGGGCATGTGACGCATTCGGAAGGAGCCCACGGCGCTGAGGATGTCCAGGGCCATGTTGGCGATCTCCGCGGCATGTCGCTGCCCGTTCCGCTGCGGCAGCCCCGAGGCCACCATGTAGGCGTCCCCGATTGTCTCCACCTGTGGGAAGGGGTAGTGTGGATTCAGTACTGAGCACCCCTCTCCCCCCAAGCGATTGTCCCTGGTCAGGGGTTAGTGCAGAGATCCTGGGGAGGCTTCCGATCCTGGAGGGCTGGACTGGGGTCTGGGGCAAATGAAGGAGGGGGGCCAAAGACTGGGGCAGGTGTGCTGGGGACTGGGGAAGCCAAAGGAGGCCTTGCCCCCTGCACAGTCCACCTTGTAGACGTCGTGGGAGCCGATGATGGCGTCGAAGAGCGTGTAGAGATCGTTGAGCAGATCCACCACCTCAATGGGCTCACTCATGGCTGAGATGGTGGTGAAGCCCACAATGTCACTGAAGTACAGTGTCACCTCCTCAAAATACTCGGGCTCCACCGGCGTCCCCATCTTCAGGGCCTCGGCCACAGAACTAGGGATGGCGGGAGGCGGGGTTACCCCAGACCAGCTGCATTCCAGCTGCCCTCCCCTCTACCCCTGCCCCCCTCCCCACGGGCACTGGGCACGCACGGAGGCAGCATCTGCGTGAGTAGCCTGTCGGTCTTCTGCTTTTCCAGCTCCAGCTCCTCCGTACGCTCCCGGATCAGGTCCTCTAGGTTACTGGAGTACTGCTCCAACATCCTCAGCATCGAGTCAATGATGTTGGTTTTCCGGCCCTTGTTGATGCTTTTAAACTAGTTGGAGGAGGAAGCTGGTGGGACTTGGGCTGCCCTTGAGAGCGGCTGTATTAGGCCTGAACCTCCCCTTCCTCCATCACTTTTGACTCATCACCTGCCCCCTACTCCGGGGATAATGTTTTCACACATTATGAGGAGGCATATGGGAAATGAGGGTTCCCAGAGGTCAGCTGCTCTCAGCTAGTCATTGACAGGGTGCTGGAACCAGCCCAGCCTTTGGATTCCCAGGCCAAAGGTCTTTCTGCCACACTGTGCTAAGCAATTCAAATGTCATTTGAATTGAATTAAAATTTCTCCCACCCAGAACTCAGTCTCCCACTCCAAAGGCCTCCACAGCCCCTGTTCTAGCTCTGCCCCCACCTAATCCCAGTCTTCAGACTACCCCTTGGAGAGCAGAGATCCTGATATCCTGCCTTCCTGAAGCTTCCCCAGGTGGCCGACAGGTGGCCAGCCCAGTCCCTGCCCAGTCCCAGCCCCTGACCTGGTCGAAGATGTGGCCCAAGGAGGGCCGAAGATCAGGGTGCTCTGCCCAACACTGCTTCATCAGCTGAATGCACTCCACAGGTGCCTGGTCCATGGACACAGAGGGCCGGCACAGTGGAGGGGGGCTCCGCACCCTCTCCACCACTTCTGGAGGCATAAAGGGACCGAGAGGAGCCACCTGACTCTGGCCTGATGGCTGAAGCCCAAGATGGGGGGACTCTACTGGGGTTCTTTAAATCAGAATTCCAGTGGTTGGAGGAGTGCAGTGAGGGAGGGGTTGCTGGAGCCACAAGAGGACCCTGAATCCCGGGGGGCGGGGCAGGGGGCAGGTAAGAGATGACAGGGGGAGCCTAACATCCATTGCACATAGAAGAGGGAGGGTGAGGGTGATCAAGGAGCTTGCTGACTCTCATAGATGGTAAGTAATATGGATTTGAACCAGACCAGAATGCTCTTCACCCCCTTCCCACAATACTGCTGCCCTGCTGGGGATTTGAAGGAGCAGGTTGGATCCTGGATGAGGACAGAGGCCACCAGTGAAGTCTGGGCGCCTTAGAGCCACCTGTGACCATCCCTATGCTGGGCTCTCCACTGTTCTGACCCCTCAGACCCACATAGGGGTGGCCCAGGCTCAGCTCTGGGCTTCTGGGAAAGAGGCTGGCTCCCCCCAGGCTCTAACAGCAGGCTGACTTTCTGTGCGTACTGCCAGGCCCCGGCGGGGGTGCGGGGGGTGGGGGGGTGGCGGCGTACCCTCGGGAGTGAGCTCCAGCATGGCATAGGGGGCGCTGCGACACACGACCTCCTGCATGATGATGCCCAGGCTGAAGACGTCGCCGGGCAGCGTTCCGCGGCGCTCCAGGGCCGGGTCCCGAAGCAGCTCCGGGGCTGTCCATAGCTGGTCTGGGGGCAGGGGGGGGGGAAGGGGGGAAGGGGCGTGGGCATGAGGAGGACCTCGGGGGAGAGGGGCGCTGGGGACAGACCCCCATCCTAACCGGAAAGGCCAGGCTCGCACCCACTCACCAACTCCCAGCCTGAGTCTGGCCCCGCTGCCTGCAGCTACCCCCAGGAGGGACTATGGGAAAACCAACACGGGTCTCAGAGAAGGTGAGCCCCCCCCCCCATCACAGAGCCCACCCTTCCTCTCCCCAAAGTCACAAGACCTTTTCGTGGCAGGGCTGTGGAATGGGGGGGGGGGGGCTGGAAATGACGGGAATCCCAGGGGCTTTGCGTCCCCTCAGGAGGCAGCCCAGGAATCTTACCCTCCGCGCTGGGAGGCTCCAGTAACACCCTTTGAGCTTCCATAAGTCGCGCGTGGCCGTGGTCCGTGACCTTAAGCACGAACCTCCCGTCCACCACGCAGTTCCGCGACTTCAGGCGCCCGTGGGCCACGCCTCGATGGTGCAGATACCTCATTCCCTGGGGCGGTGGGAGAAGAGGCAGCCTCAGCCCCGTGGTTTCCGGCCCTGTCCTCCCTGCCACCCCCGCACCCCCCTTACCCCGCACCTTGATGAGGTCCAGCAGGAGGGAGGACTTGAACATCCAGTCCAGCTTAATGTCCCTTTGGGCGAGGAGGTCGTGGAGGGAGCCCCGGGCACAGTGCTCTGAGACCACGGCCAGCACGCCTTCCCCCGCGGCCGAGCCACCAGCTCCCCCGCTGCCGAGGAAGAGCCCCAGGTAGAGCACCACGTTCTCATGCCGGAGCTCCCGGAGCTGGGAGGGAGAAAGTGAACGGGCCTTTTCCGCCCTGGAAGCAACGTGGGAAGGAGACCTGTTATGCAGGCCTGTTTCTGGGTGTCCCAGCTGGGAAGATGGCAGAAGAATGACCAATGGAAAGATCCGTGGGGATTTCTTCCACAGATGGCCTCTCTCTGCAGAAGGCACTAGTCGGTCAAAGGCCAGCTGTTCGGGTACTGAGTATGGTTTAGTTTCAAGTTAGGGCTGAAAAGACAACCTTGCACGGGGAGCCAGGACCCAGGCAGGTTCTGATGGTTTAGCTGTAAGACTTTGAACTGCCTGGCTTTAGGGAAAAACACCGCAGGCAGAAGCCCCTGGCACCACGACCCTCCCCTCCTTGAAGAGAGAACCAGGAAGAGGCCGCACCACCACTTTCAGAGAACACCAGAGGGGCATCTGGGTGACTCAGTGGTTGAACATCTGCCTTTGGCTCACGATCCTAGGGTCCCACATCAGGCTCCCCACAGGGAGCCTGCTTCTCCTTCTGCCTATGTCTCTGCGTCTCTCTCTGTCTCTCATGAATAAATAAATAAAATCTTAGAAAAAAATACACATACACACAAAAAACCCAAAGAACACCAGAAATGGCTGTGCTGGTGACAGCTCAGGGCTGTTTTGCCTGGTCCTGTCACTGTGTCAAGTATGTCTGAGACTCCCCACCTACCCAGGTTAGGGAGGCAGGGACTGAGCAGTCAAGCTGTGGCCCCAGAGAAGGACAGGGGCCCTCACAATCTGGGCATGCTAGGAAAACAGGGGTTCATGGGTGATGGCTGTCCTTTCTGATTTTCTTTTGGTCCAGTAAGACAAGACCTTTCATCTGAGATGCCTGCCATTAAATGGTAATTTAGCTTGTTGACCCTAAGTCATTCTGCAGCCATGGCCAAAAGCTTCTGTGGAGACATCAGGGAAGGAGGCCAGGTCGAGGCTGCATGATGTAAGGGGGGCATTACGGAGAAAGGACTAGAATACAGTCTACAGCCTGCTTGCCAGCTTTCCACCTCACTCAGTTTGCATTAACTAGGCCATTCTGCACAAGTGGCTCAACAAAACTGGAAAGCCCTTATTGTCTCACTCAACATTCATTAGGTCTCTCTAGTCTGTTCCAGATACTGTGCTGCGTGCCAAAAATGCAATGATGGGGCAGGGGGAACCCTCACTTAGCTCACAGTCCAGTGAGGGAGGCAGATAAGAAATGAACTAGAAGAACACCTGGGTGGCTCAGTTGGTTAAACGGCCAACTCTTGATTTCAGCTCCCGTCATGATCTCAGGGTCGTGGGACTGAGCCCCGTGTGGGGCTCCACAATCAGTACAGAGTCTGCTTGAGATTCTCTCCCTCTGCCTCTCCCCTGCTCATGTTATCTTTCTCTAAATAAATTAATTAATCTTAAAAAAAAAAAAAAACATGCAAGGGCAGCTCTGGTGGCTCAGCGGTTTAGTGCCGCCCAGGGCTCGATCCTGGAGACCTGGGATCGAGTCCCACATCAGGCTCCCTGCATAGAGCCTGCTTCTCCCTCTGCCTGTGTCTCTGCCTCTCTTTCTCTCTCTGTGTCTCTCATGAATAAATAAATAAGATCTTAAAAAAAAAAAAACATGCAAGCACACATTGAACATATCATGACAAGCACACCACAGGAAAGAGCTAGCATATGAGAGAGCGGAATGGGAAATCTGCTTTTGAGAGGAGGGGACACCTCCACTGAGACCTCTTGGTCTCTCCCACATTGGGGTCTACCTCTGTAGGGTAGGGCAAAGAGAGGGCAGGGAGGTTAGGAAATGATGCCCACCCCACACCCCAGCCCAGGCCCACCCTCACCTTGGAGAAGGCCATCTTGGTTGCTGGGCGGATGGCTATGTGCTGGTCCCCGGGGAATTTCTTCAGCCAAACCCAGTCTCCCTGGAGTAGAGATGAGAGCAGTGAACTCAGTTTCTTAAAACCCCACCAGGCAAGGAGCCCTAGGGCCCCTACATTTGCACTTGCCCACTGCCCCAGAACATATCTTCCCTGTGACACAGAGCATCAGGGGCAAGAGGTCTGAGGTCTGCCAGCCCACTTCACAGCTAGCCAGGAGGGAGGGAGTCCACCCTTGCAGGGGTGTCCTCACCACCCCAGATGCACTCACCAACAGCCTTATTAAACAAGCCATTGCTACCACAAATGTCACTGAAATCACAGCTCTTGGCACCATCTGTTGCCACGAGAGAGCACTGTGCTGGGAGTCAGGAGTCTGGGCTTTTTATTACAAACTGCAAAGTATAGGCAGCTTCCCTCCAAGCTCTGAGCCTCCCTATCCTTAGCTGTCAGTCGGGCTGGTGGGCTGGTTCACGGGGACACAGCCCCAGCAGTCCCACTGGGCCCCACGCTCAGAAGCGCCTGTGTTTGGTTCACCCATCTGCATTGTCACCCTGGATGAACAAGGAACCCTTCACTTTAATTCTGCCTTAGGCTTTGCGACCTATGTAGCCAGCCTCGTCTGCCAGTGAGGGATTTGGACTAGAGGGGAATCCTGGTGGTTAGGTATTGACTCCCTAAAGAGCATTTGGAAATAAATATGAGACATTCTTAATCGGGAACTGTGTTTAGCGGACAGGACAAGAGACGCTATCCATTCCTGAAGGCACAGGGTAGTCCCTTATGGAGGAGTAACAGCTTGCCCCAAATGACAATAGTGCTCCCCTGAGAAGCAGCCGGCAGTGGCCTCTAGGTGACAGGGCGGGAGCCTCTGCGTTCTCTGACACTCGGGAGCTCTAAATATCCACCGACTCTTGATTAGCTGAGCTCCCTCTGACTCTGTTCACAATTTTGCCCACATCCCACCACATTCAGATCAGCTGACCCATAGTTGAGATCCTAACGCCCTTTTATGACTTTCTTTTCTCCCCTCTAAGGCTTGCTGTTCCTGAATCTGAGCTGAACTGGGTGGAAATGCTGGATGGGGCTCTTGAGTGGGAGATAACCCCATCTGGAAACTTCCCATCCTGAATAATCCATGCCCTAGAAATGTCCTCTTTGTGACCATGAGGCCACATCCCAGATGCTGCTCTGCCCCAAACTTTCCAGGGAGGCCTGTGTCCTCTGGTAACCTGAAATCTTGGATGACTGAGGGGACAGGGACAGGGGATCCCAACAGGGCAGGGGATGGCTTCAGTGGCCACACCAGGCTGCATGGTCCCAGTACACACCCCCCCACCAGTCAGGCCTCCAGCTTCTGAGCCACTGTGATTGGCCTTCAAGGAGCTCTCATCTGGATAAAGGCTAAGGCATAATTTTGGGGCAGGAAGGAATCTCAGATGCTCCCCATTGGGGAACCCATGACCTCTCCCTAAAGCCCATTCTGGACTCCTATCACCATTTCCTGGAGCCTGCAGGATATGATACAAGTCCAGGAATAGAGCTGGGCCTGGCTAGGAGTAAGACTCACTTCAAAGAGGCCAATGTTGGAGTTATCCAAGGGCTGGCTGGGGACGCTGCGAATGTCTGATGTACTGCGGGCGGCTAGACTCGAGCGACTTCCCTGGACCACCTGGAGGGTAGAGGCCAATCAGTGGAAAGAGTCAAAGTATACTGTGGGGTCAAGTCATAGGTTGAGGTCAGCCTGAGTTCTGATGGTTACAGAGGGGAAGGGGAAGAAATCTCAATTTAGGAAAGTGATAATGATATTACCTCCTCATAGCACTGCACTTTACAGTTTACAAAGCTAACAAGTAGCTTTTCTTGGAAAAGCTAGAAACTGCCCCAGGAAAGCAGTGGGGACAGGGGCTCTTACTCTCACTGCACACCCCCAGAGCTCAGACCTGAGATGGAACCAGGGCAGGAAGCAGGCCTTCCCAGGTGGGGGCTGGGGTGAGGGCTGGCCCAGGCAGGGGAGCAGATATACAGGGAACACTTGGAGACCTGGCTCCCTGCTGTCCCACCTTTCGCGTGCTGCCCCCATGCGGGTGGAGAAAGGTGACATCGTCCAGAGTCAGGATGATCT
This sequence comes from Vulpes vulpes, assembly GCF_048418805.1. Classification (NCBI taxonomy): domain Eukaryota; kingdom Metazoa; phylum Chordata; class Mammalia; order Carnivora; family Canidae; genus Vulpes; species Vulpes vulpes. Next base: position 134,236,560 of record NC_132791.1, on the reverse strand, counting down.
TGTTGGGGCCAGAGACCATTTGGATGTGAAGTAGCCGATGTCTGGTAGAGGGAAAGGGCATTAGCGAGGAAGCTGGCAGAGGATCACGTTGGTTCAGGGGAGACCAGCTGTCCCCAAACCAAACATCCTCTGGTCTGCCTGCCTTTTGGGGCAGACCCCAATCCTCCCTTTTTCTACTCTTGAGTGGGTCCAGCCTGCTGTCTTTGCTGCACAGATGCAATTCTGGAAGGTGGGGAGCTAAGCTCACCTCCTACTTACCTCACTCCCATACTCACCTCAAATAATGGGCCAGGAACGCCCCAGTCAGCCCCATCCCAACCACCAGGAGGAAGCCGAGAAAGACAAGGCCGGGCTCCACTCCTGCAGAGGCAGTGAGAGGAGGGACACTGAGGATGGTGGCCTGAGGGAGGCGCCCTCTCTATGGAGGTTGCAGTCATGCCAGATGGCGGATGCTCTAGGGAAGGTGGATGGAAGCCCAGGACCAGGTCTGGGGAAAGGCCATGGGTTCTGCAAAGGGGAGATGCTAGAAAGGTTCCAAGAGGGCATTGGGCGGGGGGGGGGTGGGGGGGGGTGGGGTGGTGGCAAGGGAGAGGTTCTGCACAAGCCAGGGGTGTGAGAAGGCTCTGGAAGGAGTTACAGGATGAGAGTTGACTGTCTTTCACCACTTTGTGGAGGGTCTGTGTTGACTGTGACTGTCCCAGGGCAGGCATTGGAAAATGGGGTGGGGGTGGCACTGGGGTGCTCGCCCTCACCTCCGTTGCAGATGACACCTGGCTCGAACCAGCATGAGGGGTCGGACCCAGGTGTTCCTCCCCCTCTAGGGAAATGCACGGGGGTCCCAGCTGAGAGGAGGGAGCCCCGGGTGGGGTCCAGCATGTATGTGGTGAAGAGCTGGTCCCCCGCCGCGTCCGTGTCCAGCAGCACAAACGGTGGCTCCTGGGCTCCTCCCAGGGCCCCACAGAAGCCGGGGACCTGGGCATCCGGGATGTGGTGGGCTACCGCGGCTCCTGACACCCAGCCGCCCCCTGCGGCCGCCCGTGCCTGTGCGACGCCCCCCGCCAGCAGGAGGACCGCGTCGTAGATGGTGCCGAAGAGCGGGGACACCTGCGCCAGGACAGCAGGGACTCAGGGCCCGGGCTCTCCGCCCACCTCCTGGCTTCTCATGGCTCTTTTCAAGCCCTCAAGGCCCGAGGGTATAGACTGTTCACACTTCTGGGGTGCTTCCCTGTGTCCCTCAGTGGAGGCAACCTCCTCTCTCTCTCCCCATTGGCTCGCTCGCTTTCCCTCTCTCCTCATTGGTTTCTCTCTCTCTCTCTCTCTCTCTCTCTCTCTCTCCTTCTCCTCCTCCTCCCCATTGGCTCACACTCTCCGCCCCATCGGCTTACTCCTCCCCTCCTTCATTGGCTCACTCTCTTCCCCTCTCCTCTCTCTCTCCCTCTCTCTCTCTCTCTCTCTCTCTCTCTCTCATTCTCATTCTCTCTCTCTCCCCCTGGCTCTCTCCTCCTCTCTCCCCATTGGCCCACTCCTCTCTTCCTCTCTCCCCACTGGTGCGCTCTCTCTCCTCTCCTCCTCTCTCCCCATTGGCTCTCTCCTCTTCCCTCTTACCCACTGACCTTCCTCTTTCCACTCTCTCACCCCTGGTTATCCCTACTCTCCATCACCTGCAGCTCCTCTCTTCCCTTTCCAATTGGTCGTCCTGCTTGTAGTTTTAATATCATTACTTCTCATTCACCTAAAAGCCTCCTTTCCTATCTTTTGGTTGGCTTCCATTTTCTATTTTTCCTTCTTTTCTTTCCCCAAGGCTCTCACCCCATGTCATCAAGCTTATTTTTCCCAGTTTCCATCTCTCCCCAGTGCCAGGCACTGTGTAAAGTGGTAGGTAAGATAAAGTCCCTGTCCCAAGGAATCTTTCATCTAGTTAGGGAGACAGACAGGGAGGCTGAGGTAGTGCAAGGGGTGGGGACAGGAGGAGGAGGGAGGAAGAGGAGGAGAAGGCTTCTAGAAGTGACCATCCTTCAGAGGATGAGTCAGAATTATCTGGGGGAGAGGAGGGCCAGGGAAGAGTACACCCAGCAGTACAGAGGCAAAAGAGAAAGGCACATTTAGGAAACCCAAAGTTGCTCCATCTGGCTGAATGTCAGGGAAGGTGGAAGAGAGAGGAAGACCAAGAGACCTGGTAAACTGTGTGAAGACACCTGCTTCTATCCAGGATGAGAGAAGCCCCTGGGAGGCTCTGAACAGGGGTGTGGCAGAGTCAGATTTGCCAGATTTCTGAAGTTTGAACTGATTATTGGGTGGAGAAAGGCCCAGGATAGGTAAGCGTGGAAGCAGAGACTATTGGGGAGATGCTGCTTCAAGATTTTGATCAGAGGTGCTGTGTCCTGAACCAGGACAGTGTTGGGGGAATGGAGAAAGTGGACGGATTCAAATGACTTTTACAAAGTAAAACTGTCAGGACTTGACGTCTGGATGTAGGGGTTGGGGGGAAGGTGAGAAGAATCAAGGATGACTTCCTAGGGATCTCAGAAGGAGCCAGTAGCTGAGAACTGAAGATGCTTTTCACCACTTTCTCCACCCACCCCCCATCCCATCTCACCACGTTCCTGACTCTTGTTCTCCCCTTCTTATTGACTAGTCCCATCCTTCTGCTACTGGCTCCCCCAAATCTTCCAGAAGGAGACTAGGGGTGTTGGTGGAGAATATTTCAACCTGCCTCGATTCACAGCACCTTTGGGGGTGGTTAGTTTATTGCCCACTGACATCCAAACTCCCTTCCCTCTTAGTGCTTTCCAGCCCTTTCCCCTTTCTAGGAATGGTATGGAGTCAGACGGTCTGAACGGGGATTCTGGATTCTCAGGGGATCTCAGCTGGTTGTTTGGGTGTAAGCCGTGGATCTAAATGATTATGGAAACTCCTGGTTCCACCTAGGGACCTTTCTGCTCCTCACGAGATGGCAAGGCTGCCAAAAAGGTATTACCACTAGATGAAGCCCCAGAGGAAACCCCTATACATGGGGTGTGGAGATTGGATCTGGATCCTTGCTCCTTCCTGTTCTGTATTACAGATCATGTGTGGCCATGGTGCTGGAAGTGGGTTTACTTTGAAGCCGACTGCAGTGTTGAGTTCATAGGGTCTAGTGACTGGAGCTGGGCTGGAGAGGTCTCATCGTCTACACTCTAGAAGCAATCCCAACACACTAACATGGCCCGAGCAAGGTCAGAGCCTCTACTTTACCCAGAAAACGACAGAACAGGAGGGGCTGCTAGTTGGTCTCTCTCTCTACTGGTGCAGGGCTCCCGGCTCCCATTAGCTCCATCCTCCTCCCCCCCTCTCCGGCATATCCTCCCCTCTGCCCTCCTCCCTGGTCCCTCTACCTGCTGCAGATCGAGGTCCGAGGGCAGCTCCTGGTGCTCCTGGGCCCTGCGCAGGCTGTCCATCACGCTGCCCCCTGGGGGACAGTGACGCGTCAGGATGAGCACCGCATCGTGGGCCCTCCGCAGCTGTGAGCTGTTGGCGAGCGCGGCCAAGGCCTCTGGGCCCGGGGACAAGGCGTAGTGCAGCGTGTCGAAGGGCAGGAAGACCAGGGAGCCATCGGCCAGGCCCAGCTCTTCCGCAGCCTGCAGCAGACAGCGCTGCTCCTCGCCGCCCAGCAGCACCGAGTGCATCACCATGATCACCGCTGCGGACCGTCGGACACTCGGGCTCACCGCCGGCCCCGCTGCCTGCCGGCGCCCCCCCCCCGCCCCCGCGCCCTGCAGGGGAGCCTACCTCTGACTCTGGGCCCGTCCTGGACCCTCCTCAGGGCCTCCCGGGCCCCAGACAGGTCTGAGGGCTCCATGGTGGTCACCAGCGCCACGGGCAGACCCCGGGCCCTGAGCGCGGCCGACAGTGCGCGCCCCGCCTCCACCCACAGGTCCTGGGGCGCGGTGATTAGGGCCACGCGCGCCCAGCGGAAGGCGCGGAGCAGGGCGTACAGAGCATCGGCCGCCGGCGTCCCGGCGGGGGCTGTGGTGCCCCCCGCCCGCGTCCCCGGGCAGCTCCAGGGCACCAGCGCCACCCCCGCCTCCTGGGCTAATAGCTCGGCCGGCCGGCAGGCTGCGGGGTTCACCGGCCCCACGAGGCCCGAGACGCGGCCCAGCGCGGAGGACACGGCCCCCAGGGAGCCCGGCGTCCGGCATGGCTCGGGCAGCAGCGTCACCTCGAAGCGGGGCCCGCCTTGCAGGGCTGCGTCGCGGTTCAGGCGGGCGGCGGCCAGGCGGGCGGCCAGGTCCGGGCGGGCGCGGGCGAAGATGGGGTCGCAGGCCCAGGGGCCCAGCACCCCGACGGTGAAGACGGCGGAGAGGGCGGAGGGCGGCAGGAGGAGCAGTAGCAGCAGGAGCCGGAGCCGGGGCTGGGGCCAGGGCGGGGCCCCGGGGATGCCGGGCGGGGACCGAGCCCACCGCGCGGGGCCGCAGAGCCGGGGGTCGGGGAGCCCACCCGCCAGGAGGGCGCACGCGCTCATCGCCGGCTTCTGGGAGCAGAAGCGGGGTGCGATGAGCGGCGAGGCCCCCAGAACTCTCTCAGGGCCCTCTCTGCAACCCCCAGCTTCTCAAAGCCCGACTAACCCTGGAGGCCACTGCCATAGCCCCAAGTCTGGCCTGGACGACCCTCCGGGGGTTAAGGGCATGGCCTGGAAGCCCACTGCACCCCTCACCCCAAACCCCTGTTTCCTTTGCTTCCTGTTCCCTTCTCGCCTGCCCCTCCTCTCTCCTCAGAGCCAACAGGGGTCAGGGGAGACATGCCCACTCCCTCCGTACACCCACTTGGGGCAGAAAGGACCCGGGTCCTGGCCAAGGGGCCTTTGCCACTCACCGGAAAGTCCGGGGCGGGGGCGCGGGCCCAGGCCGGGGGTGAGGGGTCACAGGGCTGATCCCCCTTCTGACGTCCTCCCACAGGTCTCTTTGCCAGCACGGCCCAGGGTGGGGGTGTGGGAACAGCTGTCCAGAGCCCTTAATCTTCCCAAGCTGATTAGGGTTCCTTAATCTGTCAGGGAGGAGTTGGGGGAGGATGGGGCTCCCTGGAGTGGAATCTATCCTGGCCTCCAGGCAGGCAGGCAGGCAGCCCGCAGATCCCGTCTCCTCCATGCATCTCAGCCCTGGCACCAGACACCCAACATGAAAGCAGCTGCAGGTGTCCCTTCTCAAACTGCTGCCACCTTACCCTGCTCAGCCTGGAAAGCTGGAAGATGAGCCCATCACCTGTGGGTGATCGGTTTTGGGGGGGGAAGGGGGGAAGGGGGTGTCTCTCAAGTTCATTGCCTCCAGAGGCCCCATCCCTTGGCTGGCAAAGTCCATACCCCAGAGACCCAGCTCAAACCAGACTGATATCTCTCTTCTCTCATCGGCCCACACTTAATTCTCTGATTTCCCACTTCTCCATGCCTGGAAAACTGGCCCTTGGGCCTTGGGAAGTCAGAACCCCAGGAAATAACACAAAGAGCTCTGGCCTTGGGCAGACCAGGGGTCAGATTCCTCCTTCCTGGCTTTGTGACCTTGGGAAAGTTGCTTCACCTCTCCAAAGGTTGTTGTGAAAATTACTTGTGATAGTGAATAGAGTGCCTGGATGACAAAGATGGCTGAGACAAATTTAAAGGAGTAGGTGATGGGTCACTTGCTCTACCATACATCAGAGTTTATTACGAAGTGATAGGACTTAAGACACTATAGTATTGGTGTGGAAATAAACAAATAGACCAATAGAACAGAGTAACAGAATAGAGAACCCTGGAACAAACCCAGCAAAAATGAAAATTCGACACATGAGAAAGTGGACATTTCTTGCCAGTGGGAAAAGAATGAGCTATTCCATAAATGAAGCCGAGTCGTTAGACATATGAGAGAGGTGAAGGGATAGGATAAGATTCCTCACACTATATAAAATCAAATTAATTTAAAGGCACACATAATAAACAAAACTTAAAAACATTTAGGTGATTCATTTTTCAACCATCATGGCAAAGATTGGACCAGGCAAGAATCATCAGTGGGTGCTGATAACGCTACGGGGAAATTGTCACAAGAAGGGGGAGGCTTGGATGTCTTAAAGCATCTCCCTAGACGACTTACCAGTTGGAAGGAAGCACAAAATATAGAAAGCATTATCATACAGGGGAGAGATTGGACAAGAATTAGAACCAGGGATCGAAGTTAACCAATGGGTGGCAGATAGACATGTGCCTCCAGACATGATGCCTCGAGAAAGACAATACTGCATCGCCACGACACTGCATAGATGCAGTATCGCACACCACGCAGCTGTGCAGAGCTCCAGCCGAGACTGCTTTTACCAACCTAAATCATGAGCAAACTGGATAAACACAAAATGAGGAACATTCTACTAAAATGGGGGAGAGGGGACTGTATTCTTCAAAAATGTCAGTATTAAATAAGACAAATAAAGGTTGAGGAAGTATTCTAGATTAAAGGAAGCAAAAAAGACATGACAGTTCAATGTGATACCTACCCCTGGTTTGGATCCTGCATTTAAAACTGCTATAAGATTATGGGGCATCTGGGCTGGCTCAGTTGGAAGAGCATGTGACCCTAGAGCTCGGGGATGTGAGTTCGAGCCCCATGGTAGGTGTAGAGATTACTAAAACAAATTAGGGACACCTGGGTGGCTCAGTGGTTGAGCGTCTGCCTTCAGCTCAAGTTGTGACCCCGGGGTCCTGGGATCAGTCCCACATCAGGCTCCCTGCAGGGAACCTGCTTCTCCCTCTGCTTATGTCTCTGTCTCTTTGTGTGTGTCCCCTCATGAATAAATAAATAAAATATTTTTTTAAAAATTAAATAAACTTATAAAAATAATCATCTAAAACTACTATATGATTATATGATTTATAGAGTTATGGAAAGGCTATGGAGAATGTCCACATCAAAGTTGTTGACTGGCAAAATTGAGATATGAATGGGAGGTTTGATAAAAACTATTTTATCCGTGTAAATTTATGAAGTTGATAACTGGTCTATAGTAATGTAACAGACTATCCCTACTCCTAGGAAATACACACCAGAGCATCTAGCTGTAAAGTACCATGATGTATGTCACATGCCTTCATATAGTCAAGGAGAAATATGATATGTGTATGTATTACATATGCTGTCTTGCATATATTATATGTATCAAATGATAAATGCATAAAATGTTAACACTAGGTCAACTAGGTAAAGGGTGTATGAGTGCTCTTTGTACCATTTTTAATTTTGCAACATTTTGTAAGCTTAAAATTATTTCAAAATACAATGTTAATAAAAAAAGCTTTTAGGTTAAAAAAGAATATCTATATCAAATCAGGGTAGGAAAGGATTTCTCCAACAAGACACATAAAGTACAAACCATAAAGGAAAAGACTGATACATTAGAAAACATTAAAAATAAAATGTCTGGGGGGCACCTGGGGGGCTCAGATGGTTAAGAGATCTGATCCTTGGTTTTGGCTCAGATTATCATCTCAGGGTCATGAGATTGACCCCCATGTCAGGCTCAGTGCTCAGCCAGGAGTCTGCTTGAGATTCTCTCTCTCCCTCTCCCTCTGCCCCTCCTCCTGTGCTCTCTCTCTCTCTCTCTCTCACAAATAAATAAATTTTTAAATTAAAATTTCTGGGGGCACCTGGGTGGCTTAGTGGTTGAGCGTCTGCCTTCAGCTCAGGGTGTCATCCCTAGGTCCTGGGATGGAGTCCCGCATCAGGCTCCCTACAGGGAGCCTGCTTATCCCTCTGCCTGTGTCTCTGCCTCTCTCTGTGTCTCTCATGAATAAATAAATAAAATCTTAAAAAACAAACAAACAAACAAACCAGCAACTCATGAATTTCTACTGTGATAAGCACTGTTTTAGGCTCTAGGGATCACAGTGCATAAAGATTTCATGGAGGCGAACACTTGATCACTCTATAGAGGGATTTTGCATAATTTTAAATAAAAATTTTTGATGTCTGGCCTGTAGTAGATTCTCAAAGCCTAGCAGGTGACAGTGTTCATTTCTCTAGTCCTGGGTATCTTTCTTTTTTTTTCTTTTTCTTTCTTTTTCACCTTAATTTCCATAGGGTTATTTCCCCTTAAGCTCTCCTCTTCTGACATAGCATCTTGACTTGGAATCACAGATTCTCCACTCAACTCTTTTATTTCATAATGATGAGACCGAGGTCTAAAGATTAACTTGACTTAGTCCTTAATTTCCTGATTTTCTTCTGGGGTCTGTGAAGCGACAGGTAATGTACTTGGGAATGAAGAACAAACCTTTTTTTTTTTTTTTTAAAGACTTTATTTATTTATTCATAGAGACACACACACACACAGAGAGAGAGAGAGAGGCAGAGAGAGAAGCAGGCACTATGCAGAGAGCCGGGGTCTCCAGGATCATGCCCTGGGCTGCAGGCGGCGCTAAATCGCTGCGCCACCAGGGCTGCCCGAACAAACCTTTTTTTAAAAAAGATTTTATTTATTTTGGGGGAGACCGGAATGCTCAGCGGTTGAGTGCCTGCCTTCAGTTCAAGTCGTGACCCAGGGTCTTGGGATCGAATCCCACATCAGGCTCCCCAAAGGGAGCCTGCTTCTCCCTCCACCTGTGGCTCTGCCTCTATGTCTCTCTCATGGATAAATAAATTAAATGTTTTTTAAAAAAGATTTTATCATATGGTAATTCTACCTGCAACGTTTTGAGGAAAGGCCATACTGTTTGTCGAGCGGCCATACCATTTTACATTCGAGGGGCAGGATATTGTGAATCTGTCCGGGTCCTCATGTCAAGGTGACACAGCTAGATTTCAGCCGCCACACCGACCCCCTTCTCCCAGTGACCCACAGCAGAGCTTGTTTATGTTTCTAGGCTGTTGCCTGCAAAATTTGTATTCAATCTGTAATTGCACTGAAGCCACACAGCCCTCTTACGTGCGGGTGGGTAAAGGTGGGGCCAGCTCTGAAAGCAGCAGTTCCTTGGAGTTACCTGAGGGCAGAATTAAATTTAAATCCAACTCCTATAAATAACCTCAGCCACAGGTGGAGCTCCTCCTCTGGAAAGTCTTGGTTTCTCTCCCCATTTAAGGAAGGGAAGAGGTCTTTCTCCTGGGATTTTTTTCCACCACTGCCGCCCCCCCCCCCCCCCCCATAAATTCATGACATTTGGATTTGACGGAAGAGATTAGAAGTTTCTGTTTGTGGAATCGCTATAGCAGTAACAAGGAAAACCATGATTCCTTAACATTGAAATGAGGCAAAAGGACTTTTGATCCTGTTTATCCACTCTGGTCTGAATCTGAGAGTAGCAGGCAAGTCCTGAGGGAGTCTGATGTTTAAAAAAACATAACTCAGGTTTAGTTAGGGAAGAGCACTGACTAAGATGGAAGGCAAAAGCCAGGATTGCCCTGCTGTTTGTCACAGTTAAAGAACAGTGAGGAGGAAACATAGAAATATGTTTCCCTATGAAATCAGAAAATGAACTTCAGATTTTTAAAACATTTGTTTATTTGACAAAGAGCACAAGCAAGTAGACAGAGTGAAGTAGGCTCCCCGATGAGCAGGGAGCCTGATGTGGGACTTGATCTCATGACCTGAGCCAAAGGTAGACACTTACCCAACTGAGCAACCCAGGCATCCCAGAAAATGAACTTAAATCATTTTTGGGGGTGCCTTGCTGGCTCAGTTGGAGGAGCATGTGACTCTGGATCTCGTGTCATGGGTTCAAGCCCCACAATGGGTGTAGAGATTACTTAAATAAGCAAAACCTTAAAAAAATGGAGAGAAAAATGACTAAATAAATCACCATGTTTGGTTGTTCTGACTACAGAGACAACGCACATTTCCTATGCAAATAAAAGGAGACAAAAACGTGTAACAAATACAAGCCTACGATGATACCCAGTGTTAATAGCTTTTGCAAAAAACGTATACTAGAAAGTATATCATTTTATATACTACTCAACACTTTGCTTCCCTTCTCAAAAATATTTTATTGTATATTTGTTTTATAAAAAGGTAATGCGTTTATAGGATCAAAAATAAAATAAATAAAAAAGAATACTGTGGAGTGACCAGAAGCCTCGGTCAATTGGGCCACTGACTCTTGGTTTTGACTCAGGTCATGATGTTAGAGTCATGAGATCAAGCCCCACAATGGGCTCCTCACTCAGCACAGTGAGGAGATTCTGGTTGAGATTCTCTCTCTGCCTCTCCTTCTACCCCTCACTCTGCTACCCCCCTGTCTCAAATAATAAAAGATTTTTTTTAAGTACTGTTAAAATTCTCCCCCCTACCCCTGTGCCCTCTCAGTTTACCCCTTTGGGTAGGCAGCCACTGCCACTGCAGTTTTAAAACCTTCCCATCTGATATTTGAAAAAAAGGGGGGGGGGGCAGAAAAAAACATCTCAGTGTAGTTTAAATTTATGGCTCTTACAAGCAAGGATGAATATATTTTCATGTATATAAGCCATTTATATATCATATTGTGAGACATGTCAGGGTGTATATCACTGCTGTGTTGAGTTATTGGTATTTTTCTTACAATTTTTCAGAGCTTTTTAAATGGTAAGAGAATTACACATTTGTATGATATGATTCGCAAAAGTAGTTTCTCAGTGTCTGTGTTTATTGGTTGCTCAGAATGTGGGTGTGTTTTTGACCAGCATATTTTTAAGTGCGTCTTTTTAAAATCTTTAGGTACTTTTTGGATTTAAAGTAATTTTTTCACAAGCCTTTGCCAGACCAAAGTTATAAGCAAATCCTCCCAGTGGTTCCTTCAAAGACTTACAGTTTCACTTTTAATGTTTAGATCTTTGGCCCATTTGGAATTTGTCCACATTATTAGGGATCCAACATTGTTTTCCTCTAACCTTTCCCACCCGTCCTATTACATGATGCACCAAGTAATGCATAGAAATTCCTGAATCTATTTGCATCGATTTCTGGGCTTTCTCTTCTCTTCCATTGGTCAGACTGTCTAATATGAACCAGTAACAGACTGTTTGCATGACTGATGAGAATATTTCAAAGTAAGTAATAGAGCTACTCGTTGCCCCCTGAGTCATTGCATTTCTTTCCAGGATTTTCCTGGGTATTCTTATGCATTTACTTTTTAAAATATAGCCTTTACAATAAATTCATCCAGGTTTTTATACTAAAACACTAGTATTTTCATTGTTACTGTATTTTTTAAAAAGATTTTATTTTTAAGTAACCTCTACGTCCAACATGAGGCTCGAACTCACGACCCCTGAGATGAAGATTTGCATGCTTTTACCAACCGAGCCAGCCAGGGGTCCCTCACTGTGATTGTATTAAATTTAAAAATTAGGGACCCCTGGATGGCTCAGTGCATGAGTGTCTGCCTGCAGCTCAGGGTGTGACCCCAGGGTCCTGGGATCGAGTCCTGCATCGGGCTCCCTCCAGGGAGCCTGCTTCTCCCTCTGCCTGTGACTCTGCCTCTCTGTGTGTCTCTCACAAATAAAATCTTTTTTTTTTTAATTTAAAAGTTAGTTTATGGAAGATCTCTGTTTTATGATGTTAATATCTCTACACAGGAATATGGCATATATGCTGATTTGTTCAAGTGTATCTTTGTGAAAAGTTTTAAATTTCTCTTTAAATAGGTTTGATATGTTTCTTATTAAGTTAATTAGAAGGTATTTGTCTTTCAATTGCTCCTATAGGGTCTTCTGCTATATCTTCTGTCTGGATGTTGCTTGTTAACTTCTTTTTCTCTTTGGAATATACCTTGGGCATTTCATCATGTTCTTGAATACAGATTTACCTCATTTCCTTAAATAGTGTTCCTTTGAATGTATATAAAGGTAAGGACCTTGGGATGGGAAATTATTTGGGTGGCTCTAAATACCATCACAGGTGTCCCTATAAGAATGCAGTTATGGGGATCCCTGGGTGGCGCAGTGGTTTAGTGCCTGCCTTTGGCCCAGGGCGTGATCCTGGAGACCCGGGATTGAATCCCACGTCGGGCTCCTGGTGCTTGGAGTCTGCCTATGTCTCTGCCTCTCTGTGTGTGTGTGGCTATCATAAATAAATAAAAATTAAAAAAAAAAACCTTTAAAAATGCAATTATATGTGCTCCTGGGTGGCTCAGGGGTTGAGTGTCTGCCTTCGTCAGGGTGTAATCCCGGAGTCCCTGCAGGGAGCCTGCTTCTCTCTCTGCCTCTCTCTCTCTCTCTCTCTGTCTCTCATGAATGAATAAATAGAATCTTAAAAAAAAAAAACAAAACAGAATGCAATTATAGGGGTGCCTGGGTGGTGCACTTGGTTAAGAGTCTGACTCTTGGTTTTGGCTCAGGCTGTGATGTCACGGTCTTGACACTGAGTTCCGTGTGGGGCTTGGGGCTCAGTGTGGAGTTTGCTTAAGTTTTTCTCCCTCTGCCCCCCTAAAATAAATACATACATACATACTTTAAAAGAATGCAATTATATATAACATATGCAATAGAACATATGCTATGGGACATCTGAGTGGCTCAGTCGGTTAGGCATCTGCCTTCAGCTCAGGTCATGATCTTGGGATCCTGGGATTGAGTCCTCACATTGGGCTCCCCGCTCAGCAGGAAGTCTGTTTCTCCCTCTCCCCCTGCTCACACTCATGTTCTATCTCTCTCTCTGTCAAATAAATAAAATCTTTCAAAATAAATAAAAGTCCATTAACTCACATTTTGTATGGTATATGTATTATGCATGTGTTTTTACAATAAAGTCAGCTAGAGGAAAGAAAATACCATTAAGAAAATCACAAGGAAGAGAAAATACATCTTTAGTACTGTGCTGTATTTGTCAGGAAAAAAAAAATCCACAGATTATGTGCACCCACGCTGTTCCAACCCGGGTCATTCAGAGGGTCCCTGGAAGGTTTCCCCAATTCCCCAAGTAGTAGAGTCAGTCTGTTCAGGGGCAGCCACAGGGAAAAGCCTAGATCACACCTTAGGCTGACAGATTCTGGGTCTTTCTCATCCACCTGGGTTTCCCATAGCTTACCACCTGTAGAGGGTGTTCAGGGAGTGCTGGGATAATGGTAGGGAACCCTTGCCCTGCCCCACAGAATTGCAGTGATCTCTTTTTCAGTTCAGGACACGTGTCCTGAGAGCTGCAAAAAAAAAAAAAAAAAAAATGGGTGAATGGCACCCATGGAGTCTCACCTGCATCTGGACCTGATTTGAAGGATGAAACCCTAGGCTTTGGGTTGATGGCATCCATGAGAGGTGATAAGAAATGGGCACTTATGGGAGGAACCATGTGTGTCATGTGGGTGGAATGTGAACCATCGCGGCCAGAGGGTGGTCTGTGGCAGCACCACCACCCCTCATGTCGCATAGTGTGACTTTGACACTCCTTCCATAGAAGCAGTATCTCCGTCCCATTGGTTCTAGAAGGGCTTGTGATGAGGGCAGAGGGGCTGCCTCGCACCTTCCGGGGCTGGGTCGTGAAAGCCACCATGCAGCAGTCTGAGTACCCTGAGGCTCCATGCTGTGGCCACATGGAGAGACCCGAGTCTGTACACACAAATGGGGGGAGACCCTTGTGGTTTTTCTTTTTAATCTGAATTATCAAGGCAAAATTCACGAGCCATAAACACATCCGTATTAAATGCACACTTTGGTTGGGTCATGACACATACGTACACCCCTATAACCACCACCCCCATCTAGATTTAGAAGATTGTCATCATCTCAACACTTTCATGGCCATTTGCACCCAGTCCTTCCCCAGCCCCTGCCCCTGGCAACCACTTGTGTCTCTCACTATAGATTAATTTGATTTGGCTTGTGTGTATGTGTGTGTGTTTTGTAATTGAGATACAACTGACATATAACATTGTATTCCTTTTAGGTGTACAAGGTAATGATTCTGTGTACATACATATCGTGAAATGATTATCACCATAAGCTTAGTTATCCATCAGCACTGCACAGAATTTAAAAAGTCTTTTTCCCTGGGGTACCTGGCTGGCTTAGTCAGAAAAGCAAGCAAGTCTTGGTCTTCGGGTTGTGAGTTTGGGCCCCACATTGGATAGAGAGATTACAAATAAAGTAAAATAAAATAAAATAAAATAAAATAAAATAAAATAAAATAAGGGCACCTGGGTGGCTCAGCGGTTGAGCGTCTGCCTTTGGCTCAGGGTCCTGGGATTGAGTCCCGCATCAGGGTCCCCACAGGGAGCCTGCTTCTCCCTCTGCCTGTGTCTCTGCCTCTGTGTGTGTGTGTGTGTGTCTCTCATGAATAAATAAATAAAATCTTTTTAAAAAAAAGACCCAAATAAACCTGAAAAAAATTGTTTATGATGAGAAATACTAAGATCGACTCCTTAGTGACCTGCAAAAACATAAGACAGTGTTGTTAACTATACTCACCCTGCTGTACTTTACATCCAGGGGACTTATTTATCTTATAACTGGAAGTTTGTAACTTTTGACTGTATTTACCCATTTTATCCACTCCCCCCCACCCCACCCTGGCCAGCAACAACCAATCTGTTCTCTGCATCTGTAACTTTGGGTTGGCTTTTTTTGTTTTTTTGGGTTTTTTTTTTTTTTTTTTAGATTCTACATATAAGCAAGATCATACAGTATTTGTCTTTCTCTGTCTGACTTCTTTCACTTGGCATAATGCCCTCAAGTGTCACAAATGGCAGAACTCCATTGTTTTTTATTTTATTATGTTTTAAAGATATTTATTTATTTATTTATTTATTTATTTATTTATTTATTCATGAGAGATGCACACAGAGAGGCAGAGATACAGGCAGAGGGAGAAGCAGGCTCCCTGCAGGAAGCCCGATATGGGACTTGATCCCGGGACCCCAGGATCACGCCCTGAGCAGAAGGCAGATGCTCAACCACTGAGTCACCCAGGTGCCCCCTTTCTTTTTTATAGCTAAATAACATTTCAGTGTGTGTGTGTGTGTGTGTGTGTGTGTGTGTGTTTGTAGCATGTGTATCAACTTTTGATCCATTCCTCTTGGCTATAGTGCATAACACTGCAATGGCATGGGGCAGGGGGCAGAGAGCTCTTCAAGACAGTGATTTCAGGGTGCCGCCTTCAGTCCCGGGCCTGATCGTGGAGAACAAGGATCGAGTCCCACGTCGGGTTCCCTGCATGGAGCCTGCTTCTCCCTCTGCTTTGTCTCTGCCTCTCTTTCTCTCTGTGTCTCTCATGAATAAATAAAATAAAAAAATAAAATAAAATAAAATAAAATAAAATAAAATAAAATAAAATAAAATACAGTGATTTCGTTTTCTTCAGCTAAATACCCAGAAATGGGATTACTGGATCATACGGTAGTTTTACTTTTTTGGGGAGTGCCCATGCCTTTTTCCGTAGTGGCTGCACCAGTCTGCATTCCCACCAACCATACACTTAGGCTCCGTGCTCTCCACATCCTCACCAGCACCCGTTCCCTCTTGGGGTTGTTTTGTTGTTGTTGTTTTTTCCTTTTGATACTAGTTATTTTGACAGATGTGAGGCGTCATCTCTGTGGGTTTTGGTTTGGCTTGCTCTTGACACTTTTTCTTCCTTTCCACTCACCCCACCACCAACCAAAAAGTTGAAAATCCTCGAATTTCTAGAACTTCAGTTCCAGATTTTTAAAATATTAAGCCTTTTATTTCTTTTTTTGTCACATTATATCTTTTCTATCTTTGTGATTCTTTGCAACAGTGGCACGAACTTTCTCCAGTATTTAGGAACCAGCAGTTCAGACTTAACCACATGTTGTGCTGCTGTGTACTTTCCCACCATTGTTTCTTGTTTATCGTGTTTTACCATTTATTGTGTTCTAAGTTCTGGACCGTGTCTATGCAGCCAGGTTGTCAATCTACATGCATGCTCAGATGTGCCTACGACACAGGCGTTTTGTGTCTGATGGATCTTTTCTTCCTTCCTTTCCCATCGCTGGCAGCAGGAGAAAATACACTCACGCAATGGCTCATGGAATCTGTCTCCAGATTAGATATTCTCTTTGGAGTAAATAAGCAGTCATTTCTGGAAGGCTATCCTTGTCCCCTTCATCACCTTTCCCAGGGCAGCATCAGGGCAGGGCAGGAGGGGGATGGCTGTCTCCGTGCTGACCTGGGCTGGGTGATGCCTGGACTGGTGTGTGCTGGGGACAAAAGGTCCCACCTGGCCTTGGACATGTCATGACACCCACTGCCGCCCACCAGGCCCTCGAGGCCCATGGCCATCGATACCTCCTTGAGAGCTTCTCAGCAGATGAGCACCCCCTCATTGTGTCGAGCCCCAGATCCCCTGCATCGCACCACATCCTGAGGCTCTTCTCTGCCCTCTCCTCCCTCCGCCTCTTCTCTGCTCTTGCTCACACTCCTACGGACAGAGATTGTTGGGGGGCTTCTCCTGGCTTGAAGCATATCCCCGGTGCATATCCATGAGCTACCCTCATACCCATCTGGATGGTTCCACCATGCCAGGACCCCCAATTCCAAACCAAGAAGGGAAAAAACAAGAACACACAGAAGGAGCTCTTCCACACACTTTTCTTTTCTCCCTTTCCTTAACCTGCATCCTCTCGAGAGTTGGGCTTTGCCTCCTGAGGAGGAAAAGCTAAGCTCTCTCTTTTAGTGGGTTGCACCTATGGTTCCCCTTTCTCCTCTCAGGGACCCTCAGCCTTGCTTCCCAGTCTTGAGGGGAGGTGCAGGAAGAGAGGCCTTCTTTGCCATATGGAATGAGCCCTATGCTTTTGCATTTTTTATATTGGTCTGATTTTTTATATTGGAACCACAGACTTGTCTGGAAATAGGACTTACTAAGGATAGAAATAATGATAAACCCAAAGAGTATGCTCAAAAATGTTCCTTTTTTTTTTTAAATGTTCCATTTATTTACTCACAAGAGACACAGAGAGAGAGAGGCAGAGACACAAGCAGAGGGAGAAGCAGGCTCCATGCAGTGAGCCCGACGTGGGACTCGATCCCGGGGTCTCCAGGATCATGCCCTGGACCTAAGGCAGCGCTAAACCGCTGAGCCACCCGAGCTGCCCTCAAAAATGTTCTAACAGAGTTCCTCGGCTGGCCTTGCAAATCACAAGGTGGTGGTTGTTGTTAAGATTTTATCTATTTATCATGAGAGACACACAGAGAGAGGCAGAGACACAGGCAGAGGGAGAAGCAGGCTCCATGCAGGGAGCCCAACATGGGACTCAATCCCGGGGTCTCCAGGATCATGCCCTGGACCTAAGGCAGCGCTAAACCTCTGCGCCACCAGGGCTGCCCAATTCACAAGATTTTTAAAGCAGTATTCATTCTCTCCAGTTTGTCACTTTTTGCCATTATATTCTAAATTACTAAGAATTCTTTTTTTCTGCTCCTTTTTCTACAATAGGTTGGTTTGAGGGGGGTGGTTTATTGTAGTAAGATACATATCACCTAAAACTTACAATTTTAACCATCTTTACATGGTACAGTTTAGGGGCACCTGGCTGGCTTAGTCTGTAGCATATGACTCTTGATCTCAGGGTCACGAGTTCGAGCTCCACGCTGGATGTGTAGCCTACTTTTAAAAAAAAGTACAGGGGAAAAAAAAAAAAAAGTACAGGGATCCTTGGGTGGCGCAGCAGTTTAGCGCCTGCCTTTGGCCCAGGGCGCGATCCTGGAGACCCTGGATCCCACGTTGGGCTCCCGGTGCCTGGAGCCTGCTTCTCCCTCTGCCTGTGTCTCTGCCTCTCTCTCTGTGTGTGACTATCATAAATAAATAAAGTTTTTTAAAAAAGTACAGTTTACTGGCATCAAGTATATCATGGAAGCATCACCCAGAATATCTATATCCCCAACTTTTCCATCATCCCAACAAAAACTGTGCTCATGAAGCAGTAACTTCTCCTCCCCTCGCTCTAGCACTTGGTAACTGTCATATTTTTCCATCTCTGTACATTGGCTTATTCTAGGTACCTCAGAAAGGTGGAATCATGCAGTATCTATCCTGCCTCTACCTTACTTCACTTACTACAATATTTTCAGGGTATATTCATGGTATAGCATATATCAAAATCTCATCATATACGAATGCCACAAACGAGGTTGGTTTTTTCATGTGTGCAGTATTTTATCATAAACATGTTTGAGGTGTTCATTTGAATATTTTAAGTACATTTGTTTTCCCTCCGTTCCACAGAGGGCCATTCCTTTCTAGCCCATCCTTCTTGATTGATCCACCTTTTTCAGGATGCTGACAGTGAGGGGATTCTCTGTTGTCTAGGAGACTTCAGCGTGGTGGTAGGAGTCGAGGAGGCATACAGGCTGGTGGGAGCACCCTGGGTATTTGCACAAATCATTTTTTGCCTCCTCCATCAGGTCTTGTCCCCTTGCTTAGCAGAGTGGAGGGCTGTGTGAGCGGAGACGAGGCAACAGGGACATCTCCCTCCGGGGACCGGACCAGCCACCAGGCCCCCCAAGGGGGTAAGACCAGGGCTGGGGGGACAAGGGGCTGGATCCACACAGATCTAGGGGCACCTGGCTGCTCTTCCCACCACTCTGTAGAGCCGTGTGGGGCAGGGCCACCCTCTCCCAGCCTTTCCTCCTCTGGCTGCCACCTCTCTGGCCAACCTTAACCTTTCCCACCCACTTCAAACGAGGCCTTGGCAGGTTCCCTGCTGGCTTATTGAGGAAGGGAGGACAGGGTGCTGAGCCACTAGACACCAGCGCAGCTCACAAACCCTCCTGCCTGGCCCCGTGCTCAGCGCTGGGGGCTTGCAGGGGATGCGCTCACAAGGGCAGGTGAACACTTGGATCGTCTTTGAAACCAGAAACCAAAGAGATCACACTTGACCGGATTTTAACATCCCACCACCTTACAGTTTCCAGTGTCTCTTCTATCCTCCTTCTTATTTTTCTCTTTTCTGATAGTTGTAAAAATAGGCTCCTAGGGGGCAACTGGGGTGCTCAGTAGTTGAGCATCTGGCTTCAGCTCAGACTGTGATCCCGGGGTCCTGGGATCGAGTTCTGCATCAGGCTCCTTTCAGGGAGTCTGCTTCTCTCTCTGCCTGTGTCTCTGCCTCGCTGTGTGTCTCTCATAAATAAACACATAAAATCTAAAAGACAAAAAAAAGTAACCCAGACATACATAGACTAAGGGGACACATGGATGGAAGTCCTGGCCTTATACCTGGACTCTGAAAAAAATGCAATATTTTCCACCAGGGGGAGCTGTAGGCCATGTCTGCAGATTTTTAGAGGCATTGTTTCTTTGTGTCTTTCTGGTGCCACTTTTAAACACGATTCTCCTGCCAGATGCAGGAGGGCCAGGAGACCAGACTGGCTAAGTGGGAGAGCCCAGATGGTCTCTTGTTACTGAAAACTCCAGGGATAGATCTCACTGCAGGCACAGCTAGATCCAGGCGTGGACAACCCATCTCAGACCTTGCTCCAGATCAGCTTGATTATCCCAATATCGTCCCGCTCTTCTCACAGTGGCAAAGTGGCTGCAGCTGCTCTGGCCCCCAGCCTCCCACACTTAAGTCCAGCAAGCAAAGACCCCATTCACCCGACAGCTTCAACAAAAAGTCCAAGAATTTGGGTCTCTTGTCTCTGATTGGCCCAGCCTTGGTCAGGAGTCCACTCCTGAGCCCATCTCAGCCACCGACAGTGACAGCGTGATGGACTG
Source organism: Vulpes vulpes (assembly GCF_048418805.1). Lineage (NCBI taxonomy): Eukaryota > Metazoa > Chordata > Mammalia > Carnivora > Canidae > Vulpes > Vulpes vulpes. Next base: position 134,216,928 of record NC_132791.1, on the reverse strand, counting down.
GCAAGGACTGGGCCACAGGGGGCTGAGGGTGGGGCCAGCCCAACCCAGAGGACAGGGATGGAGGGCGAGGGTGGAGGTGTCTACAGACAAGATCAGGCTCTGCAGGGTGAACGCGGGCTGGTCGGTCCCCAGGAAACCTGGTGAGGATGCAGAAAACTGGGCATTCACAGACGGGGGTGGGGTGGGATCTCCTTTGGCTCTAGGGAGAGACTCCCTGGCCATCGTGACCAGCAGGCCAGTGCTAAACTAGTGACTTCAGCGATGGGATGGGAGAGGATGCAGCCCAGCCTGAGCTTGGTCCTGTGAGGGGGTGGCTGAAGCAGTGTGCTCTGCATGCCACAAGGAGGCCAGAGTGACAGAAAGTTCCATGGGGGGCGGGGTGCCGAAGTCTCCAGGATGAGAAGAGGAGATGGGGATGAGCAAATAAATGGTGTGCTCCTCAAAAAGCACGGGCAGTGAGGAAGACACCGACCCCAAACCTCCCAACCCGCTGGGAGGACCCCCAGAGCAGAGGAGCCCGTGGGTAACAAAGGAAAATTCTGTGCACATGGGAAGAAGGCAGGAGAAATGACAAACCCACAGATTAAACATCTATTTGTCTCTGCTCCATCCCAAAGCCCCACGGAAATAACTCTAAAGGAGCCAAAAGGGGTTCCTTGTGAACCCACAAGGACAAGAGGAACAAGGAAGGGAATGAGAGCAGATAGAGAGAAGCTGGCATTCTGGAACCTGGGAAGGGTGTGGACGAGGGAGAGTGTAGACGATCCTGGATTCATGTGGCAGAGAAGGGACAGCTGAACCCAAGGGCTGGCTGGAACACAGATGTCCAAAAAGCAGAACCTGGGAAGCCTCGGGAATTGCAAGTACCAGGTGTTTCGTCTATTGATGCCGGGGAATAAAATGACCCAATATTTATTTATTTATTTATTTATTTATTTATTTATTTATTTTTTAAAAATGTTTTATTTATTTATTAATGAGAGACGCAGAGAGAGGCAGAGACACAGGCAGAGGGAGAAGCAGGCTCCCTCGGAGAGCCCGATGCGGGACTCGATCCCAGAACCCAGGGGTCACGTCCTGAGCTGAAGGTAGACGCTCAGTGAAGGTAGATGTTCAACCACTGAGCACCCCCAGGCATCTCATCTTCTCCCCATTTATATGCACATCTTTCCACCTTGGGAAGGGACACTAAGTTTGGCCACCGGGCTGGTCCAGAATGCCCTTGGCAATGCCGTTCTGGCAAATGCCTTCCCTCTCAGTCCCTCCCATTCATCCAGAGTGGGTCCTGCAGGCACAGAATAGTGGGCTGTCTCCACCACCAGGTAGCGTGCCGTAGTCATCGTTCACCCCAACTTTGCCAGATGAGGTGAAGACACATTCTACCCCATGAGGCCCTTAGGGATTCTGACACAAATGTTTAATGGTGCAGTTTCTTGCTTTGGAGTCACACCCCTGCTTCTGATCCCCACGATCCCAGCCCTGGTCCTGGGAGCCCTGCATTGGGTAGGCCAAAAGGAAGGAGGGGCGCCTGGCTGGATCAGCTGGTGGAGCATGCAACTCTTGATCTCAGGGTTGTGAGTTTAAGCCACACATTAGGTGTAGATATTACTTTAAAAAAAAAAAAAACTTAAAAAGAAAGAAAGGTGATGTGAACAAGAGCTGTAGGGCTGTGCCAGTTTCTTTATGCTGTGGCTGCTCTCCAGGGCCTCCCCTCCTGTGAAATGTGGCCACACGCTCAGGAAAGTGTGTAAGCCAGCTCTTCATGCCTCATTTTGGACAACAAAAGTTTCCATTGTCTGTTCTGATTCCTGTCAAAGCACTGCTCTGAGGGTGAAGGTGTGGTCCTTGGCTTGAAATACAGGCCTCAGGACCACAGACCAGGACAGTGTTTTCTGTTCTAATCCTCTTGCAGAGTTTTGGGCATTGGCATATGCCACGAGTGTGTAAAGTCCCATCCAGAGTACATGTGTGTTCTTTTTAGGGCCCACTGGTAGCACCCTATAGTCCCCTGTCTCTTGCTGCCAGATGGAAAGGTTCTAGGTAGCCCTTGGCACTTCCGAGGCTACAGGAGCAGTCTGGGTCCATTCAATGCATCTCTGCTTCCTCCGGATGCACCCATGTCCACTCGCTTTATGGATGCATGTGGCCTCTTCAAGCGAGCGCGCCAGGATATGCTGGCTCACCTTGCTGTCACCTCCCAGGCCTGGAAGGGAGTTTTCGTGGGGGGCATTGGCATATCTTAATGTAAAGCACCCCTTAAATTCTCAATGATTTCCATGGAGCCGATGCTCCCTAGAGGCATCCTTTTAATAGTCTGGTCTTCTCCAGCCCCTCGAATGACACTATGGCCTGGCCATCAGCCACCACCCTTGAGCGGGTCGAACCACATGCCACTCCACCTCCTGAGCTGAATGAGCCTTCCCTTCTTTGGAGAGGTGGTCTTCTAAACAGGATGCTGCCTCTTTGTCTTGGAACTCCCATCCGTAGACCAAGAAGCTCTTTGCTGGTCCCTGGAGAGCTGTTCATAGGGTGCCACCCTAGGATCAGCAACTTTTCAGGTGGCTCTGGAACTGACCCCGGGGGTGGGGGGGGAGAGATTCCTGGCTCCTGAGGAGCTTCTGGCATCCCCCTGGCAGCATGTTCCTGCATAAACCATTTCTATTTAGTCATGGAACTCCTCCCAGCACCGCCCTTCCCATTGGGCTGGTTCTCCAATGTCACCCAAGGCGTGGGTATTTAGGTTCAAGATTATTCTCTAATCTTGCGGTCCTAGAGGCAGTTTCAATGAAGGTCCACTAGCAAGCTAGTAATTGTGTCTCAAATGGAAATCTTGTGGCCCCAAATCCCAGTGGTCAGTTTTGGGGGGCGCTGTAACCACAGCTCAGGCCCATACGGCACACAGGGCTGCCTCACAGACAACCTGTGGACACTGGGCCTCCACCTGCTAACCTGGCACTACTTAAGGCGGCAATCACCTCTTGGCCACCTGCTATCCCACACTGTGTCGAATTAACAACTTGTGTGGGCTCGGGCAATTTTATGGGCTCCCATTTAGCATGACCGATCAGTATTGGCAGGAGGGCAGACTTACGTGCGCTCCGTGGCACCAGGCCGGATGGGGTGAGAGAGAGCTGTCTCCAGACGGACACCATAGCCATCCCCGGAGCACGCTCACATAAAGGACGCCAGACCACTGCACACGAGGTCTGTTTAAACATTACAATTTGCATCTGAACTTCCATTTTCATCCCATCAGCTGCATTCCCAAATCCTTTCAAGCTAATTGTAGCCCCCAGGAGGACTCACCACGGTTTGGGAACCGTAGTAATTGAGGGCTTTGATAGCGACAAGTCCTGGAAACCCAGGGACACTGGCCCTTCCAAAGGTCCTTCTTTGATTAGAGTGTGGGGTCTAAGGCAATTTGAAGTGAGGGTTCTCGTATTTCTCCAAACCATGGCAAATAAAGCAGATTTGTTTAGGGTCCCTCAATGTTGGTGGAGCAGTGGGAGCTTTCATGTGTCTACCCAAATCCTAAGAGTGCTCCCTGAAGACCTTTGTTTTGACCTCACCAATGGAGGTCCTCTTCATTCATTCCATTTCTTGTAAAGAATTAATTTATTTATTTGAGAGAGAGCGTGGGAATGATCAGGGGAGGGAGAGAATTTCCAGCAAAGTCCTCGCTGACTGTGGAGCCTGACGCAGGGCTCGATCCCATGACCTCAAGATCATGACCTGAGCTAAAACCAAGAGTCGGATGCTTAACCCACTGAGCCACCCCGGTGCTCCTATTCCATCCCTTAATTACCCTTTGAAGATTTTCACCTTGCTGGGATGAGTCCTTGAACTCTCCTCTCTCTCTCTTTTCCATTCTCTTACAAGCCAGTCTCACTTCTTTTGCCCTGGGTGGCTTCAGCACAAGCTTGACCCTTGGCAGCGACCCAGAAACTAGCAGCTACAACTGGGACTGGCTGGAGTGCAAGGCTGCCCCAGTGAGATCCACCCCAACACCCCCTCTCGTGTCAGCTATTGTGGAAAACAATACCCAAGAGAATGTGTCTTGGAGCCTTGCACTTCCTTCTGTGTCCAGTGAGCCAACGACTCGGGAGGCAGATCCACCATTTCTAAACCTCACTGGTAACTTTTATCTCTCTTAACAGATCATGGTGCAGCTGCAGTGTCAAACCAGGGGTGACTCATGCTCAGACTGCAGGGGTCTCTGGGGACCATCTGTGTCACCATTCAGGGTCACTTATTTCTAATGATGGCCCTGAATCATTGGGGAAATTATTTATTTTTTAAATATTTTATTTATTTATTTATTCATGAGAGACACAAAGAGAGGCCGAGACATAGGCAGAGGGAAAAGCAGGCTCCATGCAGGGAGCCTGATGTGGGACCTGATCCCAGGACTCTGGGATCACGCCCTGAGCCGAACACAGATGCTCAACCGCTGAGACACCTAGACATCCCTCATTGGGGAAATTAAATTATGTTCACTGGGCTCTGCTTTTTACAGGAAGGATTTTAGGACTATCTTCCATTAAAAAATGATTTAAGTGATTTAAAATGTGTGCTTCCCGGTTGCCTGGAAAGTCCACTTCTTTGCCCTCCTTCCTGGAGGAGAGGCTCCAGCTCCTTTGGGAACTGTTCCCTCTGGCTCCACAGGCTTCTGCAGTCCCTATGGGTCACCTCCGGTCATTCCATAGTGCTCATTCCATCCTGGTCACCCTCTGGCCCTGTGCCACTTACAAGTGACCACGATGCCAGAGCTAAATCCTATGCAGAAACCTGTACCCCAGGGAGCTATGGTTGACCAGTTGTCCGGACAGTGTGGGCTTTTGGGGGACTATTGACACAAAAATCAACAACCTACATTCCTCCCTACAGCGTGTGCTGCCTCTTCTTTAGTAAAAGGACTTAGGGCTGGAATTACTTTCACCAGAAATCTGGGCTGCAGAGCTTAGTTTCACACTATTCACTAGGAACCCTAGGCAAGTGAATTCTCCTCTCTAGACCTTCGTTTCTCTCACTTGTGTAAGAAATAAAAATATGGAACTAGATGACTTTGAAGGTGGCATCCTTCTCCAACATTGACAAGCTCTGCCATCCCATCTGTAGATCCCTGAGCTCCTGTTCATGTCTGGCATCCCAAAGAACAGGTGACAAGTTCCATTCTACCCTCCCCTGCTGACCGTCTCTAAGTCTTGGGAAACTTTTTTGCAAAAACAACTAAAAATCATGGGACGCCTGGGTGACTCAGCAGCTGAGCATCTGCCTTTGGCTCAGGTCCTGATCCTGGGGTCTTGGAATCGAGTCCCTCACTGGGGAGCCTGCTTGTCCCTCTGCCTGTGTCTCTGTCTCTCTCTTTGTGTCTCTCATGAATGAATAACATCTTTTAAAAAATGCTAAAAATCACAACTGTATAAAAAGGCATCGCCAAGAAGCCAAGAAGCCTGGCTTTCCCTCTTGTTTGCCTTGCTTTTCCTCCTCCCCTCTCCTCCCCTAGAGACTTTTGGTACAAATGTGTATCCTGATCCCCTTTCTTCACGGTGAAACAGCATACCCTTTATATTGAACATTGTTTTCTTCACTTAGCAATGAACCATGAACTCTCTATCAGTACATGAAGACCTTCCTCTTTCTTTCTTTTTTTTTTTTTTAAGATTTTATTTATTTATTCACGAGACACAGAGAGAGAGGGGCAGAGACACAGGCGGAGGGAGAAGCAGGCTCCCTGCGGGGAGCCCAATGCAGGACTTGATCCCAGGACCCTGGGGTCACGACCTGAACCTAAGGGAGATGCTCAACCCCTAAGCCACCCAAGTGTGACCTTCCTCTTTCTGACCCTCATATTCTATTAGTCTATTATGTACCTGGCTCATAACTGATCAACCAATTGCCATAACAGGACCGTTTGTTTCCAGTCTTTTGCTATGAGAGCATCCCATTGACTATCCTGTGCTCGTGTCATCTCATTTTTATGTGTGGATCTCTATCTTGTGCACACCTGTATGCATCCCAGGTGTGCCATTGCTGGGCCAAAGACTCTGCAAATGCAGAGTCCTGTTTCCAGCCAACAGAGTGTTTGCCCACCTTTGGATATGGGTTTTTTTTGCCAATCTAGTAGGTAGAAAAAACGGTGTCTCACTTCATTGTAATTTGAATTTCTCTTATGAGGACGTTTGAATTTCTTTTCACATGCTTCAAGACTTATCCTTTCTGTGAACTGTCTCTTCATGTCCTTTGCTTTCTTTTTTTCCTATTGGATGGGTGGTCTTTTTATTCTCAATTTGTAGAAGCTCTTTGTATATTAGAGTCAGGCCTTGGTCTGTGATAGGAACTGCAAATATTTACCACAGCTTGTTGTAGGTATTTTGACTTTATTTACAATGTTTTAATTTTACTTGTTATCTTGAGGTGTGTGTAGATTCACATATAGCAGTAAAAAAAATAACACAGCATCATCTTGTGTACACTCTCCCTAGTGTATCCAAGGGGTATGTAACATCCTGCAAAACCACAGTGCAATATATTTCTGATTTTATTTTTATTTTTTATTTTTCCTACCCAAAGTTTGGTTTTTTTTTTTTTTTTTTTTCTTTTTAGGCTTGGACGTGGGGGGATTTACCCACTGATTTACAGCTTCTGGATTTTGATGCAGCCACAAAGCCCCTCTTGCAGTATCCGTGCCACCACTAGAGGAAGCAGGGACTTCCTCTAATCTCCTACTTCCTTGGGCAGGGCAAAACTCCTGGAGAGCTGCTGTCTTCCTCAATGGTCTCCAGTTGCCCTGGTGCTCCCCTTCCCAGCAGAGCCTGCTTCCTGTAGCCTCTGCCTTCCATCCCAGCCTGGGGCAGACCGGTTCTGGCCACCTAGGAGCACACTCAGCAGCCCTGTGAGGCTCCACTCACAGGTCAGCAGCTGGGTAGGCAGGCCTGAGGGGCGGTGCCACCGTCAGCGCCCCCTCGGTCCTGTCCCCCTCCCCCAACCACCACCGCCCTGGGCTTGGGACAAACCTCTCGATAGCTGGTTTTTCAACTGCGGAGCCTCTTCTGCTTGCCACTCTCCTGTCCTTCCTGCCCGCTAGAGATTCAGGGGCTTTGAAGTCAAACTCATCCCCAGGCTGCTATCGATCACCTGTCATTTCTGCTGCTTAAGCCACAATTACTGTGCTTCCTACACTTGACCTATAATTGAATTTCCTTGGGAACTCAATGACAAGATTGATTCAGCCTAATTGAGTCAAAGATCGACCCTCTGTGCCATTCATCTAGTCTATGTCTCTGCCTGGGGCTGTCTCCCGTGCGGCTCTAAGATTTGCCCAGTTTTGGTCTTAAAAGTTGAGAGCCAGCTGATACATTTTAAGGGCCATTTCTTCAAATGATCCTATGGGATGTTACCTTTCTTCACCTTCCCCTGTCTTGGCCCACGGAGAGCAGAGGAAACCCATATTTAAATTGCTTGTGTTTCCTTCCAATGAATGCTAAAATGCAACTCTAAGGGAATGAAAATCTGGTCTGGCTCAAAAGCAGGTGGGAAAATGTATAAGAAGTCGGGGTCTGGGCAGTTTGGGAAATTAGCAATTTGTTCTTCCTAAATTCTCATGATACGACTCAATGATAAAAAGAAAAATGGCCCCATTTTAAGATGGGTAAAGAATCCAAATAGACATTTCTCTAAAGAAGACACATGAATGACCAACAAGCACACGGCAGGATGATTAACATTGCTGGTCATCAGGGAACTGCAAGTCAAAGTCACAGCGAGCAATCCCTTCACACACCCCAGGATGACTGGAATCAAACCAAGAGGGCACAGTGTTGGTGAGGTTGTTGGAAAACTGGATCGCTCCAGTGCTGCTGATGTGTGTGTGTGTGTGTGTGTGTGTGTGTGTGTAAATGATGTTGCAGCTGGAAATAGTCTAGCGATCCCTCAAAAGGTTAGCCACAGAGTTACTCTGTGACCCAGCAATTTCAACTCTAGGGATGTTCCCACAAAACAAAAACAGGTCTTTGGGAAAAACATATATACAAATATCTAAGCAGTATTACTCACCATTACTGGTGAGTAGAGAAACAGAATGTGGTTTATCCACACAGAGGAGTATTACTGAACCATAAAAAAGAGACAAAGTAGGGACGCCTGGGGGTGCTCAGTCGGGGAAGCATCTGCTTCGGCTCAGGTCATGATCTCAGGATCCTGGGATCGAGTCCTGCATCGGGCTCCCTGCTGCGCAGAGAGCCTGCTTCTCTCTCCACCTCTGCTTGTTCTCTCTCTCTCTCTCTCTCTCTCTCAAATAAATAAATAAAATAAATTTTTTTAAAAAGTCCTTGAATTGATCATGACTGTGTTTATGAATAGAATAGAAACTCTTGAACTGTATATGTCAAATGGGTAAATTCTATGGCATATGAATATCCCAGTAAGACCATTAGGAAAAAGAAGTTAACTCCAGGAAAGGGACCTTCCTGAGGCAGAGTGTCCCCAGCTGCAAAAAAACCAAAACCAAAACCAAAACCAAAACCCCTCAAAAAACAACCCCCCAAATTACACACACACACATAAAAAGACCAAAAAATCTGGTCTGTTGAGAAACACACAGAGAAGCAGAGCATTTGTTGTCTACCTTTCTCGAGCTTGAACTTTCATGAATCCAAGAGGATTCTCTTGCTTTTGGGATGCTCACCCCCCACCCCCCCACCCCCCACAAGAAGCCAGGCACTGTGAGGAGTCGGGGCCCGGTGGAGCTCCCAGCCAGCAGCCAGAGACAACTGCCAGCCATGTCATGCACTCAGACGACCTGTGGAGGGGAGGCCCGAGATGGGTGCCCTCCACTGCAGGTCCTTGGCAAGAACCCCTCAGGAAGTCCCACCAACCCATAGCACCGCCAGTGATGGGGAGACCTTTTTGTTTAAGCTGCTGAGGTTTGGTGTGGTTTGTTATGTAGCAATATACAATGGGGACAATGTACTACCCCACGCTCGTCACCTGACAACTGCCTGAAACTGGAAGTCAGGGTAGCAAATACTCTGTACCCAGATCATCACTGGTCTAGTGCTGCATGCCAGGGGCCAGTGACTGGTTTTATTGCCTAAATTTCAAACTCCTTAATAAGCCCCTCAGGCAGTTCCCAGGTTTGAGATATCACAAAAGAAAATGAGGACAGGAAAAGAAGCATAGAAAAAAAAATGGGAGCAGCTTAACAACAGGAGAGTCAGAAAAATGAACTTTTTATTATGTGTTATTATTTATTATGTATTTATTTTATATTTATTTTATTAATTTATTTATTTAAAAAATTTTTTGAAAAATTTTAAAACTTCTAACATTCTCAGGGATGCCTGGGGGGCTCAGCGGTTGAGCACCTACCTTTGGCTCAGGGCATGACCACAGGGTTGTGGGTTCGAGTCCCACATCGGGCTCCCCGCAGGGAGCCTGCTTCTCCCTCTGCCTGTGTCTCTGCCTCTCTCTTTCTGTGTCCTTCATAATAAATAAATAAAATTTTAAAAAAGAAAACAAAACTTCTAACCTTTCTCAAAGACTTTATCACAATATCCATGTGACGCATCTCTGGCATGTGTGATTGTGAAAAAGTGATGGGTGCAAGTGACAGAAAAACCAAAATTAAAGACAATAACAAATTAGTTCAAATGGCACATATCACAAACGACTTCTTTAAAATATTCGTGAAGAAAATCAATGTAATGGCAAGAAAAGATTCCATTCACAATAGCGATGGAAGCTTAACTACCTGTGAAAAATTAATAAGATATGTGCAGGACCTATAGGAATAAAATTGTTAAGCTTTATTGAAGAAGAAGAAAAAAGAAACAGATAAATGGGAAAAATCACAAAGATAAGAGATGTACTATAGTAAAGACAGAAATTCTCCTAAATTAATTTGTGTTATATCTTGTTTCTTTGATGCCCTTCAATTATTAGCTCTTGTAATTCTGAGGAGCTTTTCATTTCATTTACAAAACATGATAGTTTTATTCTTTCCTATTCTTTATGTGTCTCTTTCTGACTCTCCTCAAAGAGCTTTGTCAGAATTTTAGAGCTAAGTTAAATACTGCTGATAATGTGCCCTTGTATTGTTGGCGTTTCAAAGAGGAATAATTCATGTTTCTCCATTAAGTGTAATTTTGACTTTTGGTTTTCAATAGAGCCTTTTGTCATGTTAAAGAGGCAACCTTCTATTGCTTTCAGAAAGAATTTCAATGAAGAAATTCCCTTTTGGCATTGATAGAAATAGTTACATGAATTTTTACAATTTTTTCCAATAATATTATTGATTATATTGATGACTTGAGCTTTAGCGGGGGTCAGAGGAACCGGGAACTAGTTAAAGTGTATGTTCCTTTTAAACTTATATTATATTCTGATTGCTAAAATATTTTCTAGAATTTTTGCATATTTGTTAATTCATGAGATTACCATACAAGCTTTTTTTTTTTTTTTTTTTTTTGGATGTCATTCTTGAGATGTATGTAATGATCAAAATCTCTTTCATCAAAGGGAATAGGACAACCTACAAAAAGGTGAGATAAATAGCAATAAAATTTTTTTTAAACTCCAACCTCACGAGAAAGAAAAGAAATGTTAGATAGAACCATAACAAGACACCAAAACAACAAATTGACAATTTAAAAAATAGTCCTAGTTCAGGGGATCCCTGGGTGGCTCAGTGGTTTGGCACCTGCCTTTGGCCCAGGGCATGGTCCTGGAGTCCTGGGATCGAGTCCCACGTTGGGGTCCCAGCATGGAGCCTGCTTCTCCCTCTGCCTGTGTCTCTGTGCCTCTCTCTTTCTCTCTATGTCTATCGTGAATAAATATTTTTTTTAAGATTTTATTTATTTATTCATAGAAACAGAGAGAGAGAGAGAGAGAGGCAGAGACACAGGCAGAGGGAGAAGCAGGCTCCATGCAGGGAGCCTGACGTGGGACTTGATCCAGGGTCTCCAGGACCACACCCTGGACTGCAGGCGGCGCCAAACCATAAATAAATCTTTTTAAAAAAATAGTCTTAGTTCAGAAAAAAACAAACAAACAGATGCCTTTCAAGCATTGCTGGTAGGAATGAAAATCAATACAAACTTAAAATTGCATGTACATAACCCCAAATGCAATAAATTCAGTGAAGGAAGGAGGAAGATGGTGGAATACAAATGATTTTCAATTTGTGGGGGAGGGTTGTACTTCCCAAATTTTTATTTAATATTTATTTTATTTTATTTATTTTATTGTAGATTCCATGCTCAACATGGGGCTTGAACTCAAAACCTCGAGATCAAGAGTCGCACACTCTACTGACTGAGTCAGCCAGGCGCCCCTCTGTGTATATGTAAATATGTCACTTTCATAATAAAAATATGCATATCCAAATTTAAACCACAGTGAGAGTTCACTACACATCCACCAGAATGGCTAAGATGAAAATGATCGACAATACCAAGTGCTGAGGAGGATAGGCAGTAAATGGGACTCTCATCCATTACTAGTTCCAGCTGCTTTGGAAAACCCCTGACACTCATCTACCAAAGGTCAACAGACCTGCCAGCAATTCCATTCCTGGGTATATTCTCAACAGAAATAAGTGCACCTAGAAAACACACAAGAACGCTTGCCACAGCTTTGTCACATCCCCAAACTGGAAACCACCCAGAGGCCTGTTAAAGGGCAGCAGATAGGTTTGGTATATTCAAACAACAGAGTGCAACACTGCGCAGGGGAAGAGATAGAATGAGTAGTTGATAAGCATGATACAACGAATGACTCTCACCGACATGACGTTGGGACAGAGAGTCAGGTGCGAGAGAGCGAGTACTGATGATTCAATTTATATGAAGTTCAAGAAGAGACAAGAATATTCCTTGGTGACTGCTGGGGAGTGGATGGGTGAGCACTGACTGGGAGGCAGAGTATGGGAGGCTTTCTGGGTGATGGACATGGAGACCCTATATTTAGGTCTAGAGAGCATCTACCTGGGTGTTTATCAATGTTAAGATTTCATCAAGTGTGAGACATACGCACCTTTTATGTAAGTTACATCTCGATAAAAAGAAGAGAAGAAAGTGCACATATACTCTTTAAGCTACTTTAATCCTACTTCTGTGAAATCGCCCTAAAGAAATAACCTGGGGGGCCCCCAGGTGGCTCAGTGGTTGAGCGTCTGCCTTTGGCTCAGGTCATGATCCTGGGGTCCTGGGATGGAGTCCCACATCAGGCTCCCCACAGGGGGCCTGCTTCTCCCTCTGCCTGTGTCTCTGCCTGTGTCTCTTATGAATAAATAAAATCTTAAAAAAAAAAAAAGATGGGAGTTTATATATACCTATTCATAGGGGAAAGGGAGTGGGGAGGGAAAGGCTTCTATGGGAGGAACAAATGGGTTTCTTTAGGAAAGATAAATGGGCTTTTCTGGAAATAAAACAGGAGATAACATAGTCTGTGATAATGCTTGTGGTCTTTATCTTTCTCAAGACCCTGTATCTCCCCCCAGAGAGGGGATTTATGATAGTTTCATGCTGGATCTCCTTCTCCGGAAGGAAGCCACCGCAAAGAGGGGATTAATGGTAATCTCCCTCCCAGAAGTTCCACTTTTGGTCAGATAAGGGAGGGTTCAGGCAAAGCCTCATCCCTCATCTGTTAATTCTCACATGTCTTTGGCCCCAAATAATTTTTATGCCGCTGTGATATAATTGGAACCACTTCACATGCATGAAAGCATAATACTTTGAAATATCCTCTTTCCCCCTCTTCCCCTGAAACTCTCACCTTTCCCTCCCTCAATCTTCCAAGTAGTATTCTGCATTTGCTGCCTTGGGAGAAGGGTGACACTACCTGAACACAGAAGGAAAATGTCCGCTTCCAAAGCCAGGGCCCTGGGGGACACAGGGAGGAAGTGCTGGCAAATGGGGTATGGCTAGACTCTTCTCTCCCAAGACAGGATGGCTGAGGGTTGAAAGAGGAGGGGAGTGTATGCAGAATGTACTTCACCCTCACCCCAACACCAGGCTCAACCTCAGGGTGGGTTGAGTTAGAAATCCAGATAAGGGGGCACCTGGGTGGCTCAGTGGTTGAGCATCTGCCTTCAACTCAGGGTGTGATCCCGGAATCCTGGGATCAAGCCCCTCTGCTCCTCCCTCTGTACCTCTCCCCCTTGTGCTCTATCGCTCTCTGTCTCAAATAAATAAAATATTTTAAAAGAAATTCTATGTACTTAAACGTTAATCTCAAAAATGCCTTCATAGGGATGCCCGGTGGCTCTGCAATTGAGTGCCTGCCTTCCACCACCTGCCTTCGGCCCAGGGTGTGACCCCGGGATCCTGGGATCGAGTCCCCACATCGGGCTCCCCTCAGGGAGCCTGCTTCTCCCTCTGCCTGTGTCTCTGCCTCTCTCTGTCTCTCATGAATCAATTAATAAAATATTTTTAAAAACCCAAAAAGCGATATATTATTCAAACATACACACAAGTGAACATGCCTCTGGGACCGCCACAGGACAACTTGAAATGCTGGTTCATTTGCTGATGTTACAAGAGCCCAAGTCCAGGCTAAGAAGGAAGTTTCGGGGTCTCGGTGGTCTGTATATAAGATAAACATGAAAAAGTTGGTAACAACTCATAATAGAGACTAACCTGAGTCCTGCATGCTGCCCCCCAACCTCGTGCCAATGGCTGCTGGGAGACCTTCTATGATCATGAATGAAAAACATTTTTAGAGGGTGCCTGGCTGGCTCAGTGGGTTAGGCGGCTGACTCCTGATTTTGGCTCTTGTCATGATATCAGGGTCCTGGAATGGAGTCCTGCATCAGGCTCTGCTCAGCAAGGAGTCGGCTTGAAATTCTCTCTCTCTCTCTCACTCTCTCTCTCCCTCTATGCCTCCCCCTGCTTGCTTTCTCTTTCTAAAATAAACAAATACATTAAAAAATAAATAAAAAGGAAAGCATCTTTTGGTCCAGAATCTCTATGACGGTTAATTTTATGTATTAACATGTCTAGATCACCGTACAGAGGTAGTTGGTCAAACGTTATTCTAGATGTTGCTGTGAAGGGATTTTTTTAAAAAAAGATTTTATTTATTTATTCATGAGATACACTGAGAGAGGCAGAGATACAGGCAGAAGGAGAAGCAGGCTCCCTGAGGGGAGCCCGATGTGGAACTCGATCCCAGGATCCCGGGGTCACACCCTGGGCTGAAGGCAGGTGGCGGAAGGCAGGCACTCAAACGCAGAACCACCCGGGCATCCCTATGAAGGCATGTTTGAGATTAACATTTAAGTCCATAGACTTTCTTAAAAATATTTATTTGAGAGAGACAGTGATAGAGCACAAGGGGGAGAGGTACAGAGGGAGGAGCAGAGGGACTCGATCCCAGGATTCCGGGATCATGACCTGAGCTGAAGGCAGACATTCAACCCACAGAGCTCCCCCAGTGCCTAAGTCTGTAGACCTTGAGTAAAACAGATGGCTCTACATACAGGAGGGGGCTCGTCCCTTCAGATGGAGGCCTAAATGGGAAGGCTGGCCTCCCCCTCTGCAAGGAGGAGCTCTCCCTGCAGCAGTGGGCAGCCTTTGCTCTGAAATGGCAACTCTGGCTCCCGCCCCCAGCCTGCCACCCTACCCTGCAGATCTGGGACCTGCCAAGCCTCTGCAATTGCATGAGCCAATTCCTAAAAATAAATCTCTCAATCTCTCTCTCTCTCAATATATGTACATATTTATTTATACACACGCACACACACACACACACCCTATGGGTTCTATTTCTCTGGAGAGCCCTGACTAATACAACCTATAAATATTCATGTTCCATATTTACTCTCACCAAAGACTTCCCAGTGCAAAAAAAAAAAAAAAAAAAAAAAAAAAGCCTTAATATTATACTGCATACAAACACTTAATTTGTGGTTGTTGGTCCTTCTTCCTCAGTCAACCCAAAAGGCAGGGGTAATAAATTATTATCAACATTGGCAGCACCAATTTCCTGCCCCGATGTGGCACGGCCACAGCCACCAGTGCGGAGTCCCGCCGTGTGGTTAAACCGTGCGGTTTGCAATCCTGGCTTCAGAGCCCGGAGCCAGCCTTAGATCATTTCAGCACAGACATAAGAAGATGTTTTGTTCACCAATTTCTGACTATGAGGTAGTATTATATTTGAATTTTATTTTTTAAAGATTTTATTTATTTGAGAGAGAGAGAGAGAGCAAGCACAGAACCAGGGAGGGGGAGTGGCAGAGGGAGAGGGAGAAGCAGGCTCCTCACCAAGCAGGGACCCTGATGTGGGACTCGATCCCAGAACCCTGAAATCATGACCTGAGCCGAAGGCAGACGCTTACCCGACTGAGCCCCCCAGGTGCTCCTATATATTAATTTAAAAGAAAATTTACATCCACCGTAAAAACAAAAGCCAAATGATAAAAAGTGGTGCCAAATGAAAAGCCTCCTAGTGAGAGAGGCTCAGAAGAAGGGGGCGGGGGCCCAGGACACCTCATTTTTAATTTTTTATTTTTTTGAGGCTTCTGATACAGCAAAAGGAAAAAATGCCAAAGAGCACCAGTGTGAGAATAGAAGACTCTATGTTGGTCTCTACACACAGAGCTCTTGAAAACCCTGTAGTCTCCTGGGTGGCAGGAGTAGTTTGTGTTCTATTGAGGTGACCCTGAGTGGGGGGCCCCTGGGTTGCTCCTGCTGGGGGCTGAGCCAAGCTGGGAAGCTTAGGAGTTTTCAGCCTCTTGAGAAGGGAGGTGGTCTGAAAGTAGATTTAATGATCCATCATGTTTGCGTGATGGAGCCCCCATCACAATCCCAGTGGTACAGGGTTTGGGGAGCTTCCAGTTGGGTGAGCACACCCCCTCCACGGGGGCAGAAGATCCCACACATCTCTTCACTGGCTGGTCACCTGCATCCTTTACGACACCCTTTAATAAAACGCTAAGTGTGTTTCTCCGAGTTCTGGGAGCTGCTCAAGCAATTTAGTAACCTGAGGACGGGATCGTGGGAACCTCCAACTGGCAGCTAAAGCAGACAGCCGTGGGTAACGGGGAACCCACTTGCTTGCAATGGGTTCTGCAGTGGGGGGCAGTGTTGCGGGGCCAGGTCCTTAACCTGTGGGATCTGATGTTGTCTCCAGACAGATCGAGTCAGATTTACCTTGTACTTTTATCCCAATCCAGACCTGGAATGGACCATTCCCCCCAAGGAGTCCTTCTTCCTTTTCAGCACAGAATGGCATTTAAAAGGCAAGAGCCGGGTGCTAGGTGTGTTCCTTGTTAATGGAATTGTTATGGGTTGGATTTGTATCCCCCCCCCCCAAAAAAAAGATGTCTAAGTCCTAACCCCTGATACCTCTGAAAGTGACCTTATTTGGAAATAGGGTCTTTGCAGATGTAATGAGATAAGATGAGGTCCTACGGGATGAGGGTGGGTCCTAATCCAACGGTTGGTGTCCTTGTAAGAAGGCCAGGTGAATGCACAGGGTGGGCGGACAGACAGAACCCTGTGTGACAACAGAGGCAGGGAGGTGCTGTGTCTAAAAGCCAAGGAATGTCAAGGACTGCTGGTGGTGGAACTAGGAAGAGGCAAGGAAGGACCCTCCCCTAAAGTCTGCAGAGAGCAGGGCCCTGTGGACATCTCGATCCTGGCCTTCCAGCCTCCAGAACCCTGAGAATACACTTCTGTCATGGAATGCACCCCGTTGGGGGCGGTTATAGGGCAATCCTAGGAAACTAATACGGGGGTGTGCTGGGGAATCTGTGAACACACAACACACACCAACTTACACCTACGTCTATTTCCATAATATCTGTCTAATGTGGGAGGCCGGGAGTCCACACTGACGCATCCAGTTCTAATCCAACACCAGAGAGTTCTAGTTTTTTCCCTTTTTGGTGTTTGTAAATCCTTTCTCCAAAAGTGAAAATCCCAGCTCCCACAGCACCATCCCACACTTGGTCCTCCTCCTAAGTCCCCATATTTGACGATCCGCCACCACATCCTCCCCCACACAAACACCCTGCCTCTGCCATCCCTGCCGCGACACCTGCCGGCCGTCCTGCCAGCCCCTTGCCTGCAGCGCCCAGCCAAGCCACCCCCGTTGGGGCCCCTTCTCACCCCCTTGGGCTCCAACAACACCCCACGCTGGATTGGACTGCTTGTTTTCAAACTTTACATAAATAGTGTACAGTGTATTTTCTTCTGCAATCTGCTTTTTTCCACTCAACATGTTTGCGAGATTCATCCATATTGATGTGTGCAACTTTAGCTCATGCATTTGCACCGCTGTGCAGTGTTTCATCACACGAGGGCACGTCTGCTAAGTGACGTTCCTAGTTTGCAGGTTTCTGCCGGGACATTCTCGGGACTGGTCTCAGATGTGCACACCGGCAGGTGTGGTTGTAGAACACACCTCTAGGGATGGATTCACTGTGTCTTAGAGCGTGAGCATCATCACCTTTACTAGATAAAGCCAAAATGTTTCCCAAAGGGGCCTGCTGACCCTCTCCTGGGCTCCCCACCAGTGGAGCACGAGGGAAGTTTCTGTTGCTCCTTGGGGACACTGGAGGCACCTGAAAGCTTAGGAATATGTACACATGCCCGGTGAGTTGTTCCTTTGGCTGCAACTTAGTACTGATGACTGGCATGCACTTCTCAGCAACTGTTGTCACCGTCTCCGAAGTGCCACGCCCGATAGGGCACACTGTCCGCTCCAAATCCATCCTACCTTCTTCCTTCCTTCTTGCATCCTCCCAGAGGTAGGCCTGCAAGCATGGCGGCCAGCCCAGCCACACTTCTGAGTCTCCTGTGGTCGTGTGTGGCCATGTGACTCGGGTCTTGGCAATGAAACATAAGCAAGCGCTTGATGCTTGGCATTTCCAAACTTGGTTCTCAAAACATCAGGCCTGGATCTTTCCCACCTCTTGCCAACTGGGAGTCCCATATGACAACCGTCTTGCTTCGACAACACAAATGACACTGACCTAGAAGGAGGCAGAGCAGAGGGACAAGGAGCCTGGGACCCTGGGTGACCAAGTGGAGCAGGACCAGACACCTGCTGCTCTGGACCATTTCCAGGGAACTTACACTTTGCTCCAGAGCCAGCGTACAGCTGGATTTCTTGGTTGTGGGGCTTAGTATTCACCCCAACAGATTTCCCCGCTGGAACCCCCCCATGCGCACCCTCTGGTGGCTATGGGGATTCTTGGTGGACAGGGTCCCATGTCACACTCCATCCACACTAAGTGGAAACTGACTGAAAGCCTGCACCCACCCCCTCTCTGTGTGTGGGCCTTTCTAGAACTCAACATCTTTCATTTCTTCCCCTCTTAGAATATTTCCAGGATGATTATGGAAGGAAAAAGCGAGGGTGCTGCTTGTCTGTGGGTTTTCTCCTGCTCCCCAGCCCCTCACTGCTGGTCTTCAGTGAAGAAACAGGCTTTTAATATACATTTTTAAAAAACTGACGTGAGTTAGCTCACAAAATGGTTAAATCAGCACTGTGCCCCATTCTGATTTCGTTCTGGAGAGCTGGGCAGCATTCTGCAGACCATCCTTCACGTCAAGAAAAATGCAGGGTCATGTTGACGGATGGTGGCAGGTTGAGACCCAGGAAACGAGGTGAGACTCAGTGTTCATTTTACCAACTTTTCAAAATGGCACAAAATGATCTCTTGCCCATGGTGACAGAATGCCACAAATCACAGAGCTTGTTCAGATCGGTTTTATGCACTTGAGGTTAAAAAAAAAAAAAAAAAAAGCAAAGTAAAAGTTTTCCTAGGTGGGTAGAGAGACAGACGGGGCTTGGAGTGTGGCCAGAGAGGCCCTCTGTTTCTCCGCCAGAGGGACCAGCCCTGAGCATAGGCACTGTGGGCCAAGCTGTCCTGGCCAGAGCTGGTCCTGGGCACTCACATCTCCTTTTCCCTCCTCTTGGGGGCTAGAAGGTGACTTCATGGTGGCGGGAAACAAGACCCATACATTCACTGATAACGAACCCGTGTGATGGGTTCTATCGTGTTCTATTGCATGCTATCGCGTCTGTTCTGGTGCTAACCAAGCCATTTGTAGCTCTGGGCTCCATGGGCTCTGGGCTGGAGCCAGTGTGGGTCCCAGAGTGTCGTCCTGCAGCTGGACCCCAACTGTACTCACTGGTGTTCAGTGTTTGTGCTGTGATCCTGGAGCCTTCCTCAGCTTCGCACATGGGCCAGTTCTCAACTGGTGTTTCCTTATTCACTTTGGTATGAGGATGGTGGGTTTTGTAATGATGGCTTTTTTTTTTTTTTCCTGGCCAGCAGTCTAGTCTCAGACCCATGTTTTACCACCGCAGCAAGTCTGCTGGCTGGAGCATGAGGCCAGTCAGCATCCTACCCATGCAATTCGCAGGCTTTACTGGCTCCTGAAAACCAATAATCTCCCCGACAATCAAATTTTTACATAAACTCTTTATACAATAATTTATCTTTTATTACAGGATTTTTCCAATTATTAAGTAATACATACTTGTTTTAGAAAATGTGGAAATACAGAAACGTATGAAGAAAATTAGGATCATCCATAATACCTCCACCAACCACGGCTAATCACTGTGTGCTCTGCTCTTGAAACACTGAACCTTAGCTCAGTGGAACTTCTCAAACCTAGCCAGGGGCGGTCTTTTCTTCAAAACCTAGCCAGGCGGGATCCCTGGGTGGCGCAGTGGTTTGGCGCCTGCCTTTGGCCCAGGGCGTGATCCTGGAGACCCGGGATCGAATCCCATGTCGGGCTCCCGGTGCATGGAGCCTGCTTCTCCCTCTGCCTGTGTCTCTGCCTCTCTCTCTCTCTCTCTGTGACTATCATAAATAAATAAAAATTAAAAAAAAACAAAACTAGCCAGGGGTGTTCTTTTCTTGGAGGCATTCGTGTCTTTTCCACAGAATAAAAAACAGGAACACAAAACATATAAAAAAAAAACATACTCAAAACAGAATGAGGTTTCTTTACAAAGTCGTTTCCTAGAAAAATCTCCATTTTTTCAGATTCCTAGGAGTCAGAGACTTGAACACAGATTCTCAAGTATTTATTAAAAGAAAAAGAGTAGGAAAAAAAAAAAAGAAAAAGAAAAAGAGTAGGAAGGGCAAAGGGGGCTCATCTCCAGATGCCACCTCGACTTCTCGTGCTACTAGGGCCAGAGTGCCCACCTTTCCTGCGAGCTGGAGGTTTTTCAGTCTTAGGGGCTGGAGCCAGGCGGCGAGGGAGCGCCTGGGAGGGGATCTGAGGTGAGAAGAGGAAGGAGAGTCAGTGTCCCTGCCAGGGGAGAAAGGCACCTGAGCAGTCAACAAGCAGAGGAGAGACCATGCTACCCAAGGTGCACAGGAAGCAAGGGGTCAGGCAACAGAGAATGGGCCCCCACCATGCCCCCGTCCCTGCCCCACTATCCCTCACCTCTTTCCGGGGGATCTCACCCAAGCGGGAGTCTGTGTTCCTTCTGGGGACATTATCCCCTTGGCCGTCCATCCTGCCACACAAACCGAGGGATGAGGATGGGGAGCTGCCTCCCACCCCACTCCCCATCTGTCTCCTGAGAGGAGGAACAAAAGAGACAGACCTGCAGATCAAACATGAGGAGCCACTGGTGGACTCACTAGTGGGCTATGCTAAGAGGTCACAGTCCTACATTGTGGGTTCTGAGCTGCGGGGCAGAGAGGAGAAAACTAAGGCAGAACCTACAGGCATGGAGGTGGCGTTTACAGGTGAAGAGAAGACAACAGAAAGGAAGAGACCAGACAAAGGTGGGAGCAGCCAGTGACGGAGGGAGGGAGGAGGCCCTGGGCCCACTGCTCACTTGTGCTTTCCTCCCCCGAAAAGGACAACAGATGCTTCTCGGGAACCACACCCAGGCCTCTCCTCCTGCCTGAGCTGGGCCCACCCATGGGCCAGACCCTAGACCCTGTCCGTCTGGCCCTCTCCCCTCCCTCCAGGCCAGTACCTGCCCTGGTCCTGCCTCTTCAGGTAAAGCAGCAGGTCCTCGGCAGGCAGTGCCCCCCAGCCCCGTGCCTGGTACAGTCGCAGCAGCTGAGACACGTCCATCAGCTGTCCTGTGGGAGCTGGCCCATCTCCACCTGAGGGGCGCATGCGAAAGGCCGGTCATGCTGGGGCCCTGGCTCCGCCTCCCCAGGAACCCAGAGGGGCCTTCAGTCCCAGGTCCTGGCTCTGCACCCACAACCTGCCCTCTTTGTGTCCTGGGTAGCCCTGGCCCACGTACCCCTCTCCGGGGAGCCGCCACTGGGACCGCTGCTCTGGGAGTGGCTTGACGGAAGCTCATGCCCCCGAAAAAGACTAGACGCCATGGCTAGGGGCACTTTCGTTTTATGAACAGGGGGTGGGAGGTGCAGCACTGGCGGGGCTTCCTCCCAGGATGGGACAGCCAGACCTAGAAAGGGAAAGACATGGAAGAATCAGGAAACAGGCAAGAGCTAAGGACACCCCACCACCCAGCCTTCCTTAGGCTCTAGGATGTTGGCCAGCTCCCCAAAGTCCATCCTGATAACCAGCTCTCACCTTCTCCATGCCTAGGTCCAATCCTCTTTGGAGCTGGCACTCACCAGACTTAGGGGGCAGATCAACAGGGGGGCCCTCGCTGTTCTGGGGTACTGTCTGCAGGAGCTGGGGGAACAAAACATAAGGTTCCCTAAGAGCTGATAAGGAAGAAGACCTGGGTCTGGGAGGCAGGCAGAGGCCGAGGAAGTAAGGTGAGGGTTAGCCACCGAAGGTCCAGAAGGCGCTTAGGAGACAGGACTCAGGCCAACTGGGAGAGAAGCCCTGTCCTGGAAGGGGGTGCAGCTGGCATCCTGGACTCCTGGAGGAGAAAATGAAGAAGGGAAGAAGGTGCAAGGTACGACAAGTGGGCCCTCTCTCACCTGGTGCAAAAAATGCTTGAGGCCCTCGAGCTGGGCAGGGGGCGGCAGCCCCTGCTTTAGGAAGCTTTCCCCGTAGGATCCAAGATCTTCCTCAGGGAATGGCCGCTCGGGCCTGTGGTCAGGGTGGAAGGCCCCAGCTGGAAAGTGACACAGGGCTGCATGTGCTGCAAGGGAGGGGAGTCCTCCACTAATCAACTCCCCAAACGCCCAGGGAAGGGGCCTGTGAAATACAGGAGGGAATCCCAGCTGGGAGAAAGGGAGGGTCAGAGTTCACAGCAGCAGAGGTGGCTGGCAGGTAGCACAACTGAGCTCTGAGAAGTGTGGACACAAGGGAAAGGCTGTGGTGCTCAGACTCTAAGAAATCCCACCACAAACTCCCTAATGAACAGAAATAGATACTTGGACTGGCTTGGGATTAATAGACAGTCTGGCCTTTACCAGAACATGCCCTCATCCTTCTTAGTTATTACTACATAATTTTTAAATTTAAAATTGTGATGTAATTCTTCCCTCATTCTTCACTGGACCTGGGTTGTCACGTTTGCACCACACAGAACACCGCTATCCACCCAAGCCCCAGCTGAAGGAGCCAGGGAAAGCCACCGCACCCAAGGGTGGCCGATCCAAGGAATAGTTACCAACCTGCCAGGTCACCTCTCCTTGACGGACCCAAGGCACAGAGACATCAACATCTCTATATGGTTGTCTAGGGTATCGGCTGGAGCCAGGGTCACAGCTGGTCAAACCCACATGCCAACCCAGCTTAGGAGAGCAAGAGCCTAAGAGAGAGTGCTGGTCTACCAGAGGAAGGAGCTGTGCAGGGAGAGGCAGAGGGCCCACCTGGCTCAAGACCAGTTCTGGAGAGCGCCTGGGTCTCAACGCCGGTTCTCATGAAGCCCTGTGACGTCAGATCCCCATGAGCTCTTGCTCCCTATTTGAACTAACATGAGTGGATCTCTGCCCGTTGCACCTTCTGGTCAATAAGACATCTGGGAAACTAATTGCTTAAGTCCCAGGCAGAAAGGAACCTCGGTAAGAGGGACCCTGTCAGTGTGTGTGCCAGGAACCCCAGTGATGTCTGTCCCGTTACCAGAAGATGAGGTGAGGCCTGGCTTTGGCTCCAGGGGCTGGAAGGCGTGTTGGCTCTGGAAAGTGGGGCCCAGCAGGAGGCTGAGATCTGGGGAGGAGCTGCAAAGAACCTGTGGCCCTCCAGGCAACTCTTCGCCAGCTTCCCGGCTCTGCTGCAGTACGGGTTTCAGGGCCACGGCCACGGGAGGCAGAGTCCAGAGCTTCCTCTCCCCCTTCTCTAGGTCCTGCGGCCCAGGGCTGGCAGGGCTGGTGGTCGGAACCTGGGCAGAGGATGGAGGCAGGAAGGAGGATCAACACCCTTGTGCGCAAGTGCGCGCACACGCGCGCGCGCACACACACACACACACGGTACAGACACTGGGATTCCAAGTACAATGTTACAAATTAGCACAGAGTCCTTAGAAGGGGATTTGGTGACGCCTATCACATTTCTATCCATTTTTGAAATGCTTATTTTTGACCTTACAATTCCATTTCCAGAAGCTGTACAGAGATGCTTGCATGAAGACAGGTGTGAATGCTATTTATTTCAGCACCGTGTGTAGCAACAAAATACAGAGAGCGACTCTGACGTCCACCAATAAACACCTGGTCAAACGACAAGTCGGACAAGTCACAAAACCACATACAGGAGGCGACGGCTGGGGGCCAGGGCCACACCTGAAGCTCAAGCACCAGCGGGTGCTTCCAGGGAGAGGGCCCAGAGACTGTGGGGCAGTGAGAAGATTACACCTTTTTGAACTGTTCAAATTTCTTTTTTGACCACGTGCGTGTTATCACCCATTCCAAAAAATATTTTAGCTTAAAGTAACAATCTCATAATTACAAAGAGGAAGGGAAAGCTGCCAACATAAGTGTGCCAGGGCAGGATGGAACAGTTCTCGGCCCTTGCTGCGCAGCAGAACCTGGGGCACGCTATCCCTTACCACCTCTCAGGCTGCGGCAGGAGAGCTGTGCCTAGTGCCAGCACCAGCCTGGGTGAGCTGTGACCACAACAGAGACTTCCTGGGATGAGGGTGCTCTTGGAGCAAGTACACGGGGTTGTTCCCCCCAACCCCAATGCAGGTGTGAGAACTGAACTTAGGACCAGCTGAGCTGGGGGGGGGGCGGGGTGATGCCTACCGGGGGGTTAGAAGGCAAGATGGTGGCGCTGAGCAGCTGGTTGGCCTCCTCCCAGTGGGCGTGCAGCATGGCCTGGAGCCGCTCCACCAGCTCTGCCCGCTGTTCCTCTAGCTGCTGCTGTCCGCTCTGCAGGTCCCGCACCCGCGCTTGCTCCCGGGCCAGTCTGAAGCAAAGACGGGAGAGGGGGTGGATAGCCTTGGAGGGAGCAGACGTGTGAAACCTGGCACAGTGCCAGGGCCTCCGCAGGCTGTGGGCAGGCAGCCCTTGGCCACTCCCAGAGTGGGCTCCGTGCAGAGAACAGGCAGAGGCCTACCTGAGTTCATACTCCTGGGCCACCTGCTGCTGCCTTTCCTCTCGCTCAGCCATCTCCACCTTAAACTGGGCCAACTGGGTGGACAGTTCCTGCTGGTGTTGTCCGTTCAGGTCCTGCAGCTGCTTCCTGAGAGGACACAGGTGAGGGAGGAGGACTGAATCTGGAAACAAAAGTCATCAAATGCAAAGAGCCAGAATGCGTGCATGTGACAGCGAGAGAGCCAGCCAGCCAGGCCAAAAGCACAGCGATTTCATCAGGAAACAGGGACAGAGCTGGTGACTTAGGACAGGCTCCCCTGGGGGAAGAGACTGGGGTGAGGAACTATGGGATAAGTGATTCATTCAAGAGGCATTTCCAGAAAAAGCTGGTAGGGGAGAGGGGATGGGAAGGGAAGGGAATGGTACAGGTCATAGCTCAGCACTGTCCCCATCAATACAAGGGAGCTGGAGATTTATATGCACCCATGAGTTACAGGTTAAGGGCTGGCCCCCAGGGGATGGACATGCCCAGGCACTCGCGGCTCTCCGTGTGCACCCAGGGACACTCTCCCTCGAGGAGACTCGGGTCCTGGCTGATGGGAGCCAGGAGGCTGGAAAGTGGCAAGGGGACGAGGACACGTGTGGGTGGCGCTGCTGTTCTGCAGCCACAGAGAAGCAGGATACAATGAGTGCCAAGTACCTGTGATGCTCCCGCAGGGAGGCTGCTTGCCGCAGGCTGCTCTCCTGAGCCTGCGCCAGCCGCTCTGTCACCCGTTGCTCCAGTTGCACAGCCAGCTCTGACTCCATCTGGATCCGCTGGCTCTCGTACCGGGCCTGGGAGTAAAGGGAGGTGAGCTATCTGCTCAGTCCAACTTGGGCTGCGCAGAGGATGGAGGCCATGAGGGCCTGAGGCACAGCTGGTGCTGAGCTAGTGTCTCTGACCCCTCCTGATGCAGGATAGGGCTGCATTGCCGTCTCTTCTTTCTCACCTTGTAGCCCTTCTGCAACTCACTAGAACCTGATTTCCCCTAATAGGAGTTCACGATGGAAAACTCAATTTCTAAATTTCAGTGATGATCTCAGTCTCTTTCTCAGGGGATTCCCCTGCAACACCTACCACCCACACCAACCCCTGCGACCTTGTGCCTACTGCTCCCCAGCCCCAGCCCACTGCTCTTCCTCCAACTGCTCATGCTTGAGCTCTGTCCTTGGTCTCCTTTCTGACTCCGTGCTAACATTCCAAGTCACTGCTCTGACACGTGGATAATAAATGTGTAGCATTTAGGCCATGTCTTTTCTTACCACTTACACCTTAAAATGCTTTCTTAGTATCTCTCTTTAGCTGGACCTTTCGTCCTCCAGGCTTTAAGTCCACATGCCCAGAAGCCTAGTGAAGAAGTGTACTTGGATACGCTTCGAATAAAACACGTTCCAAGTTGAGCTCATTTGGTTTCTGAATCTTGAATCTTTTCCTCCTATTATATTTCTCACCTTAGTTCATGGCACTGCTCTCAACGGAAACATTCAGGCTATATGAAACCCTGTGTTACTCTTGACTCCGACTTCTTTCCATCTTCCAAGGAATGGGTCATTCCATCCTACTTCCTTAACATCTCCTGAATTTATTCCTCCACTCACTACACCATGGTAATTCAGTATTAAAGATTTTATTTATTTGAGAAAGACAGATTTATAGATATAGATATAGACAGAGAGAGAGAGAGAGAGAGAGAGAGAGAGAGCACATGAGCGTGCATGAGCAGGGGGAAGGGCAGAGGGAGAGGGAGAAGCAGACTCCCCACTGAGCAGGGAGCCAGAGGCAGGACTTGATCCCAGGACCCTGAGATCATGACCTGAGCCGAAGGCAGATGCTTAACCAACTGAGCCACCCAGGTGCTCCTTCTTAACCACTTTTAAGTGTACAGTTGAGTAGTGTTAACCGTATTCACATTATTGTGCAGATCTCCACGACTTTTCATCTTATAAAATTAAAACTCTTTCCCCACCGAACAAGCTTTCCCCATTTCCTCCCACCCCAGCCCCATTCTAACTGCTGTTTCCTGATATTGACTGCTCTCGACAGCTCATTACCTAAATTCTCCTAATGCAAAAGTCCCTCTGAGCCGGCAATGGCACTTTATGGAATCTATCCTACAGAAGTGGCACTGAAGATTTATGTACAATGATGCTCACTGCAGCACTGCTTTTAATAGTGTAAAAAAACTGGTGTCAGTGTACATTTCTCATGGAAAGGAAAATGCTTAAGAAAACTATGATTCACCCATTCACTGCAACATTATACAAATTCTTTTTTTTTTAAAGACTTTATTTATTCATGAGAGACAGAGAGAGAGAGGCAGAGACACAGGCAGAGGGAGAAGCAGGCTCCCTACAAGGAACCTGATGTGGGACTAGATCCCAGGACCCCAGGATCATGACCTGAGCCAAAGGCAGATGCTCAACCACTGAGGCACTCAGGTGTCCAACATTAAACAATTCTTAAAAATCCACAATGTACATCTACCTACATGTACTGGGCATACTGGACATGAAAAGATGTTTCTATTAAGAGGTAACAATGACAAGTTGCAGCAAATGTATAGTTTTTTAAAGCAGCAACCCCCAGGGGCACTTGTGTGGCTCAGTCAGTTAAGCATTTGACTCTTGGTTTCAGCTCAGGTCATGATCTCAGGGTCCTGGGATCGAGCCCCACATCAGGCTCTGCACTCCGTACACTCTACTTGGTATTCTCTCTCCCTCTGCCTCTGACCCTCCCCCCCCACTCGTTCCCTCTCACAAATAAATAAATCTTAAAAAAAAATAAAGCAGCAACCCACAAACTCAAATGAAAAGGTCCTGAAAGGACACACACAAAGGCGTGTGGTAACAAGGTAATCAATACTTTTACCACTGTATTATTCAAACTTGCCTCATAGATAACTTTATATCTTAAATATACTCTTAAAACTTCTTTGGGAATCACCCAAAAATGTTGGTACTGGCTCCCTTCTTCGTCCATGGTATTTACCTCCAATAAATTCACTTTGATTGAAGTATGAGTGTTATAATTCCTAAAGGAGCCCCTAAACAAATAGAAACCAAGTTTGTGGCTTTAAAAATAGCTGACAAAGAAAGAAAATGAGGGAAAAAAGTAATGAATCTAAAAGATGACAAGAAAGGAAAGGAAAATAAACATTAAATAGGTAAGACAAAATGAAACCTAAAGTTAAAACACAGATCCGACCATATTCACCAGGAAAGCTCTACTTTAAGGAAAAGACTTAGAAAAAATATTTGTAAAAAAGGCTGATATAAGTCTTATAACATTATACTATTAGGCAAAATTAGACTTTAAGGTAAAGATAAAAAGAGTCACCTCATATGGATAAAACATTCAATTTACCAGCAAAGATATAGCAATTTAAAAATTTATATGCTCTTAACAACGGCCTTAAAATGTATAAAGCAAAAACTGATAGACTACAGGAGGAATAAAAAAACCAAATTCAATGAGATTTTAAAGAAAAATACCAATAAGGAAACAATGATTTAAACAGCAAAATTAACAAACTAGACATGTACAAATAGACACATACACAAAACTTCACCCAACTATAAATTACATACTTTCAAGCACACGTGAAACACTTAGAAAAATGGACCACATATTAGAACAAAAAATAAGTCTCAAAAAAGTTCAAAGAATTTATGTAATAAGAATAACATATTATCGGGCAGCCTGGGTGGCTCAGTGGTTTAGCGCCACCTTTGGCCCAGGGTGTGATCCTGGAGACCCGGAATTGAGTCCCACGTCGGGTTCCCTGCATGGAGCCTGCTTCTCCCTCTGCCTGTGTCTCTGCCTCTCTCTCTGTGTCTCTCATGAATAAATAAATAAAATCTAAAACAAACAAACAAAAAACATTCTCTCATGTCTACAAGAAAACTGTACAGTGATGGGGCTTGGGGAAGAGAGAGAGAGGGACAGGGAGGTGCAGCCAGACAAAACACAAATGTTGCAAAATGTCAAAAATGTCAACTGGTGAATCTGTCATTTGTAAAAAAAAAAAAAAAAATGTCATTCATTATACTATTCATGCAACATTTTGTTAACATAGAACTATTTCAATACAAAAAGTTGTGCGGAATACACATCAGCAATTCTTTTTTGAAAAGACCATGCTTAAAAAAAAAAAAAAAAAGAAAAGACCATGCTTTTTAATCACAAAGTTAAGCTATAAATCAACAATAAAAATGTAAATAGAGGGGCACCTCAGCAGCTTAGTGGGTCAAGCAGCTGACTCTTGATTTTCGATCAGGTCATGATCTCAGGGTTTTGAGATCGAGCCCCCGCATCGGGCTCCAGCTGAGCTCAGAGTCTGCTTAAGATTCTCTCTCCCTCTGTCCCTTCCCGAGCTTGCACTCACATGCGCTCGCTCTCTCTAATAAAGTCTTTAAAAAACACATACATAACACACACAAAAACCCAAAAAGTAAATTGAAAAACCATAAATGTTTGAAGATAGCTCAGGAAATCAACAACTACAACTAAGATGGTTTTAAAAAGAGACAAATGAACAAAAGAATAGTATCAGGAACAAATAGAAGTAGAAATGATGCCATGAACATTAAAAAATAAAATTACGTACAATTTTAAGTCAGTAAATTAGAAAATTTAGACTGGATGGATAAACAGATAAAGAGTGCCAAAAATAATTCAAGAAGAAACAGAAAACCTAAATGTTTCCATAAACAGTAAAGAAGCAAAACTGGTAGTCAAATATCAAATATTCAAGAAACACATGAAATCCAAATGTACAAACTACTTTAGAGTATAAGAAGAGAGGCAGTACATCTTCATGTTTCTAATACTGGCAGGTAAAGTTGTTCAGATTAACTCTCCTGCTGAACCAAAACAAATATTTTTTGAGGCAGAGACACAGGAAAAGGGAGAAGCAGGCTCCCTGTTGGGAGCCCAATACAGGATTTGATCCCAGGACCCTGGGATTGTGACCTGAGCTGAAGGTGGATGCTCAACCACTGAGCCAGGTACCCCTATTTTATTATTCCTTTTAAGTAGGCTCCACAACCAGCATGTAGCCCAACGCGGGACCTGAATTGATGATCCTGAGATCAAGACCTGAACTGAGATCAACAGTTGGATGCTCAACTGACTGAGCCACCCAGGCAACCCTGAATTAAATATTTTTAATATAGATTTAAATATATATATATATAAATTTTCCTAAAAAGCACCAAAGAGTTAACAGAACCATATGGAATTACTAGGCCAGAGCAAAGGAAACATGGGGGCTCAGCTAGGTTAACAACCATGGTAGAAAGCCACTTTTGCCATAGGGGTATCTGCCTACCCTAGAAAGTTAAAACCCTTGTTTGGACTGTCTTTCAAGGGCACATGAACAGAAATCAAAGGCCAGAGCCCATACAGGTTGGAAAGTCTAACCAGAGACCCTCTCCACCATAAATTAGGGCTAATATCCTTACCCTCAGGATGGAAGGTGAACCAGAAGTACAATAGCCTAGACAAAATTAAAGCTCAGCTTTAATAATAGAAGAATCCCAATCCCTGAAAATTTGCTTTAAATCCTGGTCTTGTAGTATCTTTCAGGGCCTGATAAAAGCAAATCTTCTCTGGAGTAAAGTACTTTCACTGTAGGCGTCAATTTATTCCTATAATTTTTCAAATACAGAGTGTAGCACACAATCTGATATACACAGAACCTGGGGGTGTCTAGCTGGTTCAGTCAGTAAACCATGCAATTCTTGATCTCAGGGTCTTTTTTTTTTTTTTTTTTTTTGATCTCAGAGTCTTGAGTTTAAGCCCCACGTTGCATATGGAGCCTACTTAAAAGAAAAAAGAAAGAAATAGGACCTAAGGAAAGTAGACTCTATGGGAACTGGTAAAAACAAGAGATAGCAAAAAAGGATCATCAAACATTTTACATAAAATTATCATCTGTAAGTAATAACACTAAAGCGATCAAAGACAAACATGAAAATATCAGAAAACAAACTATGAAAAAGCAAGATTTAAAAAATAAAAATAGTGGGCAGCCTGGGTGGCTCAGCAACTTAGTGCTGCCTTCAGTCCAGGGTGTGATTCTGGAGACCCAGGGTCGAGTCCCACGTCAGGCTCCCTGCATGGAGCCTGCTTCTCCCTCTGCCTGTGTCTCTACCTCTCTCTGTGTGTGTGTCTCTCATGAATAAATAAATAAAATCTTTTAAAAAATTAAAAAAATAAAATAAATATAGTACCTTATAAAATGAAAAAAATACAATAAATACAATTAAAAATTCAGTCAGTGGCTAGAAAAACAAATTAGACAAAACTGAACACAGAATTAATGAACTGGAAGATAGGAAGTTATCCAGAGTAAGTATGAAAACAGAAAAGATGAGGGAAAAAACGGCAGCAAAGATACAGAAAAAAGGTAAAGGTACACTTAATAGGATTCCAGAAAGAGATGACAATGACAATGGAGCTGAGGCAATATGCAAAGATAATGACAGAATTTTCTAGAACTGATCAAAGATACCACACTGATTCAAGAAGCCAATTGAATCCAAAAAAAATTATTAAAAAAAAATTCATATTAAGGGCATCCAGTTAAAAACATAAAAATTACAAAGAGAAAAATTTAAAAGCAAGAATAGTCCAGTGATAGCTGATTTCTCAACAGTAATAATGAACGTCAGGATGACATTTTCCATATGTTAAAATAACTACCAACCTAGCATTCCATGTCCAGGAACTACTTCAAAAATGAATGTGAGGGACACCCGGGGGGCTCAGTGGTTGAGCGTCTGCCTTTAGTGTCAAGGCATGATCTTGGAGCCCCAAGATTGAGTCCCACATCAGGCTCCCTGCATGGAGCCTGCTTCTCCCTCTGCCTGTGTCTCTGCCTCTCTCTCTCTCTGTATCTCTCATGAATGAATAAATAAAATCTTAAAAAAAATGAATGTGAAATATGGAGTGCCTGGGTTGCTCAGGTGGTTGGGCATCCAACTCTTGGTTTCAGCTTCAGTCATGATCTCAGGATTGTGAGACTGACCCCCGACATTGGACTCCGTACTCAGTGGGGTGTCTGCTTCAAGATTCTCTCCCTCCGCCCCTCCCCCATGCATTTTCTCTAATAAATAAAAATAAATCTTTAAAAAAATGAATGTGAAATATATTCTTTTATTTTTTAAAACTAAAAATTTTTTAAATTAATTGAGTAGGCTCCACACCCAGCATGAGCCCAATATAGGGCTTGAACTCATGACCCTGAGATCAGGACCTGAGTCAAGATCAAGGGTCAGATACTTAACAGACTAAGCCACCCAGGTACCCCTAAAAAACTTTTTTTTAAGGATTTATTTATTTATTCATGAGAGACACACAGAGAGAGGCAGAGACAAAAGCAGAGGGAGAAGCAGGCTCCCTGCAGGCAACCCGATGTGGGACTTGATCCCGGATCCCAGGAGAGAAGGCAGAGACACTCAACCACTGAGCTATCCAGGCATATCCCTAAAATCGTTTTCAAACTAAACTAATAACCAAAAACGTATGTACATACATATATACATGCATAAGAGATTTTTCCATCAAGAAAAAGATCTCACCGGGAAGGTCTGAGTTCAAAGAAGCCTAGAACAGCAAAGAAAACAGCAAATTCTGTAGATACTCCTAAAGAATATTGACTTTAGAGAACAGTATCAATAATGTTTTATGGTTTTTTTTATTAAAACAATTTAAAATAGTCACATCACAGAAAATGGCAAGACAGGAAATTGCAGGGGTTAGTCCTTCTCCTGAAATATCCATTAAGCTGGTGGAAAAATATCAAAACCCACTATTTGGGAATTCTGGAACCTGATCAGACACTGAGACGACCAGGAGGGTGCTTGATGAAGGCAGAGGCTGCTGGACTTTGGTACAGAGCTATGTATGGGAGTCTGCTTCCATTCCTGCATCCCTCCGCAGCCCTGACAATGGTAGCCCTGGAAACCAGAGGGGCTGGCTAAAGCAGGGGTGGGCAGTAAAGACTCTCTCCTCTAAAAACATGGGATTGGGTGTTTTGGTCAATTTGGCAGTTCCCTGAGGAACCAGAGCAAACTAGCACCTTTGTTTGGGGCCACTGCAGAAGCTTCCCTGGTGGCATCAATCATAAGATTTAAAGAGACATATATACTTATTTGGGAGAGGAATTCAGACATTGAAGGAAATCTCTGTCAACTTCCAGGCTAATCAGAGAAAACAGAACAGAAATGTCAGTCACCACACACAACAAGAAACAGATTTTGCAAAAACAGTTGAAAAAGTCACTATACAAATGGATGACTGTAGCCATCAAAAGAAACCCAAGGAGAGAGAAAATATCATTTCTGTAATTATATTATAATACATAACATGTCTAGTTCTCAACAACAAACTATAAAACATCAAAACAAAATATGACTCAAAGGAAAAAGAGAACTAGGAGCACCTGGCTGACTCAGTCAGTAGATGTAACTCTTGATCTTGCGGTTGTGAGTTTGAGTTCCATGTTAGGTGTGGAGAGTGCTTAAAAAAGTAAATCTTAAAAGAAATAAAATAAAATAAGGAAAAAAGAGAATTTGACAAGAACATTTCCCGTGGAAGCCCAGACACTGGGATTACCAATCAGAGACATTAAATCAACAGTCTTAAATATGCTCAATGAGTGATTTGGACAACAAACTAAATGAAATCAGAATAATGTTTGAACAAGTAAAAAAATATCAATAGAGACGTAAATTGTAAAAAAGAACCAAGGAGAAATTCTGGAGCTGTACAGTATAATTGACAACATGAAAATTTCACTAGATACCACTATATACCCCCATTTTGCAACATAGCCCTATTGAAATAACCAAAATCTAGAACACTGACCACAACAAACATTGGAGAAAGTGCAGCAAGAGGAACGCTCATTCATTGCTGATAGGAATGAAAATGGTACTGCCCCTCTGGAAGACACTGTGGTGGTTTCTTACAAAACAAAATGTACTCTTACCATACGATGTAGCAACCACGGTCCTTGGTATTTACCCAAAGGAGTTAGAACTGAGGTCCACACCAACACCTGCACAAGGTTTATAACAGCTTTATCCTTTTTTTTTTTTTTTTTTAAATTCATGAGAGATACAGAGAGAGAGGCGGAGAAACAGGTTCCATGCAGTAAGCCCAACGCAGGACTCGATCCTGGGTCTCCAGGATCATACCCTGGGCTGAAGGCAGGCGCCAAACCACTGAGCCACCTAGGCATCCCTAGCAGCTTCATTCTTTTTTTTTTTTTTTTTTTATGAATATTTTCTTTTTTTTTAATTTTTCTTTATTTATGATAGTCACAGAGAGAGAGAGAGAGGCAGAGACACAGGCAGAGGGAGAAGCAGGCTCCATGCACCGGGAGCCCGATGTGGGATTCGATCCCGGGTCTCCAGGATCGCGCCCTGGGCCAAAGGCAGGCGCCAAACCGCTGCGCCACTCAGGGATCCCCCTAGCAGCTTCATTCTTAACTGACATAAGTTAGAAGAAACCAAGATGTCCTTCAGTAGACGTATGGATAAATAAACTATGGCACATCCAGACAGTGGAATATTACTTAACACTGAAAAGCAATGAGCTATCAAGCCATGAAAAGACATGGAGGAAACTTAAATGCATATTACTAAGTGTAAGAAGCCAGTCTGAAAAGGCTATGTACTATAGGATTCCAACTACATGACATTCTAGAAAAGGCAAAACTATGGTGACAGTAAAAAGATCAGCGGTTGCCAGGTGTCAGAAGGAAGAAGGGATGAACAGGCAGTGCATAAAGGATTTTTAAGGCAGTGAAACTAAGTGTGACACTATAAAGGTGGATACATGTCATTATAAATTTGTCCAAACCCACAAAATGTACAAAACCAAGAGGAACCCTAATGGACTCCAGGTGATAATGACGTGTCAATGTACGTTTATCAATTGTAACAAACATACTACTCCAGTGGGGGATGTTGGTAATGGGGACAGCTATGTATCTGTGGAGGTAGGGGGTATATGGGAAATCTCTTCTGCTCACTTTTGCTCTGAACGAAAAACTGCTCTAAAAAATAAAGACTATTTTAAAAATTCACTAAAGGGGCTCAATGGCAGATTTCAGCAGGAAGAAAGGGCCAATGTACTTGAGGATAAGCCAAAGAAATTATCCAACCCAATAAGAAAAAAAAAAATAAAAAAATCAAGGAAAACGAATAGAACCTGAAGGACCTGTGAGACATCATACCAACCGATGCACTAAGGAAGTCTCAGATTGACAAGAGAAAGAAAAAGAACAGGAAAAAGAGGGATCCCTGGGTGGCACAGCGGTTTGGCGTCTGCCTTTGGCCCAGGGCGCGATCCTGGAGACCCGGGATCAAATCCCACGTCGGGCTCCTGGTGCATGGAGCCTGCTTCTCCCTCTGCCTGTGTCTCTGCCTCTCTCTCTGTGTGTGTGACTATCATAAATAAATAAAAATTGAAAAAAAAAAAAAAAGAACAGGAAAAAGTAACGGAAAAAACAGACAGAAACTTCCCAAATTTGATAAAAGACATAAATCTACCCATCTCCGAAACTCAACAATCTCTAAGCAGAATAAACCCAAGGAGATCCACAGTACAACACATCATAGTCATAGTGTCAAAAGCCAAACACCAAGGGGAGCCCGAGTGGCTCAGTAGGTTAAGTGGCCTACTCTTGATTTTGGCTCATGTCATGATCTCAGGGTCATGGGATCAAACTTGCGTCAGGCTCCAGCTCTGCACTGGGCTCTGTGCTCAGCACAAAGTCGGCTTGTCTCTCTCCATCTGCTCCTCCCCCGGCTGGTGTGCATTCTCATTCTCTCTCTCTCTCTCTCTCTCCCTCTCCCTCTCTCTCAAATAAATTAGTTTTTTTGTTAAAGACAAACACAAAGAAAGGAGCAAGGGAGAAGCACCTTATGAAGCCATATGAAGAAATAAAAACACAAATAAGGTAAATACAAATGTCTATTACTGTACTTTCAATTTATAACTTCCTTTTTTCTATAGGATATAAATGGCAGA
The DNA here is from genome assembly GCF_048418805.1 of Vulpes vulpes. Lineage (NCBI taxonomy): Eukaryota > Metazoa > Chordata > Mammalia > Carnivora > Canidae > Vulpes > Vulpes vulpes. Next base: position 134,181,454 of record NC_132791.1, on the reverse strand, counting down.
TGCACAAAACAGTAATGGTAAATCTGCATCAGTAACACTATGAAAGCAGAGGAACACTGATACATAGGATTAGTGGTTGTATGCTACTGAAACTAAAGCTAGTATCATTCAAACTAGGTTATTGTCACTTTAAGATGTTAATTGTAATCTTAGGATAATCATTAAGAAAATAACTTTGAAAATGTACAGAAAAGGAAAAACGAAGAGAATCAAAAGCGGTACACAAAATATTGATGAAATACCCCCAAAAGACAGTAATGGAGCAAATGAAAAACAAAAACAAGTAAGACATACAGAAAACAAATAGTTAAATGGCAGAAATAAGTCCCTCTTTACCAGTAATTACTTCAAATATAGTAGGATTAAACTCTCCAACTAAAAGGAAGAAATTGGCAGAATGGATTAAACAACAAAACAAAATATGATCCACCTGTATGTTGTTGACAAGCAATTCACTTTAGATACAAAGAAACAAAAGCCTGTTAAGTAAAAGGATGAAAAAAGTCAGCCCATGCAAACAGCAACCCAGGAGAGCTAGGGTGGGGGCTAAATTATCATTAGACAAAATAGATTTTAAGCCAGAAAAGGTTGTATCAAGAAGATATAACAATATAAACTTCTATGTATCTAACAAAACCCCCAAACATCTGAAGAAAAAACAGCCAGACTTGAAGGGAGACATGGACAGTTCTATAGTAACAGTTGGAAACATCAACACCTCCCTTCAGATAATGGAAAGAGCAATAAGAAATTTATGACACGAATGACACTAAAGCCAGGGACTACTGTGGGATTCAATAATGAACAGACAAAAATCTTTGCCTTCAAAAAATACACCAGATTTTAAAAGGTACAGAATGTAGTACATTAGGAGAATCAAATAGGGAAGGGGAACGGGGATTGTCAGAGGTTACAGATTTCATTCAGTGTGGTTGGGGGGAGACCTCACTAGGAAGATGACATCGAGTCAAGAGTAGTTCTCCTGTCCATCAACTTATCACCTGTCATACTACTTCAAGAATGTGTGTGCTAGGGACATCTGGGTGGCTCTTTTAAAAGGGGGGGGGGGGGCACACTGATGAGGTTCTCAGAACAAGTCAACCTGAGTGACTTTCCTTATTAACTAATGATCAATGGAAGGAAATGCACCCAGGTTCTGGGTTAGTGAGGTCAGTGTTTGGAAAAACACACTTTTACTTTTCACCTAGCACACTGAATTGGCGGACTGAATGCACGGAAACTAATTTCTCACGAACCAAGGGAAAAGATGTTTAGTACAGTTCCATAGCAGTGCATGAGCCCTCTGGACTGGTGCTTGCTGTGTGCGTGTGTTCACTGAGTCTACTCAATGGCCCCACTGAGTAAGTGCTGCTTTGGGAGCTAGGAATAGTCCTGGCTGATGAGGAGCCCAGTAGCTATATGGGGAGTTGCCTAGCACATACATTCTTTTTTTTATTATTATTTTAAATTTTATTTATTCATTTATGAGAGACAGAGAAAGAGGCAGAGACATAGGCAGAGAGAAAAGCAGGCTCCCTCTGAGGAACTCAATGTGGGACTTGATCCCAGGACCCTGGGATCATGACCTGAGCCGAAGGCAGATGCTCAACCACTGAGTCACCCTGGTGCCCCTCACTGTGCCCTTAGTACCATGTTTTATACACACTGTATTCCTCTCTCCACAGTTTTGCTCTTGGCAGTTTCAGTTATCCACGATCAACGGTGGTCTGGAAGCAGGCAATCCCCCTTCTGACATATTGTCGGAAGGTCAGTAGCACCCTAAGGCTGTCACACACCTGTGCCCCTCACTTCCGGCATCCCACCCTTCAGGCACTTCCCCATCTCACATCCTCACTAGAAGATGAGTGAGCGCAGGACATTAAGATGTGTTGAGCAAGACCTCATTCACATAACTTATTATAATCTGTTGCTATAAGGATTCAAGTTCACAACAAGTTATCGTTAACCTCTTACTGTGAATAACTTATAAATTAACCTTTACCATAGGCGCACACATACAGAAAACATGTGGTATATATAGGGTTTAGTACTGCAAATGGTTTTGGGAATTGTACCCCCCACCCCATGGATAAGGGAGGGGGGCTCCTGTAAAAGCAGAAGCCTTTAGGAGTCAAAATTCTAGCTGAAACTGGGAGTGACTGCCATGACTCCCAAAGGGTGCCTCAGGCCTACTTGTCCTCACCAGGAAGGCAACCTCAGGTGCCTGTCACCACCTGACCTGCACCAAGCTCATTTCCAGCTGCAGGGCGTCTCTCTCTCTCCGAGCTGTATCCAGTTCCCCCTCTAGCCGTCGCACCTCTGACTGCACCAGCACTAGCTGCTTCTGGGCCTCCCGCACTGCCTGGGCCTCCCTCTGGGTGTTCTCCTGACAAGGGAAATCAAGCATAAGTACAGGCCTTGTTTCCTGTCTCCCGTTACCTCCATTCCCCAAGTCATCCTCCCATGCCCTAAAACCCGCACTGCTTCTCTCCTTCTTCAAGTTTGACTATTAGCTCATCTCTGGTTAATCTCACTCTTCCGCCTTCTGTGTATAGCCCTTCCTGCTGGCCCAGCACTCTCTACCTCGTCCCCCACAAATCGTTCTCCACTCTCCAGACCAGCCCCCTACCCGCCATATTTGGACATCCCATTTCATTCCATTATTTTGCCCTTCATTTGTTCCCCATTCCCCAATGGCCACTCTGATACCTTCTCCTTTTCTAACTGAGCCTGCACCTCCTCCTGCAGGGCCCCATAGCGCCCCTCCATCTGGCGCTCTTGCTGAACCCAGGCCTGCCGCTCCTCCTCGAGAGCCAGCTTCAGTGTCTCCAACTGTCGATGCTCACTGAGCTGCCCAGCCCGAGCCTCGTCCAGTTCCTCCTGCAGAGCCCGGCACCGCTGCTGCTCCAGCTCCAAGCTCAGGCTCAGAGCTTGCCTTTCCTCCTCCTACAGGGAAAACCAAGATTCTCAGCAAGCCCTCAAACGACCAGCAATCGGCTCCCTCACCCGCATACAGTGTACCCGCTGAAAGTCAGGTCCTCTGAGAACATAGCAGTTGACAAGCCCCCAGGATTGTAACATAGTAAACAGGAACTTCTGTTCCAGAATTAGGTACCTCTGTGTTCAAATTGTTTGAATCGGTTTGAATCCCAGCTGTCACTATGTTCTTAGGCACACATCTTTACCTGAGATATTGGCATAATATCTAGGGCCTACTTTTTGAGGATTAAAATAAAGAGTGTACAGAAAGCAATTAGCACAGTGTCTGGCACATAGTAAGTGCTCAATACAAAATAGCTGTCACAATCATCATCAAAAGAAGTTGCACAAAGACTAGAAAACCCAGCCTCCGATCATGTACTAGCCAACCAGCAACCATCATCGGTGCTGTTGGATAAAGCCTGCTAAGACGACAAGTGCCAGCACGCGTGGAGCAAGCATGCATCATGCATACAACTGAGTTCCAAAAAAACAAAAACAAAAACAAAAACAAAAAAACAACTGAGTTCCAAACCCGGCTACTAATCGTATGGGTAATCACCTTATCATTTCAGCAATAAGAAGCCTGAGTCTCATCCCATAACTTTTCGGGCTCTGCCCTGGTCCAGAGTTCCCAAACCTGGCTGCACACAATCACCCAGGAGGCTGCTGAAAATATTTAACCTCCCCAGCCCCACAATAGATCTACTGAATCAAAACCCCTGGTGATTAGTTCCCCAAATCTACATCTTAAAATGATCCCCCAGATGATTCTAATTAGGAAATGATTTGCAGTCTCTCAGAGCCTTGTTTGCAGAAGATCTAGCAGAACAAGTGTTCTAAGGGATACACTTTGGGAAACACTCCCCTGGCGCGGTTCCCACAACCCACCAATGGGCCACAGTCCTGTAGAATTAGTTAGTGGCCTCTACTGGAATGAACCAGCCTGGCATCCTCACCAGCGTCTCTTTTTCCCGCTGTTGCAGTCTGGCACTTTCCTGCTCACGATTCAGGGCCTCCACGGCCTCGGAAAGGCTTTGCTCAAGGTGGGTTACTGTCTTTCAGAGACAGGGGGGCACAGGACACAGGAAGAGAGGAAAATCCCTGCAGGTTATACTTCAATAAGCATTAGCGATATATATATATTTTAAAAGTGAGACCTAACTCAATGACTTAGGGGCCACAGAGAAGACTAAGTGGTGTGGGGAAATCTGGAAAGACATCAATGATGCAAGTCTGGCAGCAAAAATAGTGAGGGGAAAACGGGAGAATGACCAGGCCAGCAACTGCAAGGCTGAGCTCAATCTATTTCGGAGCTATTTGGACTCCCTTCCCTCTACCAATCTGTGACTAGGTTCTATGCCATCTGATCCAGGTTGCCCACCTCCTGCTGCTTGCTTCTGGTGATTTCAGCTGCCTGGCGTTCCTCCTGGAGCCCCCGAAGCACCTCTGCCCGCTCAGCTTCGTGACGGTTCCAGCCTTCCACGACACGGGCCAGGGTCTCAGGAGAGGAAAGTCATAGGGAATTTCAAAATAGTTGTTTTGCCCTCTTTCTGCCCCTAGGGGCGGGGTCAACAGCCACTTTCTCCCAGTAGTCAATAAACCCACCCTGTACCCTAGCTCCTAGCGTGAACAAAGAAATGCTGGTTGGCCATCCCCCATTTACTATTCTTTGGCGTCCCACCCCAAGGAGAGACCCACCCACATTCTGCTACCCTGGCACCTTGTCCAATTGTTCGATCATGATATCTTTCTTGCGGTCAGCAGTCACAGCCACAGCTAACTGTTGTTGAAGCTCTAGCACTCGGGTCTGTAGGCTCTGAATATGGTGCTCACAATGCTGGGAAGAAGGATGGGAAGTCTGGGTGTTACCATCCCTAATCTGACCAAGGCATCAAACCTTCCAGCTCCTTTAGGCGAACATGGGCTGGAGACAGGAAGCCTAGGACCCAAGAACAGAACAGGTTTGTAGAAGAATAATCAAGATTTTTGGAGCGGGAAATTAGAGGCCTGAGACCTCTGACACCTTCCTCTACAGCTCAGGAGACAGGGGCTTGGCTTTCAGGCTCTTTCCTCCTCTGGATATCCTGAGAAAAATTTCCATGAACCTTTTTCTTCTTTTTTTAAAATATTTTATTTATTTATTCATGAGAGAGACAGAGAGAGAAGCAGAGACATAGGCAGAGGGAAAAGCAGGCTCCCTGTGAGGAGCCAGATATGAGATTTGATCCCAGGACCCCAGGATCACGACCTGAGCCAAAGGCAGATGCTCAAACACTGAGCCACCCAGGTGTCCGTCCACGAACCTTTTGGCAGGAGCTCAACAGCCCACACTGCAAAGAATGGGAAGTGACTCATACCTAAGAAGCTCACATAGTGAAACACGGCAAGGAAAAAGGAGAAAGCCTTTCATTTAGGTCCAAGCAGTTTAAAATAGATAAAGAGATGGTTCCCAAAGTGACAACACAGCCAATGACTGTAATCTTTCCCCTGCCCAGTCTGCCTCTCTGCCCCCTTCAGATGAGCTGAGGTTTGCAGAGATAATGTCACCAGTAGCTATAAAGCCTTCACACAAGCCAGCACAGCTTGTTGTTCATTCAAGACACAACACATGCTTCTGGAATGTTTCTTTGTGTTAGGCACATTCTAGACCTTAGGAAGACAGTGCTGAACAAAATAAGGTCTGACCCTCAGGGAGCTTAGATTTTAGAGAAGCAGACAAGATATACCAGACGGTGATTACCTATATGAAGGAAACACCAGAGTGCCCAGAATGAACACCTGGAGGAGAGGTGTGCCTCTTCGATGGGATTTCAAAGTCGACCACCCTGAAGAGCCATCTGAGCAAAGTCTCAGCTTGCAGGCCCTCAACCCTCAGCCCTTCCCAGCACCCAGCCTATTTCTAATCTTTGCTGCTTTCAAAAGGAAGCTTTGGTAACTCACCTTGCGACGGGTATGCTCGGAATCCAGTGCATCTCTCAGGCCCTGGAGATCCGGAGGATTGAGTGGGGGCCCTGGCCGAAGACTGGTGTAGCGGGGAAACAACTCCTCCAGGGCTTGAGCTGAGCTAGATGGAGATAAGTCTTGCAGGGGCCGAGTGCTGAGCAAATCAGGCAGAGAATATCAGGGTGGGAAAGCTTTCGAGAGCCCCTAGTCCAACTGTGACATTTTAACAATGAGGAGATGGAAACTCAGAGCAAGAGACTTGCCCAGTCTTAGAGCTAGACAGCACTCAGGTTCTGTGATTCACTCTAGAGTGCTCCTTCCTGTATACCACAATCCCCGCAGTGAAAGTCTTAGCAGAAACAAGCCAACTCTTCTGGAGAAAGATGGACTAGAGGTTGGGAGGAAGCCAGGTAGTAGGCATCAGATGCCCATGTTCCTGAAGGAGTAAAGGAGGCAGAAGATGGGAAAGAAAGGATGAAAATGAAAACTAAAGCACAAGCACCTTAGGTCCCTAAAAGGTAGAAGAGCAGTAAAGAGAGAACTAGGGAAGAGAACAATTGGCTTTCCAAGAAAGCAAGCAAGCAAGTTAGCAGAACCCTAAAGGGAACTCACTTAAGCAAGGTGGCTGTGCTGTCACTGTCAAAGGAGTCCTCTTCTCGCCTTTCTGAGCCAGGACCTGGAGTGATGGGATCCCCTGCATGCAGCCACAGGGACCCCACAGCCAGGGTCAGTTAAGGATAAGAAGAGGGACCACTTGAAGGTGAAGGGAGGAGAGGGCCTTCCTTTCTCCTTCACCCGCTCCTCCAGTCCCTCTTCCTGGAGCCTTTCCTCCTAAACTCTCTTGTCTCCAATGTCTTTCTTTCTCCACCTTCTCCCACCCCTTAAATCTGGGTTCTTCTTTACAGAGAATGAGTTAACTCACGATAGGCTGTAACACGTGAGGTTTGGAGCATGCTCTGGAGTTGACCTCGAACACTTTCCATCTCAAAGATATGCCTGGAACCATCCTAGGAAAAAGCAACATGAAAATCGGATGCAACCTGAATGATCTATGTTCTACTGACTGCCAGGGTACATGACATCTGGTACCCTCTAAAATACAAGAGTTTTTACTCCAGCACCTGGGAAAGCCCAGAAAGCCAGAACTGGCTCAGCAAGGGTTGAAACTCAAACGTCTACAGAAGCCAGACAAGGGATGCCTGGGTGGCTCAATGTTTGAGCCTTCAGCCCAGGGCATGATCCTGGAGACCTGGGATCGAGTCCTGCATTGAGCTTCCTGCAGGGAGCCTGCTTCTCCCTCTGTCTCTGCCTCTCTCTCTGTGTGTGTCTCTCATGAATAAATAAATAAAATCTTAAAAAAAAAAAAGAAGCCACACAAATAGTGTAAGTAAATTAACGGGGTACAATAAGACAAGCCTGATGAAGATCCTCGCCGACTAGAGAGTAAGTATCTTGTCTGAAGACTGTACAGTCCATGGCTATCGGTTTTTCAAACTCTGGAAGACCTATGCAGTCTTCAAATTGTTTACGACACTTTTTCTACCCAACGCTAATAACCAATCTCTAACATGTGACATTGATTAGACCGTATTTTAATGATTGACAATACCAAACTGAAAATCATATAATCAAACTAGCTTTGAGCTGGAAGGATTTTAGCATATTTTGCTACCCCTAAGAACCTAGTTCCCCCCCTTGAGCTGAAGAAACCTTATCCTCACTTGGTGCCCAAGTCCCAATCAAAGCACAGTAATCTGTCCCATGGTGCAGGTGTCTCTGACCAAAAAACCCTAGAAGTTTCACCATTTTTCAGATTATGGCATCCCAGGACACTTCCTCCCTCATAAACATTTTGTTCCCAGGAACAAGCACAAAGAACACTCCGTAGTTAAAAGGAATTGAAATCCAACAATAGGAGTTCAAATCTCAGCAAATTTTTTATCACCTCCAATTCCAAGATCCTAGAAGTCCCCAAGACACACCTCTCTCACCTTTTTCTTCAAATTGTTCTCCAATCCAACCGACAAGCTGTGACTCAGCTCTTGGGCCAAGCCATCTAACATTTCATGAGGAGGAGGGGAGGCGGTGGGGAGATACAGCTGGGCTCGGGCTGTCGCCTCCGCCTGACGACTGAGGTGCAAGGAGGCATAGAGCTGGGAGGTCACCTCAGAGGATACTTGGTTCAGCCCAGGGGCTTCAGATGGATCACTCAGAAGATCCTCAGCCCGGAGAGGTGAACCGGGTCTGGTAGCTGACGTTGCCATGAGTACAAGCAGGAGACAACTGCAGACAGCAGAGCTAGGAACACCTGGTCCTGCTTCAGGAGACCCCAGGCGGGGAAGTGCACGGGGAAAGATTTGGGAGAAAGGAGAAAGGCTCCAAGCCAAGAATCCTTGGTAACAGTAGGGAAGCTTTCTGGTTAGAGGAAAGGTTTCCAGCAGTTCCAGAGGCCATGGGAGAGGGCAAAAGCATTTCCTTCCACAGGGCCTGGGACCGGTGGAAAAGAAGGGTGAAGCAAGGAGGGGCTTGGGGACAGAAGACCGAGGGGCGACAGCACTACTGCAGTTCCTTGGAGCGCTGAAGGTTCTTAAATTCTCACACCCAGAACGTGCAAAGTGAAACGGACCCAAATCCAACAGGGGCCTGATTGCCCTCCAGCAGTCTTACTAGGCCCTCACCTGGTCCCGGTCTCGGAGGCAGGACCCTCACGCTCCCCACCTCCTCATGCCCCTCGCCTCGCCATGCACCTGTTCCAGCCACGGTCAACCCCCCTGTATGTCCCCTCTGACCGCTCCTGGCAAGAAAGCCATTGGGGGCTCCCCAGAACCCCTCCCTCCGTGCTATCCCAAGAGAAACTCTGTGAACACCCGGTCGCCTCCTCAGACCTCTCTGAAAAAGTCCGCCGCCCCCTAGCCCAGGCTGAGATCCTCTACCCCGACTACGCCCGGCCACTCCACCCCACACCGCCGGACCTCAGCGCTCCCCAGTCTGCCGAGGTGTGGACCAGGGATCTTCCGCCTCCCCTGAGCCCGGACCAAGGACCCCTCCACACCCACCCTCACCGCCTTCCCTTCACTCAAAACCGTTGGCAGCCTCCCGCCCACCGTCCGCAGCCCCGCCTCGCCCGCCTCGATGACGTCACCAGCCCAGCGCACTGCCTGGTCGGTGCCCAGACAGCTTCTGCAGTCCGGGAGCCCTAGACGCGCATGCGCGGCGCCACGGATTGGCTGAGGGAGGCACGGGCGGAACTATTGCACCACCGCCGCAGTTTGAGGCGCCGACGGGGCGGGGCTCTGCGGAAACCGGAAGTATCTGGTGACGGGCCTTAGGAGCAGTTCCGGTGAGTCCGGAGGAGGGGTTCCCGCCTGCTTGGGGGAGTCAGGGATCCGGCTCTGGAGCCCCCGGAGTGTGGGGGTCTCGCATCGAGGCTTACACCCTCTGCCCTGCAGATGACCGTTCACAACCTGTACCTGTTTGACCGGAATGGAGTGTGTCTTCATTACAGCGAGTGGCACCGCAAGAAGCAAACGGGGATCCCCAAAGAGGAGGTGACGAGAGGGCCCCGCGCAATCCGGGTGACCTCGCATCTCCAAATGCGTATAGCCCCAGCCCAACCCTTCCTCTCCAAACCCCGTCTGGTTCCCAGCTCTATCCCGTCCCCTTCGACAACCCGAGCTAACTCTGCCCCTTTCCCTCTAGGAGTACAAGCTGATGTACGGGATGCTCTTCTCTATCCGCTCCTTTGTCAGCAAGATGTCCCCGCTAGACATGTACGCGGAGTCAGAGGGGATGTTGAGGGAAGGAGGGCTAGCCTTGGGAATTTGGGGGTTGGGGGAGACTGGAGTGGAAGAGACATTGGCACCCAAGAGAGGGAAAGGAGACAGAGAGAAGAGAGGCTGAGTCTGGAGTGAGAGCCCTGGAGCTGTGATGGGGAAGATCTGACGATAGAGAGGTTGGGTGCAGGGGCCAAATCGAGGGGTGAAGATGGGAGGTGTCTTTACTAAATCAAGCTCCTAGGAATGATATGTTTAGGGAGTCATCCTAGACAGGATCAGAAGTATCTCTTTGGAAGAGATTATGCTCCTGTTCCTTAATGTCCTCATCTCTGCAGGAAGGACGGCTTCCTGGCCTTCCAAACTAGCCGTTACAAACTCCATTACTACGAAACGCCCACTGGGATCAAGGTGGTCATGAATACTGACTTGGGTGTCGGACCCATCCGAGATGTGCTGCATCATATCTACAGCGCGGTCAGTGCCAGCCCCTGGGACCCTTCCTTCCCCTAACAGCTGTGGCCACTCAGAGCCTCAAGACTCCTTGAGTTTCGCTGCCTTAATCTTATTGTAGCTCTGTTGAAGCCAAAAGTTCTCCTCGGGACTCTTGAGGTCCTGAAACACCACCACTATCTCCTTAGGGAGAGCTTGCCTCCCAGCCCGTGATCCTTGTGTATTTGCACACCCCTGAGGTTACACTAGGTTTGGGGTTGAAAACAAGTGTCCAAAGCCTGGTTCTAACACCCTTCTTCTCCGTAGCTGTATGTGGAGCTGGTGGTGAAGAATCCCTTGTGCCCGCTGGGCCAAACTGTGCAAAGTGAGCTCTTCCGCTCCCGGCTGGACTCCTATGTCCGCTCTCTGCCTTTCTTCTCTGCCCGGGCTGGCTGAAGGAAGCATCCTACCTCACCCCTCAGGAGAATCCCTGTCTACCTGGGGCCATTCCTAACCTGTTTCATGTGAGGGCCCCCACTGCATGCCCCTCCACCCCCTCCAGCTCCCCAGCAGCCCTCCTGGGGCAATGGCCTACAGCCCACTCAGGTGCCCTCCCCATCAGAGGAAGGAAGTGTACAGGAGTCCCTACACCTCCACACCAGGCCCTCTCCAGTTTTATCCCCTACCTGGTGCTACAAAAGTACAGAATAAACTTTGTCACCCTCTGCAGCCTAAGTGTGTCACTTTGAGTGGTCGGTCGGGGTCCTGTCCCACTCACGAAGGCATGAACAAGGGTAGCCACATCCCCTGAGCCTGTAAAGAGGCTTTGTCCATGGGTTTCTCAACAGTGACAGATCTTACTCAACTCACAGTGGGGTACGTCCAGATAAACTCATCATTAATGGAAAATATAAGTTGAAAATGCATTTAATGCACCTACCCTACCAAACATCATAGCTTAGCCTTTTAGTATATATGCTAGTATATGAGCACCATAGCTTAGCCTTAAATGTGTTCAGAATACTTATATTAATCTACAATTGGCTAGAATCATCTAACACAAAGCCTATTTTTATAATAAAGTGTTAAATAGATCATGTGACTTAACTGAATACTGTACTGAAAGTAAAAAACAAAAAACCACACACAGTATGGCTGTATCAGTGGTTTACACTCAGCATCCCGTGGCTGACTGGGGGGCTGAGACTCCCTGCCACTGCCCAGCGCCAGGAGGTATACAGTATATTGCTAGGCCAGGAAAAGATCAAAATGCAAAGGTTTCTACTGAATGCCTATTGCTTTTGCACCATCCAAAAAAACAAAAAAATTGTAAATCAAACTAAGTAGGGACCCTCTGCATTGACATTTTGGGGGAGAGAGGCTGTCCTGCGTTTTGTCCTGGCTGCTGATAGCACATCCTCGCCCCCCAGTCCCAGTCCTGACAATCAAAAATGTCGCCAGACCCTGCCACATGACCCCTAGGGGACAAAATCGCCCGGGACTGAAAACCACCATGCTGGAGGCAGGCCGACCTGCTGCGGGTCCCAGGGGGGTGGGATAACCACCCTCCCAGGTTCTGCCCTCTAGGCTTCTCCTAGCGCACAGAATATTCAAGCTGCAGAGCCTTCGAAGGCGGGGCTTATGCAGATAAGCGGCAGGCTTGGCTGAGAGGTGGGTTTATGCAGATGAGGGGGCGGTGCCTACATGTTGATCTGGGCCGGCTGCCGCCGCTGCTGGGAGACTAGCGGTCCCGCTGCGGTCTGGACAGAGGTGGCATCTCTCTTCTACCACCGCTCCTCGTCCCCGGGTCCCTATCCTCCGAGGACCGCCCTCGACCTTCACCTTCACTTATTTTCCCGTCCTCCTCCCCGCGCCAGGGACCCCGTATCCGAATATCTGCACTCGTGCCGCCCCCCGCGTTCCTCCCCTCCCGCCGCAAACCCCGCGACCTCCAGCAGCCCGCCCCCGCGGGCCCGATCCTGCCCCGCGGCTCCCGCCGCATCCCGCTCAGCCCTCCCGCTCTCCCGGGGCTTGCGCCACTACACCCCCCGCCGTCCGACCGGGGCTTCCCGGTTCCCAGCTCCTCCCGCCCCCTTAGAGCCCCCTCCCCCGCCCTGGCCAGCTGACATGCAGGTGTCTATCGCGTGTACCGAGCAGAACCTTCGCAGCCGGAGCAGTGAGGACCGTCTGTGTGGACCCCGGCCGGGCCCCGGGGGCGGTAATGGCGGTCCGGTCGGCGGGGGGCATGGGAACCCTCCGGGGGGAGGAGGGTCGGGCCCCAAGGCCCGGGCCGCACTGGTCCCCCGACCCCCAGCGCCCGCTGGGGCCCTCCGAGAGAGCACCGGCCGAGGCACTGGCATGAAATACAGGTATGGGGGTGGCCGAGCAACCCACCCCAGCTGCTCCCCTTTCCTGACCCCTGAGGTTTCCTGGGATGCCGCCAGGACCCCCTCCATCTGCGTCCCAGCTCATTCTATCTCTTCTTCCCATCACCGGGGGACTCCCTTACTTACTCCCTCTCTTTGTCTCCGTGGATACCCCTGACTAGGAGAAAATCAACTTTACCAAGGTTGACTGTCAGAGAGCCGGGGGATGCTCCTGAGCTTGCCTCCTTATCCCCAGGAGGGCCAGGGATGCACAGATCTCCAGGCTGGGCCCCTTCTGGGATGGAGTGTCCTTGGGTCGGTGTCCTGGGAAGAGGCAGGGAGGAAACAGCTTCTCACTCTGGCCTGCTTGGGATACCTGACCCAGATACTGCCCTCACCTGCCCCAAGGGCAGGTCTCCTGGGACCTTTCTTGATAGGGAGGGGAAGGGGGCTCTTGGAACATTAGACTTCATCTCTCAACCCCATGCTGAGGGACAGAGGCCTGGCGGAGAAGGTGGGCTGAACTGTAACCGACTTTCTTAGAACCACTGGGCTCTCAGACTTGCATAAGGGAGGGAGGGAGGGGCTCCTGCTTGGGAGTGAGCAGAGGTCACTGATCTGACCTGACTCTGCCCCTTGAGAAATTAGATCTCCTTCATGTGTTGGCTCTGATTGAGAAACTGAGCCAACTCCCTGGGTGAGGAAGCCTGGGGAAGAGGGAGGAGGCTCTCTGGGTCAGAGACAGACTCCACAAGCCCGCAGGAGTGGAGGGAGTGGACAGAGAAAGAGGGAGAACTGGCCTTTCCCAACCCCAAACTCCACACACCCCAGAGGTGACTCAAACACAGAAGAGACCCCACCAAAAGAAACCTGAGCCAGGTAGCACACCATCAATGTGATAGGAGGGAACAGAGGCGCTGGACATGGGCTCCAGAGTCATTTACTCATTCATTTGCACTATGGGCATAGCAATGACCAACTTGGGAGGCCCACGGGGTCTAGTTCCTTTGAACTGAGATACCAGAGGGCTTCTGATTCTGGAAGGAGAGGAGCTGGGGGCTGATAGTCTCTGTCCTTAATGGAGGCTCCACCCTTTCCTGCTGCTTCTGTATCCTGCAGGAACCTAGGAAAGTCTGGTCTTCGAGTATCCTGTCTTGGCCTAGGTAAGTTAGAAAGCAGAGGAATTGGGGGGGGGGGCATTCGTGGCTTGTGTCCCCCCCTCCCACGGTCACATGCCTGGTTTCTTTCTCCCTTGCAGGCACCTGGGTCACATTTGGTTCTCAAATCTCAGATGAGGTATAAGTGATGGGACCTAGAAGCAGGGTGAGGGGGTGTGAGGGAACCAGAGAAGAGGGAAGTGGATTTGGAGACACGTTTGGACAAGGCACAGAGAATGGGGGGCCTGAGGCTGGTGGGTGGGGGAAAGGGATAATGTAGAGGTCAAGGCCAAAGTGCAGTGGGGCTGGAGTGCAGAGGGTCCCTGAGGATCAGTGGCTGATCTTCATCTATTTCTGTCACCTCCCTAGACAGCAGAGGACGTGCTGACAGTGGCCTATGAGCATGGTGTAAACCTGTTTGACACGGCTGAAGTGTATGCAGCGGGGAAGTAAGGACCAGGGTGAAAGAGCCAAGTGACATTTGGAAAGCTTCTTATTTTCCCTCTAGAGAACCCTGGGAACTCTGGGAACACCAAGTTCTGACCCTTCAGCTGATAGGCCCCCAAGGCACTCTAGGAATTGTAAACCCAACATTGGTCCCTCTTCAGTTTAGAGGACAAAGAGCATTCTGTGCAGTCAAAATAAAATAAAGCTAACAAATATATCCTGGGCATCAGTGATGTGCCACAATGTAAAGATTCCAAAGCTGAATTTTCAAACTTTGCATACCTACAGCTTCACACTGGGTACTCCCAAACCCAGCCAAAACCTAGGATGACCTTTCCCTGCTGCTTCTCCATCTGGCAAACTCTTCTGCTCAGCTTCAACACTTGGCCCAATGTCAGCTCCTTCAAGAAGCCTTTGCCCAGCTCCCCAAATTGGTCATCACCCACCTCAGCTCCTAAAGCATTTTACACTGCCCTCTGACACACCATCTGCCAATGATGGCTAATGTTGATTGGCTAATGTAGCCATGTTTGCTGCTCAACTGGGAGGGTCCTCCTTCCACAGAACTTGTCTTGCTCTTCCCCATGTCACCTAAGTACCTACACAGAGCGGAGCACAGAGCAGGCACTGCTTGTGGGATGACAACACGCCCCCCCCCACACACACACCCCAAGCTCATAGTTGAAGTGGTTAAACAAACTGAAAACACAGGGAGATAGGTTAAGTAATAGGAAACCTTCAGTGACTATCCACCATAACAACCTGAGACCTGTCACATGTTAGCTCCTAAGTGCCAAAAAAATTGAGCCCACAGCAGCTATGCAAGGAGCTGAGCACAGACTGTGACAATCAGAGAACATTTTCAATAAAAAGGGGCAGAATCCAAGCTAAGCTTTGGAGGATGTGTGGGATTTTGCAGAGACTCAAGAGAAGGGGAAGGGCAAGGTGGATGGTTGGAACCAGACTAGACAATGCAGTGTCCTCCCCACTACATTCATCTGTCCCTATGCCCTCATATTCTAACCCTTTGACACCCAGAAGAGAGCTTGGTGTGTAGTTGAGGTACAATTTACCGAATGAATGAAAAGTTTATAGGACTTCACCCCAAGTTCTGGGAACCCCTTATTTTGTCCAGGATGGGTCTGACAGCCCAATGGGTTCCTGGTGGATGGTCTGCTTTATGAGAGAGGAAATGGGTTGAAGAGGTGGGGAGGAGGGGAAGTAACTGATCCACCTTGGAGGGTCAGTGCTTCCTTGTCTTATTTCCAGGGCTGAAAGAATGCTAGGCAACATCCTCAAGAGCAAAGGATGGAGGTGAGACTGTGGTTGGAGGGGTCGTTGGGGAAATAGTCATCCCGAATTCCTTTTCTTGGTTTTCCTTTTGTCTCTTTTTCCAGGAGGTCAAGCTATGTCATCACCACCAAGATTTTTTGGGGAGGACAGTAAGTGGCTGCCACACTCTATTTGGGGAGAGCTACAGAAAATGTTTGAAAGCACATGGGAGACGTGTGTGGACAGCTGCCACCCCAGGCGTGTGTCCTGCCCGTGAGGACCCATGCAATCCCAGCTCCTCATGGCACCAGGCCAGCCCTGGTCCCCTATCTTTTCATTTTTCTGCAGGGCAGAAACGGAGCGAGGCCTGAGCCGCAAGCACATCATTGAGGGTAAGAGTTAGGGGCTAGGTACAGAAGCCAGAAGAGTTGGGAACACCCTCTGAACCTTTGCATTGGAGGCTTTGAAGAGGGAGTCTGGGAGTTATGTGGCTGTGGCAAGGGGGCAATGTCTGAATTCTCAGCAAAGGGAATCTGAAGTATTGACCTTTCTCCCCCACCCCTGCCCCAGGCTTGCAAGGATCCCTGGACCGCCTCCAGCTGGGATACGTGGATATTGTCTTCGCCAACCGTTCAGACCCCAATAGTCCAATGGAGGGTAAAAGCAGCACCTCAACCCTGACCGTCCTTCAAAACGGCAGTTCCTCAAACATTCAGCAGGAAGCCAGCTCCTGCTCAGGAGGCCTCCCAGCCTCCACGGTGGAGGCTCAAGACCCCAGGTCTTGGACAGGGAGGGAGGTGAAGAGCAGATGCTCATCTCTCTGGTTACACAAAGATGCCTGGGGTCTTGGCATGGCCTGCAGAGGTCTACCGACCTGGTGCCCTAGATGCCAGGGGGGTCTGACAGGTTTGCTCTCTCTCTCCCATGTGCCTAGAGATTGTCCGAGCTATGACCTATGTCATTAACCAGGGCCTGGCCCTCTACTGGGGGACATCCCGATGGGGAGCTGCGGAAATCATGGTGAGTGTGCTGTCCCACATGCCCCTGCCCCACAACCGGCTCCTGCTTTTCACTCTAAAACCCACTCTACTGCGGGGGTAGGGAAGGGTGTGGAATAAAGTGTGAAAAGTGCTCTGACCACCCCCATCTCTTCCCCACCCCCAAACTAGGAGGCCTACTCCATGGCCAGACAGTTCAATCTGATTCCTCCTGTGTGTGAGCAAGCTGAGCACCATCTGTTTCAGAGAGAGAAGGTGGAGATGCAGCTGCCAGAGCTCTACCACAAGATCGGTTCGTAGCCCCCTATACCCTACCTTTCCTTTGGCCTATTGGTCACCTGGATCCCAATCTCCACAATCCAATTCATCTTAGGTGTTGGCTCAGTGACCTGGTCCCCTCTGTCCTGCGGCCTCATCATTAGCAAGTATGATGGGCAGGTCCCAGATACCTGCAGGGCCACCATCAAGGTGAGATTTGGGGGCTCAGGATGGCAGGAGGGGCTATCTGGGCAGCTCTCTCTCAGGGGGGAGTACTGATTCTCCTTGGCCTGCAGGGCTACCAGTGGCTCAAGGACAAAGTACAGAGTGAGGGCGGCAAGAAGCAACAAGCCAAAGTCCTAGACCTTCTTCCCATTGCGCACCAGCTGGGCTGCACTGTGGCGCAGCTTGCAATTGGTGAGACACTGCCAGCCCCTGGACCCTGCGGGGGTCCTCATCTCCTGCAGGGACACCCCCAAACCCAAGACCGATTTGTCCCTAGGGAGGACTTCCTCAGTGGCACTTCTGAAAGTGTGGGTGCTTGGTGTTCCCATCAATCCCCTTTCTTCTCTCCTCTGGCCGCAGCATGGTGTCTCCGCAGCGAGGGTGTCAGCTCGGTCTTGCTGGGGGTGTCAAGTGCAGAGCAGCTGCTAGAACACCTGGGGGCCCTGCAGGTGAGCTAAGGACTCAGAGGCAGAGCCCATACCGGTCCCCTTCCCCATCAGTCAGGGCCTCGCTGTCCAACTGGCATGGCCTTGGGACCTTCAACCACTACGTCCCAAGGAGGAGAGGTCCCGGGGGCGACAAGGCAAGACTCTGTTCCAGTCCCCCACTCCCCCACTCCCACCTCCGACCCCGCTGCGCTGCTCCGGGGCCCTGGAACCCCACGTCCTGTTTAGTAGAGCCAGCCTGTGCCGCTCTTTCCTCCAGGTGCTAAGCCAGCTGACGCCGCAGACGGTGATGGAGATAGATGGGCTCTTGGGGAACAAACCGCATACCAAGAAATAGTCCGTCGGGGGGCACAGGCACCCGCAGCGGGGCCGCCTCACTCGCCCAGAGCGCTTCCCCGCGGCCACCCCGCCTCCCGCCGCGTCCCCCCCTGCCCCGCGGCCAGGGAGGCTCCACCCCTAATGAGTCCCGGCTTCCAGTAGCGATGCGCATGAACAAAGCCATATCCTCCCGCAGTGGGGCTCCAGAGGAAAAGTAGTGCGCCGCCCCCCAACCCCCTCCTCCGCTGCGCTCCTCCAGGCCTTCCTGCTAATCCCAAGCATGAGCTTCCGGGCTGTCCCCTCTCTGCCCTTTGGTCTCGTTTCCTTCTCCCTTCCCCTAATCGCTGAGGCCCGGGGGGGTAAAAAAGAAACCACAAAAAACAGGGCAGATACAGGAAACATGCACATTACCTCAAAAGTGGCCCTAGAGATGTCATCAAGGGGTGATAATCTAATAAGAAGTGAGTTGCGACGTCATCTGGGACCAAGGAGCCGGGGCCCTAGCGTTATTCTGTACAAAGGCAGCCAGGCTGGTCCTGGCAGGAAGTAAATGACAGTTTTGAGGGACCCTGCCTCCCCCTAGAAGAAGGTGAAGGGGAGCTTGAAAGTAGCACTAGTATCAGTCAATACTTTGTTCTTGCCAAGAGGGGACATGGAGGGAAATGCAGTGACACAGCACTGAGGCAGGTAGAGTGGTTCTTGAGGTGGCCTTGGGGAAAGAGTTGGGCTGTGCTTTGCAGGACATGGTGACAGCCTTTAAGGGCAGGGCAGAGACCTGGGGCTGGCATAAAAATGCCAGCCTGGAGCAGGATTTCCTACCTAGCAGTGGATGACTGCAGTTTTCCTCCTGGCAATAATCTTTTAAAGCAATAATGCCGGCCCCTCTTCTGTAAGACTTTCCAGGGAACTGTAAATAAAAATCTCAGCTTGATCCTCAATAACGTGTCTGAAATTGTGGGGTTGGGAGGTTAGGACCTCGGTCTCGGATAGCTGGACCTCGGCTAGCTCCCTGCCATTAGAAAGCTCCAGTACTTGCTTTCTCTCCACTGACCAAGGCACCGTGTTACCCATCACTGCCCTCACTGAGGACCCAGGCCCCAAGGGCCACAGGCCTTAGAGGCCAGAGATCTGGCTCCATTGTTTGGTTGCTCTTCCCTCTGACAACTTTGCCTTTTTTTTTTTTTTTAAGATTTTATTTATTTATTCATGAGAGACACAGAGAGAGGCAGAGACATAGACAGAGGGAGAAGCAGGCTCCCTGCAGGGAGCCTGATGTGGGACTTGATCCTGGGCCGGGGATCATGCCCTGAGCCAAAGGCAGATGCTCAACCGCTGAGCCACCCAGGTGCCCCCCCCCCCACCTTTTTTTTTTTTTTTTAAGATTTTATCTACTTACTCATAAGAGATACAGAGAGGGAGGCAGAGACACAGGCAGAGGGAGAAGCAGGCTCCCTACCAGGAGCCAGATGCAGGACTTGATCCCAGGACCCCGGGATCATGCCCCTGAGCTAAAGGCAGATGCTCAACCACAGAGCCACCCAGGTACCTGCCTTTGTTTTAAGTTATATGGGTCACACTTCTTGGCCCATACTTCTCAGTTCCCTTTTCCAGATACCCACACAGACGCCAGGCAACTCTTGGGATGGTCATCTTGTGTGGCTGAGTGGGAGGAGCCATTCTGAAGTTGAAGCCTTGGGATTTGGTGAAGGAGACATAAGCTGAAAACTGGTCTGTGGCTGAGATGATCCAGAGGGAGGGAGGGAGGGGAAGGAAAACGTGAGACCAGTGAAAGATGGGCTGTGAGGGTGGCAGAAAAGCAGACTCCAGCAGGGTTATGTCAAGATACCACCCCTTAATCTTCCCTAAAGGACTCTGATTTCCCTGGGACACAGAGTGGGTGGAAAGTTACAAGCTTTAAAGATCGAGACACAGGAGGATGCGCTCTGCCTTCCTTAAAATACAACCTCTCCATCTCCCTTCCACCCGTCCTCACCCTTCCTTGATCCTGAAACTGGGAGAGCAGCGTAAAACCAATTTCCAAAAGGAGAAAAGTCAGCAGTCTGACATTTGCTGGCTGGCAACCAACTGGATCAACTAATGATACTTCCATCCACTCCTAACATCTCCCACTCCTTTTGGAAGACTGTGGAGGAAACGAGGTAAATGTGTGACTAAACTATGATTAGTTATTCTGTAACAAGCATACAAAAATTCATAAATTCAAAATAGTATTCCCTTTAAATGGTTACCTTGGAGGAATATTCTTTTAATAGATATTTCTCCTCCCAACCTCGCTCATTAAAAAAAAAAGTCCTCTAAGAAATTACCTTCAGAGGCTGTTTGTAAAGCCCTGGTAAGAACCTTCCTTTATAGTCACACTTCATTTAACGTATTTATCACCCATCTTGTTCATTAACTTAACAAGTATTTATTTACTGAGTCCTACTGTGGTATGGCACAGAGACACAGTGGTGAACAAAATCAGACTCAGAATAACCTTTGTGGAGTTTACAGATGGGAGAGACAAATAACATCGAGCAAACACATTTACTTATATTGTCCAAAGTCCAGAAGCAAGCATGTGCTCCTTGCTACCAGTCTACAGTGGCATCTGACTTGGCCAGGCTGCACACTGTGGTGACGGATCAGCAGGTGTTAATAAGGTGAAAACAAGACGGTGAGGGGAAGAGTGTACTTGGAAGTTTTGTGGCAGAAGGGAACACTCACCAAAAGTCTCCAAAGCTAGAGGGTCTAAGGAGAGCATAGAAGCAGAATGGGAGATGTGGGTAATTCAGAACATACAGGACCTTATAGGGCAGTTTGGGATATTCTCTTTATCCTAAGGCCAACAGGAAACCTTCTACATTGGTTATTCAGTGATACCTACAAACCACCCCAGAAATTTAGTGGCTCAAAACAACTTTTTTAAACTTTAGTTTTTCTGTATTGTCCTGTGGTTTGGCCAGTTCCTCTGCTCTTTTCACCTGGGCTAAATCATGTGGCTGGACTAAGCTGGCAGGTCAGTTGAGTGGGAAAGTCAGATGGCCTCACTGTACATCTGGCCATAGGCTGGGACTCCTCAGTTCTCCATGTAGCCCTGTGTGCTGGTAAATTCCCTTACATAATAGACTCAGGGCAGTGATCCAAAGGGATGAAGGCAGAAGCTGCAAGGTCCCTGAAGGACCATGCCCCAGAACTCATACGACATCACCTCTGCCACGTTCTGTTAGTCACAGGAAGTCACAAGGCGAGCCCAGATTCAAGGATAGGTAAACACCTGGAGGCTGAGAAAATTAAGGCCATTCCACCTCAAGTTTAGCATTAGCACAAGTACAGCCATTATGTAGGTCCCTGGGAATAAGAGCTGAACTTTACAGGAAAAACTGCAGATTGTCCTAGGCAGGGAATCCCATATCGGAAAGACAATAAAGCTCAGAATGCCCTCGGCAGAGAATCCCATATCAGATCTTAAGAAACTCCCCCACCCTTTCCCCCATATAGGAATGGAAAAAATTCCTCCACCCCTTCTGAAGATCCCCTAGACCAGCCCATGCTGCAACCCGCTTCGGGATCCAAGTCTCTGCTCTGCTGTGTGGAGTATACTTGGACCCAAGCTCGAACTTGTAAATAAATCCTCATGTACTTGCATTGGCGTTGGCTCCTTGGTTTCTCGGATTCGCAATCTTGGGCACAACAAACAGACCCCAATTCTTTAAAAAAAATTTTTTTTAATTTATTATTTATGATGGTCACACAGAGAGAGAGAGAGAGAGAGAGAGAGAGAGAGAGAGAGGCAGAGACATAGGCAGAGGGAGAAGCAGGCTCCATGCACCAGGATCATGCCCTGGGCCAAAGGCAAGCGCTAAACCGCTGCGCCACCCAGGGATCCCAGACCCCAATTCTTGATGGAAGAAGCAGCAAAGTTGCATGGCATAGGAATTTGGGGCTACTAAACTATCACCACATTAAAAGATCTTATTTTATTTTATTATTTTTTAAAATTTATTTTTTATTGGTGTTCAATTTGCCAACATATAGAATAACACCCAGTGCTCATCCCATCAAGTGCCCCCCTCAGTGCCCATCACCCAGTCACCCCCACCCCCTGCCCACCTCCCTTTCTACCACCCCTAGTTTGTTTCCCAGAGTTAGGAGTCTCTCGTGTTCTGTCTCCCTTTCTGATATTTCCCACTCATTTTTTCTCCTTTCCCCTTTATTCCCTTTCACTATTTTTTATATTCCCCAACATTAAAAGATTTTAAACAGGAATGGAAGTGGTGTGTGGTAGAAGCTGGTCGGGCTTGAGATCTGGAAAGATCACTGGGAGCAGTGTAGAGGGAAGCCAGCAGAAGGCCAGAATGGCCATGGACAGACTGGTGAAGAGGGTCCTACCAGGGTCTAAGCAAGAGATGATGGTAGCCTAGATTGGGATGGTGTACTGGAGGTGAAGAAGAGTAGGCGGAGCAGGGAAACATTTAGGAGGCAAGATGAACGGGGCTTGCTGAGAAGTCGGTAAGGAAGGTGACAGTGTGGGGGGCTGGTGATCAAAGTTGACTTTAGTTTCTGGAGCTGGGTAGATAGTGAAAGAGGTGGGAAATGCTGGAAGAGGTGCCAACTTGGGACAAGGAGACCATCACTTTGGGTTCCTGAAGACAGACAAGAAACGAAGGTCTGGAGCTCAGAGAGGCTTTGGCTATCAAACACTTTGGGAACATCTATATAATCACATCTACCCTAAAAGTTTAAGATGTAATAATCAACCAAAGATATTAGAAAATGTGAGGACAGGGTACCTGGGTGGCTCAGTCGGTTAAGCATCAGCCTTTGGCTCAGGTCATGGTCTCATAGTCTCAGGGTCACAGGGTGGTGGGATCAAGCCCTGTGTCGGGCTTCCTGACCCATGGGGAGTCCGCTTCTTCCCTCTTCCTCTGCTCTCACCCTGCTCATTCTCTCTCTGTGTCTCAAATTTAAAACCTATAAATACATAAAGATGTGAAGAGACCTCTGAACAGCATTCCAAAGTTCCCAAAAAGTTTTGAGTTATGACAGCATCGCTGGCATACGTAGAGAGCTTCCCTCATGTGACCATGAAGACAATGCAACTCAGAAGTTCTGAACTCTTCGCTTTCAAACAGTGGTATGCCTCCTTGCAAAAGATTATCCTCTAGGGTCGTAACAATCTAGTTAAAAAAACAAAATCAGCTCTGTGCTGCCTGTTAAAAGCCAGCAATGCCATGCGTGTAGAGAAGCCCACCCTGTACTGATCAAAAGAGACAGGTACGAAGAAGTGAACACAATATAGGCTGGGGACACGATAAAAACAGCGAACACATGGTGCTAGCTGGTGTAGGTCAGGCTCCATTCTGAGTACTTTGTCTCACATAAGCTCATTCAATCCTATTATTATCCACATTGTACAGACCAGGAAACCAACCAGCCCAGAGAAGTTAGGTAACTTGCTCAGGGTGTCACAACTCCTGAGTGCTGGAAGGCTAGGATTTGAACTCCAGCCAGCTGGCCAGAGTCTGCCCTACTGCCTCCCACCACAGAACCATGCCTACAGGTCCAGGAAAGGAAGATGAGGAGCCAGCTGGAGATAGGTGTGGTACCACAAGGGCATGTGGGCTGTGTTATGTCCTGTTTACCTGTGGGGGAAGTCAGACCCCTGAGTCAGAGCTCCAGCTGGGCTGCTTTGCTGAAACCATCAAGGTGTGTGGGTGTCCGGGCCTGGCTTCTCCGGAAGGAAAGGATTCCCAGCATTCTTGGGAGGAGGGCCAACTATGGTCCTGGCATCCAAGTGCCTCCACAGGCTCAGAGGTCAGGTGAGATGTGAAGTTTGGGAATGTGTTCAGGAAGCTAGCCTCAAGAAAACGCAGGGAGGGCGCATGTAATATAGCAAGCAGTGGGCTGCAGCCGTGCCGATGTCCAGGGGCCCACCAAAGCTTGGGCAGCCTGGGCAGCCTGGACAGAGCCTTCCGCCGTAGGCAGTGTGTCTGGGTGGGGCTGTGATGAAGCGTAGGCCTGCGAACCAACAGGCCCGGTGGGCTGCGGGCGGCCAGGGCTGGGGTGCTGCGGCAGGAGGCTGGAGACTTGCACACAGGCTCCAGGAGCACCGGCTCGGGGCTCGGCTCGGGGCTCGGGACGACGAGGGAAGGCGTGGAGGGCGTGAGGGGCCGTGCGGGCCGTGCACTACCCCGGACGCCTACTCCGCTCCGCTCCAGGAGCTCCGGCGTCGGAGGGCATCCCAGGCCTCGGGCCTCCACGCCCCCACGCGTGCCTCAGCGGGGAGCGGCGCGACCGCGTGACTCCTCGAGGGGCGGGCTCTCGCTCTTAAAAGGGGCCCGAGGCAGCGGCGCCCGCCCCAAGAGCCGACCCAGCCGCAGGGTGAGCGTCCCGTCCCGTCCAGCGAGTGCGCGCCGGGCACCATGCAGCTCTTGGTGAGGGTGCCGTCCGTCCCGGAGCGGGGCGAGCTGGACTGCAGCATCTGCTACCGGCCCTTCAACCTCGCGAGCCGCGCGCCCCGCCGCCTGCCCGGGACGGCGCGCGCCCGCTGCGGCCACACGCTCTGCACCGCGTGCTTGCGCGAGCTGGCGGCGCGCGGCGACGGCGGCGGGGCGGCCGCGCGCGTGGTGCGCCTGCGCTGCGTCGTCACGTGCCCCTTCTGCCGCGCGCCAACGCCGCTCCCGCGCGGCGGGGTCACGGAGGTCTCCGTGGACCGAGACTTGTGGTCGCGGCTGGAGGAGAGCGCGCGGGCCGAGCGCAAGCAGGATGAGGCGGGCGGCCCGGTGCCGGGAGGCGGCGACGCCCACGACGGAGACGAGAGCGAGGAGGAGGCGGGACCCAAGAGCGCGGGCTGGCGCGCGTTGCGGCGGCTGTGGGAGCGGGTGCTGGCGCCTGCGCGCCGCTGGCGGCGGCCGCTGCCTAGCAACGGTGAGGGGCCGGGGCCGGGGGGCCTGAAGGCGGGAGGGCAAGGTGGGCCGCCGGGGGACTTTGGGGGGCCGGGGCACCCGGGATCGCCAGGGGAGGTTTCCGGGATCGGAGTGTGGGGGGATGCCTGGGATCGCCGTGGGGAGGCTTTGGGGTCGGGGTGTAGGGGAGCGCCCGGGATCGCCAGAGAAGGCCGTGGGGTGTGTGTGGGGGGGCGCCCTAGGTCGGCAGGGGAGGCTGCGGGGACCGGGGCGGGGGGGTGCGTGGAGCACTCGAGGAAGCTTTCGGGGTAGGAGTGCAGGGGGCGGGGGGGTGGAGGAGGAGGAGGCTGTGGGGACCGGGTGCGTGGGAAGCGACCCGGAATGCTTTTGGGGTCGAGATGCAGGGGGGCGCTTGGGGTCGCCGGGGGAGGCCGTGGGGTGTGTGTGCGGCGCCTGGTTTTGCCGGGGTAGGCAGCGAGTGGCGCGGTTGGGATGGGAGCGCCCGGGAGCGCCAGCGCTGCCCCATGCCCCGCCGACACTGACCCTCCCTCTCTCCCCCAGTGCTATACTGTCCGGAGATGAAGGACCTGGCCCGCTTGAGCCGCTGCACGGTGTGACCACGGAGCCCGGTGGGCGCTGCATTCCCGGGGCGTGCTGGAGTGCAGGAGTGATGACAAGGCCACCCAGCGCCCATCCGGGGAATGGCGCTGCTGCAGGAGTTGAACCTAGGGCAGGAGGGGCCACCCTAGCCAATGGCCCCCTCCCGTGTACCTGCTGGACCAGCCTCCCCAGTCTTGTGTCTTCAGAGGGAGAGGCCCGGAGATGGTGGAGACGGGTCCTAATTCCCGTGAGAAGGACAGAGTGTGTCCCTAGCTGTGACTCTGGCTTTTGTCCAGGGCAGCTCTGAGCAGTGGGAACAAAGGCCTCTTCTAGCAATTCTGTTAGTGGTTTGAAATTTTTTTAAAGATAGAACATGAGAAGAGGCTGATTTTTGTGTCATGTTAATGTCACTTCTGTGGCAGGTTAGAGAACTGAGAAAAAAATTTTTTTTCCAGTGCTGGTATGCCTGTCTCCCCAGACCTAGTAGTGTGTTCCTAAAATTATTAAGATGCCTCTGTGCCTCGCTTCATTTCACAATCTCCCTTCAACCTGTGAGGGCAGGTATCACAAGGTCCAGAGGGCATTCATCTGAAGCACCTAATTAGGGCCTATCAGGGATAGGAAAGCCATTTGGTATCACATTTTAATCTTTTGATATTATCTATATAATTACAGGGAAAGCATTGTTATTATGGAAAAAGATGCATATCATACAGATTTTTTTTCTTTTTTTAGAGTGAGCACAGGGGCAGGTACAGAGAGAAAGTGAGAGGAGCTCAGGCAGGCTCTCTGCTGAGCTGGAGCCGGACTCGGAGCTTAATGTCACAACCCTGAGATCATGACCTAAGCTGAAACCAAGAGTCGAAAGCTTGACCCACTCAGCCACCTTCCACCCAGGTACCTGTCATCCTCCAATTTTAAATTTGTGCTCCTTACTTGGACATCTCCTACTGTAATGCCATGGATTCTATTTTAAAATCCTATAAACATCTCAATGTAGTTATAGTTTTAGTCTAGGAGCCGCAGCAGCATCACTGCAATTATAAGATCTCAGGATCCCACTTCAGACTCCTCTGAGTTTTCACAAGAATCCCAGGTGATCTGTGTGCACATAAACATTTAAGCATCACTGATTCAGGTCCTGGACTTGCTGGGATGTCACCTTCTGTGGGTAGTCTATTTAACACTAGTTGGTATAAAGGATATAAACTCTATTGGAAGTTGTAAAGGACGTTCTATTGCTAAAGAAATCTGTATGTATGTGTGGCTTATTTATTGTGTGACCTTTTCCTGAATTACAAATGTGAATTTATGAAATATAAAACTCAATTTTTATAACCATATTTTGGTATTTTTCCTGTGTTTTGTCTCAACATCGATGTTCCCTCTTTGGGGAGAACTTTCCCAGTATTCCACAGAGTGTGGCCCCTTCCCTCACAGGTCCTGTTACAGAATGAATGCCTTGTTTTATAACCCGATAGCACGTGTTTTGTGGGCAGAAGCTCCATGATCTCCAGGACAAATGGTAGTGTTTCACATGTAGTATGTACTTAATAAACGTTTGTTGGATTTAGTTTTTTTGATACACTAGCCCCTAAAACTAAGTGTCTGGTCTGAACCCTTGAGAAGCTCTGGTAGTGAACATCACGTGTCAAGGAAGTGTCTAACAGTTCACATCTTGGGCAAGTATGACCCCCCAACTCTACAAAAAACCAGCACGCTACTTGGAACCGAAACTGTGGAGCTGTACTGACCTCTACTGACTCTTGGGGGAACTAGGCAACTTGATGGAGGAAAAGATGATCAGACAAGGCCAAAAGGGAGGCAGCTAAGAATCCTGCCAGGCACCCTCCCCCTTTTCACCTCTTGCCTCGTGAGCCCCACCATGTTTCTGATCTCAGCCCTGGTGACTGGGTATCCTGCTGCTCCCTCCAACTCTACACTGAGTTCTTCACATTGGGGTTTGATGATCCAAGAAAAAAAACAGGAAGTCACAAGATTAAAAAAGAAATGGGTAAGGTGGAATGGCAGAAAGCAATACCCTTTCTTTCCTTATCCCCCCCCCCAAAACGGAGAACTCCCACCCCCCACAAAAAAATTAACAGAGCACACAGAAAGGAAAGTATAATTTATATGTACAACCAATACACCTGATACAGAAGAGGGGATTGGGACAGCCCAGGAGTGGGTGCCAAGAGACCGGGAAAGGGGCAGCGGAGGGGAAGTGGGGGGTTCGCCATGCAAACTGCCACTCTCCCCAGCCCCTCCTGGGGAGGAGGACGTGCCCACGTCTCCCCAGCCTGCCCTCCACTACTTTGTTCTGGCCCCAAAGGCAAGGGAGTCCCCCAGCTAGGCCTCCCTGCCTGGTCCATTCAAAATTCAGTCAGTATCTAGGCCTTGGCGGGGAGGGAAGCGGGGGTAGGGTAGAAGTGCTCCCAGAACCTGAGCCCCAGAGCTGGGGCTCCCCCACATCTGGCCTGTAGCATTTTCTCCCACCCTTTCTAGGTTACCCGGTCCCTAAAACAGAGGAGCTCCTCTTTGGCTTGAGGGAGTATCACCCAACCATCACTCTCTTGGGGGCGGGGTGGTGGTGGTGGTGGTGATCCTTGGTCCCTAGGGAGAGGGAAGAGTCCCAACACAAGATGCCGGTACGCAGGAGGTAACTGAGCCAGTGAATGGCGCCTTTATTCGGAGGCTGAACAGCAACCGACTCCCTCCCTTATAACTGCTCCTCCCTCCTTTTGGGAAGAGGTAAGGGGAAGGAAACATGCAGCCACCCCTCTTCTTCCCTTCCTCCCTCTCTGAAGTCCCCCCTCCTCTCTTCAAAGCTCTTTGCCCCAACCAAGTTCCTAAGGTCCAGGCCAGGCTAATCCCCCAGGGCTGTAGATGGAGCTCAGCTGTAGATGGAGCTCGTATTGCAGGAGTAGAGACTGGGGGAGGCTCCACCGCTTTCCTCCCTCCACAACCACTTACTGGGAAGCTGTGTGTGTTTGGTGTGGGGGATAAAGATACTTGGAAGACCCTGCTCACCGCCCCCCACCCAGACCTCTTCTCACCAGCACAGGCTTCAAAGCGTGGTGGGAAAGGTGCACGGGAGTGGAGAGAGACAAGGGGCCCTTCCTGAAAAGAGGAGTTGTAGAGAGGGGCAGAAGGGCTCCTAGCCCAGAGGTGGCCCATGGGGTGGGGAAGGTGGAGGATTGGCAGCAGGTCCCAGAGCCTGAGCTGGGGGTCGACCTCGGGCACGGGGCCTGGGCGATGGGCAGGCCTGGGATCCAGTCAGTCGTCTATACAGATCACCTCCCCGGCTCGGGGCTCCTTCCGATCCAGCCCGTCTGACACCAGTGCCCCCACCATTTCCTTCTCCTTCTTCACCAGCACTGGAGGGCCGTTGGTGGCGGCTGTTAGGGAAGGGGGTAAGGAAGTGAATCCCTGACTCACTCCTAAACATCACGTCCTGTGCATAGCGTAGTACTGCTAGGTTGTCTCCTGCCACTTTTCCGTTCCCAGGGTAGCAGGAGTGGGAAGACCAGGGTGAACCCCTCTCCCTGAGGGTCCCCCTGTGCCTGATAGACCCCACGTGCCAACTCTCACCATACCCCCTCCTGATCTCATATTCTCTTTCCTGGGGACAACCCAGATGGAGGAGGCTTAGGAAAAAGGTACCATCCATACAGCCACTGACACCCTTGGGGCATTTTGGATGATGAGAATGGTAGAGAAGTCAGGGCTGTGAAGAACAAAGCCCAGAACAACTCTGTTCCCTAGAACCGTGGATGCTTATAAGGAAGTGACATAGGCTGGAAAGATAAAGGGCGGCTGAGCAGGGCTGAAGCTTGGAAAAGAGAGCTGGGAAAGGCAGAGAGTGGGAAGTCATCACCTGACCTGTGATGAAGGACCCGGCAGGCATCTGGCTGTAGTTGGCGCCTGCGGCGGCCAGGGCCCCGACGGGTGCGGCGCTGAAGGCCGCCCCGTACCCCGGAGGTGTAGCATAGGGCCCCGGGGGAAAGGCCTGGAAGAGAGAAGAGAGCAGAGCCATGTCAGAGGCTCCAGAGTCTGTGAGAGGAAGAAACTTAGGGGAAACTGGGGCCAGGCTGTACAGGCAGGGACACTGTACTGCCCTGTACAGGCAGGGACACTGGATGGTGAGGAGTGTGTCGGAGCAAGTCTCCACACTAAGGTGCTGGGAATGTGTGTGGGCGTGCACATGCATGTGTGTACAGAAGGAGGACTTTCAGGGACAACTAGAGTTAGGGGGAGGAGAGTTACCGGTGTGGGGTGAGGCTCCGTGCCCTTGCTGGCCAGCCGGCTGAGAATGCTGCGCTCGGACATCTGAAGGCGGGCTGCGATGGGGGGGATTCGGGACAGCGTGGCTGGCAGGCGGGTCACGTCCGCCTTCATGTCGCTCAGCAACTCCTCCAGCTGGTTCAGAACTGGGGCCCGGGCCACAGAGAAAGAAGGGCAAGAGAAAGACAGGGAAAAGGAGAGATGGAGCCAGGAAAAGAAAAGGAGTCAGATGGACAGACACAGAAAGGAGAGAGAGAGAGAGAGAGAGAGAGAGAGGAGAGAGGAGCACACAGATGTCAAAGAACCAGAGGCCAAGAAAATGCCAGAAGGAGGCAGAAAAAGTGACTCGGGGCAGAGGGGGGAGAAAGAAGAGGCAGAGACCAGATGAGCAGAGAATAGACAGAGAAAGAGGACAGGACAGGACACGGGAGGCGGGGGGACATTGGGAGACATGGGGCGGGGAGTTGTCAGAACATCCCATATTGCCAGAGTGACGTTTAGGGGGTGGGGATGATGGGGAGGAAATAGGAGATGTGGGAGGAGGTAAGTGGTGTCAAAGATTCCAGGAGTCAGGGTTTTCATATGTGAGGGGGAGGGAGGTTAGATGGTCAGCATCACAGATTCAGGGAATTAGAACAGGAATCAAAGGGGCCGGGAGTCAAGTCACTAGTCAGACAGGATTAGGTCGTTAGAGGGCTCTGGAGATCAATCTATCATCATCAGGATAAGAGGGTTTGAGAGGAAGGGTTGGGGGTCACAGGGAAGTTTCAGGGGGTAGGGTCACGGGTGTGAGATGGGGTAGTTTCTGCCTGGTGGGGCAAGTGAGATGGGGGGATGTGATTTGCAGGATGGGGGTAAGGATCTAGGAGGGGTCTATACGCAGGCCACGGCCCCGGAGAGGGTGCTACTAGCAGTATGGCAGGCGTGTGGGTCAACGAAGTTCCGCCCTGTGGAGGGGACGTGGCACAGTCTCACGGAGTCTGGGGAAGGGGGGGGGGGGGAAGGTCCCTCTACCGGACACTGGCATGAACACTCTTAGGTACAGACAAGGGCAGCCTCGCACAAACCCAAGAAGCTAAAAACCACGGGGTGGCCGGGTGGGTTGGGTTGGGGTGGGGTCAGAGGGGGGTGGTTCAGAGGGAAAGGGGTCAGAAGGGTGGGAAGATTTTGAGGGGTGCGGGGTGAAGACTTACGCAGCGTTGTGGGCCCTCCCCCGCGCGGGGCCGCCGCGGCCCTTACCCTTGTGCAGGACGGCGTTGGCTGGCTTGTTCCCTGCCAGCGACTCCTTGGAGAGGTGCTGGTGGCTCTCGGCCAGGCATTCGGCCTCGGCGAAGCGGGCGTGGAGGGCCATGGCGGGGTGCGCCGGCTCCTGCGATAGGTTCAGGTAGGCCGCCCGCCGAAGCTGCTCCTCGATCACCAGCGCCTGCTCCAGGAGCTGAGGGCACGGGGGTGGGGGTAAGTGCAGGCATCTGCCAGCCGTGGGGGCCCAAGACCCGTACTGCCCTCCCTGCCTGCCCATCCTAAGGGTGGACCTGGCACAGACCTCAACCTGCACCATCCCAGACACAGGGTACACCCTGCTCTTGGCCTCAGGCACCTTCCCTCCATTCCAACTACCCCTGGGCCCACCTCTGACCCAAGCTCTCCACCTCAACGCTGTTCCTCCTCTCTCTGATCCCCACCTTGAATCTCCGGGCCAGGAACTTATTTTTCATCTCCAGAAAGTTCCCCTTATTGGCTTCAGTTTTAAATGGCTCATTGATAATGGCAAACTGAGCATCATTCTGGATGTCCTGCCACCGTGCATAGCCATGGCTACGACGCAGGAAGGAGACGTCAAGGAATTTAATAGGAGAATTTTACACTGTGCCATAAACACTTCCTCCTGACTCGATCTCCCGAGTGAGGCACGACTCCCCCTTCCCTGGGTGTGGACTCATCCCCGTTCCAGGTTAAGAAAACCACTTCTTTCTTGTGTTTGTATCAAAGGATACAGGACAATCCCAGCCAGAAGCCAATAGTCATGTCTTCGGTGCCAGATCTCATTGAGTTTTCCTGAGGAAATAGCTGCCCGTTCCTCATTCTGCCACAGTGTGTGAAGCTCTGAAAAGCGGACCACAGGGGGAGGGCTGTCAGGAGTTTGGGAACCACTGCCAGCTCAACAGATGGGCAGAGATGAGGGACCTGAACAGTGGGAGAGGACCAAGGACTCTTTAGGAGAAAAGGGAAAGGTTAGGTTCAGGGTGAGGGGCAAAGTGGTTACAAATAAGGTTCCAGCTCAGACTAGGAATAAAGGGGGATAAAAGACACTCTGGAGGTAGGGGTGCGGCCACAGAGGCCTGCAGGCCAGGAAGGGATTGGAGGCAACACAGCAGGCGGTGTTCCAAGGGCAGCTACTTGGATGGAAGGCAGCAGAAGGCCTCAGGCAGAGCGAGAAGGCTCAGGAGGGGGAGCACACCTCAAGTGAGGAGCCCACCTCAAGTGAGGAGGCCACCTCAAGTGAGGAGCCCAGGGGGGCGAGCACAGCCCAGCAAGGGGCCCCCACCTGTGAAGCCTCCATCTGCGATATTGAACATGAACCGAGGCTTCTCTGCCTTCTCCTCGCGCCGCCCATTGGGCCGTGGCTCGTCCCGGGGAGGGCCAGGTCGCAGCTCCCGGTCCCCTTTCACATCTTCTGCTAGGACAGACGAGGCAGAGCTCACATCTGCTGCCAGCCTCTGCCCGCCCCGAAGACTACCCTGTACTGGACTGTCCCTCGAACAACTACCCCCCAGGACCCAGGCGTCTGTGCCCCCAGACTCCACCTCCCGATTCCCTCGGGGACCCAGTGCTTCCACCCATTACCTCTCTTGCCCAAATCCCCTGTTTCCCCCTCCGGCCTCTCCCTGTGCTCCTGTCCATCCAACGGCTTCTCCTCCCCCCTCTCTCCTGGCGTCGACTCTGTGGCTGTGGGAGGGGGTGGGGGACAGGAAGGGAGGATGTCACCCTCATCCCCTGACCCCAGAAGAGGGAACTGCTGGATCCTAAGCCCCTCATCGTCCCTAAGCCCATGCACCCACCTGACTTCTCTCTGTCCCCCCGGTACCCAGGCTCAGGCTCCATTTCTCCAGGCACTCCTGGCACCTCCTCCTCTAGAGAAATCTTCCTTGGTTCCAGCCGCTCCCCGAGTGATGGGGCTGGGCTAGGGGCATCGGCCTAGAAGATGACCGTGGAGTTAGGATGGGGCACAGAGATCCCAAGCACCCGGCCTTCACTCTCTCCCCTCCCAGGGAGTCAGGGAGCCACGAACCTCTGTCTCTATCTTCTCCCCAGTTCTGTTCTTCTCAGGCTTCTCCTCCTGGTTTTCCACTTCATCCTTTTCAAGAGGTGTCCTCGAGCCGTCTCCCTTCTCACTTGGAGCTGGAGTAGCTGCGGGGGGAGGCAGAGTGAGGAAGCAGAAAGACCCACCCTGACTCCTGTCTATGTTTGCAGGGCACTGACCCCACCCCCACCTCTCCTGTCATCCTGATCCTTGTTACCAGGTTTAGAAGTGCAAGGACTGTTGGTGGCAGAGGCCTCAGGGGTGGTGGGAGACGTTTTTGTAGGAGAGGAGGCTCTAGAGGAGCGCTTAGAGTCGGCACTGGGATCAGGCATCAGCTCAGGCATTGACCAGCGCCCGTTGATGTGTTCAAACTCCTGTACCTGAGGGGGACAGAGGAGCATAAGGATGGGTCAGCTGCGGGCCCCATCGCAGGGGCAGGTCGGCTGCAGGCAGTGGACATACAGGAAGCTCAGTCTTGTGTCCCCTCTCCCGCCAGCCTGACTCCAGAACTGAGCAGTGCTAGGCAGATGGGGGACAGGGACTAGGTGGCCAGTCTGACGCAGGCCAGAGAGATGGATACCTTCTTCTTGACAAGAGACATGACTCCAATTCGGGTCAGCACTTGCTGGCGACTCAGGCCCTCCCGAGGAACGCCGTCAGCAAATGTTTCAGAGCCATCCGCCCCGGGCTCACAGAGATGGCGCATGAACAGAGACACGTAGGCTCTGAGGGGCGTGGGGGCGGAATACAGGTTAGGAGGGGGCACAGGGCCTACCGAAGCCCTCAACCCTTCAACTCCGCAGGTGCCTCCATGGCTCCTCCTAGGGATGAACCCTCCTCATCCCCACTCCCACCTCAGCCCCCCTACTCCCCGCATCTCCAAGGCCCTCAGCTGCCAGGCACCATCAGTCAGCACATCATCCTGTCCACTGGCTCCGGGCCGATGAAATGTGAGGCCAGGACAGGCCCAGGGCAGGGCTCCCATCTCCAGCGCCTCTCCCGTAGTCGGGGGACCAGGCCTCTGTGCTCTAGGCTCAGCTGAGGGGACATGGGGCGCACTGAGCCCACGCCCCAGGAAACCAAGCCATGCGATGCCCCACAGTGCCATGTGGCCGGGAGTGTGGTGATCAGTTGAGTAAGGTCACATCATGTGGTGGCCGAGCGAGCACAAGACAGGAAGACCCAAGGCTCCCTCCCAACCCCTCTGGCCAGCTGGGCCTGAAGCACCCACACTTACTTGAACTCCTTCTCCGTCTTTCCCCTCAGGTCCCGCACCAGCCACTGTGTGGTGAAGGCATCCTGCGGGGGCATCCCCCAGCGCATCACGGCATTGAGGAAGGCCTTCCGCTGCCGGGTATTAAAGCCCAGCACCTGTGGAGTGGGGTGGGGGAGGGCATGAGCCATCAGTGTCCTGGGGTCTCTCTGCTGGGCCCCCCAGGGGACACACGGGGGCCTGAGCCCAGCTCCCACCTCGATATTGCCCCCGACTCGAGCCAGCAGCGGAGGCAGTGGTTTATCCTTCTCATTCCGGAGCTGCCTCTTTGACTGTCGACGCCCTGGGTGTGTGTGGGGGGGATTGGCCTGATTAGTGAGGGGCCCTATCTCCCCCAACCCTCAGTCCTTCTCCGCACCCCACGCCCCCAGGAGGCAGAACCCAGGAAAGGCCTGGGTCACATCTGAGCCACTTCTAATTTTCTTTCAAGCACTTTCTGACCTAGCAACCGAGCGGATCTAGGAGAAGCTGGTCCCGTTAAAAGCACTAGTACCAAGACCAGCCCGTGAGGATGTAAAACATAAACTCTCGATTTTCCTCTAGGCAACTAAGCCTGTGTGATCCTACACTCCAAGTTTTAACACTAGAGAAATTACATATGTCTTGCACTTTTAGCTTATCTGTGACCTTTAGCTCATCTACACAAAAGCACTCATCTGTAGAAAAACAGGAGATGAAACAGATGTCGTGAGGAATGGGAAGAGCTATAGCTCTTCCTCTGAAAATGAGGAAATCAGATGTCACCTTCTGGACGCTCATCAAAGTCTTCGTCTTCTTCCTCTGATCCCACTGAGTATTCGGACTGGTTATCTGTGGGGAGACGGCTCAATGGTCAGGGACAGCTCCTGCACTAAGCCCACACGGGGGCCCTTCCTGTCTGGAGGCCTACTGGGGATGCCGTCGGACTCCAGGGCCACATACCCTGCACAGGGCCCACTCGTCACTCACCTGGTCCCTGGGCACCTCCCAAACCCCACACATTTTGTGCCAAGTGAGGACCCTGGGTGTCCAGCGGGCCCCCCTCTGCAGCCACCAGCCGGCTGAAACCACCTGCGAGCCCCTCCAGCCTCCAGACAGCTCCTTCCGCCTCAGCAGGAAAGGCCCTGACCCCTAGGCCTCCCTCTTTCCCTTGAAACGCCCTCCAGGCTCCAGGCTCCCTGTCAGCACTCCTGCCTTTCCTGATCCTCTCTCTTGGGCAGTCCTCACCTTGGTCCTCCTGAGCAGCATCGTTGTAGTTGACCTGTTTGCGAACCCGCTTGCCTTTGCCCAGGTTCCGGGCCAGGTCCTCCTGCTGCTGCTCATAGTGATGCCTCAAGAGCTTCTCCCAGTAGTCGGGGTCCACATTCTCCTCCTGCTTGATGATCTCCCGTTCGATCTCCTCAATCTGGAAGGCAGCACAACACATGCTGGCAACTTCCCTCTGCCACCCGGTGCTCTCACCATAACCAAATTCCAACTCCCCTGCTGCCCGGTCTCATCAAGGCTGCGTGAATATTCTGGATGTTGCCCATCTTCCTTGCCTCTTACCTGCAACGTGCTTCTCCTCTCTGCTCCCTGAATCTTCCCTGGAACCCTCCTCTAGCACCCTCCACATCCCTCCCACTCTGACTCCTAGGCACCCACTTAGGTTCTCCTTAAAGCCTGGTTTCACCTATCAGACCCTTACTGCCTTTTGTTGGGTGCTATGGTAAGAGATAGGGTCAAAAATGAGAACAAAAGGGATCCTCGCCCCTCGAGGTCCAACAAAAGACACTGTTCTTCTGAGGTGGTCCAGGATAGAGCATCTAGTCCCCAATCTCTCACCTTGTCCTCCTCCCGCACCACATACTGGGCCACCTTGAAGGAGCTGAGATACTCGTTCATGTTCTGCACGTCTGTGTCCTCTGTTGCATCCTGGTTCCGGTCCAACAGCCGAGCGATGGCCTCATTGTCATAGTGAATAACACTGCTGTCCTCCTCCTTGTTCTCCCCTGGTGGAGATAGGGAATGAGAGGGGACTCTGAGTTCCAACCAGAATCTGGCGCAACTGGACAGAGGTCTGGGGGAGAAGGCCCTTCCCCAGGGAGTCGACAGACACGTGTTGGGGCTTCCAAACATCCACGTAAGAGAAGAGACCCCCTTTCCCCCGAGGGCCGCATGGGAAAGGTTTTATTCTGGAGCTTCCGAAAGAAGCGTGTCCAGGAGAGCAGGTTCTCACCCTCGTTTTCGTCCTTGAACAGCTCCTCAGTGCCAAATTTGAGGATGTCATCCAGCTCCTGCTTGGACATGGAGCCCGCCTTGGAGCCTAGCCCAGGCCGTACCACCAGATGTGTCAGCATCATCTTCCTCTTGGCTACTTGCGTGATTCGCTCTTCCACGGATGCACGGGTCACAAACCGGTAAATCATCACCTTGTTGGCCTGGCCGATCCGATGAGCGCGGCTGAAGGCCTGCGGGGAAAAGGAAGAGGTGGGGATGGACCAGGGGACATGTGGCCCACGTGCTGGGGAAAGGAGGCTCTTCTACCCGCCAGGACACAACTCCCTCCACTGTGAACCCACGTCTCCCTGCTAATTGGTACACGGGCTTTCGGAGGTGAGCTCCCACCTGGATGTCGTTATGGGGATTCCAGTCAGAATCGAAGATGATGACCGTGTCAGCGGTGGCCAGATTAATGCCCAGGCCTCCAGCTCGGGTGGACAGCAGGAAGCAGAACTGCTGCGCCCCGGGAGCTAGGAGGGGACAAGATTATGCAATGGTTCTGTGCAGCTGGTACCAGACACCCTGACCGACAACCGTGTCACCAACTCAGAAGCTAGGAGGCACATATCCTCCTGTACCAGGGGACCTAGCACAAGTGGCTCGGGCCTTGCACACCCAGCAGGGACCAGGGCCTCTCCTCCTCACCATTGAACCGATCGATAGCCTCCTGCCTCAGAGCGCCTGTGATGCCACCGTCGATGCGCTCATACTTGTACCCTTCGTAGTCTAGAAAGTCTTCTAGCAGGTCCAACATCTTGGTCATCTACAGAGAGAGAACCACAGAGTTCTCTGGAATGATGAGGCAGTGGGACAGGCCCAGTCTGTACTGACCATCTATCTCACCACTGTCCTCAGATGCCATGCCTCCCCAGTGCTGCTCCCCCTCCTCACCCCACACTCTTATCACACTCGCTTGACTTAGGGTCACTTCTCCTAAAGCAGAGATTCTCTTCTGAGACCTATGAGAATGTTTCAGGGACATCTCCAAATGCCCTGAAACTTTACGAAATTGTGTGGCTTTCCTCAGATTTCCAAGAGCTCTGAGCCCTCCTCTCTCTCCCATGGTTAAGAAACAGGAAGGGTCCCACAGACCACCCTCAGGCGACACGTGATTACACGTGGAGTGGCTCACCCTTGCCCTGCTCCCCATTTCTAAGAAGCTGGCCTGCAACCTCCCATGACTTTAATTAATAATGGGGGTCCGCCCACCCAGAACCTCTCAAGACTGCCACCACTTGACCTCTTACACCACAGCAGCCACAGAAACAAGGGAAGGGCCTGGCCCCAGCGGCGACACAAGGTGAGGGGTACAGGTCACCTGAGAGAAGATGAGGACTCTGTGTCCTTGCTCCTTCAACTTGCGGAGCATCTTCTGCAGGAGCATTAGCTTGCCAGATGCCTTAATAAGTGCCCCACCTTCGTAGGCCCCACTGGGGAGTTTTGGGGACTCCTGCAAAGAAGAGAGCAGAGAGAAGAGGGTCAGAGAATGCACCCCCATGTTTGGACCAAGCCCAGAAAGCCAGGAGTCGAAACCCAGCCCCCAGCCCTTTTAACTGCCCACTCGTCTGGGGGATCCCATTCCTAGACCCCTGCCCCCTGCCCAGCTCCATGCCTGCCTCGGCTCCTCCCATCCCCCATTTTCAGAGAGCAGCACAGCGGCAGCCCCCAGCTCATGCGTCACCATAGCAGCCACGGGGAAGAGGTAGGGGTGGTTGCAGCACTTCTTAAGATCCATCATGATGTTGAGCAGCGACACTTGGTTCCCACCACCTCGCGAATTCAAGGCCTCAAAGTTCCGAGTCAAGATGTACTTGTAGTATTTCCTAAAGACCAGGGTGGGGGCGTGGAAGAGACAGAGAAAGGAAGTGGTGATGAGGCCACTGCACCCCCAACCAAGCCCCCAGTCCAGGTCACCCTGCTCTCATCTCACTTCTGCATGGGGCTCAGCTCCACTCGAACAATGAGCTCTGTCTTGGCTGGCATGTTCTTGAAGACATCAGCCTTGAGCCTCCGCAGCATGTGCGGCCCAAGCAAATCGTGCAGTTTCTTAATCTGGTCTTCTTTGGATATGTCGGCAAATTCCTCCAGGAAGCCTTCCAGGTTGCTGGTAGCCGGGAGGAGATAAGGAACTGAACAGGCTGTCGGGGTGTTTTTCCCCTGGCCTGGGGCTCCCTTCCTCACTTGGAGGAACCCTCTGCCCACTCAGGTTCTCAGCCCCTCCACCCTGCATCTCCCACCCTGGTGGGGCACTTACTTAAACCTCTCTGGGGTGAGGAAGTTCAGCAGATGGAAGAGCTCCTCCAGATTATTCTGCAACGGAGTCCCTGTCAGCAGCAACTTATGATCTATCTTGTAGCCATTGAGGACCCTGAAAAACTAGAAATTGGGGCAAAGAAAGGCAGAACGGTCCCGTTAGTGGCAAGCGGCTGGACCACGGTATCTGCCTTTTCCTGTTCCCTTTGGGATAAAGGCCCCAAATCGCTAGTCCTCCCTCTTTCCCAACCTGCACTTCACCCCTTCTGGACTGCACAAAGTCCAGAACCTTCCTTTCTCAGGAGCAGGGCAAGACTCCAAGGTCTGGGGATCTCACTCACCTTGGACTGGTTATTCTTGAGCCGATGGGCTTCATCCACCACGAGGCAGGCCCAGCGGATGGAGCCAAGGGCCGCCTGATCGATGGTAATCAGCTCATACGATGTCAGAAGAACGTGGAACTTCACCTGCGCCTCCCTCTGCCAACACAGCCACTGTCCGCTGGGCTGCCACCCGACACCCACGCACCTAGATGTCCACCCTGGTTCTTTCCCCGACACCCCCCCTTCCTGAGATTGCCAAAGGGAGCCAGGAACCCTGTCCTGCTACTTGGGGTCCAGGTGGGGATTACAGAACATGAGCCCCCCAACCCCTACCACACCACCCACTAGGGACATAAGTGTACATTCCTCAGAGGACCTGCAGTGCCTCCAGGACAAGACAGCAGGGCGTGTCGTTGGGTGGAAGACGGGGAGAGGCCAGTGGGGAACAGAGAAACTGAAATGCTGGTCAGGGGGCAAAGAAGTAAGATGTTGGGGTCTCGGAGAAGACAAGATTGAGGGGCCTACCTTCATCTTAAAAGCTTTCTTGCCACCCTTGATAGCATTGTCTTCAAAGGAAAACTCGTTCTCTCGAATGATGGCACGGCTGTCCTTGTCACCCGTGTACGTCACCACATAGAACTTAGGTGCCCACATCTGGAACTCCCGCTCCCAGTTAATGATGGTAGAGAGAGGGGCGCTCACCAGGAAGGGACCCTTTGTGTGGCCCTGGGAATTGGGCGGGGGTGGGGTGGCCATCAGTCAGGGTTCAAGGCTGTCAGCCTCCACCCCTACATTCCCCTGAGCCAGTCAGGCCTGAGCCTGGCTGCTCCCCTTAGGGCCCCCAGCCCCCCACACCTCCTTATAGAGCGAGTAGAGGAAGACGATGGTCTGTATGGTCTTGCCCAGTCCCATCTCATCAGCCAGGATGGTGTCAGTTCCCTGGGCCCAGGAGAAGCGCAGCCAGTTCAAGCCTTCCAGCTGATACATGTGCAGTGTGCCTCCCGTGGCTGTGATAAACCGTGGCTGAGTCTCGTATTTCACCGTAGGCTGTGGAGTCGAGAAGGCAGGACACTCAGGGGAATGGACATCTGGGCTCCTCTGGTCCTAGGTCTCCTCTGCCTGTCTCCCTGGCACTGATCTCAAGCTGGGCCACAGTTCCCTCCACGAGGTCTAAGCTCAGGAAGATTCTCATCTTCATTCCCCCGCCCCCAGTTCCTTAAAGCCAGACAGGACAGCGGCAGCAGCATGAGGAAGGGAGCTGGGGATGCCAGAGCCCCGTCTGCTACTCCTAGCTGCTCTCCGGTTCCTTTGCCAGAGTTCCTAGCTGCTCTCGCGGCATGGCTGAATACTGTTTGGGAGGCTGCTGAGACTCGGGCAAGCCCTGTCAGTAGCCCCTGGGAAATCTTCAATCACCACACTTCTAGAAATGGGAGAGAGGCCAAGAGAAAGGACTTACGTCATTAGTAGGAGAGCTGGGAGGTCCATCTCCCTGCAGCTCCTTCTTCTTCTTCTTGTACTTGCGGGGCTGGGCGGGGTCCTCCCCCATAATCAGTTCTCTGGGAAAAGAGCAGGTCTGAGTGAGGCCTGCTCCTCAGGACCTTGCTTTCTCCTGAACCCACTCCAGACCCACCTCCTGCTTCCCGTAGGCTTGATTCTCTCACATTTCCTTTCTCCCAGGCTCTTTATCCTCACTGCTTGATTTTCACCTCTAGAGGTGACCCTCCTCATCCTCAGCATCCTCTTCCCCACGACTCTGGCTGGAAGTCCTCACACTGCCTCTTTGTCAGTCCCAGCCCAGAAAGCTAGAGCCGGCTCCCACTGCCCTCAATTCCAGGTTAGATCTGTCTGGAGTGGACCTCTTCTTATCCTAGAGGGGTAGCTTTTTCACCGCCTGCCCTCAGCATCCCCTCCACCCCTAGACCTGGCTCCCTCACCGGTGTCTCCAGTAGCTCTGCTTATGGTCTTCATATTCAGGGATATTCATTTCATCCTCCTCCCACGTGGACTGGTCATAGGGCAAGTCCCTCCATTTCACTAGATAGTGGTAATTCCCCTTTTTATCCACACTGTAGGGCAGAAAACAGAAAGAAGGAGCAGGAAGAGAAAAAGAACATGAACTGTATGCAAGTAGAAAGAAATCTTAACAAACGCAATCACAGGCAAACACGGAGCCTTTGTTATTAGTGAATCAACCACAGTGGGCCCCTGGGAGGGAATTCTGGATGGCTAGAGTACCACCCTACCCTTTTCAGGACAGCTGCTTAAAAAATCAATGATCAGGGACGCCTGGGTAGCTCAGTGGCTGAACATCTGCCTTTGGCTCAGGTCGTGATCTCGGGGTCCTGGGATCAAGTCCTCCATCAGGCTCTCCACAGGGAGCCTGCTTCTCCCTCTGCCTATGTCTCTGCATCTCTAGTAAATCAGTAAATAAGATCTTTTTTTTTTTTTTTAAAGATTTTATTTATTCATTAGTGAAAAACAGAGAGAGGCAAAGCAGAGACACAAGCAGAGGGAGAAGCAGGCTCCACGCAGAAAGCCTGATGTGGGACTCGATCCCAGGACTCGGGGATCACGACCTGAGCCAAAGGCAGATGCTCAACTGCTGAGCCATCCATGCGTCCCTCAAATAAAATCTTAAAAAAAAAAAAAAATCAACAATGAGAAAATATCCCTGGGCTTATCACGTGTTCATCTAATTAGTATTAACCAAACACCCATTAGGTGTGAGGCACTATTCCAGACGGCGGTGATTCAGCAGTTGTGAACCAAACAGACCACCGACCCTATTCTCATGGGGCTCACGTTCTGCCATGCGTGGCAGCAACGAAACGGGAATACACGCACAGAGAGCCATCACGCTGTGACAAGGGCCACAATGGAAGAACCACTGCAAACACTGGCCTGGTTGAACTGCCATTTTTCATATTTGCTTTCACACCCCATTATACCCAGCGTCATGTGTCCTCAGATTAAAGGCAATGGCTGGACTCTGCTCCTGGATTCTCTCAACCCTCCCAAAGGAGCCAAGCCCAAGGAGGGCTGGCGGGCAGACAGGAGTTACGCAGGTGGAGCAGGTGCCGGGCTCACGGACACACACCTACGTGGGGCTGTTGCTGCCAGCCCCAGAATGGCCTAGCCCAGGCAGCCGTGCCCATGGCCAAGGCTCACCTGTGGTTGATGATGCGGTGGACGGTCATCCACTCCGGCTTGATGCCGAAGCGATAGTACTTCTCTTCCATCTCCGCGTAGTGCGGGTCCTTCACCTTGCGTTTGTCGCTCTTCCCGTCGTCCTCACCAGAGCCGTAGTCCAGGGGTGGGGGCTCATCCATGTCATTCTTTCGCTGGTAGTTTCGGTACATTACCAAGTGGAAGATCTCCAACTGAAGAGGCACAGGAGGGGAGGGAGAGAGATGGTCCCAGACCCCAGAAAGGACTCAAGGGGACGGGGACAGGCCACAGGGGCAGTGGTGGGAGATGAAACACCCAAAGTGACCTGGGCAAGCTCATCACAAGCAAAAGGAAGCAGGGAATATGGTGTGATAGAGGAAGAAATCTGAGGGAGGCTGATGGGAAAAGGACTGGAGGTGAACGAAGGAGGGAGGGTGTGAGGGCCGGAGACCGGAAGTGAGGACGAGCACAGGGTCTGGAACACAGGAGCCACAGGGGACAAGCGAGAAGAGTGATAGGTGGGGTCACAGGGAGGCACAGAGGAGCCTGGTACCTGAAGCTCCTTGGCCCAGGAGCAGTGCCAGTAGGACAGCCCCACCCACTTGACGAAGAACTCGCGCTCTGAGCGGCCTTGAAGAGGACGGGGTGGCGGGGCATCAGGGTTCC
This sequence comes from Vulpes vulpes, assembly GCF_048418805.1. Lineage (NCBI taxonomy): Eukaryota > Metazoa > Chordata > Mammalia > Carnivora > Canidae > Vulpes > Vulpes vulpes. Next base: position 134,138,820 of record NC_132791.1, on the reverse strand, counting down.
CGTCCGCCTGCTGGGGTGCTGGCACGGACACGGGTGGCTCCCCCCACCGCCAGTGCAGGATCTTCTGCACACGGCCCTTCAGCACAGGGCACTGCGGGAGGCAGAAAAAGTGCATCATTAGGGGAGGAGGACCGTGGTCCCCCCCAAGGGAGGCGACAGCCCACTGATGGGGCAGGAGAGAAGGATGGAGTTGGATGAGTGGGTCCCAGGTATGGGGTGAGTCGGGGAAGCCAGGTAACACCGCAGGAAGGGGCCACTCACCGTGCACCGGGGACACAGCCACTCCCCATTGGGGATGTCGGGCAGGGGCGGGTTCAGACAGTGAATGTGGTATGAAGAGATACATGCATCACAGCACAGGAGCTCGCCCCCATCCTTGCACACGCGGCAGTACTCCATGTGGTCATCTTCCTCCTCCTTCTCCCCTTCTTCCTCTCCCTCTTCATACTCTTCCTCCTCCTCCTTGGCCTCCCACTGTACCCCCTCCTTCTCCTGGGAGGCCGAGGCCAGACATAGAGATACATGAAGGGAAGGAGACGGACAGTGAGACCAGGAGATGGGGACAGCGACAGGACACCTAAACCCTAGATGCACAAAGGAGATGGGCAGGAACGAGGGAACGGGACACCTCTGTTTCCAAAAATGATGATGAGAGCCAAAGGGGATGGGGCGGCGGTGGGCAGAGGAGCCAAGAACATAGACCCATACACACCAGGCACCGAGAAGGCCAGGCTTCAGGGGGCAGGTGGGGGATAGGGGACAGGTGGAGGACAGTGAGCCAGCACAGGAAATGGCCAGTGGGTTTCTGGGGGCACCAGGTACTCACACAGTGGGGGCAGCTCCATTTGCCCTCAGGAGCCCGGTCCAGCTCAGGATCGAGGCAGACAAGGTGGTAGGCACGAGGGCAGGTGTCACACAGAATAATTTCCCCACCCTGCTGGCACACCTCACAGTAATCCTGATGATCCGTCTCGTAGCCATCAACCTCCTCCTCCCCGGCCACTGTGGGACAGCCCAGGACTGTCATATACACCAGTGGAGGCACATGGCAGAGAGAGACAGTGAGAGAGAGATGATGGAAGAGAAAAGGGCTGAACAAAGCAGTCAGAGGGGAAAATAAGAGGGGCCCCCAAGGAATGAGGGGAGGCTAGACCACCAGGTCACACACGGCTGGCACTTCCTACCTTTCCTCTTCTTCCTTCCTGGCCGCCCTCTCTTGAGCTTTTTGGTGCGGACAGGGCCGTCAGGCCGGCCTGAGGCGCTGTGGACGCTCCCGCTGTCCAGATCTGACTCCTCGGCCTCTGGTTCAGGGCCCTCATCACTCTGCAAGACATACTGCCCGTAGCCCCGTGGCGGTCAGGGAGGCCAGCTTCATCCCACTCCCCTCCCTGGGCCTCTGGCTCCCGTTCCAGCTTCCCGCACGGACCCCTGGCCCAACATCCCCCTCAACCTCTGGGTGCCTAGTAGATGGGGAAGAGCCACTCACCGAGCCTCCCTTCTTCCTCTTGCCACCTAGCAGCCCTAGTTTGATTTTGAGCGGTGCCATCTTCTTTCCCCGAAGCTTCTTGCGTCCATCAGGCACTCGGGGGCTCTTACTCCGCCTTTTATGGCCTGGACCTGAATGAGGAGTGGGGTAAAAAAGAAATAGCAGAGGTCATGACATCCTGGAATCATAGAGGTCATAGGGGCCTCTGGACCCTTCTGTGGGCTACGGCTTCCCTGAGACCTCTAGGAAGAAGCGTTTCTTTTACAACAATCGCGGCTACAAAGACAAAAAAAAGTTCTAGACTCTAACTTGAGAGTTGTGTGGTTTAGAGAGCAGGGGCGACAGTTGTTCTAACCAGAGATTTTCTCACCTTTGCCCTCTTTGGTTTTGGCTCTTCGGATGGGTGGGGGCTGGGTATCAGCAGAAGGAGGTGGTGGGAGGGTGGGGGGTCCGGAAGGTGCTACTGGGGCAGCCGATGACACAGCAGCTGACACCTGCTCAGCCACAGCTGCGGCCGCTGCTGCCGCTGCCGCCGCCACAGCAGCTGCCGACCCCTTGAAGGGGTTGTTGGCACTGAATTCTCTCCACTTGGCCCCAAGGATGGTCATCATCTTAGACATTGGGATCTTAGGATTCTTCTTTGCAATCAGGGGCCTGTGAACACAGAAGCAAAGACGCAGGACCTTCACAGATGCTCCGTGAATACTTCTCTGTCCCTCACTGGCTAAGTCTGGGTGCTGAGAACACATCCGTTAGGAATGACGGCACTTTGAAGGTAAACAGATACAGAGCCGGAGAGAGAAAAAAATTATACAAAAAAAAACAAGAAAAAGAAACCGTAAATGTGAAGCAGATAAAACAGAGATAAAACGACATCAATAAAAATGCTTTGAACGTTTTAGTTTGTGAGATTTTTAAACACATGTTAGGTCTCATTTCATCTTCATGAGAACATTACAAGCTGCTAGGATTCTCTGCATTTTTCTAGTAAGTTCCACGGGCCCTGGTGAAGGGTTCCCGTACTTGGAGCCTGACGGGCTGCGCCGGTTCTGCTCTGTGGCAGGCTGTTAAACTCCCAGGAGGACACGGAACCACAGTGCTCACAAGAGCCCTGCCCTTAGCAGCGAGGCAGGAGAGACAGAGCATCAAAGACACCAACGATAGCTACCAGGCATGGAACACACACTAGGGGACAGGCCCTGAGCACACAGGGCTCTGCTTACCCCAGCAAATCTCCACAAGACCCCTACGAGGGACACACTGTGACTGAGGGACACACCACGACTACATCTATTTTGCAGATTTGAAAACTGCAAAGCAAAGAAGTCACCTGCCCCAAGACGGCAGCAAGACCGCTGCTACCTAAAGCACCTGCTCCCCAACAGGCATCTCCACTCTGGCTTATTCTACTCAGGGAGTCACTGAAGCTCAGCCTCCTCAGCCAGCAGGCCATGCGCCTCGTGGCCACAGGGTCCTAAGCAAGGGACAGAGGGCTTGATAACAGAGCAAAGGAAGTTGGGCAACACCGATCTTGCAGCTTTGGTCTAGAGAAAAGTCACGCATGGGAAGGGCCACCAGCCCTCGGGGTCTGCCATCTCTTGGGCTTTTGAACCTAGTGCTGGAGTTAGGACCCTCCACCCTCCACCCCCGGGCACTGGGAAGGGTCCCTGATGGGGTCGCGTCCCTAGATCCTCTGGAGTCCAGAAATTCTCCAAAGGTGTGTGCACAGTTGTGTGTGCCTGTGCTGTGCATTTCTCTGGGGAGCAGTGTCTGAGCTTTTTATTGGATTCCAGAGGGGCTCTCCTGCCACTCCCCCCACCACCCCTAAAGTAAAGCATCTGCTCGCAGGCGCCCACCAGCCCTACCGCACCTCATGAACTGGCTAAAGGCTTTGTAGTTGGTAAGTGTGTGGTAATCCTCCTCAGAGAACACATGTTCCACGTCCTCCAGGCCCCAGGTCAGAAGCAGAGTGGCTGACGACTTCTGTTCTACCTGCTGCAAGAGACCGGGGTTCATGGGGCTTTCAGCGGGGGGGGGGGGGGCTTCAGTGGGGGTCTCCCCCACATGCCTCCCTACCTACCCAGAGCTTCCAGCTGTGCTCTCCAGCTGATTCCCCCTTCACTGCCGCTCCACTGAGCACCCCTCCTTGGGGCCCTCACTCCCTCCCTCTTCAGGGATTGATGTGTCCTCTCCACACTAATTCCACTCACCTTTTGCCCCCCATCTCCCTCCCCCTTTTTCCGCCGCTTTGTCTTCTTCTCCTTTTTTTCCCTGTGCTTCCGCCTCCGTTTCCGACCTGGTCCAGTTCCATATTCGCTGCCTCCACTCTCTGACTTCTCCCGGTACTCATCCCGCTCAGAGCCAAATTCCTCCTCACTGTCCTAAGGGACAGAAATAAAAATAACATTTCTTCAGTCCGACCATGTGCCAGGAACCATTCTTAGCCTAACATGTATTACCCCTTTCAATCTTCACAACAATTCTCTGGAGATAGTGGCTCATCTATTTTTACCTAGTTGGTTTTTTTTTTTTTTTTTTTTTTTTTTTTGCAGATAAGGAAACTGAGGCACGCAGAACTAAGCAAACTGCCAAGGAGACAAAGGGCTGCTTGTCTCTGAACACATACAGTCTGCTCCCTAGAGCCTGCTTGCTAGGGCGAGTCATGTGCACAGAGGGGCTCTTTCCGGGGTCATGGTGAGTGAGGTTAGGGTCCCAGATCCAGGAGCCACAGGCCAGCCAGAGGGGAGAGGATGTCAGGCCTCCCTGATTTCCAGATTCCCCTCCTCCACCCTTGAAATAATAGGACCTGAGAAAACCCTAGTCCCTGGGAAAGGGTCTGCTGAGCCTTACTGTGGAGACATGAGTCTTTAACACTTACAAGCTTCTTGCGTTTTCGGGGTTTTCCTGGCTTGTTCTCCTTCTGCTTCTTGGGTCCTCGTTTTCTCTTCTTCACACCCAAAGCTGAAGGCAGCAGCCGAATGTCATCCTTATCTTTGGAGCAGAGAGCACCAGAGAAACTAAGTTTCCAGGTTCCCTAACTCAGCAGCCCCTAGACCTCCCCCTCCTCACCTTTTCTGTTCCCACTCTCTAGGAACTCAGGCATTAACTCCTGCAAAACTCACCGCCCTTCACTGGGTGCAAACACAGAGTGTTTCGAGTACTCTGGGATGCTTGGGTTCTGAATGGGAGGTCAGGGGTCAGAAGGGAAGAGCAGCCAAACCACTCCCCCCTCTCTCCTCCTACTAACAAGGGAGCAGGCTCTAGGCCATGGGCTCTGACTGTGGCAGGTCCTTTCAATCGCCGCCAGGGCTCCTCCTGCCTTCCCCCTCACTTAGCCAGCTGGCATCATGCCCAGGAACTGGGGAAGCCATGCCCAGCTGCTGGCCTGGCCTGACCCCAGCACATGGAGTGGGGAGACACAAGCTGGCAGCTCCCTAAGCCAGATGCTGAGAAGGGAGAGCCAAAGGTGGACACCTGGGATCTCACACTAACACCCAGGGCCCTCACATCCTTTCTGCCACGAGGGAGGCCTCTATTTATACTTCCTCAGATGATTGCCAAGCCTCCTGTCACCCCAACACAGCCCTGGAGGAAAAGAAGTACTTGCCAGTCATTTTCACATCTTGCCCACAGGACCACAGTGGCTGGCTCCTCCATAACACCCTAATACTATGGGGAGCAGTCTCCACAATTACCTAAACGTTCCTCCTCTTCCCAAGTAGCCTGGAACTTTCCCTCAAATCTATTTCCATATCCCTGCTCCTTTTGAGAACTCAGGGGGCGACCCTTTGACCCTTTGTCTTACCCTTCGTGTCCAAATTTAGTCCCATTCATACACAGGCTGTGTGGGAGACCCAAACAAAGCTGGAGACAAAGACACACCCAGCACACACATTGTCAGATGCACAAGCATGCACACACAGTCCTGAGCACAAATCCAGAGGACAGCCTGTACCCTTCAGCAGGACTAGGTGTCTGGCTTTCTCCCCAGATGTCTGTCAGGGGCCTGGGCTTCCCTGATGTGTTCCCAGGCCCCCCTTTCCACACGGGCCCCTGCCAGTCTGGGGAAGACACAGATGCCACACATCTAGGGCCCTGCTTGGCCTCTCCCCCCCACCCCCACCATGCCCCAGCGGGCACTAGACTAACCAGCCAGACCTGTCCTGCTCAGGCAGAAGCAGCTGTGCAGGAGGAAAGCCCGGGCGGGCCCAGCCCCTTGCTCTAGGACACGCAATCCTTCGGCCCATAACAGCCAAGGGAAAATTAGCCACAATTAACACGGCTTGCTTCCACTGCCTGCGGTTCCGGGCGTCTCCTTCCTCGGCGCTACCTGCCCTCAGAACTCCAGCATCCTGTGTCCTCTGCGGAGTACAGGAACACCCTCTAGGACGGAGTGCGGGGGGGGGGGCGGGGGGGGGGACGCGTGCAGCAGGCCCCGGGCCGTGCAAAGAGCGTGCGGGCTGGAGTAGGAAGTCAGAAAGACGCCATGCTCCTCCCCCGCACCCCTCCCCCGGCACCCTCCTCCGTCCCCGGCCAGCAGCCAGCTCTCCCCAACCCCCGGGACGTCGCTTAATGTGAACATGAGAACGGGAGGCCGCTGGGGCGGCGGCAGGGGCAGGCCCACTGGCTCCGCGTCAGGGAACAGGCCGGCGCGGCCACCCGCCCCTCTGGGGGTGGGGCACCTAACCTCGGGACCTCGCCGCCGGTCCGCCCCGCTCTCCACTCCCCACCCCGCAGGACGCTCCCGAAGTCGGGAGACCGGCGGCGGCGGCGAAGGGAAAGGCAGGGCAATAAAGCAAATCCAAGTCCCAACCTCGGTCTCAGCAGCCACTCAATGCTGGCCCGGCGCCCAGACTCTCCCACACCCCGGCTCGGATCCCGGGAAGCGGGCGGGGGCGGGGGGAGGGCGGTGCGCGGCGGGGGCGGGGCCTGGCGCGCCGGGGCGGCGGGCGGGGGAGAGGCGGGCGGAGCCGGGCCCAGGCCGCGCCTCCCGCCCGCCCCGCTCTCCCTCTAATCTCACCATCAATCTCTCACACATATATTTATTTTTTCTCAAATTCCCCTCCCTCCCCCACCACGCACCACCATAATAGGTCTGCTGCACATGCGTACTGCAGGCAGGGGGTGGGTTTGTATTTTCAGACCTTTTGCAAAGAAACTACCAGAATTTTCCGCACCACCCACAATCATTCCCCACCCCCACCCCCAAGGAATCACATCTATATATTATGTTATATTATTTCTCGAGACTTGCCAGAAGGGGGAGGGAGAAGAAATGAGTTTTTGGCTTCCTGCTCCCTTCCCCCACCAACACGAGTGCTATTATTTTAAACGTTTTACAACGTAAGGAGCCGAGAAGGGGGGGAGGGATAAAATTGGTCTTGGGTAAGAATGTAAAACAAAATGGTGAGAATCAAAGCAGTCAGGATGAAAAACAATAGACCTCTAATATGTGCGAACTCATATTCTGGAGAAGGATGAGGGAGGGCAGCCCGCACACATTTCCTTCTAGGAGGCTTATTTTGCCCACACCTAGGTAGACAGAAATGACGAGCGGACCAAAAATATTTTTCTCAAAGTTTTGCCTCAGAAAGTCTGGGGGGGGGGTGCATCTGGGTCACTCTGTTGACTTGGGAGGGCCTCAAGACTGGGGGGGGGGTACGATGGCCCTGGAAGAGGGAGGAGGTGGGTTTTCATTTCAGATACAAATTTTTAAAAAAACATTTGACATTTCTTCTGGGCTGTTGAGAGAGCAGGGGGGAAGTGGGGAGGGAGGACTGACACAAAAGACCCAACCTGGACCTCAGATTCTTTCATGCCCCTCTCTTACATTCCCAGATCTCAGACCAAAAACGCATAAACACCACATTCCAAGTTGGCCCTACAAATAGGTGAGAGCTGTCCGCGGGGCAACACAACCTGACATCCTTTCTCTCCCTCTTTTTAGCACATCAGCTGGGTTCCAGGCACCCCCTCCCCACCATCCTTTATTCCTCCTCCCTCCTGCAACCTCGTGGGTTCTCTGGGATAACTTTCTGAAAACTTTTCTCTTTTTCAGACAAGCTTGGGGAGGGGAGGTGTCCCCGTTTCCATCAGACACGTACCCTCCACCACCCTCACCCCAAGAAGGTACCCCATACTCCCTCAAAGGCTGTCTCAACCGAACAGGAACAGTTGCCACATAAGCCACACAGATCAATGTGACAGTTTTACAAAGATAGACGTCCTGAAGTTTGATGCATTCGTGCTACAGGGCTCCCAGAGGCCTGGGGGTGTGGGTGTCCCCTTTCAAGCCCCAAGCAAAGATGCGAGCACCGTAAGGATGCTCCCCTGTCCTCAAGAAGATCGGCAGTCACTGCACTAGGAGGGTGGTCTGAGGGGGGCCGTTGCTGCCGCCCCCCCTCCACTCCAGGCAGCAGGCTGTCCCAGTCCCTTCCAGCCCTGGTGGAACTGCCCAGAGAGCGCCAGAGGACTTGTCATCCCGGGGGAGGGGTGCCGAGTGACGGTCAAGCTGCAGAACAGCTGGGTGGGCAGTGCACGCCCCCCCATTCCTCGGCATGATCAAGGTGCGGGTGGTTTCAGCGAGAGTGACAGTGAATGGCAGCCACGTGAGAGTCACAGCTGGGCAGCTCGGCCACCCCAGACTGACGGGGTCACACGGCGGGGGGGGGGGGGGGGGGGGGGGGCTCGCACTTGACACAAAAGAGCCTGGAACAGGGTGCTGATAAAGGGGGTGGAGTTGGGGGCATCTGGTCGCAGACACTCTCCCCGCGCTCCCCAATCTTCAAGGAGTGCTCTCCCGATTAGGACGGGGGGAGGGGGTGCCCCGAGGCGGATCAAGCGTGAGTCCAGGAAGTGGTCTGCGTGGAGTGCGGCCACCACCTGCCCCCCATCACCCGCGCCCGCAGGTGCTCACGCGACCTCTCCCCCACGCGCCACCGCGCGTCCCGGGGAGTCGGCGGGCGCCCAGGTTGCCGCAGGTGGGGGGTCCGAGGGACGCTGGCCCCCACCCCCATCCCCGCCTCCCCCGCCCCTGAGGGGGGGCGGTGAGGCCCGCGGTCCGCTCCACGCGCGGAAACTCCCCGTCACCTCAGTGCAACCCCACTCGGGCGGGAGCTCGAGGGGCGCCCGCGCGGCCGCCCCTCCCCCACGCGCCCCTCCTCCACGCCGCCGTCCGGCCGCCAGGGTCTCCGCGGTCCCTCGCTCGGCCAGGGAGGGGGCCCTGGCTTCGCCGCGGCCGTTTCCTGCCTACCCCCTCCCAGCCGAGGGTAAAAAAAAAAAAAATCTCCTCCTCCTCCTCCCCCGAAAGCCGCGACCGAGTGGCCCGGTCCGCGCGCGCAGCTCGCGCCCAGCGCTCTCCAGCCCGGGCGGCGGCGACGGCGGCGGCGGTGGCGGCGGCTGCGGCGGCGGCGGCGGGGGAGGGGTGCGGCGGGGGAGGGGAAGAGGCCTGGCCCGGGGGCCGCCGCCGCCGCCCGCCGCCCGCCGGCCCGGCCCGGCCCGCGCGGGGCCCCGGGCCCGACGCTGGCGCCCCGCGCCCCCGGATTCACCTCGGCTCGGCCGCGCGGTGGGTGCCTCGCCCCCGGCCGGCCTCGCGCGCCCGCGGCTCCCGCTCGAGCCGGGGGGTGGGGGACGGGGGGAGAGCTTCGGGGCGGCCGCTTACCTGGCGGCGGGGGCGGCGGCGGCGGCGGGGGCAGCGGCGGCGGCGGCGGCGGGAAGAGGTGGCAGCCGGGGGGGCTGTGGCGGTCGCGGCCCCGGTCGTGGCCCGGCCCGCGCCCGAGCACTCCCTCGTCGTCGTCCTCCTCGTAGTCCTCGTCGGCCGCCTCCACCTCCTCCTCCTCCTCGTCGCCCTCTTCTTCCTCCTCTTCTTCCTCCTCCGACACCACCATCTCCTCCTCCTCCTCCTCCTCGTCCCTCAGAGGGGAAGCCATCCTGTGGCTCTGGCCCCCCCACCACCCCCCCACCCACCGCCCGCCCGCCTCCCCCACCGCTACCACCACCACCTCCTCCTCCTCCTCCTCCTCCTCCTCCTCCTCCTCCTCCTCGGCGGCGTCCTCCTCCTCCTCCCCACCGCCTCCCCCAGCCCCCCAAACCCCCGGGCCACCCCCCTCCAGAACCCCCCCTCGGGGCCGCCGGCTGAAGAGGGGGGCCGAACCACCCCCAAAAATTGTCTTGGAAAAAATTGAGAGACTTTCCCCCCTCCCCTTCCTCCCAAGAGAACGAGAAAGGGGGATTAAAATATATATATATATAAAAGTTTTCGACTTCTCTCTGCCCCCCTCTCCGTTGCTTTAAATATATTTAAATTCTGAGGGGGGCGCTCAGAAATATTTCTCAGAGCTGAGGCAGTAAGATGGCCGCCTTGAAATTATTTTTAAAACAACCCCCCCTCAAGCACCGCCACCCCCTCCATGAAGAAAGGGAGAGGGGGGAAAAATCCCCTTTTAAAACAAAATGGCTGGCTTAATATTTCAGTTTTCACCCCCCCATTCTCCTCCCTGTTACACCCCCATCTCCAAGCCTCTACCCAGAAACCCACAAATTTCTCCCTTTTTTCATAACTGATTAGTGCACAGATTAATAGAGATATTTTCCTTGTGTACTGTGTGTGTGTGAGTGTGTGTGTGTGAGTGTGCGCGTTGGGGGGGCACGAAGGGTTTCTGCATAAAACAAAAATGGCTGCTCTTTCTAACTCCCCCCCCATAAAAATATTTGAGGGGGGGCATTAATCAGTACTCATGCTCAGTCTGACATCAGCATAAATTGTTAAAGGTTAACTAGTTAGATACTAGTCCAACTAGATTTAAATATTTTTCTTTTCTTTACTAGTCTCTTCCTCCCCACCTCCCTTCTCTTAAAGAAAAGCTTTTTTTTTTTTTTTCTGAATACTTCAGAAGGGAGTGGTTTGATGTGAAGGGTTTTTTTTTTCCCCTTCAGGCATTGAAAAGGAAAAGATGAAATATATGTTTATATATAACTCTTGTTTCTACATACCTCGCTGGAGTCAAAACGCATTTAATTGTGTACGTACCGTCCAAGTGAGACACGGGGCTGGATTTTTTCCCCCCTTTCTTTTAAAAAAAGTGACAGAAATCCTGGTGACTTTTGGGGGGGAAGAGATATGAATAGATACGATGATTGAGGTTTTTTTTTTTTCTTCAAAGGAGTCCATGTTTGATTCTCCCCTTTGCCCAGGCTTTTCAGTGATTTATAATTGTTGTAAATTTTATCTGCACTCTTTACTGATTTACTCGCTCCCCCCTTACCCGACCCCGCCTCCCCCAATTGCCTCGACTAGAAAATTCATCTGACTTGGGAAATGAATTTAGGGGGCCAGGAGTACAGATTTTTAGAATAAAGGGGAGTCAAGTCTGAAAAATTGTGAAATTGTCTCCTCTTTTCTCCCATTGCAGTACATTCCCCTGTCTCCGTGGTCTTCTGACAGTGGTAAAGTGGAAGAAACTGAGGCACGGTGAGACACAAAAGTATCTGGGACTGAGGAGAAGACAGAGGTAGGGGTCCCCTGGCATTTCCACTGGGCTTGCCCGGGATTTCTCACTGTACCCCGGTGTTTATGTTAGAAGTGGTGCCGGGAATCGGATGGAAGATTGGAGAGGAGTCCAAAAGTAGCTCTCCCGTCCAGAGATTCCATCAGTGAAGTCCTCTAAAACTTGCCTCTGGAGCAGTGCTAGCAAAGGAGGGAAGGCGAAAAGCTCAGATCTACCTTTTTTTTTTGGTCCTCACCTTTCCAAACTCCACCTTCCTTTCATTCTTTTCATCTCTCTTTGCCTGTCCTTGCCCCAGGGCATCTTTTCTGTCCTGGGTTATTCCTCTCCCCCTGGAGTGTAGCTGCCAACCCCCTGCCCCCGCCTGGCAACCCCCCCCCCCCCCCCCCCCCCCCCCCCGCAGTCCTCCAGAGCATCTCAGGCCTGAGGGGCATCTCAGGCCTGAGGGGTAGGTAGGCAGCAACCAGAAAGCATTAATGACAGGGGATACCACGCCAGTGTTTGCTTAGGAGGCTGGAATGTTCTTTATTGACACGCCACCCCCTACACACATGCACACTGATGCACTTCGTTGAGCGTGGATGTCCATCTTTTTCTTAACCTGGCCTTTGGACATCTCCCGTCTCGGCTCCTGTGTCCTTCCTGTGTGCTCAGTCTACCTTCCGTCCCTCTTCTGTTCCAGTCTGTTCCCTTGCCCGGTCTTTTTGTACGAGGCCATCTGGGTATCCTCCTCTTTCTGTGTGTGGGCTTCTCTGTACGTGTAATTTTATTCCCCCTTCACCCCCCCCCCCCCCACACACACACACGGACTCCCATCCCTTTGATTCTCTGGACTCTCAGGCTCTGTCACCTCCAAGTGACTTTCCACCTCTGTCTTGTTTGTGTTTACTTCTCTCTTTCCAGCCTCTGACTCCATGTGTGTCATCCTCGTGTGTGTGTCCGGCTCCCTCCTCTCTCTGGCCCTTCTCTGTGTGTGTGTGTGTGTGTGTGTGTGTGTGTGTGTGTATCTGTCTGTCTGGGAGAAGTGTCCCCACGTGGATATGGGCCAGCCTACACACGGTGTGCACCGCAGCTGCCCTGTCTCCCTGCACCCCCTGCCTGGGTGCCAAGCACCCAGGCCCGCTCGCCACGTGTGCCAGGAGCTGCAGGTGTGCCTGCCTGTCCAAACATTTGTCATGTTGTCAAGTGTGCTTTGCATGTGGATCTACTCATTTGCTCCCTTCCCCCTCTGGTCCAGGGCCCCCTCTGCCTGCCTGGCCTGCCCTCGCCTGGCCTCTTTCCTTTCAGCCAACCTCTCCATTTCCCCTTGTTGGGCCCTTGTTCCCGCCTGCCTCCCTACCTGCTTGCTCCTGTTATGGTGTTTGCCTGCCTGCCTGTCTGCTCCTCCCTGACTGGCTGGCAGCCTCTTTCTCGGTTGTCTGTCTGCTTCTCTGGCTGTTTGCCCACCACTCTCTCTCCAGCCATCTGTCTCCCCGCCTGCCTGTCTCTGTCACTTTTTTAGCCCCCATCTCTTGGTTTTTCTACCTTCCAGGGTCTGCCATGCTTCCCCATCTTGGTGGGCCTCCTCTCTTGCCCTTCTGCATGGCCCGCCACTCACGTGTGTGCCCGTGGGGTGGGTGGGTTACACTCACCTCCCTGGACGTCCAGCCTCCCAGCCACCTGCCCCACCGTCCAGTCCTTGCATCCTTCCAGTCTGACTTCCTGGCAGCTTTTGGTTCCTTGGCTTCCTCAAAGCTGCACCCCCATCCATATGGGTGGCCTCTCTGCCCCAAGGCTGGCTGCCCCCGTGCCCCTGAGTCTCTGGGCCTTCTGGCTGCACCGTCGTCGTGTCTTTTCCCTTTTCCCTTAGACGAGCAGCCCACCCCAGCCTCCCTACTACCTTCTTTGCAGCGCCTGCTCTTTCCCGCCTTTTTGCCGCTGTCTGCCTGGCTGGCTCTGGCTGGTCACGTCTCCACTTGCTCTCTCATCTTTGTCTTCTTCTTTCCTTGTCCCTCGGGGTTCAGATAGGTAGTACATACACAGCACAAGATATGTGAAGTGCTAATGGTGTCCTGTGGGGAGTAAGCCTCCCTCCTGCATCTCTCCTGGGGGTCCCCTGTTCCTCCCCCGGAGGCAGTCACTGCCTGATGCTTCTTGGATGTTCCAGAGGAGAGGCCAGGCATATCTGAGTCCACTTGCTGTTGGCCGCACCCCTTCCTACTTTCCTCCCTGTTGTGCTGGACACTTCCTTTTCTGTCACTCTTATCGATATGCTTTCCCACTTCCCTGGGCTTGCCATTTCTTGCTCCTTGTCTTTTTGAGTCGACTCGGTGGCACCTGTCTCTTTGATTGACGGGCTGCTAGTTGTGTGCTTTTGCTGCCAGTACCTGAGGATGCTTGGGAAGGCCAGCTCCCTCCCGGGTCCTCCTCTGAGTAATGAGCTACCTGGAGACAGCACAGCTCTGCTGGTGTCATCGCCAGCGAGCTGCGTATTAACCGACACAGATGTGAAGGCCCAGGGAGAACTGAAAAGGACCCCATATAAATGGGCACGGTTACTAAGGTACAGGTAGCCCATGTGTACAGAGTCCATGCAGGCCCGTGCGGCCTTCCCAGCACATCTGCGTGCACACCCATCCGGGTGCAGTCTCGACAGGCCTAGGACTCTAGATCCCTGGAGTGCGTCTTCCTCCTGGTCTGAACAACTGTTTCCTCCTCTCACTTTTCTCCCCCTCTCCTCCTTCCTGTGGGCTCCTCTGCCCTGCCACCTCAGGGATGGTGACGCTCAGTCCTGGGGGGGAAACAAAGACATGCCCTCTGTCCAGGTCTCTCCAGAAGGACGACAAGGAAACTTTGGCACAGAGCGCACTGCCCTTTGCCCATATTCCTGAATTGCACGGTGTCAGCCTCTGCCTTGGGGCCTCCAGGCTTCTGGGCCTCTGTCCTCTTTCCCGCCCACCCTCTCTCACTTCTCTTTTCTTGGTTCTGTCCTTCCCCTCAACTGTCTGTCTGGGGCTGCATTCCAGCGTCCCTCTGATTGGCCACCTTCCCCCTCTTCTGTCTGATTGGCCTACATCCCTCCATCACCCCATCTATCTGCCGGATTCTCCCTGTCTGCCTGTGGTAATGTATGTGATGGCACTTTATCAGTCACCGAGCCCCGTGCGGCATTAGACACTGTTACCACTTTGTCTTCTCTCTCTCCTTGTTCTTTCCCCTCCCAGCTGGCCTGCCTTCTCTCCCTCTCCCGAGGCCTGCTTGTCCTCCCTGGTCTCTCCTTGTACTCTTACCAGCCTCCCTGTGTCTGTTTGTCCTTAGGCCTTTTATCTGTGCCCGCATATCTCCCTGTCTCTAGTTGCTTGTCCCCGTACCTGTCAGTGTCAACGTGGGCACTGCCCCCTGCCTTTTTCTCTCTCTCTCTACTTCAGAAACTAAAACTGAAATACAAAATTAAAATGCCATCCGCCTCATGGTTAAAGCAGAATGGTTTTTGGTTTTAATGAGAAGACCATTAAGGTGAGAAAAAGGAACTTAGGCACACAGCCTGTCTAATGTAAACCAGAAATTAGACACCCCCTGTTCCCAAGAAAGAACTAGAAGAAAATTGTGAGGGACTCCTAAGCCACAAGATTACTTCTTTAAAGCAAATGCAAGAAACTTACTTATCCAAAACAAGAGTTGCTAATCCTTTTTGGTTCATAGAAAGCTACAAGCCCTTCCCCCAGAAAAACAGTATACAGTTGACCCTCGAACAACACAGGTTTGAACTGCGTGGGTCCACTTTATGCGGATTTTTTTCAATAAATATATTGGAAAATATTTTGGAGATGTGTGATAATTTGAAAAAACTTGTAGATTCACTGCATAGCCTAGAAACATTGACAAAAGTAAGAAAAAGGTTATTTCACGAATGCATAAAATACATGTAGATACCGGTTTTTCATTTGCTACTTAAAATATCACATAAATCTATTTTTTAAAGTTCAGACTTATGCACAAAAAAAATTAGAGGCCACATGCTATGTTTTCATTTTTGACATCCAGTATTAGCAATGCACATCCACGGTATATAACATCTACCAAGTATCTATATTCTATCAGACAGTATAGACATAGGTACTGACAGATGATTCATCTTGTAAACAGATGACATAAACTTACAGTATCGAGGACGTCTGGGTGGCTCAGTGGTTGAGGGTCTGCCTTTGGCTCAGGTTGTGATCCCAGGGTCCTGGGATTGAGTCCTGCATCCGGCTCCCCAGAGGGAGCCTGCTTCTCCCTCTGCCTATGTCTCTACCTCTCTCTTTCTGTGTCTCATGAATAAATACAATCTTTAAAAAAAAAAAAAAAAAAAAACCTTACAATATGGATACGGTACTGTAAACATTTTTTTTTTTTAAGATTGTATTTATTTACTCATGAGAGACACAGAGAGAGAGAGGCAGAGGGAGAAGCAGGGTCCATGCGGGGAACCCGAAGTGGGACTTGATCCCGGGACCCCAGGATCACGCCCTGGGCTGAAGTCGGCACTGAACCACTGAGCCACCCAGGCTGCCCTATAAATGTGTTTTTATGACTTCCTTAATATTTTTTAAAAATATTTAAGAGAGAGCACAAGTAGGGGCAGGGGGAAGAGCAGAGGGAGAGGAACAAGCAGACTCCATGCTGAGCACAGAGCCTGATGTAGGGCTCGATCCCATGACCCTAAAGCTAAAATAATCGTTTGCTCAACCCACTGAGCCACCCAGGCACCCCCCCCCCAGTAATATTTTATCTTCTCACAGCTTTATTGTAAGAATACAGTATGTAGTACGTATAAAATATGAGTAATCAACTGTTTGTGGTGTCCAAAAGGCTTCTGGTCTATAGTAGGCTATTAGTGGTTACCTTACGAGAAGTCAAAAGTCGGGGCAGCCCGGGTGGCTCGGCAGTTTAGCACTGCCTTCAGCCCAGGGTGTGGTCCTGGAGACCCAGGATTGAGTGCCACCTCGGGCTTCCTGCAGGAAGCCTGCTTCTCCCTCTGCCTGTGTCTCTGCCTCTCTCTGTGTGTCTCTCATGAATAAATAAATAAAATCTTTAGGAAAAAAAAGTCAAAAGTTGTGCACGGATTTTCCACCACACAGAGGGTCAGCACCCCTAGCCCTCATGTTGTTCAGGGATCGACTGGTATGTGCAAAATACCATGTAGGTTTTCACGGTGTTAGGAACACCCAGAAATCTGTGGGCCCGGGTTAAAATTCTGATGTAGGGAACCGGTGACAACGATTGGTAGAGCACAGACGTGTCGTCGTGGCACCAGGCAGGTCAGAAGACTGAAAAATCGCTCTGCGGCCTATGATATATCTACTCAAGGAAATGTTAAAAGAGATTCCTGGTTGTCTTCTGAAATCTATAATTTAATGGTAATCATGCAAGTCATGTAAATACTGAGGGTACTCTAGACTTATTCACGGAATTTTAGAAAGGCATCTAGACCAGTGGTTTCCAAATGGCTAAATAAGCTTGCCACCATCCCTCCCTGGGAGGGTCTGTCCTTTGTTCTAGGATGACTTTTTTTTTTTTAAGATCTTATTTTATTTGACAGAGAGAGCACAAGCAGGGGGAGGGGCAGAGGCAGAAGGAGAAGTAGGTTCCTAAGCGAGGAGCCTGATGTGGGGCTCGATCTCAGAACCCCGAAATCATAACCTGAGCCGAAGGCAGACGCTTAACCAACTAAGCTACCCAGGTGCCCCAAATGACCTATTTCTTATATAGATTTTTTATATGGAGTAAATACAGAATATACTTTGTATGTAAAAAGCATGTCATATATATGCATGCTCATATATTAATAATATATTTGTTTAAAAATGACCTTTCTGGGCAGCCCCAGTGGTGCAGCGGTTTAGCGCTGCCTGCAGCTCAGGGTGTGATCCTGGAGACCCGGGATCGAGTCCCACATCAGGCTCCCTGCATGGAGCCTGCTTCTCCCTCTGCCTGTGTCTCTCCCTCTCTCTGTCGCTAATGAATAAATAAATTAATTAATTAAAAAATAAAATAAAAATGACCTTTCTAAAAATGAGGTAGATCTGTGTGGAAGGAGGTCCAAAATAGATTTTATGAAGGAAGAGAAAGAAAGTGACTTTTTATACTTCCATACATTTGAAAATTTTTCTTTTTTTAAATTTTTTTTAAAATTTATTTATGATAGTCACACAGAGAGAGAGAGAGAGAGAGAGGCAGAGACATAGGCAGAGGGAGAAGCAGGCTCCATGCACCGGGAGCCTGATGTGGGATTCATTCCCGGGTCTCCAGGATCGCGCCCTTGGCCAAAGGCAGGCGCTAAACCGCTGCATCACCAAGGGATCCCTGAAAATTTTTCAACATGCACTTCTTTTATAATTATACAACATTGTAAGGATCATTTCACTAAATAACGGTGATAGGTATATAGGTTTGGGTTTTGTTGTTCTTAATGTACTTAAGACAAAAAGCAACTCCGTGTTGGTCAATACTTTTTTGTTGTTGTTTATGTTTTGCTGGCTATCAAAGTCCAAAGGTGTGGGATCAGGGTGCCTCAGTGGTTGAGCATCTACCTTTGGCTCAGGTTGTGATCCCCGAGTCCTGGGATTGAGTCCCACATTGGGCTCCCCTCAGGGAGCCTGCTTCTCTCACTAGGTCTCTGCCTCTCTCTCTGTATCTCTCATGAATAAATAAATACAATCTTTAAAGAAAACCCAGAAAACAAAAGTCTGAGATCTATAGCTTTAATCTAACCTCTTCTTGGTTCCACGAACAAAGAAAGAAACTTCAGTTCTTCTTATACTGTATTCATGATTTGCCATATTTGCATACCACCTTGTGCTGTTGTACGCATGCTATTTTTCTTTAAGTCAGTTTGCTTTAAGTTAAACAAATGTCCTTTAAATTTTTGTTTTAAAGTTTATTATTAGGGACACCTGGGTGGCTCAGCAATTGAGCGTCTGCCTTCGGCTTAGGGCATGATCCCGCGGTCCTGGGATCAAGTCCCATATTGGGCTCCCTGCAGGGAGTCTACTTCTCTCTCTGCCTGTGTCTCTAACTCTCTCTCTCTCTCTCTCTCTCTCTGTGTGTGTCTCTCATGAATAAATAAGTAAATAAACCTTTAAAATAAATAAATAAAGCTTATTATTATTATTTTTTAGTAATCTCTGCCCTGAATGTGGGCCTCAAACCCACAACCCTGAGATCAAAAATTGCATACTCCACTGACTGAGCCAGCCAGGCACCCCAAACAAATGTCCTTTAAAAAGTAAATTTCATGGTATGGAGAAATAATATCTATACATATAAATCCTTGATTTGATAGGGGAATTACTTCCTAATTTGTTTTCTTTTTTTAAGTTTATTTATTTATTTATTTATTTATTTATTTATTTATTTAGAGTGCAAGCGGGGGGAGGGGCAGAGGCAGAGGAGAGAGAAAGAGAGTCCCTGCTAGGCCCAGAGCCTGGCTTAGCTTGGGGTTCAGTGTCATAACCCTAAGATCACGACCTGAGCCAAAATCATGAATCAGACACTTAACTGACTAAGCCACCCAGGTGCCCTGTTCCTAATTTATTTTAAAGTACAAGTAACTTTTTTTTTTAAAGATTTTATTTATTCATGAGAGACACAGAGAGAGGCAGAGACACTGGCAGAGGGAGAAACAGGCTTCCTGCAGGGAGCCCAATGTGGGACTCAGTCCCAGGACCCCAGGATCATACCCTGAGCTGAAGGCAGATGCTCAACCACTGAGCCACCCAGGAAACTGTAAACTACAAGTAATTATTAAAAAGTAATAATATACTAGTAATTATTAAAGTAAAAATCAAGAAAAATAAAAGCATCTTGCATGCTATCAATGGTGGTAGAGGCCATATTTTAGGAAACCACGTTTCATCTAATTTGTAGATCCAGAAACAGACCCTTAAGTTGAAAGGATTACCTGAGATCAAGTTGGTTGTTATGAACAGAAGCAGGATTTGAGCCTCTATCTTCCAATTTCTAGTCTGGCATTCTTTGTACTATATACAAGACAAGACAATGCCTAAGTCAATGGGATATCCTCGGGTTTTAAAGGGACTAATGTGAAATTGATGGCCCCAGGTATAACTTATCTGTAACAACTATATTGTAGGACTGGCAATAGTCCATTTAATTGTATCTAGTACACTTTTATTTATTTTAATTTTTATTTATTTATGATAGTCACACGGGGGGAGAGAGAGAGAGAGAGAGAGAGAGGCAGAGACATAGGCAGAGGGAGATGCAGGCTCCATGCACCGGGAGCCCGACATGGGATTCGATCCCGGGTCTCCAGGATCGTGCCCTGGGCCAAAGGCAGGCGCCAAACCGCTGTGCCACCCAGGGATCCCTCTAGTACACTTTTTTTTTCTTTTTTTCTTTTTTTTTAATTTTTTTTTTAATTTTTATTTATTTATGATAGTCACAGAGAGAGAGAGAGAGAGGCAGAGACACAGGCAGAGGGAGAAGCAGGCTCCATGCACCGGGAGCCCGATGTGGGATTCGATCCCAGGTCTCCAGGATCGCGCCCCGGGCCAAAGGCAGGCGCCAAACCGCTGAGCCACCCAGGGATCCCTTTTTTTTCTTTTTGAAGTAATGTGTCTGCCCAATGTTGGGCTGGAACTCAGGACCCTGACTACCAACTGCACCAGTCAGGTGCCCCTCAAGTACACCTTTAAACTTACTTTAAACTTTAAACTTTTCTTTTTTGTTTGTTTGTTTTAGATTTTATTTATTTATTTATTTGAGAGAGAGAGAGAGCACAAGCAGGGGGGAGGTGCAGAGGGGGAAGCTGACTCCCCACTGATCAGGGAGCCCGAAACAGGGCTCCATAGCAGGACCCTGAGCCAAAGACAGATGCCTAACCAGCTGAGCTACCCAGGCGCCCCTAAACATACATGTTTTCTTTCTTTTTTTTTTTTTTTTTTTTAGATTTTATTTATTCATGAGAGACACAGAGAGAGAGACAGAGAGGCAAAGAGGCAGAGACACAGGCAGAGGGAGAAGCAGGCTCTATGCAGGGAGCCTGACATGGGACTTGATCCCCGGTCTCCAGGATCACGCCCTGGGCTGAAGGCGGCGCTAAACTGCTGATCCACCGGGGCTGCCCAATATACATGTTTTCTGACGCAGAATTCCACTTCTTATCATCTACCCTGAGAAGCAGTCATCATACTTGTGTGTGCATAAGATGACAGGTACAAAGATATTCATTACAGCATTATTTGTAATAGCAAAAAATTAGAAACACCCAAATCTCCAGCAGTAAGGAATAGCTAAATCAACTACCCAGCAATTGAGAAAGTGAGTTACATCTACGTGATAAGATTCATTACTGTATTACCAAAAGACAAAAAGCAAGCTGCAGAACAGTAAATATATTATAATATCATTTAGTTTATGTTCAAAGAAACTAAAAACAATGCTTTATGTTTCTACAGACATATGTAATTTATAATTACATATAAATTATATATGTTACATATAAGTATTTTATATATTTATTAAATGCCTTTAAAAATTCTAGGCATAGGGGATCCCTGGGTGGCGCAGCGGTTTGGCGCCTGCATTTGGCCTGGGGCGCAATCCTGGAGACCCGGGATCGAATCCCACATCGGGCTCCCGGTACATGGAGCCTGCTTCTCCCTCTGCCTGTGTCTCTGCCTCTCTCTCTCTCTCTGTGACTATCATAAATAAATAAATAAAAATTAAAAAAAAAATTCTGGGCATAATACATACCAAATTGATAATCATGCTTACTTTTGGGGAAGAATAGTCAAGGGGGTATGTAGCTCTATTTATAATTCTGAATTTTTACAATGAGAAAATATTAATCATATGTATAAACAAGGGCACTTGGGTGACTCAGTCGGTTGAGCAGCTGATTCTTGGTTTTGGCTCAGGTCTTAACCTCAGGATTGTGAGATCCAGCCCTGCATCAGGCTCCATGCTCAGTCTAGAGTCTGCCTTGCCTGGATCCCCAGGATCGCGCCCTGGGCCAAAGGCAGGCGCTAAACCGCTGTGCCACCCAGGGATCCCAGATGTTGGTACCTCTTTAAAGGGTAAGAACTGTTAGTATATCAAGTGAAGAGTAGAGGCCAGAAGTTCAGAGGAACTTTGAAAAATGGGGAGTGGAGAAGAGAACCCAAAGGGAAAACAAAAGTTCCTAAAATGGTAGGTACACCAGATAGTGTTACTGTGGTGGGACAAGGAGACAGCTTCTGGAAGCAGGCAGGCATGATCAGTATTGCCGGATGCCTAGTGGAGGGCAAGAAGAGCGCCAACTGTTCCTCAAAATGTGAAATACAGAGTTATTGTATGACCCAGCGATTTCAATCTTAGGTGTGTACCCAGGAGAATAGAAACGTGTCCACGCAAAAACTTTTATGTGCATCTTCATAGGGGCATTATTCATGATAACCCCACAGCAGAAACAACCCAGATGTCCATCAACCGATGAATGGAGAAGCAAAATACGTCCAGAATATTATCCCACCAGAAAAGGGAATGAAGTAGCAATAAACACTGCAGCATGTAACATCACACTAAATGCAAGAAACTAGATACAAAAGGCCACATGTCATATGATTCCACTTGTATGATATGTCCAGAATGGATCAATTCATAGAGATAGAAATCAGAGTAGTGGTTGCCCAGAGTCTGAGGGGAGTAGAGCATAGGGAATGAGTACTAATGGGTAGATTTCTTTTTGCAGTGATGAAAATGCTCTGGAATTAGATAGTGGAGGTAACTGCACAGTCTTGTAAACCTTATATTAAAAGCTCCTGACCTGGACACCTTGAAATAATAAATTTTATGGGATATAAATTATATCTCAACTTTCTTTTTTAAGTGCAAATTGTGAAAAGTATTGTTCTTGGCAGCTTATCACCTTTTTTCTAAGACTTTAATTTTTAAAAAATATTTTATTTATTTTTAGCAAGTGTGAGCAATGGGGAGGGGCAGAGGGAGAGGGAGAAAGAGAATCTCAAGCAGACTCCCCCCTGTACACAGCCCGAGGCAAGGCTTGATCCCATGACTCTGGGATCATGACCTGAGCCAAAACCAAGAGTCAGATGCTCGACCAACTAAGCCACCCAGGTGCCCTAGATTTTCATTTTTTTTTAAAGTAATCTCTACACCCAGCATGGGGCTTGAACCCACAGTTCAAGACTCCCATTCTCTACTGACCAAGCCAGCCAGCAACCCCAGCAGTTGGTCACCCTTAAAGGTAGTTTTGGTGAGGAAGTCAGCAATGAAAGATTAGGGGAAACCATTAACATGTTATTTATGGAGCTTTTTAATTTAAAATTCTTACCTACTAATGAGAACTATTCCATAGGCTCAAAAGAATCCACATAACATATATCAGCCACAAAGAATATTACAATGAACATGCGAATCCCTTACCTGGTTTAATAAATGTAAGACCCTGTCTCATCTTCCCACATTCCACATCCCCCCCCCACCTCCACCCACCCAGTATCCTGAATTTTATGTTATTGTTTCCTTGCTTTTTCTTTGGGATTAGGTCCCTTCCCACCTGTAACTTCTCAATTTCGAGAAATTGCAAACCTACAGAAAAGTGGAAAGAGCACTGTAGACTCTATATACTCGTTTTTTTAAGTTGTTATTTACATTCTAATATTATGTCTCAAGTGTACAATGTAGTGATTGAACACTTCGTACATCACCCAGTGCTCATCGCAAGTGCGCTCCTTACTCCCCATCACCCATCCCTCCCCTTTGGTGACTGTCAGCGTGTTCTCTACAGTGAAGAGTCTGTTTCTTGGTTCGCCTCTGTCTCTTTTTCCCCTTTGCTCATTTGTTTCTTTGTTTAGCCGTTCTTAAAATTTGAATTCAATTACTTAACATACAGTATATCATTGGTTCCAGAGGTAGAAGTCAGTGATTATCAGTTGCATAGAACCCCCAGTGGTCGTTACATCACGTGCTCTCCTTCATGCCCTTCACCCAGTGACTCCATCCCCAGGTCCCCCTCCCCTCCAGCGACTCTCAGTTTGTTTCCTATGATTGAGTCTTTTATAGTTTGACTCCCTCTCTGATTTTGTCCTGTTTTATTTTTACCTTCCTTCCCCAATGCTCCTGTGTTCTGTTTCTTTAATTCCACCTACAAGTGAGATCATGAGGTATGTGTCTGTCTCTGGCTGACTTATTTCACTTAGCATTCTAGCTCCATCCATGTCATTGCCAATGGCAAGATTTCATTCTTTGTCATGACTAATATTCTGAGTACACACACAGACACACACACACACACACACACACACACACACACCGTGTCTTCTTTATCTATTCATCAATGGATGGACACCCCCCTGCTTCCATAATTTGGCTATTTCCCATAATGCTGCTATAAGCATCAGGCTACATGTATCCCTTTGAATTTGTATTTTTTTATCGTTTGGGTAAATACCCAGTAGTGCAATTGCTGGGTCGTAGGGTAGCTCTACTTTAACTTCTTGAGAACCCTCCACACTGTTCTCCAAGAGTGGCTGTGCCAGTTTGCATTCCCACCAACAGTCCCCTTTCTCCAGACTCTCACCAACACCTGCTGTTCCCTGACCTGTTGATACCTATACACTGTCCTAAATTCATTGACTGTTCACCTTTTTCCACATTGACAAAATGAGCAAATGCACATGATCTGATTTCGTTTTGTTTTTTGTTTGCTTGGTCGGGGTTTTTTCAGGTGTACATCTTGAGTTTCTACCAATGTATACTCTTGTGTAAACACCATCCAGGTAAAGACATAAAATATATTTACGGCACCCCAGAAGTTTCCAATGTCTTCTGAGTAGAGGCCTCTTCTAGAAACAAGCACTGTTCTTACTGTCAGCATGGCTCCTTTTTTTTTTTAACAGCTTATGATCTACTGTGAATTGCATAAGGCAATATAAAATCATTTATGTAGTATAATCGCAACCATGTAGGAAAATACTAGGGAGGAAGTGGTTAAGATGTTAATACTGGTTTCTGCTGAGTGATAGGAATAAGACTGATTATGCTTGCCTACCTGGAATTTTCTGTATGCTCTACAGTGAAAATTGAAACTAAGCTTTAAAAATATTAAAAGAAAAAAGGGGGCCACCTGTGTGGCTCAGTGGTTGAACCTCTGCCTTTGGCTCAGGCCGTGATTCCGGGGTCCTGATATCAAGTCCCACATTGGGCTCCCCACAAGGAGCCTGCTTCTCCCTCTGCCTATGTCTCGCCTCTCTGTGTGTCTCATGAATAAATAAATAAAATCTTTTAAAAACAAGTAAATAAAATTTAAAAATTAAAAGACATACAGAAATAGAGAAGAGGAGGTAGTATCAAGCATTTGGTCACCAAGTTGGGTAGTCTCCAAAAACTAGTTTACAGTAAAGTGGCCAGTAAGTCTGGAGACCACACATGTAAAGGAATCTGTTTCTTCATCTCCAGGGTTGATTCCAGGTCTCCCATCCCAGGTGACAAGCCCCACCCGAAGGTCCTGCAGCCTGGCTGGGCACCCTGGCACTCATCTTCCTGGCCACCCGTGCTCCCCCCTGGTCCTGCTCCTCATTCACTGAAGGGTGGCACCTGGTTTGCCAGGTTTCCGCCCTCGGCTCCCTAACCAGAGACCTTTCTCTCCATTCCATGCTGGTCCCACCTCTGCGCTTACCTCTTCTGAAATTCTAGAATTCGAGCCCCCTGTTCTGCCTGCAAATTTGTCTCTCCGGCTGTTATTTCTCT
Source organism: Vulpes vulpes (assembly GCF_048418805.1). Classification (NCBI taxonomy): domain Eukaryota; kingdom Metazoa; phylum Chordata; class Mammalia; order Carnivora; family Canidae; genus Vulpes; species Vulpes vulpes. The sequence goes on along the minus strand of NC_132791.1, from coordinate 134,114,094 downwards.
GCTGTTCTTGGGTCTGTAAGACAATCAAGTGCCTTAACCGGCCATGATCCCTGTCCAGCTTAGAGCCCGCGGTCATTTCAGCCACTGTCTGGCCGGTGTCCTGTTCCAGTTGTCCCCCACACGTTGCTAACTGTGGCCACTTCTGCTGCCTCTTACCGCTCAGCTGCCCAAGGAACCCCAGAGGCCCTGCCCAGAAATCCTTTCCCCTAGCCCACCTCCTTTCAGTTCTCTAAGGTGACTTTTCCAAACTGTCCTTGCCTTCCTCAGGCCGCCTCCACCCTACTACCCCAGTACGAAGCCTTCTCCCCTTCCAGGGGCCGGATCACCAGGTGAGGGCTCCCTTGAGACAGTGGCACTGAGGCACAAAAGCCTGCATATTTTGTCCTCCCTCCTGATGGTCCTGTCGGAAGCTGGTCTGGCGCCCCGGCCTTGGTCCCCAGCCCGGCGCCTTCTTGGGATCCAGCATTGCTCCCTCACCTCCCATTTCACCTGCTCCTTCTCAGCCACATCCCCCTATCTTTAAAAGAAGTCCTCTGGACCCCCACCTCCCTCCAGCTGCCGCCCTACCTCCCTGTGCCCATTCACAGCCTCGCTGCCTGCACTCACCATCCACCTGCCTACACATGCCTGCTCCTCTGAAGCTGCTGCCATCAGACTACCAACAGCTACCCGGTTGCCAGTACAGAGGCTATTTCTGAGTCCTTAACTTGCCACCCCATTCTTGAAATAGTCTTTGCTTGGCTTCTGTGATCTCACATCTGCTTACGCTTCTATTGCTGGCTTCTAACTAAATTCATTCCCTGGCTCTTTGTTGAGGAAGAAGCTCTAAGCCCACCCCCCCCCCCCCCCCCCGCCACCCTCCCCCCACCCCAGTCCTCGGTCTTTCTCCTAGGCCTGCACCAATGGACCACTGTCATGGAAATCAAATGGCTGAAGCCAACCCTTTCTTCCATTCTGACATTGCCTTTTAACGGTGTCTTAATACCATTGACGGGCCAGCTAGAAATGCCATCTAATGTCAAGCCCAGCATTTGAGCAGAATTGCCCTGACACCTTTCCTGGCTGATTAACTGTCTTTCAGATTATAGATTTGTCTTCCAGATGATAGATTTGTCACACTAAATGCTAACCCCAAGCTTGTTGCATCTTGTGTCTTGGCCTGCCCTTGGGCCTTTTCACCATTTAGCTCTCTGGACAAGAGTCATTTTGTTTTTATTTTTTTTTAAGATGCATTTATTTATTTTAGAGAGAAAGAGAGAGCATGCAGGGAGAGGGGCAGAGGGGGAGAGAGGATCCTTAAGCTGACTCCTGCTGAGTGTGGAACCTGATGCAGAACTTGATCCCACAACCCCTGAGATCATGACCTGAGCTGAAATCAAGAGTTGGACGCTTAACCCACTGAGCCACCTGGGCACACCAGAAGTCATTTTAATTTTAGACTAAATTAGATATAATCAGTAAATTAAAATCAACTTTTTTTAAAAAAAGATCCTATCTTCTAAAACCGTGTAACTCCTAGCATGTAGTCCAGAGCCAAGTAATGAAGTTTACCCAGTCCTTGCGTTGGAGTTTGAGCTTCGGGGTCAGGGAGCACCTGCAATCCAAGCTCTTCCACCTACAAAGTGACATTGGATGAGTGGCTTCTCCCTCTGGTCTCAGCCTTCCCACCCGTGAAACAGGCCTATGTCTCAGGGAGAGGATTAGGGAGCTAACCTCCATGCTGGCCACTCCGACCCTAACCAATCACATTCACCATTGGCCATTTCTCACTGCAGAGAGATTCACTTAAGGGGATTGAAGGTGAGAGGATTCCGCGACCTGAGGTTCAGACAGCATGTAACTCTGAAGGAGGTGAGGACTGCTTGCAGCTTCTCTTGCTCCCAACAGTTGGCCCTGTTTCCAGACTCTCGCCAGCTTCCTCTCTATAAGCCCAACCCTGGAAAATAGGAAACAAACCAGGTTTTTGGACCCCATTCTAGTGGAGGCACAAACACAATTGTTAGTCACAGGTATGCCCACTGGTTGTTTTTGTTTTAAGATTTTATTTATTTGTGGGAGACCCAGAGACAGAGGCAGAGACACAGAGGGAGAAGCAGGCTCCCCGCTTCTCCCAGGACCCTGGACCCTGGGATCCCAGGACCCTGGGATCAGAACCTGAGCTGAAGGCAGACCCTCAACCACTGAGCCCCCCCTAGGCGCCCCGATCTACTGGTTTTCTACTCATGACAAGTGTTACCTGGATGTTGAATAACGCTGAATCTCAGGCAATCCCACAAGAAGCATGAATTACTAAATTGTGGCTGGCCCAAGGAAGGGAAAAGAAAACTAAAATTTTAGGGTGCCCGTTCAAAGTGCCCTTCGTACTGCTGGCGGTTCTCCCATACTCCATCTCATTTAATTTCTCAACAACATCGTAGGGAGCTTCTACGTAGAGAGATGGTGTCCTGCTTGATGCCTTTTGTGGAACCTACCTCCTATTGTTCATAGGTGTTCATAGGTCTATAGATGTTTACATCTATAGAAAGGGAATCTGAGGAAAGCAAAGTATTCTGTGAGTGGTTCCAAAGCCTCCTGCAGGTGTGGTTTCCTCGTCTGGGTCTTGATGGAACTCTGCACACCTGCTGCACACCGTGTAGCACCCCCTCCCCTCAGACTCTCTTTGGCGTCCATGGCGCACCATGGTCTCACCACCCTGGCTTCTCTCCCTCCTCCAGGGGCTCTTCCCCAAACATGGCACCTGGCGACAGCTGCTCAGCTGATGAGTCTCACACCCCTACCTCCAGCCCTGAGCCCTCTTCTCTCTTCAGGATCCTGTCCCATGGAGCCATAAGAGCGGGACATTGGTGTTCAGTGTTAGTGTGGCCCAGGTCACTTCCCAGCCAACTCACAGCACATCACCTGCTTCCCAGATCAGGTCCCCTGCTCCGCCAGTGGACTCCTCACCCTTTTGCCCTGTGGGGTGTCCCTTTGTCTCCTCCTGCTGCCCCAGACCTGCTCCCAGGAATCATGTAGCTGTGCGATTCTGTCCTCCTCTGCCCTCCACTGCCCCTGACTTAGTCCCAGCCTGGCCACTCCAGTCCTCTCCAGGATGGCTCCACTTCCTCCCTCCCTCTCTCCTCTCTGAGGCAAGTCACCTTTTTAAAATGCAAATCCGATTGCTACCATCGCACCCTTCTCCCTATAAAACCATTAACCCTCAATTGTATGCTTTGAAAGGGTGAATGTTACAGTGTATGAATTATATCTCAACAGACAAAAGCCAGGTTGAGAAAGTCTCACTCCACCTGGTCTGACCTCCACACCCCTCCTCACATCCCCTCCCCAGCCTCTAGCCTCTGTTTCTTAGCTTTGCCTTCTCTCCAAGCTCTGAGCTCTCTGCTCTTACCCCTAAACTCTGCACTGTTTGTGCTGTTTATTCTTTGCAGGAGGCCATTGGCCCACCAGGCTCCGGTTATCCTCCCCCTGGCCCCACCTCTGATCCCTGTCCTGGCCCTCTGGGTCTCAGCTGGAGGTGATGCTTCTCCCTGAGGCCTTCCCTGATCACCGAGCTGGGAGTCACGTGTTCCTCAGGCACCTTGTACTTAGTCTTGGGTATTTGTGACTGATCAGAGACACAGAGACATGCTGTCTGCCCTCCTAGAGCTTCGAATCTAAGAAGCAAGGAAGGCAGACATTAAACTGTGAATTATAGTCAATAAATTCATTGCAGGGAAGCCTGAGAGGGGGTGAAGGAATATTTGACCTCAGCAAAGGGATCGGGAAGACTTCCCTGAGGAGGTGACACTGGAGCACAGCTTTCAAGGGGAAGAGCTGGCCAAGCAATGAGTGGGGGGTGGAATGTTCCATGCAGAGGAACCCATGAGACAGAAGGGAGCCTGGGGGTTGGGGGTGTCTCAGGAATCACATCTCACAGCAGCATGTGTTTGCTACAACGTAACTTTGACCCTTTTCCCTCTGAGCAGCCCAGCCTGGTTCCCTCCCTTTGGGTAGGAAGCTCCCTGGTAATTACAGAGGACTCCAGCCACCAGGCTGGGAGGGAGCCCACACTGCCCTACAGAGGGGTGCAGGTCAAGGGGTCCCCACGGTCCCCAGCACCTTACTGCTGTGCATGTGAGCCGCTTTGCAAGCAGATCCTGCAGCTCTGGGGGTGGAAACACACAGTGCCCCCTGCGCCCTGCCCGCATCACGTCCACCTGCAGAATGAAGGGTGGTGGTTGTTTGAAGTCTCCTCCGGAGTCCTGGGCTGGCTGAGGTAAGCAGGCCACTGGGGCTGCACCCGTATGTGGCATGCAGGGAGGTGGCGCCACTCCGTGGTTAAGTGGGTGGCCCGCAACCGGCTTGGTTCAAAGCCCATCTTGGCTACTAACTAGGTAGTCCTGTGACCTTTGGCGAGTTACTTCATCTCTCTCTGCTTCCATGTCCTTGCTTTGCAGTGTCAATAAAAACAGCTCTTAAGCCTGTTGTGATGGCAGGTGAATGATTGATTGGGGCCGGTGAATGCAGCTCTCCAGGTCACACGGGCCCGGCCTGTGTCACTGGCCCAGGCAGGCCTCGGATCATTTGACCATCACTCTTTCAGGCGGCTCTGCTGCTTCGTTTTTATAGTACTTGTAGCAGATGTGAGCATGTGTGTGTATGTGTGAGCACACGCATATACAGTGTATCGCTCTTAGTACCATGTGCAGTAACCCTGCCTGTGCATTTACTGTTTATCCCACCAGAATGCTATGTCCCTGGGAGTCGGGGACCCACACCTGACCCTCGCTTATGCATCCCCAATATCTGCAACAGGACACAGCACCTAGTAACTTTTTGTGGCTCACAGGTGGACAAACAGCATTGCTCATGACTCACGGAAGACATCGCTGGTCCCCACCCAGTATCCATCCTGACCCTGCTTTAGTTGTGCGCGTCAGTAGAAAATACACCGTCGGGGATCCCTGGGTGCCTCAGCGGTTTAGCGCCTGCCTTTGGCCCAGGGCGCGATCCTGGAGTCCGGGGATCGAGTCCCATGTCGGGCTCCTGGCATGGAGCCTGCTTATCCCTCCTCCTGTGTCTCTGCTTCTCTCTCTCTCTCTATCATAAATAAATAAATAAATAAATAAATAAATAAATAAATAAATCTAGAAAGAAAGAGAAAGAAAGAAAGAAAGAAAGAAGAAAGAAAGAAAGAAAGAAAGAAAGAAAGAAAGAAAGAAAGAAAGAAAGAAAGAAAAAGAAAATACACCATCCCAGATCCCTCACAGCCAAGGGTCCTGGTGTTACGTGCATCGCACCAGTGAGACACGCTCCAAGATCTGCCAAGGACAGGTGCTTCCATCGAGGCCCTAGCCTCCCTGTCTCCCCTTTCCCTCCTTCCTGCCCACCCCACAGGTTAGCAGCAGAGTGGCCAGAAAGGTAACAAACACAAGGACAGAAGTGAGAGCAGCCAGATACCGTGACCTACCCAGTGGAATGACTGCACCACAAATTCTCTTATTATTTGGGATAATTCAGTCTTTATTGGAAGAGTCAGGCCCCAGCACTCAGCCTTCCAATCTTTGCAGCCAGGGTCATTCTCAATGACCAGCTGGGGTGGAGTAAGGTCCACACAACAGGGCCTTCTGATGAGGGTGGGGGAACATTTCACCTCCTTTCCTGCTCTGGAGGCCAGCTGGCAGTGTTCCCCAGCACGGATGTGATCAAGGGCATCTCTTTGGCTCTCTCCTCATAGTGCGATTGGGCAAGCAGCTAGGGGCTTCACATCATCCACATCCACTTGGTTCCCGAGTGCAGACATTTCAAATAGTAGGGATTATGTGTCCCGTTATTTCCTGCGTAATAAATACAAGTATGTAGTTTTTGCCACACTTTGCCAGGCGTCCTATGGCCATTGTGGATACAGAGATGAGCGAGTGGAATGCTGGAAGCCGAATGCCCAAGTTCCCGCTGAACTTAGGCTCCCAAGAGGCAGGAAGAGAGAGACCCAATTCTGGTGGTCTCTCCACTGTCTTCATCCCACTCTTCTTTACCCCAACCCCATTTCGGTGGCCTCACTTGACATACTCATTCACCAGCTTTTTGGTTGTTTTTTTGGTTTTTTATTTTATTTTAAGTGTTTGCCACATGCCTGGACTATCCAGGACTCAGGTGGCCTACCTGTTTGTATTTTGAACGCCTCATCTTTGGTTTTCGAGATCATTCGGGTTTCAAACTTTGCTTTCTTTACAAGTAAACCTCCGTGTGTTCTTGCTGATCCCTCACAAAGTGGCTGTTGTTCCAATATCGTAAAGTCCCAAAGATCAACAATATCTGTGCGGTTTACCTGAACTCAGCTGCACGGGCTGGGCGCATTACCCTGCCATCAGTGGCTGGGTGTTAGAGTCAAGCCTAAATGAGAGATCCCCTCATTCGGCTCCAGGGTACATCCAGATTGGAATTTGGGACAGTAGTAAAATGCTTCAGACAAGACATAAACTTAGCCCCAAGGGTCGCAGCTTTAGGAAGTGCTGCTGTGGGAACACAGGTGTAACAGTTGAGATAGAGCATTGAGACAGAACTACATTACATTATCACCTTGGCGATTTTACTTTTGGGGGTCTTTAAATTACCCGTGTGTGTGTGTGTGTGTGTGTGTGTGTGTACTATTTTCAGGGCAGAGGATTGGGCCATTTTGATACTGATGGGAAATATAGCTCCTTTCTCCAAAATAATACATATCTGAGCTTGCACACAGGTGCCAACACACACAGAATATTTAGACACCACCTCTGTAGTTCTGCAGATCCAGCTTAAGAATCAACTTGTGATTTGCCATTAAGGTGGAAGAGTCTCTATACCATAATCTGGTCCTTTATCACATACTGTTTTCATTTCCCTGTTCACGTGTATGTGTTTTAGCCCATTGAGTGGGCGGCTCCCTGCAAAGACATACATGTCTTTATTATCTTCAGTGATACATGTTTGTAGGGACCCCGGTCGTGGGAAGTATTTGACAGTTGAGTCCTTTGAAGTCACAATATCCCAGCTATCACCCCACGTCCCTCCAAAACAAAAGAGGTCACCACCAGAGGACTTGGAGCCTACACTCATGTGTTATTTACTCTCTAGATTTTTGGCCCAGGCATTTTCTACTTACTCATGCAAGTACCCAGCCTTGGATTGGGAGAGAACGACAGAGTGCCTCGTGAAAAGCCTTACACTGCACACATGAGTCCCTAACTATTCCTAAAGGAATGTAGTCTATTATCTTTGAAGCACGTGGTCTGTAGGCCTCCCACAGCCCCCACGCTTGCCTGTAATCAGAGCCCCTACTTGTGCTACCCCATGGATTTTCTCTCAAACTGCACTCCTTTCCTGGCACGTGCTTGTGGACAAAATGTAGAACAGAATTTAACCCAATACTGATAAAATAGCAGCCATGTGGTTTTTCCTTTTAAAAAAGATTGTACTTATTCATGAGAGACACACAGAGAGAGGCAGAGACACAGGCAGAGTGAGAAGCAGGCTTCCTGCCAGGGGCCCGATACAGGACTCAGTCCCAGGACCCCAAGGTCACGCTCTCAGCTGAAGGCAGACGCTCAACCACGGAGCCTGCCAGGCATTCCTTCCTTATATTTTCTGATCCTTCCCTCCACCTGTACCTCTGGAGGAACCACCTTTGATTGTAACCTCTTTAGAATTTGGGCAGGTTCTCCTCCCCCGCCATGCCAACTCTGTAGGCGATTACAGCCACCTGGTGGCAGTATGGGGGAATGGCAGATGGATGCCCCCCTCCAAATCTGGGGAGAGGAAGCCTCTCTAGCGTTAGGTCTTGGTTCTGAGGAGAGCCAGCCAGGAGCCAGACCTCCTACTGCTTGGCCTCACCTTGCCTCCAGGACACAAGGCCCCATCCACTCATTATTAGGGACACATGGATTCACTCAACATTTGAGGTCATTCTATCAAAGTTTATTGAGGAGCTACCATGCGCCCAACACTGGGAAGATGACCATGAACAAGGTGGACCTGGCCTTTGCCCTCGTGAGCTTCCAGCCTAGCAGCTGACCAGCCAACCACATCTAGGATCTTAAAATTTCCATTGTAAGAAGTGCTTTGAAATAAGGGTGATGCTAAGAGACCATCTCATGGAAAGTCTTGCTTTCTACACCAAGATAGCAGAAAAGCTTGCCAGAGGAAGAAACCTGCAGGGTCAGCTAGGGGGTCGATGGGAGGAAGAGTGTGGGGGCAGAGGGAACAGTGTGTGGGGGTCCTGAGGCAGGAGGACATTCCATGGGCGGCAGGGACATGGAACAGAACAGAGTAATGCGAGGCGGGCCCAGGCTGGTTCACACAGCGTCTTCGGACTGACAGGGCTTTATTGCCAAAGCACCTGGAAGCCACTGAGGAATCTGAAGGAGCAGAGGCAGATGCCCAGGTTTGGTTCTCAGAGCTCAGCTGTCCTGCTGCATGTGGGGGCAGGAGTTGGGGGCTGGTTAGGACATCAGTACAGCAGTCTGGACAAGGGGGACAGTGGCTGGGAGGAAGAGGGTGGACCCCTGGGGCATTTAGGGGCTAGGATCTACTTGGAGGGTGACCAGGGTGCAAGGAGCAGGAGGCACTGAGGCGGGAGACTCTGGGGGAGGGGAGCAGGTTTGGGCTGACCCTGGAGGCTGGCGCCAGAGCAGCAGCATTGCTTGGGTTCTCGAGTCGTGTCGGTGCAACTGAGCCAACAAGAGGCACATGAATCCACCGCAGGGTTGACTACACATCAGAAAGCTTCATCACTCACGGCCTCTTGGAGGACGGGACGAGGGGCAGCCCTGGGTCTCAGTGTGTTTGGAAAGTGCTGAGGCAGGTACCTGCCTCCACCTCCGGGCAGCCCCTCGGCCAGCCCCTCTGAAAATGCCCAGGCCTATGAGCCTGGCCCTGAGCCTCTGTGGCCCGTCAGGACATTCACCTGTCATTCTCATCCCCCTTCCCAAGGTTCAAGGGGACAAATCTGGCCGCTGCCTTCCACGCGGTTGTCTTTTGATCACCAGTTTTCTGACCCAGTGAGCTTCTCTCTTTACATCACCCGTCGAGCCCCCTGTGGAGTTGCTATCTTGCAAGTGGACCCTGTTTTCCTCACCTTCCCTAAGGGGCACAGGCCCATCGTGAATATGTGCTACCATCTGCCTCCATTTTGATTCCCTATCCAAAGGCCCTTTCCCTATTCTCGTCTTCCATGGAGTCCGTATCCATCCACCTCTTTGCCTCAGAAAAGCCAGAAGATTTAGCTGTGGGCTACTGGGGGGCAGCCTGGCTAGCCGTTGCTCAGCTGGTGGCCCTCCCAGCCTCCTCCCTACCCCTTCCCTGCCACCACAGAGCTCTGCTAACTCCCTTCCCGAGACACTAAGGGCAGAAGAAACTGCGAACACAACAGGCTGGCAGTGTCCTGTTGTGCAATGAGACGAGGACAGCGAGGTCCTCTCTGCACTGAAAGAACATGAACTTTGGATTTGGATTCGAGTTTGCATCCTGGCCGCTAACTTGTGTGCTTCTGTGCTACTAAATATTGTTGAGTTTAGGTAGCTCCCCTCTTACTTGCTGGAGGCGACGCTGCCAGGGTCACCCATTGCTTACTAACCCCCAATAGGGAAAAAAAAAATCTAAGCTTCAAAAGACTCATGTATAAAATCATGGGGATGGTGCCCATCTTAGAGTAGTCATATTAAAAAGGATGTATGAGGCATGTGGCCTTAATGACCTAGTAACTGTTCACTTTCTTTCTTCCCTTTGGGGTTTCAACTATCAAGCACTCTTCAGGAGGCGAGTCAGCCAGTTTTGTAAGGCCAGCAATAGACATTTCCTGTTCCTGTCTGTGTAAATCACATCTTCCTGACGCACTGCCACAAAACTCCTTCCATCCCTCATCCCTGGGTAGGACTTCTTCTCTGACTGTCTTAAAGTTCTTCTTAAGCTCTGGCTGGCTGTCTCCCTCCTCCAAGATACTTCTCGTTTCACTCCTGAGAATTAAGTAACGTGCTTCCAACATTCTCCCTAACTCTCTCTGAGCAAATCACAGTGGGCCTAGGAAAAAAGATGTGCACGCTTCAGAAGGACGCAAGAGCCACCGGCCAGTTCCCAGCATGGAATGGAGGTCTCAGCCAGCACTGCTCGCCACCCCCCAATCCCAGCTCTCTTCCTGCAGGGGCACAGAAATAGCAAACTCAAAACATGTTTTGAGTCTACATAAGCAGTCGTCTCATCCCCTATAGCTCCGTGAGGTCATCATTGAAGTAGAGCAGTATGGCAGGTGTGTAGAGTGTTCCGTCCATATTGAGGTAATCAAATTCTTCATCCTCATCCCGGATCCCATTCTCTTCCAGGGTATAATCCATGTTCAGTTTCTTCCCTTCGTATTTCCATGTATAGCTGGCAGCATGTGCGTTATAAGGGAGATACCGGTGGAGGATTTCCCACATTGATTCCAGGGCCCCCACCTGCAGAACATGAAAGCACCCCATCCCCCAGGATTTCGGATGGGACACGTGCATGCATCGTGTGCATGTCCCACGCTGAGGCCAGGAGCCCAAAAGATGACAGTGCCGAGAACAGAGAGCCTCTCTTTGGCAGATAGCATTTCTAAGCACTTCTCTGGTCCCCAAATGAAGCTGGGGCTCCAGCACGCAGTGAATGACCCCGAAGTGTCACCTGTCTCTAGGGCAGCCACTTTTAACAAACAGATGGCCCTAAAGGGTCAGAGTCAGTGCCCCCTCCCGTCATCCCTTCAACACAGTTTATTAATAAGAGAGTCCGGCTGCAACTGCTCTCCAAAAGACAGCCTGGAAGTGCTTCCAAGCCACCACCGTGGCTAAGGTGCATGAAGGAGTCTCGGGTATCCTGTGATCCGGCCACTACTAGGATCCCAAACCTGGAGACCGCTCTCCAGGTGGTCCGCCCTCCTCGGTCGCCCCTAAAGATGGGAGGGAAGGGATCCTGCTCCCATTGGCTACGGGGAGACCCAACGGCCCGAAGATCTCCTGGCAGACTTGTTGGGATCCCCAGTTCCCTCCAACCTGCCCGCAGGCGCCCGTTCTCACCTCCAGCGTGTGCTCCTGCGACGTGAGCGTGTTAATGATGCGGATGCTCCGGGTCTTGGCCGACAGCCGCCCCACCTCGTAGCGCGTCCCCTGCCACCAGGGCTTCCCGAAATCGTTGGCCCAGTCGGAACGGGGCAGCTGAGGCGGGACGTGCAGAAAGCGGCCGCGGGGGGTGCGGTATCTCAGCGTTCCGGTCAGCGGATCTACGTGCTTGCGGATCTTTAAAGAGGGTTGGGGAGGGGGTTGCAGGGGGAGGGGCAAGTCAGCACCTCCGACTCCCGCCACCCCCGCTTCTCCCCCCACCCCACCCTCAACCCGCGGTCCGGCAGGTCTCACGTCTCTGGTCTTCGGGTCAAACCAGTGACTGATGTCCTGGCCCGCAACTTCTATGATGGGTTTTAGCAGCAGGTCCCCTGGGGAAGGAGCAGCCGCCGTCAGGGTTGGCTGCCCAAGCCCGCCCCCGCTCCCATGCACGCTCTGCCCCTGGTCCAGAGCGCGGCCCTCACCCTTGTGCTCCTGAGCCAACGGCGTCAGGTCGTACACGGATCCCTGGTAAGACACCCACAGGTCTTCCGGCAGGTTGTGTTCGGCCACCTCGGCCGGCGTAAAATAGCGACGCTGGAAAAACTCAAAGTCCGGCCCGTTCACGAGGCCCCGGCGCTGCATGGCTCTTGCACTGTCGGCCATCAGCTTCTCTGGTTGCTTCGTCGCCCCTCAGCACGCCCTCACTCACTCACTCATTCACTCCCTGCGCGGCATCTTTCCTCCTAGCGAGCGCGTTGCTCCGCTGACATGGAAACCATTGTCCCTTCCCGGCCACCGTCCACGGAAATCAAACACTCGGGACGAGGGGCTGTCCGTGCTCACGGGAAACGTAGTCTGAATCTAGCTTTCAAGAAACTGAGTTGCGTCCTGCAGAGGTTTGGGGGCGGGGGGAAGCGAAAGCTCCGTGTTCAGAGTGGTCTGGGCTGGAGGGGATATTTAGGGCAGACTGTGTCGCGAGGCAGAAAAGCAAAGGACGATGGGGTGCAAAGCGATGACGAGAAAAGATCGTCTCGCTACATGCCAGGATCTCTGAAGGATTCGTATGAAACTAAGGAGGGAAAACTTCTCGCGATATCTTAAGGCATCCGGCGCCGTAGGCCGCAGTGAGCCACAGTGCCGGAGCAGTAGGAGAAACTCGCGAGATCTCTGCAGTTGCCCAGGAGACAGGAGGAGGAGGGGAGGTGATCTCGCGAAAGAAAAGAGGTCGGGAGCACTCGCGAGATCTCGGACCACCGGACTCAAAAGGTTCTTAGGAAGTTGAAGGGCCCGGAGCCGGCCCCGGGGCAAATGGCCGGAGCTGGACCAGCCATGCTGCTACGAGAAGAGAATGGCTGTTGCAGCCGGCGTCAAAGCAGCTCCAGCGCCGGGGTTAGCGCGGGCTCGGGTTCTGGGATCGAGGGCCAGCCGGGGAGCAAGATGGGGGGGACGGAGGGGGAACTGCAGCTCCCGGCAGCCCCCGGGCTCCGTGTGAGCGCCCCGCGGGCTGTCGGGAGCTGTGGTTCCGCGGGAGGGCGGCCGCCGGGGCTGCGCCGTCTCAGCGCGTGTCCCGCCCCGCGCAGGACTCAGACGGGGAGCGCGAGGACTCGCCGGCCGCGCGGGCCCGGCAGCAGCTGGAGGCGCTGCTCAACAAGACTATGCGCATTCGCATGACAGACGGACGGACCCTGGTCGGCTGCTTCCTCTGCACCGACCGCGACTGCAATGTCATACTGGGCTCGGCGCAGGAGTTCCTCAAGCCGTCGGGTCAGTGCCCGAGGACATCCTCCCGGGACTGCGGCAGAGTCCCCCGGTGTTCTGGGGCGGGACCGGCTGTGGCCCGCCTCCCTGATGCTCTGACCTCTTCTTTGCAGATTCCTTCTCCGCGGGGGAGCCCCGCGTCCTGGGCCTGGCCATGGTACCCGGCCACCACATCGTCTCTATTGAAGTGCAGAGGGAGAGCCTGGCGGGGCCTCCCTATCTCTGACCACGATCGCGCGTGCTTTGCACACCATTAAACCTGTAACGAAGTGCCTGGTGTCCGAGTGTGGCTGGGATGTCGGGAGCACTCTCAACTTTCCTTTGCCTACCTGCCCGTGTGGGGCAGCCAGAGGCTCCCTCCGGTTCGGGGGTGGGGATGCACTAAGGACCGGCAGGCCCCAGGGTGGGCCCCTCCATCTTCCCTCCCACGCTGCTGCTCCAGAATTGTGGCTGGAGGGGGTGTCATCCTACTCCGGAAGGCCCATTGTTTCCCTCCCCGGCCTGGCAACACCGAGTTCCTCCAAGCTGGGGTCAGAGAACGGGCTCGGGTCCCCAAGGGGGAGCAGGGCAGGCGACAGAGGCCTCTATTGAGGGGGAGGTGACTCTAGGGTCAGGGACAGAGCTCTGGGGTCTAGCCAGGAAGAACGGGCGAACGCGATAAGGGAAGGCGGGGAGGCTGAAGGATGCGCTCTGGAGCCCCCGCCCCCCATCCCCTGTTGTTTCCTGCCTATGGGCACCAGGCAGGAATGACAGGACGTGTGCCATCCCTCTGTTCACAGGATCCCGGGAACGCATTCAGTTCACTCTTTATTTGATGCGTGGTCACTCCTTCCCCTCCAACCTGGCCCCCCCCAGCCCGTAAATACTAGAGGCGCTGCACCAGAAGAGGACACGAAGCTGAGTGGTCCGAACGATGGGGGCGGGGGAAGGGAAGGGTGGAGTGGTGGAGTGTGTGTAGGGTCCAGCCCAGATGTTCAGGATTCGGATCTAGGTAGCAGGAGGAACGTGGGTTTTCCAGGGTGTGGCGGATTTCCGCCAGCTTTGGGTCCGTAGATGCTCAGCGGTTCTTCGAAGGGATGCTGGGCCCCGGCTTAGGCTGGGGTGGGGGTGGGGTAGGTCGGGCGACCCCGGGCTTCAAGTTCTCGGGCCCACTGAGAGACGAGGGGGGGGGGGGGCGGTCGTCGGGGTGGCTCTTGACTCGAGAGGATCCTCAGACCCAGACCTTTCCTGACGTGGGGCCGGCCTGGGTGCCCGGCGAGGCCCGGGTCTGCCGCGGCTGCGGGGCGCGCCGGCGCCGGTACAGGGCTCGGCTGTAGGGCACGAGGCAGTCGGCCAGGCGGAGGCGCAGGCACAGGCGGCGGTAGCTGGCCAGGGCCAGCACGAGCAGCGGCACGAGGAGCAGGAATCCGGTGACCAGCAGGGCCGTGAAGCCCGGGTCCCGCAGGTGCGCGGTGCAGGGGGGCGCCTGGGAGCGCAGGAACTGCAGGAGGAGACGAGGCGTCGGGCCCTGGCCCGCGGACCCCTGCGCCCCCCGCCCCACGAGGGCCCGCGTGCTCACCTGGGAGTGGCAGAGGAAGCCGAAACCTAGCATGGTGACGGCGGGCAGCAGGATGGTCCCCAGCACCAGCGCCAGCAACAGGAGGTTGAAGGCGGCCACCAGCAGATTCTGGGCCGTGACCAGCACCGCGCAGGCCCAGCAGTCCAGGGGGTCCCGGGGCTCCGGGCCACCGCCGGGAGCCGGGCGCTGCGCCCCGGGGACCTCCGCCATGGCCGGCCTGGCTCCCGCCCGCCGGGGCCGCAGCCCTTATAGCGCTCCTTCCTGCCCCTCCCCCGGCCCAGCCTCTCCCCACCCCCCCTTATCCTGGAATGCGGCGCCGGGATTAGGCACCCCCCCACCCCAGACCGAGAAGCGGACCGGCGCTCTGGACATTCCACAGGCGCCTGGGGAGGGGCTCGGCCGCCGGGGTCGGCGCAGTTGGCCCCAAACCCCCCCCTCCCCCCGCCGCGGCGCGCCCCGCCAGCACGAGCACGTTGTCAAAACCAAATGTTTTTCTCTGATTTTATTTTTAATATTAATATTCTCACACAAAAATCACCGAAAATAGGGATAGGGTTGGGAAGACCCCTCTGCCCCTTGGGCAGAGAGACAGTGCAGTGCGAGGGGCGGGACTGTAAACCCCCCACCCGACCGCAGCCCCAGCTTGGGAGAAAAAACCACCGACGAAACAAAAATCAAGCCCCAGAGAAACTCATCCCGGGGTGTCCCTGCCCCAGTGAGGCCCTGGCCCTGGGCTGGTTCACGCTTTGAAAAGAAAAGGGGGCGGGAGGGAGTAGGGAAGAGGGAAGGTCAGTGTGTTTAAAATTGGCCGGGGCTGGGAAGGACGGGGTTCCTTTTCCTCATAGTTCTTTCTTTAAAACTTTAAATTTTTTTATTTATTTATTATTATTATTATTATTTTTTTTACAAAATACCATTTCAGTTCCCACTTCTTCCCCTACAGTACAGGAGTCGCTCACCCTCAGGTGGGGTTGGGGTCGGGTCGGGAGTGGGGGCCTGGTCCGAGAAAGTGCAGGACGTCGGGGAGGGGAGCGGGTTTGAGCACCATGAGAACCCGGCTGGAGCCACGGGCGGAGACGGACGGGGCCGGGCCCAGACACACACTGGGGGGGGCAAGGAGAGCCCGGCTACGGGCGGTCCCTGGGCCGGGCCCAGACACACACTGGGGGGGGGCAAGGAGAGCCCGGCTACGGGCGGTCCCTGGAGGGGCGGGCAGGATGGTTTGGGGAGGGGGGTGCGGGAGATCGGGTTTTCCCAAAAATGAATAAATAGAGGTGAGTGGGACTGTTATAAATTAAAAACCAAAAAACAAAACCCCAGAAAGTACAAATCATAACCGAGTGAATAAACAGAGACATGTACAGGGATCACAGCTAGCATTGGAAGTAAAAAAGGAGGTTCTGGGGGAGGGGTAAAGCCCATAGAAAGAATCTCATGAAAACCTCGGCTGCCGTAACGTCTATGTACATACACGAGCCGCGTGCATCTGTGCCGGGCGGTCGGGCGGCTGGCAGGCGTGAGGGAACCCGTATGTGACCCCCGCCGCCGCCGGAGCCTGGTCCTTGTGTCTGTTGCTAGAAAGGCCAAAGTCGGTGAGGGGAGGCGCTGGTGGGCGAGGGGCTGCCAGCCCTCTCCCCCGTCTCCCATTTTTTTTTCCTTTTTTCCTCGTATTTGTTAAAAAACAAAACAAAACAAAACAGAAAAAACTTTCTTAATAAATTAAGTGAAGGGGAGCTGCCAATGGGGTGGAAGGGCTGGGCCCGACCCCCTTCCCGGCCAGAGGCGGGACCTAGGTCCAGCCCAGGCGTGTGCTGGTGGCCCCGCGGCGCCTGCGGGCGTGCGGGGCGTCCGGCCTCATCGCGACGTGCTGGCGGGGGCCTGCCGGGAGAGAGCAGGCGGCGGGCTCAGCGGAGGGGGGGGGGGGCACAGCGGGGGGGGGGCCCCCACGCCTGGCCCGCACCTCTTGCCCACCCGCCCGGGTACTCACCAGCGTGAAGGCGTCGTAGGCCTGCGCCAGCTCCTCGGTGCGGTACTGCTCCAGCACGACCACGCCCTGTAGGCCCGCACTGCGGCGCCGCGCACAGGCCTCGCAGTGCACGAGGTACGTGTTGCGGCTGCCGTTCTCGCTCGTCACAAACAGGATGTTGAACACCTCCACCTGGGGCCGGGCGCAGGAGGCGGGCAGGGGGCTGTCAGCAAGAGGACATCCCCCGGGGGAGGGGAAGAGGGAGGGGCAGGGGCGGGCCCACTCACGTCGCACTCGTTGCAGTAGTAGGCGGGCTCATCCTTGACCCGGCCCTGGTAGGCGATCTTCTTCCCGGCCCGCACAAGGCTCTCGCGTTGCACCTGGCAGTGCTTCATGGACTGCAGGAGGCAGAACCTGCGCGCGCGGTGGGGGGGTTGTTGGTGGCGGTCAGGCCACAGGTGGGGAGGGCCCCGGTCCCCGACAGGTGATGGGGTTTGTATCTATTTGGACCCCGCGAGCGCCTGGGGGTGGGGTCCCTGTGGTCTGCCCCCCCGGGGGGGGGGGTGCCCAGGAACCGCACAGGGCAAGGGGGGCAGGGGTGGAATCAGACAAGTAGAATGGTAGAACGAGAGCCCGGCCAGGTGAGGTGGAGAGGGATTCCTCCCCCCATGAGGCCCTCACTTGATCATCCTGAACAAGTCCGGGTCGCTGATTTTGACCGTACGAGCCACATTCCAGGATACGTGAATCATGGGCACGATGGATTTGACGTTCTTCACCTCGTTCCACTCGTATCGTTCCAGGGCCAGCTGGTACTGATAGGCTGTGGGCCAGAGGGGGACGCTGAGGCTGCCAGGCCCACCCCGCCGTGGTGATGGGGTGAGCGGCAGGCCCTTCCTCTCCCAGCTATGGCCAGCTCCCACCACCCCCCTCCTCCACCCCCTGCTGGGATCACTCCCTGCGGGCGCCACCCTCTCACCGGTGAGGGGCCCCACGTTCCAGGCGATGTTGTTGCACCAGCCAGTGGCCTGCACCCAGTGCACGGTGCCCGCATTAATCCACACGAGGTCTCCAGGGCGCTGCACGAAGCGGTACACAGGGATGTTGGAAGCATAGAGGTCATCCAGGATTGGCCACCAGGAACCGGTCAGGTAGTCCACGCCGTGCCTGCGGGGTGGTCACAGGGTCAGGTGAAGTCCGGGGGACCCAGGGCCGGGTCTGCGGGGCAGGGGCCGGGGCGGCGCGCACCGGTCGCAGAAGGCGCTGATGGTCTCCCAGTAGTGTTCGTGCACAGCGAACCACTCGCAGTCGCCTGGCCCGATGTTGATGTTGACGGAGCAGAAGTTGTTGTTCTCCTGGTGGCCTGCGGGGGGCGACAGAGTACGGCGTGGCTGGCCAGAGCGGAGCCTGCGCTCCGCGCCCAGCCCGCCCTCGCGCCCTCATTGGCTGGCGGAGGAGCGCCGGCGGCAGCCCGGCCCCCGACCGCCCCAGCCCCTGCAGCGCGCGCGCCACGCCTAGAAGCGCACCTGGAGTTCGACTGCCAGGGACCTTCATGTACAGCTGCACGGTGTTCATGCCCAGGATGGTGTGGCCCACGTGGCTCAGCATGTTGCCAGTGGATGTGACCCGCATGAAAGCGGGCAGCTTGAGCAGCTCCTGCAGCTGGGGCTTCCACCTGCGGGGTTCAGGGTGCAACAGAAGTGAGGCGCGACCCCCACCCAACTCTGCCCACCCAGCAGCACAACAGGCCCCACCTCACCGACCTCTTGGCATCAGACAGGTCGATGTTGGTGCCAAACTTGATGATGTGATGGTTCTTCGGGTCCGGTGCGCTGCTGCCAGGGACAGAGAGCAGGGGTTGGTGGAGAAGCACCGAAGGAAGGAAGGACTCAGGGAGGGGAGGGCCGAATCAGACCCACCTGGGAAGGGTTCCTGTGGTGCTGTCGGGCTCCTCAGATTCCTCATCCTCACTCTCCTTCTCCTCCTGCTTGGCCGCGAAGGTATGAGAGGGGGGCAGGAGTGGGTCAGTGCCTATCCAGGGGGTGCCCCCCACCCCTTCGCCTACGATCCGGACCACCTGCCTCCACCACCCCCCCTCACCTGCAGGGACTCCTGAAAGGACGAGGCCTGGTACTGCGCATACTTGGCAATGGTGGTGTGGGAACGGGAGCTCTCGCAGGGCCAGATCTGCCGCGTGCCCGTCAGATCCCAGTTCTCATCGGAGGGCTGCTGCACCTGCGTGCGCACCTCCACCGTGTGCTCGCCGCTTGCCTCCACCAGCGTCTTGGTGGAGAAGAGGCCCAAGTCTGCAAGGGAGGACCGGGCAGTGCGTTGGGGCAGGGGCAGAGGGCAGGGGGTGGGCCTCTGACGGGCTCAGCCCAGGAAGCACGGGCCACAAGCCCAGGCCCACAGGCAGCTGGGAGGCTTGGCTCTGGGGACCTGGCCTTCATCTGGGTCACCTGCAACCCCCTTTCTCCCACTGCTGCTGGGCCCCTCCACCAGAATTGTCGGTGTGCACACAAGAGCGCTCTACGCATGCAGGTTTCCTTAAGTTATCATTGGCTCCCACGAGATTTAGTCACGTGACAACCTAGAATATGTTTCAAATAACTCAGTAGGGAGAAAGGAGGATATGTGGAGATAGAGGATGCTACCGGGATAGAAAAAACAGAATTTTTGTTTCTATGTGGTTTCCCTTTCTGTGTATGTACCTCTGTCTGAAATTTTGCACAATAAAAGGATTGAAAAAGGGAAAAACCCCAAACCTGTGGGTTCTGTATCATCTGTACCCTTCTCCTATAATCAACCAAGAAAACCAAAAGTGACTCTAACCAGGTCCTGGGATCCATCCCCAGTGCAAAAAGCTGGGACAAACAGCTGGGAGACAAGCCCGAGGCCCACAGACCCATCCCTCTGAGCACTCTTCAGATATGGCCTACAGGTGACCAAGAGCTCGTGATAGGCCCTGGCAGGGGTCCCCAAGTACAGGGGCAGCCCTCAGAGGCCTCTTCCCCACACCCTCCTGTCCTCTCCCCACTCACTGAGCCGCAGGGAGCCCGCCAGGCCCCGGATCACGGTGATGGGATTTCGAGGGTCCGTACAGAACTGCAGTAGCACGGGTGAGAAGGCGTCCCGTTTGCTCTCCAGCTGAGGTGTGAGGAGATGGACAGGGGTGAGAGCCGGGTCTTAGGCTCAGGGCCTGAGGGTCCCCCACCCAGCCCCTGGCTGAGAACCCGGTGGCAGGGGTGGTTCTGAGCATGCAAGAGGCACACGTACATAGATGCTGGGGGTGGGTGGGTTGAGTTTTTCCCGGGGTAGCTTCTCCTCAGTGTTGATCTTGGGTTTCACAGACTGGGCGGGGGAAAGGTAGGACTCTCGAAACTTCCCTTTCACCTTGGCGTTCCTGTGGGAGGACAGAGACGGAGCACAGGAATACCAGGGCGACAAGGCAGGTGTGGGGACAGGTGGGGGAGCCTCCTGGGTGCCTGCCCCTGACTTACTTGCTGGCCCGCACGACGTCGGCAGCGCAGTGGCTGATGGTAAGGTCCGCCATGCGCAGCCTCCGCTCTTCCACCTCAGAGGCAATAAAGGTCTCCTTGTCACCGCTCTCCACCTTGATGAGGCGGATCTTTAGCTCCTTGGGGGGCCCCTCACTAAGCGAGCGCAGCTTCAGCATGTCAGCCCGGCTGACCCCAGGCGGCCCCGGGGCTTCCTCCCGGGCCTTTTTCCCGGGGGCGGGAGCGGAGGGCGGTGCGGGCTGGGCAGCAGGTGCAGGAGCTGGCGGAGGGGCCGGGGCTGCGGGTGGTTTGGCCTTGGAGGCCCCGCCGAGATCAGGCCGAGCCTTCTCACGCCCCTGGATCTCCTCGCTCTGCAGGTCCAGGTTGCCCAGCACCCGGCGGCTCTTTTCTTTGGGGGCCTTGGCCTTGGTCTTCACTCTGCCCTCTCGGGGCCGCCGACCTGTGCTGTCCTTACAGGCTCGCCGGTGCCGCCGGTGCTCCTTCTGGTGCTCCTTCTGATGCTCCTTCTGCCGCCGCTTGCCACTGCCAGGTCCTGCTGTTGCCACTGCCCCGCCACCCTCCTCCCGGGCCTGGGCAGGAGGCAACAGCCGCTCTGTCCCACTGTCCACCGGGCCTGCCGTGTCCACCGGGCCGGCCAGGTCTGCAGTGCTCCGGCCCACCCGTTCCACGAGGGTCTCACAAGCCCGACTGATCTCTTCTAGCACCTCAGACTCAGATCGAGCAGGAGGCAGAGGCAGGGGTGGGGGCGGCGGCGGCAGTGGGGCAGGGGCTGTGGGGCCTCGGGCTGGCTCTTCGCCCGCCCTGCGCTCCCGGGCCCAGGGCCCGCCTGAGGTAGAGAACTGAGATGACGAGGAAGCAGAGGGCTGCGGGGAGCCCCGGGCGCTGGGGGCCGCCGAGGCAGGCGGCAGGGCGGTAGCACCTGACGGGGGGCCGGGGGAATACTGCGTGGTGGGCAAGGGCCCGGGCCGGGTGGCAACAGCTGCTCCAGTCCCCCGGTAACAGTACTTCTGTCCCTCCAGCACGGAGGCCAAGGATTTGAGCAGGCTGGCTGGGCTGGCTGCTGGGGGTAGCGGGGGTGGCGGTGGGGGCTGGGGCTGGGGCGTTGGGAACTTCGCAAGAGGCGGCGGCGGTGGCAGGACTGGTGGTGGCTTCTTCTCTTCTTCCTGGGTGGCAGTGGTGGTGGTAGCGGTGACTGCCGGGGCTGCCGTGGTGGCTGGGGCTGTGTCACTGGGGAATGAAGGCTGCAGAGATGGAAAGGGCTCCTTCAGCGGGGGCGGGGGGCCCACGCCTGCCTCCTGTTGCTGCTGCTCCTCCTCCTTGCGAATGGATTCGTCCAGCATCTTCATGATGTTGGCCAGCCCGTCAGGGAGGATCTTGAATTCAGCCGGCTCCTCAAACTGGTCCTCCAGCGGGGTAGGGGGAAAATCGAAGAGCCGTGGGCCTCGGGCAGGCAGCTCCCCAACCCTGGGCGGCGCAGGCTGGGGGGCTTTATTCAGTGGGCCTGGGGATGGCCCCGGCCCCACCTCGGGGGTCTTTGGGAAGGAGACCCTGGGCCGAGGGCTCTCCGGGCGCCTGAATCTTCCTGAGGTATTTTGGTGGCAGGAGGAGGGAGGAGCTGGAGGCAGGGCAAGAGTCAAGGGTGCAAGAGGTGGGTCCTGGGGGCTCAGTGTGGGGCTGGGGGGCCGCGGAAGGGGGTCCAAACTTCTGGCCAGATAGGGAGGCGGGGGGAAGGACAAAGGCCCCGTAGGGCTGCTGCTGTGGCTGCCATGGTTGCTGCTGCTGCTGCTGGTGGCTGGGGGGGTGGGAGAGGTGTGAGAATCCTGAGTGCCCACAGAAAAGCGGGGAGCCGGAGGCCCCAAGAAGCCCTCGCGGTGGGGGAGGGGTGGTGGGGGAGGGCGGGGGCGTCCCTCAGCCCCAAAGAAGAGCTCCTCTAAGATCTCCCCATCCTCACGGGCTGCCCGGCAGGCCGGGCCCTTCAGCCAGGCAGGAGGTGGTGGGGGGCGTAGGAGGCGGGGACAGGGTGGTGGAGGAGGTGACGGGGGTCCAGGTGGCAGGGACAGGTGAGGAGTGGCAGCGGGAGCCGCCAGGAACGGTTTCCGACTGCTGTGTGCCGAGGGCCCCAGGCGGCCTTGGTGGGAGGAGATGTCCAGCGCGGGAGTTTGGTAATGGTCAGCGCCGGGCTGTAGGCAGAGAATGGGGAGAAGCACCAGTCAGAGGGCTGTTCTGGCCACTCCCCACCTTCTTAGAGTTCCCGGAGGTCCAGCGCCTCACTCCGCCCACCGCGGGCACTCACGATGCCTGGGTTCGGCTCCGCGCCCCGGAGACCGGTGTTGCTGCTGCTGCTGCTGCTGCTGCTGCTGCTACTGCTGCTGCTGGTGGTGGTGCCGGGGAGGCCAGGGGGCCGGGAAGGGGCGTAAGGCACGCAGGCGGTGGTTGCTGCTGGTGAAACGCTGGAGTCCATCCGCGACCTCTGAACTCTGCTCTCTCTAAGGTCACTTCCGGGGGGACGGGTGGCAGGCGGGCAGCCATGGCTCTCTGCTCCTGGGGGGCGGGGGCCGGGGCCTGGGGGTGTGGCCGGGACCAGCCGGTGGCCAGGGGGGTGCGTGGTGTAGGCCGGAACTGGGTATGGATACGGGTGGGGCAGCGGGTGCCGCTGTTCCTGCGGGAAAGGAAGGAGGACCACAGGTGAGGAATGCAAGGCATGGACCTCGCGCTTGAGAGATGAAGGACAATAAACAGGTAGGTACTTACCTGGCGCTCTGGGGGCACCGAACCCTTGCGGTCAGGGCCCCAGACGTCTCCATGCAGGGTGCTCCACAGTCCTGGCTTGGTCAGCTGAAATGGAGGGCTAGTGGCTAGGCCAGGCAGGGGTGGGGGGGGCGGTGGCGGTGGTGGCGGCGGTGGCAGTGGTGGTGGAGGCAACGGCAGCCCTGGGGGAAGGCCAGTCTAGAAGGAAAGGGAGTGTGAGAACCCCTGCTCCGCGCCCCAGCCCTGTATGCTAGCTGCCTGTCTGGTCACATACAACCATACCTGCTCTGAGCTACAGCCTCTCCTGCGCTTGCCTCCAGGACTGAGGCCCTCGTCCCCCGAGGGGCCTGAGAGCGCTGCGGGAGGCACGGGCTGTACCACAGGAGGTTCAGCAGCTCGCTTCACTGGGGGGCCTCCCCGCTTGGCCCCATAGCTCCGCTTGTGCTGGAGACAAACCAAAGAGAGAATGGCACAGCTGCAGCCCCAGCCCAGGGCCCTCCCCACCAGCCCAGTCGAGCCCCCAGTCTCACCTCGAGGTGCAGCAAGTTCCACACTTGCTCCAGTGGGGGCAGGACCTTGGCTCGGTGCTGGCAGGAACCAGCATGAAAGTTCCAGAACTGGGCCTGGGGGCAGAAGCAGAAAACAAAGATAAGGGTCATGGTGCAGAGGCACAATTTGGGCTCCCCCGGGGCCTGCCTCATCCCACCTGCTGTAGTCGCCCGATGCGGGGCCCCAACTCAGCCAAGCTTCCTCCGTATCGAAGGGCGCTGTGGTAGCAGCGAATGGCCTCTTCACTATCGTGCTCAGACTCGTACAGCTGCCCAAGCTGCTCCCACAGCCCTGGCTGAGCTGGCTCTCGAAGCAATGCCTGCACGCAGCCATGCAGAGATTCCAGCTTCCCATGGAGGGGTCTCGGGGTGGGGGTCCTAAAGAGAAGGGGTTGTGGGGGTGGGTGAGGCTTGGGGAACTCCTCCCAGGGCTCCAGACTTACCACCTGTCCCCAGCAGCTTTAACTCCTTACTCACCCTGGAGCATAATACGGTTTGTTGGGGTGCCCAGAGCTACTGCCATGTGAAGGGGGTAGGGGAGCAGAGAGTGGGGGCTGCCCGATGCTGGCAGAGCACCTAGAGAGAGAATGGCTGTTAGCATACAGAAAAATAAAGTAGTCCTGTCCCTACCTAGAAAGGAGGAGCCTGAGAGGCCAAAAGAAAGCAGCCAAGAGCTGTGCGGAATGGCAAAAACCCAGAGAATGACAGGGACTGAGGAGCCAAGGGGATGGGAAAAGAGGTGCCTAGAAACAGACCCCAAGTTCTCACCTGCCTCCAGGCAGCCATGCGCTACGAGGAGGGGGATGGGGCGGGCAGGAGCTCCAGGCCCCAGCACAGCTCAAGCCCCCAAGGGCAAAGGCTTCCCGTGCAGCGCGGGCCCCTGGAGGGTCCACTGCCCGATGCATCCAGCCTGAGCCAGGGAGAAGAGATGACGTTGTCAGTGGGGGCCCAGCTTGAGCCAGCAGGATGCACCCCGCCAACCGGGTCCCAGTCTTTCCCTTACCAGGTCAGCAGTGGCCCCAGGAGCCCTGGAGATCGGGCACGGCCCCCTGCCCCAGCTCTTGGGGGCGATGGTCCGCTCCAGCCGCTCTGACAGGAGTGCCCACTGCCCCCAGATGGCCACCGGCAACTCTACAGAGGGGAAGAGGAGGAGTGAGGGGAGCTGGCCAGCACTCACCTGAGGCCCAGGGGCTGGCAGAGATGACCCCAGGTCCGCCCCGGCTTCCCCCAAGAACGACCCCCGCCGCCCGCAGAGCCCCCAGCAGTCCGGGAGGGAAGGCGGGCGGCCGGCGGAGGGGAGCGGGCCGGCAGAGGGGAGCGGGCCA
This sequence comes from Vulpes vulpes, assembly GCF_048418805.1. NCBI lineage: Eukaryota > Metazoa > Chordata > Mammalia > Carnivora > Canidae > Vulpes > Vulpes vulpes. The sequence goes on along the minus strand of NC_132791.1, from coordinate 134,089,607 downwards.
GGAGCCCGAAGCCCCGCGGTCCGGAGCCCCGGGGAGGACCGGCAGCACCAGCACCGTGGCGGCTTACCCGGCCTCCGTGGGAGCGTCCTCTCCCGGCGTCGGCGAGCTCTTGAGATCCGGCCAATCACAAGACTTCCTCTCTCCCCAGACAGCCAATCATCACCCGTGTCTCCGCCTCAGTAACAGCCTGGCCGGGACCAATGGGAGCCAGGTTAGCCCGGCCGGCCACGGCCGGCCGGGGGAGGAGGGGTGGCGGAGCCGGTCAGACAGGCTCGGCCCGGGGTGACCCCGCAGTGACCCCGCAGTTCCCAGCTTGAGTCTCCATCTCGGACCTGCCGCTCGGGCCGCCGGACCCCGGGACCCCCGCGGGTGACGGCGGCAGGTCGCACGCTTTGGCCGGCCTGGGGGACGGCGCTACCCACGGGTCCCACGTACCCACGGAGCCACCGGTAGTACCGGCAGGAGCGCCCGCAGCGGCCCCCGCCCCGCCGCCGTGAGACCGACGACCGGCACGGACTCCCCGCGCGGACTAAGGCGTCGCTCCCCCTTCCTCACCTCCCCTCGCGCAGTGCCTCACTCCCACCTCGAGCGCCCCTGTAACTAAGTGCTCGGGCTGGCCGGGTCATGGGGACTTCTCCGGTACCCGGGCCCGCCCGCGCCGCGAGCTGAGCGCTCCACCCCTGGCGCCTGACCCCATCCCATCCACAGCCAAGCCCCCCGCCGCCTCGCACCTAATTCCCCCAGCTCCTCCACTCCCCCCACCTCTCTACATCTTCAATACCTAGCGGCCCCCCAAACCGAAATCTTCAATCCCCCCAACTTCTGAGAAGTCGCGCACCGCGGTCCCGAGTGGCCCCTCTCGCGTGGCTCCCGTATCCTCTATGCCCTTCCCCGTCGGGGCCACGCGGTTCCCCACGGCCCACGTGGCCCCCGCCCCCCAAGGGAGGGGGGATTTCGGGGGTTGCCCGTGACGTGGCTACTTGCGCAGCGGAAGCGGCGTGTGTAAGTGTAAGGGGGGGGTCCTTTGGGAGGGAGGAGGGCGGGGCCCGACAGGCGGTGACATCACCCCAGTCCCACTCTCACCGCCCACTCCCTTAAAGAACCCAGAGCCCGTTTCACTTCCTCCTTCGCCTCCCCCCACCCCCCGCCCCTTCCCGTTGGTGCCGCCACGACCCAAGACGGGCGCAGTGCTCCCCTTGCGGGCACCTTCCCTTCAGCCCCAGCTCTTCCCGGTCGCCTCTGCGGGCCTAGGATCCCCGTCCCCGCGCCTCCACCGCGCCTACCCGGCGTCCCCCAGGTAGGGAGCCGGCTCCGCTCCCGGGATCGGTCCATTGAGAGTCTAGAGTACAAAGAGCTGCGAGAGGCGAGCGTAGAGTACAAAGCGGCGGGGGCGGGGCCAGCGCTCCAGCTGGAGCGAGCGCGGGGCAGGAAGCCGGGGGAGAGCGCGGCCCGGGGCTGGGGGCGGCTGGAAAGTTCGCCCTCGCCCGGAGAAGTGTGCGCCGCGGGGAAATTTCCACCCAGCCCGCAAAGGCAGGCGGGCTTCTGCTGAAAACAGCCTCCCTCTGCCGGACACGGTCGTCTGTTGATGTGCGAGCGCTTGGACCCCATCGGCCCCAGCGCGTCCCTCCCCGCCGAGGCCGGCTCACGCCCGGGCGCTGCAAAACCCCCCTCCGCGGCTCTGGTCGAGTTTCTGCCCCCAACTCTCTCTCGTCACCACAAAGACTTTCTCTCGGTTCCCAAACCCCGGTGCAAGTGGAGCGCTTAACGGCGGTCAAGGGGAGCCGCGACCAGGTTCCCGCACCCAAGTCCCGGGGCACGCATGGGAAGCCGGGGGCGGGAGGGACGGGACGGGGGGGGGGTACTGGGAGTCCGGGCATCGGAAGAACAGGTCCCCGCTTGCGAAGAGATGCCCAGGGCGCCGGCAGTTGCCAGGAAATGCAGCTTCCCCCAGTGCGATGATGACACTTCCCCTCCACCACTTCCCCTTTCCCACGGGGAACTGACTCAGCTCTCCCTAAAGCGCGGAGCCCCGTCCCTCCAGCCCCTCTCCACCTTTGTCCACTTAGAATGCAGCAGCCCTCACCGGAGAACAAAAACTTCCTGTTCACTAAACACACACGCACTCTCGCCAACAACCTCCGATCCCTGTCCCCACCCGGGACCCAGGCGCCTGACTGTCCCCCCACCCCCACCCCGCGCCCCATCCGCCTCCCGTACAAAGCCCTCCCTCGGGGTCTGATTCAGGATCGGGGGGAGGGGGGGGAGAGCGTGAGTCACCCAGAAAACCTTCCCCTATTCCCACTGACTCAGTCCCCGCCTCCCTGAACACACACAGACACACAGTCAGAGGCAGACACAACTCAGCCCACACACCGCTCACCACCGGTCCCGCGGAAATTCCCCTCCCGTCTTCCCCACGACGGCCCCCCCCCCCCCGCCGCGCCGCCAGTCCCGACGCCCCGCGCACACCTGTTCCCCAGGCCCCGGCGGTGGCTCGCGGTCCACTCTCACCTCGACTCTCGCTTGGGGGCAGGAATAGCCCTCCCCGACTCCCTGCGTCCGCACTAACCGAGGGGAGGGGACGGCCACGGGCAGGCACAAAGACAGACACAGCCACAGACTCCTCGAAGGCAGAAGGGAGGAAGACGCACGCGGCCAGGGCCAGGCTGGGGAAGACGGGGTACTTCTGGGGCGGACCTTCCATTCCGGCCTCTCCCGCCCCGCCCGCGCGGTCCCGGGGACCAGCCGCCCTGAAAGGGTTAACGCTTCTCCCGCCGAGGCCACGCCCTCTCCATCCGGGCACTCCCGGCCGAGCCCAGCTCCGCCCATTCCATCCGGGCCCTGGACTCGGGGACTTTAACCGACCCCCTCCCCTGGAGACCCGAGAGACGGGGGGGGGGGGGGGGGGAGAGAGAGAGAGAGGAGAGGAGAGAGAGAGACAGAGAGAGAGGAGAGAGAGAGAGAGAGACACCCACTCCATCAATCACACCCACTTAACCCTCTCCCCGCTCGAGCTCGAGAAGCCCCGTCGCGCGGCGCTCAGGAGGCGCGGGGCCGGGGGCCAGACGTGCGCACGCAGACTCACGTGCCGGCCACCGACAGGACCCCGCCGCCGCGGCCGTCCCGGCAGGCCGTAGGCAGGCAGGCAGGCAGACGCGCCGAGGTGGGGCCGGTCCGGGGTCCCGCCGCGTCCCGCTCCCCGCCAGGCCGCATTCTGCCCGATGGAAGCGAGGGGTTACACGCTCGCTTCTTACCTGGTGGAGCGGAGGGGGGGGAAGGCAGAGGAGGGGAGGGCCGCCGGCTGGGGCGCCGCTGTGACTCAGCCGCCCGGGCAGGCCGCCCGCTCGGGATTCCCTTCCCCAGCCTTCCCCCGCTGCCGGCCCCTCCCCGCCCCCCACCGCGTAGTGACAGTGCTGGCCCCGGCCCGCTCGGTGTCACTGCGAGCCTTGTGTCTGCCTCTGACTGGACCGCTGTGTTCCCCAGTGTGTCTGACAAGTCGGCTGTGTGCACCTGCATATCTGCTCATCTGGTCCCCTCCAGTGTCTGTGTCTGACGCGCTCCTGTCATTATGCCTGTCTACATGACTCTGAGGGGCTGGCTCTCTGTCTGTGTGTCTGCCTGGCTCCTGTCTCGGTCTTTTGTCTGGGTCTGCCTCTGCATCACTTGCGTGATCACGTGTGTCTCTGCACATGCCCTTCTGTGTTTGCCTTCATGCTCCCGAACAGAGTCTGGGAAACACTGGAGCCGGCTGACCCTGCCGACTCCCTGCCTCACTCCCCTGAATCCTGCCGGCTTGCTGGATCAGTGATCCTTCTGTTTGAGTCAAATATTTGGGCGTCTGTCTGCCTTCAATCAAGTTCTGTCCTATTCCTCAAGGTCCTTGCTTATCCTCACAGCTCCCTGCGGCTCCCATTATGATGATAATTGCTAGCATTTAGTGAATACTTATTACATGCCTGGCACTGTGTTAAGCACTTTACATACATTTTTTAAATTACCCCCGCCAACACCCCAAACCTAAAGTAGGAGGTACTTTTTTTTTTACCCCATTTTACAGAGGAGGAAATCGAGGCTCAGAGAGGTTAGGTAACTTGGTCAAGTTCACTCTGCAAGAGAGTGGAAGAGCTGGGCTTCTAACCAGGGCCTCATGCTTTCCACTCTTCTAGAAGGCCTCTGTCCTATTCTGGCTCCCTTGGTGTTATCTTCACAGGCTATCTCCTGGGCCAGCCTGACCCTAGGGTTCCACCCCAGGCATCTCTACCATCCCAAATGCCTCATGGCCTCTAGAGCAGGTGTGGGCAGGAGACTGTGTAGCAGATCTCAGAAGCCATTCCTTTCTTGGCAAGAAAGCTCATCCAGTTAACACATTCATTCAACACAATTCCACTGAGGCACCCCAAAGTGCAAACCATCTTGCCAAATAGAGACACACAGAAGAAAACAGTCCCACTCAAAAATTCAGTGAGCAGTGGAGAAAAGCGACACACACAGAGAACTCAAGTCCCTGACTTAGGTATCATCTTTTCTCCTAGAGAGTGAGGGGTGGAGGATCTGTCCTCCAGAGCCTCAGACAGGACCAGCAGAAACAGAGGCAAGCAGAGGAGATGGAAGATGGAGGGTGTCAGGGGGCAAATGCTGTAGTGCAGTGGGGACAGAATGGTACAGAAAGGACTCTGGAAGGAAAGGTGAAATTCCACGATTGCCATGGCAACAGCAGGCCCTGGTGGTAGTTGCCTCCAGTGCCTCTCCCCATCACTTTCCAATCACCATCCGTAAACCAGACTTCAACAACTCTTACAGGGCACTCCTGCCTCAAGAAAACCCCCTCCAAGGCAGCTCAACGTCTATCTTGCTGCCTGCAAACTCTGGCTCAATTCAATTCGATAAGCAACTGAGTTGTAGCACTGGGGGGTGACGGGGAGATGATTTTTTGGTGGTAGTGGAGAGGCTGGTGAAGTACCAGGGCTGAACCATTCAGAAGCAACAGAGGGGAGCTCCATAAACCAGGAAGGCTGAACCACTCAAGCACCACATGGTGGGGGGATGCTCAGAGTTGGACTGGACCATTCTGAGGAGTGGGCATGATACAGATCATACCACTGCACTTCAAGCATGTGGTTCAGAGTTGGACCGAGCTGGTAGGGGGAGGTGTCGCTCAGGGGCAGGACTTACCAGATGGAATCTGATGTGCCCTGTCTCATTGGAACCAGTGCCCCAGCGGTGGGGTGCAGCAGACCACAGTGAGTGGGGTGGGTGGTACTACGGGGCTGGCATGGTGCCTGGGGGAACCTAAAAGGGAAAAAAAAGCCAGTTAGAAGTAGGGTCTCCCAGACTGAAGAATTTTCCTGTGCTCCCTATCTTCTTATTGAGAAACCTGGCACTGGTGGTCAGATGGGATGGGAGAACCTGTTTCCATGGCAACCAGAAAAAGCCATCCCCAAAGTGGTCCTCCAGCCTTCCCCTTTCGGAAGCAGCCTGGACAGGAAGGGGGGGCATGCCGTGGCATCTGTGTAAGTCCATGGCAGACACCCAATCCATGATCTCTCTGCTGACTGAACTCTCCTGCTGGGAGCCCCTGGTCCCAGAGTAGCCCCAGCTGCCCCTGACCTCTGCATCTGAGTGGGGCCTCCATCCTGGCCCCAGGCCTACAGATCCTCAGCGGCCTTCTGCTCAGCCTCCTCCCTAACCTTATCAAGACACCCGTCAACCCCACCCTCTGGACTCTGCCCCCTCCCCTTCCCCCAGGCGGGTGCAGGCAGGTCTTGGCGAGGAGCACAGGTGGCCAGACTAGATGAACGGGCCCAGCAAGGAGGAGTCTCCCTCGGAAGGAGGCCCTGACTCTGGGCCTGGGTCTGGAAGTGGCCTCTGCTGAAAGCCACCCTTCCATCCCACCCCTCAAGGCCATATCCTGTTTCTCCATCACCTCCTTCCTCTCTGTGGCCCAAGAAGGTGACAGAGGCCCACTCCCTCCCCTCCTCTCACAGACAAAAAGCTAGGCCTTTGAACAGAAGTCCAGGGTCAAGAATCAGGTGTCCGTCTAGGGTCAGGCCTAACTCTTGCCCTTTCACCTCCAACTCCCTCCTCAGAGACCTATGGTTGTTGCTTCTTTAGCCACAGCTGTCTGCCCTCAGGGTCCCAGACACTTGGGTTCCTGATCTAGTCCCTCCATTCCCTGGCCTTCCAGCCCGCATCCTTCCCCCTGCCCTAGGGACTCAGGCCTCCAGCCCCCAGCCTCCATGATGCAATATGCTGCAAGCTGCCTGGGGTGATGACACAGCCCCAAGGGAGGTGCTACTTCTGACCCACGCAGGGCCCCTCCCGTGGGCCAGGTAGTGGTCAGTGGCAGGCAAGGGATGCCAGGTGGGCAAAGTACTCATGCTAGAGAAGGAAGCTTGAGGCTGGAACCTTCTGGACAGGGACATTGAGAATGTGGGACAACTGTGTGTGTGTGTCTGTGTGTGTGTAGTCTGTAGCATTTGTGTTTGTGGTCCTGTTGCAGGGGAAGGGGGAGCTGGGAAGGGTCTAGCCTAGAGAGAGAGGAGTGGCAGGCCCTTAGGGCAGACCAAAGAAGGAGTGAGGGGCAGCCAAGGGGGTCACCGGGTGTGTATGGGGTATCTGGACACAGAGTGGGGGAGGGGCCACCAGCCATTTAAAGGGCCAGCCCCAGAGCTTTAATCCCTCACCAGCCCTGGCCCCAAGCCGGAGGCTGTAATTCATCTGTCCAACAGCTGGGGTGGGTGTGTGTGTTGGGGGGGGCACGTGGACGGGAAGGGGGAGCTGGGGGAGGGGCTGGGGCTTTCTTGTGCATGGAGTCAAACAACAAAAGGGAAAGCTGAAGGGCCAGCGCCAATGTGCCCAGGCCAGGCTTCAGACCTGCAAACGTGCCGGCGGTCCCCATCTGATGGCCCACAGACTCCACAGTCCGGACTCAAGGACTCTTGGCCAAGGAGTCCAAGAACCCAAAGGTGGGGCCCAGGAGAAGGCCCAGGCTGAGTGCCCCCCCTCCCCCGCAAGCTGTCACCCCTCCTTGCAGGTCCCAGCCGCAGCACCATCCCAGACCTGGCAGGCCCCACAACAGATTCAGCCTCAGATGCCCTGCTCACCAGCCCTGCCTCCCCAGACACGGCCTGCCGGCTCCCCCTCCCGCCGGCACCGGGTGGCAGCGGCCACACCGAGGCTGTCCCTTTAAATCATTACCACCCCTGATTGTGTGGACAAACCGAGGGCCCTGCCCCCCCAGGCAGGCGGCTGGCCACCTCCCCCCCAAGAGTCCCCAGAAATGTGAGGGCCATTTAAAGGGACACAGAGAGGCAGCCAGGTCTCCAGCTGCCCCCACCCCCACCCCGCACGCACTCATAGCCCCTTCCCCAACGGGCCCCCCAAATTCCGGTTCTCTCCCCACCCCTGGAGACAGCTAAAAGGAGAAAAGGGGCCAGAGTTGGGGGGGAAGGGAAGGACAGGGACTGCCTCCTTACTCAGAGCCCCAGGGGACAGGTCGGAAGGAGAGCAAAGCGAGCCGGAGCCCCGAAAGGTGCCGCGGGCAGAGCCGGGGTGCACAGGCTGTGTGGCTGCACCAGACGGCAGTGCGGCCAGCAGGCGACAACCCCAAGTGGGGAGACAGTACAGGGAGGGCAAGGAGGCAAGGCTGGACGAAAACGGGGAAAGGGGTCATCCGGGAGGGTGTGGAGGAAAACCCGAGAAGGGAGGGCCAGCCAGGCCGGGGTTACCTGCTGGGTGTCTGTCCCCCGGCGGTGCCCCCGGAGTCCGGGTAGGGAGGGGGGGAGCAGCAGGGGGGGGAGTGGGGGCTGGGGGGGCGGGGAGACGGTCCCTCCTCTGCCTCCTGGGCCTGCCCCGGCGCTTGCAGCCTCTGCCTCCCTCCCTCCTCCTCCCCGTCCCTGAGTCCCGGAGTCAAACAAAGAACTGTAGCAGGCTCTCCCCAACCCCCTCCCTCCTCCTCCTCCTCCTCCTCCTCCTCCTCCTCCTCCACCTCCTCCTCCTCCCCTCCCTCCCTCCCTCCCCACCAGCAGGCTCCCTCCTCCTCCCTTCCGGTCTCTTCCTTTAACCACCCGCCCCCCCCCTCCAGCCCCCAGCACTCGGCTCTCTCCACCCACCCACCCAACCTTTTACACACCCCTCAGCCAAGCCCCGGCCCCGCAAAGAAAACTGTGGAGTCCCTCTGCCAAATTGAAAGGCTCCAGAGAACATGGGAGGGGATCGGGGTCTTGCTTAAAAATCAAGAACCACAATACAATTATTTTATTTTCACGGCCAGAGGAATAATGTGAGCTGTTTCTTCTCCAAGAGAGGGAAAAAAATACTCCTAAAGAAAGCAATACAAATCTGACTAAAGCCTTCATCAAATAAAGTGCACAAAGCAGTGGACGCTAATCCCTAGCCCCCTCCCTCCCACCCGCCAAATTAACACCAACTCTCCACTCCTCCCTAACGAACTCCTGAGGTCCCAGCCAGGCCGAAGCCAAAGCCGGCCTAACAACTATAACCATAAAAAGAATAACTACCACCATTTAACAAGAATGAGCATTTCATAACAAGCATCCGTTCAGGATTTATTCTGTGCCAGGCACTGTGCTAAGTATTCTGCATAAATTATCTCACCACCACCCCATCGCCCAGAAGGTATGTATTGATATTTAAATTTTTCAGATTAAGAATATGAGGCCCTGGGAGGTGGTGACCTTTCCAAGTCCCTACAGCCACTAAAAGGCAGAGCTGGGAAGGGAATCTGGATCTGATCTGACAGCCCAAGCTCTAAGGTACCTGAAAAGAAAAACGAAATTTTGCCAATATCATAACCAAACCCCAAAACTTAATAGGGAAGGGCACTTGGCAGCTCTGAGCCGAATCTTACTCCCTCAGGAGGACTTTTAGGTCTAATACGGTTTCCTGACTCTTTCCTTCACGGTTGGGGTGTCAGTGATTAAGGTCAGAGAGGAGCTGCCGTCCAGCGAACCCCCATTGCGCACACACTCTTCTCCCGGGAGTCGCTACCTTGCAACCACTCCCACTTCAACTCGGAATGAGGAGGGGGCAATAGGGCCCTCAGCAAGGCAGCAGGTGGGAAATTAGAAAGACGCCCGGAGGCTCTTTCAAGGAGAGCAGGGGGCTGGCAAGGAACGCTCTCCGTACCAATGAGAGGAAAAGTGACCCGGGGTTCCCGGAGCCAGCCAAGGGGCAAAGTCTCAGGGCCACACCACACCCGTGCCCCTCCCCCTCCCAAAACTCCAGGCCAGGGTTTCCCACCTGCAGGCCGCTGAGGCCAAGGGAAGGGAGAGGGGGAAAAGATGGCACGGGGTTGGAACTGGACTCGGGGCAGGGGTGGGGGCGGCGAGTGTGCAGGGGAGGCGGCCCCCGGCCGGGCAACAGTCCCAGGGCACGTGCATTGGTGACATCATCCCAGGCCACCTCTAACACAGACCTTTGACCCCTAGGAGCGGAAAGGGGCCTTTGGCTAAGCTTCCTGGGAAATAGCCTTAGGAATTCTGGGAACCCAAAAAGGAGGGGAGGGCAGGAACCCGGGCGGCTTGCCTTTATCTCTCGTACCCCCAGCGCGGCTCCGGTTCCGGGGCTCGGGCTTCTCCGCTCCTCCTCCCCGCCTCCAGCCCCTGACCTCCCAACCCACATTTCTGACGGAGTCCCGACACGCCTCTCGCAGATACTGTGCCTTCTCTCTCCCGGGCGGGGTCTCGGGTGGGGGGCGGGGCGCCGGGTCCCGCGGGGCTCCGTCTCCCATCGGCGGGCTCCCCTGGGGCCCGACCGGCAGCCCGCCGGAACCCGTCTGGGTCCCCAACTCTCCTGCCCCTCCCCGCGCCGTTCCAGGGCGGAGTCTGTGGAGTTGAAACCAGGACACGGCGAGAGGAAGAGTTATATAACCGGGAGAAGCCGGGAAGGACGCGCGGAGAGCAGGGCGCGCGGCCCGAGGGGAGCTCCGGGAGCTCGCAGAGCGCGAGAGCAAGCGCGGAAGGAACGTTAGGGGTGGGAGGATTTCGGGGTGCACCAAGGAGGAAGCCACGCGGACGAGGGGCGGCAGGCCCGGCGGGAGTCACCCGGGCCGCCCGGGGCTTCCCTGCAGCGTCCTCCCCGCCGCCCACGGCCGCCGAGCCCGAGTGCGAGCAGCCGGGGAAGGGGCGCAGATACCCGGTCCGCTCCTCCTGAGGAGGCAACCGGAGCCCAAGCCCGGGAAAGGCGGCGGCGGAGCAGAAGGGGCCGGAAACCACAGGTCCGCCCAGCCCACCTGGGAGAGTGGGGCGCCAGCTAGGGTGCGGTGGGAAACAGGTAGCCGGCCCCTCCCACGCCGGGCCGGGTACAAACGGTTCGAGACCTAGCGAGCGAGGACGGGCGCGTCCAGACGTCTGGGTCCCCAGGGCACGAGGAGCGCGGCCCCGGACTAGTTTGCAAACAACACAGCCTGAAACCGGGTTGGGGAGGGGGACAGTGAACGGCGTGCGCCGACTCGCCGCGCAGGCGCAGGGGAGTACCCGGGCGCGTGCGGAGGAGGGAGGGGGGGTGGGCGCGAGCGTGTGGGAGTGCACGTGCGGGTCCCGAGCAGCTTCCCCCCCCTCCCTCCGCCACTCCCCCCCCTTTCCAGTCGCTCTATGAGGCCCCCTCCGTATTGGCTGTCGGGGCCTTGATGTCAGGGACGTCCGCCGGAGCGGATTGGCCGGACGCGAGAGTTCGGGAATCCTGCTCCCGAGCCCGGCTCTCCGGTTACTCCGGCAACGAGGCAAGCAACCCCTTGGAGGGCGGCGGAGCGCCGCTCGCGGCCGCGCCTGGGGCCCGCCTCCCTCCGACAACCGCCGCGCCTTCACTGCCGCAGCCCGGTCCGCGGCCTCCCTCCGTCCTTCCCCGGCTCTCCAGCTCTCGAGAAGCGGTCGCCCCCCCCCCCCCCCCGGGTCCCCAGGTCACCGCCACCAGCTGCGGCGGACTGGAAGCGAATGCGCGTTGCTTAGTAACCTAGCCGCGTGCCCCCCTCCCCGCTATTTACCCGGGCCCGAGGAGGCGGAGACTGAGTCCCAGCCCCCTCCCCATCCTTCGCCCTTCGCCCTCCCCCCCACAATTTCCTGTGAGGGACCAAGATGACAGGAAGTCAGCGGCGCACCTCGGCCCACCTGTCCCTCGGGCCGGGCGGGGGCTGCTGCCGCTCTCCCGGCCACCGCGCCCACCCGGCTCCCGCGGCTCGGGCCGCGCGTCTCGCCCTCGCCATCTCGTGGCTGCGCGGCGAAGGTCCGCACGGCGCTGGGCCCGGGGCCGGGCGAGGAGCGGCCAAGTGGGTCGGACCGGGCATGGAGCGGCTGGCGAGGGCCGGCGGACTGCACGGAGGCGGAGGTGCCGCACGGAGGCTGGCTGCCGGCGCGAGGGGCAAGGCTGAGGCCACACACACACCTCACGGTGCGGAGAACTGGGGGACACCGAGGGAGCCGCGGGCCCGGAGCCCCATCCCCACCCGACCCCCGGGGAGCCGTCGCTCTGCCCCAGCTGCAGACTCTGACCTTCCCTCCTGCCCTTCCGTTGGGGGCCGCCGCGCCACGCCCCAGTGTCGGGGAGGGGAATCCCAACCAGGGGGGACCCGGAGCCCTAGCAGGCCCCTCTGGACACTCGAACCCAAGGGTTCCGCCTCTCAGCTCTTCCCCCACCGCGCCCCGCCCCCCCCTCGGGAATCCTGGCATCCTGCGCCCCGGTACTCTCGCCAGGTCCTTTGCTGAGACCCGACCTTCCATCCCCAGCTCTACCGGTCCTGAGACTCAGGCGTCCCGCCCCCCTGCGCGGAGATGGGCTTCTCTCTCTCCAGACGCCCCCGCAGCCCCCCGTTACCTGGTTCTGGGGTGTCCCAGGTGCTCATGCTCCCCGAGGTCTCCCAGGGGGTCGAGCGGGCCCCCCCCTCTCCCAGGCCAGGGCCGGGGGGGCCGCTCCGCCCCGTGGCGCAGTTGGATTTTCCAACACAAACACCGCCCCCCCTGCGCCCCAGCCCCGCCCCCTCCTCGTTGTCCCGCCCCTCCTCGCGCCCGAGTCCCTCTCCCGGGCCCCGCCCCGCCCCCTGCCTGTCCCACTCGCCTCCGCGCAGGTGCGGGGTAGGGTGCGGGTGCGAGGTGCGGACGGTGCGGCGCAAAGTGCTGGGCGGGCCCCATCCCTGCCTGACAATCCCTATTCGGATCACGCGCCTTTCCAAAGTAAGCCCCGCCCCGCCCTCTCACGTCCAGCCCCGAAATTTAGCCACACCCCGATTTAGGTCCCACCGCCCAGCCGCGGGTTCAGGGCCACGCCCCCTCCATCTCTTGGCCTCCTACTTCCCTAGCTCCCTTCCCGGTCCTGTAGCAGTTCCCTGGAGTTCCCTTCCTCTGCAAAGCCCGGATTCCCTCCCTCCCCGAGCCCTCACCCCATTGAGAGGCTCGGTTAGGGCGTCTGGTTGAGAGTGTTTTACTGCTCTGAGTTCCAATACAGTTCTTCCACCTTCACGGCTAGCACGACTGGCCATCGGTCGCTGTTAGGCAACAAATTCAGCCACGGCCAACCCCCCCAGTTAAGTCCGGCCTTGGTCCCTGGAGTCCCCGACCCTCCCTCCAGCGGGGAGGAAGAGGAGGCCTTCTCAGTTGTCCAGGCTCATGAGGAGAGCAGTCCCCCTCTTGATCCAGTGATCGGGGGGCATGGTCCCAGAACGAAGGTCAATGCCGATGACAAAGGAGGCTCTCTCGGAGCTGCCGGCCCGGTTGGGGTAGTAGTAGCACGGACAGGAGTACATGCCTGAGGAAAGACGGGGGAGGGGAGTGAGAGCCCTAGAGCCTCTGGGAGAGCAGGCAGAAGGGGGGGCAAGGGTGGACTAGGACCCAAACTAAGGATGGGAAGGCAGGTCCCAGGGAGCTATCCCACCCTTGGCGCTCTTCTTTCGACTTTCTGTAGGCCTGAAGTGGATCGTGGGCATGAGGCAGACAAGCTGCATGGGCTCTGCCTCCACCAAGCAGGAGTTCTTCCTATCCCAGCCGGCACCCTCCAGGTACAGGCCACGGACCCAGACACCATCCTGGGAAGACATGGGGGCAGGTTGGGGGGGAGAAGTCCACATCTTCACTTGCCAGCACCCCTGATTTCTCTTTTCTCTCTCTCTCTCTCTCTTTTTTTTTTTTTTTTTTTTTTTTTTAAGATTTTCTTTGACAGGGCAGCCCTGGTGGCTCAGCGGTTTAGCGCTGCCTTCCACCCAGGGCGTGATCCTGGAGACCTGGGATGGAGTCCCACGTCGGGCTCCCTGCATGAAGCCTGCTTCTCCCTCTGCCTGTGTCTCTGCCTCTCTCTCTCTCTCTGAGTGTGTGTCTCTCATGAATAAATAAATAAAATCTTAAAAAAAAAGATTTTCTTTGACAGATAAAACACACAACCAGGGGGAATAGCAAGCAGGAGAAGCAGGCTCCCTGCTGAGCAGGGAACCCGAAGGCAGGGCTGGATCCCAGGGCCCTAGGATCACGACCTGAGCTGAAGGCAGATGCTTCACCAACTGAGCCCCCCAGAGGCCCCTCTTCTCCCTTCTTAACCAGTTGTTTTTCACCTGTGCTCCCAGCACCCGCCAGACCTGCCTTTGCTCAGAGCCCTAAGCTCATCTGGCTCCCACCTTGGGTGGGTACACGAGGTTGCTGTCATCCACCGTGGAAACAATAAACTCCCAAGAGAGGTTGTCCACTGGAATCTGGGGGTTAAAGGTGAGCATAAGAGAGAACCCCTCAGGAGGAGAGCAAGTCCATGTCCCCAGCAGCCACCCTGCATCACACTTGCCACACTGCTCACATTGTTCTGGCGAGCTGAGGACTGCAGCACAGCAGTGAGGAAGCCGGTGGGGAAGGTGAAGCCAGACAGCCAGAAGATGACAGGAGGCCGGGCACGGCTGGCCCACAGCTCAAACTGTTCCACACGCATGGCCAGGTCCCGGGTCCATGAAGCCAGGGGCTTTTGTGAGGGATATGCCTGGAGGAGGAGGCAAGTGTGTGTTTTTGCACTTATTTTCTCATGCATCGAAATCTTGATTTTTGAGCACTTGGAGCAGATATGAGAAGAATACGGGGTATCAGCCCATTCCCCAGTTACAGTTGGGCAAAGCTCTCCAAAAGCCAGCTCCCGGGCGGGAAGCATAAAACAACAACCATTTCACAATGAGAGCAGCAGTAAGACTAACCCGTTACTGTTAACGAAGCACCTACTAACAGTCACAAACAGTACTAAGAATCCTGGAACCGTCCTTGGGGAGGTTAGGAACTTGCGATATGTTCCTAGGTTAATAGGTACAAAGCCAGTCTGGGAAGAGCAGAGCCAGATTTCCACCTTGAATCTATCTGGCTCCAGACCCCAGGCTCCCTGCATCCTGCCATATGCCTCCCGGGACCCAGAGACTGAGGGCACAGGGGGTCAAGAGCCAGTGATCTTGCCTTTCCCCAGAGTGGAGGGACATGGGCATCAAAGATGCAGTTGAAAATCTCTTCCAGGCTCGTAGACATGACGATGAGACCCTGGATGCCTTTTTCCAGGTCTGTCAGTGAGGACCTGGGCAGGATAGGGTGGGGGCTTAGAGATGGGATGGACCTGGCAGAGCCATGGGGGGGGGGGGCATTGGCAGGGAGCCCTTTCACTCGCCCCTCCCTGCAAGCCACAGAGCCCCTCTCCATCTTACAGGATGGTCTCCAGGAGCTTGTTGTATCTCTGGATCTCCTGTAGGAGGACCACGTTGAGGGGGGAGGGATCCATGGCCAGCAGTTTCCGGGTCCCCTCATAGTCGATCATTTCAGGGATCTTCTGTTTCACATCAGTGGCCAACTCGAGGACCTGGTGCGGCGGGAGCTGTGAGCAGAGGCCTCTCTGCCTCCTTGCTGGCCTCCCCACTACAAGTGGACCCGCTCATACCTTCTCTTCCCGGCTCTGGCCCCCTACCCTGGTGGGTGTAATCTGGGGTTGCAGGGACAGCAGAGTCTCAAACAAAGTTCGGGCCTCGGTGATCTGGGAGGCCACATCCGCATTGGGGTGCTGGCCAAAGGCCTCGGGGGGGTCCATGCCGGGCAACATGCTGATGTACTCTTTGTAAGAGGCCAGACTCCCATCTTTGGGGATGACATAAGCCTCCAGCACCGACAACCTGGTGGCCCACAGCATAATTATCACCATGCGGTGGGCCTTGGGGGCTTCAGTGCCAGGCTGAGACCCTGGTCACTGTGCAGGTCCCCGTTACCCTGCTCCCGCATATCTGCCTCTCCTTGGTCTCCTGGCCTCTCCTCCCCACAAATGCATCTGCCCCCCCACCCAGTCCTGCCACCGGTGGCCTCTGGCCCCGGGTTCAGTGCCACCTCCCCTCACCGGTAAGAGGGGGTTGACAGAGCCTGGTCACAGAAATAGTCATTGATGTAGGTCGTGAGCAGACGCCGGTCCCAGTCATCCGTGACGTGCCCACCGTAGTTGACACCGGCAATGAGATACTTGAGTGCGTCCCATGGTGTCTCCTCATATTCATCCAGGTATAGACTCAGCAAGTTCTCGGACACCTGTGCATGCCCCCCCACCCCACGCACACAGTTATGGCAGGAACTCTTCCAACACAGGCTTTTCATGCAGGCTCTCTGTCTGTGGCTCTTCCCACAGGGGGGCCCAGGGCAGGAGGTGGAAGGACAGAGGGCTGGGGGGACAGACCCCTGTTAGTACAAACCTCAAAATCAGAGTCATTGAAGCCATAGATAATATTCCAGCCAAGCTGCAGGAACTTTTTGCGTTCCAGCAGCACAGAATGGAAGAAGCAGAGTGCAAACAGCAGCTTCTTATACTTGGCAGGTTTGGAGCAATGGGAAAACTGTGGTTCCGTCATCAGCTGGTAGAGACGTGTCATGTTGGCCTTCAGGCCCTGGGGACAATACAGAACAGAGGTGGGGTGACGTGCATAATGCTCAGCCCTGCCCCTAGCACCACATTATACAGTTGTGGAGGTTGCTCACTGCACAAGGGCGCTGGCTGAATGGGCGAGTGAAGGCTGAAATTCAGCCCTTTATCTGCATGCCAAGATCTGCACTGATTCACAGGATGGGGTGGGTGCCTTTCTTTAATTTTCATGCAGGCACTTGTCTCCCTCAGTTTTGATGTTCTCAGCCACATTGTTCTACATAGTGGGTAGGTACCCAGAAATACAAAGGAAGATGAAGACAGAGACATGCAACTATCAATGAACAAAAATGTACACTGCCATGTGCTAAGGTTCAGTGTAGATTAAGGGGCCATAGTATGTCATCAAGGAGGGACTATCTGTGTGATGGATTTTTCAGGCTTTGTGAATGCCCTTGTGGGTCAAGGTGGATTTACCAATAGGAAGGACATGAGGAGGCTGAGGGGAGGGCATTGGTATCCAGGAGATGGAAAGGGTGGAAGGGATAAAGGGGAGAAGAAGTGAGAAGATGAGTCTAAATGAAGTCAAGTGCAAGGACACGGGTGGGGTCAGAAGGGGCATGAACAGATGGCGCCATCTGGACTTGATTCACCAGGAATCAAGTCATGGGGCCACTTTCTATCTTGAGTAGCCCAGTGATATGTTGAAACAGTGCTTTTACGAGGATGCATCCATAATGGACGTGATGGAGTGTTGAAAACATTGGAGTAAGAAACCTTCCATTTATAACCTCAAAATACATAGAGTTTCTAGGAATAAATAAAAATGTACAAATCTTAGAGCACCTGGGTGGCTCAGTGGTTGAGTGTCTGCCTTTGGCTCAGGTCATGATCCCAGGGTCCTGGGATTGAGTCCCACATCAGGTTCCCCACAGGGAGCCTGCTTCTCCCTCTGCCTATGTCTCTGCCTCTCTCTCTGTGTGTCTCTCATGAATAAATAAAATCTTTTTTAAAAAAGAATACATTTTTTAAAAAAATGTACAAATCCTTATAGAGAAAATGACAAAACTTTGTTGAAAGAAAGATCACATGTGGAGACATACTATAATCATGGAAGGAAAGGCTCAATAAGAAAGATGTTTTCCTCCAAACTGACCAATAGGATTTTTTTTAGTAGAACTTAACAAGCTAATTCCAACATTTACATTGGGGAATAAAGGGCCATGAATAGCCCAACAAGGAATATGGTATAGAGACTTGCCTTACCAGCCAACAAGGATTATTGTAGAGCTACATAGCAATTGAGACCATGCATATAGACCCCAATACTAACAACCTGACCAATGCACAGGATAAAGAGCTCAGACACCTTGTGTATATAAACATGATTTAAGGCTTAGCAGACACAGCAGGTCCAAAGGGTAATCGTGGGCCATTCAATGATGGTCCTGGGAGAACTGGTTATCTCTGTGGGGGAAAAACCCAAATTAGACCCCTCCCTACTCATTCCACACTTACAAGAATCAACTTCAAGGGATTAAAACACTGAAATGGGGAAGTCAAATTATAAAATGCTTTTTTAAGATTTTGTTTATTCGTTCATGAGAGACAGAGAGAGGCAGAGACACAGGCAGAGGGAGAAGCAGGCTCCCTGTGGGGAGCCCGATGCGGGACCTGATCCCAGGACCCTGGGATCACGCCCTGACCCCAAGGCAGATGCTCAACCACTGGGCCATCCAGGGGTCCCTATAAAATGCTTTTGAAGACAAAGTATAGGAGAGCGATTTTACCACCGTGGAGTAAGCAAAGATTTCTTGAACAAGACCTAGGAGGACAAACCACAAAGAAGAAACAAGGTGAATTCCGCCCACCTCCTAAAAACTAAGGACCTCTATTCACCTAAATAAATAAACAAATAAATAAATGACAAAGAAAAAAGACAACCCACAAAACACAAAACTGACAGAAGGATTAGGATGTGGAGCAAGGGGATCCCTGGGTGGCTCAGCGGTTTAGCACCAGCCTTTGGCCCAGGGCGCGATCCTGGAGTCCCGGGATCGAGTCCCGGGATCGAGTTCCGCGTTGGGGTCCCGGCATGGAGCCTGCTTCTCCCTCTGCCTGTGTCTCTGCCTCTCTCTCTCTCTCTCTCTCTCTCTCTCTCTCTATCATGAACAAATAAATAAATCTTAAAAAAAAAATAAAAGGATGTGGAGCAAAACAAGGAACCATGGAATGTGAGCCCAGAGCGCTGAATGAGAAGAGCACGCTGCTGTGCGTGTGCAGCTGGTGCAGTCCCTCCAGCCAGACACCTCAAGGAGAGCGGCTGTGTTCCAGGGCTGAGGGAAGGCGACGGGAGGGACAGTCATGGCAAGACGGGCAGGCGGGTGTATGTGGAATTAGGATCCTTCACCCCTTGCATATGTTTTCTATTCTTTTGTATCTGCCTAATATTTAGTTAAAAGGAAAAGACCAGACAGCAGGCAGTGACCCAAGAATACACTCCAGAACCAGATCCTGACCGGCACCTGGAGGCTTCGGTTATGCGGACCGAACCGCGACCGCGGTTATGCGGACTCCCCGTGACGCTAGCAGGAAAAGCACGGTACCAGAGCACGGTACCTTCTTATTTGAAGTAAAACTTGGATGAATCACCGTCCCCTTGATTGTTGGGGTTGGCTTGTATGTCTAGATGCAAAAACTGGCCTCCTTCACGGGACAACAAAATTGCTATATCTGATCTAGAGTGGATCCTGTGTCAGGGGGCAAGGGAGGAACCGTATAGAGGACAAGATTGGGTCACTTAAGAAAATTAGAATATATAATAGATTTAAGTTAAACATCATCGGGGTGCCTGAGTGTCTCAGTCAGCAAAACATCTGGCTCTTGGATTCCCGCTCAGGTCCTGGTCTTGGGGTCATGACATTGAGCCCCACATCCGACTCCACACTGAGCATGGACACTGCTTAAGATTCTCTCTCTTTCCCTCTGCCCCCCTCCCTTTGCTTGATCGCTCCCTCTCTCAAAAAATAAAAAATTTTAAAAAATCAGGGGTGCCACGAAAAAATGGGACAAAGAGGCACTCTCTGGTGGCGGGGCCTGGCAACTGGTTTTGTGAGTATGGGATTTCTGGGGCTGGCTGCCTGGAAGCCATGTGGAATCCAGGCCTGGGACTGAGTGTGGTTACTGAGGCCGGAGATAAGGACTGGAGTTGAAGTGAGGGAGAGGACAATTTCTCCACCAAAGGAGGAAATGTAGCATGGGCCGAGCTGGGGGCCAAGGAGCAAGTGTGGAGCTAAGACCATAGGAGGACAAGGGACAAGGAGACACGGATGTGGTAAGTGACCAGGCAGGAGGTGGAGGAAGAACCCAAAGCTGGAAGAGCACAGGTCACAGAAACCAGGGGAGAGACCAGCAGCTGTGTCAACGCCCAGGGGCAGCCAAGGATTGAAGTAATGAATGACGCATGTTCAGATGATACTTATTTGTTGAGCTCCTACTACATCCAAGCCCTGGCGCTAGTCAGGAGATGAGCAAGACATTGAGAGGGGAAAAAATTTAGAAAGACATGGCCTCTGCCCTCGAGGAGCTTCCAGTCTCGAGAAGACAGGAGTCTATCTGAACCTTGCGATTGCGGCTAAGATGACCGGGTGGCAGGGGCTGCAGGAACAGTGGGAGCGGGAAATGGTTTTATGAGCAGGGATCCCTGGGGTGACGGCCTAAATGTGCATGGCAGGGGCTTCTCAAGGAACTGGTAATGGGCCCAGGAGGGGGTGGGGAGTACGTAAGGGGGGCTGCAGCAGGTGCTTCCAGAAGCCTTGGGCTGGGGGAGTACAGAGTCTAGAGGAAGAGGGACAAGACATTTTAAGAATGAACTGTGGAGGTGCAGCAAACAGAGCCAAGGGGACCCCGTGGCAGTGGGTGATGCCAGGAGGCCCCCTCTAGGGGTGGGGTTGGGGGAGGGGGACACACACAGGCCGTGTAAGGATGGGGTTTGATCTTGGCTGAAAGTGGTGAAAAGCTGCTAAGGCAGTATACGCAGAGGTAAAGGCCAGCATCAAGATGGTTGTGGGCTGTGGGATCTTAGAGGATCAGCGTGGTTGCATTTAATGGTGACTTTGTCATTCTGGAGAGAAGCTTCCAACAGAGCTTGCGGGAGGAAGCAGGGAGGCTGGGGCCCAGCCTGGACCTCAGGGAGAGATGAAAAGAAATGCTGGGAGGCAGAAAAGTTCTATCCACTAGTTATTTACTACTACTATTCTTCTTCTTCTTCTTCTTCTTCTTCTTCTTCTTCTTCTTCTTCTTCTTCTTCTTCTTCTTCTTCTTCTTCTTCAAGATTTTACTTATTCATGAGAGACACAGACAGAGACAGGGACACAGGCAGAGGCAGATGCAGGCTCCCTGCAGGGAGCCTGATGCAGGACTTGATCCCAGGACCCCAGGGTCACGCCCTGAGCCAAGGGCAGACACTCAACCACTGAGCCACCCAGGTGCCCCATACTCTTCCATGCCTCAACTTCCTCTCTGTAAAGTGGGGGTAGCAGGACTTGCCTGATAATAGGGTGTGTGCATTTTAAATAAACTAATAAATAAACAATGCCTGGCGTGCAATAACGCTCAAGAAATGTTTAGGGATTACTGTTACCTTCTAGGGGTTTGGCACATGGAGGGAAGAACTAGGGTAGAATTTTTTGAGAGCAGGAGAAGCAAAAAGCCGTGGTTAAGGCTGGGACTCCCCGTGACGCTAGCAGGAAGAGCACGGTACCAGATGGCATGGTCGGCACTGGCTATCTACTGTCACGGTACCTTTGGTGGTTCTGTGGTCATCTTGATGCTGGCCTGCAAGATGGAGATCGGGAAGTCTGGGTGGGGGCTGGAGCTGAGCCAAAGGCGGAAGGAAGGGTGGGGATCTTCCACCTGCAGCTGTTCCACCAGTTTGTCCAGATTCGGCATCCAAGACAGGGACAGGTGGCAGTTGGCTAGGAACACCCAGTGTCCTGCAAGGAGATGCCGGAGTCAGTGGGAACCGTTCCCCGAGCCCCATCTGTCCCATGCTTTGCACCTGATGGTGTGTGGTTGGCGGGGAAGGGGTCCACACTCCTGGGTCTGCCTTTCCCAGGCCTCCTGGGGAAGTGGGGGCCACAGTCAGAGTCCTGGATTGAGCTCAGAGGCTCCAGGGAGCAGGACCAGTGCCAAGGCTGGGGGCAGAGGAGCCAGGTGGCTACTGACCCTGAATGACGCCCTCTCGGAGGAGCCGCGCCGCGATGGGGGCCTGGCCCTGGCCCAGGGACAGGGCGTGGAAGCGCTGGGCCATGCCCGTGTGCTCTGCCAACTGGAGCAAGGCACTGGTGGGGTCCACACCAGGGGACAGGATGAATACCAGTGGGGTTCGTGGAGTCGAATCCTCCATCACCTGCCGGGATCACAGGACGTGGCCTCAGGCAGGAACCGAGAGAGAGAGAGAGAGAGAGAGAGAGAGAGAGAGAGAGAGAGACTGCAGAGAAGCGTGAGGGTGGAGGGACAGAAGGAGCCAGGGCGGGGTGGCCTGGGAAACTAAGCCACTGACCAGCTTCATGTTCAGCACAGGCGGCTCAATGAAGCGGGAGCCCAGGTTGGACACGATGAAAGACGTAACGCAGAAGGCCACGCGGTCCTGGCGCAGGGAGCGGACGATCAGCATCCGCTGCATCTCGTTGCAGGTGTTCTCCCACTCACCTGGGGATGAGGGGAGCAGCTGCAGGGACTGAGCCCCCTGGGGGTGTGGGGGTGCAGGAGTCTAACCCAAGGGGCCCCTGCCAGGGATGCTCCACCAGGAAGCACAGGCAGGGCCGCGGGAGAGAGGGGCACACAGAAGGCGGGAGAGAGCACCTGGCAGCATGGCCTTCTCCGGGGTGGCATTGGTGTACCACAGGTGCCAGTCCCGGGGATACTGCTCAAAGGAGTTCATGAGTCCGTGGAAGTTGGTCAGTTTGTCCAGTTCTGTGATGTTGTCCCAGTAGGCATCCGCCAGCCAGCTGGTACATGGGTTATCCATTTGGCCCTCCCGGTCCAGGACCTGGGCAAGGAGGGAGGAGGAAGGGATTGAGCAAGAACATCTCCAAACAATGACCATTATTATTATTATTATTATTATTATTATTATTATTTTATGATGAGGAGTCTTGCATGAAAGAGAATGAAGGAAGGACAGGAATCTGAGATAGATTAGAATCTACCTTTTGTTTTTAAAAGGTTTTATTTATTTATTCATGAGAGACACACAGAGAGGCAGAGACACAGGCAGCGGGAGAAGCAGGCTCCCTGCGGGGAACCCGATGTGGGACTCGATCCCAGGACCCCACGATCACGCCCTGAGCGGAGGGCAGACGCTCAACCACTGAACCTCCCAGGCGTCCCGATTGGGGTCCACCTGGATGGGGGAAGTCCAGGTCTCCGCCTGCAGTGACCGTGCAGTGCAAATTTAGGAAGCTGGCGCCCTCTGGTGGTTTGCTGGTGTTACTGTCCCTCACCGTAAAGCTCCCCGATGGGAGCCTCGCCCCTCAGAGTGGTTTGTTCATTCCCTTCTTCAACAGATATTTATTGCTCACCAACTACGTATTTTCGGCCCTTGGGGCACATCAGCAAATAAACAGGATAGATATCTCGGCCCTCGAGGAGCTTATTTTCCAACACGGGAGGGCAGATAATGAGCCAAAACACATACCAGATAATTAAACCATCTAGTCGGTTAAAGATGGCAATGTCACACAAGAACAGAGTAAGTGGAGGAGGATAAAGACTGGAAGTTCTGGGGGGCGGAGGGCGATGAAGTATTAAAAAGAAGGGGCACCTGGGTGGCTCAGTCTGTTGAGCATCCAACTCTTGGTTTCAGCTCAGGTCGTGATCTCAGTGTCCTAGGATGGAGTCCATCCAGGCTCCAAGCTCAGTGGGGAGTCTGCTTCTCCCTCCTCCTCCCCTACACTCCGTCCCTCACTGCTTTTCCCTTCCCCTCAAAAAAATAAATAAAATTAAAAAAAAAAAAAAGTCAAGGAGGTCTCAGGGAATCCAGCACAGCTCGAATCCAGTGTCAAAGGACATGAAGGCAGGCTGCATGCACATGTGTGGCCAGAGGGACGAATGCAGAGGTGTGAGGGTGGGGCCTGCCCTCGGAGGGCCTCTGGGGCTGCCACAGGTGGACGGAGGGAGGAGTTGGGTGGGGGAAGGTTTTAAAAGTCTCTGGGCAGCCAAGCTGAGAGGGTGGGGGCAGGGAGCATTGGGAGGCCTTTGCTAAAATCTGGAGGAGAGGTGAAGTGTGTGCAGCTGAAGAAATAAAAGGGAATAAAGGGGAAAGGAGAGAAAATGAGTGGGAAGTATCAGAGAGGGCGACAAACCATGAGAAACTCCTAACTCTGGGAAACGAACAAGGGGTGGGTGGGAGGGAGGTGGGCAGGGGGTTGGGGTGACTGGGTGATGGGCACTGAGTGGGGCACTTGATGGGATGAGCACTGGGTGTTATACTATATGTTGGCAAATCGAATGCCAATAAAAGATATACAAAAAATAAAATAAAATAAAATAAAATAAAATAAAATAAAATAAAATAAAATAAAATAAAGAAACCGGTTTGTCTCTGAGGGTGGAGAATGACTGGCTGGGGGAACCTGCCATTGCGGTCTGGCGGTTTTAAGGGCCTAAAGGATTTTGAGCAAGTCCGTTCAGCGTCGGAGTGCGCAGGAGCAGGAGAGCTGGGTGCCACCAGGGTGGCGGTTTTGCCAAGCAGAAGAACCATGGGGGTGGGCAGTAAGGGTGCTTGCAGGGAAGAGAGCGGGATGTGGCACGGCAGCCAGGTGGGGGGAGGAGAGGATGAGCAGCAGTGAGAGAGGCAAGATCACACCAATCAGTAGGTCCCAGGTCAGAGGGGCCCCAAAGCTCTGCCAGCAATGCAAGTGAGGAAGCACGTGGCCAGTCAGCCCCCACGTCCCCAGGGAGCTGGGCGTGCACCTGCTCCCACTGGTGCTCCTGAGACCGCTTGCTAGGGCCTTGGGCCTTCTGGTCGGCCTGGAGTCCTCGTCACATGTACCCCCGGTCCCCAACCTTGATGCTTCCGCCTGACTCACCACACCCCCACGCAGAAAGAAGTTGTACTCATCCATATTGAGCTTGCCGGAGGTCTCTAGGATTTTGGCGCACATCTGGAAACTGAACAGTAGCTTATGGCGCTCAAACAGTGTGCGGCAGGTGTACCTGTGAGATGGGCGAGGAGGGTGAAGGATGTGGGAAACACAACGTGAACACTTGCTGCGCAAACATCATGCAAATGCAGGCTTGCAGGGCCGCGGGGCAGGGCCATTTGCAGAAAGACTGGTGAGCAAACCCTGGTGCCCGATCTGAGGAGGAGGGTTGGGAGAGGAAAGGTCAGGGACAACTTCCGATTTCTGGCCTGGCTGACTGGGAGGTGGGTGTTGGTGCCACTCGGGGTTGTGGGGAGGCCCCTGAAGGAAAGGGGGAGGTGAGGGGTTTGGTGTGAAATGCGCTGAACCTGATAGGCCTAGGGGCCATTCATGTGGAGAGGTCAAGTTCACCACTGCCCAGAGGTGGTCCCCAGACCACCAGTAGCTGTAGCGCCCCCTGGGACCTGGCTACAGATGCACAACTTCAGGCGGGCCCCAGGCTGAATCTGAATCTGGATCTTACCAAGATTCCTAGAACTTCCAGGGCACTGCCCCTCAAGAAGCGCAGAGACAGTGGACACTTGTAGGTACAAGTGTAGGGCTCAGGGACAGCTGATGGCTGGGCCCAGGGGTCCGGCTAGAGCCCCAGGGGGACCCGCTGCCTAGGGAAGGTGTAGGGAGAGGGGAGCAGGGGACTGGGGGTGGTGGCCGCAGCTGGGACAGCACCAATGTGGGAGGGCAAGAGGGGCAGCGGCCACGCAGACGCAGTGTGGTGCGCTGACCTGTACACTGCATAGGTGTGGTACTCGTTCAGGTAGTCGATGCGGTCCTCCAGCTTGTTGCTGCGGTGGCTCTTGTCGATGCTGAGGATGAAGAGGCCAATGTAGGCGTCCAGCGAGAACTGGTACATGGGGTCGATTCGGCCCATGTCGTTGAGCACGAAGAACAGCACTGAGGCCCGCTGGGCACAGGGACGGTAAGCCTGCAGAGGGGGGGAGTCAGGGTGCAGGGCCATGGGGCGGGGTGGGGGTTGGCCATGGGGATGACCCCCCACAGAGGCAGGATCCCCCCTCCCTCCTCCGCAGCTCACCTCGCGGGCCATGTCGATGTTGATCTCTGTGGTCTCACTGGTCTCCAGCTGCTCCGTCACCTCGGTGGCTGTCATCTTGGAGGTCCGAAGGGTGTTCACCAGCTGCACATCATCGAGCAGGGAGCCCGTGGCCTCGTTCAGCAGCCTGCAAGGAGCCCCGCAGGTGCATAGAGCCAGAGATCAGGACACGGGTGCGGGCAGGCCTTCCTCCACTGCAGGGCCTGCGAGGAGGCCAGTGGTGGGTCGGGGGTGATGGGGGTGGGGGCAAGCTCTCACCGAAGGATCTCGTCTTCCAGCTCCTTGAGCTTCCTCTTGCCAGCAGCAATATTGATGACGAGTGAGTCCTTCTGCTCTTCCAGCTCCGGCCGCTCCTTCCGGACCACAATACCCAGCAGTTGAGCCTCCAGGCCCTGGGAGTGCCAGGATGTATGCTGAGAGCTGAGACTCTCATTCTGGTAACCTCACCCTTGTCGCCCCACACATCTCCCAAGCACTCATCCCCTGCGGCCTGATGCCATGGGCCTCCTTCTCCATCCCTCTACAGTGCCTCCTGCTTCACTCAGTTGAGTCCTGCCACTGCCCCCCCCCCTCCCGCCACTTACCTGCTCTTTAACAGCAAAGTTGACAATGGTGGTCTTGGCAGAGGTCTCCGGGCTGTAGTGGGGGTTGGAGAGCTTGGTGGTGATGTAGAACCGGAAATTTGTATTGTACTCCACCTCCTTGTCGCCAATACGCATCAGCAGCCGCCCACCTGTAGCCACGGGGGGTCAAGTGGGTCAAGGGTGAGGACCCACTATGACAGTTGTGGGCTGGCCCATCTCCCCACTCCAGTGACCACCCCCACACCCCCCCACCCCTGCCCTCAGCAGCCTCAGCCCAGGGCTAACCGATTCGGGCAACAGATTTGTGGAGCACAGGGTTGAGTGTGGGATCCAGATACTCCTGCACATTCTGGAGCAGCACAGGGTATCCAAACTGGATGGCCTTTTCTAGAACCTGAAGGTAGTCCCTCATCTGTAGGTCAATGATCTGGAGACCCTGGAGAGCAGAGGGGACAGTGGGAGAGCCACTGAGAGACCAAGGGGGAACAGTCTCAGGGGGCAGGGCCTCGGGAAGAGAAAGGGTTGGAGAGCAGCCCCCACCCCCAGCTTTGCACCTGGTTCCCTTCCATGTTCTTGATCCACTTCAGGGCCTGGGCCTGGGGGTCAATCATCAGTGCCCACCTGCAGGAGGACGGCCCTTCAGAGGACAGGGTCTGCCCTCATCCCCCTCCCATCATCTCCCCTCACCCCCCCTCCTATCACCACCCCAACCCCTGCCCCCAGGAGCATCCTAACCTGTTGCCACGGGTGACGATGATGCCATTCTCGGTGGAAAAGGCATCCGAGGGTAGCCCTTGGATGTTCCAGTCTCGAACTTTGGTAGGATTGGACAGGAAGTTATCAAAGGTGAAGCGAGGGGAGCAAGGGACCTGAAGCTCTGAGATCTGGGTGAGGAAATGGCCCACATGTCAGCCTGGCGACCTGAGCCTGGTGCCCTGGCCCCTGCCGGGGATCCCGAGCCCTGCCCGAGCCCTGCCTCACCTTCCTCATCCAGATCTGGTTAACTATCTCGTCCCGGTAGTTGGTCAGGAAGGGGCCCATGTAGGACAGGAAGGCAGCGGCCAAGAGACAGTCACCCACCAGGTAGCCCAGATCCTTCTCCAGGCCCTAGGGGGCAGCAGGGGGGAGTAAGCCCTGCAGGCTTCCTCCTCAAGACACTGTCTAGATCAAAGAGGTGCCTCCCCTGTCCTGAACCTTTGGCCCTGAGGGCTCTAAACTGATTCTAATAACTTTTGAGTCGTTCCCCCACACACACACCTGGTCTTTAACAGCAGTTCTGTTTACACTGTGGTGATAAGGCCTAACCCTTTCCCAAAGCCAGGAACTCAGTAAAGGCAGAGACAAGATGCCCCAGGACTGTTCCTACCAGGTGGGCCGGCCACAGAGAGGGCCCTGTTGTGTGACCCCCTAAAGTGCACAAAGGTCTTTCCTTCTACTCTTCTCCTGAAATAGGGGGGAGAACTCCCACCCCGCATTCGGACGTCCCTGCACCCATCCCCAGATGTCCCCTTGTCCCTTGACTGTCCCTCAGCCAGAAATGGGTGGAACTCTGGGAACTGGTGGGCGCGGGGAGGGGGTGTGGAGGGCGGGCGGTTGGTGGCGCTGAAGTCACCTGCACGGTCTCCTCCCAGCGCGCCTTCTCGCCAGCCAGCCCGGACACCAGCAGCCCAGCGCGCTCCAGCTTCACCTCCATCTCCTCGGACCTCTTGCGAAGCTCCTCTTTCTGTGCCAGCTTCTCATCATACTGTTTCTTCAGCATCTCCAGTTTCTCGGCCACCTGGGAGGGACCAGAGCACGAGGGTCGAACACAGCACTGGCCGCCCAACGGCTCTGGGTTCGAATCGCCTGTCTGCCATTTTGTGGCTGTGTGGCCTCGGGGTGAACTGATTTCTTTGCGCCCCGGGTTCCAGGCATGCAGAATACAGATACGAACACCTGCCCTCTAAGGCTGTTGTATACAGAAAACGAGATAAAGCATGCATGATGAAAAGAATTTTCTTTCCCTTCCCTCTGCCACGGTTTCCTTAGGCCATGAAACCGCTTGTGGTGAAACCCAAGACTGGGCTGCAGGCGGACCTCTTGTGGCAGAATAAGCCACGCGAGATATGATGGCAGGAGAGGGTCAGATGGCACAAAACACCTGCCTGTCTACGCAGGTGTTTTGTGGCAGGACCTGGAGAAAGAAAAATCTAGAAATGGTCCCAGGAACTGTTGGGAGAGAGGGTGAGGGGCTCTGTTCCAGAGAAAGGCCCAGGTCCAAGGACCCACATAGGGATGGGGACCTGGGAGGAGCTTTCCCTACTAGAGAAGACTCCAAGGGGCACCTGGGGGGCTCAGTGGGTGAGCACCTGCCTTCGGCTCAGGTTGTGACCTCAGGGTTCTGGGATCTAATCCCACATCGGGTTCCCCACAAGGAGCCTGCTTCTCCTGTGTCTCTGCCTGTCTCTGTGTGTCTCTCATGAATAAGTAAATAAAATCTTTAAAAAGAAAAAAAAGAAGAGCTCCTGTGGACTCATTGCCACCTGCAGGCTCTGCTGAGCTTGGCACCTGTCACTCAGATCTAAAGTACAAGCCTGATGAGCTTCTTCCAGGATGTGGACGTGTGCCCAACTAGCCAACACAGTACTCGCCGTGTCCCCCCCCCGCCCCCACTTTCACGAAGCGCACAGGTCTGGCGTGGCTGTAAGCACCTGGCACACAGTGCACACAGGACAGACATTTGTTCCCTTCCTGCTGCCCACCCCCCCCACCCCCCGCCGGGACAGGCAGCCTGCAACAGTGCGGAGCTTACACTCTTGCCCTGCTTCACAGACAGGCCTCGTCGGGTGGTTGGAAGGAGAGTGCAGTCCTGGCACAGAGCACTTAAGCGGTACCTGGGCCGGAGGGAAATGGGACACCCGACTCCCCAGGATGTCGTCCTTCAAGCCGAGTGGAGGTTCCAAACGTCACCTTCGGATGACCGCTTCTCTAGGTGGGGCCTCAGTGGCCATCCATAAGACAGCAGTAACATCTACAGAACCACGGGGTGAGGCCTGAGGGTCTGGAGGTTTTGAAAGGGGTGCCCTGGCCCCTGCCCTGCATGGTAGGCATCACCCCCAGGCGAAGCCACACATCCTGTGGTCTGTGCTGTGTGCCACCTGTCATCGGTTCACATGAACGCCTCCCTGCGCTGGGTCCACGCTCATCAGCAACGCTGATTATAATTGGGCTTCCCATGGAGATGTCTGTGGGGAGGCAGGCAGCCCACGACCGTTCTGTGTTTCACTACTCATTTCGCATGTGCTGTCGTCTTCACGGTTTCTATTTTTTATATGAGAAATCTGTGCAGAAGGTTAAAGACCTAAATGATACGATGGAAGGGTCATAATGACAAGCAGGAGTCCTCTGGCTGCCTCCTGGTCCTGCCTTTCCGTGGCAAATTCTTTTTTAAGCATTTCTCTTCTTATGTCTTCTGGCAGCTGCCTCTGTATCTTTGAATATTATACTTAGGCTAGTTTTTTTTTTTTTTCTTTTCTTCTTTTAAGTAACCTCCACCTCCATCACAGAGCCCAATGCAAGGCTCGGACTCACAACCCTGAGATCAAGACCTGAGCTGAGATCAAGAGTCGGTCTTTTAAAAAAAAAAAAAAAAAAAAAAGAGTCGGTCTTTTAACTGAGGGAGCCACCCAGGTGCCCCCTTAGGCTACAAATACATATGTATGTATTTTATTATGCATTACATAAAATATATGTATTTTATTAAATATTAATATACATTACATATGTATATACACACAAATCTGCAGTTTTAAAATTGTTGTTTTAATCTTTTTAATTAAAAAATTATGGGATTCCTGGGTGGCTTAGCGGTTTAGCGCCACCTTCAGCCCAGGTCCTGACCCCGGAGTCCTGGGATCAAGTCCCACATCAGGCTCCCTGCATGGAGCCTGCTTCTCCCTCTGCCTGTGTACTCTGCCTCTCTCTCTCTCATGAATAGATAAATAAAAATAAAAATCTTTAAAAAAACAAACAAAAAATTATGAAAAGTCTCGAACCTAAGTAAAAGAATCCTATGATAAACACCTCTAGGCCCGTCACATTTTTTTTTTTTTTTATTCATGAGAGACACAGACACAGAGAGAGAGAGAGAGAGAGAGAGAGAGATGCAGAGAGAGGCAGAGGGAGAAGCAGGCTCCCTGCAGGGAGCCTGATGTGGGACTTGATCCTGGGACTCCAGGATCATGCCCTGGGCCGAAGGCAGGCGCTAAATCGCTGAGCCACCCAGGGATCCCCGCCTGTCACATTTAACAGTTGTTCACATGTTGCTATTTTTAATCTCATTGCCTTGGGTTTGGCCAAAGTATCTCAAAGGAAGTTACAAACTCATGAAATTCCCAGCCTCAAGACTTCATGATGCTTCCCGAGAACAAAACCATGACATTTGCCACATGACCATGACCATAACCCCATTATTACACCTAACCACAACTTTGTCTTTCTTTTTTTCTTTTTTAATAATTTCCCTCTTTTATATGTCTTTTCATAAAGAGTGAATCCACATCAAAAGGAAGGAAGCGTACACACGGTGAGGCATCCGGCTTCCTCCCAGTCCTGGGCTGCCCCCCACCCCCACCCCCCTTGCTGGCTGCTGGCTCCAGAAGCTTTCCAAACAGAACCCGCCAAGAATAAATACAAGCTCCGTGAAGGCAGAGCCTTGCTCGCCTGCTCAGTCCTCACACATAGAAGAGTGCCTGGCGCTCAGGAAGCGCTTCATGCCTGCGTGGATTTTTTTCCATGAAGTTAAATGCTGGCACATTACTAGTCGTTTACTATTTTTTTCCCTGTCTCCAAGTCGGTGCTCGTCAAGCTGCCTCATTCTCTTTAGCAGCTGCAAAAAGAATCTTGTGAATGACTGAACCATAATTTATATAACAAGTCTCTTTCTGATAGACATGTGTGTCTTTCCCACATTTTCTATTATTAACAATGCTGGGACGGATGTCCTTGTACGTGCGCAAGCACATCTTGACACTGCTGTTTCTTTTTCGTTTACGTGGTGAATAAGTCGCTCAAAAATTCAGAAGGCATGAGCGCCTGGACAGCGTCCCAACCCTGCCCTCCATCCGCCCTGCTCCCTCCTCCAGGTAGCCAGTGTGACCAGCTTCTTGAATATTCCTCCAGAGGCATCTTGTGGACACACAAGTACATTCCACACGGCTGTTTCCTGATTTCTCCATTCGAAACTATTTTTATTACGTCGATGCTATGATGGAGGCAGGTGTCACCCCTGACCCTCCACACCGCCACCTGTTTCTCCCTGATCCTACTAGGTTTTTGTTTTGTTTTTTTAAGATTTCACTCTTTATGTATTTATTTGACAGAGAGGAGGAGGGTCAGAGGGAGAGGGAGGGAGCAGGGAGCCCGATGCAGGGATCGATCCCAGGACCCTGAGATCATGACCTGAGCTGAAGGCAGATGCTCAACCGACTGAGCCACCCAGGCGCCCCCACTCTTTATTTTGTTTGTTTTTTAAAAGATTTTATTTATTGGGCAGCCCCGGTGGTGCAGCGGTTTGGCGCCGCCTGCAGCCTGGGGTATGATCCTGGAGCCCCGGGATCGAGTCCCACATCAGGCTCCCTGAATGGAGCCTGCTTCTCCCTCTGCCTCTCTCTCTCTCTGTCTCTATGAATAAATAAATAAAATCTTAAAAACAAAGATTTTATTTATTTATTCATGAGAGAGACAGAGACACAGGCGGAAGGAGAAGCAGGCTCCCTGCAGAGAGCCCAATGCGGGGACTCCTTCCCCGGACTCCAGGATCACACCCTGGGCTGAAGGCAGGCGCTAAACCACTGAGCCACCCAGGGATCCCCCCACTCTTTATTTTGTAAAGTACTCTACACCCAATGTGGGGCTCTAACCCACAACCTTGAGATCAAGAGTTGCACACCCCTCTCCTACCAGTTTTAATGCTTCTACTGTTGTTACCTTTGTAACGCTGAAGAACATCTTCAAACCCTGTTTTACCTTATCTACTACAGAAGCATTGCCCAGTCTCCCCTGTTCCCCCACCTTTTTGGTCATCTTTTTATTTTTACATGGTCGAGATTGATAACAATGTTCCCACTCAGAAGTCACCGTCTTCTCTAGGTCAACCGTAGTGGCCCAATGCCACGAAGAGCCCCAAACGTGCCTGTGACCAGGGTTGCTGTTGCATGCACCTGGTGACTGGCTGAGCCACCTGCAGGTCACTGCACACGCCGTGCTGATTGTGAAGTATTTTCCTATTGAATTTCCTTGTGGGAATTCTTATCGGTTGGATCGGGTCTCGGGTCTCGTAGCTCTCTTGCAGGGTTGAGTTTGTTGTGGCTTTTCATATTCCTTGACCCTGTCTTTCCACCCTTCTACTGACTATCAGATGTTGATTGTTTTTAATTTTCCCGGAATTCTTTCTTTTTCTCTGTTGGTGATTTTTCTCTTACCGTCCTCTTTTTTTTCTTTTAAGATTTTATTTATTCATGAGAGACAGAGAGAGAGAGGCAGAGACAGGCAGAGGGAGAAGCAGGCTCCCTGCAGGGAGCCCGATGCAGGACTTGATCCCAGGACCCCGGGGTCACAACCTGAGCTGAAGGCAGACACTCAACTGCTGAGACACCCAGGGCCCCTCTTACCATCCTCATTCTGCTTTCTGGGTGTAATTTCTTCCTTAATTACCCTCTGATGATACCAATTTTTACCTTCAGTTTGCTTAAGTGCTTCTCCATAACCTGAATGATCTCCGGGTTTATTTTTTCTTCTGGAGCCATGCTTTGCTACAATTCCTAATCGTGGCCATGCCCTTGTATGCTGGAAGACTTCTCCAGAGCTTCACACACTCCTTCTCCGGGGGACGTGTGTGGCTGATCTGAGTGGTGAAATCAGGGAAAATAAGCTAGAATGCTCAGCCAAGCTCAGCCCCTTTCCACTCTGGCCCCCAGCATTGCCCAAGACCAGGAATGTGTGTCTGATGCCCAGGTCGTGTCTAGCGAGGCCACTCACAAACCGTGTCAGCCACGTCCTCCCACATGGTCTCTACAGGGGATCTTCTGGCCAAACCCCTTTTGGTTTATTTTCCAGTGTGTTTAGAATCCCAGGAGTAGAAGGCAGCTGCTCAGCTTGCTCAGATTCCTCGAGAGTATGTGTGCAGACTCGGAAACCCACTGAGAGGTTTTGGGCGGATGCAGGGGCAGCATGTCACGCGCACACTTTGGGATGTGGATGCAGACGATTTGTACGGGCTCATATTAGGCCGGGTGGGTTTTTGCACCGGTACAGTTGGCTTCTTTTTTTCAAAGATTTTTTTTTTTTTTAATTTATGAGAAACACAGAGAGATAGAGAGGCAGAGTCACAGGCAGGCTCCATGCAAGGAGCCCGACGCAGGACTCGATTCCGGGTCTTCAGGATCACGCCCCGGGGCTGAAGATGGCGCTAAACTGCTGAGCCACCAGGGCTGCCCCGGTTGGCTTCTAACAGCTGTCGCAGGGTGGTAGGGGGGTACGAGGAAAGCCGTCGCCTCAATATTCTGACCTTGGCAGATGACGGTGGCTTTGTCCATGGGTGGGTGGTGGCTGTTTTTGGAGAAGCACGACTGTCCCACTGTGAGCAGTGAGAACCCGTCAAAGGAAAGATGTGGGCTGCAGAGGTGGGTGGCCTCCCGATGAAGGCTGCCATGGCTACGGCACAGAAGCCACCTGCCCCGAGTGGCTCGCAGTGGGGGCGGGGTATGGAGGCTCGAAGACAGCGAGGACAACATAGGACGTGTGTGGTTTTCCAACAGTAAGATGATGTGATCTGTGTGCGCTACGGGTTCTAGCTTTCAGTGGTGATTGCCAGGCCTGCGTGGCGCTAGGCCAGCTGTGTCGCTCTTCAATTTCTTTGCGTTCAGGGCTAAGGAGGCAATCGTGGCAGATGGATCTGAGTCCACGTGGTCTGTCCACAGGCTTGTGGGCCACCAGGATTCCGTTTGGGCTAAGATTCCAGGAGACGCAGGTAGGGTAGGCAGCAGGTGGGTCTTACCTATGCCTGGAACACTTGGGGCACTCAGATGAGGAGGAAGGCTGTGCCCTGAGATGCAGATGGCAGAGGACCGGTGCCCTGCAAGGCATGGAGAACATCTTCATGCCACTCGATTCTATGCTTTCTGATGGGCGATGGTGGATCTGCAGGGGTAAATCTTGTATTTTAACCATGATAACTGCCATCTCCAAAAAGTACATACAGACGTATGGATTTCCAGCCTGCCCTCGATGCAGCAAATGCCTTTTGGTTGGATGACATCTCATATTAATGTCTTGTGGGAGGCTCCCCCAGTTTAAGTTCACAGGTCACGGTATCCTGATAACTGACACACTGGTGGAGCTAAAAGCAGGATTTTCTTCATGAATCCTCCCTCCGGCAAACACCGCTGAATTTTTACTGTGGTCTCTGGGGCAACAAGAACGGCTGGTTCTCAGGAACATAATTTTATCTGGAAGTCATGTATGCCTTATTAACTCCTCCAATTTTTTTTTTTTTTTCAAATGCTGCTCACAAGAGACTTGATTTGGAACCGCTGCAGCCTCTGCGGCCCTGCAGGCATGTCGCCCGGTTCCAGCGCGTGACAGCCCTGGCCGAGGCTGAAAGAAATGGGCTCTCCTCCCCATGCTAGGAACCCCTCGGCTGAGACTGAGCAGAAGAAACTGGATGGTTTGGGGACTTTAACTTGACAGTGTTGGATTCTAGATTTTTAACTCTCAAAAGCAAGATAATTTGATTTCAAATTTTAATTGGTTTGGACTCTAGTTCACATGAGGATGGGATCTTTGAAATGTAGTGTCATTCTCCCCGCCCCCCAGAGTTATATTCAAATGTGTGGACTTTCTATGGATTATTCATACTATTACAGCATTTACCGCTGCCACACAGTCTCCCTGCACAGCCTGTGACACGCTGGGTTGGGTGGGGTGACCAGACGTAACTGGGATGGGCAAGGGGAGAGAAGGCCAGCATTCAGCCCTGGGTATACAGTAGCTGTCTTGAGGTCGATGAGGAATCTGCTCAGATCCATTTCAGAGCCTTTTGGGGCAATACTAAGCCAGTGGTTTGTAACCCCGGCTGGGGGAAAAGAGGTTTTCAGGGTTCCCAAGCAAGGGAGTCAAGGTTAAGACTATGTACTCAAGATCTGAATCGATAAGCCATATAGCTGAGGTCGGGCCCTCTTTGCAGACCTCTGGGTCCTAGAGCTAGGGCCGGGCCCTCCTACCGTGGCTGGCTCTGACAGGCTTTCAAAATGCTGATTTCTGGGCTCTTGCCAAGTTGTGCCCTAGCCTGTCTGGGGTGGGGCCTCAGCACCGTGTCCGCATGGGTGAGGGCAGGCAGGCCGGACATGTGGCTCTTGCACTTCAGAGCCTGTCCAGGAATGGAAGGGAAATCTGGGGTCCTTGTCTGCTTCCTCTTATCAGTTAAGGGCTCTCAAGGGACCTGACACTGGGCACCCTACGAATGCTTGACTGCTCGTCCAGTGCCTGATGTTGGCTGGTGACCCTGCAGGCCCCACTTTTCACATGTCAAGAGAACACTTCCTAATTATTCATCCTAGGATATGAATCATCCAGGGGTGAGAAACCTTTCCAAATAAATCTCCATCTCTGTGATTATTCACTTTCATTAGAGAGAGGAAAGGAGTGGCTGCTCTGAGAGGGGCTGGAAGGTGACACTGCCATGGGGAAGGGCGGGGAAGAGGGTGGGGAGGAGCAAGTGCAGGCAGGAGCAGCTTGCCCAGTCTGGGCGGCTCTGCCCCAACGAATCAGAATGGAAAGAGGCCCCACGGGCAGCTGCCCCTCTGACAGCAACTTCTGTCCGAAGCGGGGAGAGTGGGGCCTGGGGCCAGGAAGCCTGGGCTCTAGCCCCGCTCCAAACCTGAAAGTCACTTTGTTTCACTAAACCTTGGGGAGGTCCTCATCCCATTCCAGGGGGTTAGACCTACATGATCTTCATTGGTGGTTTCTGGTGAAACATTCTGAAATGGTAGGACCAGCTTTGGATCCATAAAAACTTGGAACTGTGCTGTGGTTAAAGCTAGCGTCAACAAAGTTTGAGGACCCACAAAGATCCAAAGCTTGGAAACGATGAATATCTCCATCAGAAAGGGCAACGGAGGAGCAAATGCACCCTCCTGCAGGGTAAGAGGGAAGTGCAAGCACATGTGCCCACACAGAAGGAGCTTCCATGCACAAGACGGGAAGGCCTAGAAGCTGCGTGTATAATGTGGAAAAAATGACAAAAATGTGCTTATGTAAGCATGGAACAGCACCAGACGGATAAACACGGAGTTGTAAGGAGGCTGCTTTCCAGGAAGGGGAGCTGAAGGCGTGAGGGAGGCTCCTCGCTTGATTCTCTATATACCTTTGGAAGTTCACAGCACGTGGATATTAAATCCTCTTGAATCAGGGTAGGAGGCATACAGAGAGAGGGGAAGAACTCTAAGCTCTTGACACTATCATTCTGCGTTCTGTCTCGTGGGAGGAGCTCGGCCCCGTGTCTCCTAGGAAGGCACCTGGGAGTTTGGCCTGCGCCACAGGGCTGTTCCCTCTCCCTGCAGCCAGCCAGGCACACCCCCACTGCTCTGGGCCTCCACTACCATGCTTCACTCCTGCCTGGTCCCCCATGTCAGCTACTCTATCTCCAGGCCCACCTCCCCAGGCCACAAGAGCTTGCCAGGCCAGGGGTCAGTGTCTGGAGGGGCTCCCCCGGGGCAGTGCCTTTGCAACCCACTGCCAGGGACTCTGTTCTCTGAGCCAGGGCAGCCCGTCCCAGAGGGCACAGGGTGGGGGGTGCACGGGACAGTGAGGCAGAGGTGGCCGTGAAGCTCCCCAGAAATCGGGGAGGGGCCGCTGTGGAAGGGACGGGCTGAGGCTCACCTCCCGCAGCTTCTCCTGGGCCTCGGCCAGCGCTGCCTGCTTCTCCTGCAGCTGTGCCAAGGCGGCATTCATCCGGATCCGCTTGGGCTCCACCACGCGGTATAGGCGCCCGTACAGCTGCGGGTGGACAGCCAGGCTGTGGTGGCTGCCTCCCCACTACCCCGCCCTAGGCCTCCCACAGCATCTCCCCCCACCTTCCACTGCCCGGGGGCTGCCCGCTCACCTCCATGGCCCGCACCCACATGCACAGGGACTTGGCGGCCAGCGACACCCGGCCGATGATGTCAGGCTGGAAGTCGGGCTGGGCGCAGTAGGCCCCAATCTTCTTCAGAACCTTATCTGAGATATTGTCTTTATCAAAGTGGATCAGGGACTTGATGAAGTTCTGCTCCCCTGGGGGGTGAAAAAGGGGGGTCTCAGCCTGAGCGCCTAGCAATTCCCAGGCGTGGCTGCCAAGGCCGGAATGTCTGACTTCATCCCGACATCCCCCCGAACCCCCAACCTTGCTCCATCCCTGAAGCCTCCAAGCTGCCAGGACCTTCACCAATCTCCCTAGCTCCATCTGCCACCACTTTCCTTGGACACTCTCAGCTAAACCCCCCACCCGTCCCAATATGCACACACGTGCACACACACGTGCACACGTGCACCATCATTTCTACATGCACACACTGACATTTTAGGGCAGGGCTCACCACCAATGGCTTGCAGGCTTCATTCTACCAACACTCTGGTTTCACATTTTCTGATTCTCGTCCCTTGGGGGCCCCCAAAGGCATTGCTGTCTTTGGATTCTGACATGTGTTCCTAAATCTTTATAAAAATTTCTTTTTTTTTCTTTTTTTTTTACATAAAGATGAGTTGTTTTCTGTTACTTATGACCAAAGAATCTTAACTGCTAGAAGTCTCCTCCTTTGTACCAGGCTCTATCTGCTCTTGCGGGTCAGAGGGACGCCTCACTGGTCTCTGACGCACAGCAGATGATTTAGGAAGCGTGTGGTGAACTGGTGTGGGTCCTGCCGTGGCTCTCTAGCTTACCTAGCTGCCTCTTGGCCTCTGCCCAAGTGGGCTCGTTGCCACGGAGAATCATGACTGCCTGCATCACGATTTCCACTTGGGCGGGGGGCCGTCCATAAGACTTGATCTCCCCTATATCCTTCTTGTTCAGGGACTCCAGGGCCTGGGCAGAGGGACTCACTTAGGGAGTAGGGCCAGAGACGACTCAGGTGGCAGGACAGGTCCCAGCTGAGGCCTGCCCACCTCTTCCCACTTCCCCTGGGACTTGGAGGGCGAAGAAGACTGGTCCCATTCCCTCCCCTGGCCTTCCTGCTCTGATACCCGCATGGCTTCCTCCAGGGCTGGCAAAGCCTCTTCTAGATCCTTCTGGGCATTGTCAGCCAGGGTCTGGCACTTGACTTCCTCGATCGCAATCTTCTCACTATTGGCTGTGACCGCCTAGGGACAAAGAGGACAGGGTTTCGTCTTCACTTCAGGCAAAGGTGGGAGCCAGTGTTCGTGGCAGTGATGAAAATGAGGAAAGGCATGAGGACAGTCACTGGGCAACTGGGAAGCCCCTGCCGTGGGTGCTGGTAGTGGTAGGGTGGGGAGTGTGGTGGGGGGGCAGGGCCAGGGCACGGGGCTCCCCACCTTCTGCTGCTCATCTGCTTCTCGCTTCTGCTGCACGATGATGACCAGGTACTCCTCACACTGCTTCTGGAACTCAGCCACCTTTTTCTTGGCATCCTCCAGCTCCAGGGACATCACTTCGACCTTCTCTCTGGTTTCATCGATCTTAAACAGTCCCGTCCGCAGCTTGTTTGCCTGGTCCAGCAGCTCCTGCCGCTTCTCCCCCAGCAACCTGGGGTGCGGAGGAGAGGGCACTGGGGATGCTGGGCCCCCAGAATGAGGAGCGCCCCGGATGGGTCCCCATCTCCCTTTCTTTTGCCACCACTGCCACCACCACCATCGGGTCTTTATCATTTCCTGCCTGAATCACTGCTAATAGCTTCCCAGCTGGTCTCCCTGCTTCCAGACTCTCATCCCTCTGGTTTATTCTACGTGCCGCCCGCTGTCAAAGCAGTCTGTTAGATGCTGTTGTCCTCACACCCGCTCCCTCTGTGAGGTGCTCCCCACTGCTCCCCGCTTGCAGTAAGCAGGGGCTGCAGCAAACCAGCAAACACAAGCCTGTCCCCAGGGGATGGCCACCCCTCATCTCCACCCCGTTTTTCCCACATGGAAAGGAACGCGGGCTTGGTGTTGACCCAATTTCTGATTTTTAAAGAAAAGCTGGAAATCTGGATTTTTCTAAGCCTCCCATGTTGTTAAATGCTAGCAACTTATTCAAAAAGTTTTCAACACTGTACAGGCCAAAAAAAAAACCATCTATGCAGGATTATTTTCTGGATGAAGTGAGAAAATGTGCGCGAAGGGCTCAGCACAGTGACTGGCAACTGGCCACCTCGGTGCCCAGGGAAGGCAAAGGGCTTTATTTTGCAAACTGTGGGACTGCCAGTGCCTGGAATAGTGCACGGCATGTAACAGCTGCTCAGAAAGTATGTTAAGCGGATAAGCAGATGATCATCATTTTTACAAAAGGCTCTTTCTTCACTTTGATGGAAATACTGAACCCAATAAACTAGGTGGGTTTCTTTTTACATCTGTCTTATATCTTTGAAAGCAAATTATTGCTGTGTCATGCACATGAAAAGACACTTGATTCAGCTTAAAAAATGAATATATGATTCTCAAGAGCAGTGCCAAGCTTAGAAGACATGAAAGGCGGAGGGGAGAGGACTGGTCTCTGTCTTATTGGGCGGATATGGCACTGGCCGTTGTGTGGTGCTTGGAGAAAGAAACGTCATGGCAGAGAATGAGGACAGAGCAGAGAGGGTGTAGAGAGGAGTGCTGGCCTGAGGGCCCTAGAGAAGGCCATGGGCCTAGGTGGCACCCTGGCTCTCATTAACTCCTCTGATGGAATGAGACACCCATATCTGGGCCTCTCCACCTGGGTGCCTGGGTCCTCGAGCCCCTGGGTCCCCCGCCCCCTGGGCTGGCTCCAGATATTTCCCATCCCATCATTCCAGCAAGTTCCCTGGGCCTCCCTGTCCTCCACTCCCCTTCCTACTTCTTGTATCCAGATACGAGCTCTAGGTAGTTGGTGGGTGTGACGTAGTTGTGTCTCCGAAGCTCCAGCAGCATCTTTTGAGAGTACTGTGCCACTGACCAGTGCATGGTGACGAAGATCTTGGCCACCTTCTTATGGATCTGAGGCCCGAGGAAAGGATGGGGGATGGACAAGGAGTGAAGGCCAATGAAAACCGGATGTGGGAGGGGGGCCAGGGCTGGGTGCAAGGCAGGGAGGGCTCACGTTCTCCTGCGTCCCCAGGTCCACTCCCACAAGGTACTTCTCAGCCACCTCCAGCAGGGCCTCACGGGGCCACTCTGAGAACCAGTTGATGGTTGTGCAGTTCACCAAGGCCGGATACTGGCGGATCCAGTTCCTGGGGAGGGGTTTTGAGAGGCAGTTAAGCCCCTCTGGGGAGGCAGCCTCCTCTCTTGGCCTCTTCACAGGTCCATCCACTTTTCAGGAGCCTCAGGGTCCCATCCCTGTGTCCTGATCCCGTTCCCCCTCAGAGCTAGCTCAGTGTGGGATTTAGGAACAGGTTCTGGCTCTAGCTGGGGATCTTGGGCAGGTGTGCTAACCCTTAGAACATCAGTTTCCTCATCTCTAAAATGGGAGTAACAGGAGGAGCCTGGGGGGGCTCAGTCGACTGAGCATCTGACTCTTGAGTTCAGCTCAGGTCACGATCTTGGGTCGTGGGACTGAGCCCTGCATTGGGCTCTGCGCTCAGCGTGGAGTCTGCTGGAGATTCTCTCCCTCTGCCCCCCACACTTGCTTGCTCTTTTGCTCTCTCTCTCTAAAGAATAAATAAATAAAATCTTTTTAAAAATAAAATAAAATGGGAATAAGAGGAATACTAACCTGGGTTGTTACTGGATTCAATGAGGTGACACATATAAAATAGTGCAGCACCCAGTGTGCAATAAATACACCACGTACCACAAACATAAAAACACAACATGGGATCCCAAATTGCCTTTCCCTACAATTCTGTTTCCCTCCTCCTTTCTGCTGCCCTTAAAAATTGAGTCACACCAAAAATGGATCAACAGAACATGGTACATACATATAATGGACTATTATTCAGTCTTACAACAGGAAATTTTGAGGCTTTGTGGCATGCTACAACAAGGAAGAACCTTGAGGACACAATGCTGAGTGAGCTAAGCCAGATGCAAAGACAACTACTATATGATTCCACTTACATGAGCTATCTAGAGGAGTCACTTGAAGAAAAAGAAAGGGGCTGGTGGTTGCCAGGGGCCGGGGTGGGGGTGGGGGGTGGCGTGGAGGAAATGAGGAATTATTCAATGGATATAGAGTTTCAATTTTGCAAGATGAGAAAGTTCTAGAAATAGAAATCTGTTGCACAATGATGTGAATATGCTTAACAACACTGAGCTATATGCTTGCAAAATGGTTACGGATGGTAAATTTTATGTTCTTTTGTTTTTGCAAAATCACAATTAAAAATTTAAAAACAAAACACAAAGCAGCAGCAACAAGGTAATCTAGTCATTGGAAAAGGGAGTGGACACCTCCTCTGTAAGCAGCAGGAGCTCTGGAAAGAAGGGGAGGTCTGGGGAGAGGAGCTGGGCCATCCAGGGCAGGAGAGCCCGGATCATGTGAGAGACTCACTCGTGGAAGGCAGGGCCACCCCCCCAGAAGAGTGGGGGGCCAGGACAGGGGGAGGGAGAAGCTGTCACCAGAGTCACCTGAAGGGGTCGCCCACAGGGCTGAGGCAGAGCACGATGTGCAGATTGTTCCGCACACGCTCAATGAGGTAGGTGAAGAGGCTGTCCGAGGACTGGGACACCTGGTCGGCCTTGGCCTGCTCTGCGATAAGCATCTGGATCTGCACCAAAGCCACACGCACACTCACAGGGCTGCGCCACTTCCAGTAGCAGAGCCCTGGGAACCAGGGTAGGGGGGACGGCAGGGGGGGCAGGGGAGCACCTTCAGAATAGCCCCCCTGCCCCAGGGAAGGGACTTGGTGGGGGGATAGAGGGGGCAGGAGGGACGTGGGAGGGATGGAGGGGGAAGGAGGGGTGTGGGGGAGATGGAGGAGGAGGGAGGGACGTGGGGGGATGGAAGAGGGTGGCAGCTCCTTCCTCAAGAGTGAGGCTGGAAGCAGCTGGAGGGTATGGAAGGGCTGGTACCTCTTCGAATTCATCAGTCTTGTAGAGGTTGGGGACTTCGCCCGAGCTCAGGATGTTGTTAATGTCCTCCAAGAAGGACTCGTCTGCGATCTGGGTGTCCACGAAAAGGAAGGATGTGGCCTTGAGCTCCACTCCCGCCTGGCGGTACAGACGCTTGATATCTGGGCCAGAGGTGGGAAGGAGGAAGGGGGGATAGGCTGACTTCAAAGTCGCCTTCCACCCCCAGCCAGCACCTGGTAGGCTAACTGCCTGTCACTCTGGGCCTCCCCGCTCCCTGTTCAGGCCACCGCAGGAAGTCAGGCAGCTGACCTCGCTCCTGCCCCCAAACACCCCCATCACCTCCACCCCCCAGCCCAGGAGCCCAGCTGTACCTTCTCGGAACTCCTGCTTTCGGTAATGCTTGGTGACCTCGATCTGGAAGGTGATGTACTCGCAGATGGAAGAGGCCAAGCGGGCCAGGCTCTGGCGCCCGCTGCCCCCAATGCCGACCAGGAGCATGTTGCCACGAGGCTGTCCAATGACTCGCACGATCCGTGTGACTGGGGAGTCGAGACAAGTGCAGTGAGGTGGCCAGGCCACCTCCTGGGACCCCCAGGCCTTAAGCTAGAGACAGGGATGCCTGCAACTGAAGTCGAGGGACCCAGGGGTGTGTGTGTGGGGGCCTGGTGCCTAGATAGCTGCGCCACTTGGAGCAGCCACCCCGTCTGTAAGGCACCACCCTCAAGCAAAAGCTGTCAGGCCAGAAGGGAAGGCAAGTCCCTAGCCTTGCAGGGGCACAGCTGGCCATTGGGATTCCGGGATGGGGACGCGGGCGCGGTGGCTCACTGTGCTCTATGGCCTCACGGAAGAGTACCAGTTGCATTGGCACCACAGCAGGGGACAGGTTGTACTCCTTGAGCGCCGTCTCCATGGCTGCCTTCAGTACCCCCAGGTCCGTCAGGTCCTCATATACCTTGGGCTCCCGCATGAAGTCCCCTGGGCCGAGGGAAGTGGGGCTCAGATCTCAAATCCCAGCCTTCACCCCTCCCCTCCACCATGGCCCCAGCTCTGCCCCCAGGGCACCAGCTCACCAAAGATAGGGGAACGCCTGCTGGGACAAAGATTATGAAAGGTGAGGTCAAAGAAGGAGCCCAGCTTGTCGCTGATGATGGCCATGAAGGCCTCCATGTCTGTTGCATCCACCAGCCGGTCAGAGAAGACTCTGCAGGGAGGGAGTGGGCTGAGACCTGGGGACACAGAAGGGCAGCGGGCAGGGGCGGGGGGCGGGGCACAGGCGGCATTGCACCTGAAACACTCATGGATCCAAAGTCTTGTGATGCTAGACTTGGTGTCGTGAAAGTCCTTGTTGGCTCTGAGCATGCCCTGGAACACCTGGGGAAGGGGTGTGGCCAGTGGGTGGGCGACGTAGAGGCCCTCTAAGGCTCTAGGGGGAAGGGGCAGGCTGACCTAGGGGGGGTACTGAGCCTAGAAGCCCCCCCCCCCCCCCCCCGTGAGGGGAGGGAAGGCCTCCATCGAGGCAGGGTGAGAGGCACCAGGCCAGAGTGTCACCTTGGAGATGTCACGGAGGTTGAAGAGGTAGTGGATCTTGGCGGGCGTGGGCAGGAAGCGCTGCACCACTGTGTTGTACACGTCCAATGTGGCTTCGGTCACCACGTTCCCGATGGGCTTCACCTCCTCCTCAAAGTCCTGAAGCTTCTGATTGATCATGGTGCCAAATATCTGGATGATCTGGGACTCCTAGGAACAGGCCCCCATACTCACCTCCTTCCAGCCGCCACTGGGACCCCAATGAGGGGAGCACAGTGCCGGGGTGAAGGGCCACTCAAAGGGGCACCAGAAAACCCCACAGGATCAAGAGAACTAATGTTTGTGTGCAAGATTTAAAAATCACAATCAGGGCAGCCCAGGGGGCTCAGCGGTTTAGCACTGCCTTCAGCCTGGGACGTGATCCTGGAGACCTGGGATCGAGTCCCACGTCGGGCTCCCAGCATGGAGCCTGCTTCTCCCTCTGTCTGTGTCTCTGCCTCTGTGTGTGTGTGTGTCTCTCATGAATAAATAAATAAAATCTTTAAAAAAAAAAAAGTTTAAAAAAATAAAATAAAAAAAATAAAAATCACAATCAATGCAGGATATCCACAATGGACAAATCCCAATATATTATATGCAGAGGGCTCAGGATTGTTGCTGCTTCCTTTTGCCTTGGGCTCTAGTATTGCCAGCAACTCTCGGCGCCAAGCTCATGTGTGTAAAATCGTGGTGCTTGTTCACCATGAATTTTTGGCATCGGCTGCTTTCATGTTGCATTAAAATGTAATTTATCTTGATTCCCGGGGCTTTGGGGGGGCACCCCTGGGAGCCTTGCTCACCTCCCCAATCCTGGCGCTGTTCTGGGCTGCCAGCTGTAGGATCTATCTTCCTTCATCTACTTGGGCCCCCTGAGCTATCTGCCCACAGGGGCCACTGGGACCCTCAGGCTTCACATTCCAGAGACTGTAGCTAAAGCTTTCTTCCTGTAGCTTTCATGGCTCAGGAGAAGCTAGGGCTCCCACAATAGCAGCCTTCCCCCCACAACCCATACACACGTCTACTCAGGGGTCTCCCGGCCCCCCTGGATCTGCCCCCTTGTTCTCTGGGACACAGGTGATTTTGCCTCTTACAGTACCCGCCTCCCCCCATGGCCCCCACTGCCCCCTCACTGTGGGGAAGGTCATGTTGATGATGTTGAAACGACTCTGCAGCCTCGGAGAGATGACAGTGCGTCCGCCCCCGGGGGGACCCATGGCGGCCATCAGGAACATGTCCTGGGGAACAGAGATGGTCAGTCGGGTGGGAAGAGACAGGGGAGGGAATAAGGAGGGTGTCAGAGGAGCCGGAGGAGGGGAGTAAA
Organism: Vulpes vulpes; assembly: GCF_048418805.1. NCBI lineage: Eukaryota > Metazoa > Chordata > Mammalia > Carnivora > Canidae > Vulpes > Vulpes vulpes. The sequence goes on along the minus strand of NC_132791.1, from coordinate 134,044,829 downwards.
GGGAGTGAGGATGCGTAGAGGGGAAGAAGGGCTGGGACAGAAGGGTGCAGGGAAGGTGAGGGAAGGAAGGGATCAGGGTCATTTCCTTTAGAATTCTCAAAGCATCATATTTCTTTGTCATTCACTATGATCCATGTACCAAAAACAGAAAATACAGGTAAAGTTAAAGAATATTTTCTAGCCTTCACCTTTTTCTCCTTTTCTCTGTGTGTGTGTGTGCACGCGCATGTGGAACGTGTGTGTGTTCTTTCTCAGAAACAGAAGAATATGCTAAGTGTTAGGAGAGTTTTTGGCCCCAAGTGCCAGATGGACGGGCCCCAGCAGTGAGGATGGAAGAGTTGCTGCCCATGGATTTGGGAGAAGGAGTCAAACAAGATGCTCAGAATCTCAGGGGAGCAGAGCCTGGCTGGAGGGAGATGCTGGAAACATGGGGGAATGGGGACCCCAGGCACTTGGGCTGTTGGGGGCGGCATCAAGGTTGGCAGGTGAGCTCAGGGAAGGAGCAGAAGGGAGAGCAGAAGATCCTGAGGTCCCAAAGCACAGGGCAGAGTCCCCAAGGAGAGTCGATAATAGGGACGGATAATGTCTGGGTAGAGAGGAACCCAGGTTACAGGATTCTTTCGGGGGGTCCCCGGGCATGGGAACTGACCCTGCCATGGCAGGGAACAGAGGCCTGAAGAGCAAAGTCTTGGGAGGCTTACTCTGATGTACTTGATGGTCTGCTTGGAACGATCATACCAGAAGCCATAGTCGATCCAGAGGCGAATCAGTTCCAGGGGTGGCTGAGACCCAAAGGTGTCCTTGGCTGGCATGTTCAGGTCATCCATAAAGGTGATCATGCTTTTTCCCCCAAATGGCACGTAGACACCCTTGGTTCGCTTCTCTACCCTGCTCTCAATGATGCTCTGCACGTTATTGGATGTGGTCTGGTGGAAGGGGGGGAACAGGAGGAGGGCTGGGGTCTCACAGGAGAAAGACAGGGTTCGGAAGCAGTGTGGCCAGGCCCGGACCCCAAGGGAGGGCCAAAGGCAGGCAGAGCCAGGGTCCCCGGCTGCACACCTGCGCAGACATGTTGATCGTGAGCACCGACCACTGGATGGAGGGCAAGGACTGCAGAACACTCTGGGCGATGGATGTCTTTCCGGTTCCCACGGGGCCCACCAGCAGGATGGGATTCTGGTTGGCCACCAAGGCGCTCACCAGATAGTTGTAGCGAACAGTGTCAACAGTAGGCACCATGATCTTATAGAAGGGGGAGCTGGAGAGGAAGGTGAGCGCTGTCCAAGGGCCCGGGCCACTCCTTTCCTGCTCCCGCTCTCCTCTGCCTCACCCGTCACCAACCCTGACCCTTGCAGAGCAGGCGTCCTCCTTCCCTCCTTAAGAACCCTGTCCTTAAAAAAAAAAAAAAAAAAAAGAACCCTGTCCTTGCCCTCTAGACCCTGCTGCCCCCCATCCGGGAGCCCCCCTCCCTCCTATAGCTCCCTTTTGCTTCTGGCCACATCTCCCACCAACCAGAGCCCCAAGGCCGGCCCACCTGGGGCCTGCTCTCACTTGGGAGGGTAGCGCCAACTCTTAGGGAGCTTGTCCTCAAAGGATGTCCAGTTCCGCATCTTGGGATCCACAAAGTATTCATACACCGTGTCCTGAGGAGGGAATGTGTGTGAGGCTACCATGGCCTTTATTAGTTCTCCGCAGCCCGGCAGGGGTGCCCACGGCCCACTGGGTGAGAAAGCGGTGTTGGCAGGCTGAAACCCCAGCAGAGCGTGGTTCCAGGGGTACTGCAGGGTTCTGGAAAAATAGGACACCGAGGGGGCGCCTGGGGCCTGGGTGGCTCAGTCGGTTGGGCATCGGCCTTTATCTCAGGTTGTGGTTCCCAGGATCCTGGGGTCGAGCCCTGCATCCCTGGGCTCGACCTGCTCAGTGGGAAGCCTGCTCCTCCCTATCCCTCTCCCTCTTTCCCTCCCCCTTGCTTGTACTGTCTCTGTGTGTGTGTGTCAAATAAATAAATAAAATCTTAACAACAACAACAAAAAAAATAGGATGCTAGGAGAGCTGGGCCCAAGCGTCCTGACCTTATTGGGAAAGGAGCCCTCAATCTCCCGGAGGTAACTGTCGATCTTCTTGCGTCCCTCCTCATCCACGGAGGCGCACACTGACCAGATCATGCTGAATACAAAGGTCAGCTCCACCATGGAGATGTAGTTTTCACCATCGGCTGGGTTCACCTGGATGGGAGGAGAGAAGGGGAAGTAGCCTCCTCTTTCTGTAAGAGATGGGGGTGCGGGGGGTGGGGTTGTCTATCCTGACAGATCACTGCAAGGGCGTGGAGTTCTCCCTTCCTGCTCTGCTTGTAAAACCACGTTGTTGTGGATGACCTGAGATTTAAAACACTGAGGTAAGCCTGAAGCTTCCCATAGCTCAGCAGTCACCCCAAGTCTCCTCTCTGCTGTTCTGTAAAGACACGGCGTCAGGGTACAGTCAGCTGAGTGTCCTGACTCTTGGTTTCATCTTGGGTCATGATCTCGGGGTCGTGAGATCGAGCCCTGCATCAGGCTCTGCACTGAGCAGGGAGTTTGCTTGACATTCTCCCCCTCCCTCTGCCCCTTCCCCTGCTCATGCTCTCTCTCGCACTCTCACTCTCTCTCTCTCTCTCAAATAAATAAGTAAATAAAATCTTAAAAAAAAAAAGACACAGCAGCGATGTCACCACACCATATCTACCCTAAAGAAGCGTCAAAGGCGCTCAAGGAGATAGGTCCAGGGGCATCTGCGGTGTCTTCTTTGTAAGTGCAAAAAATTGGAGATGACCTACACGTCCACCAGTAGAGGGATGGAAAAATAAAATGCTGTGTTCTGTGGTGGAATAGTATACAGTGGTTATGAGCAATGAAATCAATCTACATGGAGCAACGCAGAACTCAAAACCACATTGCCGCTTAGTAAGCATTTTGCAAATACGCTATGTAACATGATATGGTTTTCAAATACCATATCATGGTATTTGGGGCCATGATAGGGCTTGGGACACCTATGGGCTTGCACATAAATATGTACATAAAAGTTCTGTAACAGGGATCCCTGGGTGGCGCAGTGGTTTAGCGCTTGCCTTTGGCCCAGGGCGCCATCCTGGAGACCCGGGATTGAATCCCACATCGGGCTCCCGGTGCATGGAGCCTGCCTCTCCCTCTGCCTATGTCTCTGCCTCTCTCTCTCTCTGTGTGTGACTATCATAAATAAATAAATAAATAAATAAATAAATAAATAAATAAATCTGTAACCATACTACAAACACACTGCAGTGGTTACTTGTGTAGAGCAGGGGAGGTGGCAGGGGGCAGGCCAGGATTGGGAGGAGAGGGTGACCCAACCAGACTTGAGCTTTTTTATATGAAAATTTTTAACTTTTATAAAGGAAATTAGATTCAACTATCACTTGTGTAATGCAAAATGAATCTAAAAAAATGAAAATTTAAATTTAAAATGGACCAAGTTCGCGGCAGAAACAGCATGTTTGTTTATTTTTAAGTAAGCTGCACGCCCAACGCAGGATTTGAACTTATGACCTTGAGATCAAGAGTCACATACTCCACAGACCCAGCCAGCCGGGGGCACCCCCAGAAATAGCGTGTGTAGACTCCTGCTTTCAACACCCACCCCGAGGGCAGGTGGCAGGTGCTGCTGACACAGGGGGTGTGGAACACACAAGGCTGTCTCTGGGACGGTGACATCTGCAACCTGCCACAGGCCATGAGTAGGGAGCTCTTGAGGATGGGTTCTGAACTCATATACCTAGAACTACAGATAACATGACACACAAGTTGCTGCCAATCCAGAATATTGGATTGGGGCCTAGAATAACCCTCAATCACGAGTCGTAGGTGGGAAACCATATGGAGGCTTTACTGTCCATCACATTTGATGTGGGGTCCTTAGTCTGCTCTTCTAGCTTAGCTCAGCACACAGCTCACCTCACCCCCTCTCCCCTCCCGACCCCACCCTGGCCTGCCCTCCCCAGTACCCCTGTGCCACCATCACTCTACCACGGGCCCTGTTCTGTCCCTTGCCTTCCTAGTTCATCTAGAGAGTTTCAATTTAGATTAACTGTACCAGGAACGGCACATACTGTTGTCCTCTAACTTCATATTAACAGCCTGGTTACCTGGCATTGTCCTTATAAACAAGAGGAACCGTTTCTAGGCAGTGATTTAATCTCAGAAAAATATCTAGTTTTGGTCCTCACCCCACAATCCTAAACTGAACATTTTTCCTAAATATCAGTCAGCCTGATAATTTCTGAAACCCCCTTGTCGGAGGAGGCTGGGGGCTCCGTCCAGCTGAAACAGCATCCCAAGGCCTCCCCTATTCCAAAATTTAATATATATTTTTTGAAAGGATGGAGAAATGAGGAACCAAATGAACTACCCTCCCAAAATAATGGTCAGAGATCACAGTGAGATTTCACTGTGTACGTAATAAGCAAGTCCGAGTCCTGAGTCTGGCCCTCCACGACTGGCACGCACATGCACACGCACGCCCCGCACTGTGCCACCATGGGTGAGGCCACCCTCTGGGGGTCCCTGTTCCACTCATGTATATTCAAACCAAGGCTGAGACACACCATGTCCGGAAGTTGTTCCCGTGAGGTCATGAGCCCTTCCTGCCCTGGCTCTGCTCCAACCCTGCTCACCCCATTCTCCGGTGTGGCCAGGGCTGAGTACAGCTTGCAGAGGGAGACAATCCCACTGTATTCCGGGAGGGGCACCAGCTCAGTGCAATTGTCCTTCTTGAAGGCCAGCATCTTGTTGATGAACTTCTCAAACATGCGCTGCAGGGGCTCCACCTCAGTCTGCAGGCAAACAAGAAGGGTTCTGCAATCGCTCGTCGGCCTCGGGCCACATGGGCTCCTCTCCCTCCCACAGCTCCCTTCAGACCTTTGGCCTCTTATCCAGCCAGGACTGCACATATGGCTTCCAGCCCAGGTCGGTGTAGTCAGTGTAGACCATCCCGCAGCGGGAAACTGTGGCAGGAGAGGCCATGGCCAAGTTCTCCACTTCGAACACAAGAGACACCTATGGAGATATTTTGTCAGAGCTTCATCTTTCCCACCACTCGACCTCCAGTGAGAGAAACACCCAGACGTCCCAAAATGTCTCTATCCAAGTGCCAGGTGTGGCAGGATGAATAAAGAAGGAAGGTTTACAAACGACTGGCTTTTTAAAAAGAATTTAGGGCTCTTTCAAGGTCAAGCTTATGCAAGACCACTCTCTGGCTGCACCAAGTGGATGGATGCAGCCCGAGAATCCAGAACCCCAGGCAAACAAGGGAAGGTGGTGTCCCCGCAGGTCCTTGGGGTCTGCATCACTGTGCACAGGGCTTCCTGGCACACAGTTGTCCTCACAGCCGCTGGGATACTCTCCCTCAGCCACAGGTCTCTCTGAATCCAGGTGTTCTCTTCACCCCTCCCCCAGAACCTTTCCCTCTGGGGGTGCCCCTGCCCCCCTACCAGCCCTGCTGGGTCCACACCTGCTCAGGCATCGCGATGCGCTCCCCATTGATGAGGGTGAGGACTTTGTTGTCGTCCATGACCGAGTTCATGCTCTCGATCCACAGCGTGTCCACGGGGCCGTCGAAAAGGATCCACTTCTCGTCCGGCTTCTCATCTTGGCAGGAGGAAGATGGTCAGGAAGCCAGACCTTCTTTCCCCAGATACCTCCCCCTCCACGTCCCACACATTCATCTCCTCAGGGATGTGAGCACGTGCCTCCTGGTACCTCAGCACTCCCCAGGCATCTTGCCCCCAAATGTGGACTTCCTAGCCCCAGACCATCCCCCCACCCACCCCCAAGACTCAGGCACCTGCCCTGCCCACCCCATGGCCCTCTGGGCACCTGCGCATGCTGTCCGCATGACGCTGGACAGGACGCCATCCGTCCACTCGTTAGTGTTGAGGTCATATTCCCCATACAACTCCCCTAGGGACAGCGCCTTTGGGTTCAGAGGGAACTCCTAAAGGGACAAGGGGGTGGGGTGTGCGTTGAGCGGCTGGCAGACACCAAGGCCAAGGTCTCCGTCTACTTCCATCCCCACCATCTCCATTTGCCCTTGGGTCTCCCATCTGTCCCAGAAACCCCTCCTGGCCCCCAGCCCTGCCCTCCTGGACCACACTGTGCCCCTGGTCCCCGCCCCCCCAATACCCCCACCCCACCACCACGGTCTGCCCACCCAGCTGGTCTCTGCCAGGTGCTTCACTGTCCCAGCTCAGTACCCTGACAATGTTGAAGTTGGGCTCTCCGGCGCGGCACAAGTTGGACAGGGAGGATTGGAGGACACGCCACGAGGTGGTCTTGCCGCTGCCTGTGCAGCCCACAATCATGGTGGAGTGGCGGGAGTTCTTGGTCTCATACAGCTGGATGACCTTGGTGAGGGTGAACAGTGTGCTCTGCAGGCCCATGTCATGGATCTCCTGCTCGATGGTCTCCCGCAGCTGAGAGAAGTGAAAGTACACAGACATGGAAGAGAAAGCCAGGGGCCGAGAACGACTCTCAAACCACCCCCTGCCCATTGCCGCCATCCGGGGTGGGGGGTGTCACTTTCGGGCTGTTAGAAACGGCTCCAGGGCCCCTGAGCTCCAGCCACCACACACTCAGGAGCAAGCCAGCCCACTGAAGGGCAGAGACCCCAAAGGGCCTGCTCTGGGCCTCAGTGTCCTCCTCCACTAAATGGGAGTGATGAGGGCGCATTCCTTGTCAGGGTGTTGTGTCATCTCCCTGCTTTCACCCCCTCCCACCCCAGAATCTTTATTCTTTCTTGGCAGCTTAGTGACCCATTTACAAGGATATATTCTAACCAGTACATTAGTGGTTTCGAGTGAAAGGATCATCCAGGGTATCTAAACCATTGATCCACCAGAGAAGATAATTCCTGTACTTTGGAGAATCGTCTTCCCTCCCACCCCTTCGGTCCTACTGTTCTGACACGGCTCCTGCTCTGGCAACCTCTCCACACCCCTGAGGAGGGTAGTAATGTAGAGGCAGGAGGGATGGGTGGGTGCAGAGAAAGTAGGAAGGCTCTGGGGGCTTCGTAGAGTCAGAGACCCGCTGAGTCAGGAGCGTGGGGGCCGCAGCGAGAGTGCGGTGTTGGAGTAGGTCTACATGGTTTCATGGATAAGGAGGCCCGGCCTGTGGATGGAACAGGGCCTGGGAGCCAAGCATCCGGCACCTGCACCCACATGCCCATGTGAGGTTGGCGAGGGTAACGAGGAGCAAATACCTTGCCGTAGTCAATGACAGGCAGCTCAACGTTGGGGAACAGATCTTGCACGATGGCATTGAAGAGCGGCACGTCGCCCGAGGTTAGCTTGGCAATGTTCATGTCCCGCATCGAGAGCAGCAGAACCTGGATGGGGAAAGACGAAGACTCCGGCCTGAGGAACCAGGGCCTGGGCACCCACCAGGCCCTCCCTCTGTAAAGGGCTGAACAAGGCACACACCCGAGTGAGTTGTCAGCGGTATGACAGGCAACGTGGGGGACAGGCAGAAGGGTGGGGGGGTCTTGATCTGGGGAAGGGATTTGCAGAGCTTTGGTGGAGGCACCAGGGGACCAGTGACTGTGAAGGGTAACCCCCAAGGGCTGAGGCCCCGATCTACCTCTTCATCAGACAGATCCGGTTGCAGGCGGCGCTTCTTGCCGGCGTAGCGCAGGAGGGACGTGAGGGCACGCAGGCCAAAGTCATAGTGGTCCTGCCTGGAGAGCTGCTGCACAGCCAGTGAGTAGAGTGTGTACACTTTCTTGGCCAGAATCTGGGGAAGGAACACAGAGGGGGAAATCTCGACCTCCCCAGCAGCCTCCTGCCTCCACAGGGACTATTAGCAGCCAGCCCTGGGATGCAGGGTGGCTGGCTGCAACCTGTGGACAATCCCAAGGAGAAGATGTTGGGAATGGTGGCAACACGGATCAGGGACTTGACTGAGGGGAGGCCTCCGCACCCCATGGACAGCAACCAAGACGTTCCATGGAGGACAGGCAGGCTGTGAGGCTCCTGGGGCGCCTCCGTCTGGGAGTCACCGTGGAAGGGAAGCAAGATAATCAATGCCAGGACATCACGGGCATACCTTACAGTTGCCAAAGCCCTCCCCAAAGAGGATGATCTCTGCGATAAGAGTAGAATCAGGCACCACCATGGCGATGGGGCGGAACATGGATTTCAGGTTATCCGGCAGCTCCGTGCGACCAGCGTAGCCTGGAAAACAGTGAGTTTATTTAGAACCCAGACCACTCCCCACAGACCCACTTCTCACTCGGCCCTGTTCTCCCCAACCCTAGCTTGCCCCCTGCCCCCCCCCCCATTCCTCAGCTCCAGCTCCAGGCTCTCCCCTCCTCGGGGGGGTGGGGGGGCCCTCGGTCCAATCCCTGGTCCTCTCCTTCCTTTCTACGCGGCCCTGTTTCAAACTCAGATCACAGAGCTGACAATCTCCCACCTCTCCGAGCACGTGCATAACTCACGGCAGCCCGTGTCCTCACCACCCATCTCTCTGACTCTTTCATTTCAGTACCTGAGCCCCTTCCCGTTGGCCCCGCAGATCCCTCCCCGGGGCCCGTCCTAGGGAGCAGGAAGGAGAGCGCCCCGGCTCTGCATTCTGTGGAGATCCCTCATGTCTGCAAAAGGGGTGGCAGGTGGACCAGAACTTAGGGAGCAGGTCCAGCAGGGGGATGGCAAAGTATCCCAGAGGACTGGGGTGGGTGTAGACACAAATGGTTATCGACCCGTTTAGGGCAGCCAGGAAGACTGCCTCCCCTCCTCCAGAAAGTTGGATGTTTACCCTCATATCATGCTTTATTGTCCTTAGCCACCTTCCACTTGGGCTAAACATGCTTCCCTGGGAGGGGGGCGGCACGCAGCTGTTTGCCCTGGACACCCAGTTCTGCTCCCCACCCCGTACCAGGGTTCATGGTGATAAAGATCCCACAGGACCACACCAGGTTTATTTCAAAGCCCTCAAAGTAGAAGCGGGTGAGGCTGGCGGCCAGGGCGGACAGGATGGACAGGATCTGCTGGGCCACCACTGACAGCACCTCCACGTTGATGCGGTTAAACTCATCAAAGCAGCCCCAGGCGCCGGTCTGTGGATGGGAGGCAGAGTCGCTGGGGCCAGAGAAGTAGTGGCCCCTCCAATGGGGAGGCACTGGGAACCCTGGCTAGCATAGCCTGCCTGAAATGTCCTGATGGGTGTGGGGGTCTCTAAAACATCTATGCTCGGTGGGGTAGAGGGCAGTGGGGTGGCACGTAGCCCCATGGCAGTCTATGGCCAGAACTTCCTGGCCAGACGGGACAATCTCAGAGAGTGCTAGAGCAGGTGCGGGCTGGGAAGAGCCCAGAGTGGGGAATTTGTGAGCACAGAAGCCTGTGCCCTAAACCGGTTGATATGCGTTACCTCATTGAGCCCTGACATCATCTTTCAGGTTTTCAAATAAGCAGAAATTAAGCCTGAGCGAAGCTCCAGGAGGCACAGGGACCTGAGGGGACGACCTGAAGGATGAGGTGGTGGATGTGACAAAGCAGGGAATTGCACTGGGTTTTAGCTGACCTTCTGGGACTGTACCATACATATGGGGCCTCTGGGTTGGGGTTCGGGGTACGGACCTGGGCCAGGCCTGAGTACATCCTGCCCATGGACTTATAATCCAGGCCCTCGGAGCAGTTGACCACGATGACGTATATGCCAAGCGCCTTGCCCAGATCCTTGACGGTCTCCGTCTTGCCTGTGCCTGCAGGACCTTTGGGGGAGCCCCCCCGATGCAGGTGCAGTGCTGTGGTCAGCGTCATGTAACACCTGCCAATTGAGGGCAAGAGTGGGTCAGACTCCTAGCAGCATCCCCACAGCATCTGCCGCCCTGCCGCGCCACCGTGTCACCGCACCCAGCCCACCTGTCTGTCAGGGGGGTGATGACGAGCCGGCCAGAGTTACCCAAGTACTCATAACTGTACTGGAACTGCGTGTTGGTCTGGCGGATCATACAGTCGTCCAGATCCTGGAGAAACAGGGGCGGGGGGTGCTTGCAGGAGCCAGAGGGCACGAGCAGGGGTTCCGTTCAGACTGCAGAGGGTTCATGGCCCAGATGGACAGTGGATATCATGCTGCACGACCCCCCTCCCCAATGTACACAGCAGCTGCCCGCAGTCTCTCTGGGCCCAGTCAAGTGACAGTCACAGTGGGCACCACCAAAAGAATGATTTGCTACTCCTGATCCAGGAGACGAGGATCCTCCTAGGATCCTAGGTTAGGGTACCGTGGTGGGAGCGAGGGTGGGGTCAGGGTACCATGGCATCAAGAGAAGGTGATTTAAAGCATGAGGCCCGCAAGCACCTTCTCCCAGTAGAAGCGCAGCTGGCTGAGCCAGTCGAAGGAGCTCATGTCCATGAGGCCGCTCTTGTACAGCTTCTCCAGCACGTCCCGGGCATGGACTTCTATCGTCACCAGTGCCACAATTTTCAGCCGCATGATTTTGGTCAAGTTCCCCCTGATGGCTTCTGAATACTTATTCAGCACCGACACCTGTGGGATGAGGAGGCAGGGAAGAAAGCAGAGGGGGCAAGGCAACCAAACCCTGACCACGCCTCATCCCAGCCTCACCCGACTTCCCATCCCAGCGCTGATCCCAAACCCCCAAGATTCCTGACCCCCAACATCCACCAGGCAAATGCCCTTCTGAGCCTCCCAGACTTTCATCGCCAGACTTCTGCCACAAGGCACCCTCGCTGTGACCCTAGCTCCGACCCATAGGGCTCCTCACCTGCTTCTTCTTCATGACCTTGAGGATTTTCTTGTCTCCTCGCTCCTTAGCTGTCAGCAGACACTTGGTGACATCTGCCGTCCACTGGATCTGACTGGCAGTGATCACCATCTGGGACACATGCAGAGGCTGGATCTGCTGGCCACCCCCGCAGCCCAGCTCCCAAACCCCTGCCTCTTCCTGTGCCTGGTGCTACTCCTCTCTTTATACACTTCATCTGCTTTGAAGGATGGGGCACAGGCCTACAGGCAGGAGCTAAGCATCTAGCACTCAGGGTGGCAAGGCCTTTGCCCAGAACAGGGGCAAGAAGCTTGCATTTGGTGAGACTCAACATTCTGTCTTGACATTTGCTGCTCCCCTTCAGCCCTTTCTTATTCCACGGTTTCTGCTGACCCCAGCTCACCTGGCCAGCCCACTCCTTCACCCATTTGTCCCTCTTGTTAAGAAACTTCTTGAGGGCCAGGCGACAGTTCCGGAGAAGGTCCCGTAGGGTCACCCTCATGGTCCGTTCCACATCACCAAGCCAGGACTGGGGGGAGGGGACAGGGCCTTAGGGCCAGAGACAAGCATCCCCAGAGGGCAGGGGTTTAGGAAACGGGACTCCAAGGCTTTGGGCCCCAGAGACAAGCCCAGGCTAGGCAGCAGCTGGCTGGGGTCCCTGAGGGACCTGGAGGCTAGGAGGCAGGCTGTCTGCTTTTCAGGTTCAGGGGAGAGCTTAGGGTTTTTAGCAATGGCAGGTGGGAGGGGGAAAGTGACCAATGTGCCTTCACAGAAAGGTTCTCTCCTCACAGAGCCAAGCAAACTCTCCAAGGGGAAGAAGAGTCAGCTAGATTTTTAGACCCTCACTACTACTCACCTCCACGGGCCCTTCTAGAAGTACTGGGTGGAGGAAATCAATGTACTCGCCATCACCCGAGAACATTCCTACAGCTTCCCATTTGCTGCTGGGTCCCCCAACCTATAAAAACGGGAAGCTCTTAATGGTCTGGCCTGCACACTCATGATATCCACCTAGAAGTTCCTGGGCCCTGTGAAGGTAGTCTCTGCTCCTCCCGCCAACCCTAATGTTAACCAATTCTAAAAAGTTCTGTCCCAGGTAATCCAGAATCATTCATGTCCCCCTCCTGTTGGGAGGGGACGGTCCCTTCCAAGGCCTGGAGTACCTCTAGGTCATCAGTGTCTCTCCCCCGCCCTCCATCCCATCCTGGCCGGCTCTGCTGACCTTCTGTATTCTCAGCAGTTTGATGTTGTCAAAGCATTTTTTGAGGTGGGGCTGGACAGCCTCTGGGTTGCGGGACTGGCCCAGAATCTCCAGGAGGTCATCATTGGACAGGAAGTAGAAACGGGGGAAAATATGGCGCTTGGTCTCTAGATACATATCCAGAGACTTCTGGATATCTTCCAGGACTGTGTTCATTTCTATCAAGGTGTCCAAAAGGCCTGGAATAAGAGCAAGGAATGACATTTGAGGGCCCTTTACCATGGCCCTGAGTGGATGTGGAGTGTGTGACTGTACCCACTTTGCCAGCTCTCAGATATTGGGGTACACATTGCTATAATGGTTGCTAGAAGCAGAGAAGTGTCTCCAAATCACTCTATCCTGCTTAGCCCATCCTCTTCATTAATTAATCAAGTGTCCATTGTACACTAGTCTGCATTTTTTACACTATGCATTAATTATACGGTATACAGGATTCCACGAATATAGCGACATGTCATCTCCCTTCAGTCTCACAATGACAGTTCCATCCCTCCAGCTCAGCCAGTCACCTCAAGAGCTGGATATTAGAGCCAGTTCCGCATGAGCACAATCCAACAAATGAGATCATTTGATTTCAATATATATCATATGCACACATCGAAAGAAGTCTGCAGGCACCAGGGGTTCCAGTGTCCCTCAAGGTAGAGTGAAAAGCGCATTAGACAGAGGAGCAGAGATGGCCATTCAAACTGCTGCCCTTTCACTAACTAGCATGTCTGTTTGAGCTTTTACCTCTTTATGGGTTAAATGGTAGTAGTATCTACCTCAAAGAACAATTCCAGGTTCTAAGAAAAACAGATTCACGGTTGCAGGTTCTCAATAATCTTAGTTTCCTCCAAGCCTTGGGTTTTGATTGGTTTATTCCCTTGTTTTCCCAGTTTCTAGCTTTCTGGAGAAAATATGAATGCCCTGGAATCCAAACTCTGAGGAGATCCTCGTGCCTTCAAGTACAAAGTCCATGGGCTGCTGGGCCTCTGTGTGGCCCCTGAAGATCACAGGGTGATTCAGTAGCAGTGGGTGAGATGAATTTGGTGCTTGTGCTCAATGAAGGGATACTTGTTTCTCTGGCTTTGCTTATAAATTGTTCCAAAATGTAATTTTGCCAATGATCTCAAATATTATTTTCTAACAAATGCATGCTGTCACTCAACTTTGCATATCCTCATGCAGACATTGATCAGAATAATTAAAATTAAGGCTTTTTAAATACATATACCCAAGGTTCTTGGGAAAATGAAAAATCATTAAGTTGGCCCAAGGATAAACAAAGGTGTCTTCTGAACCTTGTGACAGAACTCTTCTCCTCAGGATGCCCACGCTTGGCATCCATCATCAGACCTTACTTCCTGAGTCTTGACCACACTCTACCAAAACCAACCAGCCTTTCTGTGTGTATGTCTCTCTTTCACCTCCTCACACGCCATCCCACTAGTTTACTCCACCCAAGTATTTGTTGAGTTTCACTCACTAAACTGTTATTTCATGCTCAGAAGAGGCAACGATGGTGCTGGTACAAAAGCCAGGTACCACAGCCTTTCAATAAATGAAGCATGTGGACACGACATCACACGTACTCAGCATCAACCCAGCCTCTGTCAGGATAAGAGGCTATGAAGCTCAACAGACCTGGATGGTGAGTGCTCCGGAGAGCATTGCTGTCCTTGCTCATCCGGTCCATGATGGTTTTCCAGTTGCTGTTGACCTGGTCAAAAAGGGCTGATTCACTAGGCAGCTGCTTACGGATGTCCTCTCCAAGGAAGATATTCTGAGGGGCCAAGAGTTGGGGATGAGAGGCTGTTTCTCACCTGTTCCCCACATTCTGCTCTCCACTCCCAGACCAGGAATGACAGCTAAGTGGAAGGTAACGAGCATTAGAACCAAAGGCAAGATGCCCAAGTTCTGGAAGGACAGTTGGGACTGGGAGGCCAGATCCTGGGTTCAAGAAGAAAAATGGAAGAAGGGCTAAGGCTGCTCAAGGAGGGAACTGAACCTGAGAGGTCATCACTAAGACTCAGACACTTGGGCCCAGGGAAAGAATGACTTGAGAGGTGGGAAAACATGGCCAGTAGAGCCAATATATAGGTCATATGCAGAGAAAGGAGTAAAGGTGGTTTACAGGAGCAGCTCAGGCAGGGAGTCCTGACCTCTAGGTACATCCACTGGCGCTGCACCGTGAGCACCATCTCAACAACCTCCAAAATGAGGGAGAGGCAACGTTCCCAGTGGTCCACGTCCTTCTCAAAGGCCTTGACAAAATGAGAAGCCTTCATGGTAGACAGGGCCACCTGGTTATCTTCCAATGCCTGGAACACCTCCTCTGTGCCTCTGCAGTAGAAAACATCAGAACTGTAGTCCATTCCCATGTGCCAAACCTCCAGAGGCTATGCAGCCCAGATCATGCAGCCTGTCCCCTGCCCTGCCACCCTGAGGCCCTCACTACCTGAGTCGGTGATGGCCTTTATCCTTATAGGGCACTATGTCCAGCTGAATCACATTCCAGGTCTTGGCAATGTTCTGTAAAGCCTGGAAAAAGAAATTGGGGGACAGAACAATCCTGTTTTTAGTCCCTAGGGGGAACAGAACTCAGAGGGGCCATTGGATCCTGAAAAGCTGGCTGCAGAAGACTCAGGGAATAGGGGCTGTGGGAGGGGAATCAGTCATACCAACTCTATAGCCAGTTCTTTGGTCGCTGATGCAGAGATCTCCCCAATTTTCTCCACATGCTGGTCCCTCCCAAGGTCCACAATCTGCTCCAAGGTGAAGCTCTCAGATTCTTGATCAAACTCCCGTTGGATCTCGTCCCTGATCTGATCCCAGTGCCTGTGGCCAGGGACAGAAGGTCAGGTCATGAGGCCCGATATCAAAATCTACTAGAAAGTGTTCACATCAATCCACAGGTTTTCTTTTTCCCATTGGGACAGAATACTCCATTTACGTATTTATTCACGATTCAACACACATTTACTACATAGGCCCTAAGATGCGATCTTAGGCACTGTAAGGAGGTCAGAGATTGAGGTGTTGATTCTCTGGGAAGGGAGTTCAGACTGATCACTGCAGGTTTACTGTAGATCGTGCACAGGGCCAAGCACTTTGCATGAAATGCCCCATTTAATTCACATACCCACTGTAAAGGAGGAACTTTGGTTCTTCCTATTGGACCCAAGGAAGCTGAGCCTAGGGGAGCTTGAACAAGTGAAGCAGGTGAGGTAGTCAGGTTGTACATAACCACCAGATGCTTAATGGTAAAGCACTGTCAAAATCACTGTACTGGATGCAATGGGTAAGAAATGAAATTATTTCCTTCTAAATGGATAATTATTAAAATGCCACTTATAAAAGAGTTTATTCTGTTCTCAGTGGCTTCAAAGGCCTCGTCTACAATGTAATGGATTCCACACACGTCAAAAGAGTAAACCTTGCAAAATAAAATTATAAAGTATTAGAGGAAAGTACAGAAAGAGTGCATGTTTAAATCTGGGAGGTTTGGGATCCCTGGGTGGTGCAGTGGTTTAGCGCCTGCCTTTGGCCCAGGGCACGATCCTGGAGACCCGGGATTGAGTCCCACGTTGGGCTCCCGGTGCATGGAGCCTGCTTCTCCCTCTGCCTATGTCTCTGCCTCTCTCTCTCTCTCTGTGACTATCATAAATAAATAAATAAATTTTTTAAATGCTTTAAAAAAAAATCTGGGAGGTTTTCTTCAACAAAGACCTAAAGCAAAAACCATGAAAGAAGAAAGAGATACTTTTGGCTACAAAAAAAGAAAACCTTCCAGGGGTGGCTCAGTCAGTGGCTCAGTCAGTTAAGCATCCAACTCAGTCAGTTAAGCATCCAACTCTTGGTTTTGGCTTAGATCATGATCTCAGGGTTGTGAGATCAAGCCCTGCATCCAGCTCCATGCTAAGCAGGGAGTCTGCTTGAGATTCTCTCTCTCCATCTGCTCCGCCCCCCCATATTCACTTTCTTTCTGTCTCTCTCAAATAAATAAAATCGTTTTTTGAAAAGAGAATAAAGCCTTTTGGAGACAGAAGACATAAAGCGAGGGAGATGCAGGGGGAAGGAAATAGGGAAGGAGCCAAGAAGGCTAGAAAACCCAGGACGATGCATGAGACAGAGGACTGGGCAGGCCCAAGTGAAGGCCTCCTTAGGGTGTGTGTCTGTGGGCATCACCAGGTGGTGGCCCAGGCCAGGGGATGGCCCTGAGGAGCAGAGGAGCAGCCTCACCTCTCTCTAAGGGCTGGGTTTCGAAGGTCCGAGATGACAGGCATGATCCTCTTGAACTGCTCTATTTTGGAGCGAGTGGTTTCAATAATTTCCCAGTTGCGATCCTGGGCAAAAATCAGAGGCATCAGAAGCCCTGACCACTGTCCCCACACTATCCCCCTTCCTCAGCGGGCTTACCTCCTGCTCCCCCTCCACCCTCCACACACCTTGTACTCTTTGGCCAATCTGGTGAGGCGGCGGAACAGACCATGTGCCATAGTCTCCATGGCCTCTGTCTGTAGGGTCAGGAACTGGCCAATCTTCCACTGGTTCCAGTTCTCCTCCCAGTCCCGTGTGATCTCCCAGACTTGCTGGAGTGCATCCAGCTCCTTCATGGCCAAGAGCAGAGAGGTGCATTAAGTGACAGAACACCTGCCCTCTTCCCCGCTGATGACACTTAGGTCCACAGCTCCTCTCATTCTAAGAAGGCTTTCCCTCCACATAGTAGGGCTGCCTCCTCAGTTCAAACTTTTTCCCTACTCACTTGCCTTAGGATCTTGTCAAGAGACAAACACATGAAAAGATCCTTGATATCATTTGCCAAGAGTTGGACATGCAAATCAAAGCCACCTTGAGATACCACTTCACACCCAGCAGGATGACCAGGCCAAGAAATGTCATGGGGTGGGTGTGGATGAGGATGTGGAGAATTAGGAGCACTCACTTGGTGCTGGGGGGAGCATAAAACACTGCCCTGCTGGAGAAAAGAGCTTGATGGCTCTACAACAGATTAAGTGCAGAGTTGCCTCCTGACCTAGCAATTCTGCTCCTATGGCTGCACCCATGGGAACTGGGAAGGGGCCGCTGGCAGATACAAGTACACACATGTTCATAGCAGCTACACAGCTGAAAGGTAGAAACGAGCCAAATGTCCACACAACAGAAGATTTCTCAGCCATAGAAAGGATCAAAGCACCAACGTGTGCAACAATGTGGATGAGCCTCCAAAACATTATAGTGAGTCAAATAAGCCAGATCTGAAAAAGCCACATATTGTGTGGTTCCATTTATATGAAATGTACAGGGCAGGCAAATTCATGGACAGAAGATGAATCAGTGGTCATGGGAGGCTGAGGGGAGAGGGCTGTAGGTTTCCTTCTATGGTGATAAAAGTGCTTTGGAGCCAGAGCTGATGACCTCACAACATCGTAAAATGTACAAAATGCCACTAAATCGTTTGCTTTAAAATGGTTATCTTGCTTTCTGAATTTTACCTCCTTTTTTTTTTTTTTTTAAGGTTCTCACACTCCCCATCTTCCTGGTTGGGCCCTCAGACCCCAGGCTCCTGCTCCCAGCGCCCAGCCCCGTTCACCACAGGGGCCTCGCCCAGCACACCACCTTCTCCAGGTTCTGCAGGTCCTTAGAAGCTGGCTGCTCGATCTTGAAGATGCCCAGATTGGAGCGGAGGCTGTTTTCTTCTTCCCGCATGGCATTGAGCATGGCCCGCACCTGGGTGATCTGCTCTAGGGCCGCCTGATATCCCACATTACTGGTGAAGGGGCCTGTGGGAAATTCAAGGTGAAGCTCAGGTTCCTGCTTAAGGCCATTGTCCTTTTGGGGGATCATCATGGCTCTCCTGACTCTTTGTGGGTAAATCTCCCTTCTTGCCTTGCACAACAGAGGTGGGCAGGAAAACGAGGGAATGCATTGAAAGAACAATGATTAGCCTTAGGAAAAACTCCTAATTGTGACTTGAGAATCAGAGATGGTGGGCCATGGAAAAGAAAACATGGAAAAGAAATACTGGGCAGTGTGTCGCTGACAGCAGTGCCAGCCCTCTAACCCTCCCCAGCAGCCGCCTTCCTCTGCTCATCCTTGTCCTTATCTCCCAGAGAATGAGGCTTTGAAAGATTGGGTCAAAACAGCAGTAAAGAGGGAGGGGTCAAGAACAAAGTACCTTTGGATTCAAAGTCTTCCAAAAGATTATGTGCTTTCTTCTTAAAATCGTCAGCTGAGTGGATGAGGCCTGTCTTGAATTTATCCTTGTGTTTCTTCAGCATTTGCTCACTGTCCAGCAGGATTTGTTGGAATATGACCCACTCCCCATTGAGACTGTCCAGCATCTCCAGGACCTGAGGACATGAAGGAGGGGATGATGAGCCATGAGCAGGAGGTCTGTCCTCCTCACCTATGCTCTTAAGGCTTCTTTTCTGACCCTGTGGACCAGAGTCTGTGACCATGTTCTACATGCAGTGAGGCCCAAAGACATGAAGCCACGGCTTCTGGGACAAAGAGGAACCCATCACCTGACCCAAAATATCATTTGAGGTCTTTGGCTCTCTCAGAGGCCTTGGAATCTCACAACTTCTGCCCAGATCACTTCTCTGCTGCCCCTCCTGGTGGCACAGGGCCTGCTACGTGGGGGTTCACTCTTTCTCCCAATCCACGGCTGGTATGAGCCCAACTCCAGCAGACCGTCTGCCATGGGAACTCACGTTTTCCTGAACTAGCACCTCGTACTTCTCAAGAATGGTGAATTGCTCGTGTATGGGGGGGATCTGGGCCTCCAGGTTGGGCAGGTCATGCTGCAGGGTTTCCATGAGTTGCAGGCTGACCCCTAGTTCCTCCAGCGTCTGTGGGGGATGGCTGATTCTGAAGTCAGGCCAAAGAGAATGTTGGTGAGCAGAAGGGACCAGGCCTGCCCTCCCGCACTCCTGCCGCCCTGTGCCAGAGCCCATACTTCTCTGCATTGTCCCGCAGGTAGGTGTGAAGCTCCAGGAGGCGCCGGGCTGCCATCTCCTTGAGCAGAGTCGTGAACTTGTTCTGCCACTCATTGCAGTGCTGCACCAGTGAGAACTTGAGGTGTGAGCAGTCCAGCAGCACAAACTGAATGTTGAGGACCGTCTCCTCCTTCTGCACATTATTGGCAACCTCGGTGTAGCTGCAAGGGCCATGTCCCCATGAGGGTGGGTTGTTGTTGTTTTTTTTTAGCAGACAAGCCTACTGCCCTGTTGCCAGTTCAAGTGCTGGCTTCCTACCCCTACACCCATGAAGGGTGCTCCTTGGGTCTCCCATTTCAATCCACTCCAGCCATATGGCTGGGATCGTATCATTTTCCCAACCCCTACCTACTAGGCAGCAGTCAGACTCTGGCATTCAAGGCTTGAGGATCTGAGTTGAGTACCCAGTGCTGCTCCCTAACTCCATGACCTCAGATGGGTTATTGAAACTGTCTGGGCCCCACTTTCTTGTTTTTTAAGAATTTATTTATTTATTCATGAGAGATACAGATAGAGGCAGAGACACAGGCAGAGGGAGAAGTAGGCTCCCTGCAGGAAGCCCGATGCAGGACCCAATCACCGAACCTGGGATCACACCCTGAGCCAAAGGCAAATTCTCAACTGCTGAGTCACCCAGGCATCCCCCCACTTTCTTATTTCTTATTATCACATGGTGATAATAAAAGAACCCATGTCATGAGGCTGTCAAGAGAATTACATTGTCTACTCTACATAAATCCCTGGGCGCCATTCCTTTCCTGCCCCTGTGTTCTAGAACACTCACTGCTCGGTGAGCATATGCACATGTTATCACCTTCATGCCTCTCTCACACCATGTTCTCTACCTGAAATGCCCTCCCACTGCCCATTTCTGCCTGTGGGAATCCTACCCACTCCATAAAGCCCAGCCCCAGCCATTCCCTCCAAGTAGCCTCTCCTAATGTCCTGGCTGGAGTGGTCTGTCCTTCCACTGACCTGTGCTGATGCTCTGTACACCTTAATTACAGTCCTCATCACACTGCCACTTGAATAATGAGTACAACTGACAGTGCTTTAGAGTTTGCAAAGTGCTTTCACATAGATTTCATGACCTCACAACCTTGAAAGGTAGGAAGGGTCATATCTGCTCCCCAGGAATCTGAGGCCCAGAGAGCAGAGTAACCTGGCTGTGGTGCCGCAGCCCATGAGGGGTAGGGCTGGGATCTCAAGCATCTTCAGGACACCACTGCTGTTGCTCTCTCAGGGACACCTTCACCTTCCCTCCTGGGCTATATCCCTTAAAAGAAAATCCTGTTCATTTCTTTATTCCTCACTTCCCATTCATGACACAGTGGGGTTTACTGAGTGAATAAAGAGAGGACAGAGAGATGGGAGCTCAGAGCAAGACTCAGGAATGATCTTCGATGAAACTCTAATCTGCCTTCTTAAAATGGAGGTGCTCGCTTCTCACCCTTCAAAACTTTATGTTTCTTCTTTCCCACCAGGACCCTGTAGGTGACCCCTCCACGCACACACACACACACACACACACACACACAAACACACACACAAAGGCTTTTCCCCTAAATTTTGTCCAGCTCTTATGCGGTCCCCACCCCATGAGAAATAAAGGTCCTGGAGTGCCTGGGTGGCTCAGTGGTTGAGCGTCTGCCTTTGGCTTAGGTCGTGATCCTGGAGTCCTGGAGCCTGCTTCTCCTTCTGCCTCTCTCTGTGTGTCTCTCATGAATAAATAAAATCTTTACAAAAAACAAAAACAAAACAAAACAACAACAAAAAAAACAAAGGTCCAATGCTCTAGTTCCTGATCTTCTCCCATAGTTGAGGACACAAATTTTCTACAGCTCTCCCTACCCCAGGGAGAGCTTCCAGGGTTTGTAGGCCTGGACCTCCTCCCAGGATTCTATGCTTCACAGAGACAGAGCTTCACAGCCACCATGACTCCTTACCGGGCAATGTCAGCATCAAAAGAAGAGACAGGGGGGTTGAGACGCTGATAGCGGCGAATAAAAGAATCCTTGTTGATCTCCCAGATCTCCCGATACAAATCCCAGGTCTTGAGGTAATTCTGTAGTAGGCTTGCGTTGTTGGTCATGCCACTGCTGATCTGGGCCTGGATCTTCTTGATGTCCTCATCTCGCTCTTCAAGAACCAGCAAAATGTTTCTCACTCACTTACAGCCCAACCCAAGCTCCAGCCTCTGTGTTGGCCACCGGACCCTCCTCACCACCTCCCAAAAGAAATTTGGCTCAAACATGAACATTAATGAACAGAGGGAGAGGTGGAAAGTAAAAATAGGACTCCAGCCTAGGATTCAGATGCGTACCTCCTATCCTGCCCCAGTCCCAAACTCATCCTTCCTAATCTCCCACCCTAATCCCAAAGTCCTTGAGCATTAGTCTCCTACTCTCCACTCTGACTGCCACCCTTGCTCCCTTCCCCAGTCTGGTCCCTGATCTGGCCCCAAACCTGGCCTTCCCAGCATCATGTGTCTGGAAACATCATGTGTCCCAGCATCTTCCCTGGCCTCTCCTCCTGGCTCTGCCCATCCTTAAGTCTCTGATGCCCCTGCACCCAGTGCCCTCCCCACCGCCCACTCACCCACGATTACATGGATGGGGTCACGATGAAACTTGCGCTTGATGAGAATTTCTGGGAGGTGGCGGAAGACAGAGATGGTGGAGAAGAGGTGGTGGCCAATGTCATTGACTACACCTGCCAGAGTCTGCAGAGTTGGTGAGAATTCCACCTGGGGGGCAGGGGACACAGGGGAGAGAGCCTTAGCCTGGCTGGAAGAGACCAGCCTCAGGGCTGGTAAAGTTGAACACCTCAGAACCAGCCCTGGAGGGGCCATAAGATGAAGTCACAGCTAAGGGCTGAGGTTAAGGGTTGAGGGAAACTGAAAACAGAGTCTGAGAGTTTTGGAACATGAGGAGTAAAGGTCCTCACCTGTGCCACACCTCCCTGTGTGTCATTCTGCAAAATGACCAGGACTTGGAAGAGTGGGTTGGGTGTGGTCTTTCCATCCCCATTGATGGCCTTGGACAGTTCTAGTAGCGACCACTTCACATTCAGGCGCAGGGCATCCTCCATCATGTGGTCCAGCCGGATTGTGTACAGCATCCACTGCTGCTGAATCTGGGTGGAGAGGGAAACCCTCAGGGGAGATGGGGCAGGTCCTGGGGAATAGGAACCAGCAAGAGGGGAAGGAAACGAGCTAAAGACAAAGGTAGGATTCTGAGTCCCAAAGGAAGAAGGTCTGCAAAACTGAAGGCTGGGTGCACCCAAAAGTAGAGCTGGGCATCTGAGAAGCACCCACCAAAAGTAGGAGGGAAGAACCGAGAGAAAGTTCTGATGGCACCAGGGACCTCACCCAGCCCCAAAGCCTTGACACCAGGACCCCCCACCTCAGAGCCATCATTCTTGAAGACTTCGTAGGAGTTGGTCATGATGGCCACCACATCCTGGTGCAGGCTCATCAATTTCTGCTGCACAGCTGTCCGGTGCTCCTGCTGGTCCTCTTCAAATTCCAGGTCTCTGTACACCCGCTTGTCGCTGATGTGCACCAACAGCGTCTCGGATATCTCTTGGGCTCGCCAGCCAATGGTCAGAGTGGAGGCCTTGAACTCGTTCACAATGGCCTGCACCTAGAGGCAGACCACACACATGGGTGTGGGAGGGGTGCTCAGTTTGGGAAGGAACCCTCTGGGCCTAGTTCTAGCCTCCCACCTGTCCTATCACTAGACTTGCTGAGATTAGAAATAAAAATAGAAGTCCTGGGGCACCTGAGTGTCTTAGTTGGTGGAGCATCTACCTTCAGCTTGAGTCATGATCATGTGTTGGGCTCCCTGCTCAGCGGGGAGTCTTCTCCTCCCTCTGCCCCTCCTCCCGCTCATGTACACTTGAGCATGAGCACCTCTCAAATATATAAATAAGATCTTAAAAATAAAAATAAATAAAAGTCTTCCATAAGCACAGTTGGCTTCTTTCCCACCACCCCCTGGTCTCTCCAGCACTAGCCAAGACTCAGCTACTGATTATCCATGCAGTGGCCTTTGGGTGAGCCCCGCCAACCTCCAGAGGCCCATGATTGTGACCCACCTTGCTGGCGTGTATACGGCATTCTGTGATGAAGAAGGCACTGGCCCCCTTCAGGGCCCAATGCAGTTTCTTGAGTCCAGGGTGGATCTTCTTATCCAGGAACCGGATGCGTTCTTTGAAGAGGGCCTGCTCGTCTGGGGACAGCATGGCAATGATCCTGTGCATGAGAGGAGACCAGCAGCTGGCGGGACAAGCTCTGCAGGCCTCTCCTCCACAACAGGAGACCTGGTGGAGAACTCTGGAAGCTCACAAGACTGAACTGTGCTTTCCAAGAAAACTTCTGGTGGTAGTGGAAACACTCTACAATTTGTGCTGCCCACACATAGTCACCACTAACTGTGTGTGGCTGTGGAGCACTTGAAACGTGGCCTGTGCCAATGAGGGACTCAATTTTTAAGTTTTCTTGAATTCCAAGTAATTAATTAAAATAGAAATAGCCATGTGCAACCAGTGGCTGCTATGCTGGACAGGGCGGTTCTGGACACCCAAATAAGGATGTTTTCTCCACTCCTTGCTCCACCCACTTGGACCTTAATGGGGCTGAGAAAGGCACTCAACCCAGAGCAAAGCCTCACTCCAGAGAGAAGTATCAAGGGTACTAAGAGAAGGGGTCCCTGTGTGGCCTCGGTTCAATGAAGCGGATGTTATCTCGTGCCCACAATCTTAATGCACCCCCCTTCACTCCTAGAAGTGACCCGGGCCCACAGTACACATGGTCCCAGTGCCCTGTGAGGTTGGAGAGGACCTGGTTTGGGTTGTTTTGCCCTCTACCCTGAAGCTAGAAGACCAAAGTGCAAGGGACAGGAATAATCACAGGGCCACATGAGAGAGTAGGAGAAAGAATTTTCTTGAGATGGTAAAAAGTAAATGATAGATCCCACAGGAGATAGATGACATCACAGGACAGATAAGACGCAGACGAGGCCCAGAACACACGCAGAAGGCCCACTGAGGACTGCAGCCTTACCGATTGTAGTCTCGAGCCACCAGTAACAGGTTTTCCCGAAGAATGCGCAGGTCCTCTGCACGCTCGGCTACGTTCATCACGTAATGGGGCGTCTCAAAGAGCAGCCGTTCCCAGTAGTCAATCTCCACAAAGAGAATCAGCAGGGACCTCAGGGAAAAAAGAGCCAGGCAACTCTGGAAAATGCTCTGGGGCCTGGACAGGAGCCAGTAGGGGCACCAGGGCAGTGGGCCAGGGAGGCACAGAGAGGGTTAGACGTAGGAAATGAAGCAACGCCTCCAGGTAAAAGAAGGCTGGCTGGACTCACTGACCTTTGCTGCCCTTCCCAAACCATTACAAGAGGAAAGGGGGTTCTGGTGTGTTTAGGGCATAAGCTCCCTTCCAGGCAGATTGGAAGCTGAGAGGCCAATGGCTAAGGAACAGAACCAGCATCCTCAGCCGGCCATGGAGACAGAGAGGCCACTCCATTCATGCCCAGGGTGGTGTCTCCAAGTGTCTCAGGAGGGGGAGGTGGGACCGCAACACCAAGGTTGTGGAAATGGTTCCCCACCTGTCCCCTGCCCCCCCACCCCCATTATTCTGCACAGTTAAGCAAGTGGCCTCCTCATCCCAGCATTAGATGGAAGTCTTCTTGTCTGGAGATGCTTTGCAGAGACAGGCAGACAGAGGGTCTTGGACTGGGGACCCCAAGTCCAGTGGAAGGAAGAGGTAGTAGTGAGAGGAGGGGGCGTGACGGGCCCATGTGCACACTGAATGTTAAGACCACCGGCCTTCTTTCCCACCCAGCAATGGGCACTCGGGCAGCTCCGACCAGTGTCCAGAAAGAAGTCTGGAAGACGGTTTTCTGTGACCTCTGGCCCAGCTAGAGGTGAGTCCCAAGGATGGTGACCTCAGGAGTCCCCTCAAGACAGCCCACCGGATAAGCCTGCAGTGAAGCTCACAGGTGATAAACCCCACGACCTGCTCAGGAGAGCTCCCAACCACTCTCCAGCTCCCTGCCCTTGAAGATGGACAACCAAGGATCACAAAACACTGGGCTCTGTCCTTCCCAGCAGAGGAAGGTGGAAGCCAAAGCAAACAAACAGAAGCAAAGAAACTATGAGGAGAGACAAGGGGACAAGGGCCACGCAGAAGGATAAGAGCCGTCCCACACAAAGAAAAAAAACTTAAAAAAAAAAAACTGTGAATATCCTGAGAGAGAGAAAAGAGACAAAAGAGCATCCGTGACCCAAACCCCAGATGCTATAGAAGGGAACACCCGGAGCTCTCGGAGGTTCAAGAGGATAACAGGATGTTAACAAACCAACAAACCCATTAACAATGAAATCAACAGAAATCTCTTGGAAAGTAGAGAAAAAGACACAGAGATGGAAGGCAGAGAGGACTCTTCTGAATAAAGGAATAGAAAACCCTCCATTAATAATGTTTCTAGTAGGGCATCTGGGTGGCTCAGTGGTTGAGCAACTGCCTTTTGGTTCAGGGTGTGATTCCTGGGGTGCTGGATTGAGTCCCGCATTGGGCTCCCTGCAGGGAACCTGCTTTTCTCTCTGTGTCTCTCATGAATAAATAAAATCTTTTAAAAATAATAATGTTTATATTTATATTAATTATATGTTGGAATGAGAATATTTGGGGCAATACTGGATTGAGGATTAAAATCACTTTCAGCTGTTTCTTGTTCCTTTGTTAAATGCAATCCCAGAGAAATCTGCATTGCACACATGGCTATCCTACCCAGGGAGTTCTGGCCCTTCCCTCCCGGCTGTCAGGCTGTCACTCCCGTGTCCTGCATCCTCCACCTCAGAGATCAGCCCTCAGACACCCCTCCCCGCCTGAGCCCAGCTTCCTCCTCGCTTCCAGCACTTGCTCTCCCAAAGGACCAGTTCCTTGACCTCACAAGATCTTCAGACCACTGACCACGGGCTCCCTTCCAGCCTGTGTGTCCCCTCCCATCGCTGCCTCCTCCTGCACAGACCCTGACATCTGTTACGTTCCTGGCCCTCCTGCCACTCCTCACTTGTTCTTTAGTGTAAGCCACCTGGCGGAACCCCGACCCAGGCTAAATCTGCTGTCATCCCCCCAGGGTCCTGTGTGGGGCTCCCCACCCTGTCCTCCCTCCTGTTCTCTTGGCAATTGCCAGCAGCACCTCCCCACGCTCTCAGGCCTGTCCTGCCCCATCTCTGCAGAAAGCTCACCTCCTACATCACAGACACAGAATCCACCAGGAGACTCCATGTACTTCAGGCTATAAAACCCAGAAGCCCATGTTTGTGGGCTTGGTGTGTCACACCAAGGCTTCACCTGTTTAGGGCAGAAGAGCCCCTCCTCCCACCTAAGACCAAGGCCTCTTCCTGGGCTCCATGTCCCAACACAGTTTCCTCCTGCTTCTTCAGACAGCATCCCCTCCCACTCTCTTCAACCTGCCAGTTCCATCCCATCAACAGTCAAGGAAGGCCAAGTTTCTACCATCTTGAAAAAAACAAACCAAAAACGGCCCCCCCACCCTGGACAACATATCTCCCCTGCAGGTACCTTACCTTGCATCCCCCCCCCCTTCTTTAAAGATTTTATTTATTTATTCATGAGAGACACACAGAGAGAGGCAGAGACACAGGCAGAGGGAGAAGCAGGCTCCTCACAGGAAACCCAATGCAGGACTCCATCTCAGAACCCCGGGATTGCAACCTGAGCTGAAGGCAGATGCTCAACTACTGAGCCACCCAGGCGTTTCCACACTCCCCTTTACTGTGCACTTTCCATACAGAATTGTCCTCACGAGCTCCTCTGTCCCGAAAGCTGCCCCCTTCGCCTGCACAACTGACTTTGTCAAGTCTCTCCAGGACACCTTGTCCCCAAACCCCACAGGCCTCCTCGGGCCTGGGCCTCCCTCCTCTCTCCACAGGCCTTAACCTCGTGCTGGACTCCACCCTGCCTTGCCTTCCTCGGACATGCTCTTGTGCTCTGCCCTGCCTTTCAGTACAAGAATACTTCTGTCTCTAGAATCCCTTGGAAATCCCACCCAGCTAGGCCCTGGAGATCCCGGGGAAGAATCTGCTTGCCCTGCACTTCCCTTCAATGCAGGCTCCTGGATGTTCTTCACATCCAGCACTTTCCCTGGGTGATCTTGTCCATGCCCATGGCTTCAGCTGCCTTCTAGAAGCTGCTGACCCCCCCAGATCTACTTGGCTTAACGTGAGCTCTAGACTTGTATGCCCAACTGCCTTCTAGATGTCTCCCCACCTTGGCCTACAAGCACCTCCCATGTGTCCAGAAACAAACTCATCATCTGCAGAGCAGATGCATGCAGGGAGCTCCTGTCTCTGTGAATAGCCCTGTCCCACACCCTAAACCAGAGCCAAGTGTCTTCCCTCAGCCTCACCTTCCAGCATCCAACTGACTACCAACTCCTTCAAGTTTTAGAGTCAAGCAAAGTACAGAAATTCTACTTCCAAGGCACCTGTAGCTCAGGCGTGGTGCTAAATGGCAATGGACGCTCAGGTGTACCAAAATCAAAGTTTTCAATATAAAAACCATAACCAGTTAAACATTATCATGGAGGAAAAGAGACCCATGACAATTAAAACAATAAAAATAAAATACAAAAATTAACCAATTAACAAGAATTCCTTATATATAACATTTTTATGCAAATTTATATATATTATGATATCTCTTGTCAATTAGTCAATTTATATGGAAAAATTATTTATAGACATTTTATATGGATTTAAATACATTGAAAGAAAAAATGCTATTCTTGGGTAGAAAGATTCAAACCTTAAACATGTTCATTCTTCTTAAGTTAACCTATAAATTTAACCCAATCCTTGTTCTTATAAAAATAGGAACGGAACTATTTTTGGAACTAAACAGATTGATTCTAAAGTTCTTATGGGAAATAAATATTAAAAAATCCCCAAAAACTCTGCAAATGGAGAGGAATGAGGTCAATAATTAAAGCAGTTTGGTCCCTTCATATGAACAGACAGACATACCAGCACAGAAAAGTGATTCCTGAAATAGACACAACTCTCGATGGGAATTTGTTATGTTATATAAATGAGATCGGGTCAACTGGCTAGCCATCTGGGGATTAAGAAACACAACAACCCAGTCACATGTGCAGTTCTCTCCCTACACCAAAATAAGTTTCACATGGATCAAACATCTACATGTAAAGAATAAAATCATAAAACGCCAGAAGAAAATATAGAATATTTTCAAAATTAAAAATGCTTCAATTCTTTAAAAAAAAAAGCTTGAATAAAAATCACGTGATTTGTAAAATCTGTGTGGTTTCTCTCCCTCTCTCTCTCTTTCTCTCTCTCTCTCTCTTTTAAAGGAAATTGCATTTTTAAATCACAGACAATCAAAAGCCCCACAACCTGGAGATGCTCTCATGAAACTCTGGGTTCTGAATATTACTGAAACGCCACTTGGAAGCACATGAGGTAAAAATTCCAGAATATTTTGTGTCTTCTCTACAGGTAAGGACTGAAATAATAATATAAGAAATATTATCATGGGATGCCTAGGTGGCTCAGTGGTTGAGTGTCTGCTTTTGGCTCAGGGTGTGATCCCAGGGTCCACATCAGGCTCCTTGCAGGGAGCCTGCTTCTCCCTGTGCCTGTGTCTCTGCCTCTCTCTGTGTCTCTCATGAATAAATAAATTTTTTAAAAAAAGAATATCACATTTGAAGTTTTGCAGAGGGTTATATTTCAAGTGAATAGGCCTCTCTCACATGTGAACAAACAGTAGATCACCAGGCATTTAAGGGAAATCTCCAGAATAAAAGAGATAAAAGAGAGAGGTCAAAACAAAGGAAAGTTACTTTCAATCTAGGATTCCAAATACAGCCAAATGTCCAATAAGGGGAGGGGAGAAAAAATTGTGGTCAATCACATAAAAACACAAAAAATTTGCCTCCCATGCACCATTTCCCAGAAAGCTACTAAAGAGTGCACTCCGCCAAAACGAGGGCATAAACCAAGAAAGAGGAAGACAAAGGAAACAGGAAATTCGAGGAGAGAAGAGGCTCAGCAGGGAAGCTCCAGGCTGATACCCTGATATAGCAGGCCTCAAAACCAACCAACTGCACCGATGCAGGAGGAAAGGGAGTTCTAGCAGGGGTAGCTCAAAGAAAAATATGAAAATCATGACCTCCCTTACCAGTCAGAGAGTGAGGAAAAAATTACCACTCTGGGAGAATTAACAATAGCAAACAATGTGCTCACAAAAATAGTAAGGCGATTGTCAATTCTGAAAAGGGCAAAGATCAGACAAGCGAGGGAAGACTTATAACAAAATTCCTCTGCGCGGCAGTAAATGGGACTAACAGAGTCATGTTAAGCTAAACAGTGACCTGCCCCAAACTTGCATTATAGCTACACTGGAAGGACAGAGGGGTCTGAGTACATATGGGAACGCTTCTGGCCACATGAACATATCCTCCTGCGTTCTTCAAACTTGCGTGTGTGCGCTACCCAACACCACATCAAAATGTCATCCTGACAAGATTTTCAAAAAAACTTTAAGGCATATTGTCAAATTGTAATGCATCAGTCGATGGGAGGAACTTGGAGGATACCGTCTTGATGTTGAGCTGGAACCCTAGGAGGAACGCATCCCACAGGGATGCTCAGTCTTTGCCAGAAGCGTGTCAGTTAATTTCCAGAATGCAAATTTTATTTTATCGATAAATAAAATTTCTTTTTTAAAAAGGTTCATTTATTTATTTATTTGACACAGAGAGAGAGTGAGCGCGGACATTGACACAGGGCTCCATCTCACGACCCTGAGATCATGACCTGAGCTGAAATCAAGAGTCACATGCCCAACCGACTGAGCCATCCAAGTGCCCCAACGAATAAAATGTCTTTGAAAAAAAAAATCCGCCTGGGGAATGATTTCTGTAAGATATTTCATAATTGATCCTCAGAGCAGTGGTCAGGCAGTAGAGGCAAGAGAGTGAAACAAGCTGAGGTCAGTGTTGACAGCCCAGAAAGAAGTGACCCCATAGAGAAAGCCCTATGTGATGGGGAAGAAAGGAAGAAGCGAAAGCCCTACACACAGAAAGCCAACACACATTCCCGTGTCCCCTCTCCTGCTCTGGGGCACCTGCACTGCACAGAAGGGCCTGCTGCGTACATAGGGATAACACCCCTCTTCTCAGCCAGGGCAGAGACAACATCTGGAACATATTTGAGTTAAGTCCAATCTGGAAAGTTGCTCTGGCCGTAAAAACGTGGTAAAAGCCAGTTTGGACTTCAGAGTTCAAGTATGTGGGATATAAGGTGGATAAGAAAACCCCTTGTGAGATAAAAGAGGTTCTATTAGGGCCTGGAAGGCTCCCAGAACTCAGAGACAGTCGTGTAATTCTGAGTGCAGTCAGGACACTTGAAAAGTAGGCTTATTTCAAGATCTTATCTAGACCTGAATACAGAAGAGTCAGCCTGATAAAGTCATCTGCACCTCCTTGGAGAGGTGAGATAGTTTGGAAGAGCTGATTGGGTCTTGGATTTCTTTACCAGTCTGATGAACCCAGACTCTCCAAAGTCCTTCCCTGGGATCATGGGTTTGTTTTGGTTTTGGGGTTTTTTTTTTGTTTGTTTGTTTTTACCATACATAATTTACTGGGTTTGAGGCAGTTTTATCTTAAAACCACAAAAATGTAAAGCAGCTTATAACAGATCCCTCTAGTAAACAACCACCAAGGGACAGAAACACTTGTCTCTGGAAGAAGCGTCTCGCCATTATTTGGGTTTCAGTTAAACCCAGGCCATAAATATTTGGCCCAAAGTTGCCTTGTTAGGCTCTACTATAAAGATTATGCAAACAGTACTTTCCATAAATACCTAATGTGTTCCTCGACAGGAGATGATCACAGCAGACAGGAAAGTTTTCTCCTAAGCTTCTCTGACTCAGATGGACACTGTGCTCGGGCACCAGGTAAATGCACCACTGGGGAGGGATGGGAATAAGCTGTAGAGAGCCCACCCGAAGCCCTCTGGTACAGAATATTCAGAAGCCTTACAGAAATCACACAACTTATAAGTCCATCAATCCTGAGCTGATTAAGTCACAGTACACCCAAATTATAGGATGCTATACACCCCCAGAAAATAACTACATACTTCTCTACATACAGAATGGAAACCCACACACAAACCCAACACATACCATTAACCCTTTAAAAAGCAAGTTGCGAAAACCCTGTTTATAATGTGATTCTATTTTGTGTAGAGTGCATATTTTTTATCACCTGGTGATCAAGATTACCTCTAGAGGACAGGGCTGGGTACTGGATTTTCACTGTTTCCTGTATGTACTTCTATATCAATTTTTCTTTTACAGTGAGCATATACTATTTTTATAACTTAAAAATATCCACAGGACACCTGGGTGGCTCAGGGGTTGAGCCTTCAGCTCAGGTCATGATCCCAGGATCCAGGATCAAGTCCCACATCGGGCTCCCCACAGGGAGCCTGCTTCTCTCTCTGCCTGTGTCTCTGCCTCTCTGTGTCTCTCATGAATAAATAAATAAAATCTTTTTTAAAATACCCACTAAAGATTTTAAAAATCAAAGAAAACAAATGTATGAAGTAGGGGGTAAAAGAGAGTGGGGGGAAAAAGACCAAATCATTAAGCGTGGTTGTCTTTGAGGAAATTGTTCTCTCTTCTACTTTTTTGCATTTTGCAAATTTTCTAAACTTGTCAACACTTTTACAATGGGAAAATAAACCATTTTGAAAACTGTGGATGCACAAAACCGTGTATATAGTATGCTACTGTTTATACAAAAGGGCTATTTATGTAACTATACACTCTCGTCGCTGGAATGTTATGCAGCAAACTAGTGACAGACACGGACTCTTTAGAGAGAAACTGAGTCATGGGGTACAGCAGTGAAGCCCGATTGTTCTTTTTCTTTTGAATTTTGCAACATGTACCTTCTGTCACCCCTTGTAAAAGGTTAAAACTTTTAAAAATTAAAACTACTATTATAAAAAATAATAAAATCTAAATACTATTCTATCACCTTGCTAAGTTTGTTTTGAATGTCCTGTGTTCACAGAAGCTTTATGAGGCAATTCTTTTCAAGGGAAAGTAATGTTTGCTGATTGTTGTTTGCTCCGCGTGAGGACTTCCACATATGCCATCTCGCCTCGTGACCTCAGAAAAGGATTTTTGGAGTAGATAAGGAGACTCCAGCTCAGAGGAATTCGGTGGCTTGCCTGAGGTCACAGAGCAAAGCAGATCTGCTCCAGGGTTCAGATTCTGCCCTGAGGATGTGGGGGTGGTCAACCTGTGACACCTCTTGACCTTTGGCTCAACCTTTATCTTCTCTCATACTTAAAATGTAAATATGGATCATTAGTGCTAATATGCTTCTGTTATTTGAACACAATCCTCTGATTCTGGGGGAGAATAAAGCAACTGCTGTTGGGGCTGTGCATGTTCATCCTGGTGTCAATGCAATCACGTCCAACTGTCTTGTCCATCCATCTGTCCATTGTCTCTCTTAGCACATTGCCTTTGGAGGCAGCCAGCTTGACAGAGCTGTGTGTCTTGCAGATTCAACCATGTTGTGTGCTTGCAAATGTCTCAGCCAGGGTGATACTGGCCTTGTCTCTGTCTTCTTAAAATCATAGTGCTGGGGGCCGCTGAGTGGCTCCGTGGTTGAGCATCTGCCTTTGGCTCAGGCTGTGACCCTGGGGTCCTGGGATCGAGTCCCACATTGGGCTCCCGTGCTTCTCCCTCTGCCTGTGTCTCTGCCTCTCTCTCTGCGTCTCTCATGAATAAATAAAATCTTTCTTTAAAAAATCATAGTGCTGACTTATGAAGCCGGTCTTATATGCTGCTGCTCAGTTGTACCTCAAAAACCCTTGTGCCTTACCAAAGCCACTCTCTGATACCCCTCTCTAGCCAAAGGCACTGTGGAGGCCAAGAAAAATTAAGGCCATTCCACCTAAAGTTTAGCATTAGCACAAGTACAGCCATCTTAGGCCCCTGTGAATAAGAGCTAAACTTTACTGCAGAATGTCCTCAATGTCCTTGGCAGGGAATCCCATATCAGAAAGACAACAGAGCCCACACCCGTGGTAGAAAGTCCCATATTAGAATGAGAACAGAGCTCAATGCCCTTAAGCCCCATATCAGAATGTAAACAGAACTTGAGAAATTCCTCCACCCCTTCTGAAAATCCCCTAGACCACCCTATAAAAAACCCAGCTGTAACCCACTTTGGGGTCCAAGTCCCTGCTCTGCTGTGTCGGGTATACTTGAACCCAAGCTCGAGCTTGCTAATAAACCCAAACCCTCGTGCGCTTGCATCAGTGTTGGCTCCCTGGTGGTTTCTCGGATTCGCAATCTTGGGCACAACAGGCAGATCTCCAACCTGCTCCATCTCTGGCCCTTTCATGAATGCTTCTGCCTCCCCTGACACACAGCACTACTTCTCCACCTTTGCTTCCTTCCTCACCCATGGTGCGTCACCTCACCCATGGCAGCTCCATCTCCACCCAGGTCTCCTCTAGCAAAAGCCCTCCAACATGTGCCCAACAGATCAGGGCGTCCTGTGAGTTGAAGCCCATGTGAGGAGCAACAGCCTAGAAGCCTGGGAAGCAGCTCCTCTTACGGGGCACAGCTAATGACAACGGGGTGCCAAAACCCATCAGGTAGAAAGTGATTTCCTTCCAATTAGGAAAAAAACTGTCACAAGGAGGTTTGCAATCTCTGCAGACAGATGTCTTACATGGCTCCTTCCTTGTTTTTCTCTTCTGCATCTTCCACAGAACGGAAGCACGGCCTCCAGTTCACTTGCAGGGAGGCAGAGGGCAGGGGCTCAGCTCCTGGCACGTAGAAGGCACTTGCTACACAATTTTGAGTAACTTAATACGTGAATTAATTACATCTGAAATAACTGTCACCTGAGAAGGTCATAACTGTAAAGCAGCAGGAGAGAGCACAACTGGCCCAGAACGCCAGCTCCACCAGTTCTCAGGGAGGCCCGCCCCTTGGCTGGAGGTCCTCGGGATGCCTTAGCTGGGCCGTCATGGCCATCTAGTGGCAGGACACCTACATCACTGGGTTAATGGGTTCCTGGGGGCTGCTTTTTCTGCCGCTGTTACTCTGGAGATACACTCTAGAATCAAACATAGGCAGTGTGGGTACACCTGTTACAGCCTGAGAGAGAGCTCGAAACAAGGAGCGTGGAAGAGAATCTGGGTGGCTCAGTGGTTGAGCCTCTGCCTTTGGCTCAGGTTGTGACCCCAGGGTCCTGGGATTGAGTCCCGCAGGGAGCCTGCTTCTCCCTCTGCCTGTGTCTCTGCCTCCTTCTCTGTGTCTCATGAATAAATAAATAAAATCAAGAAAGAGAAAGAAGAAAGAAAAGAAAAAAGAAAAAAAGAAAAGAAAAGAAAGAAAAGAAAAAAACAAAAGAAAAGAAAAGAAAAGAAAAGAAAGAAAGAAAGAAAGAAAGAAAGAAAGAAAGAAAGAAAGAAAGAAAGAAACATGGAAACAAGAGAAGGGAGGAGCAAGCAGAGGGAAAGTAGGGAAAGTAGTCAGCCTGGGTCTCCTACTTATCAAAGTTGACGTCCAGCATGCCTGCCTTCTCCTGGCTGATTCGTAACAGTGGTGTGTCCAGCCGCCGAATACAGTCCTTGTCCAGCGTTAACGTCCAGTCTTGGAAGGTTTTTCGAACTAGTTCATCGATGGCCTGAACCATCTGTTGATAGGTATGCACGCTCTCCTCTCCCGTACCAATGTGGGGCAGGAAGTGAGCGCTGGAAAGACACTGAAGGGGAGGGACAACGGGTGGCCAGAGCCCACGTGCCCCCCACCTCTATGGTCCTGTCTCCCACACTGCACACCCAACCCACGAGCTGTGTGGCTCACCAGGGAGGCCTCCTCTGACCACTCTGGGGACAGGAGGGGCTGCACAGCAAAGTGAGAGGAGGAGAACAGGGCACAAGACAAACGACGTCAGTGGCACAAAGGGGAGGCACAGGGATTTGGCTCAAGAGAAGGTGGCAAAGAAAGTAAATTATAGGAGGTGAGGATTTAAGCGGGTCGAGGTTGAAAACCAGTATGAACCCTTGGTCCTAGCTCAGTGCTCAGGGAGACACCATATTCTTACCCAGAGCCAATGACATGATAGCCAGCTCCTCAGTAGCCTTAATCTACATTCCCCAAAAGGCCTTTTCGAGGGTTATTCCTGTTTCTTTCTGGTTCTTCCAGGACTAGGCGCCCTAAGGGCCCATCCAGGTCTCTGGATTGTGAGGTTATATTCCTCTTCGGGTGGCCGGTTTCCCTGAGGTGACCCTCTTCCTCCTCCTCCTCCCTACTTTGACAGGAAACACCTCCAGGCCACCAGCCACACTGGCCACCGCTGTGCATCCAAAGCCAGGGCCACCTCACCCAATGGCACCTGCCACTCCCCAGAGCCCCACTTAGTCTCCCATCATGGAAAGTCCCTGGGGAAACGCCCTGGACAGCGGGGGGCACAGGGGGGGTGGCTACCCTGCCAGCATGTGGCTCAGCCTGCAAACTCCACCTGCTCTCTGAGAACAAGTTTTGGGGACAGCCAGGTGCTCACATTCATGACCCTGTCGATGCGATGCCGCAGGATCCGCATCCAGTGCGCCTGCCCAGAGTACTGGGCCATGTAGGGTTCCAGGTAGGGCCATTTCTTGTTCACCTCACGGTTCACCAGGGCCAGCTCGCTATTGAACAGCATGTAGAGATCCACTGCCTTCTTGTCGTAGGTTCGCTTGATAGCCTAAGGAAGGAGAGAAAGAACCTGACAACATGGCCTCGGGTGCGGCTTCCCTCCGGGGACTCATGCTACACCCGATCCTGGCCCCATGGAAGGAGGCCTGCTCCCTAGTGATCCGCAAGCAAGGGGAGCAGGAGGACGACGAGGCTCTTGGGAAAGAGCAGGAAGGGGGTTGGAAACAGGAAGCACCGAAGAAGAGGAAGAAGAGGGCAGAGGAGGCAGGGGAAGTGGCGGGGGGGGGGGGGGGGGGGGGTGCAGGGGGGAGCACCTCCCGCGTG
Source organism: Vulpes vulpes (assembly GCF_048418805.1). Lineage (NCBI taxonomy): Eukaryota > Metazoa > Chordata > Mammalia > Carnivora > Canidae > Vulpes > Vulpes vulpes. The sequence continues at coordinate 134,008,678 of NC_132791.1, read as the reverse complement.
GCGAGCCTGTGGAAGGTGTCCAGCAGCAGCACTCCTTGCTCCACATCTCGAACTAACTCAAAGGCGGAGGTGATCAGGTTCTGAGTCATCACCTCCAGGTCCTTGACTCCAGTGCGAAACCTGCACCGTTAAGGAAGCGTGGAGACAAGCGCACACCCTTGGTCATCCCCTGAGTAAGAATCCCGGGTGCCCCGGACCCAGAGCTCCCTCCGTGCCAGCCACAAAGTGCATCATGTGCATTAATCGCTTGCTCCTGAAGACAGCACAGTGAGATGGGTCCTATCACTAGCTTTATTTTTTAGTTGAAGAAACAGAGGCTCTAACTGGGGGAATAATTTGCCCAGAATCGCCGCCGCCCCCAATCTGTGGCAGAATGGGGACTCCAGCCCTCGGAGCCTAACTGGGACCCTGGCTCTGAGCAGTGGCTCCTTCCCTGCACTCTCTCCCACTTTCCCCATCTGGATCTGTCACCTCCAGGCTCTCCTTTGGACTCTGGCCACTCCTCCTGCATGGTCTCCACGCCTCCCTCCCCTGCAGCACTAAGCCACCTGGGATCCTCACACCTGTTGTAGTCTTCATGCCAGGAGGTGTTCTTGACATCCAGGATGCCCCCGCGAACAGCCCGCAGCATCTGCAGGTTCTTATAAAAGATATCCTCAATCTCCAGCAAGTTCCGTGTTATCTGGGGCCCCTGGGCGCCGAAGAAGCAAGGAAGGGGAGCTTGCTTGCCATCTTCCCAGCGAGCAAAATGGTACTGGCAGTCACATACCTGAAACCAAGTCGGCGTGAGGACTCCTGCCCTCTTTTCTGACCTGGTGGGTCCTGAGCTCTCAGGATTGGCTTAAAATGTCTAAAGACAGGGGAGGACCCTCCAGGTGCCGGGTGCTGCTGAGGTGAGTTTTGGCCACAGAATGAGCTATGAGATACCAGGGTTGTGATAACAGGTGACAGTCTGACAGAACAGGACGGTGGCAGCGGCTCACACAGCCACACAGAAAGAGCTACAGTGGAGAAGCTCCCTGCTGACCCTCTGCCCCTCTCTCCCAGCCCCTGGCCAGGGTCTAGAGCCTGCTGTGACACCCCCCACCCCTCATGACGGTCTGCCCACCTCAATGAGGTCCTTGCAGCGCTGCACAAAGGCATCCACCTGGGCAAATATGCTGGTCTGGTCCAGCACCCAGCCCCGACTGGAGAACCTGTGTTCAGAGAAAAATGGACCAAATCACAAGTTGGGGCACGACATATCAACCTGCCTGTGGGAAGCTAGAATCCAGAGTCCTGGGTTTTGGGGGCCTTAGGGAAGGAGACCCCAAGAGGCAGTTCTCCTGAAGAGCCGAGGGAAGAAAGGCAAGATGAGAAGAACCAGAGAGGAGATAAAGCACCTCTGGTCTAGAAGGTTTATACATGATGGAATTTCAGACTTCCAGGCCAAGAGTGGAAGAATAAACCAGAAAGGATTCTTGGAATCAGGGTAGAGAGGTTATGAGACTAAGGAGAACCAGGGTCCAGGGGCTAGAAGATCTGCATCCAGAGAGAAGAGTGGGATCTGTAGGCTTTTAAAAAGTGCAAGTGAGAGGAGTCCCATCTACAGTCATTAGGAATGGCAGGGGTAACAGATGGGATGGTGGGGGACACGCGTCGTACTGGGTATGCATCTGCACAGCCCGTAGGTAATGATCTTTCCAGGCCTGACAGCAGGCGATGCAGCCCTGGAGCTCCTCCTTGCTAGAAGTGACGTGGCCCTCAAAGATGCGGTCCAGGGAGATGGCATGGCAGCACAAGCGGATGATCTCATTGCTCATCTGCAGAAGGGGCCGATGGCCTCCAGTCACAGCCCAAATCTCTGACCCCGCCTCGGGTGTCAGCCTCCCAGTCTTGACCTGGCTCCCTGCACCTACCTGACACGGGCCTTCGCTGCCGGCTGTCGGCAACCCCGTGAGGGTCTACCCATACTGTCCCCAGCTCAGCTCACCTCCCAGTGAGCGCTCAGCTCAGGGACCCACCTCGGTCATCCCAGATGATATTCGGGCCCTGTGCCTCAAAAGCTGGCTCTCCTTCCCAAATCTGCGTCTCACTCCCTGCAATTTCCACCTTGGGAAATGAGCAGAAGGGGGTCGTCCCCTCCTGCATGGCTCAGCCTGGGGTCTGTCCCCCCTGCCCCCCGCCACTGCGCTCTACTGCCTTGCCTTCTCAAAGGCCCTCTTCCCACCTTGGCTACTTCTATCTGGAAGCAAGCTGTCAGGCCCAGGCCCCAACCCAGAGCACAGAGCACGCCGGGGGATGAAGAAGCAGGCAGAGAAGCCCAGGAGCCCTGCCTGACCCCCCCAGGCCACTCCTCAGTGCCTTTCAGCACATATGTCCCCCTGAACGCCTCCCCGTCCTTCAGCAGATCAGAGCTGCCCTTTGTCCCGGCCCCATAGACACGCACCTTTCGGAAGAGAGAGGTCAGTCTCTCCCGAGTGTTGTAGTGGGGAGAGTTGACCCAGATGATGCGGATGAGACTAATCAACTTGGGGAGCTTACTGGAGATGTCCTTAGGCCGCATGTAGGCCAATTCCTGGTAGGGCTCCTTCAGGATTGACAAAAACGTCAGGTTGGATTGTGCTTGACGGGAGCCATCCTGGCAATGAAGAAATGCTGGCAATGGACTTGTCCATTGGAAAGAACTGGTTCAAAGCAAGCACTGCTTACCCCTCTGGAAGCCTGGCCTGACCTGCCCCTCTCAAAACCTAGTACCAAGCATCTCAGGCCTCCACGGACCCTGGGGACCCCACCTATCTGCTCTCATTCTTGTGCTAGTTCCAACCAGTGTCCTGTCTCTTCTTATGACGAGTCTCAACCCCCCGCCCCACTAGACTGAGAGTCCCCAAGCTCAGGCTTTGTGTCCACTCCTCCAGTTTCTCCAGCTGAATTCAGAACCCGGCACAAGGTAGGTGCATCAGCTATTGATCAGCTGATGGAACAGCCCTCCCATCCACCCCCGGTTTCACCCCATGCCTTTGGCCACCCTGTTCTCAACCAGGCTTCTAGACATCTCCACCTCACTGCAGCTGTTTCCTTACCATCTAGCTCAAAATCCTGCCTGGGAGGAGAAAAATCCTCCATGTCTAAACTCCACAGGTCACTGCAGCCTTCTGTGTGATCCCAATGTTAACATAATCAGCTTGCCATACTTTACACCAAATTTATTTTTTATGTGTTCATCTTGGCAATTCTCTTGGTTGGACCCTATAGGTTCCTCTTTGACCCCATGCCATCTGGTGATCCTGTTTTGTGTAAGCCTGGTTTTCTGAGCTAGACTGCAGAGGTTGGGCTCATGGAGGTTGGACTCCATGTGTATTTGTCGATGAACTGAGGTCTCCCTAACGAAACTATGAGCTCCTTGGGACCCTGTATTCTACTACTTTTGTACTCTTCCCCCAAGTGCAAGTCCAAACATTAGGATCTATCTTTGCTGTTGAGGATTATGCTGGCCTCTTATTAGCACCTGACTAACTACTGTTCCAACCACCATCCATTCTCTGCTAAGCCTCCATCCTTTGGTCCACTCACAAACCTGGATCTGCTGGGCCAGTTTCATAAAAGGTGCCAAGTAGGATGATTTGGCAAGGCGCAGGATGGATTCAATGTGCTTCACTCCCTGCTTCACCAGCTGTTTACTGATGCCAGACAAGTCCATGCATCGATTGTGCCAGAACTCAATCTCCTCCAAAGGACCTAAATTTTCTCCTGTCTCCACAGACTCCTGGGCACTGAGCACCTCCTTTATCTGCCGGGTCCAGTGTATCATGGAGGCTGCAGGGGAGAGTACAAAACCTCTTACACTTCTTTATGCTGCTTCCCGGTTGTATCCTTTCCTCTGTCACCTATGTAGCCCTCTTAACTCAGCTCTTTTCTCAGCATCTAGCCCTCCCCTCTCCCCCAACACACTGGCAACACCAGCCACTCACTCTCCAGCCGCTGTACCAGCTCTTTGTCCCTAACCACCACCTCGGGTGCCATGTTCATGGCCTCTGCAGGAATGTAGAGAACGGTGTGACCCTCCAGTTTATACCGAGTATCTGAGGAAAAGAACAGACCATGGAAGTTCACAGAAGGGGGAGAGTTTGTGCCACCCTGGTTCCAATCATGACTGATGATCTAGTATGGTGGATTTCAGGAGAACAGGCAAAAGAAACTATGACTCATTGTCTGGTCTGGGCAACCTTCCACAGCAGAAAACTGTATCTGTATTGGAAGGCAAGTTCTGTGCCCTGATATGCTCCACATAAAGGTACCCATTCCATGCCAGGCTGTACTCAGGATGAGTCTCCCACCTGCCTCATTTGCTCTACTGTCAGTGCAGCACCAGAGAGAAACCAGGCACCCAAGTCTTCCTGCTCACCTGTCAGGCAGGCCAAGAATCTATGCAGATGAGAAGCAAAATGATTTCGAATACTCTCAGGCCAGGTTGTGTTTGTAAAGATCTGAGGTGCAAAGACACCACTGAGCAGCCGAAGCAGGGCCGGGATGTAGGAACCACGCATGGTCCCAAACTGCACGGTTGCCTCAAAGTTCTCCGTGGTGATGGGAACTGGTGCGCAGCGAATGAAGTAGACAATCTGGTTCTGGGGCTGCATGAAAATACAGGGGACCAGAGATCAGTCTCCAGACCCAGCACAATACCCAGCAGAATCTGAGGCACCTGTCAGGAAAGAACTCTGGCTGAGTTCTTTGCCACATTCCTTTGGGGTATCCTGATCCTTCACCAAACGTGTCGCAAGGTGCCTCCTATTTCTTTCAGGGACATAATAACGGAGTCTGTACCCAAAACTGTGGGAAGGAAATGCAGAGAGTAGGCCTTGCAGGTAGGGACTGTGTACTCTGTCCAACTTGGCTCCAGAACCAACACAGTTGACTAGAACATATTAGATGCTCAATAAATGCTGGACGGATGGATGGAAGGAAAAGGATAGAACGGAGGAAGCCTTTGAGCTATAGGATAAGTGGGGAGGAGAAAGAATGGAAGTAAGAGGCAACTGTCCAGGGTCTCCCATTTCAGTTGTGTATGCCTGGTCCCTAAATTTTCATGTACCCTTCAATTCTGTTCATGGTGAGTTTGTGTGGCTGTTGTTGTTTACATCCAGAAATGTATGACCCTCATGTAGCTACGGCTTTCAAATTTCAAGTTTCTGACTCCTACATGCTGAGAAAAGCCATTCGTCCCTAAGACCAGATCCACCTTTCATGCATGCATGCTTTTGTACCCACTCTTTCTTTATAATTTATGTAATTTCAAAAACTGAAAATAAAGCACAAAGAGGAGATTAATAATCATCCATCTTCCCACTACTCAGAATTGAATTTTGGCATTTCGAGTGTATTTTTTTAAAAGCTTCACACTATTATTTTCGTTAAAATGATATACATATGTAATACCATATGATTTTACTCATGTGTGGTATTTAAGAAATAAAACAAACGAGCAAAGGGAAAAAAGAGAGAGAGAGAGAGAGAGAGATAAACCAAGAGACAGACTCTTGAGGCACCTGGCTGGCTCAGTCAGAAGAGTGGATGACAATTGGTCTCAGGGGCATGAGTGCAAGCCCCATGTTGGGTGTAAAGATTACTTATAAAAACGAAATTTTTAGGGGCGCCTGAGTGGCTCAGTCAGTTAAGAATCTGCCTTCAGCTCGGGTCGTGATCCCGGGGTCCCAGGATTGAGGCCCCCACATCAGACTCCCTGCTCAATGAGGAGCCTGCTTCCCCCTCTCCCTCTACCTACCACTTCCCCTCATGCTCTCTCTCACTCTGTCAAATTAAATAAAATCTTTAAAAAATAAAATAAAGGGGAAGAATAAATCAAATGAAGCCTCATCATTTAAAAAATAACATACATAGGTTAGTTATAAATAACTGAAGCAATACAGAGGAGTACAGAGATAAAAACTAAACCGTCATCTAAAACTCCACCAGCCAGACATTAATGCTGTTAACACTACAGAAAACATTATTCCAGACATTTCTATAGATCGACACGTACAGAACAAATTGATTAAAAGTTATTTCAAAGTAGGATCACACTATTTTTGATTAAAAGTATTAGATTTAATTTCACTTGGATTTCATAGAATAAAAGGACTCTGCTGTGAATAAGATAAAGGCACCCCTGAGCTTCAATAAGTATTTCTTCACCTGCGAGAGAGATTTCTTTCTGAAAGACCCCTTTCTAAAGTCATATGAGATTATTAAAAATACTGAGTTTCAGGGGCACCTGAGTGGCTCAGTCTTTTAGCATTCAACCCTTGGTTTCAGCTCAGGTCATGACCTCAGGGTCATGAGATCGAGCCCTGTGTTGAGCTGTATCCTCAGCCACAAATCTGCTTCTCTCCCTCTGCTCCCCACCCCAAACTCTCACTCTCTTAATTAATTAAATGTTTTTTAAAATATTGAGGCTCATTTTCCACTACCTTCCAATGTTAAGTCCTAGTGACTCACTGCTTTGAGAAATAAGAACACTAGCACCTCATACCCTCCCTCTTGCTCAGCGCTGCTCAGTGTTCATTATACTGTTACATTTACACTGTCCAGGCTGGTAGCATTTGCATTTCACAGCATAACCATAACACCAGTGGTTATTTAGTATTAGTTTTTATTTAAATGAATTGAATGTTTTTAGAAGCTCTATTCCTGAGTTGTTTACTTGGTTCACTTTTTTCTTTTTTTTAAGTGATTTTGTTTTTAAGTGATCTCTCCACCCAATGTGGGACTCAAGCTCACAACTCCGAGATGAAGAGTCAAGCGCTCCATCCACTAAGCCAGCCAAGCACCCCTGCCTGCTTGGTTCATTTCTAATGGAATAGATATTCCACGGATGATATTATTTTTGTTTTATAGAGTAGGGTTCTTTCAAGATTGAAAATGACTGCTCATTAGTGGCCTTTGTATTTGACCATCTCGGCTGGGAATAAAATGCTTGGGGCACACGGTCCTCCTGGAGAACTCTGTGAAAGTATTCTTCTGGGTGATTGGAGAAGTCTGCCACCAGCTAATGTCTCCTCCTGCTAGACAATTTGCTTTTTTGACTAGAACACTAAGTAATTATTTCCCAAATTTTTATTTTGAAAGCAATTTCAACTCCTAGAAAAACTGCAAGAAAAGTGTAAGTGAACAACACACTTGAGTCACTAATCTTGAGTCACTAATTGTTGACATTTTGCCCTATTTGTGCTCAAGTCCACTCTCTTACTCTCTCTCCCTCTCCTGGCTGAGCCATTAGAGAGTGAGCTGTAGACACCATGTGATATTGCATCCTTAAATACTTCAGCATATAGCTCCGAAAAATGAGGATATCCTCCAACATACCCAATCCTGTAAATGCCACACTCAGAAAATTGAACTTCATACAATACACAATACATATTCAACTTTCCCCAATGGTCCAAATAACATCATTTACAGCTGTTGTTCGCCACCCAGGATCCAGTCTGGGATCACACATAGTCATGTCTTCTCAGTCCCCTTGAATCCTGTACAGTCCCCGAGTCTTTGTCTTTCTTCCATGGCACTGATCTAACAGTCCAGGCCAATCGTTTTCCAAAATGTCCCTTAATTTGGATTAATCTGATTGTTTCCTTGTCATTAGATTCAAGTTGAATATTCTTGGCAGGAAAGCTGCATAAGCGATGCTCCTAAAGAATTAATTTCTTTGGAGGTTACAGCGTACCTAAGATGTGTCTTGGCATTAAACATGGTGTAACAGAATTTTGGGGAGAAAGTACATTCTTTCAATTCCCAGATTCAGTTCTTTCTGTAGGTCAGGGAAATGCTTTGTATTTTATCTTTACATTTACACTATTTCATTAGTCGGTGCTCTATATTAGATCACCTTGTCTTATTAACTTTTCTCTAATTATGTTGTCATTGGCTTTCTCTTCCTCGTGCACTGTAATTATCTCAAGCTTCTCTTCTGTGGCAATTCAGATTTGCAGTGATAGCTAGTCAGTTCCTTGCCACTTCTAACCTACGAGTTTTATAGTATGCTGCTTTATTTCCTAAAATCTGCTATCTCCCTTTCATCTCTCTCTCTCTCATGTTGCATTATTTTGACTCTCTGCATTTTAAAAATTGAATTCATGCTCCTACTAAGTTGTACTGGGACATGATGCTGTTGTGAGGAGTTTCTTTCTGCTCCACATTTTGCCGCTTGATGTAAGATGCTTGCAGTTACCATGCAATTTCTTTCCTCGTGCTTGAGGAGCAGCTCAGGGAATTCATCCTTTCTGCTCTAACACCCTGTGGGTGACTTCTTGATGTCCTGCTATGAGAGCCCAGTTTCTTCTCCACCACCTCCCTACCAAAGTGAAAGAATTGGGTATTTTATGTTCTATTCACTTTTCTCTAACCTAAGAGAATTGCGTGAGGGGATGGGTAGGTGGTGAAGACTAATTTCAAGCAGTGTAAGATACCTGGGCTCTTTCTCCTTTTTCAGATTTTTGTTACATGCCCAGCTAAGGTTGCCAACTTTCTGGGCATCCACCATTCCTGTGGGGAGGATGGTTTTCTTAACTCGGGGCATAGACCTTTCATTGTTCATCCACTCTTAAAGTTGATTAGATTATGCTCTTTTCCTTCTTTACACTTGGGTGATTTTTTTTCTTCTTCTTCTAGTTTTACTTTTTTGACCATTTTATCAACAGTAGTAATTTTTTAAGGAAGTTTCAATTGGCCATCTTAACCCAAAAGTATACAACTAGGTCCCTGATCTTATTTAGAGTATATTTCAGCATATCAAATAAATTTTCTTCAGCTTCGTTAAGGCATAATTGACAAATATAGATTGTATATATGTAAGGTGTACAACTTGATGTTTTGTTATCACAATAAAAATATATCCAGCATTTCATGAGGTACCTTTTTGTGTATGTATGTACAGTGAGAACACTTAAGATCTACCCTCTTAAAAAAAAAAAAAAAAAGATTTACCCTCGTAGCAAATGTCATGTACACCACATAGTAATACTGTATAATAGATACAGTAGATACATGCTGTATAATAGATCTCTAGAACCATTGTCTTGAATAAATGAAACTTGGTACCCTCCCTCGCTCAGTTTTATTGAGCTATAATTGACCTGTAACACTGTGTTAATTTGGGTGTACAACATGATTTATGTATTTATTGCAAAGTGATTGCCACAATAAGTGTAGTTAATATGCATCACCTCACACAGTTACAATTTTTTTCTGTCTCATCAGTGAGAACTTTTTTAACCTTAGCAACTTTCAAATACACAAGGCAATATTAACTAGTCACCATTTGTACATTATACCTCCAGAACTTACTTATCTTAAGACTGAAGTTTGTACCTTTTGCCAACCTTCACTCATTTTCCCTACCTCACTCTAGCAACCCCCAATCTGTTGTCTACTTCTATGAGTTAGCATGGGTTTTTTTTTTTTTCCCCTAGATTCCACATATAAGTGAGATCATACAGTATTTGTCGTTGTTTGACTTATTTCACCTAGTATAATGCCCTCAGGGTCCACCCAAGTTGTTGCAAATGACAGGACTCTTCTTTCTCATTGCTGAATAATATTCCACTGTGTGTATATAGAATTTTATCATTCATCCACAGATGGACACTTAGGCTGTGCCCATACCTTGGCTATTGTAAGTAATGCTGCAATGAACATGGAGTATGGATAGATTTTTGAGACAGTGATTCCAGTTCCTTTGGACATATACCCAGAAGCGGACTGCTGGATCATATGATAGTTCTATTTTTAATTTTTTGAGGAACATCCATATCGTTTTCCAGAGTGGTGGCCCCAACTTAAATTCCCACCACAGCACATGAGTGTTCCCTTTTCACATCTTCACCAACATTTGTGATCTTGTCTTTTTGATGATAGCCATTGTCAAACAGGTGTGAGATGGTATCTCACAGTGATTTTGATTTGTATTTCCCTGATTAGCAATAGGGACAACTTTTTGAAATACCCGTTGGCCGTTTGTATGTCTTCTTTGGAAAAATGTCTCTGCAATACCTCTGATCAATTTTTGATCAGACTGTTGTGTTTTTTGTTTTTTGTTTTTTGTTTTTTTTGCTATTGAGTTGTTTGAGTTCTTTATATATTTTGGATATTATATATTTTGGGTATTTTTTTTCTTTTTTTTTTTAATTTTTATTTATGATAGTCACAGAGAGAGAGAGAGGCAGAGACACAGGCAGAGGGAGAAGCAGGCTCCATGCACCGGGAGCCCGATGTGGGATTCGATCCCGCGTCTCCAGGATCGCGCCCTGGGCCAAAGGCAGGCGCCAAACCGCTGCGCCACCCAGGGATCCCTATATTTTGGGTATTAACCTCTAATCAGATATATGATTTGTACATATTTTCTCCCATTCCTGAGATTGCCTTTCCATTTTGTTGATGGAAGAAACTTTGCTGTGCAGCTTTTTGATCTGATGTAATTTCACTTGCTTAGCTTTGGTTGGTTGCCTTCGCTTTTGGTGTCAGAAGCTTTGTGCCCTCTAACATCTCCCTGTTCTCCCCTCCCCCCAGCTAAATATATTTTTTTAAGATTTTATTTATTTATTCATGAGAGACACAGAGAGAGAGAGAGACAGAGACACAGGCAGAGGGAGAAGCAGACTCCATGCAGGGAGCCTGACACGGGACTCAATCCCAGGTTTCCAGGATCAGGCCCCAGGCTGAAGGCGGCGCTAATCCACTGAGCCACCCAGGCTGCCCTAAATAGATTTTCAATGGAAAATTTTGTTTTCTGGGATCCCTGGGTGGTGCAGCGGTTTGGAGCCTGCCTTTGGCCCAGGGCGCGATCCTCGAGACCTGGGATCAAATCCCACGTCGGGCTCCTGGTGCATGGAGCCTACTTCTCCCTCTGCCTATCTCTCTGCCTCTCTCTCTCTCTCTCTGTATGACTATCATAAGTAAATAAAATTAAAAAAAAAAAGAAAATTTTGTTTTCCCTATTTCCCAATTCTATTCACTGAATAATCCATTCTTCCCTACAAATTTTAAATGCAATTTTAATAGAAAATGCTTACATATACGTTTCTGTATTTTGTGTCTTTAATGTTGTGTATGTGATGCATATTCCTGGCCCAGTACAAGTCTGTTTTATTTTTTAAAATTTATTTTTAAAGTAGGCTACATGCCCAACACAGGCCTTGAACTGATGACCTGAGATGGAGAGATAGGCGCCCCAACTCTGTTTTAATCTCTATGGTTTAATATGAGATGTTCGTATTTATAGCTCTCCTCCAGTACTTTCATCTTCATCATGTTCTTTGTGATTTTCATGCATTTTTCTGGGTATATCTTAAAATCTTTACACAAGGGATCTAGGGACTGTGGTACTTTGATTGGAGTTGCGTTAAAATGGTGCACTTGTTTAGATGGAACGGTCTTTATAATTAAGATTCCCACCTAGAAACAGGATATGGCTCACTGTGTAGTCAGATCTTCTGACATGGCCCACAGCACAGTCATTTTCTTTCATAGAAATCCTACACATTTTTGCAAATTTTTGTTCCTTTTATGAATGAGATCTTTTTTTTTTTTTTTTCTTCCATGAGGTCTTATAGCTGACTACTGCTCATGTGCAGGAAAAAGTTACAGTCTGTTTTTGCTTTTGTTTAATCTGGAACATTTCACAAATTGTGCCACTGCACAGGGCCATGCTCATGTTATCATTTCAATTTTTGTATGTGCACTGCCAATAAAAGCAAAGCAAAAGCCTTTCTCTTTTCCAACATTTTATTTTAAAAATTTCAAATATGTAGAAAAGTTACAAGAATTTTACAATAATGATCTGTACACACCCTGCCCAGATGCTACTCTATACCCGTCTTTTAACTGTCTCCCTACCCATGGTTTACTCTTCACTGATGTATCTTCCACATTGCTGAAATAGTTATCTACCTACCCATGAAGGCCTTCGCTAGTTCCCTCTGGGACAGAAGCCAAATTGTATAAGCATAACACACAAGGCCCTCCACAAGCTGAGCCCTGCCTACCTTTCCACTATCACTTCCCAAAGCTCTTCTCCACACATAGAGTGTTCTTAACCAGAACAGCTCTTACCCAGACTCAGTGAAATCCTATTTACCTTTCATCTCCACCTGAAATATCACCTGCATCGCCAAGCCTTGCCAGCCCTCTACTGGCTCTATTAGTTGTCCCTATAAAGCTCTTATGAAGCTCTGCCCATGGCATCATAATATTTGTAAATTTTCTGCATATGCCTGTCTTCCCCACTAGACCATGAAATCACCAAAAGCAACACCCCACCGCATTCCTCTCTGTATTCCACCGCCAAGCAGGGTTCCTGACACAACATGAGGTTCAACAGACCTTGGGTTTAGCAGATAAGACTCAAAGACACTGAGATACACAGAATTCTCGGCTCCCCGGCAAGAGCGCCTTGGAGTCTGGACAGCAGAGTACCCACCTGTACTGGCATACTCAGTTCTAGCTTCAGCCCTGCATAGGGGTCGATGAAGATGGTGAGGACGAGCTCTGAAGGGTCCCGGGCAAAGTGTTCCAGAACGGCGTCATGCTCTGCTGTCCATACGGCATCCACTAGACCTGTCAGCATGGCTCGGGACAGGAAAAGGGGCTTCTACAGAAGGAGAGCAGAGAGCCAAAGCAGGTATGGCTATTAGGATGAGGCCTTTCTCCTGAGTACACTTGAAGACAAGGAGGATGAGAAGCCACACGGATCCAGAATGGTGAAGACAAGGCTGAGGATGAACTGAATGATAGGTTTCAAGCTTCTGAAGAAACAAGACAATAAGATTACCTTGCTTCTACAAGTAAAACTAGAATAGATCACTGGATGAAAAGTGCAAGACATTACCTTCTCAAGATCTCTCCTTTATGCCTATGGTTGTAAAAATGCATCGTCAAGCAATCCTCAACCTCGAAGTCAAACTAAATCAAGAGAACCCATAGGATATTAGCCTGAAGCAAGCAACCAGGAGCAAAGATGGCAAGCCAGAAAAAAAAGGATAAGGCTGCAGCCTCCTGGGACACAGAAGTAATAGGAGATATCCAGTAAAAGCTGATTAGGAGGTAAAAAAGAAAAAAAAAAAAAAAAAGTAAAAGCCAGAGAGGAAGAAGGGAGGGGAAAAGACAAAACTGAGAAACACCAAAGAATATATAACTTAGATGAAAAATACACTGTAACTGGTGATCAGAAAAAATATCATCTGTAGAACCCCACTAAATAATTCAGGAAACTTAGGGCATCTAGCTAGCTCAGTCAGAGGAGTGTGTGACTCTTGATCTCAGGGTAGTGAGTTCAAGCCCCACGATAGGTCTGTACAGATTACTAGAGAAAATAAAAAAGCTCTGGGGCACCTGGGTAGCTCAGGGGTTGAGCCTCTGCCTTCGGCTCAAGGCATGGTCCCAGGGTCCTGGCATTGAGTCCCACATCGGGCTCTCCACAGGGAGCCTCTTTCTCCCTCTGCCTGTGTCTCTGCCTCTGTGTGTGTGTGTGTGTGTGTGTGTGTCATGAATAAATAAATCAAATCTTAAAAATAAAGTTAAAATTGAAAAGCTGTAAATATTTAAGGAAACTAGAAGACATGAAGATGAACACAGAGAGCCACCCTGCCCTTCTCCCTGTTCTCCTGCAGGATGAGAAGTCTCTTTCACTTATAGTTTCCAAGCCGAGAAAGCCAGGTGCTCTAAAATTTCCCCTATATAAAGACATAGATGAGCCTATGAGGAAAACATAGCAACCCCAGGAAATGCATGAAAAAAAAGGACAGGAGTGGACATGTCACATCATAGAAAATGGAAAGTGAAAATATGAAGAAATGTTCAATTTCACTTGAAATCAAGGAAATGCAAATTAAAATAGCCAAGCTATAGCGTGTATTACTATGCTGCTGACACCTAGGCCTGGAAAGTGCTTGTTGCCAGGGTGTGGCCACAATGTGCAATTCGTCTGATAACGATTCAGGTGTCACAAACTAAGCTTGTCCCAGTTTGACTCAAGGTGGGGAGACAAGGATGGGAAAGCTAAGAGACCTGCCCCTCGCTTAAAGCCCTCTTCTCCTGGGGGCAGAGGCTGGGGGGTCAACTGTGCCAGTGGACCAGATTGGTGGTAAGCAGGCTCCCGGCAAAGAGGAGAAGGAAGCAAGTGACAGACCGAAGACAATCCCTCGTGCACCATCTTACAACTAACCCTCTGATGCCCTGGTTGTGGGGGAAGAATGTTGGGGTGGGGGGACCTAACTTACCACATCCACCTCCGGCTCCTGTAATTCCTCCTTCTCTACTATGGTTTCCTCCAAGGTTGGTTCTGGGGAGAATAAACATTCCAAAGTGAAGGCGTCCCTTTGAAACTTAAACACAGAGTCACAGTACGACCCAGGGTGTCTCCCCAAGAGAAGGGGAGGCAGGTACTCAGACACTCAAGCACACGCGTTCACAGCAGCCAAAAAGTGAAAATAACTCAAGTAACTCAAACAACAAATGATGGGATGAACAAATACCAGTGGAACATTATTCAGCCACAGAAAGGAATGGAGTAGCCACAATGCTACACCATGGATGAGCCTTGAAAACACGACACTGGGGCGCCTGGGGGGCTCAGCTGGTGAAGCGTCTGCCTTCAGCTCAGGGCATAATCTCGGGGTCCAGGGATCGAGCCTCGAGTTGGACTCCCTGCTCAGTGGAGAACCTGCTTCTCCCTCTCCCTCTGCAGCTCCCCTGCTTATGCACAAGCTCTAGTTCTCTCTAATAAATAAATTAAAAAATTTTAAAGTTTTTTTTCAAATTACAAATATAGAATTACAAACCTGTTCTTCTTCTTTTTTGAATGGGAACTGAGAAATGTTTAAGGAAGCACAGGTTGTTAATACAGACCTTGACGGGGTGTCTACCCTTTTAACCCACCTTTACTAAGAAACATTTCAGGCTCTCCTTAGACCAGCATCTGCTCTAACAAACCACCACAAACTGAGTGGCTTATAAACACCAGTAACTTATTTCTCCCATTTCTGGAAGCTGAAAGTCCTACCTGGGGATGCTGGCCTGGTCACTGAGAGCCGCCTTCTGGGTCACAAACTCCTCATGGTGTCCTCACGTGGAAGAACTGGGCAAGGGATCTCTCTGGAACCACTTTCATGAGGCACTTATCCCATCCTCATGACTTAAGCACCTCTCAAAGCACCCCCCCCTACTAATCCCATCCCATTGGGCACTAGGATTTATTTCAATATATGAATTTGGGGGGGAGGGAAACACACAAACACCCAGACCATAGCTGGCCCCTCCATCTCCAACAGGACAGGCTGCAATGCCTCCCCAACTCCAAAGCTCACAGGGATTACTGTGGTTCAGGGCTGCTTTGGAGGCCCCGGACCCCTCTGAACCTCTGCTGGGGTTACTCATCCACACCAAATGATAAAAAGGCTTAGAGCTAAGGGACTCGTGGAGTCTTTGTATTTGCTGGTCAGTGCTCTCATTTAGAATCTCCCTCCCTCCCCACACTTGAGGACCCTCCCAGCTGAGCCTCACTGCCTCTCTTGCTCCCTCCCTCTACTCCAGGAAGCCAACCTCTAGGAGCTGGTCTCATTTTCTTTCTTTCTTTTTTTAATATTTTATTTGTTTATTTATTTATTTATCCACGAGAGATACACAGAGAGAGAGAGAGAGGCAGAGACCCAGGCAGAGGGAGAAGCAGGCTCCATGCAGGGAGCCTGACGTGGGACTCTATGCCAGCTCTCCAGGATCACACCCTGGGCTGAAGGCAGCGCTAAACCGCTGAGCCACCCAGGCTGCCCTGGTCTCATTTTCGATGCTTGCTTCCGAGAGAACTCAAGAGAAAATCTGGGTCCTAGGTACCTAGGTACCCTGCATGCCCTGGACCCTTCTTCCCCACCCATGTCTAATCTCCACTGTTAATATGAAAAGGGGACTCCATTTTCTCTCCATCTTGACAGGCTGCCAGCTGTGTAAAGAAGCCCCATGGAAAAGAGGAGGGCTATACTTAGTTCAGAGTCATAGCTCCACTGGCCAGGGCTCGAAGGGGGACAGCCCCATGACAGCCGCAGGGACCAGAACCCTTCAGAACCCTGCTGACCCACAGGGAAGGAGGCCCTCAGATCAAAGCCATGGGAGGCAGCCTCTTTAAACTCTTTTCTCCCTCCATGCAGACATCAGGCTGCTTTTCTCGTGGCCCTGAACCTGAACCCCCCACCCCAGTCTACCGAGGCCCTGCCAAAATAGAGGCAGAGCTACAAGAGCTTTAAACAGATGGGAGAAACGATCAGTCAGGATTAGGACTCAAAGGGTGGCAAAGCAAGCTGGGTCGCCATGGTGATGGGCTTAATGGGAGAAAAACATTATTTGTTTTGCCACCCAGGGTGAAAACGGGAAAAACGGAGAGATCAAACCCTCTTCAGCGTGGCAGGAGCAAGGAGGAACACTCCAAGCGAGGAGGAAGGGGCTGAGGGAAAGCACTGGCTAGTGAGGTGAGCTCTTGGTACGTGGCAGGGGCAGGGGGAAAGAGAAAGAAAGAACAGGTCTAAGGCCGGCGAGGAGAAAAACACAGAAAAAGGACCCCAGGAACAGGCCTGAGATGCCACTGAGGCCCTGGCTTCTTACCCAGAAGCAACAGCCCTCCGACCCTCTCTAAACACAAAGGTTCTGCCTCCATGCTCCTCCCCAGCAGGTACCCACCAAGCTCCTCCTTGAGGGGCTCAGGCTCCACCTCAGGCTCCCCGGAAGGCAGCGTGGTCTCTGCAGCCTGTGAGGTCAGAGCAGCCTGGGCAGCTCTCTTGCGGGCCCCTCCACGGCTGCCATTGCCCCAGGCACTCACTTTCTGCTTCTTCTCAGCTTTGCTGGACATGGTGTGGGCAGAACCTGCGGACACGTGGGCAGTTGAGGGGCGCACCCACAACCAGATCCACCCTCACCCGGCCCCCCACCCAATACACTCAGTTCCTTGTGAATTCACAAACTGACTGAGACACCCCTCCCCCCAAGATCATCGTCTCATCTGGGGATACCCACACTCTGCTCCATGAGCCACAGAGGGTCTTGCAGACCTCACTCCTTCCCCTGGGGCAACCTGCTTTCTTCAGGGCATTGGGTCAAAAAACAAAGTCTGTCACTCCAAGGCTTTAGGAATGAATGGAAGTGGAAGAGACAGTAGCCTGACAGACACCCCACTAAGGAGGGTTGAGGAGCCCCTGTCTCTGCAGCCTGACAGACACCCCACTAAGGAGGGTTGAGGAGCCCCTGTCTCTGCCCAGAAGTGTGAGATCAGAAGATCATGAGGCAAAAATAAATAAATAAATAAATAAATAAATAAATAAATAAATAAACAAACCAACCAAGCTGAGGTGTGGTTGCACACGCCCTCAAACACCTTACCCCATGAGGGCCACAGGTGTGCGTGAGAGAAGGCCCAGGGGAGGTAAGACTGTCCCCAGCCTCCCCACCCTTTGTCCTTCTGTCCAGTCAATGAAGCACACCCAGATGATCTTCCTAGGTGGCTCCTGTCTTCCCAGCTTACTAACCTCTCTTGCAGGGGGGAGGCATGATGAAACTCTCCTCCTACCCACACTAAAATGTGCAACCTCCATAAGCAAAGAAAAACCCTATTTGTGACATGTCTCATTAGCTTCTCATGGCTGTGGGTGGGTAGGAACCTCCGTCTGTGTGTACTGGAAAGGTCCCTTAGCATAGTTGATTGACTATGCTAACTCATCACGGAGACCAAGGTCAGCTGACTCCTGGTGCCCTGAGAACAGACTGGAAGAAGAAAGGAGAAAAAAGTCCCCCAAGGTGGAATTTCCAACTGTGTCTGGGGGAGAAGGCACTGGGGAAGGAAGAAGGCTCCGCAAAGTAGGCGTGCCCGGAGGCAGGAGCATCTCTGGCAGGCTCTCAGAATCCCAGGAGAGGAGGGCAAGGTGTGAGCAGCTGGGCATCCCTCCTTGATCCAGCTCCAGCTCGGCAGCCACCTGTGGCTTTCCTCCCTCGTCCCCACAAGCCGCCCCAGGCATTGATCACAGGTTGTGAGCTTCCAACGTGAAGAATGTGTACTTTGCTCCAAGGAAACAGGTTCTAGGAGGCTGGCGCATCGATAAAACCAACTGTGGCAGCGCCGAGGGTCTCCAGAGAAGCGTCAGGCCCTCGGAGCGTTCGCGGGTCAGGCCCGGAGCACTCGCCCCCCCAGGTCCACCATGGACCTGTCATCCACACCCAACCCTGACAGGCCCAGGGGACCGGCCCTGTCCTGCAGCGGCCTCCCGGGCGGCAGACTTGCCTACAACGGTCACAACGGCCCCCGCCCCCGCCACGCCTCGACCCCGACCGCCCCTTTTCCTCCCCTCCAAGTGCCCCTCAGCGCCCTCTGCACCCCGCCGCCCTCTGTCCCTCCACCACCGCCACGGCCCCTTCCCACGTCTCCCTTTGTCCTCCCTGCCCCTGACACACACCTCACGACACCTCACGACGCCGACCTCGTCCTCCCTAGGCCTGCGGGCCGGCCACTCCAGCTGCTAAGTGGCCCCGCGAGCCCCGCTCCCGCCCGCGCCGGCCACGCGTCGCCAAGGCAACCCGGCGCGGGGAGGGGCGAGCGGCGGGGGAGCCGGCCCGCGAGCCCGGCCCCCACGGCGCAGGCGCAGGCGCAGGCGAAGGGCAGCCCCAGCTCCGCCGCCCGGGCGCCCGACTCGGCCCGCCCGCGCCCCATTGGGCCCCTGGCCACAGGGCCGGCGAGTGGGGGGCCGGCCTCCGAGTCCCGCTGGCCGGGGCGGGGCGGGGGCGGTGTGTGGTCCGAGGACAGGCAGGACCGGCCGGGGCCCAGACTTCTAGCTGCCCTCCCTCGGGTCACCGGGAGGGCCGGCCAGCCCCGCGCGCCAGACCCCGCGCCCGCATCTGCGGGCCCGCTCCCCGCGCGTCCGGCAGGTGGCGCCCGGCGTCCCGCCTGCGGGGCCGGTCTGCGCCCTGGAAGGCGCTCCAGGATTTCGAGGCAGCCGCGGCCGCAGCTGGGTCCGGGGGAAAAAGCGGGGCTGGAGCACCCCTGCCCTGCCGCCCGTTCCCTCGTCTGCGCCCGGACTGGGGTCTCGGAGCACCGGGCTGCGCGGGGCGGGGGAGGCCAGGGAAGAACGGAACTGGAATTTAGGGGAACCTGGGGATCGGCTCTGAGAAGCGTCGCCCGTTTTGGGGGGAACGGGAGGCGGGGACTCCCTGGGGAAGGTGACCGGGCCGGGGAGGGGCTCGGTTCTCCGTGAGAACAAAGGCTGGGTCCTGGGCGAGCGAGGTGGGGGGCGGGGAGGGGGGCAGACCTCAGCGGGGGCTAGGGGGCGCTGCAGGCCAGGAGCCGCAGAGGGGGCGCCCGCGGCCCCGGGCTCTACCTGAGGCGGGAGGAGCTGAGGGAGGAAGCGGGTCCGGGGGATGGGCAGGCACCCTCCCTGCTTCCATCAATAGTGCCTAATTAAGACAAAGCCCTCAGCGAGCCCACTGATTACATTTCCATGAGGAGCTAAATGGATGACATTTTCTTTGCTGGATCAGGAGGGGGAGAAGCTGGCACCTCCGTTCCCCCTCTTTCTGCGTGGTGTTCACACCTGACAGGTCTCTGATGCCAACCTGGCACAAGGCTCGGCTGTCTCAGGTGCTCCTAAAGGGCCCTGGGAGTCATCCACACCCAACACTAACCTCACCATCCCACCTGTCCTGATTTTCAGAACTGACACCCCCTGCCCTTGGGACCTCTCCCCACCCACACCCACACCCCATTATCCTTAAGGGAGGCGCCTGGGCTCTGATTTGCGGTCCCCTGCCCAGACCAACGTCTTAGTGCCAACGTCCTAGTGCCGAAGACCACGATTGAAGTTGCCAGGGGTCCTGCCACACCCCAAACCAGCTGCACAGCAAGGCGAGGAGGGCTAAGCGATTCATCCTCTAACCAAACAGGCGGTGGGTGGCAGAGAGGTGACATGATTGGTCCGATCCCCCCAGGGAAAGGTCCCCAAAGGAGTGAAGATTTGTGGGGAGGTATGAGGGGGGCTTCCACCGCAGGGCTCATTGGCTTTCTCAGGAGAGGAAGGTGGTGTGGACCCCATTTCTGACCACCCCCCTACCCTTGGCTGTGCTTGGAGATCCCAGCCCCCTACATTATGCTAAATAGGTAATCAAACATCTTGCTTTGCTAATTACTGCTCAATCCGATTAAACACTGCTGAAGCTCATCAACAGAGGTGGAGGTAGGGGGAAGGGGTGAAGGGAAAGCAACCACAGCTGTGATGGGGGGGTCCTGTCCCCAGGGGCTCCAGGGGACAGCCGAGCAACAGCCAGGACACCAAGGCGCAATACCTCCCAAAGGAAAGGGACAGAAGAGTTGTACCTGGGTGCAGGACCCTTACCCTTCCTGCACCCCCAGCCTCAGAACCTTCCCTCCTCCCAGACCTTCATTACCCTCAGAACCCAGGCATCCGGCCATTCCCACAGCTCCCCGTGCACACCCCTGTCCCGGATTTAATAAGTTCTGTTCTCTCACTGTCAATATTTGATGTCTCAGAGCCATCTCCACGGAGAGAGGGGGACTCTTTCCTTGCTTCCCCCCTACCTTGGCCGTCTGTCTTTTGCCCACCCCAGTCTCTGGGAGCCCAACCTTCTCTAACTAGCTGACTTAATGAAATGATATTAAAGTCTTAAGCAACTCCCAAAGAATGGTTGTTATGGTGAAGGGAGTGGGCAGGACGCCTGGGTCCCTGAGGGGAGCAGGGGCTGAGGAGAGGGAAGAGTGAGCCAGAGGCTCCCCAGTGGGGAGCAGCAGCAGATTTGGGGTGAGCTGGCCGCTGGACCTCTGGATCTTGGCGGGAAGCAGGGAATGAGGGCTGGGGGCCCAGAGAGGGTGGGAAGAGAGGACATTCGGGGAGTGGGGTCTCAGCCTGTTCTCCAGAGCATCCGTCAGGGATGGAGAGGCCAATGAGGGAGGGTGGGGGGGACAGGGCCTCAGTGCCAGCAACCTCCTACTGACTGTGCCCTGGGCTGTCCCGTGAGAACCAGAGGAGAGTCTCCTTCGGCCCTGACTCATCTTTCTTCCCCTCTCTTCCCCCAGCAGACCCCCACAGGTGATTTGTAGCTGATGCCCTCACAATGCTTGGGGCCAGGAGAGAGTCGGTCTATGACACGAAGAGCCAAGAGCTTCCAGGAGAGAAGAAAATGAACAGAGGCCAAGAGATGGGAAGCCAAGGACCCCACACACACAACTCCCCCCACCCATCCCCATCTCACTCCCCTGGGGACCCTGGCCCAGCCCCAGTCCCCTTGGGGTGGTGGGAATCCAAGGACATTTGGCTGGGGCTGATTGATGAGGGAGGAGGCAGCCACGGGCACTGGGGCTGCTGTTTGCTGAGCACACAGATTCCTCCCCATTCACCAGCTGCCGCCCCCAGAGGCTGCTCAGTCTCACCGCCACCACCGGCAGCACCAGCCATGGAGCTGGAGGGAGCTGGTGCCTGAGTTTCCGAGGGCACTGGGAGAGGAGGGAGAACCAGGACCCCAAATGCTTCAATGCCCCGTGGAAAGCAGGGGTCCCTGGGACCTGGTCCCCGTGAGACCTGCCTTCAGGACTCTGCCTTCCCTGCTCCCTCCCAGACATCTCCGGTGTTCCCAGCTGTCCCCAGTGCTCTGAGCCTATCCCAGCCAGCCCCCTGCCTCCAGACTGCCCTGTGGCATTTCTCCTGGCCTGCCTACAGATCTTGAGACTCACCCTACTGTCAGGGGGTGCCCTGTGTTCGCGATTCCCCAAAAAGCCACTTAGGAAGCCCCATTTTTCATTCTAAGAGGAATTCCACGTACCATGTCGACCATTCCCCCATCAGAAATTCCCACTGCAGCTCTACACAACTTTCCTTAAAAGCCCTCAACGTAACCCGGCTACACACACACACACACACACACACATCAACCTCATTCATATCCTGCAAAGTGTGAGTCTCTGCAGCTCACGCCCCAGGAGAGCCTCTGCTGTGGGGGCAGCTTTAGCACCTGTGATCCCCAGTTCCCCTGGTTTCTTTACTTCCTCTTTGCCTGCCCACTCTAGACGCTGTACCATAGCCCCCACAAAAACCTCAAAGCCTCGTCCTTGCCCTCCCAGAGCTTAAAATGTAGTTGAGGAAAACATAACTCACGCACAACACACAAAGCAAAGAAAAGCAAGACCAAGTTAGACCAAGTTCTTTATTGTAGGCTCTGGACCTTAAGAGACTTGCTTCCCTCCAGACCGAGGCTGAGGCAGAATGGGGCACATCTGGGGCGCATCTGGGGCTTCCACAAGGTTATGAGATTCTTCTCGCTCTTCCCAAACACACCCAGAGGTCACCTCCGTGCTTTGCACTTGCTGTTCCCTCTGCCAGGGCATGCCCTTCCCACAGTGCAGGCCTTTCTCTGCATCACTCAGGGTGTGACCCAAATGAGCTCCTCGTCTGAAGCATCTCCCTCTTACTCTCCACCCTCTTCGTCCCATTACTCTGTTTGGTGTCTATCACTTGTCCTTGCCTGAAACTTTATTGGCTTGTCCCCCACCAACATATGGACTTCATGCCAACCAGGGATGTGGCTGCATTTACTCTATATTCCCAGGAGCCCAACAGGGTACCTGCTACAAAGTAGACAACTTAATAAAATGCTGAGCGAATATATATGTGAACTCCCTCCAAAAAAAAGAATGTCATCCCACCTGTGTGCGTTGTGTTGTCGTTGTTCCCCAGGGAACGTGTTGGCGTATTTGTACCCAGAAGGAGCATGGGGTGGCATGTGTTGTTCTGTGTGGAGGTCACCAGTGCCTTCACAGAGCTTGAGAGCGACACAAGCTACCACACATGGCAGGGGGGCGGGGGGGGGGGCAAGCTGCAAGGCTTACGTTGTCAGTGTGTGCCTGTTTTGTGGGGGGAGCCCAGAGACGCCGGGGCTCCGAGGGAGTGTGTCATGGGGTGCTTTGCAGACTACACTGCTCCTCGCCCCAGCTGTGCATCTGTCCCCAGGTGTCTTCCTGTCTCTCAGCGTGTTATGTCTTGGCTGCTTTGGCGAGCTGTTTGTCACCGAGACTATTTATCCCACTTCTCTTCCCTCTTGTCTCTCCACCTGTGCTTCTAGATGTATTTAGGGGGGCCGTTCTCCCTGGGCTCCCTGGCCCCCTCACCACACACAGCCCTGGCCCAGTCTTGAACCCCTCCCTTTCTCACTGGGCCCTGTTGCTGGGCTCTGGGTTGCCATAGTGACGGTTGCCAAGTCCCTGAGGCTGATAGCCAGCGATGGGGCTGTCGGCTCCATCCACGCGGGAGGCTGAGGGGGGCTTCCCATTGTGTGGAGAAGGGGATGTTGCCATGACAACCAACCCCCACTAAGGGGCAGGGACCAGCCCTCCCACCCCCCTCAAGCCTCCGCACCTCTGGCTGCTCCGGGGTGGGCTCAGGAGGACAGGAGTAAATTCCAGACAGCCCAGCACCTGGCCTCAGTTTGCAGCTCCCCTCCTAGAGCACCTGTACCTCCCGGGGGGCCCAGCGGGGGGGGGGGGGGGCGTCTTGCTGGGACAGGGGGAGGAGGAGGGGTCCCATTGGACAGAGTGGGGCAGGAGGACCCCTTGACCCCCAGGCAGATGGGAGACAGCGGGAGGGGAACCTAAAGTCAGGGGAGGGGCAGGCAGGGCAGAGGTTGTGACCCCTGCCGACTGGCTAGGGCGATGCTCCTGACGCTGCTTTTGTGGCTGGAGAATGGGGCTGAGTCTAGGTGGCTGGGCACCCAGGATTTTTAGGGAAGAGCCTGGGTTATGGGCACACAGGGAGGCATGGGGCAGGCAGCGTGGCGGCCAGGTCCCCAAGTCTTCTGGGGAGTCCCACCACTTCTCCCCACACTGGTCCCCAACAGCAAAACTCCCCAAGTCAGGGGTGCCTTGGGCAGGGGCAGCAGGGAGTAGACTTGAACCCATTCTATTCCTGACTGCGACTTGCCTCGCTCATCCCTGGTGCTTTGGTTTAGCAACAGACACATGTGAACATATATTAACCAATGTCCCCACTGGGTGCATTGGCAACTCCTGCTCCTGGCCAGGTTCCCCCCTCCATCCCCGGGAAGCAGCTGCCTTCCTCAGCCTTCCCACCCAGCCCATGTATCCCCAGGTGCTTGCCCACCTCACCCCTCCAACCTAGCCTGGCTCCCTACGCTTCCCCTTGGCCCATGTGATCCAACTCTCAGCTTGAAAGCCAGTCTACCCATGCGTCCTCTGTCCCAACTCACACCTAGTCAGCCTACCCATCCCTCCTCTGTCCCAACTCATGCCCAGTCAGTCTACCCATCTGTCCTCTGTCCCAGCTCATACCCACCCAGTCATTCTCCAGCCTTCTTATCAACTTTTGAAGTCTTTTATTCTTTTTTTTTTTTTTTTGGTTTTTGTTGTTCAAATTTCCCTTTTACAGTAAAACTACTGAGGTGACGGCCATCCCCCGCCACCTCCCCCATGGCAATATCAACTTCCTGTCCTCTGGAAGGAGTGATTAGCAAAATCAGGAAGGAGCTGGGAGCTACAGTACCAGAGAGATGACTTGACCTCTGGTGGACAAAGTAACCATCTTGGCTGGTGATTGAGGTGGCCGACTTGGTGCCCAAGGGCAGCTCTGATCTAATGGAACAGAGCTAGGAGGAAAAAGAAGGCAACACCCGATTTGTGCACTACAGGGCAGGTAGAGGTATGAGCTGGTCACCATGGAAACGGTGGCAGTTGCTAAGTACCACCTGCAGCTAGACCAGTCAGTAGGCCACCATTTTGGTCACTAAGAAGGGAGCTGTGTTGAGTTTGAAGGGACGAGGAAGTGGACGATGTGATGGACAAGACAGCCCTCTGGGTTACTGGGGACAACATGTGGGTTCTCGATAGTCCTGTTGATTGACAGAGGTTATACTGGGGTAGGGAGAGGGAAGAAGAAGGGGACAAACTAGGCCTGCCACAGCTATGGCAGTCACCCTAACTGTCCTAAAAGCAGCAGAGGGAACGGGGAAGGGAGATCCCGGGAAGTGCCACTGAAGACTAGGAAAATCCTCCTCAGTCTACCCTGTCTTCTTACAGCCAGTAAGTTCCAGCTTCCTCCTGCAACAGGAAGTCCTTCCTGTCCCCCCCTGCCCCAACTTCTCCACAGAGTAAGAACCAGCCACCAAGCACCCTCTCCCTTCCCAACCCCGCCCCCCCAGACTAAGCCACTTCAATTTCCAGCCAGACCACTTCCTCTTTCAGAAGCGCTACTTCCT
Organism: Vulpes vulpes; assembly: GCF_048418805.1. Taxonomy (NCBI): domain Eukaryota; kingdom Metazoa; phylum Chordata; class Mammalia; order Carnivora; family Canidae; genus Vulpes; species Vulpes vulpes. Next base: position 133,983,406 of record NC_132791.1, on the reverse strand, counting down.
GTCCTGGATGAAGGCACTTCCAGTGCCCGCCGCACTGCTTCCGCCACTTGCCAGGCCACTTCTGTCCAGGCCCGGTCACTTCTTGTCTGGAGCCAGTCACTTCCTGTCCCAAGTGGCCCATTCAGTGTCAGACCAAAATCTGCGCACTGTGTGTGTCCCGACTAGTTCATATCTTGCTGCTGGCCACTGACAAAACAGGACACCTCTTCTCCTGGCAGCTGTCATGACCCAACCACCCCAGAGGGCTGGAGTAGGTAGAGGCCTGAGGCAGGGCCGAGAAGGAGGCCCCACCTCCCATGCCCGGAGCTGGGGTGCAGCACCAGAGCCAGAGCCTTCCCCACGAGGCCCGCATTTTTGGCAGACTGAGGGGAGCAGTTGGTAAGAGAGGTCAGAAGAGGGAGCTGAGGGGAGAATGCTTGCACCTCCCCCCAACCCACCCAGGGAGATGGGAGAGGCCTAGGATAAGAAGCCGAGAGGGTAAGAGGAGCCGGTAAGAGGAGCCTCGGGAGGGGACTGCTAGGGAAGAGGAACAGACCTAGAGACAGGAGAGGGAGAGAGAGACAGAGAGAGAATAAGAGAGAGAAGAGAAAAAGAAGAGAAAAACAGTGAGAGGCAGAAAGGAAGAGATGCCAACCAAAAGACAGACAGTCCCCGCCCCTAGATCTAGGTGTGTGAGGGGCACACGGGGACCAGGGATGGGGGGGGGGGGGTACGCTGGGTCAGAGCAGGAGGCTGAGTCTCTGCGGGGGGCACAAGAGGGAGGGGCCAACCAAGGGCAGGAGTCTCAAGGAATCCTACAAGTGAGGAAGGGAATGACAGCAGCAGGAACACAGGAGCTGATGGGGCAGAGGGGCCGAGGGGATGCTAGAGGTGTCCCTCCAACCGTGACTCACACTGGAGGAGCACCCCCGAGAAGGGCTGGATTCAGGAGAGCCAGGTGGGAGAGAGCCCTCATACCTTGTAGTAGATGTTGGGAGGGCTCTGGGGGGGTCCATCCTGCACGATGTATACAGGATGCCCATAGTCACCGCTCACCTTCTCATAGTGGGGACAGAAGGGGGGGTCTGCAGCCCCACCGCCCCGCAGAGCTATCCCTAGCTCCCCAGGCTCAGCCTCCCGAGGCCCCATGCCACTTCCGCTGCCCAGGCCCAGAGACCCTCCCCTCCCGAAGGAGCCAGGACCAGGGTGGCGACTCTCCGAAGGCTTGGCCCGCCGTCTCCGCCAACACATGGCACCCCCAGCCCCTGCCACGCCCAGCAAGAGCAGCGCCAGCCCCCCCGCTGCCCCGGCCACCGCGGGCATGCTGGGAGGGGGCAGGGGGCCTTCAGCACCCCGGGAGGTTGCATTGCTGGTGGGGTCACCTGGCAGGGAAGGGGTGGAGGAGGAAAGAGGGGAGGGGCTGAAGGAGCCACCGGGGCATCCAAACACCCAGCCTTGGGGGGTCCCCATGGGCTTCCCCAGCAGTGCCCAAGCCCTCCCGGGCACCCCACCTCCCCTTCCCCTCCAATCCCACTCAGAATCCAGGTGTGTCCAGCCCTTCAGCTGGGTGCCGTGTAGTCTTCCCCACTCCTCTGACAGTACTGATTGAAGCACTGGCTGGGCTAATTAGTTCTAATTGAGTCTTTTCCTCATTTGGCTTCCACTCCCCTCCCACCCTCCCATCCTCACTTCTCTTTCCTGTATCGACCCCCCAACCCTCACCCCACAAAACTGATGGCGGAGGGAGAGGGCGAAGGCAGGGCAGCTGGGGTCTGAGAGCAGAGGAGGTGTGGGGGGTGCGGGGAAGGCAGGAGGCTGGACCCCTGGCTCCTACCTGGCATGTTGTCCTTCCCAGGCTCCAGGCCGTGGGCCGCCCCCCGGTCTCTCTCCATGGGCATTTCAGACACAGGTTTCCTGGGGGCCGCCCCTCCCCGGGGACCTGGAGATGGTGAAGACCCAAGACAGAGGGGCTGAAGACAGCAGCCCCCTGAGCATGCCCGTGCAGCTCCAACCCCAGAACCCCTACTTACTTTGTCCCACTCGGAGAAGCACCTTCATGCCTCTGGTGAGGCACACGCCTCCCTGCAAGCTCTCCAGGCCTTCCCGGGTCCCATCCGACGTGGCTGAGGGAGGAGAGCCAGAGGGAGAAGTTGGCAGCCCAGAGCCCAGCCCCTGTTCCATTCTGACCCCATCCCCAGCCCTGCTGCCACCCAGGGGGAGGGTATCATGGCTCTCTCTCTCTCTCTCTCTCTCTCTCTCTCTCTCGTCCCCTCTGCCCTCAATCTCGGGAGCACCTCCCCAGGGGCCCTGCCCTCTGCCCAGCAATACCAATTATGTAGTAATCGTGGTGCGAGCGGAACTCATGGCCCCAGAGGTTAGGGCTATACTCCTGGAACTTGATGGTGAAGCGCAAATCCAGGTCTGGCCGGTCACAAGTGAGAAGCAGGTTTGGGGCAGGGGGTGCCTCACAGCGCCGGCCCTGGGCCCCCCCTACCAGGTACAGCTTGTAGAACTCATAATTAGGAGAGGAGTGGGGGCCAGGAGGCCGGGCTCGGGGGCAGAGCAAGTCTAGCCGGTCCCCGATCTGAGGGTAGAGCACATAGCCACCCTCCGCCTGGAACCTGTCAAGAGGAGGGCAAGGTGGACAAGGAGAGTTGTCAGAGGTCTGGCCCCCAGACCTTGGTCTCCCTCACCCCACATCCCTGCAGGACAGCCTTCGTCAGAGGGCAAAGTCTTGTTCTGACAGGGCAGGCACTAAGGACTCAGAAGCAGCAGGAAGCCAGGCTCAGAGGTCTCCAGCCCCAAATGTACTCTCCAGCCCGCCCTCACCACATGCACACTGCCATCTCTCGCTCCATCACTAGCCCCGTTGCCATGGCAACAGGATGCCAGTTACCAAGGAGCTGGCCTCTCTGGAACCACACAGCCCACCCATCCCAGGTGATTTCACTATACCACGGCAGTTAACCATGGGGGCAGAGCCTCCCCTCCCCCAGGCCACCACTGAATTTGAGGGGTTTCAGGGCAAAGGAGAGGTGAGGAGCAGGGCAGGGGGCCAGTGTGGAGGGGAATCCAGACCAGTGTCCCAAGTTAGTCAGGCGATGTGACAGGAGTTAAACGCCTGGTCAGGCAGTGGCCCTCCATGAGGCTAATGGGGAGCAGGGTCTAGGGGCCAGCTGCCCCAGACATCTCCCTGTTGCTCAGCAGCCCTCCTGCCCTGGGGCTCATGACTTCCCAGGAAAAGTGCCCTATTGCTCCAGAACTGAAGGAGCTGACTCTCTTAACCACAGCCTCTGCAAGCCCACACCTCCCTCTGCCCAGGTAGCCACCAGCCTGGTGCAGCCACTACTTACTTGCCCATGACAGCAGCCCCTCCCTGTGCATCGACAGGGACAGGGACTGCTACTCAGTATCTTCCCAGGCTCCCAAATGACCCATTTTTCCCCCACCTCCCAGAGAGCCCCAGAACACCCTATGTCCCTTTTCTCAACCCTATAAGAATAAACCTAACTTAGATCCTCCTGGTTCCCCCTGACACTCAAACTGTAGCTGGGAGTTGGTGTAGGAGACTGAGAAAAGACATTTGAGATTATACCCAGAGACGTAGCAGAGAGGCAGGGAGGCTGGGACGTCAAGAGAAGACAATGATCCTAGTTCTCCTTTAATGAGCATATAATAACTTCAAACACTTCACCTCTCTAATCCTCATAAAAGGTGTGAGGATTGAGGATACAGACTTAGAAAAGTTAAGTGGCTGCTCAAGGCCATGCAGCTGAAAGCAGCAGAGCCAGAGCTCAAACCAAGATCCAGGCTGTAGTGGGCTCCAAAGCCCACCCCCTTCTGGCAGCCTCACACAGCCTCCCCAGGGAAGGGGGGGAAGTTTGCAAACCATGGAACTCTTTTGCTAACGCAAAGTGGGCTCTGCATGGAGGCCAGGGACCTAGATGACCTCCCAAGGGTTCTGTCCTACCCCGTGTGACTTGAAGTTTCGTGTGACCCCTGGCCTTTTTTTTCAGAGCAAAGCAAGCATGCTGGGGAACAGAGGGTCTGATGGAAGAGTTTGCAGCAAAGATGGGGGAGGGAGGCACAGGAGTCCCGGGGACTCTAGATGCAAGAGAGAAAAAAGGGGTTCCAGGTTTCTCCCAGAAAAAAAAAAAAAAAAAAAAGAAAAAGAAAAAAGAAAATAAAAGAAAAAGAAAAACAAAGTCTCCAAGCCAGGAAGGCAGGTACATCTTCTGGTTGGGAGCTCCATCTGCCAAGGGCTCACTGACCCTCTGGCTGTGGGCAAGAGTTAGGGGGTAGATGGTGAGGAGAGAGTCCAGAAGCCCTGCCTGAGCTGCCCGGGGGAGGGGGGGGCGCCCGGAGCCCCCTTCCCGCCCCTCATCTCTGCTGCCAGGTCCCTCCTGGGGAGGGAGGCACCCTGCCCTTTCCCTCTGCGCTCAGCGGCACCCACTCAGCGGCTCTCCTGAGAGCTGACATTAACCAGGCTCCCTTCAAGCCCAGCCCCCGACAGGACACAAGTCCCTCAGCAACCCAAATAACCGCTCCACTACCCTCCCGGCGGCGACCCCTGAACTTTCCGCTCCTCGCCCCTGTGGGGTCCTTCCAACTCCCGACACATGGTTGTCGCCACCCACAGCCAGCTCTGTCTGTGACCCAGGGGTCTGGCTCCCAAGATCACCTCTGTCTTGTTACCATCAGCTCGTTTCGCAGCTCCGGCACCCTCCCTCCCTCTGGCCTCCTCCGGGCTCCGAGAGCCAGCCCCCCTCCCCAAATCCCCGCAGCGCCCCTGCTCCCCGCCCGAGGGGTGTGGGGTCGCCCCAACCCGGGGCCGCTCACCTCTTATTTGCCGAATTCCAGTAGACAGGCTCCAGGCTGAGCCCAGACACCAGCCCCAGGGCGCCGAGCAGCAGTAGGGCCCCGACTCGCACGCCCCCCGGCCCAGAACGCAGGGCCCCCATGACCCCGCCGAGGCCTGGGGGGGCGGGGCACCAACTCCCCCAAAAGTCGCTCGCCCCCTGCGGTGGCTGCCGCGGCGGCCCCGGCGACACGGCCGCGACCACCCCGGCGGCGGCCGCCCCCCGCTCCCACACGGACCCGCTTCCTGCTCTGCCCGCGCCCCCGCCGTGGAGCGCTCAGCCCGCGAGAGCCCTTCCTGGGGCCGCCTGCGGGCGCCCGACGCCCCCGGCCCGCGCTCCGGTTCCCCGGGATCGCAGGGCCGGCCTAAGTGGGGGACTGGGGCGGCCGGGGGCCGGGCGGGGGCGGCATGGGGCGCCGGCCGACGGAGCGAGGGAGGGGCGCGAGCCGGAGCCCCAGCCTCGCCGGGATTGAGGGCAGCGGGCTCGGGGAGGAAACCAGTGCCGAGCCCGGGCGGGGGGAGTTAAAGGAGTGGCGGGGAGGGGGAGAGGATGGCGGAGGGAAAAGCCGGAGCTGGAGCCGGCGTCGGAGCGGGCGGCGAAGCCCGCAGCCCACGCCCCCCGCACCTCCCTCACCTCGCGCACCTCCCGCGCGCCCTGCCGCCGCCCCTTCCCCACGCCGCGCCCCCCCCGACCCCGCGCCCCTTTGTCCCGGCCACCCCGGCCCTACCCCGCCCCCGCGCCACCTCCCCGCTGCTGCTGCCGCCGCCGCCGCGTCTGCCCTCCGGCCCGCGGACCGCGGGGGCAGCTGGAACCTTCCGCGCCCAGATCCAGAAAGGCGCTCGCCCTCGCCGCCCCAGGAGCCCAGCCCCTCCGGCTCTCGCAGCCTCCGCCCCCCTCCGGCCCCCCCACCCCAGCCCCGAACGCCGCCGCAGCTCCCGGCAGGTCTGGAGAGAATAGTGATAACCTTGAAGGCTCCGCACTTTACAAAGTGGGCTGAGTTGGTCGTCACGACTACCTGTGTGCAGTGGGAGGGGCAGAGCTTTCGGGTCCCCACGGTAGGGACGCAAGCTCTGAGGCACGGGGTGGGGCGCGGAGGGCCGACACCGGCCCAAGGTCACGCGGGCGAGCCCCGAACCCCAACCCGGGGCGCCGGCCTCCTCCTGTGCCGCTACCTGGGACCGGTGAGAGGCAAGAGTTCGGGGCGTGAACTGGGGCCCAGGCTGCCAGGCGACGGGGAGAGCCGGCCTGGAGAGGAAAGGGAGTACCTACGGCCCCAAACCCACAGCAGCCGGAAGGGCTGTTTCCAATTATCCTGGGGGAAGGGAGGAGGATTTGCCTCTTCGGGTGTAACCCTCCTTTCGGCACCTCTGGGCAGAGGTGACATTCCTCCCCGCCTCGCGGGCCTTCCGTCCCTGCCCCCTGACTGGGAGGTCCCGCGTCTAGGCCCCTGCCCACGGTCCCTTCTGAGCCCCCTTCTCAGTCTGGCAAGGCTGGGGGGTGGGGAGCAGCCACTGCTGGAAATAACACAGTCGCCCCCCACCCCCAAAGCAAGTACATAAATGGAGAAACAAGACCGGTGACAGCTGCCCAGGGAGACGCTCCCGCCCTGGTCCTGCATCTAGCGGGAATACAGAAGGTGACGTCTGTGGCTTCTCAGCACCTTTACTCTCTCATGTGTGTCCTTGACTCTGGCGACTCAGTCGCCTGCATCCTGGGGGAGTCCAGGGGAGGAGAGGCGGGTGCTCCCGCTCCCCTTCCCCCAGAGCTGAGTAATGGTCCCTCTGCTGCCTGGTGATGGTAAATAGTGTGGAGCGCGAGTGAGCGGGTGTCTTGTCTGTCACCGTCTGCACGGTCTCACGCAGTCACACCCGACAGTCTGACACACAGCGCCTGCCACTCCCGCTCAGCCACGCTCACCCTGACCCCTGCCGCCCCCACCTTGGGAGTGAGATTTCAAACAGGTTCCCCCCCTTCAGTTTACCGAGTTGCCTAGCAACCCGCCAGTCAAAGGCACGAAGCCCCACCCCCACTTGCTTGACTTCACACCAAGTTCGGCCGCCCCATTGGCTCCTGCCTAGTCCCACCTCTCAACCCCGGTTTGGGAAACAATATGCCAGCCCCCACTGCCCCTGGACATAGGCGCCCACTTGTACCCCACGGGCCCCATCTCCATCATGTGCCTCCCAAAAAAAGACACAAAGACCCTAGAGCCATAGAAAACGGTTTTATGTAAACTCACACTCACTTTCCTCAGTCCCTCCCTGGCCCTTCTGGCCCTGGGGAGCATCAGCTATCCTGGAGTCCATGTCCCCCCCACACCACCAGAGCTGAAGCTGACATTCGAGGTGGACGTGGCGCATGGAAAGCAGGGGAAGGTCCACCTCCCGCTCCCCTTCGTCCTCACTCTCTGTGGGCTCTGGGAACACACGCTGACCGGAGGCGGTGGCCAGCAATGGCAGGCTAGGGTGCAGACTGGAGGGAGAAAGACCGGCAGGGTCATCAGCACCTCACCTCCCTCCCAGACCTGAGCCCCACGACCTGTGGGAGTAAATGGTCACCTCACTCCGTTGGTACAGTCCTTCTGGGGCAGAAAACTCAGCAACGGCTCCGGCTTCCCTTCCTGTCCAGCTCCACCGGTGTCCCACACAGACACAGCCCCACTGGTGCTCCCGCTCACCAAGAACTGCCCAGTCCTGGGAAGAGAGGCACTTGTTGACACAGAATCACCTCCTCAGGGCAGGAATCCCTCACCATCCAGGGCCTGGGACCTCCAGCTGGGCTCTGACATCCCTGGGGCAACAGGACCCTGGGCAGGAAGGTCCCAGTCACTCACGGATCCAGATCGAAGTAGATGCGCTGATTGGTGGTCACCTCTCGACTCAGCGACCACAGTGGATGGCCAGGCTGCCGGAGGTCCCAGCACAGAAGCTCAGCATCCTAAAGACATAGAGCAGGGGCCTGGAGTCCATCCCTCCCCTGCCCACTCCATTCACCCCCTCGAGACATCCTTGCTTCCCTCAAGGTTTACAGATGCTTCCTTAGCTTGGCTTAATTTTTTCCCATGTCTGTCCCTCAACACATCACAGATGACATCCCATTACTGCCTTCTGTGCACCCTCTTTGGAATCTCAGGACATGACCCCTACCTTGCGGGCTCCTGAGAAGAAGCGGTTGCCATCAGGGTGAAAGCAGAGGTGAGTGATGCCTCCTTGGTGTCCTCCCAGCAAAGCAAGAGGGGAGCCATCATCACAGGCATACAGACCCAGGGAACGGCTATAGGAGCCACAGGCGTAGAGGGGTTGGGCTGGGCTGAAGGCTATGCAGGAGATGATGCCACTCTGGCCCTGCTTTTTGGCTAGGAAAGGAAGGAACAAAGTTGGGGACAGGGTAAGTACACCTGACATTAACCAACCTAATCAGCAGTGCACATCCATCTCCTGTCCCACGAGCTGGGAATCAACGTCTCCCCTGTCCCGTCTGTCACAAGCAGGATAAAAGACCTCTGATACTCAGACTCTTCCATCCCCACAAAGGACCTAAATGCTCAAGACTTATTTCCTCCTTCTCAAATATGTATCTTGAAGGATGGAAAGCTGAAGGCTCACAAGAGAATGAAATTGGCTTCATCTCCAATTTCCTAGATACCAGGATTTTGGAGAGCAAGGGGTACATAGCTGACAGGGCATGGGCTCAAGAGTGAACCAGCTCTTTACCATACAGCTTGACCCCAGGAAAGTTTCACCCCCTCCCTAAATCTGTTTTCTCCTCTGCCCACTTAGTACAACCTGCCCCCTCCCCACCGCCCTGGGCTGCCCTGAAGATGATGTGACATGCCTGGTCCCCTGGCTCACACAAGGTCCCTCTGTACAGGTCAGTGCCCTTCTCCTTCTCCTCCCTTGGGAGGCAGAGATGCTTACCAAATGTGGCTCGGACCTCACAGTCACGGCCAGGCCGGGCCGTGGAAAAGACCCGTATGGTCCTGTTGAAGCCACAGAAGAGCTGGGAGCCGTCAGGGGAGAAGCAGAGCGAGTGGGCTGCCGTCAGCTCGTCCTAGGAGCAGGAAAGCACTGCAAACAGGCCTAGCAAAGCCTCAGCTGTCCCCAAGGAAGGAGAGCTGGGGCAGGATGAGCCCTGGGACTGGGTGGGACAGTCCCTACCAGGTGGTTGTAGGCACGAAAGGAAGCCCGGAGCTCTCCAGTAAATGCATCCCAGATGTGAATGGGGTTCTCCCGGCTGCTGCTGGCCACGCTGAGAGAGACACGGACACTGAGGTCCCCATACTGTCAAAGGAAGGGGAGGAAGCCAACTGGCCCTCTCCACTTGCATCTGAAGGGTACACCAAGCTGTCCTCCCCAGAGACACCTGGCAGCCCCCAGCTCTCTCCCAGTAGGGGCTCCCCATGAAACTGGGGGGAGGGTAAGGCAGGGGGTAGGCAAAGGACATCACTTACTATGAGGTGTCTGGCTCGGATGAAGACATCAGAGAATACCAACAATAATCATAGATGGTGTCACCTTCCACCATTCGAAGGACAGGGACCTAGACAGAGATGTGGGAATGCTTGGGTCACCAGCAGTTTTATGACAGAGCGAGACGGTCAGCACTTAACCAAGTGGAAGAAGGCAGACAGCATTAGTATGAAGAACAGAATCCTGATCTCAATATTCAAGAGTCAGCTCAGACTTTAATGTCAGGTTTGGGCCACCAAAAGCCATGCAGATTTATCCTTTTACTTTTTAAACACTTAGAAAGAAGCAAATAATGTCCCAAATAGAAGCCAGGAACCAGCCACTGAAATGAATACTTACTGAACACCTAACTACATGTCATTTGATCCTTTAGAAAAAAAAAAAAAAAAAGTTAAATAAATAAATAAGGGATGCCTGAGTGGCTCAGTGGTTGAGCACCCGCCTTTGGCTCAGGGTGTGATCCCAGACTCCCAGGTTTGAGTCCCGCATTGGGCTCCTTGCATAGAGCCTGCTTCTCCCTCTGCCTGTGTCTCTGCCTCTCTCTATGTGTCTCTCATGAATTAATAAATAAAAATCTTTTTAAAAAATTATTAAATGGTTCAAACAAAAGAAATATTTGTAAAAACTCCTGGGACGACTCCACACAGCTTAAAAAATAAAAGACAAAAAACAGTTAAAACTTCTTCCCAAGGAAATCCTCCCTCAGAGGTAAATACTATCCTGAATTTATCATTATTGTGCATTTTTTTAGAAATACATTTTTTAAGGGATTTTATGTATTTATTCATGAGAGACACAGAGAGGCAGAACCATGGGCAGAGAGAGAAGCAGGCTCCCTATGGGGAGCCCGAGGTAGGACTCGATCCCAGGACCCCAGGATCACTCCTAGTCGAAGGCAGACGCTCAACCTCTGAGCCACCCAGGCGTCCCTAGAAATATATTCATACAGGGGCACCTGGGTGGCTCAGTTGAGCGTTAGACCCGGCTCATGTCTTAGGATCACGGGATCTCAGGGTCCTGGGATCAAGCACCATGTCAGGCTCCTAGCTTAGCCCAGAGCATGCTTCTCCCTCTCCTTCCCTCTGCACACACAATCTCCCTCTCTCACTAAAATGAATAATGAGGGGCAGCCCCGTGGCTCAGCAATTTGGCGCCGCCTTCAGTCCAGGGCATGATCCTGGAGACCTGGGATTGAGTCACACATCGGGCTCCCTGCGTGGAGCCTGCTTCTCCCTCTGCCTGTGTCTCTGCCTCTCTCTCTCTCTCTCTGTGTGTGTCTCTTATGAATAAATAAATAATATTTTTTAAAAATAAATAAAAATAATGAATAAAAATCTTTAAAAGAAATACATTCATACCAAAAAACTCCAAAACACAATGTATATCGTTGTCTTGCATGCCTTTACATTTAATGCCAATGGTACTAGGCAGTACACATCCCTTTGTGACTGGGAGGCGTAACCATGGCGACACATCTAGCTCTAATTCAGACATCTTGCTACTGGACAGTACCCCACTATCTTTCTCTATTGATAGTCACCGGTGTTTTTCCGTATTTTGGCAGGTATGCTTTGAACATTCTGGGGCACATGTGTGAGGGTGGCTCTGCAATTCCTGCTAAGGTACTAGGCTCTCTGGCATGCGCGTTGCCACCTCCGCTAGGTCACAGTTGGGTCCCAAGTGCCCACCCCAATCCACTGTCCTCCCAGGCGGCATGCAAGGGCCGGTTGCTCGGCGTCCTCTTGGTATCGCCAGACTTTTAACTTTTTCTCCACTGAAGGCTGTGGAACAGATTTTCACTGTGGTATAAATCTGCATTTCCCTCATGATCACTGAAGGTAGACACGCACCCATGCTCACTGGTCACTTAAGTATCGCTTTTCGTAACCTCTGCTCACTGTTATACTGAGCATTGTCCTTTCCTCTGATTTGAAGAGAATCTTTCAAACATCTGGGTGACTGTCTTTGTCACTTACTTGCTGGTCCTTGGCATGACATCCTGTACCCCTGACTTCTCTCCACTCTGAACCCACATATCAGACCTCCTGGCACAGCTCCACTGGCACACCCCAAGGGCATCTCATACTTGGTGGGTCTGTAACAGACCAACTCCCACCTCCTTCAAACCTACTGTTCTCCCAGGGCTCCACATTTGTGTATCTAAGCCTCCAATCTGAGCACTAATCTTGACCACTATGGCTCTTCACTCTGCTTTCACTCCTGGTCCAGCCTGAGCAAGACCAAACAGCTGCTGGCGACATGAACCTTGCCAAGCCCACCTTCTGGGACTCTCTCAAACATGTGCACTCCCTTCCCATGGAGTGGGAGTCCCAGGGAGTACCATGGGACTTCCCTGGTCCCATGCAAAGTTACTGCCTTCCTGAAACCATTGCTGCAACACTACAAGTTCTCCAGGCCTCCCTACACCATCACACTCCAACCTACCCGTCGTCAGTGCTCCACACCGCAGCCAAATGCAGGCCCTGGAGACCCTGTTAAATTAGAATTCTGTCCAGCATCACCTCCTGCTTAAAACATTTACGGAATCCACATAACCCTCAGTGTAAAACTGAATCTCCTTACCAGGTGGCTACCCCTTACCCACCTCTCAGGGCTCATCCCTCCAGACTCACTCCCTTACAATCTCTACATCCCACCATTCTGACTCCCCATCCCCAGAAGGTGCCAATGCACCATACCCTCAATCTGCAGGCTTTCACACATACTAGTGTCTGAGTCTGGAATGTTATTCCTTCACCTCCCTCAACAACTCCTTTTGGTTGAATCCTAATCACCCTCCTGGTCCCTTAGATGCTTTTTCCACTGGGAAGCCTCCCCTAAAACTCTCCACAGAGCAGGGTGCCCCACTCCACATTCCTACAGCCCTCCATGCTCCTCACTCCACATCATACCCATCTGAGGAGGCAAGAACTGTATCTATCTGGCTCACCACTGGTTCCCCAACACCAAGTATATCACCAGCAATCAATAAGAAATGTTTTAATGAAAAAACAAAGACAGGAAACTCTTCCAGCAATATAAGAGCCCCAGTAAGAAGACCTGAATTAAAAAAAAAAAAAAAAAAGACCTGAATTAAAGCAGGGTTAGCAGAGTGGGGAGAAGCAGATGGATCTGAAAGATTAGTGGGACTTGATGGACTCTGGTAATCAATTGGGTGTGGGGCATCAGGGAAAAGGAATTAAAAGATGAGACCTAGGCTTCTGGTTTGGATACCCGAGATCACCAAGATGGTAGAAAGAGTTGGGGTGCACAGGAGAGCCAGATGTCTTTGGTGAATGGAGACTCGGCATAACCCTCAAAGGGAAGGTTTTCACAAAGAGAGCCCCCCTCGGAACCTGAGATATGCAGGGCACCTGGATAGGGCTAGAGCAAGTGAAGGTCTCAGGTAAGAGCCTCAGGGTAGGGAGAAAACGGGGGAGGAGTGCCAAGGCTGGGGAGTTAGGAATGGGAGTTCCAGAAAGCTCTGTGGAATGTCAGAGACGGGCACGTGGGTGGCTCAGTCAGTTGAGTATCTGCCTTCAGCTAAGGTCATGATCTCAGGGTCCTGGGATCAAGCTCTAAATTAGGCTCGCTGCTCAGTGGGGAGCCTGCTTTTCTCTCTCCCTTCACCCCTCCCCTCACTCATGCTCAAGTTCTCTTTCCCTTCCTCTCTCTCTTTCAGATAAATAAAATCTTTTTAAAAAAGAAAGAAAAGTCAGAAATGGGAGGAGAGGAATTAGGAAACTAGGTTGGGAAGAAACAGGTATATGGAAACACTCAAAAACGACCTCCCCCAATTTCCCCACCTACATTAATCGTGCCCATTTCCAAATACTAAGCTTGCAGACATAGAAAGTGAAATTATCTAATGAGTGCAGCCGTGATGGAACTGGTATGTCCACACTGTGAACAGTAGTACAAAAAAAAAAGGAAAAAACATGGGAGGTTTTGAAAACAAGTTGGCTATCTGTATCACAAGACGTAAAGCAAATATCGATACTCCTGACCCAGGGTATTTCTTACTCATAAATCTCTCTTATGAAAAGAATTTCCATCAAAACACATGAAGGTGTTCACTGAATAACTGATGATACAAAATCCCAGAAACCCAACTGTCCAAAACAGGGGACTACGTAAGGGAATGATCTAGCATCGGCACTCAGCACAGCATCATACAACTGACACGTGACCATGGAGTCCCAAGTCCTGCGGAAATCATTTAGAATACAACTGTTAACAAATTTTAAAAAGCACTATAAAAAACCACCTACTATAGGATCATAACCTCGCCTTAATAGTGAGGTCTTAATGACCATCCTTTTTAAAACTGCAGTTCCCTTGCCCGATCCTCTTCCTTCCTTTATTTTTCTTCATGGCCCTTGGCAGGTAGATCTTTTACGTGGTTATTTCTTTATTCTCTACTCCCTGTGCTAGAATTTAAGTTATCACATAAAGAGGACAGGGACTTGTACCTGTTTTTGCTCCCAAATGATCCCTGGTACCTAAAATAGGGCCTAGCACCTAGAATGCTCTCAACCAAAACGTGTTGACTTAATGAATCAATGAAAGAACGGAACAGCTCCATCTAACACTCTGGTCTCCCCCATCACCTGACTTCCGGAGCACCACCCCCTGCCATGGCCTTCCCTGGACATCAGCCACCATTCCCATGATCAGGTCCCAGGCCCTGTCACCCCACAATCTCTACCATCTCCAACCTATCCAGCTGACTTGCTCTATTTCTCCCACCACAATTATTCCGCTTCATCAAAAACACATTTACAATCCATTTCCTTTATCTGCTTTACATGCGAGTCAACCACTACATCCACCCTCCTGCGGGTGCTCTCAAGACACCCTGGTCTTTCTCTGCTGGCAAACCCGAGCCAGGCCATCCTCCTATTCCATGCTTGACTCAACTAATACCAATGACTAGGGTTTGCTGAATACAAACCAGCCATAAGTTCATACATGTCACGTTAATACTTCTAATTCTCACAACTCCCCTGTGAGCACGATCCTCATCCTCACGTGACAAACAGTGGAAACACAGCCAGTTCACATACTGGGGCGAGATGCACGATGAGGTTACCAGACTTCACTTTAAATGGTTACCAGACTTCACAATGAGGTTACCAGACTTCACTTTAAAAGGGCCCACACATTTCCAGTGGGCCCTGACACTGCCACGTTCCTTGATGCCTTGGATTCCTGACTGCACAGGACCAATCATTCACACCTTCTGCGCTCTCCCCACAGACCCTCTTCCTTCTGCTGATAACCTTCCTTTATGCTTCACTGAAAAGCCAAGTGAGGAGAGGCAGAAATCTTCCAACCACAAGCAGCTGCCTCTCGTCCTACTGCCAGAGAGTACTCTGCACCTAACAAAGTCCTCTGCTGTGCTCTGTATCCTGTCCTCAGCCAGCTGCTCAGGGACCTGTCACGCCCCTCTCTTCTCCAGCATCAATTCCTCCGTCTACTGGGTTATTCCTGACCCTGCAGAAGCACCCCATTAACCTTTCTTTGGCCCTGTATTCCCTCTGGTCACCATTCCATTTCTTTTTTTTTAAATTTTTTTAAGATTTATTTATTCATTCATGATAGACATAGAGAGAGAGAGAGAGAGGCAGAGACACAGGAGGAGGCAAAAGCAGGCTCTGTGCCGGGAGCCCATTGTGGGACTCGATCCCAGGACTCCAGGATCGCGCCCTCGGCCAAAGGCTAAACCACTGAGCCACCCGGGGATCCCACCATTCCACTTCTCAACTCCCTTCCACAGGAAACTTTCCAAAGATTTGTCTACGCCTCCTCCTCCACCTGCCCTACTCGGTTTCTGCCTCCATAACTCCTCTATAGGAGCTCTTGCCAAGGTCACTAATGTCTTCTTAGGTCATTCTCTAAGTTTGTCTCAGCCTTAACAGCATTAGACCAGACTCTGCCTCTGCTTTTGTCACCCCTCCTGCACTCCACCTCCATCTGCTGGAGCACTCCAGGCTCTACGAAAGTAGAGCCTCTCTATTCTTCTCTGGCTACACTCTTGATACTGAATCTGTTCGCTAGACGGCAGATATCATCTACACACTTCTCCACTTCCTAAAGTACACCCCCAGACCCAATTTCTCTCTTAGCTTCACATGTCACAGATCTAAACACCCTTGATTTGTCCCAATACCTCTTCATGTCTGTTTCCTCCTGAGTAAATCGTACCACTATCTACCCAGCTGCAAACACCTGTACCTTTGATTGCTTCCTTCCCTACACCTTTCATTTCCATTTGACCTCCACGTCCTACAAAATATACTTCAAATCCACTCACACTTCTCCATTTCTCCTGCTGACACCTCAGGCCCCAGCCACCAGTTTCTCACCTGGACCACGATAAATGCATCCTAATGAAGCCCCCTGATTTCATTCTTGTTCACCATAATCCATTCTCCAAATTTCAGCCATCATTTCACTTTTTCGTTTTAAAACTCTCCCCTGGTTTCCTAAATAAATTCTAAATGGCCTACCCACCAGATTGGACACAATGTAGGTCGTTCATGGGATCCATCTTATACTGGCCTCCGTCCAGGTGGGCCAGCCTTCCTCCTGTTCCCTGAACATACAAAGCTCCTTCCTCACTCTGAGACTCTAATGTCATTGCCTCTTCCTAGGATGCTCTTTCTACAGCTCTTGGCATGACTGATCCCATCATCCTTCACATCTTAGCTCAAACATCTCCTCAGAGAGCCTCCCTTCCTGACAAGTTTATCTAAAGGGGTCTCCTCTGGCTCTTCCCTCCTCATTCTGTTTATTTCCTTCATGACATTTATCATAATCTTTGACGAACTTTACTCTTTATCGGTTTACATGTGTGTTATCTAACTCTCACGTGAGAAATGAAACCAGCTCTTCATCTGCCTCGTTCAGCACTTTCTCTCAGCATCAGACACAGTAACTGATACATTAACGATCACTCAATAAATATGTGTAAGTCAATTAAACACTGCCACGAGAAATTTGTTACTTTTATGAAAAACACATATTCACCACTAAAGGAAGAATGACCACCTCTTTAAACATGAACATGCCACCTGTGTACATTCACGAAGAAACAATGTTTGTGAACAGAAAAACATGTGGACTCAAGTTTCTCCATCTACACAGAGGGCTGAAATGCTCAGCGTCCGGTGAAGGGGCAAGGTAGCCCCTACCCTTACCATCTCTGCATATTCCAGCTGTTCCCCCTCATCGTACAGCTCTGGGGGCAGGTTATAAATCCGCAGGATGTTATCCGCACTATTGGTCAAGATGCAGGAACCATCAGGAGCCCTGTAGGAATAAAAAAGAGTCAGAAAGCTGGACAGGGCTACAGGCCTACACTTTCCAAGTGCAGGGCTAGGGCCCAGCCTACCTGTAGGGTGGGTCAGTGTAGGACCCTCCCCCGCCAAGGCCCTGAGGAAAGCAGAAGACACATAATCCTAGATGAGTTTTAAACTCAATCCAAGAGGAACTCTTACTCCTTCTCCCAGATAATCAGGGTTTTTATCAATGGTGAAAATCCTAGGCATGGTGATCTTCCCCGCCCCCTTGTCCTCACTTACCACTTACAGCCTTTCAAGAAGTTCTCGGGTTGGGTGCTGAATTCTGACCAGGAACCACTGAGAAACCGAGGGAGCTGGGAGAAGCAGTAGTTCCAGGTGCTGGAAGGAAGATGGGGGGGGGGGGGGATAGCAAACCCAGGTGAGCAAAGCACGGAGAAAGCGGGCCCGCAGCGGTGGGGCTGCCGACCCGCGGGTACGCGCGCAGTGCACTCCCACGCACCTTCCACACCGCCGCGGCCCTGCCACCACCACCTACCTGTATCCTTCGTCCTCCGGGGCGAGGTCCTCAGACACTCCTTCCACCGCCTCTCCTGGCCCCAACTCCGGCGCGTCCGCTTCTTCTGCGGGAAGGCTCACGTTTTCACCAACCTCTGGCTCCTCGATTCGAGGGCTCAAGTCGGTAGGAGCAGCGAAGCCCGCCTGCAGGGCGGTGGAGGCAGAAGCGGGGCCGCCCTCCTCTGGCGCCCGGGAGCCCGCCGCGGGATCCGGGAACGAGCGGGCCGGGCCGTCCCCAGCGGGAGGTACCGGCGGTGGCAACAGTTCAGAGTCCGGACTCTCACCCGTCGGGGAAGCCCGAGGAGACAGGGGAGCCGGAGCGGGGGCCTGGTCCGCAGCAAGGCAGTCCGGGGCCGACCGGGGCGCCTTGGGCGCGCTCATGCTGCCGAAGAAGCGCGGACTCCGGCCCGCGCCGCGACCCTCGTCCCTCGAGCGCCCAGCTGCCCTGCCGGTACGACAGCCCACACCGCCTCAAACTTCTCGGCTCCCGGACGCAGCCCTGGAGAACCCGTCCGGGGCCCTTCCTCCTTCTTCCGGGAGAGGGCGGAAGACCCCGGAAGGCGAGCGGGACAGGTGGACGCGCTCCGCCGCAAGCACAGCGTCCCTCAGCCCCCGCGGTCGCTAAGCGCCACTTGCTCTCGCGGGATTTGGCCTCGCCTTTCCATTGGACCTCCGCATCCCGGGTCAGATTTCGCGGGAGACCCGCGGGAGGGGCGGGGCAAGCACGTGACAGGTCGCGGATGCTTACCGTTCCCATCAAGCCGTAGGGCTCGTGGTGGTTGCTGGGTGTTGTAGTCCGAGAGCCTCTGCCTCGGCGAGCAGTGCCTGAGCTCCCCCTGCCGTCTCCCTCCGGCACTCCTAAAGCACCTACTACCCACCCTCACCTGCGGAGGGCGCTGGCGCTATGTTTGATTTTACAGCTTTTGACCTTTTTTTGCTTCTCATTCCGCCAAATTCCTCAGACTTCCGTCTCTTTTCATTCATTCAATAAGCATTTATTACTGAGCTCTTCCTTGCTACCCAGTACTCTACTAGGCACCGAGAAATAAATACAATGAATAAGATAGTTGACAAGGTCTCTGCCCCCCCCCCCCCCCCATGGCTTACGCTGCTGTGTAACTAAGACAAGGAACAAATCTTTGCAGAAAACGGTAAGGGCTGCGAAGGAAATTAAACAAGATGGTGTGACACAGGGTCTCTGAAGGAATTCGTTGGATTCGGATAGTAAGGAAGTCTTTCCTAAAAGGTGACGTTCTAGCTGATGAGAAGAGCATATCCAGCCATCCGGGAGAGGAATGACAGGTACAAAGGCTCTCTCCCTCCCCACCTTCATGTCTGACACAGGGGCAGGTGTCTCCTAAAATGGTTTCCACTTATTCTGCCCTCCCCGCTCCAGCCTGCCGACCGTCCCCACCCACAGTGTAAAGTAGCTGTAGCACCAACCCAGTGAGAATCCGGACTGGCTCCCGGCCCTCCTCCCGGGCTCCAGCCCCACCGCCTCCCCCCTCCGGCTAACTGCTTGCCCTTACTTGTCATGGCGACTGTCCAGCTTTGTGCCAGGAGCTTCGCGGGGGTTGCTGGGATTGGGATTTTCCCCTCCCATGTGCTCGGACTCACTGGCGCTAAAAGTTTTGAGCTTCTCAAAAGTCCAGAGCCACCATCCTGGGCGCAGGTAGCCGCCGGGCTCCGGGATCCCCTGGCGTCCGGCCTCGGAGCGTGCTTCCCAGGACGGTGACACGCTCCCCTGAGGTTCGGGTAAGCTCCTGACTGAGCCAGATGAGTCCTGTCTGAGTCACCGGCTCTCGGCTCTGTGTGTTTTGAGCTTGGGGAGAATTGGGGTCTGGGGGTGGGGCACGCGATCAGCGATCGCGGGGGAATGGAAGTTTGGCTGGCGGCACCAATACCGGAATGCACTGCTGGGAGGCCTGGGTGCAGATGAAGGGGCTGTTGGGAGCAGCCGGACTCAGCTTTATAGGAGGGGGACGTGCAGCCGGCCGAAGGGGTTCCTCCTCACCCCTCCCCTCCCTTTCTCTCCCCGTGCCGGGTGTGAGGAACCCCGAAATAAGACGCACAAAGCATCAGGATCCGAGATTGTTTTTTCCCCGATCTCGGGATTTTGGGGACCCCCGCGGCCCGAGATCTTCGAGCCCGCAGCATCCCCGGAGGGGCCTCTCGGGCTCCGTTCCGACATGATCACATTCGGGGGGGTCGATCCAGGAAGCCCAAGCCGCTCAGGTCCCAGAACTTCCGGACCTTTGTCCTTCCCGGAGGGATCTCCCCAGCGGCCCCTGGCTCCACTAGATGGAGACGATCCTAGTAGACTGCCTGGCGTGGACGTGGGTAGCGCTCCACGAGCAGTCTGCCCGCGACGCCCGGCGGGACGGTCCGGGTCCAGGAGGCCCGCGAGCTCTGTTATTGTTTGGTCGAACATTTACATTTCTGCCCCTTGCCGCAGCGTTTCCGGTTTTTTTTCCGGAGCAGCTCACTGTTCCCCCGAGGAGAGGGAAAGTGTCATTTAGACTGGCTCCTCTGACGTGCTCAGGGAAGCTGCGCGCCCCCTCCTCTACTCTCTCTCTTTCTTTCTTTCTTTCTTTCTCTTTCTTTCTTTCTTTCTTCCTTTCTTTCTTTCTTCTTTCTTTCTTCCTTTCTTCCTTTTCTTTCTTTCTTTCTTTCTTTCTTTCTTTCTTTTTTTTTTTTCCCCTTAACTCCTTAGCTGCTACTTTTGGCAGGCCGGGAGGGAGGGTCTGTTTGGATGCAAACCTCGAGCCCTCCCCAACTCCTTGAATGGTGCGCCCCACCCCATCGCCTGCAATCTGGGCGGGCGAGGGACGAGGTCTCCAGAAGCGTGCCGACGGCAAGTCCCGGGTATTTTCGAGCACGAGTACATTTGAGAATGACACGATGGCAGAGTGCGACGATGCACCGTTTGTGTAGGGCCGAGACACGGTTTCTCTGGCATCCGGCTCGGGACTCAGCCATTCCAAGTTCCGACGCAGAGCGAACGTCGTGAGGGCGGAAGGGGCGGGGCTTGAGGGGGCGGCGCCCGCCGAGCCGAGCCGAGGGGACGGGATCCCGCCTCCCGCCTGTCAGTCACTCCGGGCGCGCGGTGCTTCCAGCCTGCGGTCGCTCACCTACCTGTGCACCTGCTCGGTACCGGCCAATGCACGCGGTGCTTGTGTGCGGCTTGTTCTGAAATTGAGGTAGCATTTACACTCACTGCAATTAGACAGGTTTGGGCTGCTAACCAGCAGCCTGTCAAATGACACAATTTACACATCGTCATCGCCCCAGAGAAGGTTCTCCGGCCTCTCCCCTCTGGGGGTCTCTGACCCTCATCTTGGAGTTCTGTCACTACTTGTGCCTGTTGAAGAGAACGTAGTGTAAATAGACCCCCACAGTGTGTGCTCCTTTGTGTAGGCTTCTCGCCAGCAGCATAATACCTGTGACATCCATCCTTGTTCCTGTGTAACCAGTACTACTGTATCAGTAGTGTATCAGTGTTTTTTGCACCTTTGTATTTTTGTATTTAGCACATCTCACTGGATGAATAAACCGTGGGGTTTTTTTTAATCCATGTTCCTTTCGGTGACCGCTTGGGTTGTTAACCATTCAGGGTTATTTTGAATAAAGCTGCTATTAACATTCTTGTACAATTCTCTTTGTGGTCCTATGTTTTCATGGGGTTGGTTTTGGGTGTTTTGTGTGTGTGTTTTTTTTGTTTTGTTTTGGTTTGGTTTTGGTTTTGGTTTTTATAACCGTCTGGGAGTGGAATTTGCTAGGTGAGAGAGATCTAAACTTGATTTTTAAAATTAGTATATTTCAAAGTGGTTGTTCTGTTTTATGTGCCCACCAGCAACAGCTGTCTTTCCTCACATCTGGTTTTGTCAGACTTTCGAATGTGGTGCATCATTGTGGTTTTCATTTGCAATTCTCTTAGCTGTGATCAGTTTCCATGTGCTTATTGGCCATTTTAACTTGCGTTCAGCTGCATGCAGTTCTTTATATATTCCGGATAGGAGTCTTTTGTCAGTATCTATTTTCTCCTGACCTGTTGCTTGCCTCTCTGTCAGCGTCTAAGGCAGAGCAGCAGCAGATTTATCTTCTGTCTTTCAAATGTGTTCTGTGTGTTTAGAAAATCCTTGCTGACCCCAAGATCATGAAGATATTCTAGGATATTTTCTTCCAGAATCTTTAGGGTTTTAGGTTTTATATTTAGGTCTATGAGCCATAATTAATTAACTAATTAATTTAAGAGTAATTTTTATCGTGATGTGAGGTAGGGGTTCTGTTTTCTTTTTGGGTTTTCCTAGATGGATATCCAGTTCTTCTAGTGCCACTTGTTGAAACAGCCCTCCCTCCCCCCTCACTGGATCACTTTTAATTGGAGTGCTTGGTCTATTTAATTTAATGCAATTATTGTAAGGTTTGGGTTTAAGTCTACTGTGTTAATGCTATTTTCTATTCTATTTCTTCTTCTCTTCAGACACTTGAGGAAGAAACAATAACAATCTTATAAAAACTTTCAGAATGTAGAAGAGGTAACATCTTCCCAACTAATTTCATGATATCCTGAGAATCCTCATATCAAAACCAGACAAGAATGTTACAAGAAAAGAACATTTAGACCAATATTCCTGCTAGCATATATACATATGTGTATATATACACACATATGTATATATGCAAAAATCTCACAAATCTTAGCAAAGTAAATCTGATTATCTATAAAACGGATAAATACATCCTAATCAAGTGGAGTTTATCTCTAGACGGCAATGTGTTAACATTCAAAAAATCAGTGTAGGGATCCCTGGGTGGCGCAGCGGTTTGGCGCCTGCCTTTGGCCCAGGGCACGACCCTGGAGACCTGGGATCGAGTCCCACGTCCGGCTCCCGGTGCATGGAGCCTGCTTCTCCCTCTGCCTGTGTCTCTGCC
This sequence comes from Vulpes vulpes, assembly GCF_048418805.1. Taxonomy (NCBI): domain Eukaryota; kingdom Metazoa; phylum Chordata; class Mammalia; order Carnivora; family Canidae; genus Vulpes; species Vulpes vulpes. The sequence goes on along the minus strand of NC_132791.1, from coordinate 133,961,302 downwards.
TCTCTCTCTCTCTCTCTGTGACTATCATAAATAAATAAAAATAAATCTTTAAAAAAAAAATCAGTGTAATTTGCCACATAAACAGATTGAAGGATAAAAATCCTATGATCATTTCAACAGATAAATAAAAAGCAGTTGACATCATGCAACACCTATTCATGATTTTAAAAAAGAAAGAAAAGAAAAGCCAACCTCCCAGCAAACTAGGAAAGGGAAAACTTAGTCTGATAAAGAGCACCCCCAATCAAGTTACCATCAATACGTAACAGTGACAGACTGAATGCTTGTTTTCTAAGATGAGGAACTAGGAAAGGATTTGATTCTCACCCCTTCAACATTATACTGAAGGTGTTAACCAGGCTAATAGAAGAAGCATTGAAAAACTCACAAGGGGCACCTGGTTGGCTCAGTCAGTAGAATACATGACTCTTGATCTCAGAGTTGTAAATTTGAGGCCCACCTTGGATGCAGAGATTACTTAAAAAATGAAACCTCTTAAAAAGAACTATCATGACTGATAAAGGATTATAGCAAGGTCCCAGGTTACAAAGGCAATATACATAAATTGTATTTTTATGTAATAACAACCATTGAATCTGAAGTCGGAAAATGAATTATAAAAGCAGTGGCATTTACAAAGCATCCAAAAACATGGCATACCCAGGGATAAATTGAAGAAAGACGGACAAGAGTTCTATGTTAAAAACTGCAAAATATTGCTGAGAGAATTTAAGGAAGATTTTTATTTTATTTTATTTATTTGTTTATTAATGAGAGACACAAAGTGAGAGGCAGAGACACAGGCAGAGGGAGAAGCAGGCCCCACGCAGGGAGCCCACGTGCGACTCGATCCCTGGTCCCCAGGACCACACCCCAGGCTGAAGGCAGTGCCAAACCGCTGAGCCACCCGGGCTGCCCGGAAGATTTAAGTAACAGTACCATATTCATAGAAGGAACACTCAATAGTGTTGAGATGTCAGTACTCCAAGATGATTTTATTTGAGCCCAATCAAAATCCTAGCTGGTTTTGTTTGTAGAAACTGACAAGCAATTCCAAAATGAAAGTGTAGTACAAAGCTGGAGGTCTTAAACTAGCTGACTTCAAGAATTCTGTAAAGCTACCATAAGACAACAACCATGAACAGAATAGAGCCCAGGAAAAGACACATAAGTGTAATCAAATGGTTTTCTACAAAAGCTCCAAAATGAATCCATGGGGGAAGGAAAGTCTGAAGAGAGTGCTGAAACAAGTGGAGCTGAGTGGATTCTGACCCCTACCTCATACTATACACAATTTGAGATGGATAGTAGATCTAAGCATAAAATATATTAACTTTCAGAAGGAAACATGGCAGCAGTGTCTTATGCTTGGTAGGGCTGGGTGACAAGGTTGTATCAAAATGTGTCAAACTTTATCTAAATGGCAAAATTAAGATTGTGCATTTCAACTTACATAGATTGTACCTCAAAAATATCTGTGGGCTTCTGCGGAGCCACTAGAAGTATAGGGGAGACAATAAAGGCAGAATGTTGATTATTCTTGAAGCTAGAAGATGGATACATGAGGGTTCATCATTCTTTTTTATCTTTTTATGTGTTTGAAATTGTCCATAGTCTTACACAATTTTCTTTTATTTTTTTCATTTTAGAAAAACACAGATGAGAATAATACAACACTCACGTTCCCACAAAATAATTATAACACTTGACATTTTGTCGTGTTCATATTATAATAAACAAATAATGTATGAATACCATCTTTTTAAATTTTTCTTCATTAATCAAGTAAGGTTGCTTTGATGGTACCCCCAGTCTCATGAGTATAAGTTTTAATTCTTTTTACCTGTCTTTCATACTTTCACATATATATGTTGATAAGAAATTCAGTTGACCCTTAAAAAACACAGGATTGAACTGTGTAGGACCACTTATACATGGGTTTTTTGGATAAATACAGTAACAGTATTGTGAATGTTTCTTTTTTCCTTGTGTGATTATCTTAATAGCATTATCTCTAGCTTACTTTAAGAATATAGTATATGGGGGGCACCTAGGTGGCCCAGTCGGTTAAGCTTCTGCCTTTAGCTCAGGTCACTATCTTAGGGTCCTGGGATCCAGCCCTGCATCAAGCTCTCTGCTCAGCGGGTAGTCTGCTTCTCTCCCTCTCAAATAAATAAAATCTTTTTTTAAAAAAAGAATGTAGTATATAATATATATATATAATATGTTTTTTAGTTACTTATGTTATTGGCAAGGCTTCTCAATAGTAAGCTGTTAAATTTTGGGTCAGTCAAGAGATAACACATGGATTTTTTTTTTTTTTTTAGATTTTATTTATTTATTCATGAGAGACACAGAGAGAGAGGCAGAGACACAGGCAGAAAGAAGCAGGCTCCATGCGGGACTCCATCTGGGCACCCCAGGATCATGCCATGGGCCAAAGGCAGACACTCAACCACTGAGCCACCCAGGTGTCCCTGGATTTTTTTTTTTTTTTAAGACTTTTTAAATGTATTTATTCATGAGAGGCAGAGACATAGGCAGAGGGAGAAGCAGTCTCCCTGTGGGGATCCTGATGCAGGACTCGATTCCAGGACCCCGGGATCACGACCTGAGCCCAAGACAGATGCTCAGCCACTGAGCCACTCAGGTGCCCCAACTCATGAATTTTCTATAGCACAGGGTTCGATGCCCCCGACCCCCACATTATTCAAGGGTCAACTGTACTCATTTTATATTTTTAATTCACATAAACTACTTAGGTTACCATGTTTTTCTTTTTTTTCCCCTGCGAATTTTATTTTTTTAATCAATCTGTTTGAGCTATATCTATCTAGTTACGTACACACAGATACATTCATTTCCTTAAACTGCTGCAGTAAACTCTTGTATTTCATGTAGCCAATCCCTACTGATGGATAGTGATGTTTCCTGTCACCTGTCATGGAGAACATCACTGATATGAACGTATTTGTGCAGAACTCCTGCTCCCTCCATACAAAACTCTTCTAAGGGAGTCTTACCTAGAAGTGATTCTGCAAAGTACTAAGTTTTTGAGTCTTACCAGATACTGCCTTGCTGCTTTTAAGAATCATCGTGTTTTTCCAGTCAAATAGCTTTCAGCCAAAAAAACCTTTTTGCACCAAAAAAATATTATTATTATTATTATTTTGCAGACTCTGGATGAAGCCAGAGGAGCATAATTATTTAGAGCTTGGACAGTGGCTTTTGGACAGCCCAGATTCAAATCCCTGGCTCGGGAGGTTTCTGAATCTGAATAAGTGAGTTAATTCCTTCAACCTCAGTTCCTTCAGCTTGAAGATACCCACTGCTATGGTTTCTTGAGAGGATTAATGAGATAAACCACCGGAGCAGTGAGCCCCTGTGCGGATTACAAACAATAGCCATTGTTAGGATGGTGGTGGGCTGGGCAACTGGATGAGGTCCCAGCTGAGTTTGGCCTTCTAACCAGGGATATCTATGAGTCCTGCCTCCCCAGCCATTTGGAAGGTCTGGTTGAGCTTCTGACAATTTAGTTTAATGGCCCTTGATCCTCATCCATGGGAAGTACATGCTCCAAAAAGGTTTCCTGGTGATAGTGCCTGCTTTTTTGAGAAAAACAGAATTTACTTGCTGCCAAGAACCAAGAGAGGGAGAGACCTCCTTTGTCTATGAGGCTGTCTCCCTCCCAGTGGGATTGGGACCTCGGGCCTAGCATCCCAGGACAGCCCCTCTTGGCATATTTACTGAACAGAGTTCCCTGAAAGAGGGGCACTAGCATTAATGAGGCAGGACTACAGAAGCCCCACCCACTCAATTACAAAGTTCTGGGTCTAAAATAATAATCGAACTAATAGAATGGAAAATCCTATAAACAAACACATCTGTTGAGCTCTTACTGTGCCAGGCACAGAGAGGTTAAGTAACCTCCCCAGATGATACAGCTATTAGGTGGTGGGCATGGGATGCAGGCCTAGCCTGTCTGCCTCATAGCCCATGCCCTGCTACAGCTGCTCATGTCTCCCCATCCTAGGTATTTTTCACTAAAAAAAGATGAGCAAAACTCAATTCCTGCATGTAAGGAAGCCAAAAGGCTAGCCCTTGGGATGGGTAGAGTTGCACAGCAAATATAAGTAATGATACGATGTCAGACCTAGGGCTTTGACTTCTGAGCTCCCTTCCATAAAATCTCAAAAGCTTTTTTTTTTTTAATTTTATTTATTCATGAGAGACACAGAGCCGCAGAGACACGGGCAGAGGGAAAAGCAGGCTCCCTACAGGGACCCCAGTGCGGGACTCGATCCCAGGACCCTTTGGCTCACAACCTGAGCCAAAGGCAGGTGCTCCACCACTGAGCAACCCAAGCACCCCATGAGTGGTCATTTCGAATAAAAGCTCATCCATTTGCCTGTGTGCGGTGGGCGAGTCCCTCCACCTCTCTGAGACCAGCTTCCTCACCTGTTGGGCAGCCAGGGTGGTTCTGAGACAAATGAGATAACCCACAAGAAAGGATTTCACAAACTCTGAGGACATAAGAAAGCAGGCCTTCAATCCAGGTCGAGGTGAATGTTCATGGAGATGCTAATGGGAAGAACTGCTGGGGGTGAGGGTGGGGCCGTAGGCTTGTCAGTGCTTTACAAGACAAAAAGGTAATGAATAGGGACTTTGGTTTGCAGTGGGTGTGTTTTTTTTTTTTGCAAAACTCTTGACAAACTCGTGAGTTGGGGAAGATGTCATGAGATGGTGGCAGCGCGGCCTAGTACAGTGCCAGGGCCCAGACTGGGACCTTCCCTCTGACCTGCTGGCTCCTGGGGACACCTCACAAGGTGCTCCTGGCTTCGGCATCATTCACTTGCTGACCACAGTGAGCCCAACCAGGTGAGAGGCATTTTGCTAGTGCTGCAGTGAGCCGGACAGGTAGCTCACCTGCTTCTCCCTCTCCTTCTCCCTCTGCCACTCTCTCACTCGTGTTCTCTCTCTCTCAAATAAATTAATTAATCAAATCTTTTTTTAAAAAACTGGTGACAGCGTTTGGCTGGCAGTCTTTGCCTGGGTGGTCTGGGCAGACATCCCTGAGGAGCTGTGACATTCGGGATGAGCTGCTAGAAGGTGCCTCCCCTGCAAGCAGAGGCTGGACCAGGGTTCCCAGTAGAGGGAACCCCGAGCCAGTGAACTGGGGTGTGTGTGTGGCAGCAGAGAAGGGCAGCCACTGGCTGGAGAGTACTGGAAGACGAGGTTGGGGATGCCGGCCGGGAGGTCCTGAGGACTCTGCAAGCCAGGGGTGGGAATGGAGATAGCAGATCCTTAGGAAGCTTCGTGATGAAGGGGATCAGGTGGGGAATGAGGGGGTCCATGCAGGTATCTTCGTCCAGGTGGAGGGTGTGGGCTGACCTTCTTCATCCTTATAACCAGGAAGGCTTGTGGACTCTGTGATGGGAGGGCTGGAATCCCCTCTCTGGTTATCTTTGTACCTTGAGGATGTGTGGGGTAGGCCGCCCAGGGGTGGGCTGGGCAGGAGCCGCCCTGCTCCTGGGGAGGCCCAGGTTGGGGAGCCAAGGCATCCCAGGCCCTGGTATGATGTTGCTGGAAGGGTTCCTCCCACCTCGGGGCTGAGGGACCCAGGCCTGGGCTTGTCTCCCGCTGACCCCTCGCCTTGCCCTCCACAGCACCCACACTCCCTTCCCAGGAGCTGCGATGCAAGAGCCACAGTCAGAGCTCAATATCGACCCCCCTCTGAGCCAGGAGACTTTTTCAGAATTGTGGAACCTGTAAGTGGAGGGCAGGCCAGGCTCCCCACCAGCCCTCTGGGACCCCTGCCCACCCACCCCAATCCCAACCCCCAGCACACACACACACACACACACACACACCCCAGTAGAAGCCCATAGGAAGCAAAACCAGCTCTGACTTTCTGCTCTCATCTTCCAGGCTTCCTGAAAACAATGTTCTGGTAAGGACTGGGTGTGGGGAGGTCCAGGGCGGGGGCGGGGGTGGGGGGGTGGGACCTGGGGACCTGACCCTTGACTCTGGTCTCGCCCCCTACAGTCTTCTGAGCTGTGCCCAGCAGTGGATGAGCTGCTGCTCCCAGAAAGCGTCGTGAACTGGCTAGACGAAGACTCAGATGATGCTCCCAGGATGCCAGCCACTTCTGCCCCCACAGCCCCTGGACCGGCCCCCTCCTGGCCCCTATCATCCTTTGTCCCTTCCCCGAAGACCTACCCTGGCACCTATGGGTTCCGTTTGGGGTTTCTGCATTCTGGGACAGCCAAGTCTGTTACTTGGACGGTCAGTGGCCCTGCGAGGCGGGTTTCCATGGGGCTGGCCGGGGCCTGGCTGTGGCCCCTGGGTTTCTCTGTTTGGATTTTGAGACTCCGCTCGGTCCGCACTGTCAGTCGTCCTGCATTACCTATGTATTCTGTGACCTTTGGCCTCAGCTCTGTGTCAAAGTTGACATTTCCCCCCCCTTGACCTTGGGCTTTCACGTTTCCTATCATGGGGCAAAGGGACTCTTCTTCATTTTCCTTCACTTGTTCATTCCTTGGCTTTTTAAAGTAAGCTTCTGGGAGATGCCTGGGCGGCTCAGTGGTTGAGCGTCTGCCTTTGGTTCAGGGTGTGAGCCCCAGGTCCTGGGATCGAGTCCCACACCACTTCTCCCTCTGCCTGTGTCTCTGCCTCTCTCTGTGTGTCTAAAATAAAGTAAGCTTCTGGAATAGACACCGACCTCTCTACTTCTCACCACCCACCCCGGGCACGCGTGCCCTGACCTGTCCATCTGTCCTTTTCTTACAGTACTCCCCTCTCCTCAACAAGCTGTTTTGCCAGCTGGCGAAGACCTGCCCCGTGCAACTGTGGGTCAGCTCCCCACCCCCACCCAACACCTGTGTCCGCGCTATGGCCATCTATAAGAAGTCGGAGTTCGTGACCGAGGTTGTGCGGCGCTGCCCCCACCATGAACGCTGCTCTGACAGTAGTGACGGTGAGCCGTCGGGGGCTACAGATGGGACAGGGCTGCTCCCCAGAGGGCCCAAAGCCCTGATTCCTCCCCAATGGCTCTTAGGTCTTGCCCCTCCTCAGCATCTCATCCGAGTGGAAGGAAATTTGCGGGCCAAGTACCTGGACGACAGAAACACTTTTCGACACAGCGTGGTGGTGCCTTATGAGCCACCCGAGGTCTGGTTTGGCATCTGAGGGGTCTCTGGGAGGAGGGGGCTGGAGGGATTTGTGAGGTAGGAGTTGAGGGGGCTTTCTCCTCGTTCAGCCTCCCCACAGCCCTGTGAGGAGTGCAGAGGCAGGTGGGTCATCCCATTCTGCGGTTGGGAAAAACTGAGGCTAACAGACTACAGGCCTGCCCAGGGCTGAGTGGCCCGACCCTGGGCCTACCTTCTACCTCAGGTTGGCTCTGACTATACCACCATCCACTACAACTACATGTGTAACAGTTCCTGCATGGGAGGCATGAACCGGCGGCCCATCCTCACCATCATCACCCTGGAAGACTCCAGGTAGGGACCTGCATGCCACCCTTCCCCTGGCCACTTCCTTACTGTACCCCCCTCCATCCTTCCCATCCATTCCTGTCCCCACATGTGGAATCTCCTCTGCCATCCGCCTCCCCTGGTTTTCTTTCCTCTGGCTTTGGGACCTCCCTGACCTGTGGCTTCTCAATAGTCTGTAGGCTTTGGCTGTACGTTGGATGAGGGTGGCTGGGAGTCGGTGGGGCCCACCACCCTCACGGCCCCCTGCTTCTCTCTTCTCACCTGGGTAGTGGAAACGTGCTGGGACGGAATAGCTTTGAGGTACGCGTTTGTGCCTGTCCCGGGAGAGACCGCCGGACTGAGGAGGAGAATTTCCACAAGAAGGGGGAGCCTTGTCCTGAGCCACCTCCCGGGAGTACCAAGCGAGGTAAGCAAGCAAGACAAGAGGAGGTGAGGGAGGGACAGAGGGACACCTGGGTGGCTCAGGGGTTGAGCATCAGGCATGATCCCAGGGTCCTGGGATCCAGTCCCGTGTCAGGGTCCCTGCAGGGAGCCTGCCTCTCCCTCTGCCTATTTCTCTGCCTCTCTGTGTTTGTGTGTCTCATGAATAAATAAATACAATCTTAAAAAAAAAAAAAAAAAAAGGAGGATGTGGGGCAGATACAGAGGGTGCAATTCTGCTCAAAACATACTCTTGTCTTTTCCTCCTTTCTTTCCCAGCACTGCCTCCCAGCACCAGCTCCTCTCCCCCGCAAAAGAAGAAGCCACTGGATGGAGAATATTTCACCCTTCAGGTACTGAGGCTGGGAGGAACAGATAAGGCAGGCTCTTGCCCCCCGCTTAGCGGGATTAGATGAGGGAAGAAAAAAATGTGAATGGAGCACATGTGAGGCTAGGCCTGTTCCTCTCTCCATCCTTTTCTCTGGTCCTGTCCCTGATTCTTGAAGTTGATATTCCTGGATTGAAGATTTGTTTCAAGCTGAGGGCCAAGAGCACAGTTTTCTTTTGACTGCTCCGCCTGCAATTAGCACACTTGCCATCAAGGGGCAGTGATGCCTTGACAGTGGCTGCAGGCTGTGCCTCACTGCAGATTGGCACTTACACCTTAGTCTGAGTTAAATGGTACTGTGGCTTCCCCCTCTTATTCTTTCTCCTTCCCCCCCCCCCCCCTGCCAAAGATCCGGGGGCGTGAACGCTATGAGATGTTCAGGAATCTGAATGAAGCCTTGGAGCTGAAGGATGCCCAGAGTGGAAAGGAGCCGGGGGGAAGCAGGGCTCACTCCAGGTGAGTGACCTGGGCCAGCTTGCAGCCCCACCCCCCTGCCTTCATATGTTGGAAAGCCACAGGATTCCATTCTACTCCTACCTTCAAGGTGGAAGGGAACTGATCCCCTCATGGTTGGTCCCACCCTGGGCAAACCTGCTTCCACCATCCCCCCAGTTGGATCCTGCACCCCCTTTCCTGCCTCAGGAGGTCCCCAAACCCCTTGAGGGACGAGCATGGGTGTTTGTCATTTCCAGCAACCCCTAGTGCCAAGTGGGGTCTCCAATAGGGACCTGATAACCGTGTGGGAAAATACTGGACACAGCAGGATTGGGCCAGACCCCGAGCCCTGCCAAGGATGAGCAGATCCGTGTGGCTCGGTTTCCTTGTTCATCAGAGGGGGTGAGGGGAGAGGAAGCAAACACACAGAAGTTCCCTGGGTGCTCAGTAAATGTGTCTGCAGCATTTTAACTTAAATTCCCTCATTCCAAAAAAAAAAAAAAAAATTTCCCTCACTCCAGCCTTGGACCCTTCCAAGCCTAGATCTAGGACAAGGAGCCCCGAGTCTCCCACTTGCTAATATCGTCTCTTCCCCTCCACCTTGTGTCCCCAACAGCCACCTGAAGGCAAAGAAGGGGCAATCTACCTCTCGCCATAAAAAACTGATGTTCAAGAGAGAAGGGCCCGACTCAGACTGACTTCCCCTGCTTCCTGTCCTCCCCCCACATGCACACCCTCACTCTCGTCCTCCTTCCCTGGCATTTTTGGAATTGGGAGCTTGAGCACACCTACTCGGTGTGTTACTTTGCATGGTACAGATGTGCCTCAGAAACACCCTAGATTCTTCCATTTGCCTTTCCCGTAAGTCTCTACTAAAGAAGTTGGCCTGCACAGTTGGTAGGTCGGGAGATAAAGGACGTTCCAGCCTGGTTTTTAAGTTTTTTACTGTGTAGAACCATGGGAGAGGTAGGAAAATGTTCCTGAATGTTGGGAGCATTTTATAGCCCCTAAGACACTGAGTCATGAGCCCAGGTCTCTATCATTGTAGCCAGTGGCTGAATTTTTCCTAATTTCACAGGCCATTTTTATGAATTGCTAATTAACCATACCTACCTCACTGAGCTTGTGAGGATGAATGAAATAATGTCTGTCTGACCCCAAAACCACCTTTTATCCCATGTCTGTGACTTGGTGCCTGTGTGGGTGCTCATTTCCTGCCCTGGCCAAATCCTGTCCAGCCTTTTTGGGAGACCCCTGCACCTAAGATGAAATCTCACTCCCATCTCACACCCTGCAGAATCCCATCCCTGGTGTAGGATCTTTGTCTACCAAGGGCTTTTACTGCTCCCCCCCGCCCCCAATTGCTCAGGATCAATTTCTTTTGCACTCTGTGAGGCACATCTGCATTCAGCACCCCCACCCCTCCTCCTCTTCCCTTTTTATATCCCGTTTTTATATCAATCTCTTATTTTACAATAAAACTTTACTACCATGTGTGTGTCCGCGGGCTGCATGGGGCCCGCTGTGCCGCAGGGATGAGGAAGGAGGTGACGTTGGGAGGCAGCCACCTGAGTCTCCAGGGAGTGTGGGCTGGGGGGGGGGGGTGCCCAAGGCCGGGGCTCTGGAGAACAAAAGCTGGAGACTGGGTCAGTCTGCAGGCTGCATGACAACAAGGGAGGGGGGTACTCCATTCATAACCCGAGAACCAACTGTCCTTCCCTCCTCCCCTTCTGCCAGGGCTGGCATAAAATTCTCTCCTGCCCCTGCTTCTAGGATTGGGCTGCTACCCCCCTCCTTCGGCCTCTCACCAAGGATTATGGGATTTAAATGTCTGATTTAGCAAGCCTGAGCCTCTGGGGTGGCCATCTGCTCCACAAGAAAGGGGCAGGATACCTGGGTCCCCGAGGGAAAGGTGGTGGGTGCTGTTGGGTGAAGAGAGGGGAACAGGGGAGGCCTGCCAGCCAGGGTCCCAGGAAAGTGGGGGCGGCTAAGGTGAGGGCTGGAGTGTGGGGCCGGGGCCTTCCCGGCATCCCCTCATCCTGGGCCTCATGCCAGGCAATTCAATGAATTGAAGCTTTAAACTCTGCCAGGAAAACCTTTCAAAGGGCTTCTTGGGGTAGGGAGGAGAGCTGAGGTTGGGGAGCTCGGCACCCCGCCTGTTCTACTCCTCAGTGCTGCTGGCTCCCAGGGAGGGGGGCTGGGAGCGAGCTCTCCCCATCACCCACTGCTGGTGAAGCCAGTGCTTGAAGGGATGGTGAGACAGTGGGGACATGGCTTGGCCCACCCCCTCCCTGGAGGCAGAGGGTGGGGTACTAAGGTCCAGAGAGGCCTCTGGGGCCAGTGTCCTCTCTGCCTTATCAAGCAGACTTAAAGTTCCTGTGGGAGTACCTTGGCTTGCCCCAAAGGTCCCAGATGGCTGTGCAGCCACCAGCCTGCCTGGCCTCAAAACGACCTTCTTCCTCTTTTTTGCCTGGGCAATGCCAAACACTCCCCAGGAGACCTGGAACCATCTCCAGAGACAGTTCTCCATCTCTCTCCACCCACTGCAGCCTTGGCAAACCAGAGCTCTTAAAACCCCTCTCACTCCTAGATGGGTCACCTTGAAGCTCCCTTATGACCAGTGTCCAGCACCCCTGACTCACATTTCCCTAGACTGTGTGTCCCTGGCTGTTTTCATTTCTGCTCTGCTCCTTCTGAAAACAGATCCCTTCTGGCTCTGCTGAAACCTCTGTGAGCTGATAGATCACTGGCCAGGCATGAGGCTGGGTTTGCAGGCCAGTTCTGCGATGAGTTGTGTGACCTATAACGGGTCCCTAACTTTGGTCCCACCTGGCTATTTTCTTACCTCATGTTCATTCAGTCATCAGTGGGCATTTGCTGGTGTTTTATTCTGCCTATCTCTGTTCTAGAATGTGGGGGCCTGTGACAGACATGGCCCCCACCCACAAGTTCCAAACCTAAGCCCTATATCACTGGAATTTGGAAAACAAAAACTTACCTCCCTGATTCCAAGAACATAGGGTTGCCGGGACACCAGGGTGACTCCATGGTTGAGTGTCTGCCTTCGGCTCAGATCATGATCCCAGGGTCCTGGGAGGGGCTCCAGCATCAGGCTCCCTGCAGGAAGCCTGCTTCTCCCTCTGCCTGTGTTTCTGCCTCTCTCTCTGTGTCATTCATGAATAAATGAATAAAATCTTTTTCATTTTATTGAAAAATGGAAAAAAAAAAAAAAAAAAAAAAAAACGGGTTCCCAAAGCTGAGACCCAGCCAAAGCGGTACTCTGAGGAACGTGTATAGCCGCAAATGCTTTCATTCCAAAACAGCAACAAAAGGAACCTAGCATGCAGACTAAAAAAAAAGATACAAATTGTTGAGAGACCAAGCAAACTTGGTGGAAAAGGTAAATCTAGTTAAAAGTTTAGGGGGGAAAAAAGATAAATTTTAAAAAGGAGAGAAGAGTGGCTGGCTGGCTTAGTCAGTGGAGCTCTTGATCTCAGGGTCATGAGTTCAAGCCCCACATTGGGTGTAGAGATTACTTACAAAGTACAATACAAAATAAAATAATAAAAATTTAAAAAGAAAAAAAAATAAAGAGCTTGATGAAGAAAACAGCAAAGACCACTGACTGGTCCAATGCTACTTAACTATTCCATATCACAAGAAAAGAATGAAATGTCTAATTTATGTAAAGTTTTTGTGGTTTCATTAATAGAAAAATCTGATAAAGACTAAAAATGGGCACCTGGGTGGCTTTGTTAAGCAGCTGCCTTTGGCTGGGGTCATGATCTCAGGGCCCTGGGATCCAGGCCCAGGTCCCGCTCCCTGCTCAGCAGGGATTCAGCGTCTCCCTCTGCCTCTACCTCTCCCCCCTTGTATGTACTCTCTCTCTAACAAAAATCTTTTTGAAAAAGACCATAAGGAGGATCCCTGAGTGGCTCAGCAGTTTAGCACCTGCCTTCGGCCTAGGGGCGTGGTCCTGGAGTCCCAGGATCGAGTCCCACATCAGGCTCCCTGCATGGAGCCTGTGTCTCTGCCTCTCTCTCTCTGTGTCTCTCATGAATAAATAAATAAAATCTTTTTAAAAATAAAATAAAAAGACCATAAGTAATGCCTGGGTGTCTCAGTGGTTGAGCATCTGCCTTTGGCTCAGCGCGTGATCCTGGGGTCCTAGAATCAAGTTCCACATCCGGCTCCTCACAGGGAGCCTGCTTCTCCCTCGGCCTATGTCTCTACCTTTATCTTTGGGTCTCCCATGAATAAATATATAAAATATTTTTTAAATAATTAAAAATTAAAAAGACCATAAAAACTCAGAAGCTAAATTAACTTACATTGATGCAAAACTCTAAAAATCATACCAGAATACATTGATGAATCAAAAGATGAACACTGTACGTAAAGGTTTATTTCAGGAGCACAAGGTTTGTTTAGTAGAGAATCTATCAATGTAATTCATTACATTAACAAGTTAAAGAAGAAAAATATGATCATATCAACAGATGCTGAAAGGATTTGATTAAATTTCAGCATCCATGCCTTTAAAAAACATCTTAATTTAAAATAGTAATGGAATACCAAGAGGTGTTATCCTAATAGTTAAACACCAAGATTGAAATAAAGAACCATACGGGATGCCTACTGACAATGTTATCATGCATTCAAGAAGTTCAAAAAGAAGAAGCCAACATGGGTGAAATATTCCTTTGCCTTTTTGATCATATGACTGTACCTAAGAACTCAAGAGACTATGATAAAGAATTGTTGGCTCAGCAGTTTAGTGCCGCCTTCAGCCCAGGGCCTGATCCTGGACACCCTCGATCGGGTCCCACGTCGGGCTCCCTGCATGGAGCCTGCTTCTCCCTCTGCCTGTGTCTGCCTCTCTCTCTCTCTCTCTCTCTCTGTCTCTCATGAATAAATAAATAAAATCTAAAAAAAAAAAAAGAATTGTTGGAACTAAAAGTAGACACACAGTAGATGGGGAAATATTTTTTATCTTCTCAAAAAAGTACTGAGAGGGACGCCTTGCTGTCTCTGTTGGAAGAGAATGAGACTCTTAATCTCAGGGTCAAGGGTTTGATCCCCACGTTGGGTGGGTGTAGGGATTACTAAAAAAATAAAACCACCCCTCCCCCCCAAAAAAATCAATGCAGGAAAACCTACTCACTTTGCTAGACATCAGAAAACACACTGTAAAACCACTGGAATTAAATCAACATGGCTTGGTGTGCGGAGTGGTAGACAAGCCAGGGGCAGCAGGTACTGAATCTGAAAGTAAATCTCAGCTTACAGGAAATTTGATTATATGGCCAAAGTTGGCAGTTCAACTCAATGGGAGTGAATCATAGATTTTTTATTTTTATTTTTATTTTTTTTTAATTTTTATTTTTTTATTTATTTATGATAGTCACACAGAGAGAGAGAGGCAGAGACACAGGCAGAGGGAGAAGCAGGCTCCATGCGCCGGGAGCCCGATGTGGGATTCGATCCCGGGTCTCCAGGATCGCGCCCTGGGCCAAAGGCAGGCGCCAAACCGCTGCGCCACCCAGGGATCCCAGATTTTTTAAAAATATATTTTTTATTATGTAAACTAGGCTCAACCTGGAGCTCAAGCTCACCATCCCAAGACCAAGAGCGAGTGCTCTACCCACTGAGCCAGCCAGGTTGCCCTAGATTTTTGAAATAAAAGCAAAATAGACAAAACTGGAAACCCCAATAAAATTGGACTCCTGGTTTACACCACACACACACACAAAAAAGCAAATATCAGAGGAATTAAAGTGAACATTGAAGTTTAAATGAAATTAATATCCTGCTCCCCACCTCCAATCTAGAAAACGTGAGTATACTCTAGTGACTAGAAACCCAGAAACTGGAAAAAAAAAAAAAAAAAAAAGCTAAGCATGTTGGACTATCTTAACACCTTAACACTTTTCAACAAAGAGGCAAACAATCACTTGGGGGGAAGTTCTCAACGCAGAAAACAGTTTATATCTCTAGCTATCAGAGAGCTTGAACAATTTAAGAAGGAAAGAACAACCCACTAGGAAAAATTTTACACAGCCATCTAAAAAAAAATAATAATAAAGCATATATTAGAGCTCAACCAGGTGAAATAGTGGCACGTAAAATGTATTGAGTGAAAAAACCGGAATGCACCTAAGGGTATATACTAGGATCCAGTCCTGGCACAATGGCCAAACCCAGTGATCTGTGTGCACGTGCACATGTGCTTGTGTGTACTATGCACTCATGATAAAATTGTGCATGTATGTGCCTATGTCATAAAGCTACTCTCATGGTAAATCCTAAGACTATTTGTAAACCAACCAACAAAAATAAACCCCAAGAAAGCTAAAAATTAGCTCTAGACTCATCCCCATACATCACAACAAATATTTTATATGGACCCATGCATCCTTTTTTCCTATGCTTGTGTGTTTGCTTTTTACACAACATTGAGATCCCAACAGTTATATTGTTCTGATATCTGTTTCTTCTGGTCAACTTTTCTCATATCCCTGGGCATTTTGCTAACATTCTCTCTCCCCAAACACCCTATGCTTTTAAGCCTCTAAGGAACCTGCCACCCGAAGCCCCCAACAGAAAGTCCAGAATTTTGTCCTTGCCGGCTTGCTCCCCTCCCTGGAAGCACGTTTGTGGAGGTCTACCTGGTATGAGTTTTCGTGTACTCCTCACCTCTCCCGTTAAACTGGGAGGTTCCTTGGGAGCAGGAACTCTGCCTCTTTCATAAGTCTGTCCTCACGGTGCCTAGAATGCACACAGTAGGCACATCATAAGTATCACTATACAAAGTGGTGTAGGCTTCCTGCCTCTTGCACCAAATGATCTCAGAGATGGTACAGATGAAGGAATGATCTGGATGCTTGGATATTGGATGGAGAGGTCAAAGCTGAGAAACAGGCCTGGGCAAGCCCTGGATCACTCAAACCCACCACCCCAGACCCCCTTTCCCAAAGCCCTTCCAAATGCTTGAAAAGGAATAACCCGCACGCAGGGCTCCGTGTATGATATATATTTATATATATAATTGCTCTCATTTTATTGTACTTTATCCTCTTTTTACAGTAGATCTGACACAGGCATTAAATAACTGCAGAGAGAGACCACTGGGGTGAGGGGAATGCAGGAGAACATGGGGACCCAAAGGGAAGAGACTCAGATCCAGCGAGAGGGAAGAAGGGAAGGGTCCATCTGAGGGTGGGGTGTGGAGGGTGCAGTGTCAGAAAAGAAATGGACAGTTAGAGAGGGCAGAATGAAGGGCACTATCGCTCAAGAACACCAGAGGCCCCTCATGGAATGTTCTATGGGCACTATGGGGTCGTTTAAAAACGCCGAGGGGTCTGAAGGAGATGGGGGGGGGGCAAGAAATTCAGAGCCTTAGACAGAGGGGCTATTTGCAATGTTCAGGCTGTCATGCAGAGGAGGAGGAGGAGGAGGAGGAGGAGGAGGAGGAGGAGGAAGGAGTTAGTGATTAGTTGATAATGTGCTCAGAGAAGCCAGAGAGAGGATGGTGGGGGTAGCTCTGGGCCTGGAGGCGGTGGGGGAAAGGAGGTGAAATAGTCCTACAGCCAGCTGACGTTTCCAAGGTGGCCACTGGGGACCCAGCCAAAAAGGCTGCCCCTCCCCCAGGGCTCCGGGGAAGTGGAATTTGAAGGATATTCTGGGAAAACAAACAGGGAGAAGTGAGCCATCGGCAAACACAAAGGCATATTCAGCCTAGGTCAATCCCATCCCTCCGAGGACTGCCTATTTGGGTGACAGGAGAATATTCCAGAAGAGCCAACAGGGACTCCTCTTCCCAACCCTCCTTCCCAGCGCACGCTGTCACCAGAGGGTGAGAAGACAGATGTCCCAGAAAACAGGGAAAAGGCCACGGAGCCACCTGGTCCTTGATGACAAACAGCTGTCTTTCCAGAGGAGGGAATGGGGATGGAGGAGAGGTGGGGACAGACGTGCCACTGCCACCACCACCATCACCGCTGCCAGAGGAGCCGGATAAGTCAAAAGCCACGGAAACAAGTGACTGTGTGGATGAGGCAGAAAGTGTGGGAGGGACAGAGAAAGGTGAATGGAGTGTCTGCAAGCTGGCATGAACAGAATGTGTGTGTTGTGGGGGGTGGATGAGTGTGAAGGCAGGTGTGAAGGGGGTGGGTGTGGTGAGAAGGTGTGAAAGTAGGCAGGTGTGAAAGTGGGCAGGTGTGAAGGTGTGAAGGTTGAAGGTGGGAAGGTGTAAAGGTTGAAGGGGGCAGGTGTGAAGGTAAGATGGTAGGCAGGTGGGAAGGTGTGAAGGTGGGAAGGTGTGAAGGTGGGCAGGTGTGAAGGGTGAAGGGGTGGGTGTGAAAGGGGGCGGGTGTGAAGGGGAGCGGGCAGGCATTTCTGGGGATGGGAGGGGAGGAGACAGCCCACGCACAGCTAGAGCAGAACCAGAACAGTTCCTGACTGGGGCTGCCCTGGGACCGGTCTCCTGCCCCGACCCAGCCAGAACCGGGAGAGGTCGGGGGCTGAAGGCAGGGACTAGCAAGGGCCATCAGGCTGGGTTCACAGGTACAGAACAAAAGGGCGTGAGGCTCAAACAAGTCATAGCTCTATTATAAAAAATACCTTTGGGGTGGGTGAGGGAGGGATTAGGCAGGGTCAGGGACATTCCAGAAGCATCCATAGGAAAGAGGTGGGGGGGGCGGGAGAAAGGGGCCTCAGGTTTTGTTGATGCGGAGTTTGAAGGCCACACGGCCAGCGAACTTGTCTCGCTCATCATCTGTGGCGATGTTGGCAGCGTTGATTCGGCACTCCACATTCACCTCCACATTGGGGGTCACGTTCAGGAACTTCACAGCCACCAGGGGCTGCGTGTAGTTCACCTGGGCCAGAGGAGGAAGGCAGAGGTCCGGGCCCATGGCAACTCAGTGTCCTCCCCAAGGACCCCGTTCCACCCCTCCTCCCCCGGGGAGGCATCAGTCGGGGCCTCCCATGGGACTTACGTGGAACCTTTTGCCATAGTAGGGGAAGTACATGAGGTCGATGTTGCCATTAGCAGGGAACATGACAAAGTTGCCAAGATTCTCAGCATCTTCATCTCGCTGCGGGGGCACAAGGAGGGGAGGGGGAGAGCACGTTAGGGATGCCAGGAACCCAAGAGCTCTCTAGACTTCCCTTCCATTTTTCCTTTGCCCCCAAATAATTTCTGTCTTGGATCTGATTCCCTTGGGTTGTGAGCCTCTGTGTGTGTGTGTGTGTGTGTGTGTGTGTGTGTGTGTGTTTGCCTAAACGCAGGAGGGGGCATCCTGTCTCCATCAGACTGGGAAGTCCTGAAGGGTGCTAATGACGCTGAAGCGGCCCACTGCAGTCCCCACACCACGTTCTTACCCCGGTCTCAGGAATCGGTTTCTGGAGCAGAGCCAAGAGAGAACAGAGAAATGAATCAAGGCTCAGTAGGAAGGGGAGGGTGGAGGCAGAGTGAGTGAAGAAGGAGAGAGACTTTCTAGAGCGGAGAGAGGCGGGGTCCAAGGACAGTGAGTGGTAGCAGATGATGCTAACTACCAGACACCTAGAAAGAACCGGGAGGGTGAGTGAAAGCCACAGTCATCAGGAACTAGATGAGAAGATGGAAGGGCTGGGGCTAGAAGCCGGGGGCCCAGGCTTGGGTTGAGTCAGAGAGGTGGGTGTCTATCCATCTACACAAAAGCAGCTTCCTGCATCCTAGAGAGAAGCAAGGGGGTGGGAGCCCCTTGGCATTTGAGCCACATTGGCACCCACTCTTACCCCCTTGTCCCTATAGTGACGGGGCCTCTGAGAGAAGAGAAGACACGGAGAGATAAGTGAATCAGGTGGAAACCATGAAGGGCAACAGGTGGGCAGGTGGACGAGGCTCGACGAACTCACCTTCCCCACACAGGTAACATTCATGCTCTGATTTGCTCCTGCATAGAAGTTGATGACCTGGAGGGAGGAGAGAGAGGGTGAGGAGCCAAAGAAAGAAGATGGAAAGGACACATGCGTTCAGCCTTCCCTCCACGGATCTCAGCCTCCAAAGGCCCCATCTCTCTTGTTGTCCCAGTCACTCAAACATCCCAAAATCTCTCCAATGCCCATTGGGGAAAGAAAGCAACTGCCAGCAGAGGGTGGCCCCAGGTCACTTCCTGCGTTCTCCCTGGTGACCAAGATCACACATACCCGGTTCATCTTGATGAAGACACAGGGCTGCCCCGTGCTATACCCATAGTGGGTAGGGTCCCCAATGCCAGAGCAGTCCCCCAGCTGGGTCCGGTTGAACTGGCAGGCACGCTTTGGGTAGTTGAGAACTCCATTATCCGGCTGTTCATAATAGCGTCCAGGGCGGCAGACATCATTCTTTTGGGCTTGGATGGAATCGTTGTAAGCTAAGGAGATGGGGGGGGGGGGGGGAGAGTCACAGACCAGCTGTCCTGCTCCCAGGGTCCCCCAGTCCCCATCCCAAGCTCCTACGCGGCCACACTCACGCTCCAAGAACTTGTTCAGCTTCTGAACGTGCTGGTCCCAGCTTTCAGTGTCACTGACATTGACAATGACATCGAGATTCTCGGTCTTGGGGCGAATCATCAAGCCTGTAGCCAACATGGGCAGGGGCGGAGAATATATATATATATACACATACACACACACACACACACACACACACAAATGGATATATATGTATGGACCACACACTGAGGAAAGACGACAGAAATAAGGAGCTGCTGCAGGATGATGGGTGCATGGGGTAAAGATGTGAGATTGTCTTCACAGGAGGAAGATCTAGCACCTTCCCAGATCACAAAGGTCTCAGGTACAGGAAATGAGAAGAAAGGCAGACTCCAAACACTTCCCTGCATGTGGTCATTGGGTCATCAGAACCAAGTCTCTGTGAACCATGAGTTATTTTGGGGGGGAGGCTTGGCAGCACAGGAGCAGTTAAAGGCTGGTGGGGAGCCACATCACTCACCCGGTGTGGCCAGCCGGTCCTGATACTTGGGGGTATGGTCAGACACGGTCTGCAGCATGACCCACATGGTGAGGGTGAACATAGCCGTGAGGAAGCCATAGAAGACGAGGTAGAAGAGGAGGATGAAGGCTAGGGAGGAGGAAATGGAGTCAGGGGGTTCCAGGTCCCCTGTGATGACTACATCTGTCCCCACACACCCTTCTCCCCCTCAGAGATTCAACACCCGGATGGGTCACAGAGTCTTGGGGACATCTTAGAGCCTTCCCCCTGGGAGCAAAATGAGACAAGCTGGAAATAGGCAGTTGTGTCTGGCTTCCAGCCACGGCTCCCAGCCCCCTCCGGTCCTAGGGCATAGTGAAGCCCAACCTTGTGGAGGCCACAAGAGGCCTAAATTCTCGTTGCTGGGACAACCCCAAGTATAGGCCACAGTCATTTTGCATCAAATTATGTTCCCAACTTCTCGAACCATTCATGGCCCTGAGAAGGCCCAACATCTGCTACTGCTACATCAGTACTGGTCCTTACAGCTGTCCAGCGCGATGACTTTAAGCTGACACTGGCCACCACTCACGACTAAACTCTCACACACACCCCAGGAGAGTGGACCCTCACACTCAAATAGCAAACTCTCCTCTCCCCTGGCACCCATGGAAGTCAAAGCTTGGACGCAGCTCCTGCCCACCTACCACATCTCTCAGAGCTGCCCAGAACCTTCAACGGTCACCCCACCCCCAGTTCACGCACAGCTCCCACAAAGCAGAGGTGGAGAGCAAAGGTAGAATGTCCCAGAGCCTTCCCGTGGAGAGCAGGTCCTTGCTGGGCCTGACATGTAAGCACCTGCTGTTTCCACCACCCCGGACCTCCAGTCTTTCCATCTTAGAAGACGCGTTCCCCATGAAGCTTCCCCAGATTGCCCCCCAGCAGTCAGGGACCCCACCAATCCCAGGAGCTGGACTTCCAGGTCCCCTAAGGCAAGGACGGCACTGGACCCGCCTCAAGGGCCCCCAATTAGGGGGTGCTGATGGGAACAGCATGCAGTGTGGATGAAATGCAAATTCAATTGCTTCGAATCCCCAGTTTAACAATTATTTTTGGAAAAATGGCACCCTTCTCCCGCACTCAAGCCCAGCACCAGATCCTCGACTAGAGACCAACCACTCCCTCCACACCGCCTGAGTCCCTCTATGGGCTGGGAAGGCGCCCGGAGCCACGGCAAGCCCACAGACACGCTCTGCCAGAGGATGCACGCTTCTCACCACCACTGGTATCTACTCCTCCCTGCGCCTTGCGACATCCGAGCCTGAGCCCGAAGCATGCAACCTCCACAACCTCCCCGGACCACCCCTCCCCGCCAGCCCCCCACCCACAAAGCAGCCACAGAAAGCTGAGAACGCTCAGCAGTGGAATACTGACAACTTCCGCTGTGAAGAGCCCCCCCACACACACACCCCCAACCTCTCCAAGACCCGCCCCCTCATGAATGTTCCCAGGGTCCAGGGGATGGGCACGAGCTAAAAATAGACGGGCTTGGCTAGCTAGTGAGAGCCAGAGGGAGGGAAGGGGCGCTTTTCTGGGGACGTGGGAGGGGGCGCCCGTGCGGAGCTGACCTGCCCCGAGAGGGAGCGCGAGCGCCGCGGTGCGGACACGCGCGCACAGCCCGCGACCCCCCGGGCGAGGGGGCTCGGCGGGGGGCGGGCAGGCGGCTGTGACCTACTTTCTCCGCCTCCGCAGCGGCCGGCCAGGGAGATTAGACCGGCGATTGGGCCCCCTCCCAGGCCAGAGCCCGGCAGGGGGGCCGGACGCCGGGGACCCAGGGAGGGAGCCGGGGCCGAGCCCGCGGGACCCAGTGCCCCCCTGGCGTCGCCCGGCGGACCCCCGCCCCGCTCCTCGCGCAGCGGGCCCTGCGTACCCCAACTGGTCCCGGTGCGGCCCATGAACTGGTGCGTCCTTGGGTTCCACACGAACTCCTTCCACTCCTCAACCACCTGCCCGCAGCTCTTCTTCTCCTTCTGGATGACCATCTTGGCGGCGGGGGGCGAGTCCTGCGCGGGGCGGGGGGCTGCGGAGAAGCTGGAGTGCGGCGCGCAGAGGCCCCCCCACGCTCAGGAACGCGCGGGAGCAAAGGCAGCGGGGGCGAGGGAGACCCTCCTCAGATAGGCAGCTGCTCCAAATTCCGGGGTGCACCGCCACGCGCTGCAGGCTGCTGGCAGCTCGGCGTAGGATGCACGGCTCCTAGGCCCCCCAGCTGCGATGAAAAGGGGGACCGTCAGAGCAGGGGAGTTTGAAAAGGGAAGGGGTGCGTTGCAGCCTCACCCCCCCCCCCCAAACCTTCTAGAAACAAAATGAAAACGGATGCAAAAATAGACGGCTGCAAAACGCGAGCGAAACGCAGAAAAAATAGGGGTGCAAGGAGGCCAGGGAGGGGTGGGGGAGGGGGCTGCCCCTAAATCCGAGATGCAAAGAGGCTGTGGAAAGGAACCGGGGGACCGCTCAAGGCCCTTCCGCCAAGCGGAGACCGCCACACCAGCGGTGGCTGGGCCGCGGGGGTGGGGTAGGGACGCGCAATTGGGGGACGGCCAGGGATGGGGGCCCTCCAGGCGGAGGCTCCGCTCCTCAGCAGTGCGGGGCCGGCAGTCGCGGCGCGCAGTCTTTATACTCGGCGGCTGTGGGGGTGTCCGCCCCCTTCCCACCCCCAGAAGCCCCGCCTCCTCGCCGCTGGCCCGGGCGACCTCATGCATATGCAAATATGGAGAGAGGGATTGGGTCCGCCCCCCTGCCGCCTCTTTAGGACAAGGAGGTCTCTCCCCTCCGCCCGTCCCAGGTACTGGACGGGATCAGATGGACCGAGCGGATGGAGGGCGTGTCGGGGCGGAGCGGAGGGAAAGATAACCCCGGAGAGATAGGGAGCCGGAGAGGGAAGCCGATCTCTGCCGAGAAGGGGCCCCAGGCCGGCCATTGGAAACTAAGATCTGGAGATGGACAGGGCCAAATGCGAGAGGAATGGAGAAAGAGCCAGAGACCAAGACAAACAGAAGACACCTGCCAGGATGCTGGACCAGACCACACAGAGAAGGACAGACGTCACTACCGGAGGGAAATTCTCCTTGGGGGAGCAGCTACCAGCCCCCACAACACCTCCTTCTCCACTTCCCCAGCCCCTGGTCCTCTCGGAATTCAGGGGCTTCCTCATGTCCCCACCCACCCTCTGGGCAAAGCCCTTCCCAACATCACATTCCTGGCCCCTAGCATGGCCCTGAGACCCCAGCCCTGGACACAGTCTGCTCAGGTGTTTTGTGTCCCCCCAATCCCCCATGTCTGAACTCCCCCTTCCCCATTTACCCACTTGGGTCCAGGAGCATTTATTGAGTATCTACAAGAGACCTTGCACAACTCTAGCCCTGGGGATGCAAAGTCATGATTCTCCTGGAGCTCAAGAAGCCCACAGTCTAGTAGGAGGGCTACCGGAGCCTCTAGAGACCACGGCTTAAGAATCATTATCTGTCACTTTTTATCTCAAATCTTGTCACTTTTCCTTGGAGAGATGTTTCTTCTTTCAACTTTCACCTCCTATCCTTGGCTCTAGTCCCTAACGATGCCTGTTCTATCACCCTCTCCTTTAAATTCTCTCCCCCCAGCCCAGTTTCAGGGACTTGGGATCTGCTCAATGAGGCTGGTGCTCAGAATGGCCTTGTGCTCGGTTTAGTGCTCTGCTATCACCATCTTGTAACTCTTCATTTTATCTTTGAACTTGTCATTTGTAAGTGAAATCCAACGGGACAGTGGAGTATGTGTGCGCAGAGGAGATACTTGTACCCTGCCATTTGTGATGCTCCCTGGGCACAGAACTCCAGCAGACCCACCACACGTGGGGGCTGGGCCAGATTCAAAGGGAAGAAAGCTGAGCGTTTTAGGCATACACCTGAATAAGCGGAGTGCTAATAGCTGAGAGGCCACGCTTTATGTTGGAAGCAGGTGTTGCTTGGAACACGGAAAGAAGGGAATGAGTGGCCTTCTAGAAGACATGGGTGGTTGAAGCATCTTATTCTATTCTTTTTCAGGTGCGCAAGCTACTTCCTGACTCAGCAGACCACTTCTGCTGACCACGGTGACATGGGAGGAAGGAGAACTCTGAGCTGCCCACGATTCCTTTTCCTTTCAGTCCTTCTGTGCTCATCAGAAACCTGAAGGTAGATAAATGTTAATTTTTCTTTATTTCGAACAACATTAAATAATAAAACCTCGTAAGAATTTGAGACAAGAACACCAGAAGAAAAGGAAAGCCTTTTCTCTTTCAATGCCTTGAATGGCACTTTCCCCCCTGCGTTTTAAACAAGAGATTCCACATCTTCATTCTTGCACTGGGTCCTGCAAATTATACAGCTGGCTCTGTTTCGGTCTCTTCTGTGGCAGGCTCTGGATTAATTTTCTCAAGATACAGTTTTAATTAGGCCACTCCTCAGCTCAAAGATCTTCAATGGCTTCCTGTTACCCTGCAGGACGGAGTCCTGATTCTTTTGTCTGTTCTTCGGAGCACTCCACAATCTAGACCCAGCCCGTGTCCCCAACCTCCTTTCCCAGTAGGACCCGACTAGTCCTCTGCTGGAGCTGAGCCGGCCACTCCCAGGACAGGCTGTGCTTACTCCTGACTTCACACCTTTGTCCATTTCATTCCCTCATCCTGGAAGACTGCCCACCCTTCAGAGTCCAGCCCCAACTCCCATTCATTCATTCAATGCGTAGCTAATGACCATTTACTTAGAGCCAGGCACTGTTCTGGTCCCGGGATTCCCATTCCAATAAATAACAAAAACAAGCAAACAAATAAAGCAGTGCATTTTAATATTATGCAGAAGAAATAAAACACAGTGAGGTGCCAGAGAACCCCTGGATGGTCCGGGAGGGCCTTACCAAAGAGTTAAGGGTCAGCGTGAGACCCGAGTAACTCAAAGGACCCATGGGGACCTGTAGAAGAAGACTCTTCCTTCCAGAAGGAGGAAAGTGTAATGCAAAATCTGGGCTCGATGAAGGAAGGTAAGATTGGTTCAACAAGAGATTTGAGAGGTAGGCAGAAGCCAAATCATACAGGTCAAAGGGAGTAGTTTGGATTTTAATCCAATTATTGTAGAAGCAATTCTAGGGTGTTAAGCAGGGGAGTGATACGATTAAATTTCATGAAAATCACCATGGCTGCCGAGTGGAAAGTGGACCACGGGAAGCAAGGAGACCAGTTGAGAGGGCTTTGCAGGAGCCAGTGCAGGAGACATGGGTGCTCTGGACCAGTGTAGCAGGTTTGAGGGTGGAGACAAGAGGATAGGTTCAGGATTTACGTTGGAAGTACCATCACATGAATAATGGGGGTGACAGAAAGAGAGAAATCAAGCCTAATGTCTCAGTTTTCATCTTAAGTAACTGGACTGAAAACCTCTGTGGTGTATTTTATCTTTTCAATCAGACTGCAAGCATTTCTAGAACAGGCCTTGGCCTTAGCCTTCATATATGTTATCCTATGCCCAAGCAACCCACAGAGCTCTGGAAGATAAAGTCTGATTACCGAATTGCACTTCAACATGGAATGGCCCCTTCTGCTAGAAACCGCAGGGAGGCTATCAGGCAAAGAGCATAGAAATGAGCCAGGCTCCATCTGGAGAGATAAGGCCTGGATCATACCCTCAAACCACATGCCCTGGCAAATACAGGGGTGGGGATAGCCTCCAGACTGCTGGCTCAGTCTCTGTCCTGTACACCGGTCCCTTGAAAAATAATGTATTTTTGGGTGAGGCCGAGCTACCTGTTGCTCCCATGCACGTCTTCTTCTCCTACAGGTACGAGGGAATTCGCTACTAAGTGCAGCACTGGTATTCAGAGGGAAATAAGCTAAGGAAGGAATGGGGCTCAAAGAGCCATCACAAACCTCCAACCTCTTCCTGGAACCCAGTCTTCCCACCAGCATCTCCAGGAAGAAGGAAGGGAACAAGAACTCCCACACCCTCTTTCCCACATCCAGAGGCTATCATGAAGTCTGTGTTCCTTGATCCTCCTCTCCACCACCCCAAATCCCAGGGACTCAGCTATCTGGGTCCCCAACAAGATGAATCTTTGCAGAGACAAGAACAGGAAAGAAGATAACTCCAACACACAGATATGGGCATGTTGGCAGGAGGGCTATCATTTAATGGGCACAGAGTTTCGCTTTTGCAAGATGAAGAGTTCCAGAGATGGATGGTGGGGAGAGTTGCCCAAAACTGAGAAACGTAATGCCACTGAGCCATACAAATAGTTAAGATGGTACGTTTTAGTCCATCAGGGTCATATTTTAAAAAAAAATTTGTTTACAAAGATGGTAAATTGGGGGTGCCTGGGAGGGATGAAGTTTGGTTGAGCATCCGACTCTTGGCTTCATCTCAGGTCATGATCTCAGGGTTGGGAGATTAAGCCCCAACTCGGGCTCCACGCTCAGCTCAGAGTCTGCTTGTGTTTCTCTCTCCCTCTGCCCTTTCCCCCTGTAGAGCTCTTGAGTGTGCTCTCTTTCTCTCTCTCTCTCTCAAATAAATAAATCTTTTTTTTTTTCTAAAAAAAGGATGTATGTTATGTGTATTTTGCCACAATTGGAAAAAAAAGGCGGGGGGAGGAACATAGATGTCCTGCCACTGACCTGACCAAACCCCCCAACTCCTCAGGAGGACATACAGGGCCTCTCACCACCAGGCCCAAGGAAGCCTCCTTGGGATGGCTCAGATGAGGATGTCTGCCTTCATCTGGTCGCAGCTTGCCCCTGGTCAGCCGCATCACACCACCTTCTTTGTCTTTTACACAAGGCAGGCTCCAACTTCTATTTCAAGAACTGTGCATGAGGGATCCCTGGGTGGCACAGCGGTTTAGCGCCTGCCTTTGGCCCAGGGCGCGATCCTGGAGACCCGGGATCGAATCCCACGTCAGGCTCCTGGTGCATGGAGCCTGCTTCTCCCTCTGCCTATGTCTCTGCCTCTCTCTCTCTCTCTCTCTCTCTCTCTGTGACTATCATAAATAAATAAAAATAAAATAAAATAATTTAAATCTTAAAAAAAAAAAAAGAACTGTGCATGAGTTTCATAGTGGCAACAGAAGCAACATCTCTCATATACTGAACACTTCCTACAAGGCCGAACTCAGTGCTGGCAAGGCCTTGGGCCCACATGACTCATCAGCAGCTCACAGCAGGCCTACAAGTAGAGTCATTTCCCCATTTTGTAGATGGGGAAAGTGAAGGGTCAAGAGACCTAGGCATTTCTTCAGGTTCATACATTCAATAGTTGACCTCTTTGATGATCCTTGGCAGAATTTTGCAGCCACTTCATGGGGATCTTTATGAAAGCATTTTATTTTTTACTTTTTAAAAATTTTTATTTGTTTATTCATGAGAGACACAGAGAGAGAGAGGCAGATACACAGGCAGAGGGAGAAGCAGGCTCCATGCAGGGAGACTGATGTGGGACTAGATCCCGAGTCTCCAGGATCACTACCTGAGCCGAAGGCAATCACTCAACTGCTGAGCCACCCAGGCATTCCCATGAAAGCATTTTACACGTCTTTCTACCTCCCTCCCAAGACTCTGGCTCTCCAGGACCAAGGGTGCACCTTATTCATCTTTGGAATCTCTCTGGACTACCCAATACAGTATATACTACAGTATGCCTGGCATACTGTCAACAGCCAATACTCTCTGGTTAAAAGCAGGGAAAGGAGAAGGAGGGAGAAGGGGAAGGAGGGAGGGAAGAGAGAGCACGCAGGGTGGAGTGAGTAGGTAGACCAGGCCTGGAAGCTGCAGGTTATGCTGCCAAGCTCCGGAAAGGTTTGTAGGGGTGTGGGAGAGCCAGGGGACACTGGGCAGGCACTGGAGGTGCCCTTGGTGGGGGCCTGGCAGCCTCTGCGTCAGAGCAAAGTCAGTCTTAATGAAAGAGTGTAGACAGCTCTGGATGGTAATCAGGAATCCTGAAATCTAGGGCAGACTGGGAAAGAGGTTGGGAGTGTGGTGCCCTGGACAGGGTGGGGTGTGGGGAGGAGGGAAGGGCCAGCCCCTGGGAGAATCCTCAAGGACAAAAGTTCAGGACATTGCTGCTCAGAACCACCCCTCGATGGGGACCCAGGTGTGTTTAGGGTCCTTTAACCCTCCCCGCTAGCTCACACCTGAGGTGCCCACGAGACTGGTTTCTTTTCATTATTCAGGTCTTTGCTCAAGTGACGCCACCATAGAGAGAGCATCCCTGACCACCTGGCCAAGGCTCCCCATCTACTACTGTCCTCTGTGACGTTACAGGATCTTATTCCCTTTAGAGCACCAAGCACTACCTGAAATGATCTTGCTTACTTACTTTTTTTGTTTATGGCTTGTCTGCCCTGCCCCCATGCTGGGAGCTCCATAGGACGGGGGATGGTGGGGGCACCAGGGTGGCACAGTTGGTTTAAGCCTCCAATTCTTGGTTTTGGCTTGGATCTGTGATCTCAGGGTTGTGGGATTGAGAGCCCCTTCTGGGGCTCTGTGCTGAGCATGGAATCTGCTGGAGTTTCTCCCTCTCCCTCTGCCCTCCCTGCCTGGTGCTCTCTCTCCTTCTCTCTCTCTCTCTCAAATAAATAAATTAATTAAAAAAAAAAAAAAAAGAAGAACAGATTGTGTCTTTTTCATCAATGCGTTGTCAGTGTCTAAAATAGTGCCTGGTACACAGTAGGTGCTCAGTAAATACCCGCTGAATGGACATATCCAATGGCCTAGGCAGACCCCAAACATTGCTCAGGGAGTTGAATCTGGGCTTCCTGACCATGCTGAGGACTCTCCACAACACTCCACCTGCTGGAAGCATCGGTAGACCAGCAACCTCAAGATTGGGAGGGTCCAAGGAGAAGCCTAGGCTTTGTTTCTTCCACCCCAGAGCCTCTCCTGGAGCCTCCTCATCCAGGGGTCATTTAGGTCCTGGCTGATCCCTGCAGAAGGGGACAGCAGGGCCAATGAGTGACTCAACCTGTTGCTGGGGTGACTGGGAGAAAAATCATTTTAAGAAGCCAGGAGGCAGGGATCCCTATGGGTTCTGGAGATGGGGGATGGGTTAACAGCCCTAGAGAGGGTTTGAAGTTTTCCCAGGAAGCTAGGGGCTGAGACAGGAGGGTGCCCCAAGTAGGGGCTGGGGCACTGGGATTCTGCAGAGGTCTGGGGGGCTGAGGGCTGAGTTACCATATTCTTTGAGGGCAGAGATATTCCTGACTCTGTTTCTCCCAGCTGGGACCAGCCTAAACCAGCTCTTTGTTTAATGGAGTAGAGATGAATTCATCTAGGAATGCTGCAAGTAGACCAAGACTGGAAGAGATGCAGACTGCTTCTTCCTCTGCTAGGACTCCTTTTTTCTTTTCTCCCAGCTGCTCCCACCCTCTTTCCCAGAACCCCTGCCCTCTCTCTCAGTGGCTCTCTCACACCCCCTGCTGTCCCTTCCTTGCACAGCAGTGGCCCATCGAAGGGACAACAGAATTCCACTGATTTCCTTCCCTCCAGACCCCTCAGGAACCCCTGGGCTGGGAGAAGGCTGAAGTTATACAGGGAGGAAATGCCCCGGAAGTGGGGGGGCTCCTGGTTCCCAGAAAGTGACCTGCACTGAAGTGTGTGTGTGTGGGGGGGGGGGGCGGTGAGTGGGTGCTGCTGGAATCTCAGCCTGAGAAGTCACAGCTTCCTCCCTAGCCCTGAACCCCCAGACTAGGTTAGGGTCCCAAGCTTTCATGATAATTCCCTTTATGGTGCTCATCACTTTCCAATCATCCGCTTATGCCTTGGTCTTTGCTGAATGACTGCCTCCCCCAGGGGACTGGGAGCACCACGGTTGGTTTTACTCATCAGTAGGACCCACTGCTCAGCACAGCGACAAAGTTGAAGACGCACAGCTAACATTTGTTGAATAAATGAATGAGCAACGTTCAAGGGGATTCGTAGGTGGGGATTTAATGGGTGGTGTCAGTGCCATTGCTTGGGATCTGGGGACAGCTGTGAGTCCAGATGTCCTGACTTCGTCTAAGGGCCCGGTCCATGTCCAGCTTCTGGCCTTGTGCCCAAAGGCCATCCAAGCAAAAGGAGGCAGAAGAAGCCTCTCCTAGAGGGAGGGCGCATGGAGGGGTAATTAGGGCAGCTTAGACCCCCAAACAGCCCCCCATTTTCGCAGCTCTCTGACTTAAGTTTTTTAAAGTGCTTCCTCCCACTGCCTCTATATCCCCTCTCTTCTTGTGGCCTTTCTTCTTCCTTTCCAGACGTTTCCTTCCCCCTAAAAACACACACTTGCCTGTCTTCTCCTCTCCCTCTGGCTACTTCCAGCTGTGTGCTGAGGAACATGAACAGCACCATCTTACCTGGCAGAGCTCCCAGGAATAGGAGCCCCTGGGGCTGGGCCCACAGGTTGAGGAGGAAGCCAAGGTGCAAGGCAGGCAGAGCAAGGATCTCCTTCTTATAACCCTGGGTCAAGACCACCCTGGACACAGCCAGCTTCAGCTGAAGAGGGAGTCCTAAGACCAAGGGCAGATCCAGCTCCAGCCCCGACCCAGAGGACAGCACCATCTTCTGCAGTGTGTGGGACAGGGGTGAGTGGGGGGGTGAGGGGGAGAGAGAAGGAACTGCATCAACTCCTCGTAACCCCACCCCTTGCCATTGCAATGGGGCCTCTGGGCCATACCTTTCATCTACTGACCATTCCTACCACCTAAATGCTGCCTCAATTTTCCTTGCTTGATACTCTATAAAACCACACTACCCCCTCTCCCCCCCGCCGCCCGGTAAATGCAATCTAAATAAAAGCCATTTGTAGGGGCGCCTGGCTGGCTGACTTCCTACAGCGTGTGACTGTTGACTTCAGGATTGTGAGTTCGAGCCTCATGTTGGATATAGAGATTCCTTAAACATAAAATCTAATGAATAAATAAATAAAATGCCATGTGCTTACTGTGAGCAGCTTCAAGATGTGTCTTTAGCTTTCCTCACATTAACAGTTTGGAGTCCCCCTTCACCCCACCCCAGCCCTATCTGCCCCCAGGCTCCGCTGAATACAGGCAGCACCCTCTCTTACTTGGTCTTGGAGATAGAGGCTGAGCCAGGAAGGGTTTTCTGGGGTCCCCAGGGCAAGGAGGTGGCCGGAACCTGCTGCCAGCTGGAATCCCAAGTCCAGAGAGAAGGCCCAGGGCTCTGCGTGAGGCTGGGGAATGTCTGGGGGCGGGGGAAGAAGTGATCCACCTGAGGACTCAAGGCTGGGGACTCATGGAGGGAGGTGGCTAGTGGTGGAGGGAGACAGGGGAAGGCAGACACAGAACTGACCATAGAGGAAAAAACAGCCTTTTACCTTGGAGACTGAATTCTGCACGAGTTCCTGGAGGGAAGAACGTTCCAGGTTGGGACTGGACAGCACAGCTTCTGAGGCTACTAGCAGGGGTAGACTCTGAGGTCTGAGCCTGTGGGTCCAGCCAATTACCCTGGCGCACGCAGCCATCTAGGGCAGGGACCAGCTGGAGCAGGTGGACAGAAGGGAGGATGCGGGGGTGTCGTGATCAAGACATGGGAGTGCCTGTCCACCCTCAGTTTATTCTCCTCCAGACACAGCATTTGGCCTCTCCCACCCAACTCTCATGCCCTTGGCTCTCTCTCAAAGTGTGGCCTTATCTTTCTTTAAAAAAGGGGGTGGGGAAAAAATAAAAATTAAAAAAAATTAAAAAGGGGGTGGGGGCAGCCCTGGTGGCTCAGCGGTTTAGTGCCACCTTCAGCCCAGGGCATGATCCTGGAGACCCGGAATTGAGTCCCACGTCAGGCTCCCTGCATGGAGCCTGCTTCTCCCTCTGCCTGTGTCTCTCTGCCCCCCTCTCTCTCTCTGTTTGTCTCTCATGAATAAATAAATACAATCTTTAAAAATAAATAAATAAAAATAAAAATAAAAAAATAAAAAAGGGAGTAGGATAGCCCAGGTGGCTCAGCGGTTTAGCTTCTGCCTTCAGCATGATCCTGGAGACCTGGGATCGAGTACCATGTCGGGCTCCCTGCACGGAGCCTACTTCTCCCTCTGCCTGTGTCTCTGCTTCTCTGTGTGTGTGTGTGTCTCTCATGAATAAATAAATAAATTTTTTTTTTAAGTGTGGCCTTAGAGCCCCACGGTCACCTAGCCAGCCACACTTTAACAGTTCTGGTCTGTGATCTCTAGCCCTGTTGTCCTAGTTACCGGCAAATGGAGGTTGGAGATGGGAAACAGCAGTCCCCCCAGTGCAATTCTGATGATGGACTGGGGTTTGTTGGTGGCTGGAGGCCCAGAGACCTGTCTCAGGCGCAGCACCTCCTCCCCATCCACAGTCAATAGCAGTGAATCCTCAAGGATCTTCACTTCCACCTGCAGGGAGGAGTGGAGCCTAATCAGGGGCCCCTGGGTCTGCCTCCACCACTCTATTCAGAAGCAGTCATGTATAGCAGAAAGAACATGGACTTGTGGAGTCAGCAAGCATCCTTGGCTCACTCAGTCTTTGAGCCTCAGAGCTCCCCTCCAGGAAGCTGGAGATGAGCATAGCAACTCCCCCCATAGTGGGGGTTTTGTGTGGATTGAATAAGATGACAGTAGGACAGGGATGCCCAAAAACCCATTTCTGTTCCCTTTCCACGGACCAGCTCAGGACACCCCGCCCCTCAGGACCAGATCTAGCTTACCTGATGCCACGTGCCATCATCTAGCCGAGGCCCAGCACTCACTGTAAGCTGGGCCAAGTGATTGTGCAGTTGGATCTCAGGCCTGCCATCTCGAAGTCCTAGCACAAACCAGTCATCCTTTGAGTTGGTATCGCCATAAAAAATCACTCCCTCTGGATCCCAGGTTCGAAGCTCAAAGGAGGAAGAGCTTCTGGGAGGATAGAGAAGGACAGACTGTGTATGAGGCATGTCCTCTGGGGGTGAAAATGGGATGGGGGAGACTAAAGGTCAGGGATGGAGACAGGAAAAAGAGAAGATCCACAGGAGAGAAGGTAGGGTCAGGGGACTCAGTCAAGGGGGCTAGGTCAACCTCATACTTCTTGATCTTGGTAAAGTTGAAGGTCATGACAGTGACAGGCTCTCCTCCTGAGCCGTTGCTGAGGTGCACAGAAGGGAGGTCCTGTATCCTCTATCAGAGAAAGAAAACAAACAAGGTAGACCGAGGACAGGAGGACACGAGGTCACTGCCACAGCATGGGGGAGGGGAGGCGAGGAAGGGAAGGCAGGAGCAGAGCCAGAGTGTAGCTCATTTAAACACACACATGGGCTAAGCACCCATCCCAACAGTCCTGCACCTGAGTGGAGAGACCCTGTCTCAGGGCCAGTCCCTGGTGGCCGGGAGATGGAAGCAGCAGCAGCAGTAGCAACAGCCACCCAGGCAATGTGGCCAGCGGGCCTCTGCAGTCCATGGTCAGCTGCAGTCCTTTCTGTGGCTCAGAGAACTCTGGGGATAATGTGTGGGGGCAGGAAGCCTTTCTGTAGTTGGTGTTGGGTTAAAGGTTGCCCTGGGGGGAAGAAGGGGGGCAAGAGACCGGGCACTGACCCTCTGGCCCCTCTGACCCCTCTCAGGACAACTTGGGGGAGGGACAGTATTCCTCCACTACACTCCCCCTGCCGGGAAGGTTTATGAGCTAGGATAGGATACTTCCCCACTCCTCCTTAGAGCCTGGCCTGGGACCTGGAACCTTCTGCCCAGCTGAGGAGATGCCTCTACCGGCCTGAGGTCTAGAAAGAGTCCTGCTCTGCACCCCAAGAAGCATGCTCTGTGCCAACTACAGCTGACACGTGGAATACCCAAAATCTAGCTGGGTGAGTCTGGGGACATCACTCTCCAATGGTGCTTTAGTGTCCTTATACATCAAATGTGAAAATAGGACCTACTTTATGGGATTACTGTAACCAGGATTCATTGAGATAATGCAGTGCTTGTTGTCTGCTCTGAGCTCCTTCCTCAGGATTTTCCCAGGGCTGTGAGGCTAGCCTTAGAGGAAGGCTCTGGCCCTGAGAATGATTTAGTGACTACTAAGAGGAGGCCTGGCCCCCACTCCTAATTATCTCCTCTTCCCCATTTACTTGGAAGTTTCAGCATCTACCAATAGAAATTCATCACCCTCTCACTGACCCGTTTTGAAATCCCAGTGCACCGGGAGAAAACACCTGGAGTCACTCAAGATCTCCTCTACAAAACACGTCTCGGAGCTGGGGGACTTGGCCTCCAGTGAGGGAGCGAGAGTGAAGGGTACAGCCGGGAATCACTGCACATTTCACTTAGGGAAGTCCAGGGGAGGTGACTTTTGAACTGCGGGGTTTCACCCACCGGAGGCTGGGACACCCAGGCCACAACAGCAAGCTAGCTGCCAGTGCAGCCTTGACCCCTGCCCTGGGGCCCAGTCACGGGGGCGGGCGGTGGGGGGCAGGGCCAGGGCCCGGGGCGGGCCTGCTGTGCCAGCTGATTGGCTGATGGGGCGCGTCCCGCCGAGGTAGGGGTGCGGCGCGGAGAGGGCCCCTCCCCCCACCCCACCGCTGGGCGGAGCACTCGGCAGGCCTCCGGCGGGTGCGGGGTGCGGCGTGGAGAGGACCCCCGCCCCTCGCGCCCATCGCTCCCCGGCCCCAGCTGGCGGCGCCCCCCCACCCCCACTCCCGGGCGGTCCGGGGTCCCGTCCTCCCCCTGCCTGCAGGACTGTAGGGAGAGTCGCGGACTTCAGCCCCAGACGATGGCGGGGGTCCAGATGGCTTCCGTGCGGATCCGAGAGGCCAAGGAGGGAGACTGCGGACACATCCTGAGACTGATTCGGGTGACGGCTGCGGCCCGGGGAGGGGGTGGAGGGAACGACCCCGGGGCAGGGGTGCGTGGTGGGGAGGCGGGGTAGCCGCGGGAGGGGGCCCCCCAGCCCTGATCCGGCGTCGTCTTGTCACCGCCGCAGGAACTGGCCGAGTACGAGAAACTCTCGGACCAGGTGAAGATCAGCGAGGAAGGTAGGGACCCCGACACCCGCGTCCAGGCCCGGGCTGGGGAGAGAGGACGGATGGGGGGAGGGATGGGTTCTCCAGGCCAGGTTCTCTCTCGGTCTCTTTGCCGCCCCTCCCTCCCCTGCAGCCCTGAGAGCAGATGGCTTCGGAGAGAAACCTTTCTATCACTGTTTGGTGGCGGAGCTTCTCCCCGCCCTCGGGGAGCCGCAGGGTAAGAAGAGCCGGACCTCCGAGGTCCCCTGACCTGTCCTGCCAGGTGCCCAGTCCCTGAGCCCTCTTCTCTGTTCCTCTCAGGGCCCTGTGTGGTGGGCTATGGGCTGTACTACTTCATCTATAGCACGTGGAAGGGGCGCAACGTTTATCTGGAAGACATCTACGTGATGCCCGAATATCGGGGTAGGAGGCGGAGGCTGGGGCCAACCCCGTCCCTGCTCCCTGATCGCAGGCCTCTTCTGATTCCCTTCAACTGAAACAACCCCCCTTCCCTTTTTTCCCACTTTTTCTCCCACAACAGGTCAAGGGATTGGCTCCCAAATAATAAAAAAGGTGGCTCAGGTGAGGCCCTTGAAAAGCAGGCGGGTGTGGGAGGCACAGGGGTCAGGTGGAGGGTCAGAAAGCCTTTTCCTAAAGAAAAAAAAAAAAAAAAAGAAAAAAAGAAAAGAAAAAGAAAGAAAGCCTTTTCCTTTCTTTAGTAAAGATTTTGATTTATTTATTCATGAGAGATACAGAGAGAGAGAGAGGCAGACATGTAAGCAGAGGGAGAAGCAGGCTCCATGCAGGATGCCCAATGTGGGACTGGATCCCAGGACCTGAGCCAAAGACAGACGTGCAACCTCTGAGCCACCTAGGTGTCCCACCTTTTCCTTTTTGAAAGGAAAAGTAAGTGATGTCTTCTCCCACAGGTGGCCCTGAACAAGGGCTGCTCCCAGTTCCGCCTCGCCGTGCTGGACTGGAACAAATCAGCCATGGATTTGTACAAGGCCCTAGGAGCCCAGGATCTGACGGAAACTGAGGGCTGGCACTCCTTTCGCTTCGAAGGAGAGGTGATGAGGGAGCTGGCAGGAAAGTGACACCATGCCTTGGGGGGAGTCTCTCTTCGTTGATCTCCTCCTTCCCACCAGCTCAAGCACTCAGAGACTTGTGTCCCCTGGCAGAGATCTCCCTGAGGAACGGGAGGTTGGGTGTGCAGAATCGGGGGAAGGCCTTTCCACCTCCTTGTTGAGGGTGAAAAATAAATGAGAATTACTATAAGCATGGTGCTGGCAGAGCCCTGGGTGATTCCATAAGCTTCAGCCACTCTGGGATCCTTCCCAAGCACCTTGGTCTGGTCTCCTGATGGCTGGATGCCACTGCTGGGGGTAAAGGTGAGCCCGAGGTGACTTTCACTCTCAGCGGCCCATACTTTTGGCTCTGGCCTGTGGAATATAGAGAAAAGAATAACAAGCGGCTAGCTAGGCACATCAGGCCCATTGGTCCCTTTTGGGACCCAGACAAAGGGTGTCTGGGGTGTGTGGACTTCAGGTGTAGGCCATGAAGTTGAGGCTGGCTGCTGGCTCAACAGATGGAGCGGGCTGCCACCTGCTGGTGGCGTTTCGGGGGTGCTGGGAAGGGCCATTTAACTCAACTTTGGGGAAAAAAAATCAGCTTGCTAATGCTTTTTCTTTTTCAAAAGTCACAAAGTCCTTATTTTCCAGTTCAGCAAAACCAAAACAAACCTTTAGTACCCATGGAGACAAGGAAGGAAACAAGCTCATGTCCTACTTTCACAGCATTTTATTACACTGGTAATGTAGATTGGCTGCACGAAAATTGGAATGACCGTATGAAATAAAAATAGAACCCATAGCCTTACTTGCATAACTATTATTAACCCTTCACATAATGAGTTAAGTGAATAGAGATGGGATCATATACTTTTTTTTTTTTTTTTTTTTTTTTTTAGTGAGCTCTACACAAAACGTGGGGTTCAAATTCACGACCCTGAGATCAGAAGTCACATGCTCTACTGACTGAGCGGGCCAGGCACCCAGGAATCATATACTTCCTAATATATCAGAAACATCTATTTTCCATCTATTAAACATACACCTGTCATCATTTTTTTTAAAGATTTTTATTTATTTATTCATGAGAGACCAGAGAGAGAGGCAGAGACACAGGCAGAGGGAGAAGCAGGCTCCCTGTGGGGAGCCTGATGTGGGACTCAACCAGGACCCTGGGATCCTGACCTGAGCCAAAGGCAGACTCTCAACCACAAAGCCAACCAGATGCCCACATCTGTCATCACTTTTGATGGTGGCATATTATATTCCTTTTGTTAATGAACCATTGGTTAAGTGGTCATAATTTAGACAGTGAAAGGGGGCAGGTAGGTAACATAAATGGGTAATTGTAAGAAACAGGATCTCTAGACTTCCATGGAAATGTAGAGAACTGAAGTTTTTTTTTTTTTTTGAGAACTGAAGATTAATCATAAAATTCAAATTTAAAAAAAGGATGCAGCCAAACAGAACACATCAGGGCCTTGATTCTTCCTGAATGGTGCCAATTTGGGGCCCTTAAAACCAATTTAGAGCAAATGGGCCTTTAGGACAATCTTAAGAGATAATGAAGGTGGTCAACCCCTCCTATAAATGGGAGCCAGAAAAATCCAGTACTCTTATCCTTGGCTTATCTCAATCTGACAGGGATTTATATATATATACACACACACACACACATATAATTAATGTATAAATAATTAATATACAAATAAATACAATGCATATAAATTATATATAATTAAATCTAATATAAAATATATATATATATTTAAGGATTTACTTATTTATTTGAGACAGAGAGCACAAGTGCACATGAGCTGGGGGAGGGACAGAGGGAGAGGGAGGAAGAGAATCCTCAAGCAGACTCTGCTGAGCAGGGACCCTGACTCCAGGCTCAATCCCAGGACCCTGAGATCGTGACCTGAGCCAAAATCAAGAGTCGGAGGTTTTACCAGTTGAGCCACCCAGGCACCCCAGGATTTATATCTTTCAAGGATGACCAACTTATCTAGTGATGGGGCTTTTTTTAAACCTTAAATATCATTAGAATGCATTATTTCTGGAAAGATGCACAAACAAGCACAGAGAATGCAGTCGCCTCTGAGGAGAGGACCTGAGTGGCCAGGGGACAGCTTTTTCCACTTGCCACTTTGAATTTCCTGAATTTTGTGCCATTCTCATGTATCACTTCAAAAAAAAAAAAAAAAAGGCATAAACTTTAATACTTAATCCAGAAGAAAAGGGCATGAACTAGGAAACAATACTGCCAAAATTTATCTTGCCCCATCTCATTTTGCCTTTGCATTTCAGAGTTTAGGATTTTCACGTTATTCTCTTGCCTTGGCCCCAGTCTTGGCCGGTTTTCACAGGATGTCTGCAATCCAGCATCACTCTGTTCTACAGCCACAGGCTCGCCTTGGGCTCCTGCCCACTCATCACCTCATTAGCCTCCCAGGAGCTGATTCTGTTAGATGTGGAGCCTGATCAGTGGTATGAGGTGTAAGGGCCTGGGTTCTGGCCACAGCAGCAGTGAACAAACTGGAGGGCACTGAGGGGGAGGGCTTTTTAAACAGAACATAGAGGGGTGCCTGGCTCGTTTAAGTGTAAGACTCTTGGTTTCCGCTAAGGTCATGATCTCAGGTCCTGAGATCCTGTCTGCGTCATGATCAGGCTCCACACCCAGCAAGGAATCAGCTTGAGATTCTCTCTCTCTCCCCCTCTGCCCCTCCCCCATTTGCGCATGCTTGGGCTCTCTCTTTTTCTCTCTCTCTCTCAAATAAAATATTTAAAAAATAAATAAATAAAGGGAGTATAGAGGGGCAAAGGGCTGGCTCAGTAGGTGGAGCATACGACTTTTTTTCTTAAGGTTTTATTTCTTTATTCATGAGACACACAGAGAGAGAGGCAGAGACATAGGCAGAGGGAGAAACAGGCTCCCTGCGGGGAGCCTGATGCGGACTCTGTCCTGGGACCACGGGATCACACCCTGAGTTGAAGGCACCCAGGTGGCTCAGGATACAACTCCTGATCTTGGGGTTGTGAGTTTCAGCCCCACAGTGGGCATAGAGATTACTTTAAAAAATAAATAAAATCTTTAAAAAAAAATAAAGGGAGGTGCACTGGGTGACTCAACCACTGAGCCACTCAGGCATCCCTAAATATATTTTTAAAGATTTTGATTATTTATTTATTTATTTGTGAGAGAGAGAGAGAGCACTCAGGCACAGGAGTGGGGGGAAGGGCAGAGGGAGAGAGAATCACAAGCTGACTCTCTCTTGAGTGTGCAGCCTGACACAGGGCTCAATCTCAGGACCTCAGCCAAAATCAAGAGTTGGATGCTTAACCAACTAAGCCACCCAGGCACCCCCACCCCTGATAGTTTGTTTAAAAATGTTTTTCTCCTTGCATAGTCTTTATTTCTTCTAAACTATTTTTTTCGTTCTCAATTTTTTTATTTTTGTTTTTTTGCAGGTAGGGGGTGCAGCTCTGTCTTTCATTTTATTTTTATTTTTTTTTAAATTTTTATTTATTTATTTATGATAGTCACAGAGAGAGAGAGAGAGGCAGAGATATAGGCAGAGGGAGAAGCAGGCTCCATGCACCGGGAGCCCGATGTGGGATTCGATCCCGGGTCTCCAGGATCGCGCCCTGGGCCAAAGGCAGGCGCCAAACCGCTGCGCCACCCAGGGATCCCTCTGTCTTTCATTTTAGAGGCTTTCCTCAAACATCAGGTAGTCCTCAGTTGTGTGCTCATATTTAAGATTGGCACACTAAGGTACAATTGAAAAATGTGTGAGTGTGTGTTTATGTGGCAGGTCCCTCCCTAGGCCTGTTAAATGTGGACTTTACTAAGGGGCAATCCACTAGGCCATTTCCTTGAGGAATCCCTAATGCCAGTATCTTTAGGTCTTTTTTTCTCATCTGATCAGATT
This sequence comes from Vulpes vulpes, assembly GCF_048418805.1. Taxonomy (NCBI): domain Eukaryota; kingdom Metazoa; phylum Chordata; class Mammalia; order Carnivora; family Canidae; genus Vulpes; species Vulpes vulpes. The sequence continues at coordinate 133,921,639 of NC_132791.1, read as the reverse complement.
TCTCAGAAAATTCTTCCCCACTCCTACTTGGAGGGTAAAAGATTGGCCATATGTATTCTTAGAGTGGGGTGAAGAAGAGGTCAGGGGCAGGTGTCAACATTCAGTATGTAAATTTTCATGTAGTCCCCATTTTCAGTATCTATCCAACATTCTTCTATCAATCTATCCATCTTTCTAGTTCCTCTTAATCTCGGTGTATTTAGAAGTCCAAAGACAGGGATCCCTGGGTGGCGCAGCGGTTTGGCGCCTGCCTTTGGCCCAGGGCGCGATCCTGGTAGACCCGGGATCGAATCCCACATCAGGCTCCCGGTGCATGGAGCCCGCTTCTCCCTCTGCCTGTGTCTCTGCCTCTCTCTCTCTCTCTCTCTCTGTGACTATCGTAAATAAATAAATAAAAAAAAATAAAAAATAAAAAAAAAAAATAAAAAAAAAAAAGAAGTCCAAAGACAAGCTGGGCCTTTTCTGTTGACACATCCTTCATAGTCTGGCCAGAGTAATCTTGCTAAAAGGCACGTTGGCTGAAAATCCTGTAATGGCTCCCACTGCTCTCAGCAGAAAGTCCAAACTTCTAAATTTGTTCCACTTCCTCCAAGCTCTGACCCAACGCTTCCAGCCTTGTGTTTCCTGTCCAGTTGGTTCTAACCATGTTAGACTCTTTCCAGTACCTCACTGTACTCTCCCCTTTGGGCCTTTTGCACATGCCATTCCCCATCTGAAATGCTGTTCCCTCTTTTCCTACTCCGATCTTTTGTCTGAATAAACAACGACTACAGCAGATAAAGAAAAGTTAAACCCGAGAGGATGGTTGGTGTCAGAGGCTTGGAAGTTTGCGATGGTACCATTTCTAAAACAAAATTCAGTCACTGCTATTGCTTAAGAGCCCAAACCCAGGGCAGCCCAGATGGCTCTGGTTTAGCACCGCCTTTGGTTCAGGGCCTGATCCTAGAGACCCAGGATGGAGTCCCACATCAGGCTCCCTGCATGGAGCCTGTTTCTCCCTCTGCCTGTGTTGTGTCTCTGCCTCTCTCTCTCTCTCTCTCTTTCTCTCTCTCTGTCTCTCATGAATAAATAAATAAAATCTTAAAAAAAAAAAAAAAAAAGAGCCCAAACCCTAACTGTTCGGTCTGACAGCCACCGTCATGATCATCTGCTCCATTTAAACTCTCTCTCCCTCTCCTTGTCAGAATCGCTGCTGTTCTTTACCGTCTCTCTACTGTCTCTGCCACCCTATTTACCAATGCTTGGATACTCTTGAAGGCACCTCTTCTCTCTCTCTTTTTTAAATTTTTAAAAAATATTTATTTATTTATAGAGACAGAGAGAGAGAGGCAGAGACACATGCAGAGGGAGAAGCAGGCTCCACGCAGAGAGCCCGACGTGGGACTCGATCCAGGGTCTCCAAGATCACGCCCTGGGCTGCAGGCGGCGCTAAACCATTGCGCCAACAGGACTGCCCTCTTTTTAAAATTTTATTTATTTTTTCTTTTTTTAATTTTAAAAGAGATTTTATTTATTTGAGAGAGAGTATGAGAAGGGGGAAGGGCAGGGACGCCTGCGTGGCTCAGCAGTTTAGTGCCTGCCTTTGGCCCAGGGGATGATCCTGGAATCCCGGGATGGAATCCCACATTGGGCTCCCTGTATGGGGCCTGTTTTCTCCCTCTGCCTGTGTCTCTGCTCTCTCTCTCTCTCTCTCTCTCTCTCTTTCTCTGTGTCTCTCATGAATAAATAGATAAAATCTTTTTAAAAGGCGGGGAGGAATACAAGGGGGAAGGGCAGAGGGAGAAGGAGAAGCAGGCTCCCAGCTGAGCACAAAGCCCTATGTGGGGCTCAATCCCAGAGTTGACTACTGAGACCACGACGCCTGCAGAAATCAAGAGTTGGAGGCTTATCCAACTGAGCCATCCAAGTGCCTCTGAAGGCACCTCTTCTTTTGCCAGCCCTTTAAATACTGCTGTAGTTGAGAGTTTCATCATGAACCAACTCATTTCTCAGTTGACACTTTTCTTTAGCCATTTATTTTTGTCTTGTATCTTTAGTTATGACTAATATACTGATGATTCCTACATCTGCCTCTCTAGCCAAGACCTATCCTGGACCACATACCTGTGTGTCCATGGACCTGCAGAACATTGATCCTTTCATTTCAGTTGATATTTGCCGTTCAGGGAATTGTGCTAGATACTGGGTATACAGTGGTGGGCACAAACAGGCATGGAACCCAGTCTCTGACCTCACAGATGGCAGAAGACAGACGTTAAACAAATTATTAATAGTACAACCATGATGAGTCCCACAAAGGAGTATAGGATGCTTTGGTGGTGTGAGGTGGAAGGCCTGACCTAGTAAAGGCATAGTGGAAGGCTAAAGAAATTATATTTAGGGGCATCTGGGTGGTCAGTGGTTGAGTGTCTGCCTTTGGCTCAGGGCATGATCCTGGGGTCCTGGGATCGAGTCCTGCATTGGGCTCCCCACAGGGAGCCTGCTTCTCCCTCTGCCCCTTTCTCTTGTGTCTCTCATGAATAAATAAGTAAAATCTAATACAAAACAAAACAAAAACCTATATTTAAGTTGAAGGAGAAGTTTGTTGAAGACAAGGGATGTCTACCTGGATGATGGACCCTTAAAGAGCAAAACCAAACTCAAAGTCATCAACGTGTCATCCAAAATTTTGTCTCCTGAATTCTTTCTTCCATGATTGGCAGCATCATTCACTCGGAGACGCTAAGTACAAATCTGAGAGTTGTCTGGGGATCCTCCCATTTCTTTACTGGCTCCTGAGCCCACCTCTCACCACCCTCTTCACCAATTTTTATTGATTCTATTGTAAATTTAACAGGCACCAATCAACTGGTACCTCTGTTGTCCACAGCCCCAATCCAAGTAGGTCCTCAGCATCTTTCTTACTTACCTGCAATAGTTACTCACCAGTCTCACACCTTGGGACCTTGGGACCACCCTTACTCTTTAATCCATTCTCCACAGTTGAAGCATGCAATTCTTGCCACATTACACAACTGCTTAAAATCTTTCTGTGGCTCTTCAGTATTCATAAAGCAAAAAGCCTTTCTCTTTAATCTGATTTACAAGTGCCTCACAGACCACCTTCCTGCAGCTCCCTGCTTCAGGCCTAACTATTTGAACTAGTTGTGGTTCCCTAAAGGACAGGCTCTTTGTGCTCCTCTGCATCACCAGCCATATTCTGATAGCTAGAGACTACTCTTACTGCGCTTTCCCTCTAGCAAACAAACACTTACTCAGGCCTCATATCTCAATTCAGGTTACTTCTTCTGTCTTCTTCTGGTCACTCTGAAGACCCTTGGAATTCCCTCTAAACCTAGTCCTGGTCTCTATCACGTCTTCGGTCAATCTCTATGCACTTACGGATTGGTTTAAACTTGTTTATCCTTCCCTTCCTGGTATATTACAAAATCGTTCTTTTGGGGACTATATCTTGTCTTTGTACCCCTAGTTCTTAGCACAGCGACTGGAACACCGTGAGGGCGAAACAAATACTTCGCTGAATGATTAAATGCACAACACATGATTCTAATTTCTGTGCTACTTTATATCCATTTCTACAACTAAATTTCTTTTTTTTTTTTTTTTTAAGATTTTATTTATTCATGAGAGACACACAGAGAGAGGCAGAGACACAGGCAGAGGGGGAAGCATGGTTCCCGGCAAGGGAGCCCCATGCGGACTCGATCCTGGGACCACGGGATCACGCCCTGAGCCGAAGGCAGACGCTCAACCACTGAGCAACCCAGGTGGCCCTACAACTAAATTTCCTATCTTAGTTCAGGAATCTAAACTTTTCCCTCTACGACCCCTTCTTACTCCACTCCATTTTTTTTCCTATTGTGAATATCCTCAGTATTTGGGTACCAAATCCAGTAGCTAATCTAAATCGTCTTTGCTTTTTTGGTACCGCCTTGAAATCATCCTTTAACGTTTCATTGTATGCACGATCGGCATCTTCTCGAGGCAAGAACGCGGTCCCTAAGTCTCCAGCTAGAGTTGCAGATGCTCCTAAGAATCTATACGTGCGTGCGGACGATTAAGCCCGGCGCAAGAGCACCAGGCTGCTTTTTTTTTTTTTTTTCCTTTGGAGCGTGCGCACCAAGAAAGACAAAGGTGGGGAAAGTGACCAAGCAGTCATCCAGGCGCATGCCCGTCCCCAGCTCGCCCCAGCCCAAGGATGCTCCCGGCGGGGGAGTGGGTGTGGCCTGACCCGGAGCGGCAGAAACCCAATCCGACCGAGTGGGCTCGGCCCCTCCCTCCGCACGATTGGTTCGCGCTCAGTGTTGTGGGGCGGGGAAAGGAAAAGATGTGGGCGGGGGGGGCGGATGGCGAAGAAAGGAAGCCGTCTCGTTCTGCGCAAGCGCAAGCGAGCGACCAGCAGGGGGCGCGAAAGAGCGAAGAGGAGTGTGGAAACCCTGATGTGCTGGCGAGCGCGAGCTGGGTCGCCAGCCTTGACGCCTGCGCCGTGGCCCTCGGGGCCCCGCGCGCGGCGGGCGGGTGCCCGGTGCGCCTGCGCAGTAGGCGGCGGCGGCAGGGGGAGGTGGAGGCCGTGGAGCGGCAGCGGCAGCAGCGGGTCCCGGGACTGAGGCAGCAGCGGGGGCGGCGGCAGGCGGAAGCTGAGGTGACGAAGGCAGCGGCGGCGGCGGCCGTTTCCCTCACGGTGGCGGAGACCAAGGCGGCGGCGGCGGACGGGGAGCGGCCCGGCCCCGGCCCCCTGCTCGTTGGCTGTGGCAGGGCCGCCGTGGGGCCGGCCCGGCTCCCGCCCCCGGCGGCTCCCCCTCCGGCTCCTCCCCCGGGGAGACGCCGGGGGCCTGGCCCGGCCCGGACTCAGACCGCCGCTGCAGCCGCCGCCGGGGCAGTCGGAGGCGGCGGCGGCGGCGCCATGGGCGGCCTGGCCTCCGGGGGGGACGTGGAGCCGGGACTGCCCGTCGAGGTGCGCGGCTCCAACGGGGCCTTCTACAAGGTGAGGCGGCGCGCCGGCCGGGGACACCCGTGTGCGGCCCCCTCCCCCCGCCGGGGCGGGGGCCGGTGGGGCGGGATCGCGTTTCGGGAGCCAAGTCCTGACCCCGCGAGCCCTAGACCCACGCTCCCGTCCGCAGCCCTCCTGGGGGGACCTCTGCAAGTGAGCCCCCTTTCCTCCGATTTTCGCTCCCTCTATTAATTACACTTGCTCTTAACCACCCCCACTCCCCAACCCCCCACTCCGTCTCGGAGAGAACGAATATCGGGGCATTATTGTGCTCGGATCGGCACCCGGTCGTTCCCCCCACCCCCACCACCACCAGGAGACCCCATTTCCCCAGCTTCTCCTTGACTTTTCTTGTTTCCCTACTAGAAGACATACCTTAAACCTTCATCACATCCCCCCACCCCGCACGGTCCAAGCACATGGAGAATTCTCTTTATTCCTCCCTATTACCCTCTTGGGAAGGCCGTCCCATATTAGATCCTTTTATCTTTCTCCGAGAGGCCTCTGCCTCCTGGCTCTGCAGAACTCACCCCACTTTCCTGCTGTATTTCTGCTCCCAACCCAAGGAGAAACGGTCAAAATCCATTGATGACATTTGCTATCGTTGACCTCAGCAACTCTGGGTTGTTGTACCAGTCAAGTTGCCTCCTAGCCGTAAGGTGGCATCTTTCCCCCAAGTCTCTCACCCCAGCCCTTTATCCCAAGGCTGGCTGGTCTGCCATTCCAGGAGGGTACATTTCTTTTTTGTATCTCACTTTGACTTCAGCTATCTTTAGATCATTCCTATAGGTTCTTCCTCTGGAGCAGGGTGAGCTTCACCTTCCTAATCACATGAAGAGATCTTCTGAGGGATTGCCACTTGGAGAAGACTTCTGGTCAACTCTCTCAATTTGGGAATCTGATAGCTTTTTTTTTTTTTTTTTTAAGAAGGGGATTTATCTTTAAAAGGTCCTTGTTTACATCCACTTTTGCCTTGCCCAGGATGTGGTTCCTTAGAACTCCTTTTGCTACCACCATTTTTATTCTGAAACCATTTTCTAGGATATTGTTTTCCCCTTTGGATTAAGCCAGAGGGAGACCCCTTCTTGCCTCTCAGGAATTTTTCTTTGTGTAACTGTTATTTTTGAGCCTCTTTAGATTTTATGCCTGGAATTGTCCCAGAGACTTTTCTCATTCCTGTCTTCTTTCATTTTACCCTGAGGAGCAAGAGCAGGGATATCTTCTTATCACATGGGAAGAGGAGAGTCCCCTCTCTTTTTCTTTCAGGCCTTTCCTCCTGTAAAAGACCTCTGCATCTTCGTGCCCTTGGAAGTGACTTTCTCCAACTCTATCCTAGAAACTGGAACTGAAGTCCTGTAACTGTAAGGGTCTTGTCTTTGCCCTTAGAGTGGAAGGTTTCTGCCCTGGCTTCAGTTGATAAGTTGAGTGTAGTGATTTTTTACCCACCCTAAATGCTTATCGATTTCTGCCTGGCTTCCCTCACCAAATTTCATTCTATTCAGAGCCTGTGGCAACACTTATCTCTTTATTTTAGATTATCCTGTCAGCCTTAGTCTTTGGTTTTTTATCCTAAAACTTGTGTATCCCCCAGGAACCACCTTATTCCATGTCTGAAGGAAGTTCCCAACTGACCCCTTCTGTCGTTTTTTTCTGCATACTTTTCTAACTCAAGACTTTTTCTTCTAGCCTGCCTCCATAGTGTTTCTGTTTTCTTTGGCAGAAGTCTCTAATTCCTTTCTGATTCTGATAGAGTATGCTTGTCTCTTGTATCCCTTTTCTTCAAATTTGCGTACCTTTATTGAAATACCCTTCCTTGTAAGATTTTAGCCCCATTTTCCCCAGTATCTTGTCCTTCATTTGGGTCTCTCCCACCCCGAATTCTGGGTTTGAAGAAAAATGACTCTAAAATTGAGATAATGATACTTGCTTTTTTCTAGGAAGCATAGGCACCAAGCATTGCTGGGAAAGATTGGTATCCAGTTCAGATGAACTGTGTGAGACTGGGGACACATTTCTCTTTACACATACAAGTGTCTAACAGAAAATCTCTTAATCTTTCCCTTTCCCCCGTGGACTATGACAATGATAGACTTGGGTGAATTAGGGACAGGATGCTTTGTTTTTTGTTTTGTTTTTTTTTTTTTTTTTTAGGGACAGGATGCTTTGAATCAGAGTTTGGAGTTGAGCTGAAAGCCAGGTGATGTGGATTTTGTGTTCTGGCCATGTTAGCATTTTCTGCCTCATGGGTCAGTTAAAAACAACAATAAATTCCTAAATTCAGACTAATCTTTCTTCAACTTTCAGTGCCATATAGATACTTATCCATTCTGACCTTGCTGCTGATTTAATATTCATGACTCAGCAAACTTTGGTGTGGGTCAAGAAATGTTTACATTGCTTCTAGAACTATAAATTTGGGGAGACCCCTTTCTCCTGTCTCAGAATTGGGTCCTGTTATTGATCATCTTCCACGATAGCGCTGCACATGTCAGATCTGGAATATAAGTTATCCTGTAGCTATCCCACCAACTCTTCATTTTCTCCGGTACCTAAAAGTGTTTTAGTTTCTAGGTTGTACTGTCCTCATGAAATATCTGTTCACCTTTCAGGGCACAATCAGCCAATGTTCCAGACCTTGCCTGGATGTCCACATTCCTCTTCCTGTCTTAAGGAATACAGCATCCCCAGCTTCAAGCTGTGGTTTTTATCCAGACCCCTCCTGTTTTTCTCCCAGAACCCCCTCCCTTCTTTTGAGAGTCCAGGACTAGAAGATAGGGTAGAGGTGGGGAATAATTTCCTATCTTATTTAAGGAAACAAGTATCTAGAACACTTGGGTACTCTTCCTCTTTCTGGTCCTAAGCCCTTTAAGCCAAAGCCAGGATATGCTGCAGCCACTGAATTGAGTCATTCTTTGGATCTAGTTGGCTTTCTAGAGATTGATTCACCTGCTCCTGCCCTCACCTGCTTATCTCCTTAATGAGCATGGAATGAGCAGAACTAGGTTCTCACTTTCTACCACTGGTATCTTTGGAGGAAAAAAATGGATGATGTGGGTGAAGTTAACATGAGTTTGGGAAGAAAGCTTGTTCTGGTGAGTATTTGAAGGAAAAAGACCCTAGAAGTCTAAGATTGTGTGGTGTTTGGTTGAACTGCTGAGTAATGTGAGGGGAAACTCCATTCTGAACTATTTCTGCCTTGGGGACAGATAGTGGTAGCTAGGAAAAACAGGGTGGTAGTGCTACCTCTCCCTGAGGGCCAACCCTAACATGTTGGGGGAGAATGGGATTAGAGCCATGGGAATATCATTTGCGAAGAAGTATATCTAGGAGCGGGAATCTCTTCTTAAAGGACGCAGACAAGTGATTCTCTTCTATCTCCTCCATGCTTTTTATCTCATCCCTAAAATGTTTTGAGAAGAGCTAACCCTCTCTTAAATTATTTTTCAAGTTTAGAGACAGACATTTTGGATAAAGAATTGGATAAAGAAAAAAAAAAGAATTGGATAAAGACAGAAGGAGCTGGGTGAAATGTTTCTAGAAATCCCACAGACCCTCACAGAGGGAGAAAAGAAAAGGAAAGTGATGCTGTTAGGAGGGGAGGGTGGAGGATGCTCAAGGAGCTGAGAACCCAAGGGGGAAGAAGGACTCAGGCAAACAGTGAGGAGTGAAAAATGCCTCAGAAGACTCGTGTGTGGAATAGCAGGCTTGGGTATAGGTGGAGCTGTACGAAGAGTGGAGAAAATATGGGGAATGGCAGAGAAAATGAAAGCACAGCTGAGCAGGAGGGCAGGCACCAGGAGGACCAGATGCCTTGGTAGTAAAGCTCTGCATAGTGAGGCGCCGCAACAAGATCTGATCCCTAAAGAAGAGGATGGCCAGCTGGTATCAAAGAGTGAAATCTGAGTTTTGGTTTTCCCACCATAAGGAAACAGCAGTATAGTAAATGTTTACGTTCGACCAGTTCATTGAGGTGGTAATGATAGAGGTGTGCATTTTCGGTGTTTTCTCTCCTAAGCTCAGCTGTTACGCATAGCTGCAGAGTTCAGGAATGGTTCTTGTGTGTTAGACTTTTGAAATCCCTAAATTTTTTAAAAAAGATTTATTTATTTGAGGCAGGGAGGGGCAGAGAGAATTTCAAACAGACTTACTGCAGACTCCCCGTTAAGTGTGGTGCCTAAAGCCCGGCTCGAGCCTACCACCCCAAGACCATGACCTGAGCCAAAATCAAGGGACAGACACTCAACCCATTGAGCCACCCAGGTGCGCCAACCCCTAGTTCTTTGTTAACAGCTTTATTGAATAAATATTGAAGTACATATGTTCGAAGTATAAACTGATAGGTTTTGACTTAGATACCTGTCTACATATCTATATAGATACGTGTCAAACCATTACCACAATCAAGATATTTCCATCACTCCCAGTTCTTTCAACCACCAATCTGCTTTCTGTCTGTTGGTAATATGTTAATTTGCACTTCCCTGATTTTTGACAAAAGCAAAAAGGCAATTCAGTAGAGAAAGGGTAGTCTTTTCAACAAATAGTGCTCAACCTGACTGTCCATGGGTAAAAAATGAACTCTGCATATCTTGCACCATGTACAAAGTTTAACTCACAGCAGATCATAGATGTAAATGTAAAATAAAAACTACAAAACTTAGGACGCCTGAGTGGCTCAGCGGTTGAGCGCCTGCCTTTGGCTCCGGGGGCGATCCCAGATTCCCGGGTTCAAGTCCTACATTGGGTTCTTTGCATGGAGCCTGCTTCTCCCTCTGCCTGTGTTTCTGCCTCTCTCTCTCTCTGTGTCTCTCATGAATAAATAAATCTTTTTTAGAAAAAAAGAAAAAAAAAACCTACAAAACTTGTAGAAGAAATAGGTGAAAGCTTTGGGTGTTGGATTGAGCAAAATTTTCTCAGGAAACCAAAAGCTCAGAAAAGAACAAATTGATAAATTGGACTTTCAAAAACAACAATTCCTAATTTTGAATATGTGAAAATTAGAGAAGGTAGAAAAATTGGGACCATAGGATTGAACATAGAGCTTGCCTGTCTTTGTTGAGACAGTAGGAAGTGGACCAGAGCTATTCAGTCATCCCTGTTCCTCTCCCAAGTCATGGTCTCAATTTGGGGTGTGGGGGTCTTACCCTTTTCAGATTCGTAGCAGCGTGTCATAGTCTAGCATTCAGAAATCTCACATATCCTAAGTCCTGATTTCTCCTTCTATAAATTGTGTTCATCCTTTTGAACTTCAACAGTGTTCCAAGAATTCACTTAGGACCCAGGCACGAAGGCACCGAGTTTGCTCAGTTCTCTTGCTGCGTTGGGGAGCTAGACCCTTCTCTCTCTTGGCAGATCCTGATGTCCTCTAGGTGTTCCAGGACACCCTCACACTGTCTCATGGGATATTCTTAGCCTTGCTGAGTATTGTTGGTATTTTAATTGAACTCTGGCAAGTTGCTCAGCACAACAGGAGGCAGATAGATAGGGAGGCCCCTGTGGGAATTATAGTAGACCCATCAGTCTCCAGGCTGTTCTTATGCAGGTGATGTTTTCCCCTTCTGTGTCATTTGTCTCCTCTTATTTGTGGATTTTGCCAGTTGTCTTTCCATGTCAGTGTCATTTCTTTTGTCCCTGCCTCAACTTCATATTCTTGCCCCAGTCCCCAGTTCAGGTAAGTTTTTCTGGTCCTATCTTTAGATTTCCTGTGTCTCTATCTAAAACTCTAGGTAACCGTCTCTTTTCCCTTGATGGTAGTAAATTGTCGTTTTCTTTCTTTTTCTTTTTTTTTCTTTGTTCTAAAATCCATTCTAGGGCTTTGTGAAGGATGTCCATGAAGACTCTGTCACCATCTTCTTTGAAAACAAGTAAGACCTTGGGAATAGAGAATCCAGCATACTAGGTCCTAGAAGGAAAGTGGAGAAGAGGGGGCGGCTGAGTCCTATGAGGCATGTAATAGGTGGGGGAGAGCCAGGGGTGTGGGTGGTCAACTTATATAGACCCCAGGAGAGGAACGGGCTGAAATGTGTGTGTGTGTGTGGGGGAAACGGTTGACCTAGTATTTGGATTCTAGCAGGAGACAGAAGATACAGTGGAGCAGGGCTTAGAATTTAGCCTCTAATCACCAGAGAAGGTGGGAACTGCCCAGCAGAGGCAGTAACCCCTTCTTGAAGAAATAGCAACATGAGCCCAAATAGCTTTCATGTCACGGTTTCCCTTGCAGCTGGCAGAGCGAGAGACAGATTCCTTTTGGGGATGTCCGGCTCCCACCTCCAGCTGATTATAATAAAGAGATCACGGAGGGGGACGAGGTGGAGGTAAGAGCCAGGGCTCCACCCCTTCTAAATGTCACTTTTTCCAGGATTCTGTGGTCTCCCTTGCCCTGAGACCAGTATCCCAGGCTCTCCTCTGGTTGGTTCACTCTCCTCCCTCTGAAACCCAGCCCAGTAGGCTATGGAAGAGAGAAGTGCACCAGCTCCCTTTCCCTGTTGTGATCAAACTCGGGGAGCTTCCCAGTTTCAGGGGAGTCACTTTCCCGTTATGGTGACAGCACCCTCTGGGCTTTTAATTAGCTCCTTCCTCGAGTCTCCTTTGTTGTGGTATAATGTGCTTCCCAGGGCCTGAATGTTCCATTCGTGATGTTTTTATTTTTTTATTTTTTGTCGTTCGTGATGTTTTTAGCTGGGCCTCAGTATCTCTTTATTTTCGGCTCCAGGTTTATTCTCGAGCCAACGAGCAGGAACCTTGCGGCTGGTGGCTGGCCCGGGTGCGGATGATGAAGGGAGATGTGAGTGATGGGAAGCACGGACCATAGTCACAGGAAAGGGGGGAGACAGACGCTCAGGTCATCCACACTTGTTTCTTCCTTTCTGCCAGTTCTACGTCATCGAATACGCTGCCTGTGATGCCACTTACAATGAGATTGTCACCCTGGAACGGCTCCGGCCAGTTAATCCCAATCCCCTTGCAACCAAAGGCAGCTTCTTCAAGGTTACCATGGCTGTGCCTGAGGATCTGAGAGAGGCGTGAGTCAGGGACATCGGGATGGGGGCTCCGTTGACAGTCCTCCTGTTGGCCCATCTTTCTCCCAGGCCCCTCTTTTTTTTGCTTATTTGTTTTTAAAGATTTATTTATTTATTTATGAGAGAGAGAGGGGGGCAGAGACACAGGCAGAGGGAAGAGCAGGCTCCATGCCAGGAGCCTGATGTGGGACTCGATCCCGGGGCTCCAGGACTGCGCCCTGGGCCAAAGGCAGGTGCCAAACCACTGAGCCACCCAGGGATCCCTCCCAGGCCCCTCTTGTACTGTCAGTCTTCCTCGTCCTCCCCCATCCTTCCTCATCTCATTTTTGTCATCCCCATCTCTCTGAACTGCCCACTGTGCCCACTGAGCACTATTCTCTTCCTCGGCAGGTGCTCCAATGAAAACGTCCATAAAGAGTTCAAGAAAGCGTTGGGAGCAAACTGCATCTTTCTCAACATCACAAATAGTGAGCTCTTCATTCTGGTGAGTTATTTGACCTGACTTAAAACGTAAACCCTCTCAGTGATTTTTTTTTTTTCCCTCCCCTTTTAACTCCTTTGCAGAAAGGAAGGGGCTCAGATGTGCTTCTGTTTATTTGTCAAAGAAGACTTTTTGTATGGCTCCTGACCCCTGCGGGCCCAGGTAGCCCCATGTTTCCTGAGTCTTCCCTCACGTATGACCTTCAGTTTTTTTTTTTTTAAGCCGGGCCATCCTTTTGCAGTCTGGACCTTCCCTTGCATATTTGGGCTCTGAAAAAATAGACTATACGATTCTCACCTCTCCCTCTGCCTAAAATCGATAATAGTAGGCCCTTGTGAAACTGATAGTGATTTTTCTCTTCTCTCATTTCATTTCTTAACTCCTGTCCTTTTCCAGAGAATGAGGCATCCTGGTTCCCAGTCCTGGGTCTTCCCCGGTGTGTATTCAAAGTCAGTTTCAATGATTTTGTCCATTGGTTTCTTCCCAGTCAACTACAGAAGCCCCTGTGAAGCGGGCGTCTCTACTGGGTGACATGCATTTTCGAAGCCTGCGCACCAAACTCCTGCTCATGTCCCGCAATGAAGAGGCTACCAAGCACCTGGAAGTAAGTTTAGGCCTCACTTCATACTGCTGAATGGTATTGTTATCATCCTGCCTTCCCATCCCATCCTCCCCCCCATGCTCTTGTGTTTACAGAACAAAAAGACTAAGGTCTTTCTGGGCCATTAAACCTGGGTCTGCTATTTTTTCCCAGACTCCTCCAGATGGCAGAGCTTCATCATGTTATAATAGTACAGTTGTTTTCATTTTTTTCTTAACCATGGGACCCTTTGATCAAGTGAAGTTTTACTTGAAAGCACAATGCCTAAAACAGATCAATCAGAGCAGCTCTGCCTAAGTAGAAGAAGGGGGTGTGACCCGGACCTCCACTGGCCTCCCCCAGATCACCTCTGGGAATCAAACGGCTTTGCAGGGTCTATTTGAGAACCATTTGTATTCTGGAAGGACCACTGTCAAATATTGACCTTTGGCAAATCATTTGATTTCACTGAGCTTTATCTGTGTGACAATGAGGTGCTTAGACTAGAATATTTCTACAAGGTCTTTTTGAGTTTTGATATCTTAGGATGGTCAGATTCCCTTTGCTTAGGTGCCATACCATCCTATACAAATAGAGTGTGTGTGTGTGCACATCCATTCCGTTTATCAATAGAACTGATCTTTTTGGTAGGCTTATCTCCGAGCCTGTGCACATTATGGATCATAGTGGTCTGTCACTTCTCCAGGGATGCTACTCAGGGCACTGGCAGAACTTCACCATTACCCCCAGATGATACGAATTATGTCTGCTCAGGATCCCTGGATGGCGCAGCAGTTTGGTGCCTGCCTTTGGCCCAGGGCGCGATCCTGGAGACCCAGGATCGAATCCCACGTCCGGCTCCCGGTGCATGGAGCCTGCTTCTCCCTCTGCCTGTGTCTCTGCCTCTCTCTCTCTCTCTCTCTCTCTCTGTGACTATCATAAATAAATAAAAATTAAAGAAAAAAAAAACAAATTATGTCTGCTCAAGTTCCCAACGAGCAGATTCCCTGGTGACGAAAGGTAGACTTCAACTCTCTTAGGACCTGGTTGTATTGATCAGTGTGGTAAAGAGTGCCAGATATGGGGCGCCTGGGTGGCTCAGTCGGTTGAGTGTCCAACTCTTGATTTTGGCTCAGGTCACGTTCTCAGGGTTGTGAGATCGAGCCCTGAGTTGGGACTCCGTGCTCAGCACAGAGCCTGCTCAAGATTCTTTCTCTTCCTTTCCGTCCTCACTTTTTCTTTCTGTCAAATAAATAGTCTTTGAAAAAGATAGTTAAGTTGGCCATACGTGTAGTCTTGTTTTTGAGATATCTTGTTTTTCTTCTTTTTTTCTGTTTTGTTTATTAAATTATCTTGAAATAATTGTCTGCATAAAGGAAAAACATAGTATATTAGGTACACTTGTACCCGTCAGGCAGTTTAAGAATAAAACTCTTGGCAAACTTCTAGAGGACATTTGTAAATCATCGTAGAGCCTCTCCCTTCCTCCCTAATGCAGTTATTTTGAATACCCAGCATGGTCCCTTTTTGTCCATCCCCTTCTTGCCTGAGGTAAGTCCTTGCCATAATATAGTCCCACCTATCTTGGAAGTAGGTTGTAGTAGACTGGGATCAGGAATGACTCCTTTCTTTTTTTATTTATGATAGTCACACAGAGAGAGAGAGAGAGGCAGAGACACAGGCAGAGGGAGAAGCAGTCTCCATGCACCGGGAGCCCGACATGGGATTTGATCCCGGGGCTCCAGGATCGCGCCCTGGGCCAAAGGCAGGCGCCAAACCGCTGCACTACCCAGGGATCCCCTGACCCCTTTCAAATAGTTTTCCTGTTCGGTGCTTCTACCTAGGACTCCCTCTTCCAGAACCTCCCATGTCTTTCTGCCCTTGTGCCCAGGTATCTGAGGACTGATGGAGAGAGGAAGTGGTAGTGTGGTTTCCATAGCTCTTTATATGCTTTCTCAGCCTCTTGCTTTCTACTCAGCTTTTTGGGTTTTATTTTGGGAGTTGATATTAGTTTGGTCAGAGTAATTGTTCCTTACTCTTACATTTACCTTGTGAAAGAGCCTTTCACACCAGCCTTAATTAATCCTCCTGATAGTCTGGGAGTGGGATGAGTCAGGTGGAACAGTTCAGCAGATGACAGAACAGACACTGAGAGTGTATTGTGTTTATTTTTTTTTAAAAGATTTTACTTATTTATTCATGAGAGATGCAGAGAGAGAGCCAGAGACACAGGCTGGGGGAGAAGCAGGCTCCCTGCAGGGAGCCCCATGTGGGACTTAATCTTAGGACCCCAGAATCACGCCCTGAGCTGAAGGCTCAACCGCTAAGCCACCCAGGTGCCCCGAGGGTGTGTTGTGTTTAGCGTCACATAACCAGATAGTGTCAGAGCCAAATCCTGAACTGTGGTGGCTCCCAGCCCAAACCCTGCCCTCATTTACCTCCCTCACCCCCACCCCAAGCCATTGGTGTTCACCAGGTAGGAGTGGAATGGCTGGTTCCTGAATTCTCCATACAGGTCCCAGGGGTCTGTGGATCCAAGGTGGTTCTGGCTTGCTTTCACATATTTTTGTCTGCTTAAGTCCTGCAGAGTGTTAGGGACCCGGGACAGGTGTCTGGGGTTCCGCCGCCACAAATCCCACTGTGCCTTTTCATTTCAGACAAGTAAGCAGTTGGCGGCGGCCTTCCAGGAGGAGTTCACGGTGCGAGAGGACCTGATGGGACTGGCAATTGGGACTCATGGTGCCAACATCCAGCAGGCCCGAAAAGTACCTGGGGTTACTGCCATTGAGTTGGGTGAAGAGACCTGCACTTTCCGCATCTATGGGGAGGTCAGCAAAAGACAGCTGCTCTTTAGGTCCCTTGGGGGTCGAGAGAGGAGAGTGTGTGATGAAAAATCTGAATCCTGTGGATCTCCCTCCTTGACTTTGGTGGCAGTGCACTTTCCCAAAGGCAGAGAGTGGCAGGAAAATGAGTGTCTGGGTAACAACTCCCTACTCCTCTCCCTGTAGACTCCTGAGGCATGTCGACAGGCTCGAAGCTACCTTGAGTTTTCTGAGGACTCTGTGCAAGTGCCCAGGAACCTTGTTGGTAAGTTGAGGGTGTTTATGTGTAGGAGAGAGTACAGGGTGGGAGGAGGGAGATTCCCAAAAGCTGTTCTGGGCTCAGCACCTCAGTTTTCACAAGGAAACTTCAGTCTGTCATAGGAGTGACAAGAATGGAAGAACAGGGTAGCCCTGGTGGCTCAGCGGTTTAGCGCCGCCTTCAGCCCAGGGTGTGATCCTGGAGACCTGGAATTGAGTCCCACATTGGGCTCCCTGCATGGAGTCTGCTTCTCCCTCTGCCTCTCTCTCTCATGAATAAATAAAATCTTAAAAAAAAAAAAAAAAAAAAGAATGGAAGAACAGATTCCTAGGGATTGTAGTATTTTGTCCCATGAAAACTCCCCTGAAACTTAGAAGGAGAATAAATTGAACAGAATCCATATGTAAAAGTTGATTTTATCTTCTTTGGTTTTTTTTTTTTTAATCTTCTTTGTTTTTACTCTTCTTTCTTTCCTTCATTTCTTAAAAAAATGTCCTAATTTCTCCTTTATCCATTCAGGTAAAGTGATTGGAAAGAACGGGAAAGTGATTCAGGAGATTGTGGATAAATCTGGTGTGGTGAGGGTTCGAGTAGAAGGTGATAATGACAAGAAGAACCCGAGGGAGGAGGTATGGGGCAGCTACATCTAGAAATTGGTTTCCAGAAGGAGATGGGATTGTTCTTGAAGCCCTTCTCTGTGGGCTGGGATTTCTAGGGTGGAAGATGGGAGTTCCCAAGGGGTAGTGGATGGGAGCTTCTGTTTCCCCATAGTAGATGCAGAGCCCAGATGATCCCACACAGTGAGCTTCCATAGGAGAGGTGTGTTGACTGTCCTGCTAACAACCCCCCCCGCCCCCTCTGCTCTCCAGGGGATGGTTCCTTTCATATTCGTGGGCACCCGGGAGAGTATTAGCAACGCCCAGGCCCTGCTGGAGTACCATCTCTCGTACCTGCAGGTACCCGAGCCGGGAGCCAGGGCCCAGAGGGTGTGGGTGTAGCAGGGAGGCTAAGGTGCTGGTGGATAAGTTAGGAGCTGTGGTGCCAGTTTGTCTCTGAGGAGAACAAAAACCACTGAGTGCAAATTGGGGGCAGTGGGGTTGGGTCCCGTAATTTTCCTGTTCAGCCAATGTCTCTCTTGGTTACTGAGCGTTTCGGTATGTAGGGGCGGTCAGGGCAAAGAAGCCTGAGTGAAGGAGCCTGTTCATCCATCTTACATTTATTCCTCCTTCTGTACCTTTCTCCGTCTTCTGCCCAACCAGGAGGTGGAGCAGCTTCGCTTGGAGAGGCTGCAGATTGATGAGCAGCTTCGGCAGATTGGGCTGGGCTTTCGCCCTCCTGGGAGCGGGCGGGGCAGCGGTGGCAGTGACAAGGCCGGGTATACCACGGACGAGAGCTCCTCCTCTTCCCTCCACACCACCCGGACCTATGGGGGCAGCTACGGGGGCCGGGGCCGGGGCCGGAGGACAGGCGGTCCTGCCTATGGTGAGACGCCACGGGTCTTGTGGGGAGAGGTGCAGGTCTGGGGGCAACCTCTAGGACAGGGTGACATATGGAAGATGGGACTGACTGGGGGACTGAAGCCAGGGCGGGTGGGTAACCCTGACTGAAGCCCTCTGCACCCTGCAGGCCCCAGCTCAGACCCATCCACAGCTTCTGAGACCGAGTCAGAGAAGAGGGAGGAGCCCAGCCGAGCTGGGCCAGGTGACCGGGATCCCCCAACCCGTGGGGAAGAAAGCCGGAGGCGGCCAATTGGGGGCCGGGGTAGGGGACCCCCCCCTGCCCCCCGGCCCAGCACAAGATACAACGCTTCATCTATCAGCTCAGGTACTGCTGTCAGCTGGGGTTGTAGATGCAGGCCAGACGGACAGGGGACAGACCCCTGTAACAACCTCTTCCTCCTCTGACCAGTGCTAAAAGATCCAGACAGTAACCCCTACAGCCTACTGGACACATCTGAACCGGAGCCCCCAGTTGATTCTGAGCCTGGGGAACCCCCCCCAGCAAGTGCCAGGCGCCGCCGCTCCCGCCGCCGCCGCACAGATGAGGACAGGACCGTCATGGATGGGGGCCTGGAGTCCGATGGGCCCAGTATGACTGAGAATGGCCTGGGTAAGGGCTGCTCCGGGGGTCTGAAAGGTTCGAGCTGGGCAAGAATCGAGGTGTGGATGTGAGATGCACCACTTGAGTTTTCTCTGCCCCACAGAAGATGAATCGAGACCCCAGCGTCGGAACCGGAGCCGCCGCCGCCGTAACCGTGGGAATCGGACGGATGGTTCCATCAGTGGAGACCGTCAGCCAGGTCAGCCAACACTGGGTGCTGGCATCATTCCTCAGATCTGGGGGACAGGGTGCCCTGTGCCAGGCGGTGGTGAGGCTGCGTGGGTGTCTAGGGTCTGGACACCTGCTTCCCCCTGAAACCCTGTCCTCTGCCTTTCCCAGTGACCGTGGCCGACTATATCTCCCGAGCAGAGTCTCAGAGCCGCCAGCGGCCCCCCCTGGAACGCACTAAACCCTCAGAGGACTCTCTTTCAGGACAGAAGGTAGGCAGGCCAGGTGGGATGGACCCCATGGCGTTTTCCTCCTAGGGCAGGGGGCACAGGGGGTACAGGGAATTCACGGACAAGGCTATGTCAGATGGAGTTTGGGCTGCGTGTGCAGCGGGAAAGGTTGGGCTCGGACTTTCTGGGTTCCCTAAAAGTCATCAGGGCTGGGGCACCAGCCGCCTAGAGCCCAAGGCTGGGGGCGGGGAGGGCATTAACCTGAATTTCCACTTACCGCTTCCTTCCTTCCTCTCCTTTTCTTTTCCACTCTCCCCTCAGGGTGACTCTGTCAGCAAGCTTCCTAAGGGCCCCTCAGAGAATGGGGAGCTCTCAGCCCCCCTGGAGTTGGGTAGTTTGGTGAATGGGGTTTCATAAACCCTCCAGCCCGCATCCCTCCCTTCTCCATCTCGCTTGCTGCCCAACACCATGGCCCTCACAGGCCCGACTGACCTGCGCTGGAGCTGCTCTTTATCTAGGGGGGAGGGGGGTGGCACAGCAGCTTGGGTCCCCCCTCAGCCTCCAGGAGCTCGTGGAGGGGTGTGTAACAGGGTCATACCCCCTTCCTCTTGTCCGCCCTACCCCCAGGGTGAGGGGAGCCTCTCTCCTTCCCCATCAGACTGGATGTGCCTTTATCCTCTAATGCCCCAATCTCTCTGAACACCCCCGTTCTCCGCCTGCTGGTGCGGGGTGCTCCTTGACCCACCCAGATTTGACAGTTCAGGGGGGCTCCCCTGCTATCCCTCCTCCCATCCTGTACCCCCCATTTCTGGGGCCTCATCACTGTGGAAGACGGGGATAGTAAGGGTTAAGTGGGTGGGAGGCATGGGGAAGGTTTTGGAGTAGAACCAGGGGTGTGTGTGAAGGGGGGTGACAAGGTCCCCCGGGGGAGGGGGACCAAACTTGTCTGGTGGATGAGAAGGCGTATTTATTTTTCACTGTACAGTATTTAAAAAGAGAATAAAAAAATCCAAATGGCTCCATGGTTCCTGCACCTTCCTTGTGCCCACTTGGGTTGTTTGGTTTCTCTAGGATTGACCTGCCTCTGCCTAGGCCCTTGTTGGCTGCTTCTCTGGGCTGGCTGCTTTGGGAATTCCTGGCATTCCTGTGTCCCCAGGGCCCAGGTCCCTTCCTAGTCCAGAACCCAGTGGCTGGTAGCCTGGGTCTTGTTGCCTGTTCTCCCCCAGGTGCGGGGCGGGCGGGCTGTCGAGGGAGCTGGGCCACAACTCTACCTTGAGTCACGGTGGCTAGGTAGGGTTGCTCTGGGCTGGAGCTGTTCCTGCTAAGAGCTGAGAGCCAAGGCCGGCTGCCTAATCCGATTACTTGAGGCCTGGGGCTTGGGCCGGGCCTGGGGCAGAATGGGGAGCCAGGCTCTCACTGGCAGCCTTGCAGACTTCAGTGTCCCGCTCTTTCTGCTGGTTCTCTGCTCTGGACCCACCTAGACTGCTGACCACTCGGCCCCTAGTGGTGGGATTGGGGATGGGGGTTTCCCGGGGCCCCTGGCTCCCTACCTTCAGACTCAGGTTGCAGATACCACCTGTTGTGGAGAAACCAAGGTTTGGGGCTGGAGTTGGGAGGGCCTAAATTTTCTCACCTGAGAAAGGGGCTGAATCACCACCTAAGCACCTGCTGGGATGACTCAGGAAGCAAAAATGGCCTGTCTTCTGACTGTCTTGGCCCAGGGGCAGGTCAGGGGTTTGAGGAGCTATAGGCACCAGAAAAAGATTTGGGGTAGGGGTGGGGTGTTCTGACTTCCTCCTGGTTCAATTGTGACCCTGAGGGCTTGTGATTCCCCTGTGCTTGATCCCATTGTGCAAAGGAATTGACTTTAAATTGCCAAAGCTCAAGAAGGGAGGGGAAGGCATTCAGAGCTCCTCAGGCTGGAAGACTTGACGTCTGGGTCCTGGGTGGGGAGGGGGTGTGGTGCCCCAAGGGGAGCGTTGGGGGCTGGGGAGAACAGGATACCTGGGTTTGCCTAAGGGAGGGGGACGGTGGCGCCCTTAAGGAGGCGCGGTCTGCTGGGAGGGAGTGGGGAGGAGTCTGGTTAAAAGCTGTTCCCGAGTCTGGCCCACCCGCCAGCCACAGACGCTAAGGCCAGGTGAGAGGGGCCGTGGCGCCGGAGCCCGGGACCGCTCCGGAGACCAAGCGCGCCTCAGTGGAAGGCCACCTGGGTTTGGAGGACCTCGCGGCATCCAGGACCCGAGTGCAACCTGCCCGGTGCACCGGACCAGACAGCGGATTCGGCACCGGCTCTCCAAAGTGCCTGATTTGTTGGGAGCAGAGGCTCCGTTCTAAGGCCTCTGAACTTGGGGACACCTACTTTTTAAGGACACGATTTGTCTGGAACGACTCCAGACTAGAAAAACACTTCCGTTTTAAGGACACCGGTTTGGGCATCCACGCTCCACTTTAGAGGGGAGGGCGTGTAGGACGGCCTCTCAGGGCTTCCCTCCATCCCCCACCCTCCCCATGGCGCTTCCTGGCTCTTCCCACGATCAGGCCTGGAGCCTGGCGCCTCTTGCTCCCCCGGCCCCGACCACCTCGTCCTCGGGCTGCCAGGAACGGGAGGGTGCTGGGAGCCCAGGGGTACCTGGGGTGCTCCCGCTGGAGAAGGTGAAGCGGCCCATGAACGCGTTTATGGTGTGGAGCTCCGCCCAGCGCCGCCAGATGGCGCAGCAGAACCCAAAGATGCACAACTCGGAGATTTCCAAGCGCCTGGGCGCGCAGTGGAAGCTGCTGGGCGAGGACGAGAAGCGGCCCTTCGTGGAGGAGGCCAAGCGGCTCCGGGCCCGGCACCTGCGCGACTACCCCGACTACAAGTATCGGCCTCGACGCAAGACCAAGAGCTCAGGAGCCGGGCCACCCCACTTCGGCCAGGGAGGCGGTGGGGTGGCTGGCGGCGGGCCGCTCTGGGGGCCCGGACTCGCGACCACCCAGGGCAGCAGGGGCTTTGGGTACCAGCCGCCCAACTACTCGACAGCCTACCTGCCTGGTGGATACGGGTGAGTGCCCAGGAAGCAGCTGGAGGGGCTGCAGGGAACCTGAGGCTATTGGCGGAGGCGGGGAACCCCCACACCCACCCAGTGCCCCACTAGGGTGGGAGCTTTTTGGGGGCCCAGGATTTCTGCGGAGGGCGTCTCCATCCCAGGCTGGCAGCAGCGGCCCCTCAGGGTCAGACAGCAGACCCCCTGGATGTGATTGTGCTCTAGTTACCTGAATTTCCCGTTTCCTCCCTGCTCCTGGCCCTCCTGTGACCCGGTTCCCTCTCCCAACCCTCGGGGCAAGGAGAGGCCAGGCCTAACTCTACCCCTTCCTGGCCTGTGGCGCAGCACGCAAGCCTGCTGGGGAACGTGCCTCAACACGGCTTGGCTGCGGCGCTGCTCTTAAGCCCTTAGTCCTGGGGTCTGGTTCTGAACCTGCGTTGCCCAGTGGGCTCGGCTAGGGGCTGGCAGAAGAGTTCTACTGTTTGCCAGAGTGGGGCCCACCCACCCCTACTTGTGAATGGGGGCCCTGCTGACCCCTCCCGCCCCGAGATGGGCTCTAACTCCAGTGTCTCTCTCTTTGCAGCTCTTCCCACTGTAAACCAGAGGCCTCCTCGCCGTGCTCCCTCCCTCAGAGTAACCCTAGGCTCCAGGGAGAGCTGCTCCCTCACTACAGCCCCTATCTGCCCCCCGGCTCGCCCACTCCATACAACGCCCCCCTGTCAGGGGCCCCCATGCCCCTGACCCACCTCTAACCCTTGTGGACATGGACCTCCCAGGAAGGGCTCCCTTCTCCTCCTCCTTCACCCAGAACCTCCCACCCCCACCCCAGGCTGCAAACCTTTCTTTAGAACTCAATGTTCCTCCAGTACTGAGGTAGCCTGTGCTCTGGTGTCTGCCCTGCCCCCAAAACACAACACACTTCTTTTTTGTAGGACGAACAGTTTTTACTATTAAACCACGTCTCAGAGTCTTTATTCCCCCATCTCTGTTCCACCCTCCCCTCGCTGCAGCAGGAACCAGCAGTCTCTGCTCCCTTCCGCCTGGACCTGCCAGAGCAGGAACCTCCTCACCCCACCCTGGGGCCCTACCTGAGTCACTCTGTCTCCTGCCCCCCCCACCCCCCCCAGCACTGGGGTCCTGGAGACGTCCCAACCAGGTTCGGGGAGGGAGGCGGCCACACGCCTACCACCCGCCCGCATTCCTTCCACTGGTCAGGCCCTGGGGAAGACGGGTAGCACAGGGCAAACTCTCACCCCAGAATACCTAAGTAGCTGGGAACTGCTGCCAAAAGAGGAGTCTCCGCCAAATGATGAAACGAGTTCATCGTACACGCAGGGGACTGTGCACACTAGGTGTCAGCCTGAAAATCTCCTCCCCC
The DNA here is from genome assembly GCF_048418805.1 of Vulpes vulpes. Taxonomy (NCBI): domain Eukaryota; kingdom Metazoa; phylum Chordata; class Mammalia; order Carnivora; family Canidae; genus Vulpes; species Vulpes vulpes. The sequence continues at coordinate 133,898,589 of NC_132791.1, read as the reverse complement.
CCCCCCCCCCCCCAGGATCGTGTTCCCACTAAAACCCTGGCTCACTAATTCACAATTGCAGAGGAATGAATGATAAATCCCGCCAGCTGACTGGTTTGGATGGGAAGGACCCAGAGGGCGGGTGGATGACTCGAAATGGGGAGTGTGCTATAGTAGCCAGCTCTGCCCTACTGCTTTTTCTTCTCGTGGGGAGCCTTTGCGTTCCAGTAGTACAGCAGCTGGGCGGCGATGACGCCATTGCAGAGGGAAGAGACCACGAAGGTTCCGGCCATGAGGGGGTCTCCAGTCTCCTAGGTGAGAGGCAGCCGGTGGGGGGGGGGGGGAGTCACTTCCATACAGCCCAGAGTGCTCAGAGCGAGCAGCCTGAAATCCCTGGCTGAGCCGGGACGGGATTTTAGCGCCCTCTAGAGGGGAGAAGGTGAGCTCACCTGAATGGAGGTGAAGATTCTGGCCAAGGAGCCCCCAAAGAGCAGAAAGACTGTGATGGCTGAGAGCTGGCCTGTGTGCCCATTCTGGTAGTTCGTTGCTGCCTGGATCAGCTGGGGAAGAAATCAAGAACCTTTGTTCTGTTATCTGAACTCTTCCATGTTCGTCACAGACTTCCCATTGCCCTCTGTCCAACACCCCCACACCTGGGGCTCCCACTCTGCTCCTCATCCAGTCCCCCGCCCCACTCCCTCTGCCCAGCATCCTTCCTTCCTTCCAGTACTCACCCGCCCCACTACAACAGCAGGCACATTGGAGGCCTGGAGCAGGGTGATTACGGCCTGAGGTGTCAGTGGTGACAGGAGCACCAGCAGGACCAGCGCATAGCAGGCTAAGAAAGTGACACCTGGGGGCCAAGGAGGTAAGGACCCCTGGTCAGCCTCTCCCACTCCTCTGGCTTCCCGGAGCCAAAGTTCCCCATCAGGGCCCCCAAGAGCCACACCCTGCTCTCGGGTAAACCCTGGCACCTTTCATAGTCTGTCCTCTGTAGTGCAGGACCAGGAAGCAGATGATGACTGTCTGGAACAGCAGGAACAGAGCTTCACCCCAAGAGCTGCAGAGTCAAGAGTTGGGAGGAAGAAAGGCGGGCCTAGAAAGGGGCAAGGAAAGCCTCCATGGCCCGTCCATCTGGGGACACAGTTCTCTGACGTCCTCCTCAGCCCCCACCTGTCTAGATCCCGGGCATCCCTGGGATGCTCTCTTCTCATCACGTCCACAGGTGATGGCCAGATTTCCAGAAAGGCTTAAATAAGCCCTCTCCCCTGCCTCACCCTAAATCCCACTTGCGAGCATTCACCCTTGGGGATTGAGGGTAGGCTCCCCTCACCTGAAGGGGAAGTTGTTGGTGATGCTGTAGACCATGGTCCCCGTCAGTGCCACTAGTTCTAGCATCACTGACTGAAGGCTCAGCCCTTCGGCGCTCTTGGCTTTCAGGATTTTAAACACCTGGGGCAATTTTACTAGAGAAAGGACGAGAAAGGCAGAGGTAAGGAGCCCACATCCCTTGGGAGCCCCACACAACAGCCATGGGGCAGACTGGGAAGCATGTCACCTCGACTGGTTAAGAGACCCACCCCATTTCTGGTATCTCAGCCCTCCACCTGAAGATAGGGTACATACCCAGAAGTGACCCGGCCACAATACCCAGACCCAGGCTCTTGCTGAGAAGAATCTTGAGGCAGGGGACTGAAAAGAGAAAGCGGAGTAAACACAAAAGCAGCCCCTGGAACCCAGCTCAGGGCTAAAGGCTTTTCAGGCTGCTGGGGGTTGCTGCTGCTCCCTAAGACCTGGGCAAACCCAAACAAGGAAGATCAGGGCTGTCCGATGGCAGGTGAAAAGGCCAGAGGGCCTTCCTGCCCCAAATCCTATCACTGTCAAGTGACTTTTCCAAAATAGGCGGATTTACGTCTAAACTCCTTGACTTCCGAGGCTTTCCATTGCTTCTCTGCAGAAAGCTGGGCAATGCCCAGGAGACCTCCCATCCTTTCCCCTCTGAGCAACCCAGGCGCTCCACTTCGTGTGTGTTGCCTGTCCAAGGACAGGCCTCCCGCTCCCTCGTGCCCGAACTCCTGGCCCCTGCTTGCTGGGAGGCCCTGGCACACACCTCCAGCCCAGCGAGAGTCATGAATTCGACCCAGACAGGTGCACAGTGGGAGAGTGGGGGGCCGGGAAGGGACTGGGCCTGACGTCTGCGGTGGGCTTTGTGTGGACCTGCCTCGCAGACGGAGGCCGGCAAGCAAGTCATCCCAGGATTAGACCACGAGCAAATGCTGAGGGCGGAGGGCGCCTCTGCAGATGCCCCCAAGCCTAAATTCATCAGAGACTTTGGAGTAAGTGCGGGTTTGCTCAAGGTCTACTGATCTACTAAAGACCGTAGCGACCTGGTCAGATTTTAACTTCGTTTTGTGCAGTCTGAGTCTTTCCACCTTTCACGATCACCAAGAAGTAATGATGCCGCCGCCCTCTCCCGGCCTCCCGCTCAAACATGGCGAGCCCCCTCTATGGACGCCGAGGCATTTCCGCCCCCCGCCGAAGGGATTTCCGCCCGGCACGGCGTGGCAGGGGTCGCCACCGTCCGGCCCGCAGTCACGCCCCCTTGATGGCCCGAGGGCGCTCGGGCAGAACTTTTGACAAAGATACCGAATAAAGCTCACCGTGAAGCAAGTCCCACTGGACGAAAATTTGGTCGTAGCATTTCTCAGGTAAGAGAAGCGGTACAAGCGCCCGTTTGAGCAGGCCGTCCTCCTCGGCCGCCATGTTGCAAAGCTAGCTTCCGCCCGTCTCTCCGGGCCGCCATGGAGCGACGCTGCGCATGCGCGCCCTGGCCTTTCCCCCACCCCCACCCCGCCCCGCCCTCTTTTCCTCGCTCTTTCTTCACGACCCCACCCCGTAAAATAGGTCTCGTGCAGCGACCACGTTTCGGAAGCGCCCTGCCAGCTCGAGTCTTATGGCATGCTGAGGCGGCGCGCCTGCGCAGTTCCATTTCTCGCGCCTTTGTTTATGCTTCCAGTTCGGAGGCAACCCCGCGCCTCCTACCTCTATCCGCTCCTTCTGTGCGGCGCCATCTTGTCTTCCCCAGCCGGCTCCACCCTGTTCGAAGTTGAGAGACGAGGAGCATGGGTGTCCGCAAGGGCTTTGGGTGGGGGCGCCATGGCTCCCTATCTCCTGTTGTCTGGGCGGCTCCAGAGGGAAGGGCGCTGGCGGAAGCAGGACAGCGTGCGCCAGGCAGTCCCCCGGAGGCGCCGAACTCCACGCAGCCCCATGTTCCTCCCTCCTGGCTGTCTGCGCCCGCAGCTGCTGAGCTGGGAGGGTGAAGCAGAGGCGATGGCGGTGGGAAGGCGAGCCCCCAGGCCCAAGGGTTCTGTCCTTCTCACCCGTCGAGCACATCAGCAGCGCCCCCCCCCCCCCCCCCCCGCAAGGAAAGGCTGCTGGGGATTTGTGACCCCAGCTCCCAGCCATTCCGGTGACCCACGCCATCAGCAAGGTCTCACGGGCTGCCCGCCGGGTGCGGGCCACGGCTATCTGGGAGACCCTTTGGCTGTCTGGGAGACCCTTTCTAGATCCTGGGCGCCGGCTGCCCTGGGGGTGCCACCCACTCCCACCGCAGGGGAGGGGAGCAGGCTGGAGGCAGGCGGCTCCTGGGAGCGCCCGGGGTGATAGGGGGTGGAGGTCAGAGTCTCTGCTGCTGCTGCGGCCCACGGCAGAAATAGAAATATCCCTGGACACGGGCATGGTGTTCGGCATGGTGTTCGTGTTGCCAAGGAGCTCCCACACAGCCTTCGGAAAGGAAGTGACCCAGGTGTGACCTTCCCCCGAACACTCCTCGGCTACTGCTATCTGCTGCACTTGTATTTGTGAAACTGGTTTGGAGGGCCTGGGGAAATGAAGCAGCCAGAGGCCCCAGAAAAAGAGGAGGAAAGGGGATGCGGCAGATTTCGACACCAGCTGTGGCAGGCTCTAGGGCACGGGGTCACAGAGCACATGACGGTGTCCATCTCTCCTCACCCGCTTATTGTCTAGCTCCCTGAGACTCCACCATGGAAGGTGCAGAAAGGCATGTTACAAGACACAGCTTTTAGTCCTGGCAAGAAGAATGGGGAAATCCGAAGACAGTGTTTCGAGCAGGTTTTATTATGCTGGGGATGGGGGAGGAGAAATATGTCACCTTTATGACCCTTTCTCCTGCATCCCTTCAGATGGCATTAGTTCTATTTTTGTTCCAGAAGACTGAGAAGGAAGGTAACTTTGTTTCTGAGTCAGTTGGGTGATGAGAATGGCGCCCCCACCCCCAAGCTTGATACTGGTATCAAGGATGGGGACATGCTCAGAGTGGCTGGTAGGTAGGTGGGCGTCTCCTGATAATGCAGAATGTAACCAGCGCCAGGGCGAGGAGGCCGAGTGAGATCACGCCGACAATGAGGGGCAGCAGGTTGAAGTGTTCGCTGGGACAAGAGAAACCTGGCAGAAAGGGAGGGCGGGCAGGCATCAGGGTGGTGGTGGTGGGGCACAGGTGGGAGGAGGATGGGAGGAAGGCGTGGGGGGGACATGGGGAAGTAGAGTGATGAGTGCCCTCGAAGCTCCTAGGGAAAGAGGGCAGAGTCCTGCCGAGGAAGTAGGGCAGTTGCCCTAAAGCTACAAGGCTGAGAGAGAAAGGAAAATTCAAGATCTCATAAAGGAGGCAGGGGGTTGTCAGAGCAGTGGGAGCCTTCTAGGAGGGAGGACTAGTTCTTACTTGGCCCAAAGGCCCCTGAACGGGGCAGCTGAGCAGCCTGCAGCTTCAGGTGGAGCAGGTCAAGGCGCAGAGCTGGCGTAAGAAGGATGCTTGCATTTTTGCAGCTGAAGCTCTGGCCCAGGGGGGCTTGGAGAGCTCGGAGGGATGCGTTCTGACCCGAGAACGTCCACTCTGAAAGAGCGAGGAAGGGTCAGCTCTGGAGCCTTGTCCCCGCCACCCCGATTTAGGTCCCCTTTCAGGAGCCCGGACATTCAGGGCAAGCGACCCGAGGGCGGGTGACTCACGCGCCGCCTGCGGAAAGGACACGTTGTACTGCAGAGCCAGGTAGTCGAGGTAGACTGAACCCTGCTGTGGCTCCTGCGGAAGCGACCAGAAAGGCTGAGAGTGGCCGGAGCCCCCAGCACAGCAAAGGGTGGGGGGATAGGCGGACACGAGGGGGCTGGGGTGGGGAGGTACCTGTGTGAACCCGAAGCCGAGCTGCCCGAAGGGGAAGGAGAGAAGCAGATGGGGGCGGGCCCCGTCACAGCCCCCCCAGGGCTTGGTGCTGTTGGGGTTCAGCACTGAGATGCCCCAGGCCTGTAGCAGTTAAAAAGGTTTTGAAGGCCGCAGCCGCCCGGGGTTCCCTGTTTCCTCCATCCCTGCCCTGCGTGCCCCCTTCTCTCTTCTTCCTTCTGCAGTGCGGTGGGCAGCCTTACCCCTGCCCCCACGGGTGGCTCTACCTGGCCTCCGGCCTGGGTTGGGTACACAACCCCGATCTGAATCCGGGCTTGGAGCCGGGCGCAGGCCTGGGAACCCGTAGTCCAAGTGTAGTCTCCTATGGCGTCCTGGGGGCCAGGGCCGGGACTGGGAGGTGGTGGCCTTGGCCCTGGCCCTGGCCGGGGGGAGCTGGTGGAGGTGCGGGGTTTGCCGGTGCCCGTGGTGCCCGTGGTGCCCGTGGTGTTGCTTGTGCTGTTGCTCGTGGTTGGGTGAACAGTGGTGTTTCTGTGGCCTGGAGTGGTCGGGGCCTGGTGAGTGGTGGTGTTGGGCGCATGGCTGGTGGTCTCCGCGGTGGTGGTGCTGTGGCTGGTGGTCCCAGGGCTTCCTGTGCTTTCTGTAGCCGTAGGGGTCACCGTGAAGGAGGGCAGCAGGGTGGCCGACTTTTTATGGGGACAGTCGCTCCGGGTCCCCTGGGCTTGGAGCAGAGGGGAGGGCTGCTGGTTAGCAACAAGGGGCAGTGTCCCCCTGAGCCCCTTCCCCTCGGGCCTCCCCCTTACCTGCTAGCAGCCCCACCAAGGCCCCCAAGAAAAACACGGCTGGCCTCATAACCGATCAGCCTCACCCCAGTCGGTGCAGGACAGTGTGTTCAGCACCAGCCTGTAGCCTCTGCCTTCTTTTGGAAGAGGAATTAAGCGTCTGACTTCCTGTGGCAGCCCAGTCCACCCCCAGCCTGACTCAGGCACCTCAGCCCCAGCCACCAATCACTTAGTCATTGAACCCGTCACCAAGTGAGGAGATCTGTCACCAGCCTCAATATCACAGGTAGATGCGGAGTTTAGGGACAGTTGCTCTACTTCAGCCTATGTTTGGTGGGCACTTCAGCCTGTTTGGTGGGCCTGAGGGGTTACAGAACCAGCGGGGAACAGCACCCCACCCCTTGCTTATGTCCTCCAGTTCTAGGGGTTAAGTGTTTCTATTCCCTCTTTTCCGTTTGTCACTTCCTCTTGACAGAACATGTGAGGCACTTATGATGGTGCTTGCGTCCTGGCCTTTAGAGTGGGTCACTGGCCAACAAATGCTACCACTAGTGGGTCAGCAGGGAGGGGATAACAAAAAAGGAAACCCAAAGGAAATTTGGGGGACTATGAACTGGGGGTGGAGTGGTGGCCCCAGCCAGGGAGGCCCCGGGTCACAGGTGGGAGGGAAGGGGAGGCAAGAAATGAGAAGCCCAAACAGGCAGTTTCCAAGTCATTTTATTCAGAATTTTGTGTTTGTTTTCTGAATCAATAAATACTATACAAAACAATGTAAAAATGGCTACCACTTTTTCTCCCCTGCTCCCCCCCCCACACCTGGGGACAATCCTCTGGGCCATTTAACTCCGGGATTCTCCAGATTTGGTCCAGCAAATGAGGTTGAGTGACACTATGGCCCCTGGCAGCCTCTAAAGAGGCACGTGGCTGGGTGGGAGAGAGAGCCTCTGGGGTTTGGAGGTTGACTAGGTTACGGAGATGGATTAGTGTTTTTGGGAGAAGAGACGGCGCCTGGAGCAAGAGCCTGCCCCAAAGAAAAGGGTGTCTAAAATGTTCACGTTCCTTCTTTTGCCTCAAAAAGTGACATTTATTCAAAGAAAAAAAAAAAGGAAAAAAATGACAAGATGTCCATCCCTTGGCTCCCTTCCCTCCCCCCTCCTGCTCTTCTGCCCCCCCCCCCCCAGACTGAGGCCAGGGTCAGGCTAGGTAGCAGGACCACCCCTCAGATGAGGTCAGCAACATTGAGGGGCATTTCCTCAATGGAGGTGTTGTAGAAAGTCTCGATGTCTCGAAGAGTCCTCTTGTCTTCTTCTGTCACCATGTTAATAGCCACACCCTTCCGGCCAAATCGTCCACCACGGCCGATTCTGGTGAGAATAAAACAGGACAGGTTCAGTCTGGCTCAGGATGGGGGCAGGACAGAGCCTGAGCTCAGGGCTGGGGGAGGGAACGTTCTAGATCTGCACTTACCTGTGGATATAGTTTTCCCTGTTGGTAGGAAGGTCATAGTTGATGACTAGAGACACCTGCTGCACGTCGATGCCTCTGGCCTGGGTCGGGAGAGGACAGGTCAGCAGGAGGAAGGGTGGGGGGCCGGTGCACGTAGCAGGGACCGCAGTGTGTGTAGGCAGCCAAAGGGAAGGCAAAGGAAACAGCAGCCCCTCTTCCCAGCACCCTGAGGCATGTCAGATTTTATTCCAAGTTGCTACTTTCCTGAGGGGGGCACAAGCAAGCCCCCTGGAGAGGGAATCAGCTTGGGTCCTCCCTTCCTCCTTCCCAGGGTTCTCCATTCCCTACTCACCAGCAAGTCAGTGGTAATCAGTACTCTGCTAGAGCCCGAGCGGAACTCCCTCATGATAACATCTCGCTCCTTCTGGTCCATGTCTCCGTGCTAGAGCAGGGACCAGAGAGGAGGGCGCGTGTCACAGGCGCACGGGCTCGGAGGCCCAGGCACACATGCACTACGGGGAACAAGGGAGAGAACGCACCATGGCAGACACGGTGAAGTCTCGGGCGTGCATCTTCTCGGTGAGCCAATCCACCTTCCTTCGGGTGTTGATGAAAATGACTGCCTGTGTGATGGTTAGAGTCTCGTACAAGTCACACAGCGTGTCCAGCTTCCACTCCTGGGAGGGGGGAAGGGAGATCAGTGAGGGGCTCTACCCAGGGACGTGCAGCCAGGCTCGCCCCCTGCACCGGGCCCCACCTCTCGCTCCACGTTGATGTAGAACTGGCGGATGCCCTCGAGGGTCAACTCTTCTTTCTTGACCAGAATCCGAATGGGGTCCCTCATGAACTTCTTGGTCACCTCAAGCACGTCAGAAGGCATCGTGGCAGACAGCAAAACCACCTAATGGGAAAGAGCAGCCTTAGGGGAGGGGGGGCCGGCCTGGAGGATCCCCTACCCCAACAAGCAAGTGCCGCTTAACGCAGAAGCTAAGGCGTGAAAAGGCTTAAGGCCCCCAGATTCTTTGTGGCTCCTGCGGCATGTGCTGCTGCTGTGACCCCCACCACACAGCCACCTACAAAGGAAACCTTGACCGCCCAGAGTCCGCGAACCCCTTTCTCACCTGGGTGTTGCTGTTGAGCTTTTGGAATATGTCATAGATCTGGTCCTTGAATCCACGGCTTAACATCTCATCAGCTTCGTCCAGTACAAACATCTTGATGTATTTGGGAGCTACAAGAGGAGAAAACCCCAATGGACAGTAGTGAGGGAACCAAGAAACCAGACTTCCAAGTTCCTGATTGATAACACGAAGGAACAAGAGGTCTGCTCTCAGGATAGGAAGACTGATCCTTTGCCAAGACTCCCACACGAGGCCAGCTGACAGGCCAGGGAAGTAGAACACTCCCCGGGGCTGAGAACGGGGAAGCCAGGCTCAGATGACACGCATGGGCTCATCACAGAGCAACTCTTTCCCAGGTGCACGCTAGCCCGTCAGAGGGCGACACTGCGAAGGGGGCGGGGGGCGGGGGGGGGGCGGAGGCACGAGTGGGAGGGTTAAAGAGGACAGCCAGACTCACATAGGTATCTCCGGTTCAGCATGTCAAACACACGACCCGGGGTGCCCACGATGATATGAGGAGCCTCCATCTGAAGCTTCTGCACCTCAGCACGTACGTTGGTCCCCCCAATGCAGGCATGGCAGGAAGCACCCATGTAATCTCCTAATGCCATGACTACCTTCTGTATCTGGACTCAGGGGAAAAAAATGTACCCAAGTATGAGCTATGATCAAGGCAGGTACCGTTTAAAATGCTTCTGGTGTTCTCTCCAACTCAGACATGCACCATTAAACTCACTTTTCAGGCAAGAAACAGGCAGATACTTCGCTTAAGATCACACTGCCAGTGAGTGGCAGGCTCAGGATCTGAGCTTGGTCTGGCTCCTAAGAATACAAGGATTCACACTAACAGCCCTTTCTAAAAGCCATGACGACCCATTGATTTGATCTCACTGCAACTAGTTTTATGAATGGAAGGCCATCTACCTGTGTCCTACTGAACTCCTGCCACAGAACCTGTGCTAGGTGACATGTTCACTCTTTTTATTTTTTTTTATTATTATTTATTTATGATAGTCATACAGAGAGAGAGAGAGAGGCAGAGACACAGGCAGAGGGAGAAACAGGCTCCATGCACCGGGAGCCCGACGTGGGATTCGATCCCGGGTCTCCAGGATCGCGCCCTGGGCCAAAGGCAGGCGCCAAACCGCTGCGCCACCCAGGGATCCCTTTTTTTTATTTTATTATTTTTTTTTTTTTTTGTTCACTCTTTTTAAAAGAGCATGTTCTCCACATACATTAAGGCCCTACTGAATTCTCCAGAACTCTTCACTTACAGTACCTTACCTCAATTCACCGATAAGCATAGAATCATCCTAAACTCTCCATAAAACTAATATCCTACTTATGAGACTAGCATTTCTGACCCTTTCTCCCCCAAGACCCAAGAAAGGTCTCATTAGAATTTTATGTGCCCTAGGCATGAAACAGCTCTGGCCACCAATCCAGGCATCAAGCTAGGATGAACACAGGACTGCCCGTCTGCTTTGCCCCTGGCTGATATAAGAGCACCACCACCACCAAGGTGTCTCTTTGCCCATTGCCAGGGGGGTTTGTTCGTAAAACAGCCACCAAACTTGCCCGGCCAGCCAGGCTCCACCTTGCAACCTTTTCATTTGACTCAGGAAATGGGTGGAGAAAATAATGCTCATTGTGTTTGGGTAGGAAAGACCTCGTAATTAATCCTAACAAGCTCTCAGACATCCGGAAGTCCTCAACTTATTTCTTTACACAGTCCTCCCCCACCACCACCATTCAGTTCTTAAATAGTGGTCCTGAGGAGCACACATCTATGCTTTTTTTAATGACCACATTTCTAAAGCAGTCCTTCAGGGGAGGGAGCAAAAAAGCCTACATGCTCACCTGCTGAGCCAACTCCCTAGTCGGTGCTAGGACCAAGGCCTGTGTAGCCTTTAGATCCAATTCAATTTGTTGCAGAATCGATATGGCAAAAGTGGCTGTTTTCCCAGTCCCAGATTGGGCTTGAGCGATCACATCATAACCTAAATAGATCAAGAAAAACAAGACCTAAGAATACACACATTTCAGGGTCATGAGATGTTCAAGACTTTACCTACAAGAAGCCAATGGAACCATGTGCCAAGCATGACGTGCTCCACAGACTTTACCCCATCACAACAGAGTGCCCACACAGGACATTAACTCATTCAGTACTGCACAAAGTTCAGAAACAGGTACCAGCAGAAATCAAACCAGCCACACATGTGGCCAGGGCATGAACCAGGCATGGGCACAGACCAAAAGCCGAGCTTGGATAAACAAGGAATTGCTGGGTCCCCGACTGATAGGAGACAGGCACCACCAACCAGATGCCACTGAACCCAGTTTAGGGACAGCCCAGAACCTGTCCTGAGACAGGAGGCTTACCCTTGATACAAGGAAGAATGGCTCGCTGCTGGATGGCAGAAGGCTTCTCGAAACCATAAGCATAGATGCCACGGAGAAGGGACTCGGAGAGGTTCATGTCATCAAAGCTGTCAACAATCTCATTCCAGTTACTCTGTAGGACAGAGAAAAATCACAGTAGTCAAACGGGGGTCTGTTTTATGGCAGAACAGAGGGCACCTTGGTACCAGCCCCAGAGCTGCAGATCCCTGCACCTCTCCTCCCTCTGGGGAAGCCAGCTGGCTCTACCCGGCCTGGGCAATCAGTGAGGTCCAGTCCACTTGTGAAACCAGAGGTTAAACAGAGCAGGAAGAGAGACCAGACTCCTCCGGCAAACTGGTTCGGCAAACTGGTTCGTACAACCCAAGACACAAATACTTTAAACCAATCATCAAAAAGGAATCAAAATTGGGGACAGGAACCACCCCTCCCGATGTCAGGGGAGGCTGCTACAGACCGTCTTTTCCAGAGAGGGGGAACAATGGCTCAGGGCTCCGGGCTCACCTCGATGACGCCTTCGGGCTCCATCCCATCAGGGCCATTGTCTCTGGATCTGTTGGTGGAAAGCAGATCCACGCCAACTGAGATGAGTTAGAAATCCGCGCGCCTGGCTCTCCCCGGCAAGCGGTCCCGCCCGTGCCATCAGCCTCCACTCCCCGAGGACACAAGCCCTTCCTCCTCCACCAAGTCGGGCCCCGGCCCCCGCAGGCCTCAGGGAACGCCGCCGCGCCCCCCGCCCACGTGTCCCGGGCCGGCCGGAGCGCGTGCGCCTCCCCCCGCGGCCCCGGCGCGCCGGAAGTCCCGCCCCTTGCCTCCCGGCTGCGAGGAGGACATCCCCTTCCCCCCACGTCACTCCGCCCGCGCCCTCCCCCACCCCTCCAGCCCATCTCCCCCCCTCGCGGTGCCCGGATGTGGGAGGCCGCGGGCGGTGGCGGCCTCGCGCACAATGAGCCCCAGCCGAGCTAGCGAAGGGGGAGATTGCACAACACTCAGCAGCGAAGCGGGCTGGGGGAGGGGAGCCCCTCGGGCCGCCATGTGCTCGCTCCCTCGACCACCCGGCGGCGTCTCCCCCCGCCACGGAACAATCCACAGCCCGCCCGCCCCCGTCGCGAAATGGCGTCGCCCTCCCATACCTCAGGCCGCTCACCCCTGAAGGAAAGTGGACCTGCCCATCCGCAGTTTGCCAATTGCCCGGCTTGTGCGGCAAAATGGACCCGCCCGCCCGGCGCCGGGTGGGCTCCCGGTGCCTCACGCGGCCGCTCCTCGGGGTCAGGCTCGGTCCTGGCCGTCAAGAAAACCAGCACACTGAACGGCCGGCTTCTCCCGCCCCGACCCGGCTCTCCGCGCGACCGAGCGCCCGGCTCAGAGGACTCGGGCGCCCCCCGCTCCAGCGAGTGGTCCCGTCAGAATCCCCCAGAACCCCGAGCGCGCGCGAGTGGTCCCTCGCCAAAGAGGCGTCCGGACCCGCCGGCCCGGGCCACGCGCGCTGCTAGCCGCCGCCGCCGCCGCCGCCGTCGTCCCCCGCGCCGGGTCGCGACCCCCGCCTGGCACTCGCGCCGGGGACAGCGGCCTCCGGGCAGGCCTCGCACGCCGGTCCCCGAGGGCCGGACCTCCCTCGCCCGCCTTCCCGACCCGGCCCAGCCCCCTCGCTCCCCCCCCAGGACTGGGCCTCCCGGCGTAAGGCCGCCCCGCACAACCCCGGGAGGGGGAGGCCCGGGGTGGTGGGCCTCGGCTCCCCCCACCCCCCACGGGGCCCTCGAAAAGGAGCAGCTGGGTGAGTAGCCTCGATCTCTTGCAATAAGGATTTCTTACCGAGAATCCTGACTCGCAGACATGATCCTTAGAAACTAGGGCGGAGTGCCCGCCTATCGACAACTTATAGAGCGCCCGACCCCGCCCCAGCCATCGCATTGGCTTGGCCGCCTCGGCCCCGCCGCCGGCGCTCAGCGACTCGGCGTGACGTTAGTTCGCCGGCACCCCGGCACGCCGCCACCATTGGACAAGCTGAACGCCTATCAAGATGAGGACCCGCCCCTGCAGCCCCATTGGCTATGCGGCCCGCCTTTCTCGCCGGTGCGGAAGTGACATACGGGAGTCAGGCCTCGAGGCCCAGCAGCCATCTTGGGGCCCAGCGCCCCTACACGTGCGGAGGCGAGAGCGCCAGGGTCATGTGCTCCGGCGGGCCCTATCGCGCGCGAGGGGCGAGGTCTCAGCCTCCAGGGACTTCCGGGCTCCCGGGACCGCCGCTTCCCTTGGCCTCCGCTCCAGGTGCGCACCGGACCCGCACCTTAGTCGTTCGTGTTGTGCGGCAAAGGTAGACGGACTCCGCCCCGAGCCGTCGCGAGCGTGCGGCGCCGGTGGAAGCCGAAGGCGTGCCCCCTGTCACGGGCAGGGGCGGGGCGGGGGCGCCTCCGGGCACTTGTGGGTGCTAACCCGAAGTTCCCTTACCTCTGAGCCCCAGCTTTCCTGCGGTGGGGGCTGAGGGTGGGGTCCAGGGATGACTGGTCCCGGGGGAGAGGGGGAGGACCCGTGGTCTCAACACCTATGACAGTGTGGCCAACAGTGACTGCTGAGCCCGAGCCTGACAGAAGGAAGACCAGCACTGTGTATCTCCAAAGGATCCTTTATTGACCAGAACAGGACCGTGGCATTTATATATATATATATAAAAAAAAGTTTGAAGATCTGGCAGGCAGTAATCCCTTTGCCCGCCCACCACCCCCAGCACAAGATTTTCCTGCCCCCGCCCCTGCACACATAAGGGGGATGACTGCCCCACCCAGGCCGCAAGGCGACGCTCCGCCCCAGCAGAGGGGGGAAAGGGGGCTGTTCCGTGGCCACCCCCTCAACATCGGAAATCAACAAGTATTCTCTCAAAGAAAAAAAATAACAGAAATCAATTAAACATTTAAATATGAAAAACCAAAGGGAATCGGGTAGGGAGAGGCAAGAGAGGAAAGGAACTGGAGTTTCAGGGGAAGAAGGGTGCCCCATGTCCCCATGCCCATTAATGAATGGGCTTGAGGCCTGGGATACGAGGCTCACACAGTGAGTTTGCAGTGACACAGCTCCTTGTAGATCTGCCGACGAAGTTTGGGCATGTCCTGCTGGGTGAAGCTGAATGGCTGAGACAGGGCCAGGTGCTTGCAGTACTGGGTGTTAACAAAGCAGGCCATGAGAACCACCTACTGAGCATCCCCCCAGGTCAGGACCTGTGCTGTGCTGCACAGGAGCCAGATCCACCTAACCAAACCTTTCACAGAACATCCACGTTTCACACATAAAGCCAACATCCCATAGCCTGGGGCTCAAAGCCTGACTCTAGAGTCATTGTTCTCGGTACCTGAAGAAAATGCTTTGCACTGGGGGTTGGGAAGCAACTGTACCAGGGCCAGAGACCAAGGACCAAGAGACCCAAGCCAAGTGTGGGCCCGGGGAAGCCGGGAGACCAAGGGGATCCAAGTTTCTGCACACTAACACCTAAGGTTCCTCTCTGCTCCACAAGTGCCTGTGAGCCAAACCAGAGAGGTGGAACAGCCTCCCACCTCCTTACCAAACCTTTAACCCCACCGATCTCTGCTTACCTGTAACACAAAGGCACCACAGTCACTGTCATTATTCTGCCTGGCCACATTCTAGAGAATAAAAATGAAGTCCTTCACCTGGACGCTCCTTGGGGTGTGGCTTCCACTTCTTCCTCCTACCGCTCCTCTATCACCACCATCACCACCTATACCCCTCCCTCCAGACACTTACCATTTTGAAGTAACCTTTCCAGCCCTGGTGGAAATCCAGCCGGTCTTTCTTCACTGCCTCTGCCTGTAGGTACTTGGCAATATGCTATGGAGACAGGAAAAGGAGGAAGTGATGCCTCGGTTTCCCAAGTGAACCTAGGGTATAGTGGCCCCAGGCACCAGGCCCGCCCTTCTGCCCATGATGCCTTGCCACTGGATTCTCCCCCCGCCTTCCCTCTCAAACCTTAGGGCAGCGGCGGTTTAGGGTGCGCTGCGAGTCAAAGTAAGTGATGGTGCGTCGCCTCACGTCAACAGAGATGAGGGACCAGTGCACCTCCAGGTGGATGGGGATTAGCAGGAGCTCCTTATTGAAGATGTCCACCTAAGGAGGGTGGTGTCAGAGGTCAGGTTGGACAGCAGGAGCCACCTGCCCATTGCCGCGAGGGTCCTAAAGAGTGGAGGCGGAGACAAGGAGCCCAGTGGGCAAGCACACAGCTGAGCCCCTCCACTGTGAGGTGAAGTTCAGCATGTGTAGATTCCAGGGGTGAGGGAAGAAGGCAGGTCAGAAGACCTACTGTCACAACACACCTGAGACCCCAGGATGGCCAGGTACTTTCTTTCCATACATTAAAGGCACGAGTACTTAATAGCTAAAAACCCAGGCTCAGGATTCTGGAGCCAGCCCACCGGGGTTTAAACCCAGCTCCTCCATTTCCTAGCTTGTGACCACAGGTGAGCTACGGAATGGCTCTCCGTGCCACCGTCCTCTTAGATGTTAGAGGCTGCGAATAACAGTGCCTATCTCACTTGTTTGTTACCAGAGTTAAATTAGTTCCTGTCCATGATACGTTAACAGCACCGCACAGGACCTAGTAAGAGGTTGGCCCGTTACCACGACCACCCTGTGAGGGAGTTCTCAGTCAGCCTAACGATGGAACTGCAGCCTGGGAAAGTAGGGCACCTTGCTGACGGGCACAGGAGAAAGGACACAGGGGACACAGGCCACGTTCTTTCCACTGTGTCATCCCACCCATACTAGGAGAAGCGGGCCTGCCAGGTCACTGCAGGTGTAAGCCCCTGAACCTGGGGACAGAAACTAAAATGCCAGAGCCAGTCCCGCTTCACTCTAGACAAATTTTTTCGCTTTTGGCGGGAGGGCAGGGACCCCAACTAGAGGGGAGAAAAGATACCCACCCCCACCCCATCACCAAACACGTTCCCTCATTTTCCCCAGTAACTTCTGCCACTAACCCAGGCCTCCCCAATTCCTAGCTCTTCTTCATTCCCACATCCAACCCATCTGAAAATACCATGGTTCTACTTACAAAACCTATCCTAGAGAAAGCCACTTCCATTTCTGCACTCAGCGCCCTGCTCCAGGCTTCTGTGCTCCCCTCCCTGGCCAGTCTGCCTGCTTCTACTCTTCCCCCCACTTCCAGTCTACATGAAGCAGGAGTTGAAAACATGAGGGACTTCCCAGGCTCCTTAAAACTTTTCAGTGGCTTCTCCATGCACATCAAGAAAGATCCACCCTCCTCCGCCTCTCCTCCATGCCTTACAGGATCAACTCTGACTGAATTTCTTACTGCACTCCCTTCACTCAGATGCTCCCACTATACAGGACACCCACATGGGCCTTCAGTGCCTCAAATGCTCATTCTCCCTCTGGGTCCCATGTACTTGCTACTCCTTTGCCTAGACCACTCCTCCCCCAGATCTGCAGGGCCAGCTCCTTGGCCTTCAAACCTCAGAGAGGAGAGGCCTCCCCAAACCGCCCAATCTAAAGGGCCTAGCTCCCGAGCTACTGCATTACCCTTTCAGGTGATTCACAGCACTTAGCACTAGCTGAAATTTAAGCTGTTTATTTACTCTTAACTCCATAAAGGCAAGTTTTCCTTACTCAACACTGAATCCCTTGTGCCTATGACTACCTCACACATACCAGAGCCTTATTAATACTTGAAAGACTGAGTGAGCAGACTTTGAGGAAGGGCTCCTAGAGAACAGAACTCTAATCCTCTACAGGCAAGGTGTCACACCAGCGTATATGAATTGATAACTCACGTTTTTGGTCCACCTTTTCACCCCATCATAACCCTTGGTGCGGAGTTTATCATAGAAGAAACTGTTGAAGAAATGCACCTGTGCCAATGATACAAAAGACCTGGATGGAACTGAAAGAGATCAGGCCCCCTTGCCAGGTCCCCTCCACCCTGGCCGCTTCCTTTCATTAGGGCTCCAAGGGCCAGTTTCAACAACCTGCACTCCAACTCACTGAGGGTAAAAAACCAAAGCCTTTTTAATCTTATCTTACTGCTTCCCATTCCAATTTGTGGAGTTAGCCACAGGGAAAAACACTACACTGGGGAAAAAGAATCGGTAAGTTCAGGACCAAGATTACAAATTTGAGGAGCGCCTGGGTGACTCAGTTGAGTGTCTGACTCTTGGTTTTGGCTGGTGTTGTGATCTCGGGATTGAGAGCTCAAGCCCCTCGTTGGGCTCTGCACTCAGCAGGGAATCTGCTGGAGATTTCCTGCCTTCCCCCCCACCCTCCCTCCCTTCCTTCCTTTCTCTCTCAAATAAACAAAGCTTTAAAAAAGAAAGACTACAGATTTAACTGACTGCCTTCTACCACCTCTCCCCCAAAACAAAGATCCTCTTTATGGATGAAGAGATAAAAGGGACTGAAAAAGCTGCTCCGAACTGCAGAAGGGCTTCTGGGGACTGAGGTACCTGGTTTGGGCCTACCTTTTCAGGGACCGTGTCCATGACCAGGTCTCCATACATGTTCATCACCTGGGGAGAAAATGGGAGGCAACTTGCCATGGAGAGTGCAGCATAGGTATAGGGCTCCCCCAAACAGAGGGCCCCAGACACCCTGCTCCCTAAATCCCCTTTTGGGCCCATTTCTCCACTACTCCTCACCTGGTCATTGAGCCAGTTCTGTCCATACAAAGTCCCCAGGTCATCCATGGTCAGTACATGCCGCTTATAGGCCACTCGGAAACCCCTCACCATGGCATTGCCTGGCATCCGCTGGTACGACTGGATCAGCTGCAGCACCAGGCCCTTCCTGAGTAGGCCAAGGGTGGAGTCACACAAGAGACAAGGGGGCTAGAGCATACAGAAGTACTTTTCTACTGTCCAGAATAAGAACCTAAACTAAGTTCTTATTCTTAAGAATAAGGGGGCACCTGGGTGGGGGTACCTGGGTGGCCCAGTCGGTTAAACATCCGATTCCTGATCTCAGCTCAGGTATTGATCTCAAGGTCGTGAGTTCAAGCCCTGTGCTGGGCTTCACACTGGGTGTGGAACCCACTTTAAACAAAAACTAATCCTTTCTTTGGGCCACACATCCTTTTGAGGACCTGCTGAAGGCCTAGTCTCCAGAGAGGCACAGGAGTATCAGGTATACATAATATTGCAGGATCTCAGGTAAAGACTCCACCCCAGTCAGTTTACAGGGGCATGGCACACTGCCTACAGGTTCCTCCCCTTCTGTTCTACCTTCCTCCGTCTGCCAAGTACATCCCTATGGGAGAAAAGGCAGCAGCAACCTCTCCCTACTCTCAGGGCCCAGCCCTCTTCTGACGACATCTCTTTCATGCCTCACCTGGAAGGTGTAGAGAACTCCTGCTGAAAAATGTCCTCCAATTTCTCTACCACCTCATCAGTGCTAAGAGGGATGAGGCTGCCATAAGTTTGAAGGAATTCATCCAAGATGCCTGAGCGGAAGGAAAGAGGAGAGGCGTGAGGCCTCCAGATTCCAACTTAAGAGGTGGCTACTAAGCAAGAGACTGGGTCCTCTAGGGTCCCTTACTCTGTACGCAGGTCACATGCTCCTCCCGCAGGGGGCTGTGCTGGCCAGCCTTTTCCCCAGGCCGCTCCGCCTCTTCTGCAGCACTCAGATCTGAGCCCTGAAAGAGTTCCTGGGCCACATGGTCCCCGATGCTACACACGTTGCTGATGAGGATGCTGGCATCAGGGGGTGCCAGACCTCGTTCCCCTTCTGGCCCAGGGGGTCCCCCAAAGCCATTGGGAAGAGTACAAGAGAGGAGGCCTGTAGGACGGGGAAACAGGATGGAGATGAGAAATTGGCTCAGATCAAAGAACAGTGGGATAAGATTAAGTGACGCACACAAATTATAAAACCACGAGGATGAACTAAAACGTATCTACCCATATAAACCCTAAGGATGAAATGAGCATGTCTGAGAAGTTATAAAGAAACAGAAAAGAAAAAGTACTACTCATAACACAAAAGCAAGACAAGACGGAGATAAACTTCAGAGATATCTATCACCATTATTAACCTGGCATCTAGTATAGGACCCTACAAACGCTCAATTAATAAAAACATACCCCGAAATTGTTTGGTTGAGAATCCCTAAAAGAAACATTCTGAGTGAGAATGGCACACAGAACAAGACAGGCGATGTAGTCCACTAGTCAGAGAAATCTCATCCCACCACAAGGAGAATGGCACCCTTTGCAGACACACATGCAAGGGTCCCCTTTATTCTCAAAGGGCAAATGAGGAATTTTAAGTGTCTAAAACTGTCCTGACTTTTGTAAACCACGTCTCCCTTTCTCATCTATACACAGGACACCAACTTAGAGACTCTGTATTCCAGCTTTGTCCATCTCCCCAGACTTAGTTGCTGCTCAAAGAGGCGCTTAAGATATCTCACAGATATTCCGGACTCACTCACTCTGCCATCCTACTAGCCTTCGGCCCAGCTGTCACCACAGCCAGAAGCTCCTCATCCTCCAGGATCTGAACCCGCCCTACCCTCTCCCTCCACCCATTCCCACCTTACCAGAGTCAGGATCCAGAGGAGACTTTGGAGGCCACCTTAATCCATCTTCCTCCACTGGGGGCCCAGAGGACATTGGTGGAGACCCTCTCACCCCATCCTCAGCCATGAGAGCACCTAGCAGACCCAGCCGGGGTGGAGGTGGCCCCCGAGGGGAGTCAAAACGACAGCAGGGAGATGGCACCTGTGGTGTCGCACCCCCTTCCTGGGGTGAAAGATGGTTCTTGGGGTGTGTGAGGCTCCGCCGCCGGCCCCGGTGGCGCCCCCAAAGCTTCCAGTGGAATGTCAGCGAGGTGCTTTTTGAGTAGAACAGCATCCGGAAAGCTCTCTTGGCTCTGCGGCGGCGCTGTGAGCAGGTTTTTCGATGAGTAGGGCGGGGAGGGCGAGGTCGCTGGGAGGCCCCCAGCTGACCCCATCTTGGGGGCAGCCTCCAAGCTGCCACTTCCTCTTCCTCATCTTCGTCCTCATCTTCGTCCTCTTCTTCCTCCTCTTCACTAGCTGAGGCATCAAAAGAGGGCCGAGGGACAGGGAGGCGTCTGGCTGGCGCTGTGGTCCCCGACCCAGGATCTGGCCCAAACCCTCCACCTGATTTGAGTCGGGGCTTGGGGGGTGGGGGCCAACGAATACGCTCCCGTCTGGGACTTGAGTAAGCTGGGGCTATGCCAGGTCCAGGAGGCTCAGGCCCCCAAGACCCGGACCCTTGTATAGTCTCTTTCATCTTCCAGTAGCCTGTAAAACAATGGTCAGTGTCAGAATCCAAACATCCTATACCCCAGATCTTGCTTCTCTTCCTCAGCATGCCTTCTCTGGAATCAGATGCAAATAATCTAAGGAGAGAGGGCAAAACGCAAAACTACTGACTGCTGACATTTCCGGTTAACACGGTTCACAAGGGGCCCTTTAGAGCCTGTGCCATCATCTCTCCTCTGACCAGACAGAAGCAAGGGAGACTGGCTAAGCAGCAGACCTCCGGGATCTTATTTCTCAAATCCCCAGGTTAAACCCAGTATTCTCAGGCTCTGCTTCTCTATTTTACTGCCAGGAGTATCCTAATTGAGAACCTAACGAGGGACGTGGCTCAGCACGAGAATGCTGACATGACACGGAGACAGCTGAGGAGAACACAACTTCCACAAGGAAACCGCGGTCCAGAGTGGGAAGAGAGTTCTCTACCACCCTGGAATGAATGGGGGGCTGGGGTGGGCAGGGTACGGGCATGCTCAGGTCGTCTCGGGAGGTCTCGGGGGGAACGGGGATCCCAGGGCTACGGTTCAGGGAGTAAAATCCAATGAAAACGGAAGAATGTTAAAGGAAACTGAAAGAGAACCCAACCGGTGCTCAGACAGCGGGATCACGGCGCTGGGACAGAACTGAGCGCGTGAGCCAGGCTGGCCCAGCCCCCTCTCCTGGTTCCCGGGGGCCAGAATGCGTCCCACACCGGTTTGGTCCTACAGGCTCAGGGCAGTTCGGCGCCCGAGGGCCTTAAGAAGCCCCTTCATGGGCCTCCTGGGCCCCCGTTAGGTAGGAATGAGGTCCAGGATTGGGAGAGGCCGCATCAGGGCTGGGGGAAGGGTAGGGGGCGTCCTCACCGGGAGCGGGGAAGCCGGGCGGACGGGCCCGAGGGCGGGCGTCTCCGGCCTCAGGCTTCCCGGCTCATCTCTCCGGCGACGGCGGCGGCCCCGCCACTCCTGCTGTCTTCAGGCGCAGCCCTCTCAATTCAGGATTCCAACGCTTCTGGGCCGCGCGCCGCGCCGCCGAGCCGCCCCGCCGCGGCCGCCTCTCGCTCTGCTCCAGCCTCCACCTCCACCACCTCCCCCTCCTCCTCCTCCTCCTGCTCCTCCTTCCCCTCCCGCGAGCCCCAGGCCCACCGGCGCTGGCGGCGCACGACTTGTACGTCACACCCGGCAAACAGCGCCGGCGCGGCCAGCACGCACCTAGTCCCGCCTACCCGGGAGCGCAGACGCCGCGGGACGGTCCCGCCCCCCGAGCCCTGCGCCCGGCTGCGCCTGCGCACGCTAGCTGCTCCGGGCCGCGCGCGGCGGTCCCACCGCTATCCCGCCTGCGCGTGCGTGCTGTCCGCTGCTGCGTGTCCCGCCGGGGAGCGCTCCTAGGGGCTTGCGGGCCCGGACCCCGGGGCGGCGGGACCTGGGTCCCCCGGGGGCGCGGGCGGGGTGGAGGGAGGGCAGCGAGGGCACTGGGAGCCGTTTATTCTCTTTTATTGAAGTCTAAGCGGGTCTTGAGCGGAAAGAAGAGCCCAGAGGAGTGAAGGCAGGCCAACCCTAGGGCGCACGCTTGACCCACGCTCCCCGGCCGTCCAGCCCAGCCCACAGGGGCCCCGACGCCGGCGGGGCGGACAGCACGAAAGGCAAAACTTGGCACCACCCGAGGGAGGAGTGTGGCTGCACGGGGAGCGTCGTCGTCAGGCGCCCAACAAGCACCCCCTCCCCCGGAGATCGTGATGGAAACCGGGGCGCCCCACAGCCGGGGAGGGGTGTGGGGGGTGAGGCTGCTTGTGCGGCGAGGAGGCAGCGGGTACCTGGGGACAGGTGTGGCCTGGGGGGCCCCGAGTCCTTCCGAGTGGAGGGAGGCTGCGTGGACGTCTGCCAGCAGGCAGGCGGACTCTCTCAGGCTGCCGCTAGGTGGTGGTGCTGTTCTGGAAGCCTTCCAGTGGGACCCAAAGTGGGTCTAGACATGGCCTGGCATTGCCCGCCGCCACCCCTACCTCCCCCAAGAATGTGGGGCTGGATGGGGGACAAAAGCAAGATGTTACACCTCTTTAATATCCGTGAAAGTGAAGTCTAGAAGGTGAGGGCGCGATGAGGCAAAGGGAGGAAGGGAGATGGATGAGCCGTCCAACCCAGGGTTGAGGTCAAACCCAGAAGAGGCCTCTGCTCCTGTTAGCTCCTGGCTGTGTCCAGTATTACCCACCCTCGTCTTCCGAGCTCAAAACCACCATCCGTATCATAATCACAGTTTCACAAACCCCAGGAAGGTTCCATGCGGAGAGAGGCTAAGTTTCGCCCTTCCCCGGGGGATTGTGACACTCAGAATATCGCCCTGGTGCAGGTGGAAGACACCTGAGAAACGGGAGAAGATACACACTAGGTGAAGCACAGTCCTGCGGTGGACCCTCTGGTGCCTCCCCTCCCTCCTCCAGCTCAGCCTTCCTCCTGCTTCCTGGCCAGCATCCCCCAGATCCACCTCTGCACCCGGGCTTCCAGGCCCCACTCCCCCTGGCCTGGTGGCCTGGTCATTAACCCCCCTGGTGTCAGAGCCGCCCTCTGTGCCCACAGGCCTCTCACCCGCACTGTAGCAGCTATTGTAGGCCCAGTCGGGGTTGGAGGGCATGCTTCGGATACATCGGAAGAGAGTCTCCTGCCTTCCCTGGCCCTCCCGAGACACCACCTGACCCATGGTGAAAGTCACATCATGAAACAGGACCTGGCAGGGAATGGAGGAGAAGCTGAAGGAAGTGAGAAAAGAAAGTATGGCTCAGTACTGGAAGGCTCGGGAGCCTGGACAGGGGAGCCAAGGAATGAAGGAGGGTCTTCCAAGTGCTGTGAACAGAGGGTTTGGGAACCCTCAGGACCAGGGCATCCAAGTCCTGGGAGAACAGACCTCCTGGCCCCCAGGCGAGGCTTAGGGTATGTGTGGGATTACCTGGCTGTACAGCAGATAAATTCCAGAGTCCCAGACTCGAACAACATATCCTTGGGCCTCCAGACCTCTCCCACGCTTAAGGGCCGGTTGCCACATCACCTCTGTCACATCAGAGTCCTCTGGAGGTGAGGAGTGTGACAGTCAGGAGTTGTGCACGTTCTCAGAGACTTTCCACCACCAGGATTCTCTCAAGCTCAGGTGCTAGCTCCAAAGTTCCGTGACCTGGCCCCTCCCCCAAAGCCATTATTTAAAACAGTGCTCACCCTTGGAGGTGATATTGATGGGGACAAGGTGCAGAACTGAGTGCTTCTCTGAGGAGAGAAGGAGGAGATCTAAGCAGCCCCATCCCCCTGTGATCAGCCCTCCACCCTCACCCTGGCTCAGGGCAACAATCTCGAGGTTCCCCATGCTGCTTGATCACCTCCCACCCCTGCTGCACCCCGGAGGCCTCACTCTTCTGTTTATGGATGAGTGCAGCTCTCTTTCTCCTGGATCTCTCCCCATTCTCCCAGGCTTCCAGGGCATCAGGGCTCTGCTCATGGGAAGAGGGTCAGGGTTAGGCTAAGAAGCAAGGGCCCCCGACAGCTCTTCCTCCCGGCTGCCCCTCCACGCCCACCCCTGCCCCGGCCCCAGGAGCGCCTCACATCACTCCTGCACTTTTCCCCAGCAACCTGAGTCTTGGCGCTGGCTGTCCTCCAGGATCTGGTAGACATGAGAAGCATTAATCTTTAACAATTTCCTTTCCTGGAATGGCTGCTCCCTTGACCTCCAAACCTGGGACCCTCTCTTGCACCTACTCAAAACTTTACAGACCAGGAGGCTAGACCTAAGAGGCCCCGACCCAGCCCTGCCACCCATCCTCAGCTCCCCTCACTCACCTGCTCCTGGAGGCTCAGCCATGGATACCCTTCCTCCTTCTCAGAGGGCCCTCCAGTCCTCTGCAGCCGAGCCACCTCTCTCCTTAGATTTTGCAGCTCTGTTTGTTGGGTCAGCAGGGCCATGGCACAAGCCACGGCCCCCAGAGCTGCCCCCCAACTCAACCAGAGGGCGACTGAGAGTGCCGGCTCTCGGACTGGGCCCCCCATGTCTCCTGGGGGCCCTTTGGGGGCTAGCAAGGAAGGAGATGAGGCTGGCATGAGCTGGGGACCCTGCCGAAGGCTGTGGCCTCAGGAGTGGGGTGGCGAGGAGGTGGTGGGAAGGGTGGGGGTACAGAAGGGAAGAGGAGCGTTACGCAAGGGAGGAATAAAAAGGAACTTGAGAATGAAAAAAGGGAGGAGGAGAGCCAGCAAGGGGCACTGTTGGTGCTCCTGGCACCCCGCCGTGGGGCCAGTGTTGTGTTGAGACGCCCCCTCCTCCAGCGTCAGGAGAACTCGGTGTCAGTCTCTCTAGGAAGGACAGGACTGCCAGTGACACCCAGGAGGAGCGGCCGGAGCATAGGAATCCTGGGACGGCCCCAGAAGTGGGGGAGGGAAGGTTGGCTGGCTACAGGGCATGGTGCCAAGAGCTGGGATGGAGGGACAAGCTGGGCAGCCTTGGGGGTCACCGGTGAGGGCGGGAGACCCTCTGGCTCAGATACCCCAGAGATCCTCCGATAAAGTCGGCCAGGAATGACTGAAGGTGGAAAAGGAGAGGAGGGGGGCAGATGGGAAGGAGAACCAGGGTCGCGGAAGCAAGAGACGGGCTGAGTTCTGGGGTTAAGGCCAGGCCGGGTGTGTTGGAATAAGGCCTGTACTACTCCCTGTGCTGAACTTGGCAAGCAGGACTTCCTGTTTCCCGAGAAAAGCTCTTACATAAGGCTCTGGTCAGAGAGAGAAAGAGAAAGCCCCAAGCACCCTACCACTGTAGGATTCCTGCCCTGGCCCCTGGGGCGCAGGTTCCCACATTCCTGGGCCCCAGCGTCCTGCCGACTGACCCTGGGCTCCCCTTGGGGCCTGCTCCCACCCCACAGGCCGCCAGGCTTATGCCAGCACCTGCTGAATGTCCCGAGGCTGCCAAGAGGAAGGGCTCCTGCTCCTCCCAGCCCGGGATTACCTGCAGGAGGAAGCCGGCCTCCTAGGTAAATGAGGTAGCTGCTGCTGGACCTTGGGCAGATTGATTTTTTTTCCTGGCAGCTTGCCTTTCCAGTCTCTGCTCATGCCTCAGGGGTCAGAGGCATGTGGGTCTCCACTCCTGGGCCTGTACCTTGCCCTGGCATCCTGCACTCCACTCCTAGGTACCCAGGCCCCCTTCCCATGGAGCCCCCAGCTCCCCTGAGCGATGTTCCCCACACCCCAGTAAAGAGAGAGACTGTGGTTTATTCTCTTTAATATCCACTTATTGACATCTTGTCACAATAATAATAAAAATAGTATCTGTTTTAAAAATCCACAGGGAAGGAGCTCATCCTGTTCTCAGCCCTCGCGTATGGGAACTCCCGGCCTCCGTGTCCCAATTGCCCTGGCGTCTAGCCCTGATTAGTGCCTGAAGTGGGGGGAGGTTAGGGACCCATTCTCACCCAGAATAGACACAGTGTCCTTTGGCTGGTGGGGGGGGGGGGGGAGTTGGCCAAGAGTTAGGAAGTCAGGAGATAAATGGGGGCTTCAAAAGACCAGGGGTTCAGGGGCCAGTGAGGTGGAGAATGGGGGTGTCAGAGGGCAAGAGGATTATGTATGTGGCACGGAAACAGGTGAACAAGTCCAAGTAGCCTGCAGAGGGCAGGCAGGTCAGGGCAGGGGGTGGGGGGAGCTGCAGTGGGGGCGCCCCCAGGGCGCCTCAGTTAACCTGGAAGAGTCCGAAGTAGGTAAGGAAGGGGGCGGCCTTGAGATGGGCCCAGGGGAGGGTGCGGATCCGCAGGGAGGACCCGGGCCGGAGGGGCAACAGCCCAGACACTTGGCAGAGGCGGAGCTGGGGGCCCAGGCTGCTGGCAGCTGTGGCGGAGAACTCTTCCAGGCAGCGCAGGGCCAGGGCGTCATCCACCAGCAAGTCCAGCTTCAGGTAGACAGCCTTCCCCTCATCAAAGTGCACCTGGGGGCCGGCAGGAGGCCGCAGAGTCCGGGGTCCTCGGTGACCCCAGGATCCCATCGGGCCCCGACCCTAGGCTCCCCACCCCAACCTGCCCCCTGAACCAAACCCTCCCCGTCTCCCTCAACCTGCCCGCCCCCCCCCCCCCCCCCCCCCCCCCCCCCCCCCCCCCCCCCCCCCGCTTCCTGCCCTACCATGGAGCCAGGTGGGGCTTACCTGGCAGTACAGGTAGTAGAGCCCAGCCCGCGTGACTATAAATTCCCCGCTCTGGCGGTCATAGCGCAGTGGGTTGGAGCTGTTGATTTTGGCCTCTTCCCAGCCACTCACCGTCCCGTCCACACCTGAATGAATGCAGGGGTTCAGAGATTGGGGACAGTCCCTTTGCAGGGCCTTCTCATGATCCCCAGGGGCCTCTGCAAATTCATAGGCCTGGGGGGGCCCTCTTACCCCAGGAGATGAAGAGACGGCCCTGCGGCCCAGGGAGGAGCCACAACCCCTGCAGCATCAGAGGAAGTCATGGAAAGAAATGCCACACTTGTGTGACCAGAGCAGTAAGGAGCAAGTTGTCCCCAGCCACCTCTGGGGGGGGAAGAGCCAGGTGGAAGGAGAAGCGCGGGGGCTTCGATATTTTGTGTCTTTACTGTGTGCCTCTCTCACTCTGAGAATGCCCACATACTGTACCTGAGTCATACAGTACCTAATTAAACTAGGGCAGCCCGGGTGGCTCAGTGGTTTAGTGCCGCCTTCAGCTCAGGACCTGATCCTGGAGACCTGAGATCGTGTCCCGCATCAGGCTCCCCACAGGGAGCCTGCTTCTCCCTCTGCCCCTCTCAGTCTGTGTCTCTCATGAATAAATAAATAAAATCTATAAATAATAAATAAATAAATAAATAAATAAATAAATAAATAAATAAAACTAATCACAAGGGGGATGCCTGGGTGGCTCAGTGGGATAGGCATCTTGACTTCAGCTCAGGTAATGATCTCAGGGTTCTGGGATCAAGCCCCACATAGGGCTCCCTGGTCGGTGGGGAGCCTGCTTCTCCCTCTACCTCTGCCTGATGCCCCCCACCCACTCATGCTCTCTCTGTCAAATAAAATCATTGAAAAAAAAATTAAAAATGAAAGTAATCAAATGGTACCCAAATGTCCATCAAACAATGGCTGGATAAGGAAAAGTCTGGTGTAGCCAAGCAATGGGGTATTATTCAGCCACCGAAAAGAACTGCTACCATGTGGATGAACCGAAAACATTATGCTAAGTGAAAGAAGCCAGTCCCAAAGGACCACGTATTATGAGGTTTCTATGAAATTTCCGGGTAAATACATAGAGACAGTAAGTAGATTGGTGGGTGCTTAGAGCTCTGAGTGGCGGTGGGTGGGAGACATAGGGGTGCTGGCTACAGGGTACAGGGCTTCTTTCCATGGTGATGCCTGCATAACTGTGTGAACAGACTAAGAGTAAATAACCCACCGAATTGGCACACTTGAAGCGGGTGAATTGTATGGTATGTGAAGCATAGCTCAATAAAACTGTACTGCAAAACAAATTAAAAAAGGCTAGAGCTAAGGTCATTGCCAAGATGAATAATAAAATGACAGAGCAGGGGAGCCTGGGGGGGCTCAGTCAGTGAAGCATCTGCTCAGGCATGATCCCAGGGTCCTGGATCGAGTCCTGCGTTGGGCTCCCTGCTCAGCAGGGAGCCTGCTTCTCCTTCCACCTCTGCCTGCTGCTCTCCCTGCTTGTGTTCTTTCTCTGTGTCAAATACATAAAATCTTTATATATATATATATATATATATATATATATATATATATATATATATTTTTTTTTTTTTTTTTTTTTTTTTAAACCAACAGCAGGATGTCAGGTGGCTTCCTGGGTCCTCCCCAGGGCCACCCTGGTCTCTCTCTCCAATCTACCACGACACAGGCCAACTCCCAGGGCTCCTGCCATCCTCTTGTTCCCTCTGTGCAAGGACTCAGCTGACAGGCTTGCCCTGGCCCCTCCAGTTCCAAACAGCCAACCCCAGCCCTGCCTCTCGTCTCTTCCCCAGGCCACCCTGGTTCCTGCATAGCCATCAATGAGCAGGGAAATCATCCAGTTTATTTACATATGTGTGAGTGAGAGGTCTGGCAATGGTCTTACTACCGAGTCATGGCACTGAGAGCTGGGCCTGCAATGAATGGGCACCAGCAAACACTGGTGGGAGGACAGAAGGAGGCAGCCAACAGGGCCCACAACTTGGGCAGGGTCTAGATCCGGCTTGGTCTAGATCCACCGGACACTCTCCTGGGCTTCACTGGGCAGCTGCCTTCCCCAACCCTCCCTCCTCCGCACCAATCTGATGCCCCAGTTCCCAGTTCCTGCCAGTGCTGCCACCTAAATCGCTCTGTCCCATCTCTCCGCCCCCAAGCCAGGCCCCTGCCACCACCACTGGGATTCTTCTCAGCTTCCTTCCTCATGCGACTCCCTGGGTTGGCCACCTTGCAGGCTCCAGCTTCTTCCCTGCAGGACCAGAGAGTGAGGTCTCTAAATCACAGATGTGAGCCTGCCTCTACTTGCTCTGACCCCAGAACGACTCCCAGACCCCATCTGTGGCTCCGCTAGCACTTCCCTTCCACCAGGCTGAGCTGCTCCTGGTCCCAGGCTGAGCCTCATCATACTCTTGCAGAACTCGGGACATTGGCACCAGTGCTTCCTTCTCCCTGGAAAGGCCCTGAAGGGAAGGGAAGGGGTCTTCCCTTGTCCATCGGACGTTCACGCATCAGGGCCCATGCCTTCTTGGGGAAGGACTTCCTGACTCCACTGTCTTCCTTCTATGCTCCTGTTTTCCTCTGGCACTTTTGTGATGGTTCTTGTCAAGGCGAACCACAGTTCACAAATGAATATGCTCCTATCCTCTTCTAGATGGGAATTTGAGAATAGGCCTGGGGGTGCTTCCCCAAGAGCACCGAGCCGGGCCCTTCCAAAGAGCAGGTTCTCAATGCTTGTGTGTCTAGTTGGTGGAGGAATGATGTCTGGGTAACTACTGAACTAAATGGCCCCTGGAGGGGTGGGGGAGGACACTGGCCTGGGGCATGAAGGGCAGCGGAGAGGAGGAGCGAGGGCATCCCCCACTATGGATCCAGCTCGAGGAAAGGCTGGTTGTGGCCAAAGGGCACAGTGTGGCTGGGACCGCAGTGTCCCTCAGTGTCACAGCCACAAACCTGAAATGGCCATTCTTTATGCCTGGCAACTGCTCTTCCCCATGGAGCTCGAGCATTGATGCAAGATTTTGTACCGTTTCTTCTCTCTCCTCGAACCTCCTGCCCATCTTCCTCACTCTCCAGAAGACCTAGAACTCACCAGGCCAGGGCTCCCTCTCCTCCCCCGACCAGAGCTAAAAACTGACCTGTGCTCACATTCTCCACTAACCCTCTTGTGATGGTGGCATGATGTGTCCCTCCCTTCATCCTGAAACCTCCCTGCCCCTCTCCCTGGGCGCTGCCCTACGGGTTCCCCTCCCCCCTGCACGAGGTATGTCCACACTCTAGGTAGCTTCAAATCCTGGTTCCATGGGGCACCTGGGGGGCTCAGAGGTTGAGCATCTACCTTCCGCTCAGGGTGTAACCCCGGGGTCCTGGGGTCGAGTCCCATATCAGGCTCCCTGCAGAGAGCCTGCTTCTCCCTCTGCCTCTGTCTCTGCCTCTCTCCATGTCTCTCATGAATAAACAAATAAAATCTTAAAAAAAAAAATCCTGGCTCCCCACTGAGTACCATCACTGCCTCAGATGGGTTCAGTAACCTGCATCTGTAAAATGGGGCTGATCAAAAGATCTTCGTTTTAGGACTGTTGGGAGTTCTAGATGAACGGAACATTCAGTAAACGTTAGCCAGGAGTCCTGCAGCACCGCTTAGCACCAGGACTAAATTTGTCCTCCATCCATATCTCCCTCCAGCTACTGGCCCGTTGCTTGGCTCATCACGGAGAAACTTCTGGAAAGGGCTGGCACTGTCTCTGATGGCTATTTCCCATTTTCTCTTAACCCAGTCCATGCTGGCTTCTATCCTAACTGCACCACTGAAACTGCCCTGGCTGAGGTCACCAGTTGACTTTTAAGGTTACCAAACCCCCCCAACCCCCCCACCCCTCCCTGCCCGTGGTCAAATCATGTGACCTCTCTGCTGCATTCAGCACAGATGGCCCCACCCTCCTTGGTGAGAAGGCATCTTCTCTCAGATCACAGGACACTCTCCTTCCCAGTTTCTTCCCTTCTGTCTGGCTGCATCTCTGCTGGATTCTCCTCTTCCACTCCACTTAGGGATGTCTGGGGGCCCCATGGCTTCACTCTTGGGGTCCTTCTTCCCCCGGGTGTCTCATCCAACCCTATGGCTCTAAACACCATCTGCATGGCCACGGCTTCTGACCAGATGCACACTGACCCAGCCTCAGCCGACTACGTCTAGCCATCTCTCCGTGGAACTCACTCATTCATTATCACTTCTCCACTTGTTCAGTGAGAGAGCTAAAATTTCATGACTCATTTACATACCTCCCAACCTATTTATTCCCCAGTTAACCCCATCTTGATAAACGGGATCCTTATTCCCAAGGATGCCCACGTTAAAAATCTAGAAGTCACTTTCGATTCCTTCTCTTCCCTTACCCTGCACATGCAACTCAAGAGCAACCTGTATCCTCCAGCCACACACCCTATCCATCTACTTCGCTCCATCTCAACTGCCAAACTCCCTAGACCAAGCCACCATCATGTCTTGCCTCCTGGCCTGTCCCATGGAAGGACATTCCAGGTGAG
Organism: Vulpes vulpes; assembly: GCF_048418805.1. Classification (NCBI taxonomy): domain Eukaryota; kingdom Metazoa; phylum Chordata; class Mammalia; order Carnivora; family Canidae; genus Vulpes; species Vulpes vulpes. Next base: position 133,867,659 of record NC_132791.1, on the reverse strand, counting down.
GGAACAGAGTGTGCAAAATCCAGAAGAAGGACATTGATGGGGCGGGGTGTCAGGCCAAGTGTGGAGATTGCATAAAAGTGTGCGACCAGATCATGGGGAGGCTGCAGCCAGGCAGGGAAGCAATGGAATAATGACAGTGAGTTTGGAGGGCCTCAGCTTGGCAACACAGGTAATGGAGTAAAGGGGTGAGGAGAAGCTGGGATGGGGAAGGGGTAGAGACTGGATGTGAGGTTCTGATGTCAGTGGTGCTGAGATGGGAGGTGGGGTGGGGTGGAAAAGGAGGACAGTAGAAACATTTTGAGAAAAAACTATCAGAGCGTGAAGACTCAGAATACACGGGGGTGGGCGGAGAAGAGGGAAGAATCAAATGTGTTTCTTGCACAAGAGTGAGGGCTGGTGGCTGGGTGGGGGGAGTCTGCCTGGCTTCTCACACCTGGATCACAGGCAAACACCAGGTTTGGGAGCTGAGAAAACAGAGCCCCCAGGATGTCCTTGACATGGCTTCTGGTGTTCCCAGGCTGAAGGCGGGTGGAGGTGGGGGGGGTGGGGGGATGGGCAGTGGGAAGTGAGAGGTTTTGAGGAGCCCCTTTTCCAGGGGCCAGTGCTGTGGGGGTCAGGGGAGAGCTCAGAGGTGGGAATGGGGTCTCACCGGCCTGTCCTCCATCCTGTCCCGGTTGTGGATGAACTGTAAGGCATAGGAAAGGGTTGGTGAGACCTGCCCTGCACCTCTGCCCCCTGTCCTCCCTGGGCATAGCTCACCCATCGCTCACCTTCATAGTGCGCTGCAATGGCTCTGCGAGCCCGCGTTTTCCGGCCTTTGGATGCTGAGATTCAAAGAAAGAGACAGGGGCCAAATAGTGCTCCCTACATCTGAGAGGCCACCCCCCAGCACCCCCGTACCCTCAGAACCCCAGCATTCTGACTCTTGTCCAGACTCCAGGCCTCAGAGCCTCACGCCATACCTCCCTCCATAAGCAGAATGACTACATCATTTATCACCCAAACTGGGTTGTTTCTGAGAGCAAAAGGGTGCTATCAATAATCACACAGAAATAACAGTTGTAAGCTGGGATAGTCGCCTGCAAATCTGGACATATGGTCACATGGTCATCCCATTCACAAGTTTCTTTGCTTACTGGGGCCCCGGTCTCTGTTTCGCCTACCTTCTCCCCATCAGTTTGGGGTTTTTTAAAGATTTTATTTTTTTATTCATGAGAGACATGCAAGGAGAGGCAAAGACACAGGCAGAGAGGGAACCAGGCTCCCTGTGGGGAGCCTGGTGCGGAACTCGATCCAGGACCCTGGGATCATAACCCCAGGCAGCCCCCTTGTCTCCATCAGGACCCCAGGGATACTCCTAACCCTGGGCCATCCCCTCTTTCATACGTGGCGTAGGGTCTCAAATGAGAAGCAGGTCCATGTGATGGAAGGGGCTTCAAGGAGAGGCCCAGAACTCTAGGCTTGCATCTCAACTCATTAGATGCATGATTCTGAACTCTAGCCCCCACCCTGTCTATTCGTCAGTTTCTCTAACCCCACTTTGAATGAGGATAATGGTTTTGGCGCTGCCCACTCCATGGGGATGAACCAAAGCAATAATGGGTGCAGAACCCATCACTGACCCGCCACTATTATTCCTGAAGGTATGATGAAGGGATGCTCACCGTTCCTGCGAGTCCGGACCAGCCGCTTCAGGAAGGGCCCAGGATCCTGGCTCTCCTCTGTCTGGGAATTCAGTTCCTAGGGGAATCAGGGGCTGGGCTAAACCAGGGTTTTGTGGGGACTACCACAGCCTTAAACTGAGACCGACAGGGGGCCCGGTCGGGAGAGGCACCAGCCAGCAGCGAGCACAGATGTCTTAGGGAGCCAAGGGGAGGCAAGGTCCTGGGGTCAGGCCCCAGCCCTCACCCTGCTCCCCAGACCTGCCGCACCTTGCCGGCCTCCCCACGGCCCCCCAGCCCCCCAGCACACAGAACAAGCACAGACCCTGCGGAGCAATCGGCACACTGCACACGCGCCCACACCCAGTCGGCGTGCACACTGGGTACACACCCTGCACACATCACCAGCATCCCTCCTCCGCGGCAGGCTCCCCCCATTTCATGCCCCCACAGCACCCACAGCCAATAAACACTCCGGACTCAGGTGACACCAGCCCCTTCCACACGGCCGTCACCATCCCTCCCTCCCTCCCTCCCTCTCGCATACCCAGGCACGGCGGTGCACACCCCCGCACACACGCGGCTGGCACCGTCGGGGGCGCCCCGCAGCATCGGCTCGCACCCGCTCCCCGCGCCCGGCGGCCCCCACGGCCACTCACCGGCGGGCCCGGGTCCTCGTCCGCCACCAGCTCCCCCTGGGAAGGCTCCTGCCGGGAAGGAGGCAGCGTCACCCCGTCCTTCTCCACCTGACATCTCACCCGCCACCCCACTTCCTGGCCCCGAGCCCTCGGCCCACCCGGCCCGGGCCGCCGCTCCGCCACCCGGGCTCGCGGCCGGCCCCCGGGAGGGTGCACCGCGGGGCCTCACCTGGGCGGGCGCCGATGCCCGGCTCCCCAGGCTGACCGCGGCCAGCAGGAGGCCGAGGCAGGCCAGCGCCAGGCCCAGGCCCAGCGCGAGCGGGGCCAGCAGGGCGGTGCCCGGCTCCCCCCGGCGCCCCCTCCGCCTCTGGCTCCGACGGGCGGCCATGGGGGCGGGGGGCTGTGCCTGCCTCGCCGCCCCCCCCACCGCCCGGGACCCGCGGGGGGCGGGGGGAGCCGGCGGGCGGGGCGGGCGGCCGGGAGGGAGGGGCGACGGGCGCCCGGGCGGGGAGCGCGCAGGAAGCCGGACGCTGCGGGGCGGCGGGGCGGCCGAGTGCGCGCCCCGCGCCGACCCCCGGAGGAGGCCCTCGGGGCCCGGGTGCGCGGAGGGGGGGACCCGGGCGCGGTTGTGGTGCCGGTGGAGGGGGGCGGCCGGGCAGCGGGGACCCCACCCAGGCTCGGGTGCCGAGGGGGCGGGGGGCGGAGAGGTGGCTGGACCCCCGGCGCCCCCGATCGGGCCGGTGGCGCCTTGGGCCCAACCGGCGACGTGGGGCTCGGGACCGAGGTGCTCTGGCCGCCGGCTTAGGGCCGAAGCCGGTTCGGAGTTTCTCGGCTGCACCAAAGACAATACTTCCGTGCCCAGGACTGGGAAGGAGCCTGAGGACATCACTCACTCGGGTCATGTGCTCACTTCTGTCGGCGGATCAGTGGGGAGTTGATTAAAACTCCGGCTCCCGCGCTGGAGGGGCCGGCTTCCGGGCCGCCCCCGCCCCCGCCCCCGCGCCGGGTTAGCCCGTGCCCCAGACACCTCTCTCTCTGGAAGCACGTGGGCCGCTTCAGCTCGTCGCGGGGCTTCAGTGAGCTCGAGGGGAGCGACGAGAGCCCGGTGCACGAGTTGCGCAAAAGCCGGACCCCTTTTGCCTTGAAAACACTTTTGCAAACAGGAAATCCCTCGAGGATGCATTTAACCTGCAACGTGCCTTTCTGTGCATCTGCAGTGAAAAGTGCTAGAAAGCAATTCTGTTGCGAGAGTAACAATTAGCTCTCAGGCGAAGCCGTGGTTCTGACCAAGGAAGTTCACAGAGATGCTCAGCTCCCTCCTCTCTCCAACACCACCTTTGGGTCTTGTGTTCTGGATTCTGTTCTGGATTCATTGTGTTGTGGAATCTGCTGAACCGCCTCCGGCCGCAGGGTCTTTGACACCTTTATTCCACTTACTTGGCACACTCAGTCCACTCTGTCCCGGGGTTAGTCATTTCTGACAGTTTTCCAGACCCGTCTTTTCTCAAGAGGATCCGAACTGCCTACTAATGTCTCTTCTGGTACCTTCTCTTTCTCAGCTGTCGCAGTTTGTAATGAGAGCTCTGGCTCCTCTCCCCATCTACGTTGTAAAGTATGAAATCATATATTTCCTGATTTCTGCTTATTGTCTGTTTCTAGGCAATAGACAAATTGCACCAGAGTTTGTATTCACTTATATTCCTGGCACCTCGTGAAATACTGGTTCCCGGCAAATATCACTAGAGCACCCTGTTGATAAGACAAAGCAGAGTATATTGCTGGTCCCTCAAAGGCCTGACAATGCCTCATAGGGAGATAGGCAAACCTACGATATTTATGGAGACTTTGAAGTCTGGTTTATTTATTTATTTTTTTAAGATTTTATTTATTTGAGAGAAAGCACAAGCAGGGCGAGCAGCAGGCAGAAGGAGAAGCAAGCTCCCCCCAAAGCAGGGAGCAGGATGCAGGACTCCATCCCAGGATCCTGGGACCATGCCTGAGGCAAAGGCAGATGCTTCACCAACTGAGCCACGGAGACACCCCTGAAGTCTGGTTTAAAGAAGGTCTTTGCAAGCTGGGGTAAGAGCAGGAGTTGATTAGGGTTACAGTGGAATCCTGAAGAATTTGCATATCCAAGTGAGAGGCTCAAACAGTCTTAAGATATAAACTGTTGGTAGATATTTCTATGGAAAATCAGCTGATTTTTTTAAAGTAATCTCTACGTCCAATACGAAACCCAAATTCATGACCTCCAGATCAAGAGTTGCATGCTCTGCCCACTGAGCCAGCCAGGCACCTCTGATTTGGTTGTGGGGTTTGTCTTTGTGTGTTTTGTTTTTTGTCTTTAATAAGCTCTAGGCCCAACATGGGGCTTGAACTCACAACCCTGAGATCAACAGTTGCCTGCTCTACAGACGGAGCTAGAGCTAGCCAGGTGCCCGAAAGTCAGCTGATGTTTTCCATTTAAGAGTTGATGAGTCTTTTAGGAAATTTCTGGAATAAGCAATAAAGTTAATTTGCAACATTCATCTTCCTGGGTGAAAGTCTCCTGGAGGGGATCCCTGGGTGGCGCAGCGGTTTGGCGCCTGCCTTTGGCCCAGGGCGCGATTCTGGAGACCCGGGATCGAATCCCACATCAGGCTCCCGGTGTATGGAGCCTGCTTCTCCCTCCGCCTGTGTCTCTGCCTCTCTCTCTCTCTCTATGACTATCATAAATAAAAAAAAAAAAAAAAAAAAGTCTCCTGGAATACTAGTTAATGCCAGTGAAGACGAGGGTAGTCATGTTAACAGAGATGTAAGTGCCCCCGGGCTGGTGGTTTCAGTTGTCCCCCCGCAGCGACATAATCATAATGGATGCTTAATAAACGTCTGTTGGTTGATTGAGCTAAAAGCTCCAGGGGGACAAGGACCACATGTCTTCTCTTTATCCTCCGTGCCTCCTGCAATGTCTGGCACACGGGGTACACTCAGTAAATATTTCTTTTTTTTTTTTTAGATTTTATTTATTTATTCATGAGAGAGAGAGAGGCAGAGAGAGAAGCAGGCTCCCTGCAGGGAGCCTGACATGGGACTCCATCTGGGGTCTCCAGGATCATGCCCTGGGCCAAAGGCAGACACCCAACCGCTGAGCCACCCAGGCGTCCCAATTTTAATATTTCTTGACTCAATGGGCAAATACTTCATTTGGATTTCTAGTGGGTGACATTTGTAAAAGAGAGAAGGAAGAAGCACAAGACACTTTGGTGGAAAGCCCAGAGGGAATTCTGAACACTTTTGGGATCGATATAACTTAATGGTACTGCTCAGCTGTGAGCATCTGCCTTCCGCTCAGGGTGTGATTCCTGGATCCTGGGATCCAGTCCCACATGGAGCTCCCTGCAGGGGCCCTGCTTCTCTCTGCCTGTGTCTCTGCCTCTCTCTCTCTGTATCTCTCATGAATAAATGAATAAAATCTTAAAACAACAACAACAAAGAGATCGAACCAATTGCCTGAGGGAAGTTAAACCTTCTTGTATGGATGCTGGCAATCCAGAGTAAATGTTTTTTATTATTTTAGTTTTTGGGGTGATCCATAATCTGACAGCTGACCATCAGCCCTCTCCACCCCAATCTAAGCTCTTCAGTGGATGTTCCTCATCGTATCCTAATCCATGGAGAATTCCTAGGCAGAATTTCCAACCAGAGAAAAACAGTGTAATTTACATAGAAATCTAGAGGAAAAATAGTATAATTTACATACCAGAAGGGGAAACGCAGGATATCATGGTATTTTTTTAAAGATTTTATTTATTTATTTGAGAGACAGAGCATGAGTGTGGGGTGGGGAGAGGGAGAAGCAGGCTCCCCACTGATCAGGGAGCCTGACAGGGGGCTCGATCCCAGGACCCCGGGATTATGACCTGAGCTGAAGGCAGATACTTACCTGACTGAGCCCCCCCCCAGGTGCCCCAGGATATGTTGGTATTCTTTATGAAATATTACCAATGATCACCACACATATGAGAATCAAGACCATGCAAAGAAAGACAAAATAAAAAATGGGCACTAGAGAAAACAGACACATGCATAACTGCTTTATTGTGTTTCACTTTCTTGCACTTCACAGACATTGTGTTTTTTACAAACTCCAGGTTTGGGGCAACCCTGAATGGAGCAAGTGTTGGCACCATTCTTCCAACATCATTGGCTCACTTTGTGTCTCTGTGTCACATTTTGGCAATTCTTTTTTTTCTTTAAAGATTTATTTATTTATTTATTCATGAGAGATACGGGGTGGGGGGGCAGAGACAAGCAGAGGGAGAAGCAGGCTCTTCGCAGGAGCCCCACGTGGGACTCGATCCCAAATCCCGGGATCACAACCTGAGCCGAAGGCAGACGCTCAACCGCTGAGCCACCCAGGTGTCCCACATTTTGGCAATTCTTGAACTTTTTCACTATATTTATTATGATCAGTGACTTGCTGAAAGCTGAGATGATGGTTAGCTTTTCTCTTCTTTTATTTATTTATTTATTTTTTGAGATTTTATTCTTAAGTAATCTCCATACCCAATGTGAGGCTCAAACTCACAACCTGAAGACCAAGAGTCGCACGCTCCAGCAACTGAGCCAGCGGGATGCCCCAGCATTTTTTAAGCAATCTAAGCTGTTAGTTACTAGCTATTGCACATCTAATAGACCATAATATAAACATAACTTATATATGCACTGAGAAACCAAAAAATGTGTTTGACTTGCTTTATTGCAATATTGTTTTATTGCCATAGTCTGGAACTGAACCCACGAAAACTCTGAGGTATGCTTCCAATGCATAACTGAAAAATAAATAAATGAATAAATAAATAAATAAATAAATACATAAATAAATAAATAAAATCTTTTCAAAGTTAATTTAAAAAAAAAAGACAAAACATCCATTACACAAGAAAAGGATGCTATGTGAAAAAGGAACAATCAGAAAACAAGAAATGTTTCCCAGTGGCTAAAAATGTAGTTGCCTCAACCACCTCCAAACTGACTTCAAACTTTCTAATTGCGGTCTCCTTTTCAACTCATTTCTTAACTCAGGTAAAAGACCCTACCGCCAAAGCGTTCCCTGAAGGGAACCGAAATTACCCCTCAAGCAATAAGGACTGCTGGGAGCCAGCAAGACCCCACCCATGAACAGCCCCAAGATAGTGATCGACTTGACCTTTTCACTGCCGCTTGCACTGCTTGCACGCACACACCAACCTTGGCCCCAGATACTCCCCACCTAACGCTATAAGTATTTTTAGCACTTGGGAGACTGATTGAGACAGTGTTGGCTGTCTTCCTGGGGTGGGCCTCACTGAAATAATTTTTTGTTAAGATTTTACTTATTTATTCATGAGAGACACACAGAGACACAGGTAGAGGGAGAGAGAAGCAGGCTCCCTACGGGGAGACCCATGCAGGACTCGATCCCAGGATCCCAGGATCACGCCCTGGGCTGAAGGCAGATGCTCAATCACTGAGCCCCCCAGGACCCCCTGAAATTAATTATTTTTTGTTTCCCCACCCCTCATCTCTCTGCCTTTGGATTTTGTCAGCAGCAAGTGGCTGAACCTGTTTTGTTTGGGACTCCAGAGCCCGGTGCTCCTGCACCTGTGCTTCCTGGCTCCCATCTGAGAGAGAAGAATCTCCTAGCATTCTGTGTGGAGCCAGATGGTCCCCAAGTGTAAGGACAAGAGAAAGACAAGTGCTGACAAGCAGAGTTGGCATCTACACACTCTTGCCTAGAACACTGGGGCTACATTCCCCAAAATGTGGGAGGACACCAGAAAAAAACAACAGGATATTCAGGAAACAGTGACTCTAACTCAGATGAGGGTCAGGATGACCCCTGTGCGGTTCTCACTGGTAGAGGAGGCAAGATGGGATTTGAATTGACTAAATGTCATGAATCATAACCTGACTAAAAATAAACAGAGAAGCCTGGCTGGCTCAGTTGGTGGAGCCCACTCTTCATCTCAGGGTCGTGAGTTCAAGCCCCACATTGGGTGTAGAGATAAGTAAATAAACTTCGAAAAATTTTTAAAAATAAATAAAGGTGTGATATAGGTAAAGAGTACCAAAAGAAAGAAAAACAATTAGAATTTCTAGGGAAGTACTGAAGGAGAAACTCTTTTGTATCCCCCCTTTTCTCCTCAAAGTTTTATTTTGAAGTCATCTCTACACCCACTGCGGGGCTCAAACTCACAACTCTGAGATCAAGAGTCACTGGCTCCACCAATGGGGTCAACCAGACACCCCAGGAAACTCTTCATTTAAATGAAAAGCAAGGTATATTATGACATGATTGTATTTCATTGACACACTTTTATTTAATGATCTTTAATGCTTGAAACAGTCTCCTGGATTGTGGGCTTGAATGCAGGAAGTAGGAAGTGTAATCCCACCCATTGTTCAGCCTGGCTTTGACCAACATTCCCAAAGCCATAAGAGTACAAGCACTGCTTCTCGGATATCAGCTTTTAGAGTCAACCTGTAAAAAATCCAGAACACCTGGTTATGGTTGCAGGAACGATTGTCAAGCCTCAAAATCTTGAATTTGTAAATGTGGGCTGAGAAAAGATTGCCAGAGGAAGTGAGGAAGAGGAGTTACAAGCCGGCTTCTCTGGCCAAACACACAAAAGTAGACAGGACAATAGGGTTTTACCTGTATGACAGAAATAAGTAATATAAAACCAGAAATAATTAGACACATATCGTTAGGAAGAGTGGAAGAGGAAGTGGAGCTACTCAAGTGCCTCGTGTTTTGTGTTGGAAAGTCTATATTCACGAAAGATGATACAGAAGGGAATTGAAGGATGCGCATTTTAGCTAAGATTTTGGAAATAATTTCCAGAAGAAATAGGAACAGAAACCCTTAACAAGGCTTGTTTCCGGGTCGCAGGGTTGGAGTGGGGTGGGACAGGACGGGGACTGGTGAGGTAGCATTGCTTTCCAACCTAACAGTCTCTGTTCTGCTGGGTCTGCTTTCAAGCAAATGCAGCATTTTGGTTCGTAGAAAAAAAGAAATTTTGGGGGCGCCTGGGGGGCTCAGTCAGTGAAGCATCTACCTTCGGCTCAGGTCATGATTCCAGGGTCCCAGGATCAAGTCCTGTATCGGACTCCCCACAGGGAGTCTGCTTCTCCCTTTGCCTATGTCTCTGCCTCTCTGTGTCTCTCAGAAATAAATAAGTAAAATCTTTAAAGAAAAAGAGAGAGGGAAGAGGGGAAAAAAATGTAAAGCAGAAAAGCCTAGCCGAGCGAGAAAAAGCCTGGACTCACACCTGCTAATGGAAAAAAACAGAGATTGGATCCTTGGAGGCATCATCCTCAGAGCCTTTAACTTTGGCTTGAAAAATTAATTCAGTACGCTTAACCTTTTTGTTCTTGGTCTGCGGCCAAAATGAAAATTAACTTGCATTTGGACACTGACTGGAAGTGGCTTGGGAAAAGTGGGAAGCGTAGGAAAAATACTGAAGGGAAATACGCCAGTCTGATTTGTTTTCCTCTGGCCTTTTATGCTTTCCTTCTCAAATTTTCTACCGTTATGAGAGAAAAATCAGGCTTTTTTGTTTTTGAAGGCCCAGTTTGATTAATATCATTCACGTGCAGAGAATTTCCCACGGTCTGGGCGAGGGGGCTGGGAAGGCTCTGCTGGCTGTCCTATTTTCTTTTCTTTTTCTTTTTTTTTTTTTTAAACTTTTATTTATTTATGATAGTCACAGAGAGAGAGAGAGAGAGGCAGAGACGCAGGCGGAGGAAGAAGCAGGCTCCATGCACCGGGAGCCTGATGTGGGATTCGATCCTGGGTCTCCAGGATCGCGCCCCGGGCCAAAGGCAGGCGCCAAACTGCTGCGCCACCCAGGGATCCCTCTTTCTTTTTTTTTTCTTTTTTTTTTTTTTTAAGATTTTATCTATTTACTCATGAGAAACACAGAGAGGCAGAGACACAGGCAGAGGGAGAAGCAGGCTCCCTGCGGGGAGCCCGATGTGAGACTTGAACCCGGGACCCCAGGATCACGCCCAGAGCCAAAGGCAGAGACACCCAACCGCTGAGCCACGCAGGCGTCCCTGGCTGCCCTATTTTCAATGCCAGCAAAAGTTTGTTGAATGTGTTAAAAAGAAAAGTCCTCAGAGGCCCCCAAATGGTCTCATTTTGGGGGGCTCCATACACCATCTCACTGCAGTTCAACCTCCCGCAAGAATGGAACCCAGCTGTCAGCAAGGGGTTTTAGGGTCTGACCAGAGTGGGCCACGGGGGCTGGCCCCCGTGCCCTGAGACTGAGGCCCTGTACGGGTTAAGACACCTGGCTTTTCCCCTAGAAAGCTGGCCTTCGACAGAACATTCCTTTTCTTTTGCTAATAACTTTCTGGCCCCACCCTCCCCCGTTATAAAAGCCTTGCATTTTGTACAACCCCTCTGAGAGTCTCTCTCCTTGCTCCCTGGGGTGCTGCTGCCCTACTCATGAGGGGCTTAATAAAGCCAATGAGGGGGCGTCTGGGGGGCTCCATCCGTGAAGCATCTGCCTTCAGCTCAGGTCACGATCTCAGAGTCCTGGGATGGAGCCCTGAATGGGGCTCCCTTCTCAGCGGGGAGCCTGTTTCTCCCTCTGCCTCTATCATCTCTCAAACAAATAAATAAAACCTTTAGAAAAACATCAATGAGCTCTTAAAATGTACTTAGTTCAATTTTTTTAAAAAGAGTTTACAAAGACGCTGCATGAATTTTTTTAAAGATTTTCTTTCTTTCTGTCTTTCTTTCTCTCTTTCTTTCTATCTCTCTATCTATCAATCAAAGAGAGAGTAAGTGAGCACAAGCCAGGGAGAAGCAGACACCCGCCTTGGGCAGGGAGCCCAACTCGGGTCTGGATCCTAGGACTCTGGGATCATGACCTAAGCCGAAGGCAGATGCTCAACCGCTGAGCCCCCCAGGTGCCCCCTCCTCCTCTACTGTCATTGCTACTCTGCTTTACTTCCAACACCTGGTAAATGGGTCTCCACACACCCCCACCAGTTCTGTGACAGCCGCTGAGCGCCCTCACCCCATTCCAGGTTCTACCTGGAAGGAGCGTGGGATCCCGCAGGGTAAGGAAGAGCTCAGTCCTGTAGAGCTGTCCCCAGCCCCACACACTTTGGACACCAGCGAGCATCTGGCACCTGTACTTTTTTTAAAAATATTTTATTTATTTCTTCATGAGAGACACAGAGAGAGGCAGAGACACAGGCAGAGGGAGAAGCAGACTCCATGCAGGGAGCCCAATATGGGACTCGATCCTGGGACTCCAGGATGACCCCCCTGGGCCGAAGGCAGGAGCTAAACCGCTGAGCTACCCAGGGATCCCTGGCACCTGTACTTCTGACCCACTGGCTATCTCATCAGAGGCTCCCGTGCCTTCCTCTCCAGGTCGATGACCCGGCTAGAGCAGCTCACACAAGAAAACAGTGTACTTGCTAAGATTTGATGATGAAAAGCTACAACTCCGAACAGCCAGATGGAAGAGGTGCTCAGGGCAAGGAGTGTGGGAGGAGGCAAGCCACCTTCCCAATACCTCTGTGTCTTTAGCAACCCAGAGACTCCGGCACTTTGGGGGTTTCATGGGGTTGCATTACCAGGTTCGGCTGATCAAGTCATCACTCATGGGGAACTGAGCTCAATTGTTAGCTCCCCTCTCCTCCCTGGAGGTTAGGAGGTGGGGATAAAAGTTCTAACAGTGCCCCTGGGTGGCTCAGCAGGTGAGCATCTGCCTTCGGCTCAGGGCGTGACCCCAGGGTCTGGGATCGAGTTCCGCATCTGGCTCCCCTTATGGAGCCTGCTTCTCCCTCTGCCTGTGTCTCTGTGTGTGTGTCTCTCTTTGTGTCTCTCATGAATAAATAAAATCTTGAAAGAAAAAGAAAGAGAAAGAAAGAAAGAAAGAAAGAAAGAAAGAAAGAAAGAAAAGAAAAGAAAAGAAAAGAAAGTTCTAACCCTCTAATGGTGAGGTTGATTCCTCTGGGCCACCAGTCCATCCCTAAGGGCTTCTATTAACCTAACCTCATTAATATAAACTCGGGTGTGGGTGACAGGGGCTGATTGTGACACGGGACACTCCATTCATCTTTATGGTTCTGGAGCCATTTCAGGAACCGATGACAAAAGACCAAATACCTCAACAGATGCGCCCATTGTTCTCACAGAATGGGAGATTCCAGGGGTTTTTAGGATCTCCCTGCCAGAAATGGGAACAAAAATGAAATCTCTCTCTCTCTCTCTTTTTTTTTATAACACCCAGCACTGCAGAGTGTCCCGCCGTGTTTTTCTTCTGATTAAATTCCAGTTGCACATTTTTGGCAGGAAAGCCACAGCAAAGCTATTGTGTGCTTGATGCCTTACAACAGGAGACACAAGGCCTCAATTCATCCTATTACCGGCGATGTTTACTTGGATCCCTTTGGTTGAGGTCTCGTCCGCCAGGCTTCTCTACCCCAACGTGACCATTTTTTCATCTTCATAATGAACAAATGGTTTTTGCAAACACTCTTGGGGCTGCCCTCCAGAATCATGTTCTCCAACCCACAGCCACATGAACATTTGAGTATCCGTTAGTGACCCTCGCCTGAATCAGCTATTACTCCATGGGTCTCAAAATAGATATCTTCATTCTCCCTCTACAGGTCTTAACTACATTCTACTGTGATTTCCCTTCTGCCTCATTTAGTATTTGTTTTTTTATTTTTAGTACAACCATGTCCTCGTTACTCATGTGTTGGTTTTCTTTTTTTAATGCAGTATAATCCATTAAGTCATTATCCATTTTCATACTTAAATTGTTCCAAATTGGGATGCCTGGGTGGGTCAGCGGTTGAGCACCTCCCTTCTGCCCAGGGCATGATCCTGGGGTTCCAGGATCAGGTCCTACATCGGGCTCCCTGCATGGGGCCTGTGTCTCTGCCTCTCTCTCTGTCTCTCATGAATGAATGAATGAATGAATAAATAAATAAATAAATAAATAAATAAATAAATAGTTCCGAATTTATTCAGTGGGAGATTTTGCCATCTGGTTCCTGGGTCCTCCTCAGTTTCTGAACTCTTCCTTCCCCACTTCTTGCCTTTCTCTCCCTCTCTCTCTCTCTCTCTCAATAAGAAGTTCCAGGCCCTCTATGTACTTCCTCAACACCAGCCCTGGGATCAGCAGCTGTTTCTGCAAGGAACTCTGTTTCTTGTCACAGAGAAGGCTATTGAGAAACCAAGGTGACAGGAGAACTTTGTGCTCCTCCTGGAAGGTTGCTGATTCTCAGCCCTTTGTCAGAGATAGACTGCGTAAGTGTTGTGTACTAAATCTCTAATGTTACTTCTCATTCTGGGCCAGCACCCCGGCTCCGTAACCCCCACCCCTGCATCCGTATCTCCTCCCCCTGTCTTCCTGTTCAGGACACAGTGTCTTCCTCCTTGCGTTCACTACAACTGATTATCTATTGCCTGTGTCCCTCGCTGGAGTGTGAAGTTCCCCAGGTGTGGAGCCTAAGTCTGCCCCCCCTTTTTTTTCCTTTTTTAAGATTTTATTTATTTATTTGACAGAGAGAGAGCATGAGCAGGGGGAGAGGCAGAGGAAGAGGGAGAAGCAGATGCCCTGCTGAGCAGGGAGCCCATGCAGGACTTCATCCCAGGACCCTGAGATCATGACCTGAAGGCAGATGCCCAACCACCTAAGTCACCCCGGGGGCTCAGGCTAAGTCGGCCTTGTGCACCACTGTATCTCTAGTGGTTTGCTTGGTGCGGGGCATACAGTAGGCACTTTGTGTATTTGATGAATGAATGGCTTCTTTCCCTTGGTTGGACCCAAGGAATTCCTCAAGGGACCTTCCAGGTGCTCTGCATAGGTTCTCCCTGGTTAGGACCTCCATCTGCGTCCTAGCCACCCGGGCTCATCCCCACCATCATCACATCTCATCACGTCATTCATCCGACTCTCCCTTTGTCAGCTTCATGGATGCAGGAACTTGACTTATTTACCTTTGTCTCCCAGAATCTGGCTAGCGCCTTGCACACAGTGGGCACCCCCTGAATATTTCTTGCACCAGTGAATAAATGATTTTGCTCTGATGCCACAGTCGGGAGGTGTAGGCCCCAGAGTAAAAAAAAACTGAAATCAGAATCAGAATTCAGACCTCCTCTCCCCGCAGGCAATGTGACTTTTTGGAGGAGGGGAAAGAAGACCTGGCTTTGAGGACGGGGTAGGGTTTGGTGAACGAGGAAGGGGGGTAGTCGGCATTTCAAGGCTAGATGGGCAATCGCCAGCCTGACCTTCATCTCATTTTTTTTTTCCATTCTCTATGTCTTTTTTTTTTTTTTTTCTTTTTTTTAAGATTTTATTTATTTATTCATGAGAGAGGCAGAGACACAGCAGAGGGAGAAGCAGGCTCCAGAGGGGAGCCCGATGTGGGACTCAATCCTGGGACTCCAGGGTCACGCCCTGAGCCGAAGGCAGATGGTCAACCACTGAGCCACCCCGGTGTCCCGTACATTCTCTATTTCAGAGATTCCTGGGTCACATGGTTTTACTTTTATCACAGCTCTTCATCCATTTCATATGTGCCTTTGAAGTAAGACTCAACCCAGAGGAGAACTGAGTGTCAGGAGCGGGCCAGACTCTCAGGTGTTGTAGGCCCTGGGCCCCCTACTGGCTCCTTGGCCCCAAGCTCAGACTTGGATGTGTTGGCCCCTGGCCTTGGCACCTGCCTCAGCCTTGAGCCCAAGCTGCAGCTTGACTCAGCTCTGGCTTGGCTATGATGGGCCAGACCAGCCAGCCTCCCACAAAGCAGGAGAGAATATGGTAAAAGCAAACACACGTCCTGATACCTCAGTGGCACCTGCCTCAGACCCTTTTGGGATATCAAATGTAAATGCACAAATTAGTTTAAAATTTTTTAAAATTTTAAAAAGCATCACATCTGCCAACAGCCACAGCTGCTAACCTGTTGGCCAAAAGTGAGTTGAGTAATAAGAAACCTAGGTCTGGTCTCCCCTGGTCTCTGGCCTTGGGTGGGCCACCCAGCTCTCCGGTCTCAAATGGGAAAATGGGCTGGAAAGAAATCAGGCCTGGCTGGTGGCAGGATTCCTCTTTTTTTTCTTTCTTTTTTTTTTTTTTTTTTAAGATTGTGTTTATTTGGGATCCCTGGGTGGCGCAGCGGTTTGGCGCTTGCCTTTGACCCAGGGCGCGATCCTGGAGACACGGGATCAAATCCCACGTCCGGCTCCCAGTGCATGGAGCCTGCTTCTCCCTCTGCCTATGTCTCTGCCTCTCTCTCTCTCTCTCTCTCTCTCTCTCTCACTGTGTGCCTATCATAAATAAATAAAAAATTTAAAAAAATTTTAAAAAAATAAGATTGTGGGGATCCCTGGGTGGCGCAGCGGTTTGGCGCCTGCCTTTGGCCCAGGGCGCGATCCTGGAGACTCAGGATCGAATCCCACGTCGAGCTCCCGGTGCATGGAGCCTGCTTCTCCCTCTGCCTGTGTCTCTGCCTCTCTCTCTCTCTCTCTCTCTGTGACTATCATAAATAAATAATAAGAAAAAAAAATAAGATTGTGTTTATTTATTCATGAGAGACACACAGAGAGGCACAGACACAGGCAGAGGGAGAAGCAGACTCCCTGCAGGGAGCCTGATGTGGGACTCAATCCCAGGACTCCGGGATCACGACCTAAACCGAAGGCAGACGCTCAACCACTGAGCCACCCAGGTGCTCTGGTGGCAGGATTCTGCAGGAGTGCAGAGTTGGGGTCACCCCATGGCTTACTTTAAAGCAGTGTATTTTGAGACACCTGGGTGGCATATTTTTTAACACAGAGAGAGACAAATGCGTGTCTATATATCCGTGGGGAGAGAGAGTTTTGTACTTGTGTATATAAATATATTTATGCACATGCCTGTGTATAAATGTCTCGCTGTAGAAATATAAGGGGTCTACCGAGCCAGACATGGGGCTGGATCCTGAGATCATGACCTGACCCAACATCCTGAGCCCGAAGCTTAACCAACTGAGCCACCCAGGCACCCCTCTCTTCTTTTTTTCTTCTGTAGGTCCCTGCCCAGTGTAGGCCTGGAGCTCACGATCCTGAGATCAAGAGTCTCAGGCTTTCTTTCTTTTTCTTTGTGTTCCTGACTCCCACCTGGATCTAGAGCCTGAAGCTAACAGTGGGAGCCCTCAGAAAGTTTCAACAAGTCTTGTGTGTACTCCTCGCCATGGCTCAGCTCCAGACACGCTTCTTCACTGACAACAAGAAATATGTGGTAGATGATGTACCCTTCTCAATTTCTGCAGCCTCTGAAATTGCTGACCTTAGTAACATCATCAGTAAATTGCTGGAGGCCAAAAATTAGTTCCACAAACATGTGGAGTTCGATTTCCTTATCAAGGGCCAATTTCTCTGGTTGCCCTTACTCAAACACATGGAACTGGAAAACATCTCATCAGAAGAGGTTGTGGAACTGGAATATGTGGAGAAGTACACTGCACCTCAGCCAGAGCAATGCTTATTCCACGATAAATGGATCAGTTCAGAGGGGCAGAAGAATGGATCTTGACTGGTTCTTAGGATAAGACTTCTCAGATCTGGTCCTTGGAAGGAAAGTCAATAATGAAAATTGTGGGACATACAGATGTTGTAAAAGATGTGGCCTGGGTGAAAAAAGATAATTTGTCTTGCCTACTACTGAGTTCCTTTATGGATCAAACTATTCTCTTATGGGAGTGGAATGTGGAGAGAAACAAAGTGAAAGCTCTGCACTGCTGCAGAGGTCATGCTGGAAGTGTGGGTTCTATAGCTGTTGATAGCATGGGAACTAAATTTTGCAGTGGATCCTGGGATAAGATGCTAAAGATCTGGTCTACAGTTCTTACAGATGAAGAGGATGAAATAGAGGAACCCACAAATCGACGGAGAAAGAAACAGAAAACGGAAGAGTTGGGACTGACAAGGACTCCTATAGTGACCCTCTTGGCCACAAGGAAGCAATTTCCTGGGTTCTGTGGTCAGATGCTGAAGAAACCTGCAGTGGGTCTTGGGACCACACAATTAGAGTATGGGATATAGAGTCTGGCAGTCTTAAGTCAACTCTGACAGCAAATAAAGTGTTTAATTGTATCTCCTATTCTCCACTTTGTAAACGTTTGGCATCTGGAAACACAGATAGATATATCAGACCATGAGATCCCTGAACTAAAGATGGTTCTTTGGTGTCGCTGTCCCTGACCTCACATCCGGGCTGGGTCACATCATTAAAGTGGTCTCCTACCCATGAGCAGCAGCTGATTTCAGGCTCTTTAGATAACATTGTCAAACTGTGGGATACAAGAAGTTGTAAGGCTCCTCTCTATGATCTGGCTGCTCATGAAGACAAAGTTCTTTTTTTTATTTTATTTTAAAGATTTTATTTACTTATTTATGAGAGATACAGAGAGAGAGAGAGAGAGAGAGAGGCAGAGACACAGGCAGAGGGAGAAGCAGGCTCCATGCAGGGAGCCCTATGTGGACTCGATCCCAGGTTTCCAGGATCATGCCCTGGCTGAAAGCGGCACTAAACTGCTGATCCACCGGGGCTGCCCGAAGACAAAGTTCTGCGCGTAGACTGGACAGACACAGGGTTACTTCTGAGTGGAGGAGCAGACAATAAATTGTATTCTTACAGATATTCACCTACCACTTCTCATGTGGGAGCATGAAAGTGAATGACAAATTTGACTACAGAGATTGTTTCTGTAAATTAAATTGATAAAAAATCCTTAGATTACATTAGTGACGGTTCAGAAAGCCGCCTCTTTAAGTTTATATAATGTTTTCACCCTTGTTAATTGCTATCACTGTTTATTTTTAATTTTATATTTATTATACAATAGTTTGTATTGTTGAAATATAAAATGTGAAAAAAATATTTTAAAAAATATAAAATGTGATCTGCCTTCTCTGCCATATGCAAACTCTTGAAACTAAACTAAGTTTTTTAGTTTCCTTTTAGAGGTATTGGTTTGAATTAAAATTTGCTTTTGAGATGCTGTAAAAGTATGTATTAAAAATATAGTAATTGTCCAGATTTTTATTTCTGATGAGGAAACTTGAGTTTTTTGTATATTAGCTGTTTAAAAAAAATCTTAAGAAAACTAATACATTCTAATAGAGAAAAAATTGGAAATACAATTTACTTTGGGTAAAATAATTGATATTTAACTATAATAAGACTTTGTGGGGGCAGCCTGGGTGGCTCAACGGTTTAGCGCTGCCTTCAGCCCAGGGCATGATCCTGGAGACCCGGGATCGAGTCCCATGTTGGGCTCCCTGCATGGAGCCTGCTTCTCCCTCTGCCTGTGTCTCTGCCTCTCTCTCTCTCTCTCTCTCTCTCTCTCTCTGTCTCTAATGAATAAATATATAAAATCTTAAAAAAAAAGACTTTGTGGGTATTCAGAAAATTAAAACATTTAGATGGATGCTGTCAATGAAGAGTTTATTGAAATATTTTAAGTGAAGTACTTGGTATTAAAGATATGTTAGAATCCTCTAGAAGTTACATATAGATTTCATGGTAACCAGGACTCTTTCTCCCTAATATTTCCTGGTGTAGAATAAAATCTTTAGACAAACCTTTCAGTCAGTATTAGATAATAAACATTCTATAAATTAAAAAAAAAGAAAGAAAGAGTCTCAGGCTTTGTGGACTGAGCCAGCCAGGCCTCCCACAGGCTGGCTTTTGTTTTTTTTTTCTGCTTTCCTAGTTTGCCTTCCTTGAGTTTTCCAAAGAAGGCTGGGAGGCGAGAGTTATTATCTGCCTGTTACAAAATAAAATAATAAAATGAGGCCAAGGAGCTTTGCCCAAATCTGTCCAGCTGTCTCCCAAGGCCATGGATCCCAGCAGTCGGGAGGGCGATGGCTGGTATCTACTGGGCCTTTGCCATGTGCTGGCAGCACACTTGGCGCTGTCTCCAGCATCTTTCATTGAATCTTTACAACAGACTCCTCTAGTGATTGTATGATGCCCATTTTATAGATGAAAACGGTAGACTCCAAGAACTCAGACAAATAAGTAGAAAGCCGGGGAATCAAGGGCAAGAGCCAGGTCTCTGATTTCTGCTTGTGGCTCCTCCCTGAAGCCCTCGGGCAAGTTTGAGGGTGCATCTGAATCACCTCGAGGCCTTGGTAAAATACCCTCTGATTCTGATTCTGTAGGTCTGGGAGGGAGAATCTGCATTTGGGGTGATGCCACCACTGCTGGCATGGGACCCTTGCTCCAGCGAAGGGAATCCTGTGTTTCCATGTCCTTCTCAGGCCCTGCTGGAGGGGTCTCCTGGACCTAGGGTGGCCCTCGGACCAGCTGGACTTAAAGCCTCCACTTCAAGTTCTTATCTGTGGCCGAACTATAAGAGTTTTTTTTTTCTTTTTTTTTTTTAAGATCTTATTTATTTATTCATGAGAGACACAGAGAGAGAGAGAGAGAGAGAGAGAGAGAGAGAGAGAGGCAGAGACACAGGCAGAGGGAGAAGCAGGCTCCACGCAGGGAGCCCGACGCAGGACCGATCCCGCGTCCCCAGGATCACACCCCGGGCCGAAGGCAGATGCTCAACAACCGAGTCACCCAGGGATCCCAGCCATCTGAGTTTTTACAATAAAAAGCCACCCCTGGCATTCATAAGCAGAAAACGAGCTTATTGGAAGGCCATAGGTGGCTTCTGGAATCACCTGACAGGCTGGATAACCAGGGCTGGGTCTACTGCAACAGGGACAGGGGCCAAAGCTCACCGCTGATCTCGCCCTGGTGAGGACACGCCTGCCGCGGGTCCTGCGGGGGCACGCGCGCACACACACACACACACACACACGCACACGCACACGCACACGCACATCCAGGAAGGCCAGCATCACAGGCCCTGGCCGCTGGGGGGCGCTGCCGGCCCCAGGATGCTTGACGCTCTTGCTCTGTTACTTTGCCTCACCAGCCCTCTAACTCAAGTCTGAGGGGACAGGGGGTCACCTGGCTCAGCCTGAGTCACGGCCTCCCTGTCAGCTGCGAGGGATACTGGGAAAGCAGATCTCTGGCTTGGAGACCTCCGAGGGTGGGAAGGCCTACCTCCCACCAACATGCATATGGCAGGAAACTCTCCAGACATGATGACTAGGTCTTGGGCAGCCAAAGGACCCCAGATGTCCACACTGCTGGTAGCTTTGTTCTTGGGCTTTTGGCAGATTCTGAGCCTTGCTTATTTTTTTTTTTTAATTTTTATTTATTTATGATAGTCACAGAGAGAGAGAGAGGCAGAGACACAGGCAGAGGGAGAAGCAGGCTCCATGCACCGGGAGCCCGATGTGGGATTCGATCCCGGGTCTCCAGGATCGCGCCCTGGGCCAAAGGCAGGCGCCAAACCGCTGCGCCACCCAGGGATCCCCTGAGCCTTGCTTATATCCTTACGTTCTTTTTACTTTCTTTCTTTTTTTTTAAGATTGTATTTATTTATTCATGAGAGACATAGGCAGAGGGAGAAGCAGGGAGCCCAATGTGGGACTCCATCCCAGGACCATGACCTGAGCCGAAGGGAGACACTCAACCACTGAGCCACCCAGGTGCCCCTCTTCTTATGTTCTTGAGTCACTTCGGCTAGGCCACCAACAATTATCGAGGCCCTCTTTCTGTTTCCTGCCAAGTGATTTACTGAGCCCTCACCTGCATGCAAGGAGACAGGCGAAGCAATTTTCCAATGCAATTTTCATATTCAGGAAATCGTAGTGGGATACAGGGTGTATATTCTGTCTGAGCTGACCATTCTGGGACCATCCATCAGGCTTCGCCCTTAACCTGGCACTGAGGGCAGGCCACATTCCGCAGGTTGCTGAGAGATTGCCCATCCCAGAGCTTTCATTCACCTGACCTATGGGTTCAGGGCCCGCTGTGCATCCCACTGTGTGGGGCGGGGGTGGCCGATGACAAGGACCAGGCCAGTGTGTGCATGCTACCCAACGTACCTGCAGGACAGGCTCACAGGGTCACACCAGGAAGCAGAGCGGTGGCCACTTAGCTCTGTGCCCAGGGGTTCTCAGAGAGCTGCTCAGCTGAAGCCTGAAAGGTCACTGCGCTTAAGGAAAGAGCTTGGTCTTCCATGTACAAAAGGTTTCAGAGGAGCAGAGGTTTCCATGCGGGCCTTGGACTCACCAGCCCCTCCCTACTCACATCCGTCCTGCATCCTGCTGCTGAAGAATCTTTCAGAAGTGGCATTTTACTGTGTCATAGGTTCCAATTCTCATGAGTTTGCCTCATCCTTCTGGTCAGGCTCCTGTGCCCAGTGCCGGCGGGGCACCCCCCAGTCCTTTGGTCCTCTTCAGCTGCCCCAGACAGGCCAGACACCCACTTAGGTCAGATGGCCTTGCTCATTCTTGTCTCTGAAGCCAAGCTGTTCCTTCCAGCCAGAAGCCCTTCCAAACCTTTTCTCACCAAACCTTTCCTGGCCTTCCATGCTTAACTCAGATTTCCCTTCTTTCTGACCACCCAGACTTTCCCTCCCTCCATGGTTGTCTGTCCCGTTGACTTGGCTTGCCCATCCATCCATCCATCCAACCATCTCAACAAGAATGAGTAGAGGTCTGCAGGTGGTGGTTGCTGTGCTGGGTGTTTGTCCTACACCAAGAACAAGAGGCTCCTGTTTTCTGTCTTTTTTTCTTTAAGATTTTATTTATTTATTCATGAGAAACACAGAGAGAGGCAGAGAGATAGGCAGAGGGAGAAGCAGGCTCCCCACAGGGAGCCCGATGCGGGACTCGATCTCAGGACCCCAGGGTCACACCCTGAGCCGAAGGCAGATGCTCAACTGCAGAGCCACCGGGCGTCTCAAGTCTCCTGTTTTCAAGATGATAAATCCCCACCAAGTAAACACCCCTCTACGTTTGTACAAAGGGGCCTGTAGGGGAAGATGTTCCTTTTATTTTTTTTATTTTTTTAAAATTTATTTATGATAGTCACAGAGAGAGAGAGAGAGGGGCAGAGACACAGGCAGAGGAAGAAGCAGGCTCCATGCACAGAGGAAGAAGCAGGCTCCATGCACCGGGAGCCCGACGTGGGATTTGATCCCGGGTCTCCAGGATCGCGCCCTGGGCCAAAGGCAGGCACCAAACCGCTGCGCCACCCAGGGATCCTGGGGAAGATGTTCCATATGGGCCATAAGAAAATGTCACAGGGCAATGGGAGTATGGCCTCCTGGGAAGGACATTCCTCATGCAGCAAAACCAGAGTTGCAGTGAGCCAGGGAGAGAGAATTTTATGAGCATTCCCAGCTACAACTATAAAACTCTTGGAAGAAAATGCAGGGGAAAACTTGGCAATGATTTCTAGTCATTAGGAAAATGCAATGAGGTATCACCTCGCCTCCACTAGGAAACTCACAAGAGGCCCACGAGATAACAGGTGCTGGCAGGATGCGGAGAAGGGGGGACCCTCGTGCCTGCCTGTGGGGATGGAACATGGTGCAGCTGCTGGGGGAAACAGCACGGCAGTTCCCCAACAAATTAAAAATAGAATTCTCATATGATCCAGCAATTCCACTTTTCAGTCTAAACCCCAGAGAATTGCCAGTAGGATCCTGAAGAGGTATTTGCACAGCAGCACTCGCAGCAGCATTATTGCTAATAGCCAGAGTGGAAGCAACCCCATGTCCATCGATGGGGGAATCTATATGCAAAGCACTGTACTTACATACATGGAATGTCACTCAGCTTTAAAGAGGAAGGACATCCTGATACCTGTGACAACACGGGTGGACACTGGGGACGCTGTGCTGAGTGATGTAAGCCGGTCACAAAAAAGACAATTATTGTATGACTCCACATGTATGAGGTACCCCACGTGGTTAAGGTCACAGGAGCAGAATGTTGACTGGGGGTGCCAGGGGCCAGGAGGAGGGGGGGATGGGGAATTGACGTTTAAGGGGGACATAGTTTCAGTTTGGCGAGATGAAGAGTTCTGGGGGCACCTGGGGGGCTCAGTTGGGGAAGTATATGGCTTTGGCTCGGGTCATGATCTCAGGGTCCCAACATCGAGCCCCCACATCAGACTCCCTGCTTAGTGGGGAACCTGCTTCTCCCCCTCCCTCTGCCGCTCCTGCCTGTGCTCCTATTCTCTCTCTCTATGTCAAATAAACAAATAAAATCTTAAAAAAAAAAAAAAAAGATGAAGCATTCTGGAGACAGACGGCCGTGATGGGTGCCCCACAGCACAAATATGTTTAACACTGTTGAACCTGCACACTTCAACATGGTTAAGATTTTAAAAAAAGGATGTTTACAGTGATAGATTTCATGTTCTATGTATTTTAACCACAATTTTAAAATGTTGAAAAACAATAAGAAATACGTTGACAGGGGCGCCTGGGTTGCTCAGTCGGTGAAGCCTCTGCCTTTAGCTCAGGTCATGGTCCTGGGGTCCTGGGATTGAGTCTTGTATCAGGCTCCTGCTCCTCAGGGAGCCTGCTTCTCCCCCTGCTTGTGCTCTCTCTTTCTCTCTCTCTCAACTAAATCAATAAAATCTTAAAAAAAAAAGAGAAAGAAATGTTAACATAAATCACATATAGTGGGGGGACTGGGGAGGGGAAAGGAGCATCACTAGAAGGCAGATGGAGGCCTCGTGGTGGGAAGGGCCTGGCTGAGCATGAGAGGGGAAAGCGTGTCCCCAGACTGTGTCCTCCACAGTTTGAAGTTTGTCCTGCGGACAGAGGGAAGCCATTAAAAAAGCCTCAAGCCAGCGAGGGAGGAGACTCTATCTGCCAAAGATCCTGCGGGACAGCCTCTTAGGGGCTCTGCAGCTGGCTGGGGGGGCGGTGGGGGAGGCGGTGGGAATGGAGGTGCGGCTGCCCGGCCACACCCCTTGGAGAGGGTCCCAGAGAAGAGCTTTGGCGGCTGAGCATGTGGGGGATGTAGGTGCCGAGCATCCGGACAGGGACCTCGGGGAGGAAGGCATTTGAGACCAGAGCTCTACCCTGACCCTGCCAGGTTGGAGTGCCTTGGGAGGTCCCAGCAGGGAAGTCGCACCGACACCTGGTGGCGGGCCTGGAGCCAGGCTGAAGGTATAAGCCGCAGTTTCAACCAGGGCTGTGGGAGAAGAGGAGGGAGGGAGGGGAGAGGCAGAGTCGGGCTGAGGGCTGAGCCCCAAGATGCTCAGGAAGGAAGCCTGGAAGGGGGGCAGCCTGCGGAGGAGGCAGGGAGGCGGGGAAGCAGGGCCAGCGAGATTTCACCGGGAGGCTGGGGCAGCTTGGGGAGGTAATAGGGGAGCGGCAGCTGCCCCCCCCCCCCCCGGGGGACAAGGTGACGTGGGAGGGGCAGGCAGGCACTGGGGGAGGTGGTGGCTGAAGAGGGCCCATGGCACCAGTGGGAGGGTGCTATTTTAGTAGATTCGATTGTTTTTTTGTTAAATATTAAAAATCTTCCCCTTTCTGTTTTACTTGCAAAAGGAATGCATGCTCCCAGGAAGGAGAATTTGCAGGTGGTGGAGACCCTAGGATCTTTCATTAGTAAAGAAGTCAGTGGTGCAGAAGGCTGGCCCTCCGAGGGGACCCCAGCCAGAGTTTCCCAGTGTCCAAGTATGGGTTTTGTCTCTTTTGATTGTTTTTTCTTAAGATTTTATTTATTTATTTATTTGAAAGAGAGAGGGGGAGAGGATGAGAGTGGGGAGAGGCAGAGGGAGAAGCAGGTTCCCTGTGGGGAGCCCGATGCGGAACTCGATCCCAGGATCCTGGGATCACGCCCTGAGCTGAAGGCAGACACTCAACCGCTGAGCCCCCCAGGCACCCTCCAACATGGGACTTGAACTCACAACTCAACCTGGGTGCCCTGCCTGCTTTGTGTGAGGGGGGCCCCATAAATCTGCTTCCAGCATCCCAGAAGCTAATGTAGGAAGAGAGGTTCCATCATTAACCATTCCAACAGTCCCTGAGATTAACAACCAACCAACTGTTCAGGAAAAGTTTTCCTGCTCTTGGTATGAGGGTCATGGATGAATTTCTCCTGAAATCCCCCTAAACCCCGGATAGCTCAGCGGTTTAGTGCCACCTTCGGCCCAGGGTGTGATCCTGGAGACCCAGGATCCACTCCCGTGTCAGGCTCCCTGCATGGAGCCTGCTTCTCCCTCTGCCTGTGTTTCTGCCTCTCTCTGTCTGTCTGTCATGAATAAATAAATAATATATTTTTTTTAATTTGAAATCCCCTTAAAAGAGTGGGGTAGAGAATGACTTCCTCACCAGGCTTTGAGAACAAGAGTCATGGGGCATTTCTCAGAAAGACCCTTCTTCCGTGCAGGCTGCAGCCTCACAGAAGAGTCCTGCAGCCCGCATGGAAGAAGGGTCTTTCTGAGCTCCCTGCTTCTGCAGCTTCCTCCAGGCCATGTCCTAGGAGAGCCAGGGTAATCAGAGGCCGAGCAAGGAGTCCTGCCTCCCTGACCTCATTTCTCTGACAGAGCCTGGAGCCTGACAAAGCCTGTGAGGTGGTGACAGGGACACCAGGAAGGCCCCGTGGTTGGTGGAGCAGACTCTGCTTCCCATAGACACAAGGAAGGAGTTGGTTCAAGGACTTTGGGGAAAGCTGAAAGCATGACAAAGACTCAGTCCTGGGCAGAAGGGCCCCTGCCCCAAGTCTCCCAGAGACTAAGGCTAGGGTGACCAACCATACAGATTGCCTGGGACCGAGGTGTTTCATGGGACCCTGGACTTTCAATGCCAGGGAAACACAAATGAGCTGGTCACCCTTGAAAGGGGCTCCTTCAGATAAAACCAACACTGCACAGAAAACCTCTTTCTAAAGGGATCCAGGGAGCCCTGTAATGGGAGCAGCAGGTACAGGCACTCAAATTTTACAGTGGCTGCAGGGACAGGGAGCAAATAAGTTGCTGAATAGGTATCCAAGTAGGCAGAGGGGGTTTGGAGATCCAGTTACAAAGCCCTATCTAGGGGCACCTGGTTGGCTTAGTCAGTGAAGCATCCGCCTTTGGCTCAGGTCATGATCCCAGGGTCCTGGGGTCCAGCCCCACATTGAACCCCACATTGAGCTCTGCTTGATGGCGGCCTGCTTCTCCTTCTTCCTCTGCCTGCTGCTCCCTCTGCTTATGCTGTCACTCTCCTCCCTCTGTCAAATAAATAAATAAAATCTTTTAAAAAACTCAAACACATGGGGTCCCTGGGTGGCGCAGCGGTTTGGCGCCTGCCTTTGGCCCAGGGCGCGATCCTGGAGACCCGGGATCGAATCCCACGTCGGGCTCCCGGTGCATGGAGCCTGCTTCTCCCCCTGCCTATGTCTCTGCCTCTCTCTCTCTCTCTCTCTGTGTGTGTGACTATCATAAAAAAAAAAAAAAAAAAAAAAAAAAAAAAAAAAAAAAAAAAAAAAAAAAACTAAACACAAAGGCCCTATCTAATTGGGTGCTGAGAGTCAGGGAATGATCAGGGAAGGCATTACTGAGGAAGGTAAGTCTGATTTGGCACATGAAGGATTAGTTACAATTAGAAAGGTATAAACCCTTTAAATTGCTGGTCAACCAATTTTTTAGAAAGTAATATATATATATATATTTTTTTTAATTTTTTTAATTTTTATTTATTTATGATAGTCACAGAGAGAGAGAGAGAGAGAGAGGCAGAGATACAGGCAGAGGGAGAAGCAGGCTCCATGCACCGGGAGCCTGACGTGGGATTCGATCCCGGGTCTCTAGGATCGCGCCCTGGGCCAAAGGCAGGCGCCAAACGGCTGCGCCACCCAGGGATCCCTTTTTTTTTTTTTTAAGTAATCCTGGGGCACCTGGGTGGCTCAGAGGTTGAGCATCTGCCTTTGGCTCAGGACATGATCCCGGATCATGCCCCACATTGGGCTTCCTGCAAGGAGCCTGCTTCCTGCCTGTGTCTTTGCCTCTCCCTCTGTGTCTCTCATGAATAAATAAATAAATCTTAAAAAGAAAAAAGTAATCCCTATGCCCAACATGGGGCTCAAACTCACAATCCCGAGATCAAGAACCTAATACTGAAAAAAAAAAAAAAGAACCTAATACTGTACTGACTGAGCCAGCCAGGCACCCCTAACCAATTTTTGATACAAGGATACGGGTGCCAAGTCAGTCAAATGGAAAAGATAGTTTTTTTTTGTTTTTTTTTTTTTTGTTTTTTTTTTTTTAAGATAGTTTTTTTTAACAAATGGTCCTAAGACAAGTGGGCCACATGAAAGAATGAAGTTAAAAAAAAAAATTTAAAATTAAAAAAAAAGAAAGAATGAAGTTGGACCCTTATACCATATACAAATGTTAACTCAAAATTGATCACAGATGTAGATGTAAGAGCTAAAAAGTCATAGAAAAAAAGAGACCTAAGTTTTTGTGACCTTGGGGTAACCTTCTTTTTAAGATTTTATTTATTTATTTATTTATTTATTTATTTATTTATTTATTTATTTAAGAGAGATACAGAGAGAGAGAACATGAGAGCTGGGAGAGGCAGAGGAAGAAGCAGACTCCCAACTGAGCAAGGAACCCAATATGGGGCTTGATCCCGGAACTCTGAGATCATGACCTGAGCTGAACGCAGACGCTCAACCAACTGAGCTACCCAGGCACCCTGGCAGTGTTTTCTTATATATGATACCAAAGGCATAAATAATCAAAGAGGGGCACCTGGCTGGCTCAGTCAGAGGAGCATGTAACTCTTGATCTTGGGGTTGTAAGTTCATTCCGCAAGTTTGGTGTAGAAAGAAAGAAAGAAAGAAAGAAAGAAAGAAAGAAAGAAGAAGAAGATGAAGAAGAAGAA
Organism: Vulpes vulpes; assembly: GCF_048418805.1. NCBI lineage: Eukaryota > Metazoa > Chordata > Mammalia > Carnivora > Canidae > Vulpes > Vulpes vulpes. The sequence goes on along the minus strand of NC_132791.1, from coordinate 133,839,572 downwards.
GAAGAAGAAGAAGAAGAAGAAGAAGAAGAAGAAGAAGAAGAAGAAGAAGAAAGGAAGGAAGGAAGGAAGGAAGGAAGGAAGGAAGGAAGGAAGGAGAAATCTAGATAAACTAGACTTTGTCAAAATTAAACACTTTTTTTGCTTCAAAGGACACCACACAAATAAAATAGAAAGACAACACGTGAAAGGGAGAAAATATTTGCAACTCATATATGATAAGGGACCTTATACAAATATCCAAAGAACTCTTACAACCAAAAAAAATAAAAAGATAATCCAATTTTTAAATGGGCAAAATATTTTTTTTATTTTTTGGGGGGGCAAAATATTTTTTAAAAGATTTTATTTATTTATTCATGAGAGACACACAGACAGAGAGAGAGAGAGGCAGAGACACAGGCAGAGGGAGAAGCAGGCTCCATGCAGTCAATCCTGAGACTTGATCCCAAGACTTGATCCTGAGACTCCAGGATCAGGCCCTGGACTGAAGGTGGCGCTAAACCGCTGAGCCACCCAGGGATCCCCTAAAATAGGCAAAATATTTAAATACATATTTCTCTAAAGAAGGCATAAAAATGGGGGCACCTGGGTGGCTTAGGCAGTTAGGTGTCTGCCTTCAGTTTGGGTCATGGTCCTGGGGCCCTGGGATGGAGCCCCGTGTCCGGCTCCCTGCTCAGTTGGGGAGCCTACTTCTCCCTCCTATTTTTACTCTCTCTTGCTCTCTCTCACTCTTTCTCTTTTTATTTACAAATACATAAAATCTTAAAAAAAAGAAGAAGAAGAAGAAGAAGAAGAAGAAGAAGAAGAAGAAGAAGAAGGCGGGATGCCTGGGTGGCTCAGCAGTGGAGCGTCTGCCTTCGGCCCAGGTTGTAATCCTGGAGTCCTGGGATTGAATCCTTCATCGGGTTCCCCACAGGGAACCTGCTTCTCTCTCTGCCTGTGTCTCTGCCTCTCTGTGTCTCTCAGGAATAAATAAATAAATAAATAAATAAATAAATAAATAAATAAATAAATAAATAATTTTTTAAAAAGAAGGCATAAAAATGGCCAATAAGCACAGTTCCTCAAAATGTTAAACACAGACCAAGTGATTCTAGTCCCTGGTGTATATCCAAGGAAATTGAAAACAGAGTTACACAAAAATGTGCACGTGAATGTTCATAGCAGCATTATTCATAACGGACGAAAAGTAGAAACAACCCAAATGTCTACCAACTGATGAATAAATACACAAATGTGTTGTAGCCATACAATGGATTGTTTGAGCGTAAAAGGAAATGAAACCCTGAACTGTGCTACAACACGGATATAAACCTTGAGAACATTGTGCTAAGTGAGAGAACCAGACACAAAAGGCCTCATATCCTGATTCCATTTATACGATGCGTCTAGAACAGGCCAGTCCATAGAGACAGGGTGTGGTAGTGGTGGTTGCCTCTGGTTGGGAGAAGGGGGAACAGGGAGCAATGGCCAACAAAGTTTCTTTTTGGTGTGATGAAAATGTTCCGAAATTGGCTAGTGGTGGTGATGGTAGCACAACTTTGTGAATATCCTGAAAACCACCAATTTTTACTCTCTAAAAGGGTGAATTTTATGGTATATGAATTGCATCTCAGTAAAGCAGACATCATTCAAAAAGAGTGAGAGAGGGCCACCTGGGTGGCTCAGTCGGTTAAATGTCCGATTTAGCTTCTGCTCAGGTCATGATCTCGGGATTATGAGATCAAGCGCCGCATCAGGCTCCGCACACAGTACGGAGTCTACTTAAGAGTCTCTCTTCCTCTGCTCCTCTTCTCTCTCTCTCTAAAATAAATAAATAAATCTTTAAAAATAATAATTAAAAAACAAAGAGTGTGAGAGACTTCTGATTTCTGGCCCAGGACGTAAGGAGCTTGGAAGTTGTCACTCCAGCCTACCGAGGAGAAAGCTGAACAAAGTAAACATTAACAGTTCTTAGATTCATCAGAGAACTGAGGTCACAGTGTGAGCTGCTCCCCCCGCCAAACTGGACAGATGGACAGGCAGATACAAAAGAAATAGAACTTGGCAGAGCAGAAACCCATGAACAGAAACCTCCACGAGAGCTGTGTTCAGCTTCGGAGAAAGCCGAATGGTACTTGAGGAACTGCTGAAGGCTCAGTGTAGATAAGCTCAGTGTAGAGAAGCCTGAGATTTAGAGACACTGGGCCCAGGCGGGGTGGGGGGAGCACTGGTGTGTGTGTGTGTGTGTGTGTGTGTGTGTGTGTGTGTGTGTGTTGGGGGGCATTCTTGGTGAGATTTTTGTTTTTAAGATTTTATTTTTAGTGGTACCTGGGTGGCTCAGTCTGTTGGGCAACTGCTTTCTGCTGCGGTCGTGATCCCTTGGTCCTGGGAGTGAATCCTGAGTCGGGCTCTCTGCTCAGTGCAGTCTGCTTCTCCCTCTGCCCCTCCCCCTGCTTGTGAAGTCATATTCTCTCTCTCTCAAATAAATAAATAAACAAATAAATAAATAAAATATTTTTAAAAAAGGATTTTTTTTAAAAAATCTATTTTTTTTTTAAATTTTTATTTACTTATGATAGTCACAGAGAGAGAGAGAGAGAGGCAGAGACACAGGCAGAAGCAGGCTCCATGCACCGGGAGCCCGACGTGGGATTCGATCCCGGGTCTCCAGGATTGCACCCTGGGCCAAAGGCAGGCGCCAAACCGCTGCGCCACCCAGGGATCCCTAAAAAAAGGATTTTAAAGTAATCTCTACACCCAATATGAGGCTCGAACTCACAACCCTTAGATCAAGACTTATGTGTTCCACTGATGGAGCCAGTTAAATGCCAGCCCTGCTCTTGGTGAGGTGGGGTTTTTTTTGTTTTTTTGTTTTTTTGTTTTTTTTTTAACTCTAGGAGTCCTACCAAGTTCTTCCAGTAAAGATGGAAGAAAATCCCCTTCTGCTTCAGGCAGAGGGATTGAAAAGGAGCCATTCTGGAAATCATCCAGAGCATTCCTTTGTTTTTTTTTTTTTTTTTTTTTTTTTGATTTTATTTATTTATGAGAGACACACAGAAAGACAGGCAGAGGGAGAAGCAGGCTCCATGTAGGGAGCCAGACGTGGGATCCTAGGTCTCCAGGATCAAGCCCTGGGCCGAAGGCAGCCACTAAACCGCTGAGCCACCCAGGCTGTTCCATCCAGAGCTTTCTGTCCTTCCTGACAAAGCCCGCCCTCCAGGGAAACTAGGGAGCCTAACCAATTGAAGTGTAATCAGGACCTGATCCACCTGGGAGAAGGCAAATACACTACTCCAGCCCCTCAGGCAGGCCCGTCCCTCCAAGGGGGAGAAAAAAAATTGAGAAGCTTCACCTGAAACTAAAGTGTGGAAGGCTCTGTGTCCAGTAGATGGGATGGGTCTAGCCTGTGACTCTTGAGCTCTGAGTTGTGAGTTCAAGCCCCACCTTGGGCACGGAGATTACTTAAAAACTCATAAGCTCAAGACAAAATGAACTCTGGTTAGAATCAATAAATGAGAGGCGTCTGGGGGGCTCAGGGGTTGAGCATCTGCCTTCAGTTCAGGGCGTGATCCCGGGGTCCTGGGATCCAGTCCTTCATCGGAGTCCCCACAGAGAGCCTGCTTCTCCCTCTGCCTGTGTCTCTGCCTCTCTCTGCGTGTCTCTCATGAATAAATTGATAAAATCTTTAAAAAAAAAAATCAGGGGTCGCCTGGATTGGCTCAGAGGTTCAGCGCCTGCCTTTGGCCCAGGGCGTTATCCTGGAGTCCTGGGGTGGAGGTCTGCCTCAGGGTCTCTGCATGGAGCCTGCTTCTCCCTCTTCCTGTGTCTCTGCCTCTCTCTCTCTCTCTCTCTCTCTCTCTCTCTCCCTCTCATGAATGAATGAATAAATAAATAAATAAATAAATAAATCTTTTTAAAAAATCAATAAATGAGAAGTTTACGGCCCAGGGACTCAGGCTTCCTAGAGACAGTGGGGCCACAGCACCCCTGCCCCCACACCCCCAGCCACATGGGGAGGCCTATTTATAGCAGTCCCCATCACCCAGCGCATGATGCCTGGCTCCCAGACAAAACTTTACAAGCCATACTAAAAGTCACAACTCGGTCCAAAGAGACAGAGCAAGCATCAGAACCAGACTCACACAGGGCAGCTGTGAACATTTAAAACCATGGCGGGCCCTCAGGACTTGACTCTTTTTCTGCTTCCAATAAGGATCCGTGTCTGAGTTTGCCATTTTGGAAATTTGGAGACAAAACAGACAAGATCACATTTTTGGTGCCTTCAGTGGGAGCCCAACAGGGCCCAGGCTGGCAGGGAGGGTGCCCCCCGCCTCCCACCCCGGGGTCACCCCCCTCTGCTTCTCAAGTTCCAAATGTGGTCTCCTGCATAGAACTTTCCAGCACAGGAGGCATTCAGAGTTGCTGTGAGTCTTGCGTTCTGTCCCCTGTGATGCGACTCACGGTCATGAAGGAATATGACCAGACTTCCTTTCCAGGACAGAGAATAAAAGTGGCAGAGGTCAAGGATACTTGCCTCATTCCAGATCTTGAGGATGTTTCTCCATCTGTTTTCTTTTTTTTCTTTTTAAATATTTTATTTTTAAGTAACCTCTACACCCAGTGTGGGGCTTGAACTCATGACCCTGATACCAAGAGTCACTTGCCCCACTTACTGAGCCAGGCCAGGTGCCCCTACATTCTGAATGCGTCATCTTAATGCTTCACCAGGGATGGTGATGTTTCCGAATATTTCTGGTAGATTCTCTCTATCATGTTAAGGAAGTATACTTTTATTCTAGTTGATAAGACTGTTTTGTAAGTTTTTCTAAAAAGTCATGAATAGATATTGACATTCATCAGATTTCCTTACTGAATTTATCGGTATGACCATTTGGTTTTCTCATTTTAATATTTAGTTCTTAATTAATTATGTTTCTAGAATTTATTTTTTGACATTAGGTGTGGTGCACAAAACTGGATTACTCATGACATGTTATTGTTCCATGCATGACTGTATTTTGTGTTCTTTTTCTGTTTCTTACTCTATTTTTTAATATTTTTATTTCATTACTATTTAAAGATTTTATTTCTTTATTTGACAGAGAGAGAGAGAGAGAGAGAGAGAGAGAGCATGCCGGGGGAACAACAGAGGCAGAGGGAGAAGCAGATTCCCCGCTGAGCAGGAAGCCTGATGCAGGGCTCGATCCCAGGACCCCGGAGACCACAATCCAAGATGAAGGCAGATGCTTCACCAACTGAGGCCCCTGGGTACCCCAGAACTTGTTCACCTTATAACTGAAGGTTAGCACCTGTTGACCAACATCCCCCATTGCCCGTATCCCCCAGACCCTGGCAGCCACCATTCTATTCTGTATTTCAATGAATTTGACTTTTTAAAGATTCCTCATGAGTGACATTTTTGACTTTTGGTCTCTGGCTTGTTTCTCTTAGCGGAGTGTCCTCCTGGTTCACCCATGTTGTTGCAAATGGCAGAATTTCCTTCTTTTGTAAGGCTGAAGAACACCCCATTGTACATGTACACCACATTTTCTTTATCTGTTCATCCATCAATGGAACATTTGGGTTGTTTCCATGTCTTGGCTATTGTGACTAATGTTGCAATAAATATGGGGGTGCAGATATCTTTCTGAGCTAGTGACTTCATTTCTCTTGGGTACACACCCAGGATTGGGAAGCCTGGATCATACGGTAGTTTGACTTTTAATCTTTTGAGGAAACTCTCTAGTGTTTTCCATCGTTGTTGTACCAACTTACATCCTCACCAAATATGCAGTTTCCCTTTTCTCCACATTGTTGCCATCACTTATTATCTTTTGACTTTTTGATAATAGCCATCCTAATAGATGTGAAATGATGCCTCATTGTAGTTTTGGTTAGCATTTCCCTCATGATCAGTGATGCTGAGCATCTTTTTTTTTTTAAGATTTTATTTATTTATTCACGAGAGACACAGGCTGAGGGAGAAGCAGACTCCCTGCTGAGCAGGGAGCCCAATGCGGGACTCGATCCCAGGACCCCAGGATAACGACCTGAGCCAAAGGCAGACTCTCAACCACTGAGCCAGCCAGGCACCCCCTCTTCAGTGCCTTTAATCTTTATTTTTTTTTCTTCCAGCAGTGTGCTAGAACTTCACTGGATTCTAGACTCCTGGACTCCCGTTAAAGATACTTTCATCCCTGGTTGGTTTTCAAAATCAATGTTCTGCAGGAAGATGACATAGAAAACCCCTCTCCTGCCAACTTGCTGACATCACTTGGAATGACTGTCTTTTACTTTTATCACATATATGGGTGGTGCCACAATATTGCCTCATATTAATTCTTTTTGTTTTTTTTTAAGATTTTATTTATTTATTCATGAGAGATACAGAGAGAGAGAAGCAGAGACCCAGGCAGAGGGAGAAGCAGGCTCCATGCAGGGAGCCTGATGCGGGACTCCATCCTGGGACTCCAGGATCAAGTGCTGGGCTGAAGGCAGGTGCCAAACCACTGAGCCACCCAGGGATCCCCTATTGCCTCATTTTAAATATTAGCTTTACAAAAAATAGGATCATGTTATCTTCTGAAATTTTTTTCATTTAATATTATATTGCCAAGATTCGCTAGATTTGACTACATTGTTGTAGTTCAAACAACTGTATAATATTCAATTTTGTGAATATGCCACATTTATATATTCGTTCTCCTACCTGTAGACATTTGAGTTGTGTCCATGTTTTTCTTTTCCAAACACTGTTTCCACGAACATGTTTTTTATACATGCCTGCTGGTGCCCAGATGAAAGTTTCTCTGAGCGTATAGCTAGACTTGGAATGCTGGGTCCTGGGGTATATATAATGTCCAACTTTGATTTGAATTCCCTAGTTACAAAGAAAGTTGGGGTTTCTGGGTGGCTCAGTTGGTTGAGAGTCTCCCTTCAGCTTGGGTCATGATCCAGGGTCTGGGAATTGAGTCCCACATCCGATTCCCCACTCCATGGGGAGTCTACTCCTTCCTCTCCCTCTGCCCCTACCCCATGCTCATATTCTCTCTCAAATAAATAAAGTCTTAAAAAAAAAAAGAAAGAAAGTTGAACATCTCCTCATTGTTGCTTGTCTCTGAAGTTCCTATTATGTGTTTTGCCTATTTTTCTATCAGATGATTTGTTCTTTCCTTATTTGTTTTTAGAAGTTCTTAATACATTCTTTGTCAGTTGTATGTGTTCCAAACCTCTTTTCCCAGTTTCACAACTTATTTTTTTTCACTTTCTCCATAGTGTCTTTTGATGAACAAATGTTCTTAGTTTTAATATTTTTGGAAGTGATCTCTATACCCAAAGTGGGACTCAAACCCACAACACTGAGATCAAGAGTCGTACACTCTACTGACTGAGCCAGCCAGGTGCCTCTTAAGTTTAATTTTTTCAAATGTATTTATTCTTTTACAGTCAGCAATTTTGTGTGTCTCATTTAGTGAATTTTTCCCTTGGGACTCCTGGGTGGCTCAGTGGTTGAGTGCCTGCCTTCGGCTCAGGTCGTGATCCTGGGGTCCTGGGATCGAGTCCTGCATCGGGCTCCCCACAGGGAGCCTGCTTCTGCCTCTGCCTGTGTCTGTGCCTCTCTCTGTGTCTCTCATGAATAAATAAATAAAATCTTTTAAAAACAAAAAATAAGATTAAATAAATTTTGATCTTTGATTGGGCAAGTCCCCCTTTTTTGCTCCTCCATTCACAAGTATCTCTGCTATTCTTGGCTGTTTGCTTTTCACCATAAATTTGAGAATTAGTATGTCATGGTCCACGCTAAAACACCTAATTACAGACACAGAAAGCAAATTAGTGGTTGTCAGTGGTTGGGAGGAAGGAGAATAGGAGGGACTGCTAATGGAGGGAATAGGGTTTTCTTTTGAGGAAGATTTCTCCACGCAGCATTCAATGCCAGGAGAAGATGATAATGGTTAATTTTTGTGTCAATTTGACTACCCATAGTGCCCAGACTAATCACGATTTCTGAATGTGTCTGTGAGGGCGGTTCTGGATGGGGTGAGTATCTGTATCTGTGAATTGAGTAAAGCAGATGGCCTACCCCAGTATATGCGGGCATCATCCAATCCATCTGAGGCCCAAACAGAACAAAAGGCTGAGGAAGGAGAAATCCACCCCTCTTTTTCCTGCCTTGCTTGTGTGAGCTCATCAACTCTCTCATCTGCTCTGGCCCTCAGACTGGGGTCAACACCCTCAGCTCCCTTTGTTCTCAAGCCTTCAGACTTGAGCTAAACTATACCACTGGCTTCCTTGGGTCTCTAGTTTATAGATGGCAGATTATGGGAGTTCTCAGCCTCCATAATCTATGAGGCAATTCCTGACAGTAAATCTCCTTTGGTTGTGTTCAGTTTCTCTGGATTACCCATACTAATACAGAAATCAAGCAACGTCTACAAAATTCTTTTTTTTTAAATTTTATATATTTATTTAAGAGAGACAGCAAGCATGAGCTGGGGGAGGGGGGCAGTGGGCAGAGGGAGAAGGAGAAGCAGGCTCCCCATTGAGCAGGGATCCTGAGATCACAACCTGAGCCAAAGGCCAATGTTTAACAGATTGATCCACTCAGGCACCCCTGTCTATAAAATTCTAAGGGAAAGAAACATCCAGTCAAGATGTGCTTCCATTTTATTTATTTATTTATTTATTTATTTATTTATTTATTTATTTTTATTTATTTATTTTTTTCCCATCAGCTACAGATTTTTATTAGATGAAGGATGTCTTCAGTTAGCTCAAAGGAAAGTGGTGACAATTGGCAAGCACTCCTCCATACAAGAAAGGAAGCATTCTTGGCTAATGGGGATGGGTAGTTATGATATCTAAAGGTCAGTGTCTTCTGCTTAACTTTGACCACCCAGGAAGATCTTCCCCTTGGCACTCAACATCACCAGTCCTGACATGAAAGGGTCTGCAATGAGCTAGTTCAACTTGGCCAACAGTTCTTCCAGTTCTGGCCGAGCTTTGAATCTTCCCTTGAAGTCTTCTTCAGTGTGCTCCTTCACTGACAATCTGACTCCTTCAGGAAGATTGCTTTGGATTATTTCCAAGAAAATCTCTGCAAATGTAGCACTCAGACCACTGATCTGAACCACTCGTTCATGAGTGGTAAGAACTGAGTCCAGGAGCATTTTGTTACCTTGGTCCTGCAGCCGCAACACTTCCATGGTTTTGGTGGGCATTGCATAACTTTCCTCAACTTTAATGGATAGATGGTTGCAGAGGTGGTGAACATATTGGGCATAACTCTCTGCTAGGGCCATGTCGTATGCAGTCAGGTGAATGTTTAAAACTCCATATTCATAATCTGTCCCCAAATTAATGGGTCTCACTTCTACTTTTCCCTTCTTCTTCTTGGGCTCCTGTGCTTTAACTAGGTGCTTGTATCTTCCAATGCCATGGGTAGGCTTTGACTTGTAGTGCCGACTGGTATTCAGCAGAATGCCACCTGCAGAACAGATGGGATTTTCTCCTGAAGTCCTGAGCCTTAAGAGAAAAAAGGCTTGCTTAAAAATGGTATCGGTCCTCAGACACAGCATCTTTCCCAGAGCTCCGTTCATCCTTTGTTGCTGCCGCCGGGAACCGTTTAAGTTGAAGACCCGCCCAAGCTGCAGCGATCCCCCTGGCGTCTGAAAACACTAACGGAACGCCTCCTGTGCTTCCATTTTAAATGCTACAGGAGGGGCGCCTGGGTGGCTTAGTCCATTGGGCATCTGCCTTCAGCTCAGGTCATGATCCCAGGGGCCAGTGATCAAGCCTTGCATCAGCATCATTGGGCTCCCTGTTCAGTGGGGAGTCTGCTTCTCCCTCTGCCCCTCCCCCTGCTTGTGCTCCCTCCCCCCCAAATCAATCAATCAATCAATCAATCAATCAATCAATAATTAAAACCTTAAAAAAATGCTACAGGAATATATTCTCAAAATTTAGAAATACAACAAAGCACTGATGAACTCTTTCTGAAAAATGTACCAGGGATCCCTATGGCTCAGCAGTTTGGTGCCTGCCTTCAGCCCAGCACGTGATCCTGGAGTCCCGGGATCAAGTCCCGTGTCAGGGTCCCTGCATGGAGCCTGCTTCTCCCTCTGCCTGTGTCTCTGCCTCTCTCTCTCTATGTCTATCATGAACAAATATATAAAATCTTTGGAAAAAAAAAAAAGAAAAATGTACCAGACAGATCAAGAAAAATGATGACAGTAGAGAAGCAGAAGTAAGAAGATAGATGAGCCATTTAAATACAATAATTAGGGGCACCCGGCTCAGTCTGAAGGACAGTGTGGGACTCTTGAAATCAAGGTCATGACTTCAAGCTCCACATAGGGTGTAGAGATTACTTAAAAATAAATACATAAAAAACTAAAAATACAAAAGTAAGTCTACATAACCGGACAGATTATATTTGTAGAAAGAAAGAAAATATTACAAAGCCTGACAAATTAAAAAAGAGAAAAGCCACAACCTGCAGGTAGGATGTCCATAACAGTGGTCTAGATATCCTAAGTAACTGTCCTAATTGAAAAGACTATCATCCCAGGGGTCCCCTGACCTGCTTAATCAGTAGAGCAAGTGACTCTTGATCTCAGGATGGTGAGTTCACGCCCCACGTTGGGCATGGAGCCTACTTAAAAAATAATAATAAAATTTAGAAAGAAAAGACTACAATCCTGGATGAGATATTTTGTTAAAAAACACTACTGAGCTGGCACAATTAGAAAAGTATTCCTACAGAGGCCAAAATGAAGTCAAATCAGGAAGCCTAGTGGATAAATGTAGGCCAAAGTCAGCTTTTCTTCCCAAGGGTTTCTGTGAAACACAAAAGATCTTGAGTTTTGCCTAGATTATTCTTGGATGCGTGGGACAGGGGATAAAGCCCAGGGCTCTGCCAAAATAGTAGTACCTTTCTACATACGGTGGGGACCTCCTACAACCTCAGTATAAAGGCATACAAAAACCAGAACCAAAACACATTACAGGGGACACCTGGGGGGCTCAGTGGTTGAGTGCCTCCCTTCGGCCTAGGGCATGACCCCAGGGTCCTGGGATCGAGTCCCACATCGGGCTCCCCACAGGGAGCCTGTGTCTCCTTCTGCCTGAGTCTCCTGCCTGTGTCTCAGCCTTTCTCTCTGTGTCTCTCATGAATAAATAAATAAAATCTTAAAACAAACAAACAAACAAACAAACAAACACATTTCAGGAAAGGAAGGAGCAAGGGCACTCGCCTGTCTTAACTTTGAACGGAAACAAACAAAAAAGGTCTCTCCTGAGAACCTGAAACCACAACCATATTGTCCTATGGTTTGTCCTCAATTTCATCCCACCTAACTAACCCAAGGAAAACTTTTTTTTTTTTTTAAGATTTTATTTACTTATTCATGAGAGACATACAGAGAGAGGCAGAGACACAGGGAGAGGGAGACGCAGGCTCCCTATGTGGTACTCAATCCAAGGACCGGAGTCATGCCCTGAGCCAAAGGCAGACACACAACCACTGAGCCACCCAGGTGCCCCTACATATAAATTTGTCTTTGCCGATATTTTCAAGTAATCTCTACACTCAACGTGGGGCTTGAACTCACAACCCCAAGGTTAAGAGTCATGTGCTCCACTGACTGAGTACCCAGGCACCCCTCTTTACCAATATTTTCTTTTTTTTTTTTAAGATTTTATTTATTTATTCATAATAGACATACAGAGAGAGAGGCAGAGACACAGGCAGAGGGAGAAGCAGTCTCCACGCAGGGAGCCTGATGCAGGACTCGATCCCAGGACTCCAGGATTGCGCCCTGGGCCAAAGGCAGGTGCTAAACCCCTGAGCCACCCAGGGATCCCCAATATTTTCTTTTTTATTTAATTTTTTAAATTTATTATTTATGATAGTCACAGAGAGAGAGAGAGAGAGAGAGAGAGAGAGAGAGGCAGAGAGAGAAGCAGGCTCCATGCACCGGGAGCCCGATGTGGGATTCGATCCCTGGTCTCCAGGATCGCGCCCTGGGCCAAAGGCAGGCGCCAAACCGCTGCGTCACCCAGGGATCCCAATATTTTCTTTTTTAATGAGACATTGTCATCATGCTTCCTTTTACTTCCTTAGCATAGTTTCCTTAAGTTTTTAATAACATATTTATATTGGCCACTTTGACATCTTTTTCTGTTAATGAAACATCTGGGGCTCTCACAGGCAATTTCTGTTGCCCACTTTTCGTGCTCTGTGCATGGGCCACATTTTGCTGTTTCTCTGAAAATCTTGTAATGTTTTTCTTGAAAAGCGACATTTTAGATAATATTGCAGCAACCATAATTCCCCTCTCCTCTCTCGGGGGATTTTTGTTGTTTTTTTTTCCTGGTGTAGTGACTTGGCTGGACTGTTCTAGGGAATTCTATTCCCACCCCCACCTCCCAACCCCAGTGCAGAGGCTTTGGTGTCAGCCCTTGGAAGGCGCAGGGCTGATGGGTTCACGGTCACCCTGGGATCACAGCAGTTTATTATTTTTTTTCAAGGATTTTATTTCTTTATTTGAGAGACAGAGCATGAGCAGGGGCAGAGGGAGAGGGAGAAGCAGACTCCGATGAGCAGGGAGCCCAACTCTGGCCTCTATCCCAGGACCCCAAGATCATGACCTGAGCCCAAGGCAGAGGCTTAACCAACTGAGCCCCCTGGGCGCCCCGAAACAGCCAGTTTAGCAGAGTGGTCTTTGGGTCTTTCCCCAATCTCTAAATTAAGCTGACTACCCCATTTGGTATCAGATCCGGTTCTTAACCTTCAGGTTAACCAGCTAATTGCTCTATTGTTTTGGACAATGTCCTGGGGGTATAAATGGATCCCAGGTGAGATCCACCAACATTCTAGCTGGGGTAGTTTCTGAGGTGAGTGGTTGAGCTTTGTTTGGAACCCCAGAGAGCTTTCAGCTGTGTTTTCCCCACCCTGTTCTCTCGGGAGAACTACCTGGCCCAGGGTATAGCTCGGGGCTCTTAACTAAAAGGAACTGCTAGACTCCACCTCGTATTTGGTTACTGCCAAAAGGCCCATTGTTGTATTTTTTTTTTTTTAAGAGATTTTATTGATTTATTCCTGACAGACAGAGAGAGAGGGGCACAGACACACAGGGAGAGAGGGAGAAGCAGGCTCCATGCAGGGAGCCCGACGTGGGACTCGATCCTGGGTCTCCAGGATCGCGCCCTGGGCCGAAGGCGGCGCTAAACCACTGAGCCACCGGGGCTGCCCCCATTGTTGTATTTTTTATCTACTTTTTATTTTTTGAAGCAGGCTCTACACCCAGCCTGGGGCTTGAACTCATGACCCTGAGATCAGAGCTGCAGGCTCTACCTATTGAACCGGCCAGGCGCTCCCAAAAGCCTCATTGTTTAAGAGACTGTCCTTAGTCTTGCACATTCTGTTTCAGATAAAGTCAGTTCTGGGCGCCTGGGTGGCTCCACACCTGAGCATCTGCCTTCAGCTCAGGGTGTGACCCCAAGGTCCCAGGATGGAGTTGCGCATTGGGACCCCTGCAGGGAGCCTGCTTCTCCCTCTCTCTGTGTCTCTCACGAATAAATGAATAAAATCTTTTTACAAATAATAAATTAAAAAAAAATCTCAAAAACATCCAGAGAGGGGAGCCTGTGTGGCTCCATTGGTGAAGCGGCTGCCTTGGGCTTGGGTCATGATCCTAGGATCCTGGGATTGAGCCCTGAGTTGGGGCGGGGGGAATCCTTGCTCAGTGGGGAGTCTGCTCCTCCCTCTCCCTTTGCTCCTTTCTCTGCTCATGCTCTCTCTCTCTCTCTCAAATGAATAAGTAAAATCTTTTTTTATTTAAAAAAATTTTTTTTTATTTAATTATGATAGTCACAGAGAGAGGGAGGGAGGCAGAGACATAGGCAGAGGGAGAAGCAGGCTCCATGCACCGGGAGCCTGATGTGGGATTCGATCCTGGGTCTCCAGGATCGCGCCCTGGGCCAAAGGCAGGCGCCAAACCGCTGCACCACCCAGGGACCCCTAAAATCTTTTTTTAAAAAGATCCGTTTAAGAGAGCACAAGCCAGGTGGGGAGCTTCAGAGGCGCCCCTGAATAAATAAAATCTTTTAAAAGAAAAGGCATCTAGAGAAAAATAACATGAGGAAGTAATGATTCTGCAAGTTTATCAGAAACTATGAAAGCCAGAAATCTAGGACATCTTCAAAGCCCTGAAAGATGATACCTAAAACACAAGCGACAAAATAAAATACAAGTGGAACCACATGAACTAAAAGCTTCTGTGTGGCTAAAGAAACAATCAGCAAAATGAAAAGACAGCCTACAGAATGGAAAAAATATTTACAAATCATATTCCAGGGATGCCTGGGTGGCTCAGCGGTTGAGCGTCTGCCTTCGGCTCAGGGTGTGACCCTGGAGTCCTGGGATCAAGTCCCACATCGGGCTCCCCGCAGGAAGCCTGCTTCTCCCTCTGCCTATGTCTCTGCGTCTCTCTGTGTGTCTCTAATGAATAAATAACAACTTTTTAATTTTTTTTTAATGATAGTCACACACAGAGAGAGAGAGAGAGAGGCAGAGACACAGGCAGAGGGAGAAGCAGGCTCCATGCACCGGGAGCCGGACGTGGGACTCGATCCCGGGTCTCCAGGATCGTGCCCCGGGGCCAAAGGCAAGCGCTAAACTGCTGCGCCACCCAGGGATCCCACAACTTTTTAAAAAATCATATTCTGATAAGGGGTTCATATCTAAAATATATAAAGAGTTCATACTCAATGGCCAACAAAACCAAACCCAAATAGTCTGATTAAACAGGGGTAAAGACCTGAATAGACATTTTCCTGAAAATATATGCCTGGCTGATGGGCACATGAAAAAGAGCTCAAAAAAAAAAAAAAAAAAAAAAAGAAAAAAAAAAAAGAAAAAGAAAAAGAAAAAGTGCTCCATATCATTGTAGAGGAGAACTGCAAATCCAAACCACAATGAGTTATCCTGCCATTCCTACTGGAATAGCTATCCTCAAAAAGACAAGAAATTAAAAAAAAAAAGACAAGAGATAACAAGTGCTGGTGAGGATGTGGAGAAGAGAAATCCATCCATAGACTATCGATTATTATCCTTCAGTATCTTCCAAAAGCTTTATATTTGGGATTTCACATCTAGGTGAATTGTAATCTACCTAAAATTGACTTATTTGGTGGAGGAAGTGGTTTCCTTGTTTTCCACATAGAAAACCCATTGTTGGGACGCCTGGGTAGCTCAGTGGTTGGGCGTCTGCCTTTGGGCCAGGGCGTGATCCTGAGTCACGGGATCAAGTCCCACATCAGGCTCCCTGCATGGAGTCGGCTTCTCCTTCTCCCTCTGGCTGTGTCTCTGCCTCTCTCTCTGTGTGTCTCTCGCTAATAAATAAAATCTTAAAGAAAAAAGAAAACCCATTGTTCTGGCAAAATTTATGAAATAACTCATCCTGTTCAAATGACCTTCTCTGACCAAGTCATGTTCATATGTAATTCTGTATGTTTCTAGGTTCTTCTGTTCCTTTGGTCTATTTTCTCTTCCTCTGTTACTACATTATTAATTATTATTATTATTATTATTATTTTAAATTATTTTTGTTTTTTAAAGATTTTATTTATTCATTAGAGACACAGAGAGAGAGGCAGAGACATAGGCAGAGAGAGAAGGAGGCTCCCTGCAGGGGGCCCGATGTGGGACTTGATCCCAGGACTCCAGGGTCATGACCTGAGCCGAAGGCAGCTGCTCAATCACTGAGCTACCCAGGTGCCCTAGGCAAACATTTTTAATTTGGGCAAAACCACTTGAAGAGATTATGAAGTGAATGGGAATTCTTATCTACTGCTGGTGGGATTGCAAACTAGGAGAATCATGTTGGAAACCAATATGGTACCTGGTACACATCCAGGGAACCCGTTGAGCAACTGTATTTCCAGAATCCACCCTGGAAACCATGGCTGTGTGTGCATTGGGCAGGGGCAGGAGCTTTCATGGTGGCAGTGTTGGTAAATAAGTATCTACCACCAGTAGCATGGATAAAGTATGTATTTATTTATTTTTTTCAAATTTTTATTTATTTTTTACTTTTCTTTTAAAGATTTTACTTTTAAGTAATCTCTTAAACCCTGTTTGGGGAGGTTAAGGGCCAAAGGCAGCCACTTAACTGACTGAACCACCCAGGCGCCTGATACAATTGACCATCATCACTATGGTGTGCCTTTCATCCTCCAAGACTTACTTGATTACAGGAAGCCTGGATCTCCCACTCCCCTTCACCCATCCTCTCCTCCCTCTCCCTTCTGGCAACCATCCTTTGTTCTCTGTATTTATGGGTCTGATTTGCTTTCCATTTATTTAATGTTTTCATAATGTATGTTAATGTTGAGGGACCACCTGTCAGGATAATTTCTCATAGAGAAATATCAGTGATACACCACTTGGAATATTTAGGAATTCATTTAATTTTTTTTGTCCTTAAAAAATTATTGCATCTATCACATAGTACGTACGTGCTATGGACTTAATCTTTGTCTCCTCAAAATTCCCATGCTGGAAACTAATCTCTAATGTGATATTTGGAGGTAGGGCTTTGGGGAGGTGCTTAGGTCATGAGGGTGGAGCCCTCAAGAATGGGATCAGTACCCTGATAAAAAACCCCAGAGGAGAAAAAAAAAACAAAACCCAGAGGGAGATTCCTTGGGTGGCTCAGCAGTTTAGCGTCTGCCTTTGGCCCAGGGCGCTATCCTGGAGACCTGGGATCATCTCCAGGATTGAGTCCCATGTCGGGCTCCCTCCATGGAGCCTGCTTCTCCCTCTGCCTGTGTCTCTGCCTCTCTCTCTATGTCTATCATGAATAAATAAATAAAATCATCTTAAAAAAAAAAAAACACCAGAGTTCCCTCACTCCTTCTGCTCTGTGAGGACTCGAGATGTCCATCTGTGAACCAAGAAGCCAGTGGCCTTGACCTTGGATTCCCCAGCCTCTAGAGCTGTGAGAAATACTTGTAAAAAGTATAAACTAGTATAGTATAAACTAGTCTATGATATTGTTATAATGGCCCAAACTCAAGACCATATGCAGATAATCCCATTCTTCTTACACTTTTTTTTTTTTTTTAAGATTTTACTTATGAGAGACATAGAGAGAAAGAGGCAGAGACACAGGCAGAGGGAGAAGCAGGCTCCATGGAGGGAGCCCAACGTGGGACTCAATCCTGGAGATGATCCCAGGTCTCCAGGATCACGCCCTGGGCTGAAGGCAGCACTAAACCGTTGAGTCACCCGGGCTGCCCAATCCCATTCTTTAACAATTTCTAACCTATAATTCTATACGATCAATGCAAGAGATGTCTGGAATTACATTCACCATGTTGATGCTTGTTTCTTGGTGGTTGGATTTGGGAAGCGTTGATGTTTCTTTCCAAAGTGTTTGGGTCTTTTTTTTTAATTAAAAAAAATATTTTATCCATTTATTCATGAGAGAGAGAGAGAGGGAGAAGCAGGCTCCCATGCAGGGAGCCCGATGTGGGACTCAGTCCCGGGTCTCTAGGATCAGGCCCTGGGCTGAAGGCGGCACCAAACCACTGAGTCACCAGGGCTGCCCTGCTTAGGTCTTTTATATTGAACATATATCCTTCTTATCAAAACAAATAGTTTCTTCTTATTTAAGATTTTTATCTATTCATGTGAGAGTGAGAGAGATTGAGAGAGAGGCAGAGACACAGGCAGAGGGACAAGCAGGCTCCATGCAGGGAGTCCAATATGGGACTTGATCCTGGGACCCTGGGGTCACGCCCTGAGCCGAAGGCAGATGCTCAACTGCTGAGCCACCCAGGCAATCCAAGTCATTTCTTTCAAAATAATTTAAGGTGAGTGTTAAATACAGCAAAATGGAATCTATAACCCCCATGATATTAATAGTAACTTCCTATTCTTTGAAATGTTTAAATTTAAAAAATTAGAAACATCCAAAGTAAAGCAAAAAAAACCTGCAGAGAATGGAGAAAGTGGATACCCACATTAAGAAACTAAAGAAAGACAATATGGAATGGCCCCAAACCACAAATTATCCCCAAATCCTTTAACGTCTGCTTTCAAACACACTACTAAGGGCATCCGGAACCTTCTCATGGTTGGTTTGAGGCCAAAACAGAAACTGGTTAGAGGGGACTTGAGAAGCATGTAGGAAAAATACCAAAAGAAAATGTGCCTCCTGGTGGTGGTGTGAAGGACGGTCACGTTCCCGCTTCTGTAGGACACGGATCCTTCCAAACTTTTCCAGATCACGTATTATGAAAATAGAAGTTTAAAAAGCTGTTGTGTTCCACGTTGCTTTAATGAAAGGCAGGGGCCATTCGGGTTTGACCACAAAACTAGTGAAAAGCCACATGTGGCATCTGGTAGGTACTTGTTCAGAGAAAAGCTGTGCGGTCTGCTCTGGGTTGCCAGCCTCTGGCAGGGGTCAGCGGAGGCACCATGGGAGCAGCACCCAGGGAGGTGGCGGGCCACATCTGCCTGCCTCTCAAAGAAGCAGTAATGTAACACGCGTTTGGCCAAAATTAGTAAACTTTATTTAAACTTCAAAAAATAAAATAACAGACGAAAGGCAGCTTTAGCTTTGTTCTCGAGGATCAGATAGATCGCCCCAGAGCAGGAACTACCCCTGCCAAGTTAAAACACCCTTCACCCCCAATCAAGCCACAGACAAGGAGGGATCCTGTATTCGGGGACAGGCCTGGGGTGGGTGGAGTAGGAAGAAGAACACCACAGCCAGGTGAGTGGGTTCTGAGATAGCACAAGTGAGGAACAAGACAAAGAGCCCCAGAGGGAACGGGCCCAGAACGTGGACCAGAAACTCTGTCACAGGAGCTACAGGCAAGGGAGGCGGGCTGGGGACCTGGGCCCCGCAAGGGCACCACCTGGGCTGTCCTGCGCCCCGCTCACCCTCAGTTCTCCTCATCACTGTCATCTGGGCTGATGGCTGGGCTGGTGAGGCTGTAAGTGGGGCTGGTGGGTGAGTAGCCAGGGGAAGTGGGTGAGTAGGTGGAGCCTTTGGGGGAGGTGGGCGAGTA
This sequence comes from Vulpes vulpes, assembly GCF_048418805.1. Taxonomy (NCBI): domain Eukaryota; kingdom Metazoa; phylum Chordata; class Mammalia; order Carnivora; family Canidae; genus Vulpes; species Vulpes vulpes. Next base: position 133,820,507 of record NC_132791.1, on the reverse strand, counting down.
GGTGGGGCTGGTGGGTGAGTACTTGGGGGAGGTGGGCGAGTAGGTGGGGCTAGTAGGCGAGTACTTGGGGGAGGTCGGGGTATAGACTGGAGAGGTCGGCGAGTAAGTAGGAGATGTTGGGGAGTATTTTGGGGTGGTAGGTGAGTAGGTGGGGCTGGTGGGGGAGTACTTGGGGGAGGTGGGGGAGTATTTTGGGCTGGTGGGGGAGTATTTGGGGGAGGTCGGGGTGTACTCTGGGGAGCTGGGGCTGTAGGAGGGACTGGTGGGGGTGTACTTCGGCGAGGTGGGGCTATAGCTGGGGGAGCTGGGGCTGTAGCTGGGGGAGCTTGGGGTATAAGTTGGAGACTGTGGTGTGTATCGTGGGCTTGATGGGGAGTAGCTTGGTGAGGTTGGGGAGTAGCTGGGGGAAGTTGGAGAATAGCTCGGAGACGTTGGGCTGTAGTTAGGGCTCGTGGGCGTGTAGTTGGGACTAGTTGGGGAGTAGCTGGGTGACGTTGGACTATAGCTGGGTGACGTCGGGGTATAATTGGGACTGGTTGGAGAATAGTTAGGGCTGGTTGGCGAGTAGCTCGGAGATGTTGGGGAATAGCTTGGGGATGTGGGCGAGTAGCTTGGGGATGTGGGCGAGTAGCTGGGCGAGGTGGGGGAGTAGCTGGGCGAGGTGGGGGAGTAGCTGGGCGAGGTGGGGGAGTAGCTGGGTGAGGTGGGGGAGTAGCTGGGCGAGGTGGGGGAGTAGCTGGGCGAGGTGGGGGAGTAGCTGGGCGAGGTGGGAGAGTAGCTGGGAGAAGTCGGGGAGTAGCTGGGAGAAGTTGGGGAGTAGCTGGGAGAAGTCGGGGAGTAGCTAGGAGAAGTTGGGGAGTAGCTGGGTGATGTGGGACTATAGTTGGGACTAGTTGGAGAGTAGGACGGAGAGGTGGGGGAGTAGGAGGGCGAAGTAGGGGAATAAGAGGGACTCTGGGGTGTATAGCCCCCAGGGGAGCGAGGCTCATAGGCAGGCGATGTCGGTGAGTAGCTGGGAGACATAGCGCCACCTGTGGGGAAAAATGCGGGAAGGAGTTAAATGATGGCAAGTCAGCCTAAAGGAAGGACCTGGAAGAATTCAACTCAGCCGGCTGACTGACCAGACAGGACAGCTCACCTGGTGAGGGGATGTAGGGGCTGGAGGGGCCCGGTGAGCCCGGTGAGCCCGGTGTGGGAGACCAGGCAGGAGAGTAGCCTGGGCTGAAGCCACTGGCATCTGACGCAGCACTGGGAGAGAAGCCGGCCGCCCCCGGCGTCATTCCGCTTCCTAGGAAGCGAGACAAAGCTCAGTTAAAACTGGAGCTGGAACCTGGTGCTAAACCATTCGTAGACGACCTGCCTCTGGGTCAGGGTCTTGTACGTAGCAGAGTAGCAGAGCAGCTCCCTCACGACACAAGGGTTTGTAAAACAAACAAACAAACAACCAACCAAAAACCTGGAGCTGGAGCCCAATACCTGCTCCCAAGCTCCCCGCCCCTTCAGTGCTCCATCAGGATAACCCTTCACCATCGAGCTCACCCCACCACGCTTGCCCTGACCACCCAGAGGGCCCTCTTCCTGGGCTGGGTCACTCACCGACACTAGGGGACCAGGCACCATAGGCTGGAGTTGCCCCCTGGTTCCAGGGAGTCATGGCAGGAGAAATTCCTCCCATGGGACTAGGTGCCGATCCAAAGAACATGCCAGTGGCTGCAAAGAAGCACAATGACTCGGGACGTGCCCTGGGGACCAGCCCCCCACCCCCACCCCATCATGCACCCCAGCCAGCTGGCAGCAGCCGAGGCCCTCATACTCACGTCCGGCAGCCCCCAGGCCAGGGATGTTGGTGGGGATCTCCATGCCATACTTGCACTTCTCAGCATCAAGCAGGAGATCAAAGCAGCCGGTGCCAGCCGGGGCCAGCTGACCCAGCATGATGTTCTCAGACACCCCCTTCATGGGGTCACTCTCTCCGTGAGCAGCTGCTTCCATAAGCACGTCCACCTGAGCAACCGGGAAACGGGGAAATGGGGAAGCCCCATAAGATGCCTCCACACCCAGTGTTCCAGGGCTGCCTCACTACAGGTGCACCCACCCCACCCTGGCGCACCCTCATCCCACACCTCCCCCACCTCCTTCCACCTGCCCAGTTCCATCATTACCGTTTCCTCAAAGGAGCACTTCATGAGAGGCCCAGTATCCTGACGGTTGACACCATGGCGGGTGATGGCCATCAAGTGGCCCCGGCAGGTCATGGTATCACACAGGAGTGCCAAGTGGCGGTAATTGACGTAGGAGCCATCAAAGGAGATGACGTGGTACAGCTCCCGCTCCAGGGCCTTCCGCACAGCTTCAATGCCCAGCACCTGGCATGGAGTGAGGGGCGAGGTGCGAGGGGTGAGGGCCGAGGAGCTGTGCTCACTCCCCAGCTTCTGCCACACAGACCCACAGAGGGATGGTCGGGAGGCAGTGCCGCCCACGCTCGACAGCAGACTTGGGCTTGGAGAAACCAAGAAGGCAAATGCCAGGAAGGAGGGCAGACGGCCACCACCAGGCAGACACCCAGGGGTCCTGGCGGGGCTCCGCGCACTCACCGTGAAGATCTCCACGATGTCGTTGGACGTGGTACGGACAGGGTCCACGTCCTTCTCGCTCAGCACCCGCATCAGGCTCACGCCGTCCGTCTCAAGGATCCACTCCTGCAGAGCCTTGAATTCCCCGTCCTCAGTGATAATGATCTTCTTCTTGTTGTCCGTCTGTGGCAGGTGCATATACACCTGCAGGGGACAGCATGAGCTGGGGGGGAGGTGGGGCCAGGGGAGAGGACATGGGGGGGCGGGGGGGCGGGGCTGACCTTGCTAATCTGCTCAATGCCCTGCAGGGTCATGTCAGTCAGCATATTGGACTCGATGCAGCGCAGGAAGACGTCATCGTCCATTTTGTCCACCACCTCTTCCTCCTGAGCCAAGAGCAAGGCCAGAGTCCTAGAACCTTCCCCTCTTCCCAGACTCAGCCCAAGTCGCAGCCTCCCCAGGGACCAAAGGGTCAGGTCAGGCCCCAGACTCTGTCCTTTGTTCCTCTGATGTTACTTTTTATCACATTGTTACGATCCTAAAAGAAACCTAAGGGAGGCACCTGCACCCCACCATCCCAACACAATTTCTGCGTGGGTGCTCGCATGCTCCCAGGGCCCCCGACAGCGCCCAGCACCTCCCACACTCGTTCTCACGGACGACCTGGCCAGGCTGCCACTTCCCACACCAATGAGCTTGTTCACAGAGCCGCCTGTACTCTGTGGAGAACCAGCAGTTTCCACATCTACACTCCGACAGCTCAACAGTAAGCTGCCACCTTCTGTCTTGAGTGCCCCAGGCACCCCATCCGTGAAACACATTTTAGGAACCATGCCTGGGAGTGAAGTCACCGGTCTGGCATGGCCTCAGGTCCTGTGGCACCTGCTGTCACACCACTTCCCAGAGGACATGCCACTTCTGCTCTCCGCCCTCCCGCAGGAGCCTCACAGGGGGAGCACCCTGGGATCCCCCACGTCAGCGCCACCTGTGTGTTCCACATAGCTACTTCTTCAGTTTTCAAATGTTTTTGCTGCTCAGGGTTCTGAAAATCACCACTAGCCGCCACTCCCCATGCCCACCCCAGCCGGTGTGACGGGCACCTCAACACTGCTTTTGCTTCAACTTCCTTGACTTTTTCGGTCCCAAACAAGGTTTAACAGTGCCCTACTGTGGACTATCCATTTCCTCTTGGGGTCCCTTTACCTCTTGCATTTTGTTTTCATCGCTGTTCATGATGCGGATTCGGAGCACCAGCTTCTCGGCGTTGTCGTCATTAAAGATGCAGTTCAAGTCATCGCCGAAACCTGCGGGGAGAAGGAGCCATGAGAATGATGGCGGTGGCTGGTCACTGCTCCTCTGCAGCTCTCCCCAACGGGGCTCTCCTCTGGCTTCCCTTCCTTCTCATAGAACCCTCTAGAAAGAGAGGAATTGCGGAGAAGACAGGCAAGGAGCCCAGGCAGGACTTCCGAGCTGGGCCCACCTGCCCCAGCCTCACCAGCATTGATCTTCTCAGCAATCTGCTCCATGGTCAGCTTCCGGTCTGTCATGTGCTTCCGGTCCAGCTCCACCCGCAAGAGCCAGGGCGAGATTCGGGCCACGTCAAAGTCCGGCATCTCATAGTAGACATTCACCCATTCCTGATCCTCTGCCACGACAGTGCTCTGGGGGTTGGGGTCGTAGTAGATGGCTGTGTTGGCAGTCACCTTCCTCAATGTTGTATGTTCCAGACGGCACAGAATGTCCTGGGACAAAGAGGGATTGGGGACACAGGTATGTGGGTGGCTCTAAAGACCTCTCCAAACCCTCCTGTAGAGAGAATTTATTCAAGGGGAAGAGATCTCCTCCTCTTCCTTCTGCCGGGAAGCCCACCGACCCAGGCTCTACCTTGGCTCTCTCAGCATCTCGAGCAGACTGGCCCAGCAGGAAGACAGTAAGTGAAGGCGTCTTTGGCTTCTTGGAAATGTTGATGAGTTCCTTGAGTCGGGGCACACCCAGGGTCACGTTTTTGGCAGACACACCAGCATAGTGAAAGGTGTTCAAGGTCATCTGGGTGGCAGGTTCTCCAAGGGACTGTGCAGCCAGGGCTCCCACCATCTCCCCAGGATGGGCCTACAGAGTAAGGAAAGCCGGCGTCAGAAAAAGCAAATGTGTCCTTTCTGGCGAGTAACAATGAGCTGCCGTCAGGGCAGCGACAGATGCATTGGGGCAAGGCAGAGACTCAACAAAGCAGAGCCTGATTTGTGCGTCCCCTCCTCTGCTTCATTTACGATCCCACATTTGCACCCGGTGTGCTGCACACCCAGGAGGTCCTCTACCACCTGAAACCCTAATTCCTAAAGTTACAAGCTAAGTATTCACATTGTAATTGGTGGGGAGCTCCCCATGAAGCATTATTTTAACTGCGATTACGATCACCTACCGTAAGACCTGACCTCTCAATGAGACTCCTACAGTAACGCGGCTGTGAGGGCAGGCTTCCTTCACTCAGTACTATGTACCAAAGGTTCATTGTGGTCCTCTTACACTTCCCACCTCAGTATCTTTACCAGAATATTCCTTTGTGTGGCTGTAGCAGTTTCATTTCCCCCTCTGTCAGTGGATGGGCATCTGGCGGTTTCTCCACAGCTTGACTGTTACGTGAACAACGGGGCCATGGATATCCCTGTGCCAGGTTTTGTGTGTACAAACCTCCCAGTCTCTTGGGTCTATTCCTAGGAGTGGAACTGCTGGTTCAAATGGTACCTGTGTCTACCCCTCAGAGGAACAGCAGACTGTGACGCCCAGTGGCCCCCCAGTGGCACAGAAGAGTTCCAACTGCTCCATCCACAGCCTTCCTAAACTCAAGGAGCACAAAGCGGTGGCTCACTGGGGCTTCATCTGTATTTCCTGGATGGTGAATGATGCTGAGCATCTTTTCTCATGTGTTTACTGGTCACTTACGTATATTCTTTGGGGGAAGAGGTGTATTCAAGCCCTTAGACATCTTTCTGTTGTCGACGTGCAGTAGTCCTTTATGTATTCTCTACACGTGGCCCTTATCACATAGATGATTTGCAAATCTTTCCTCCTCCCATTCTGGGTTATCTTCTGACTCTCCTGCTGGTGTCCTCGGAAACACAAGTTTTTAATTTAGATGAAGCTGAACTCATCTGTTTCTGTGCTTTTTAGCGTATGCTTTTGGTGTCATACCGAAGACTCCACAGTCTAATCCCAGGTCGTGAAGAGTAGCCTTTGTCTTTTCTTCTAAAGCTTTTTTACAGATTGAGCTCTTATATTTAGGTCTTTGATGCATTTTGAAGTAATTTTTGTATATGGTGTGAAATAGGGATCCAACTTCAATCTTTTGCATGTGGATGTCCAGTTATTCCAGCACCATTTTTTCCCCCAAGATTTTTATTTATTCATAAGAAACAGAGAGGCAGAGACACAGGCAAAGGGAGAAGCAGGCTCCCCACAGGAAGCCCAATGCAGGACTTGACCCTTGGACCAGGATCACGCCTTGAGGCACTGAGCCATCCAGGCATCCAGTATCGTTATTGTTTTAAAGATTTATTTATTTGAGAAAGAGAGCAGCCACGTGAGCATGCATGCTTGGGGGAGGAGCAGAGGAAGATAATCTCAAGCAGACTTCCCACTGAGCGCAGAACCCAACTTGAGGCTCTATCCCACAACCCTGAGACCATGACCTGGGCTGAAACCAAGAGTCGGATGCCTAACCAACTGAGCCCCCCAAGAACCCCTCAGCACTGTTTGTTGAAAAGACTATTTCTAAGCCATTAAGTTCCATTCATCTATCTATGCATCTTCATGTGATAGCACACTATTCAGAGAACCAGAGCTTTACAGAAAGCTTGGAAATCAGTTAGGTGTGAGCCCTCCAATCTTGTTCTTTTTCAAAACTATCTGATTCTTCTGGGTCCCCTGCATGTACATATGAATTTTAAGATCAGCTTATAAATTTCTGCAGAAAAGGCAACTGGGATTTGACAGGCACTGTGTTGGATCTGTAGATCACCTTGGGGATTACCACCATTTAGCAAGATAAATCTTATAATCTGTGAACACTGGATGACCTTCCACTCACTTAAATCTTTTTTCAATCACATTTTACAGCATTCCCTAATGCATTTTAATTATTTAATTAACACAACTGGATTTACATCAAAAGTATTCAGAGGCATGCCTATAATTACAATGCTTCTCTCTTCCTACTACCTTCTAAAATCCTCAAAGACAGTGATGGGGGCACCTGGGTGGATCAATCAGTTAATTCATCTGCCTTCAGCTCGTCATGATCCCAGGGTCATAGGATTGAATCTCATTATTAGGCTCCCCACAAGTGGGGAGCCTGCTTCTCCCTATCCCCCTCTGCCTCTCTCCCTGGCTTTCGGTCTCTAGCTGTCAAATAAATGAAATATTGTAAAAAAGAGAGAGAGAGAGAGAGATATCATTAGGGAATGAAGCAGAAATCCCCCCACATACAGGACTCAGCCCAGAGCAGCCCCTCAGTGATCAAGAAGCATTATGCGGCAGGCGGTGGGCAGAGGCAGGCTGTGCTCAGAGCCCAGAGAAGCCCACAGGTCAAAGGAGGAAAGCAGGGCTGAGGCAAGAACACTACTCACAATGGCTTGATTGAACTTGGACTCGATCTCTCCAAGCAGCCAGTCGAAGGCCTCCCCGCTGAGCCTGAACTCCTCAGCCATGCGGCGGGAGCACAGTGTGGAGCGCAAGTGGATGTTGAAGAGAAGTGTGGCATTCTCCTGAGCTTGCCTGCTCAGGGGGTCATCCCCGTTCACAATTACAAGTTTCTTGCTCAATTCCTTGACTCCTGGGGACCAGAGGAGGTATAGAGATTCCAGAGTGAGACCCCGACCACTCCCGTCCCGCAGCCTGGCCCCAAGGTCCCAGAGCAGCTACTCACCCTCTACCACCTTGATGGGGTGCAAGTCGGAGGGAAGGCGAGGGTTGATGTGGAAGATTTTCTGAGCATTCCAGATCATGCGCAGCAGGTTACAGGGGAGGACGACCTGAGGCGCGATGGAAACAAGAGGGGGTCATGAGCTGGGCACAGCCACTCAGGGACAGCAGCTCTCCAGCCCAGCCTTCTGCCCACAGGCACCTTGCTGTCGCCAGTCGGGAAGATGACCCTGAGCACCTCCCTGTCCTCACGCATGCGCTCGAATTCTCGCTCTAACTCGTTCTGAATGTGCGCATTGCTCAGCACGTCCTTCACCAGGTCCTCCTGCAGAGTGCGCCGCAGGGCCCTCTCGTTTGTGTAGTCAAAGCGGAACCTGAAGGTGGCAGGAGGGAGAGTCAAGGGGCCGCTGGGCCCCAGGGCTTGATCCCTGCAGGCAGCAGAGCAAGGCTCCCAAAGGTGCACAGCCTGAACAACAGGGCTTTGAGGCAAGAATCTAGGGCAGGGAAGTTCAAAGTCTACGCCCCAAGACTGCCTGCCCAGCTGAGCTCACTTTGTATGGTCACCAGGGACAGGGTGCGGTGGGTCTTGTAACTGCTCTACCCAACTGCCACGGCACAGCTGCTGCCACCAGGAGTGGACAAAGGGCTCTAAGACAGAAGGCAGACTGCAAGGTATGCTGTGGGCGAGCAGGGTCTTGGTGCAGGAAGGGGAGTCCTAGGAGGCTGGTTTTGAGCCCCAAGGGTGAGATCCACCCGCCTGCAGCCTCCTCACTTCTTCTCAAAAGCCTTGTTGGATGGCTTAAGGGTAGCCAGGTTCTGGAACTCGACGCTCTCGCCAGCCAGGCCGTCCTCGCCATAGCGCAGCTGCACCACCTGGTTGATGGAGTTTCGCACAGTAGCATCATACTTCACCATCACCGACTCCATGGACTTGATGAGCCGCCGCTGGATGTACCCTGCGGGGAGGTGTCCAGGTTTGGGCCCCAGGGCAGCACGAGCCTGACCTCAGAAACAAGCCTTGCCAGCTGCTCCAGGGCTTTCACCCACCCAAACCTTGGAAGAGCCAGCTACTGCCCTTGGTCCCCGAAGCCCCTCAGTGAAATCCATGCCCCCCACCAGCTGGACCCAGGGCCAGAAGAGTCCTCTAGGAAGCTGCCCCTAGGTGACTTTGAGGATCTAACCCCGGAGCAGGAAGCATTGCCTGGCATTTCCCAGCTTCTGAGCTTCAGCTCCTATTCCTTCCACAAGAGATAAGTTCAAACCCCTGGGATTGGAAAGCTTTAACCTGAGAACCCCCCACCTCACCCCAGGGGGATCCTTGGCCTGCGGCGCCCCTGGCAGCAGCACGAGGGCCTGAAGGCCTACCAGTTTCAGCAGTCTTGACGGCCGTGTCGATAAGCCCCTCGCGACCCCCCATGGCATGGAAGAAGAACTCGGTAGGCGTGAGGCCGGCCAGGTAGGAATTCTCCACGAAGCCTCGGCTCTCTGGCCCATAGTCATCCTTGATGAAATGAGGCAGGGTCCGGTGCTTGAATCCAAATGGGATCCGCTTGCCCTCCACGTTCTGCTGCCCGACTACAGCGATGACCTGGGGAATGAAGGTGGGGTGCACCTAACTCCCTTTGCACTAGGAGTCAGAGCTCCCAGCCCGTTCCCTGCAAACACTCCCTTCTCCCCATGCTCCCAGCCTTCTCTGTGGCCCGCATCTGGAAAGACCAGGCTCCCCACCTGGGAGATGTTGATCTTGGAACCTTTGGCCCCAGACACGACCATGGACTTAAAGTTGTTGTACTCAGACAAGGACTTCTGGGCAGAGGAGCCAGTCTTATCTCGGGCATCGTTGAGAATGCGGTTCACCTGGTTCTCAAAGGTCTGCCGCAGAGTGTTCCCCGGGGTGGGCTCCAGCTCATTGTTATGAGCCTTCTCAATGACCTGGGTGTAAGGGAGGCGGTGGGGCTCAGTGTTGGCTCTGCTCCCCCTCTCCGACATCCGCTCTGCGGTCACCGACATTCCACCCAATGTCTCTGAGCGCCAGTTACTCAGTCTCGGCCTGGCCTTCCTGCTTACCTCTATCACATCCTGCTTAGCCTTCTTAATAGTGTTCTGAATGTCCTGGTAGGTCTTTGAGTCCGCAATGGAGTCCCCAATGCCAATGGTATGACCTAGAGAGAAGAAGCGTCATCAACACCCTCTTCAGGCTTCCCCAAAACCTGCGATGGAATCACAACCAAGAGTTGTTGGAAGGCCCCCAAATCCAAGGAAGAACGAGAAAAGGATGGAAGAGAAACGGTAAGTGGAGGGAGAGGCAAGATTCAAGGAGCCTCTAACTCACCCTCGATGAGAAGCCAGTTGTTAATGACCGTCTGAATGTTGGAGTAGAAGAGACGAGTGACGTCATGGCCCATCTCCAGGTAAGAAATGTGGACCAGCGAGCCGGCTGACGTACCCAGAGATTTCTTACACAGGATGCCCATGATCAGCTCCCCGTTCTCCACCACGACCTGTGCACAAAGCACCCCAATCAAGTCCCCTGCGGTGGCACCCCTGTACAAATCCCGTCCCCACAGGCAGAAGCCAGGTCCTACCTTGGTGTCCCCTGGAGAGATGTGTTTGTAAGGACCACTGTCCTCGTCGTCAGGATGGGTGCTGTGGGTGCGGATGCAGTTGATGTGGCCTGGTATGATGAGGGAGAAGATCTGTTTGCCTGTCCACAGGGGACGAGGCTTCAGGATGGCCGGCTGCGGGACCTTCCCATCCCACGTGGACAGGAACATCAAAAGGTTCATAACTTCCCCCTGTGAGGCGAAGAGCGAGACCATACCTCAGAGCCGCAGGCCTCACTGGGCAAGGTCACCTACCCATGGGTGAAAGCCAGGTTGGGGAGGCAAAGAGATGCTAGGGAAAGTGTTTTCCAAACTTTTTTTTTTTTTTTCCAAACTTTTAATTAAAAATTTATTATGAAAAAAGAAAAAAAAATTTATTATGATAGTGAGAGACTTTGGCTTTCTCTTCTTTTTCTTTCCTATCTATCTATCTATCTATCTATCTATCTATCTATCTATCTATCTGTCTATCTATTTATTTTTATGATAGTCACACATAGAGAGAGAGAGGCAGAGACACAGGCAGAGGGAGAAGCAGGCTCCATGCACCGGGAGCCTGAACGTGGGACTCGATCCGGGTCTCCAGGATCGTGCCCTAGGCCAAAGGCAGGCGCCAAACCGCTGCGTCACCCAGGGATCCCTCTTCTTTTAAATAGTAAGTACAAATTACTTTCAATAATCATGAAATTAGTAAAATTATAACAAGACCACTTCTTTTTCCCTTCACCTTCCCAGAAGTAGCTGAAATTATGTGATGTTTTAAAGCATTAAATGAGGGATCCCTGGGTGGCGCAGCGGTTTGGCGCCTGCCTTTGGCCCGGGGCGCGATCCTGGAGACCCGGGATCGAATCCCACGTCGGGCTCCCGGTGCATGGAGCCTGCTTCTCCCTCTGCCTGTGTCTCTGCCTCTCTCTCTCTCTGTGTGACTATCATGAACAAATAAATAAAATCTTAAAAAAAAAAAATAAAGCATTAAATGAGGGGAAAATAAAATAAAAAAGTAAATGGGGAGCTAAAGCTTTACATAAACTCTTTCGGTCGGACCTCCCTAAGCTCCCCTCTCCTGCCTCACACATGAGTCAGTGTGGAGCAAGTCAAGGCAGAAGTTGTAGCTCTTCCCGCCATCTTTCACCTCACCACCCCAGGTCACTCTGCCCGTCCACACTGGGCTCCCTCCCCAGGAGCACACACCCGCTCCAGGAAGACATCTCTCTTTGTGAATTTGCGCACTGCTGTGAGTGTGTCCTGCACGATGCCCATGACGGGGCGATTGCTCTGGGGGGTGACAATCATGCGCGGCACCATGGCGAGCTCCTGGATCTCTGCCCGAGTCTCCAGAGACTGTGGCAGGTGCAAGTTCATCTCATCCCCATCAAAGTCAGCATTGTACGGAGTTGTCACACTGCAGTGACAGAGAAGCCGGGGTCAGGAAGATACCACAATGACGCGTCAGGGAGTGGCTGGGCCCTACCACCCTCCCTTGGCCAGAGGACTAACCTCAGATTTAAGCGAAAAGTAGACCAGGGGAGGATGCGGACCCGATGCCCCATCATGGACATCTTGTGCAAAGTCGGCTGCCGGTTGAAGATGACAATGTCTCCATCGCACATGTGCCGTTCCACCTAGGGAGGGAAATGAAGAGTCTCAGAGGAAGGAATCTGCTAAGAAGGAAAGTATGACAGTGGAACTGAAATGCTCTACAGATAGAAACATGATAGAATGGTGCTACTTCACGTGGAATACAGATCAACCACTCCCTTCAGGCCAGATGCCAGGTTAAGGCACGGTATCCACCAGTCTCAGGGAACTCAGCTGCAGGAGACTCTACACGAGACCTTCTGTTCTCCTCCCTCGATCTCCCTTCCCTGCCATATACCCTTTGGTTTGTGGGACCCCCACCCTGCAGGCCCATGGCTGGCAGCTACAGCTTGCTTAGGACAGCAGTGGTCTTCTAGAAAAGACCCTACCAAATAGGACAGCATCGGATGGCCTCCTTCAGCTGGCCCGCCCCCGCTCCGGGGAGCTTCCTGCTCGGGGCAGGGAGAGAGGCCCCGGCCTGTTACGTGCCTTATAGCCAGTCTGCAAATGAAGATCACTGGGCTTTGGGTGGAAACGCAGGTCAATGCGATCGCCATTGTCTCGGATGATGTACTTGGCCCCTGGGTACTGGCTGTTCCCCCTGCGCACCAATTCCTGAAGTCTGGGAAGGGCAGAGGCACAGTGAACAGGTGGCTCCCCAGAAGCCCTTGTGGCCACCCTCACCCCCTAAGCTCCAGGTGGAAGCACTCTCTGCTTCTCACCCATTCTCACATGCCCCCCAGCGGCTCTCCAGACAGAGCTCCTAAGGTGAAGCCCACCTGTCGATGTTGAAGGGTGTGACGATCTCTGCAAAGGTCATGTTGGCAGCAATGGAGCGAGGCACACCGACCTGGTCGATGGAAAGGTTGGGGTCGGGAGTGATGACGGTGCGGGCTGAGAAGTCCACTCGCTTGCCCATCAGGTTCCCTCGGACTCGGCCTTCCTTGCCCTTCAACCGCTGCTTCAGGGATTTGAGGGGACGCCCAGACTTCTGCATGGCCTGTGAGGAAATGCAGGGTGGGGGCACCCCCATGGTCAGCACAGGCCCCTCCTCCAGAGCTCAGGAGCCTCCCCCTGAGGGGAGCGCCCCCTCGACCTGTACCATTATCGCGGCCTCGCAACCTGGCCCGTGCCCCCCTTCATTCAGGTGCAGAGTTGGGGGCACACGGACTCACCCGGGGCAGGCCAGGCAGCTCATTGTCCACCATCGTGGCCACATGGAACTGGAGGAGCTTCACATCCTCTGCGATGACGTGGGCCGCTGCACCGTTTTGCTCATTGCGCCGCAACTGATTGTTGATCTTCACGATGTCCGCCAGCTTGTGGGTCAAGTCATCCTGCAGCAGGAAGTCACAGCATCGTCACAGTCCAGCCCCCACTGGGCACTTGGCACACATGTGCCAGCCCACGGTGCCTCCCTCATGCTTACGGCACCTGGCAGACAAGCCCGGTCTCTCACTTCCCACCCACAGAAGAACCTCTGTGATCTTCGACCATGTCAAGGGCCTCGTTAGTAGGCATGGGCACCCAGGCACCCTGCACCCCAACATGGGCTCCTGCACGCCCTACCCCCAGGCAAGGAGCTCCCCACCTCGGCCAACCAGCCTGCTGGCAGGCAGGGTCCCAGAGCCGCTGACCTGGTTGCGGGCAGAGCCCTGCATCACCACGGCAGGCCGCACAGACAGTGGGGGCACGGGGAGCACAGTGACAATCATCCACTCAGGCCGGGCATAGCGGGGCTCCATGCCCAGCACAAAACACTCCTCGTCTGAGATGCGCTTGAAGATCTCATGTACTCGCTCAGGACTCAGCAGGATCTTCTTCTCCTGGGAGTCCTCATTGACGTGCTTCCACTCGGCATACAGCTCCAGGCCTGAGCGCCGGATGCGGGGCTGGTATCGTCCGCAGCCCCCATGGCCCTTCCAGAGACAGAGGGGCCATCAGAGCCTGGAGACACTACACGCGCCCACCCTCCAGCAGTCCCGGACCACCGGATACCTTTTCTTTGGTCAAGTCCTCATCACCCTCGGGCTGCTCCACCCCGAACTTGTTATCCATCTCCTCGCCGCCTTCGCAGATGTTCTTGCCCTTGCACAGGTCATACACATGGGTGAGCCGCTTCTTGGGCTGCCCCTTGGACTTGGCCAGGATGTCCTTGATCTTTGGGTTGTTCTGGGGGCAGACCAGAGCAGGCTCAGTCAGGCCGCTCCTCTGTCCACCCCTCCAAGCCACCCCACCCCCAGGCCAGGGCCCAACTCCACTCACAGAGTCCACAAGCAACTTGGAGCAGAAGAAGCAGACACAGCGCAAAACCTTCATCGTCTTCACCAGGAAGCCCACGTGAAACACGGGCTTGGCCAGCTCAATGTGGCCAAAGTGGCCAGGACACTCTGTCATGTTTCCTGTGGGGACACACACTTCACGGTCTTGTCCCTACTCACACCTCAGAGACTAGTCCCCAGGTGTCCACCCTCAGGCCTGTGGGGACCCAAGCCTCCTGCCCTCCCACGGGCATCCCAGGCCAGGCACTCAGCACTCACCTGCACAGGTTTGGCAGCGGCCAGTCCGCTCAATCACCCCCTGCCTTGGGTCCATCAGCCCCCCAAGCTTGGGGCGGCCTCCCTCCGTCGTCTCGGGGTATTTGATACCGCCCTCTGTCACAGACATTCGTTTCTACAGAAAAAAAGGCCAGTAACAACTAAATTGGATTCCTAGTTTCCAGCCTTCACATACTAAGCCCTCAAAGAACCACAAACTACTTAGAGCAGGACTACACAGGTCTAGCCTGGGGCTAGGGGAATGGGAGGGCTAGAAGCCGAACATCGGGGGTTTTGGTCACTGTCGGGGTCCTGGTCACTGTCTGACTGGGAGAGGGTGCTCAGACTAGCGTGCAGCTGACCCTGGCCTCGATACAAGCTGCCTACTTCTTGGACTCAAACCCCACACGTCCCTCTGGGCTCAGTTCCAGGTCATTGACATCCATAGGATTTAATCACAAAAAGAAATAAGGTGTTCCAAGAAAAAAAAAAAAAAAAAATCCATGCCTTGCTTCTTCCCCAAAACTGAAATCAAGCCCAGAATCAGAGTCTCTGGCAGGGGACCGTACCTCGCCCCACACTAACCCAGCTCCTGAAGCCCGGCACTGCTTGCCCCTGTCCTTGCCACCTCCCCCTTCCCAAGGCCCCAGCGGCCCGAACCTGTCTGTGTTCAGGTGGAGAGCCCAGGCTAAGATGGGAGAGGCAGGTGCCAGAGCAGAAGGGCGCCCAGTACCCCAGGAGTTGGAGGCAGAACCCTGAAAAAGGTGGGGCCAGGACTCCAAGGACCCCCTGGGGGAAGGAGCTGGCAGCGGAAGAGCTCAGAAATAGGAAGGCCAAGGGGTGGGCTGAGGAAACCCTGAGTTTTTGCACACTAAAACCAAGGCTTTGACATGACCTGCATCTGGCCCACTGACATCCCAGAGGGAGGAACTTGAACTTAATAAAAGCTTTGGTCCAGGTGTCACCCTCATGCCGGGCACCAAAAGCACTAAACACACCTCATTTTTCTAAACTGAATCACTTCCCTTCTAGAAATGAGGTCTTGTCACTTAGATGGGAGAAACCCAAGGGGAAGTGACTTGTCCAAAGTCTCCACCATCGGGAGCCAGAAGTCAAGCCCAGCCCTCTCTGGGCCTGAACACACGCCACCCCCCCCAATTCCGGGCTGCAGCACAGATGCTACTCTTACAAGTCTGGGACACAGCCTCTGGTGCCAAGTGCGGCGCTGGCTGATTCGCCCCATCTTCACAGCTCACTGATAAAATACACATTACTGTACCCATTTCAGATTACAAAACCGAGAGGCCCAAGGATAGGCAGCTGATAGCAGTAGAGCCAGGATCCACAAACCCCTGTCCCCGGCATTCTTCCCACCGCTGAGCAAGCAGATGCGGGAGTTGCCAACAGCACAGCACAGCGACTCTCTCACAGTCCCGGAACCACTCCTGATAGACCAGGAGCTGCTACGAGGCCATCTGAGCTGCAGAACTGGGGCACACGGCAGCTGGGGCACTGAGGCTCTTGCACACCCACCTCTTGGGGTACTGTCCTGAAGTCTCCTTCCTAGGCTCCTCTGCCCCTGTCTGCTCTTCCAGCTCTGCTCCTCCCCTGGGGTTTAGCACATCCACATCCTCACCGCATCTCCCTTGCCGCCCCACAATGCCTGCTCTATCTCCATGTCGCCCAGACCTCTGCTTCCAGGCCTCTCCTTTTGTCTGAACTTGGGATTCACTACTGAGCTAGCTACTGCATCAAATCCAACATGTCTAAGAGTAAACTCCCTTCCCCTCACAAATCCATCCTTTTCCCTCGCCCCCACCTAAGATCACGGCACTCAAGTCCGAAAACCACACCTGCCCTTCCTCACCCTTAGGCACAAAACCAAGTACAGGCTGGACCCAGGGCCCTCTGCTCTGCAATCCCAGCTCCATCATTTACAGGCTCTCTAACTCCATCTACCTGCCTAGGCCCAGGACATAACAGGTGGTCAGGAAGGACACCATGATCGGACCATCCATGGGCATGGGCTGTGGCTATCTGCACCTCCTCAACCCCTTGTCTCCACGCCTCTAGCGAATGCCTTAGGCCAGGCCTTTTACTTTTTTTTTTTTTTTTTAAGGTTTCATTTACTTATTTGACAGAGAGAGAGGGAGGACAAGCAGGAGGAGTGGCAGCCAGAGGTAGAGGTAGAAGCAGGAATCTGATGCGGACTCAATCTCAGAACCCTGAGATCACGACCTGAGCTGAAGGCAGACACTTAAAACAACTGAGCCACCCAGGTGCCCAAGCCAGTCCTTTTCTCTGGGCTTCACCACAGGGCATTGCTTAGGTGGCCAGCCTGTCTCTCTCTCATCCATCCACACAGCTGGGGCGCTTTCTAAAATGGAAATCTAGGAGGGATGCCTGGGTGGCTCAGTGGTGGAGCGTCTGCCTTTGGCTCAGGGCATGACCCCGGGGTCCTGGGATCGAGTCCCACATCAGGCTCCCCATAGGGAGCCTGCTTCTCCCTCAGCCAGTATCTCTGCCTCATGAAGAAATAAAATGGAAATCTAATCTTCATGCCCTCTTGTTCTCAGAATGACATCCAAACTCAGCAGGACAGCTTACAAAAAGGGTTTTAGGATGTTTCCACCTTCCTTCCTCTCCCCCATCAGAGGAGAGTCCCCTGCGGTACTCCATTCCCCAGAGCATGTGCTGCCCTCCCCCCATGTGGGCTCTCTCTGGAAAGCACTGCCCCCAAGGCTAACATGCTGTTTTAAGACTCAGTGTAGACATAGCTTCTTCCAGGAAGCATTTCCAGAGCCTGCTCTGTGCTTCCATAACTCCTCTCTCACTGCACATCTCACAGTGCAATGAAATTATCTATTGGGGGGATGTGCCTTCCCTGAAGATTACAAGCATCCCTCGGCAGACAGCCTTTTTCCGTCGTCCAGGATCCCATGGCTTCTGACGAACACTGGGTAGACTGAACTCAACTGCTTAGGGCCCTCGGCGGCAGGGAAGTGCTTTCAAAGACCTTGGAAAAAAGTGAAAAGGCTGTCCCATGCTAGTCGGGCCAGGAACCCCCCCAATGGGTCTGACTAGCCACTGCTGAGCAGAAGCCAAATGGTCGATTGATGCAAAAGGTTCTGAATACCGACAACACTCATCAGAATGACCTGGTAAAGTCTCAAGAAGACGGGGTGGGGGTGACTGAATTTGCAAAGCTGGAACCCCATCAGCTGCATTGTGACTTCCTAGAAATGCAAACTGCTCTGCTCACCTCGACTGAAACTGAAGTGAAGCTTGAATGTGGCTGCCAGGAAGGCCACCAGAGAGGGAGCAGAGGGAAATCCCACTCAAAACTGCACGTCCCTCTGCTCGGAGTCCAAGCCACTCACCTGCCCAGGACTACTCTACTTCTAGGTATTGACGTGGGGCCAGGGGGTGTCCTGGAATATACTGGACTATCTCCCTACCGCAAAGTAATGAACTGTCATTTTGGATTATATATAAACTATGTTAGCCCCCAACCCTTCCTCCAACACTGGTTCTTGCTACCTTAAGAGTATCTTGCTGTTTTAAAACCTTCTTGGCCTGGGTGGCTCAGTGGTTGAGTATCTGCCTTCAGCTCAGGGCGTGATCCCAAGGTCCTAGGATGGAGTCCTGCCTCAAGCTCCCCGCAGGGAGCCCGCTTCTCCCCCTGCCTGTGTCTCGGCCTCCCTGTGTGTATCTCATGAACAAACAAACCCTTTTTGGAATAAGAGTATAAATACATAAAATTATGCTTTTCACAGTAGACAATTGCTTTAAAAAAAATTTTTTTTTTTTTTTATTCATGATAGTCACACAGAGAGAGAGAGAGAGAGAGGCAGAGACACAGGCAGAGGGAGAAGCAGGCTCCATGCACCAGAAGCCCGACGTGGGATTCAATCCCGGGTCTCCAGGATCGCGCCCTGGGCCAAAGGCAGGCGCCAAACCGCTGCGCCACCCAGGGATCCCGACAGTTGCTTTTAAGAGTGGTCAACTTCTTCAAACGTCATCGAGCGCCCATCTCCACTGATTTTGTACCAGCTCTGCATAAAGCTCTAGCACCAACCCTCCTTGCTGCCTCCCTCCTGACTGAACAACATCCAAACCCACCACCGCGTCCAAACACAACAGCTCTGTCTCGCAGCCAGTTTTAAGAGCTCTCAGTACCTCGAAACACAACTTACCCCAAGACTTCTGGAAAACATTCCGCTCTTAAGTACTACCTGTTCCATGAGAGGCTCTTTACCCACCAACCCTCCTACCCAAAGCAGAATTACCTGTTATTCCCTCAAGATATAGGAAGCAGCATAGTATAAAAGGCAAGCAACGCAGGGCAAAATGAAAGCCTCCCATAACCCTGCACACCAGAGACGACCTCTTTTGTGAACAGTCAGCCCTCCACATGTTTTAATAATGCAAAAATGTTCCTGTTTTTACATGAACAGGGCCTCACTCTGCATTCTGGTCAGTAACATACTTATCCAGATCCCTAAACTTCATCAGTCCACGGTGCCCTTAGCATCTCAAGTATGTCAACAACTTTCCCAGCCCTCACTGGGCCAAAAGAGATTCACTTACAAAGCACCCAGGGCTAAACCACTGCATAAATACCTACATCCTATCAACTCAAAGGCCGTGTATAAAAACACACGTACATTGAGAAAAAGACTCTGATATTTTTAAAAAATGTTTTTATTTCCCATAAAACCACAATGACTTATGACACCTGTTGGACCCTGTGCAACCTGACAGGTCATGGGAGTAGACTGGACAGCACCACCCCTATTTCTTGCTCTAGACTGATTTTTTTGCCCTGTAATTAGGAACTGCTTAAACCCAGCTCCCCAAAGATATGACGTCACTGAAAGGGATTTGGCGCCATCTAATGCTGAAAGGCAACTATCAGGAACTCCTAGCTCCCCAGCCATCAGACACAGAGCTGAGCTTCTCTATCTCTTGATAATTTAAAATCTTTCCCTGGGCCCCTGTGAGTTTGCTGCGGTGACTCGGCAGGGCTTCGGAACAGGGGATTCAGCCTGTTGGGAAGATGTTGTCCTAACCTAAGCACACACCCTGAATTACCACCATAGAATTCCTATTAGTAAATATCTGGGCAAATTATAATTTCAAACAATATCACTTTCAGACAATGATGTGTTAAAAACCCTTCTACATTAAAAGATGTACAAAAGGGCAGCCCTGGTGGCACAGCGGTTTAGTGCTGCCTACAGCCCAGGGCGTGATCTGGAGACCCTGGATCGAGTCCCACGTCAGACTCTGCATGGAGCCTGCTTCTCCCTCTGCCTGTGTCTCTGCCTCTCTCTCTCTGCCATCTCTCTGCAACTCTATGAATAAATAAATAAGATCTAAAAAAAAAAAAAGGGGGGGGGATCCCTGGGTGGCGCAGCGGTTTGGCGCCTGCCTTTGGCCCAGGGCGCGATTCTGGAGACCCGGGATCGAATCCCACGTCGGGCTCCCTGCATGGAGCCTGCTTCTCCCTCTGCCTGTGTCTCTGCCTCTTTCTCTCTCTCTGCATGACTATCATGAATAAATAAATAAAATCTTAAAAAAAAAAAGTACATCTTTCTGTACTTTTTTTTTTGAAGATTTTATTTATTTATTCATGAGAGGCACAGAGAGAGAGAGACAGAGACACAGGTAGAGGGAGAAGCAGGCTCCATGCTGAGAACTCAACGTGGGACTCAATCCCGGGTCTCCAGGATCACACCCTGGGCCGAAGGCAGCGCTAAACCACTGAGCCACCTGGGCTGCCCTTTGTGTACTTTCCAATTACTTCATCTACTCATCTAACTAATTCTTATTACATCACGATCATGTGCCAGGCCCAATTTGAGATGCTGAAATTACACAGGTGAATATAGGGTTCCTCATAAAAGTTACATTCTCCTGAAGGAGCAAGAAACAAAAAAACTAACCCTTTCAGACAGTGACAGGCTATGAAGTAAAACAAAGTCAAGACGGAGTAGAGGTCACCTCGCTGGCTTGGTCAGAAAAGTGTATATTCTTGATCTTGGGGTTGTAAATTCAAGCCCCACATTGGATGTAGAGATTACATAAAATATAATACCACAGCAGGGATTAGAGAATGCAGGAGAGATGCTAGTCAAATACAGTAGTCAGGGGACACCTGGGTGGCTCAGTGGTTGAGCATCTCCTTTCAGCTCAGGTCGTGATCGGGGGATCCTGGGATCGAGTCCCACATCGAGCTCCCTGTAGGGAGCCTGCTACTCCCTCTGCCTGTGTCTCTGCCCCTCTCTCTGTGTCTCATGAATAAATAAATCTTAAAAAAAAAAAAAAAAAAAAAGAGTAGTCAGGAAAGCCCTCCTACCAACATGACATCTGAGCAGAGAACGTATGGATGCTAAAGGAGGAATAAGCCTCAGTAGGTCTGGGCAATGTTGTTCTAAGCAGCAAGAAGAATAAATACTAAAGTCCTTGAGGCAGGAATGAATTTGTAGTGTTGGAAGCACAGGCAGGTTGGTGTGGTCAGAGAAGAGCAAAAGAGTTTGGTAATGAGCTGGAGAGGCAAGCAGGGGCCAGATAATGGAGGACCTTGATGCAGGTCAGAGTAAGCAGTTTGGATCCTTTGGAGAGGCTTCCCTGCAGGGAGCAGACAGGATAAAATGAGCTCTCTAGCTGCTCTGCAAAGGGAACTAGGGGCTAGTATTCCCTGGGAAAGATGCTGGTGATGGGGAACATGATGGTCCAGATGGAGATGGTCATAAATGGCTGCATTCCAAGCACATTTTGAAAGCCAGAGCTGACAGACTGGCAGATGGACCAAGTGGAAGTTGTGAGAAAAATCAGACAGCCTTTAGGTTTTTTACTGGAGTCAGTGGATGAATGGTATAGCCACCGTGTGCTTGTGGAACCAGGCAAGACCTGGGGAAGAGCTTGCTCGAGAGGAGAAATTAAGAGTTTTTTTTTTTTTTTTTAAGGATAAATTTTTAGAAGTGGTAATGCTGGACCAAGGAATATGCATTAAACGACTTGAAAGGGCACCCTGGGTGGCTCAGCAATTTAGCGCTACCTTGAGCCCAGGGCCTGATCCTGCAGGCCAGGGATCGAATCCTACGTCGGGCTCCCTGCATGGAGCCTGCTTCTCCCTCTGCCTGTGTCTCTGCCCCCCACACCCTGTGTCTCTCATGAATAAATAAAATCTTTAAAATAAAAATCAAAAAATAAACGACTTGATAAAACTGTCCAACTGTCCTGCAAAAAGGTTATACCAGTTTATTCCTCTACCATCATACAAGCATGCCTATTTCCCAATATTTTTGCCAGCAGAGAGAAATCAAATAAAGGGAAAAACTTTAATTTGCATGTTTTTATTAGTAAGCGGAGTATTTTATTGGCCATTTGTACTACTTCTGTGAACTGCTTACTTGCATCCTTTATCTATTTGCCTAGGTGTGTGATGTCCTTACTGATGAATAAGTGTCCCTTGTGTTTTTTTTTTTTTATTTTTATTTATTTATGATAGTCACACACACAAAGAGAGAGAGAGAGAGAGGCAGAGACACAGGCAGAGGGAGAAGAAGGCTCCATGCATCGGGAGCCCGACGTGGGATTCGATCCCGGGTCCCCAGGATGGCGCCCTGGGCCAAAGGCAGGCGCTAAACGACTGTGCCACCCAGGGATCCCGTGTCCCTTGTATAATAAGAAATCTAACCTTGTCCATTACAGGGCAAATATTGTTTCTCAATCTGTTTTGTAGCTGTCCATGGTGCCTCTGATAAAGAGAAGTGGCTCTGATTTTTACATACTGAAATGTGCCCTGCTTTTCCTTATATATAAATTGCTGGGGCGTCTGGTTGGGCTCAGTTGGTGGAGTATGTGACTCTTGATCTCAGTGTTATGAGTTCAGCCCCCACATTATGGTGTAGAGATAACTTAAAAATAAAATCTTGAGGGCAGCCCCTGGTGCCTCAGAGATTTAGCGCTGCCTTCAGCCCAGGGCATGATCCTGGAGTCCTGGGATTGAGTCCCACATTGGGCTCCCTGCATGGAGGCTGCTTCTCCCTCTGCCTGTGTCTCTGTCTCTCTCTCTCATGAAAAAAATAAAATCTTAAAATAAAATAAAATCTTGAAAGAAAAAATGCTTAGCTCAGTGCCTAGTACATGATAGGCACTCAATAAAATTCACCTGTAACTCATTCATTACCCTTAAAGGGCTCTGCCCCTGGAATTGGCCCCCATAAGCCTTCTATATCTCGCTGGTGCTTTCTAGTTTTGTTTTTTAGATTTAAACCTTAACTCCAGGGATCCCTGGGTGGCACAGCGGTTTGGCGCCTGCCTTTGGCCCAGGGCGCGATCCTGGAGACCCGGGATCGAATCCCACGTCGGGCTCCCGGTGCATGGAGCCTGCTTCTCCCTCTGCCTGTGTCTCTGCCTCTCTCTCTCTCTCTCTCTGTGACTATCATAAGTAAATAAAAATTAAAAAAAAAAAAAAAAAAAAAAGCCAGGGACTTTAAAAAAAAATAAATAAATAAAAATAAATAAATAAACCTTAACTCCAGGGACGCCTGAGTGGTCCAGTGGTTAGGCATCTGTGTTTGGCTCAGGGTGTAATCCCAGGATCCTGAGATTGAGTCCCACATCGGGCTCCCTACAGAGACCTGCTTCTCCCTTTGCCTACCTTTCTTTGCCTCTCATGAATAAATAAAATTATCAAAAATAATAAAAATTAAAAATAAACTTTAGGGCAGCCCTGGATGGCTTGGCGGTTTAGCGCCGCCTTCAGCCTAGGGTGTGATCCTGGAGACCCGGGATCGAGTCCCATGTCGGGCTCCCTGCATGGAGCCTGCTTCTCCCTCTGCCTGTGTCTCTCATGAATAAACAAAATCTTTAAAAAAAAAAAAAACAACTTTAACCCCACCTAGAATTAATTCTTTCGTAGGGCACGAGCTTAGGAGGGCCTAACTCCTGACTTAACTTTTACGTGGCTGTGCCTTGTCCTCCAGCAAAACTCTCCACAAACACAGCCATTGAACTCCATTCTCTCCAACCAACTGGTTCCCTCTAGTTCATCCCACAGGAGTCAGGTCACCAAGAGCTCTGCCCCAGAACTACCCTCCTCCCTCATCTCTCCTGCTCCCTTTCTCAGCTCTCCCCCACAATCAGTTCGTCACAGGGCAACCAAAGTACTCATAGTTTGGGTTTTTTTTTTTTTTAATGTAAACTTGATGTCACTCTCCAGCATATAATTCTCCAAAGGCCTATTAAAAATAGAATTAAATCCAGGGTCCTGGGGCACCTGGTGGCTCAGAGCATCTACCTTTGGCTCAGGTAGTGATTCTGGCATCCTAGGATGGAGTCCTGCAGTGGTCTTCCTGCAGTGGTCTCCCTACAGGGAGCCTGCTTCTCCCTCTGCCTATGTTTCTGACTCTGTCTCTCATAAATACATAAAATCTTCAAATAAATTTAAAAAAAAAAAAAGAAACAAAACCCAGACTCCTTACCATAACTTACAACACCCCACCTGGCCTGCCCCAGTCTCCTGCTTTTCCAGGCTATTTCCGTAACTCTCTTCACCCTTCTAAACCCGTCACACTGGCACTTCTTCCAATCCTTGGGACACATCAAGTTCATGCTTCCCTCAGGCCCTTGCACTTGCTGCTCCCTCTGTCTGAAAACCTCTGGTCCTGGAGCTCTGGCTGCCTCTTCCTCACCCAGGTAATGTCACCTCCCCAGAAGGGGCTTCTCGGACCCTGACACCACCCCGTCCAGAGGAGCCTCACACCTCCTTGGCAACTCCCCTGCGCCCCATTCAAAGCACCTGCCATTAACTGAACTGTCTCCTTGGCTCCTTTGTTTGCATGTATACTGTCTGCCTCCCCTCCCCTTCCCACAGTGTGTGCCAACAAGAGGCAGGGTCCTCCTCCGCCTCGTCCAGCTCTGCAACCTCAGCGTCTGTCGTGCCTATCACACAGCAGGTGTTCAGTTAATATTTGTGGAAGGAGAAAAGGCGGGGAAAAGATCTGGGGTCCGGCTTCGCATCCGAATTTGCAAAGCCCCCCACCCCATCCCATCCCATGCTCAGGAATCATCTGCTTCCGTTCGGCGTCGGTGTCCCCCATCCCACCCCCCCATTCCCGTCCCGGATACAGAGCCGCAGCACCTGGCTCCGGCGGCCTGTCACCCAGGCGGCCACCGTCGGGCCCTGCCCGCGTCACCGCGGGGAGCACGGGGAGGGCAGGGCCGCTTACCAGTTCATCCGGACTGAGGACTCCGAACTGCACCCGCTTGATGGTGCGCAGCGGGCATGCGCTGTCCCCGGAGGGGGGGCCACCCCCGTGCATCGCGGAGGCCGACGCGCTGCGCAGGCGCAAACCTCTCTACAAAAACCCTGCGCCGCCTCCGCCTAGGTGCTCAGACCCCGTCGGGGCGGCCACCGGGAAGGACCTCCCCGAGTGGGGAGGAAAAAGCCGGAGGAGGGAGAGGTGGGGGAGGGAAGGAGGCGGGGAAGCGAGAAGGAGCGAAAGGAGCTCTCCTCCCCCCTTCCGGAAATTTTTCGTCTCCCAAAAAGGAAAAAAAAAGAGGGAGGGGGGAAGGAAAAGGTTTCGGGGGTAGAGGGGGGAGGAAGAAGAAAAAGGGTAACGAATAAATAAGTAACCAGGCTCCTGAACGGCGGAGGTTACGGCAGTTTGTCTCTCCCCCTTCCGGGAGCCGCCTTCTTCCCAACCGTCCCGGCCGCGCTCTCGGCGCTTCTGAGGAGCGAACTGGCCGAATGACGCCCTTTATAGATTCGCCCCTGCATCCCCGCCCCTTCCTTTCCCGCCCTCCCTTGCGCTACGGGGTCGACTGCGCCGGCCTGCACGGAGCGCGCGCTGGAGTCGTTGGTCGGCCCTTCCCCGGTTGGGCGACCTTCCGAAGAGACACGGGGGAGGGGAGCGTGTTCTGCCCCGCCGCCTCCCCGCTCCGGCTCCCGCCGCCCCGAGATTTAAGGTTTGATGGATCGAGGGGAAATACAGGCCGCTTTTATTCTAGTTCGGGCCGTGGTTTCGTCCTCAGCCAAAGTCTCCCTTTAGCATTCCGCACTCCCCCGCCTCCCCCTGGAAAATGGTCTGTCCTGAGAATCGGTAATGAAGGAGGAGGGGCCAGCCAGATCCTCCCTAGAGGGTTCCCGGAGGTGGGGGGGGGGGGCGCTGGGGGCCGTCCCCTCTCATGAATATGCAGTAGTCACGTTGAATATGCATGAGCCGATCAAGATGGCGAGGCCAATGGCTTGTCCGGAAGTAGCTGATGTTTGCCGAGCGGCCTCCTGGGAGTGGTGGGCTTCTCCCGGTCTCCGAGCGAGCGCGGTGCGGAGCTCTGGTCCTGGAGTCCACCCACCCACACACGCCTTCCCGAGCCCGAGCCGCGCTCCGAGGGGCTTCAGCTCGGGGATCCCTCTCCAGAAAGAGGCTGGCCACTGTCTCCGGGAGAGATCACGGGACCGGACAATCCAGGAAAAGCAGATTAGCCATGGGGCGGGACACACGAGTCCTGGGGGATTCAGGGTCAAGGCGGCTGTACGTTAAGAAACCCTACCCGCTTATAGAATATTTGAGATCCAAGATTTGCGGTGGCGGAGGTGGGGGCGAGGAGCGGGGGTTGGGGGCGGGGGGCAGGGATCCCAAGGGATTCTCCAATGAGAGCGGAGTAGGACTTTCACTCTCCTTCCAAAGCAGAGATGACACCAACGGCACAGCCACATTCAGAGTGATCCTTGTTTGATGTCAATGTCACGTCACCACCCGGGGTGGGGGTGGGGGGAGCATAACCGTGAGGGAAGGAAACTGTCGGGGAAGAAAAGGCACACTCCCTCGCCCCAGCTGCTCGCTGTGTGCTCTGTCCTCTTGCCTGAAAGCCCCCAACACTTCATCCCCCATGCTTGTCTCTCTAGGGGAAAAGCCTCCCTTCCGGGGCCGGCATGGCGTGAGGCCAGGTTTGCTGCTCGGATCTCACTTAGCCCTTACTTATGATCCCCCAGCCCCAGCCTAGACTGTACATCTCTGGGTTCTCACATTTGTTCCAGGTCTTCTAGGCAGCCCCTCTCTGCCAAGTCTCGGGGTCACCCTCACCTCCAAGGGGTGTCCTTCTTCCGCACCAGTTCTTTCCAGTCACTTGCTCTCCTAGTGTTTGTATTCCAGTCTCTCCTCCTCCTATTTCCCCCTGCCCACCCCCCCAACCCCCAGGCTCTCAAGTCTGATCTCACTCCTCCACCTGCCCTTCCCTCTCACAGCTGAGGTTCTGGGCGGTGATGATGGCGATGCTGCCCAACACCACCCCTGCCCCCATGATGTCAGAAGGTGCCACTGTCTCATAGAGTACATAATACTGCAGCATGAGGGCCACCACGACCTCAGAGTGCAGGACGGCGCACACCAGGGCTGGGTGGGCCTTAGTGACTGCGTAGCTCACACACACAAAGGAGACCAGGGCCAGGATCCCCACTGCCCCCACGCAGCTCCAACTCAGAGGATCATTGGGCAGCACAGGCGTCTGCAGGACAAAGAGGCCCGGCACAGAGCCCACCAGCCCCACCAGGCCAAACAGGAAGGCCACTGTGGGTAGGCAAGAAGGGAAGTCCAGGGAGCGATACACCAGAAGCCCCAGCGACAGTGCCAGGCCGCCCAGGAACGCTAGCACGTAGCCCAGGGCGGTGTAGAGGCCTGTGGTCCCCTCCTGCAGTGTCCCTAGTCCAGGTCCCACAATGATGATGAGTCCCAGGGTGCTGCCCAACAGGCCACACCAGTCGTAGCCGCTGAGGCCCTGGCTCTCGAGGCAAAGGGCGAGGAGGGCAGAGCAGACGGTGGAAGAACCTTTGCGGACCGTGGCCGCGTTGCCAGCAGGCACCACCTGAACCGCGCTGTAGGCGCATCCAATGCTGAGGACGTTGAGCAGGGCGTGGAGACAGGCCCGGCCCCGGACATCAGGAGGCCCCAACAGTGGGTCACCACGCAGTTTAAGTATCAGGGCAATGGGGAGGTGGAAGAGACAGCGACAGATGAGCAGCTCCAGCGAGGGTAAGTGAGAAGCCTGGTAAGCCATACGGGAGAAGGGGCCCACGAAGCCAGCGGGCAGGCCCCCACCCAGCAGGGCCACAAGCAGGCCCTTGGTGGCATCGGAGGGCCGGCAGCGCTGGTGCGAGGGGAGGCTGGGTGGAGTGGAGGGCGGCAATGGCTGGGTGAAGTCGGGCAGGTTGAAGTAGGGGTGACTGCCAGCCTGTGAGGGAGAAAGGAGCTCGGGCAATAGGGGGACCCGGGCAGGGCGGAACCCAGGCTGGGGTCAGAGACCTTGCAGGACAGTAGCGGGCCAGGCTGCCTTGCTGAGGAGGGCTCCCAGCAGCTAGAAGGGGCCTGTAACTGGATGAGGTGGTACAGTGTGGGCCTTGGGTCTCTCTAAAGCACGAAACGGGGTGAGTGGTCCTGGAGCATCGCGTTTCTCTGGGTATGCTGTCCAGGGGAGAAGAAAGAGAGGACTCAGGGGTGTTCTGTCGGTTTGGGGAAGGGGAGGCAGCCTCAGATGCTGCGTGTCTGTGTGATGTCACAGGTTCCTGTGGGGGGACATCTGGGTACACCATTGTGAGTTTCATTTGTAGGTGTCTCCAGGACAGCCGGGAGGTTTAAGAGGAAGAGACAAAAGGGAGCGGCCAGGAGCTACGGGGAAGGGGGCTCTGCCTCCCTGACCCCCACACTCACCATCTATCCTTGGACTTCCTCCTCGACTCCTGGCTCAGGGGGCCTGGGCCCTTCAGAGCTCCAGCCCTTGTGACCTGGTTGGAGTGGGAGTGGGGTTCTTCCCTGGAACCTTCCTGAGGTGGGGGTGGGAGGTTCTTCCCTGGAACCTTCCTGAGGTGGGGGTGGGCCTCGTTTCTCATTGTTTCCAACCTGGCTTGCTTTGTCTGTCTCTCCAGCCCCACAGTTGGTCTTATTCTCTTTTATGAGTAGCTATGTGATGAGACTCCTTTGGCTTCATATTAAGTTATTTACTTACGTCTCACCTTGTTTCAGAATGCTTTTGCGGGAAGGAGCTTGAGGCCTGGCTCCTCTGTCTCCTGAGTTTTGAATTTTTGAACGCCAGGGAGGAGTCTCTTGGACTGTCCCTCTGGAGTTTCAGGAATGTGTGTTTCTTGTGCGTGAGCTTGCACCTGGCGTTTTGTTGGTGCCCTCCCAGGAGGCACACGCCAGGGCCTCTGCATTTATGCAGAAGTACATAGATGTGGATATTCCTGCCGGTGCGGACAAAATAGGAAGCTGCGTGTCCATCTGCACTGGTAGTCATTTACGTGTGCTTGCTGTGGAGGGCTGGGGCCTGCCTGGCCGCCAGCCTGCTGGGGGGCCCTGTGCATATCTGGGGAGGGAGGGTAGGCATGTGCGTGGATCCAGGGCTGCCCCCTCCCCCGCGCCCCCGTGAGAGTGCTGAGCCCGGGTCTGTGGGTCCCCCTGGGCCGGATCGGATTGTGAGCCTGCCATGTTGTGTGTCTGCGAGAGGGTGTGCGTGCTCAGGGACCCGCCGCCGAGTGAAGGGCGTGCAGGGGGCGGGGGGGGGGGGCGTCCCTTGCCCGGGAGTGGGGGGTCGTGAGGGCCCACGGGGCTGCGGCGGCCAGGCCCACTCGCCCGGTGCCCAGCGGTCCGGCAGCCCCGCGCTCCTGCGCCGTGCCGGTATGGGGATCGGTCTGGGCCGAGGCCGTCGGGCGCGCTTGCCCCGGAGCCGGAGCCCGGAGCCCCGCGTCGGTATCGGCTGCGCGGCGCCGGCCTCCTCTCCGCGGCGGCGGCGGCGGCGGCGGCGGCGCTGGGGGGGGTACTGTTTCCGGGGGTGGGGGTGGGGGTAGGACCGGGGCGGGGGGGGAGCCGATGATGTCAGCGGCGGCGGCGGCGGCGGCGGGGCCGGGCCGGGGCCGGGCGCTGGGGGGGCCGGGGCAGGAGCCGGAGCCGGAGCTGGAGGCGGGCGAAACCGGAGCGGCCGGGGGCGGCCACGGGGATGAGCCGGGCCTGGCGGACGCGGCGCCATCGCAGTCAGGTGGGCCCCGGGGCGAACCGGGCAGGGCCAGGGCGGACCGAAGCCAACGGCCGGGCCCCCTCCACGCTGCCCGGCGCAGCGGGGGCCCGAGCCGCGCCCCGCGCCGGCTCCCCTCCGGGCTTGACCTGGGGGCTCAGGGGTCGGGGGCTGAGCTTGGCCCCGCCTCCAGGCGCGCGCGGCGCGGGGGGCGACTAAGGGGGCCCCGGTGCGGCGTCCGACCCGGCGGCGGCCGGGGGCGCGATCGGCCGGGCCCGGGGAGGGGGCCGCGCTCCTTCCCCTCCCCAAGGGTTAATTCTGCAGCCGGGTGCTCCCCCCGCCCCGGGGGGCAGGTTGGGGGTGGGGTGGGGCGGGTGTGAGCCCGGGCCGGCGCTGCAAAGCTGCTGGGAGGGCGATGGCGTAGGAGCCAGGCAGAGAGGGGGAGGGGTGGTCCGCCCGGCGCCCCGGAGTTGGGGTGTGCGGGGTGCGCAGGGCGAGCGGGGGCCCCGGAGCCGTCGTGCCGTCGGGGCAGGCTTGTGGCTGCGAGTCCTGGAGATTGTGTGTCTCCTGCTGAGTTGTGGGGCAAGGTAAACCTCTCCCGGACACCACTGTTTGTTGGTCTGGCAGTCAGGGGGTCCGGGCAGGGCCCTCCCAGAGCCACGGGGACAGAGAGCCTGATGGAGGGGTGTCCAGTGGTGCGGGGCAGAATTACAATATGTGGCCCCGTGGCTTTGGGTGACAGGTCCGCATTGGAAAGCAGGGCACAATCCATGCGGAGTTTGTCAGATGTGTGGTTTTATGTATGTTTTTTGCCAGCATGTGTTTTCTTGCACGTATGTGTCTTTTGCTGCGCACATGAACTATTTATGAACTGTTGTTTTTTGCATAGCTGGCGTGGTTAATGTGTGTGCTCTGGAGGGCACCAGAGTGCAGCGTGTATGTGCCTCTTCCGAGGGGCCTGTTGTGTACCTTTGGGTGGGAAGGTGTCACGTCCGGGTCCCCTTTCCGTGGCCCCGCCAAGGTGTGGTCTGGTGTTGGCAAGGATGGCCCACAGGATGTGTCTGTGGGTCTGTGTGTTGAGTGAGTTGCATGGAGGCAGCACATCTGTAACTCAAGTCCTGAAGATCTGGGGCCCGGGAGAAGCCCCAGGGTGTGTCCCAGGTACCTGTAGGGCAGCAGGGCACTGCCGTGTGAGGGGCTCCAGGTGGAATGTGCCGGTTGTGTTTATGGGATCGTGGGCAGCTGGGCGAGGGGAAGGTTGTGTGTCTGTAACATTCTCTATGGGATTCTTTTGTGACGTTGTTTGTGGGAGCCTGTCCGTGCTCTTGGACTGGGCAGCGAGCTGGTCAGAAAACACTTGTGGGGAGGGAGGTGGCGTGACAAGGGCAATGTGGGCCTCAGACTTGGGAGATCAGCCACTAGCCGTGTGCGTGCCTGTCTTCTGCGCGTTTCAGTGGCCGTGTGGGGCTGCTGTGGGGCTGTGTTACGAAGGAGGCAGGCAGATAAACATGGGGCAGAGCAAGGGCAGCAGGCGGGAGGCCTGGGTGGTGGCGAGGTGGCCCAGTCAGGCTCTGTTCGGGGTCTGAGTGCTTGCCCCCCTCGAGGCCTGCCCAGCGCGTCAGGGTCACCGAGAGGAGAGGCCTGGTGGCTGCAAGGAAACCACATTTGGACAGAGTGGCTTCTTGGACATGTTTATGTAAAGGCCGGGTGTGACTCTTGTCACTGAAATGGAAAAAAGAAACACGAAGTTTTCAATCCCATCCTCCTGCTTCACCCTCTCTCTGCCCCCCTTCTGAGTACCTCTGCTTTTCCTGCTCCTCTGTGACGCACACGGTACTGCTTCTACCACTGTGGAAGGGTCTGGGAATGGAATTCACTCACTAGGCAGATTGCTCAGAACAGGTTTTCCTCACCTTTACTGCCTGGGCCCTCATGTAGGGGTGTGTGTGTGTGCGTGCCTGCGCACCGCAGTGTGCTGCACCTGGCCTTGCTGGGGGAGGGGTTGGTTATGTAGGGGGATGGGGCTGAGTGAGCCCTGGCTCCCCGTCTATAAAATGGGGCTAAAAAAAAAAAAAAAGGGATCCCTGGGTGGCGCAGTGGTTTGGCGCCTGCCTTTGGCCCAGGGCGCGATCCTGGAGACCCGGGATCGAATCCCACATCGGGCTCCCGGTGCATGGGGCCTGCTTCTCCCTCTGCCTGTGTCTCTGCCTCTCTCTCTCTCTCTGTGACTATCATAAATAAATAAAAATTAAAAAAAAAATGGGGCTAATTCCCTGCCTATCTTCCAACAGGGGTGCAAGTGGCGCCTGGAGTACATACCTGGAAATTAGGTACAGATTGGGGGGCCGTGCCTGTGCCAGCCACTGCGGATCCCCTTCTCAGGGCCTGGCTTGTAACAATAGCAGTAAACCCTTACTGAGCACGTACAGCGTACCAGACACTGTTCTCGGTGCGTTGTATATATATGATCATTCATTTACTCTCTACAGCACGCCGTGGAAGTAGGTGTTCTAATCATCTCCCTTTTTCAGATGAGACAGCTGAGGCCCAGAGAAGTTAAGTAATCTGCCCAAAGCCACTTAGCTGGGAAGAGGTAAAGCTGGATTTGAACCCCCGCAGTCAGGCTCTAGATCCTGTGCTCTCTGACGCTGTTCTCTGTTGCCTTTCTGAATGAAGCCTTGTGTGGGCCTCTCTCTGCACCCACCCCCATGCACACACACTTCTCCCCAGTTTCTGCAGAACTTAGCACCCAGTACCAACCTGTCTCAGAAGACCTGTGTGCTTAGACAATGACTTGGGGAATCCCAGCCTAGGGAGAGCTGGCCATGGGGGCACCAAATGTTGACGAGCCAGGCGCAGGAGAGAATCCCTTGTCCTGTGAGTCAGGGAGAGCCAAGAGGGGGGTGGCACTGGAGTTACATTTTAGAGGGTTTTAGGAAGAGGCTAGGAAAGGTTGCATTTCTGGCAGAAGAGCCAGCACAGGCAAAGACAGGGGAGCTGTGTAGCTGGTTGAGGTGGGAGAACCCTGTGGGTGCTTGAAGGGAGTCTAACTCAAGGCAGGATTGGGAAGGAAGATTGGAACTGGACCCTTGAATGGCTGGCAGAGCGATTTGAATTATATTCCCAAGCGAGTAGGGACCAGGGAAAATTACTGAGCCCAGAACTGATACTGCCTGAGGTCTCTGCAGACAGGGACCCTCAGTGAGTGGAGGGCTAGGGGGTGGGAGGTAGGCCTAAAGGCAGAGGAATAACCTTGGGCCAGGCAGGTGTTAACCAGGGCTTAAGCTAGTCCAGGGGCCAGAGGCTGGTTGGAGGGAAGGCTTCCAGGGCTGTTCCCAAGCTGGGCCACAGATCCGACCCTGCCTGGTGAGAGCTGGCCCTGGGAGCGAAGGAAAGGGCGGAGTCAGACATGACACAGTTAAGGCTTAGCACGTGAGACCTTATGTGGTGATTTCTGTAATCCACCGGCAGGCCATAGGCCCCTTCAGGGCAGGATCTGGTGGTCTGACAGAGGGAAAAGACTTAGCATCTGGGTTCAGACAAGTCTGGATCTGAATTTTGAGCCTGGTGCTCCCAAGCCGTGTGACCTTGAGCAGGGTAGATCCCTCTATGAGTCTCAGTTTTCTCATCTGTGAAATTGGAGTAACATAAATGCCAACTCTGGGTGGCCGTTCTGAGAGACATTCAGCGAGACCATTCAGCGAGACAATCCATGTCAAACCCTGGAAGTATATGAGGCAAAGCGTGAGCCCCCCAGAAGTGGTCATGTCATCCTGCTCTTCCCCAGCTGCTGGCCGGCTCTGTCCAGCACTAAGGGTGGCTTCTTTCCTGAGGGTGGACAGACCCCATGAAGGCTTTGAAGAAGGCAGGTTCATTCGTTCACCAAAATATTTTTGAAATCTCCCATTATGGGACACGTGGGTGGCTCAGTTGGTTGGGCATCTGCCTTCAGCTCAGGTCACAATCCTGGGGTCCTGGGATCGAGTCCCATGTAGGGCTCCCTACTCAGCAGGGATCCTGCTTATCCCTTTGCCTCTGCCTCTACCTGCTGCTCCCCCGTTTGTGCATGCTCTATCTCTCCATCAAATAAGTAAATAAAATATTAAAAAAAAAATAACAGAAATCCCCCATTATGTACCAGGCAGTGGTCTAGGCATTGATGAGAGCAGTGAGCAAAGCAGTGACAACCTCCCTCCCTTGGAGCTTACGTTCTCGAAATAAATGAACACTATGCTTTGCTAAGTGCTAAGGAGGCATCATAGAGGAGAGGCATAGGAAGTTGAGGCATGTGGGGGCAGCCAGGAAGGCCTCCAGGAGAAGGCACCTTGAGGCAAGGCTTATAGGAGGTGGGACGCCGAGGCATGGGGCCATCTGAGGAAAGAACGTTTCGGGGGCAGAGGGAACAGCAAGAGGCAAAGCATGTCTGGTGGCGGTGCTCAGAACCCCAGCTCAGTCACATCTCTCAGATCACATAGCCAGTCAAGGGTGGAGAAGAAACTGTGAAAACAAATAAAAAACTTAAAAAACACAGAACCACCAAACCTACCATAAACCTGATTTCTGCCCCCTCTTCTCTATACCACTTCCCTCCACCGCTTTCCAGGACTGAGTTTCCAAGATAATAATAAGAGCTAGCATTTCTTGGGCACTTAACCAAGTACTCTTTTAGGTACTGCTGGTTAGGAACTGGTTTAATCTCTACAAACAACTGTGCCATGCAGGAACTACTCATTATCCACCCCCCCCCCCCATAGACAAAGAAACTGAAATATAGAGAGGTTAGGAAACTTGCCCAGGATCACATAACTAATGTCTTTACCTTTGTAAAACCCCGTAGGGTTATGACTGTCAGTGATGGGCAGCTGAACTCCGGAGAGCTGGTTCCAAACCCCAACTTGGTTAGCAACGAGACAGGTTGGGGGTGGGGGTGGGGAGGCTGGTCACCCCACCATTGCGTCCTCTCCACTTTCAGGGGAGGAGTTTGGCATATTGAAAGCCTCAGTTTACTCATCTGTACCGTGGGGCAGATGACGGCCCCTGCTGTTGCTTATCTGGGGTTCTTTTGAGTGGTTGAAATGAAATGACGCAGATAAAATGCTTAGCACTATGCTAAGTATTTCATATGTGGCAGCTACAAGGACCACGATGGTGATGCTCCCTGGTGATTTCTAAGGGCCCCGCTGGCCTCGGACCCCCGCAG
Organism: Vulpes vulpes; assembly: GCF_048418805.1. NCBI lineage: Eukaryota > Metazoa > Chordata > Mammalia > Carnivora > Canidae > Vulpes > Vulpes vulpes. Next base: position 133,786,084 of record NC_132791.1, on the reverse strand, counting down.
TTCTAAGGAGCCCTGACAGGCCTTCTGCAGGTGCCTTGGCTGTCAGCATATGGCCACACAGCAGTAGGCGCCAAGCCTAAGCGCCTGTGCAGGTGGGCAGGCCTGGCCAATGGGAGGGGCGGGGCGGGGCCTGGAGCTCACCTGCACAGGCCTGCTACCTGTGGAGGAAGGGGGGCCCTCCTCGAATTTTTTTTCCCTTCCTCTGATTTTCACAAAGGTACTAGATGGGCCAGTGGGCCCCTAGTGGATGCTGTTGAAAGAAAAACAACTGGTTGAAAGAAAAACAACTGGTTTTCTATATTATCTCCTCACAGCACCTGTGAGTGCAAATGGGGGGGGGGGGGGTGAGTTTTGCACACCAATTCTCTGACACCAGCAGGGGATCCTACAATTTGATCTGATCCTAATATCATCTACCTGGGGATACAGTTCGATCCCACAGATTAAGGGGACTCACCCCCATGAGACTGCCCGTTTCAGATGTCCTAAGTCTGGGCCTCCCATACTGCTGACCAACCAGCTGTAAATGGAGGTTTCCCATGACCCCCTCTTCAGCTCAGAGAATTTGCTAGAATGGCTCATAGAATTGAGGGAGATACTTGCTTAGGTTTCCTGGTTATTGCATAATAAAGGATACGATAATGCAGGGGAATAGCCAAATGAAGAGATACATATGAAGTCTGGAAAGGTCCTGAGCACAGGACCTTCTGTCTCTGCGGGTTGGGGTACACTGCCTTCCGGTCACATGGTCTGACCCAGAAGCTCTCTGAACCCCATAGTGTAGAAATTTTTATGGAGATTTCATCCTGTTGGCATGATCGAGTATTAACTCAGTCTCCGGCCCCTCACCCCTGCATGGAAGATGAACTGAAAGCCCCAAGCTTCTAAACATGGTTTGGGCTTTCTGGTGACTAGCCCCCAACCTGAAGCTCCCCAGGAAAACCCCCAAGGTCACCTCATTAAGCACAAAAGATGCTCCTGTCACCCAGGAAACTCCAGAGGATTTAGGAGTTCTATGTCAGGGACCAAGGTCAGAGACCAAATATTAGCACAAAAGATGCTCCTATCGCCCCTATCCCTTAGAAAACACTAAGAGTTTTAGAAGCTCTGTGTCAGGAATGGAGATGAAGACCAAATATACATATTTCCTATAGTATCACAGTACCACAGCTATAAACCTGCTCTTCATCCTGACAGAGCCAACGACACAGGCTTCTAAGTCAGACTTGCTGGTATCAGACCCCAACCCTGCTACTAACCAGTCACACGTCCTAGGGCAAGCTACCTGACATCTTAGCTTCAGTCTGCCTAATTAAAATGGGGAAGCTGGGGCGCCTGGCCGCCTCAGTTGATGGAGCACGTGACTCTTGACCTCAGCGCTATGAGTTTGACCCCCATGTTGGGTGTAGAAATGACTTAAAAATAAGATTTGTTTTTGTTTTTAGATTTTATTTTTTTAATTTTTTTTTTAATTTTTTTTTTTTTTTTTTTTAATTTATGATAGTCACAGAGAGAGAGAGAGAGAGAGGCAGAGACACAGGCAGAGGGAGAAGCTGGCTCCATGCACCGGGAGCCCGATGTGGGATTCGATCCCGGGTCTCCAGGATCGCGCCCTGGGCCAAAGACAGGCGCCAAACCGCTGCGCCACCCAGGGATCCCTGTTTTTAGATTTTATTCATGAGAGACCCAAAAGAGGCAGAGAGAGACACAGGCAGAGGGAGGAGGAGGCTCCTTGCAGGGAACTCAATATCGGAGTAGATCCCTGGACCCTGGGATCATGCCCTGAGCTGAAGGCAAACATTCAACCCCTGAGCGTGTCCCTAAAAATAAAATCTTTTTTTTTTTTTTTTTTTTTTTTTTTTTTCCTAAAAATAAAATCTTAATAGGGTAGTGATGAGGAGCAGAGGAGGTCATACAAGTGAAGCATTGGCTCTTGGGGACCCCAGCAGGAAGGACTGTGCTTATGGGGGTGGGGGAGCTTTCCCTTTCTCCTCACTTTACGACCTGAACTGGACACCAGTCCGCATGAGGTGGTGTTGGGGATGCTTCTGCAGGATTCTCACCCCATCTGTGATCCAGCAACTAAAGGGGTGACACTTGGCCCCGTACTGGTGTGTGCCTACCAGTTAGGGTTGTTAGGACTTCTGAGTATTACCCCTCTTTACCACCTTCCTCCTTCTCCAGGAGAGGAATCAGAGCAGTCTTTTTGGGAACATGAAACAGGCTGTGGCAAGGAGGCCTTCCAGCCCAGATAGTGTGAGTCATAAGCAGGAAAAGAGCATGGTTTTTTAGTGGAGAGGGATTCGTGAGGAACTCCTGATGCAGGGTACTGCAGAGGACGTGTGGCCTGGGGCATTGGGAAGGAGAGCATTCCCAAGTTTCATGAAACGTGGACAAGAGGGGTCAAGAGCCCAGCCCCACTCTGTGAACAGGCACCCCCCTGTTATTACCAGCTGTGTGTGACTGTGGCTCTGGAACTCAAGACCTTCTGCTGAAAAATGGGACCTCAAGCCCTGACTATGCCCACAGGGGAAGTGGCTGTGTACTTTCTGTAAAGTGACCAGCACAACTCAAACTTGGGTTGCCTGCTATTTCTTTCGGATGGGGCCTTCCAGCAAGAGATGAGGTGAGGGGTTGCATGTCCCTTCCCCCTTGTCAAGCCAAAGTCTTAACACCACCAGCTTTCAGAGTAAGATGTGGGATGCAAGCTTCATGCTGGGTCTGGCGGCCTTTTCAGTGCCCTCCAGAGATGGGAGCAAGCTGTCGTGTGTATGAATCCGTGGTCTTTGGTGGTCACCTGGCACCTCCTCTAAGATCTATGGGGCTAGGGTGTGTGTGTAAGTGTGTGTGTGTGTGGGGGGGGGTTCTCTGCTGAATTGACTTTCTAGCAGTTGGGTCCAATAAAAAAGCTCTAGCAAATCTATTTTGATATGTAAATGAGACTATTATAATGAAAGACAACATGCAAATCTTTGATTTTCTTTGAGCCCCGAAGATTGGGCCAAAGGGACTGTGAGAGCGATCCAAGAGGCGTCCCTGGACCTATGGGATCTAACTACGCCTGCTATGTTGTTTTGAGGTGAATTGGGAATATGCAAATCATCTTGTTCTTATACTCCTCTGGCCTTCTTATACTCCTCTGGCCGCAGAACAAGGCTTTGCAATAAAGCGTGTGACCTCCAAGGTGCAACTGGATGCAGCCAAACCAAGAACCCAGCAGGCCCCCGGGAGGGGGTCAGGGTCTGCAGAGCAACTCGGGCGTCCTCTCTCGGACCTCAAGTGCTGTGCCAGCCCCACCTCCTGGAGTCCCTTCTCGCCAGCTCCCTTCCTGAGGACGCGGTTTGTTTCTTCAACAGAAGGAAGAGGCCCCGCACCAGGGAATCACTGAGGCACCCCCGCTCTGCTCCATGTTGGCTGTGCTCTCAGGTGAGACGTGCTGCAGCTGCGGCTGCGGGAAGCTGGACGTGAGACAGGGCAGCCGGTTTCCTGAGACTGGGGAGTCCTGCCAGGTGGTCACTAGTCATCGTCATCCTCATCATGGGGAACTGCTGCTTCCGTCTCTAATCTGTGACTTTGGAGGCTCTGACCCCTTGACCTTCATTGTGACCTGAGCTACCCCTGGCCACCTCCAGTCGCAGACGTTTGACATGCTAGGGCTGGATGCTGGCCAGATTGGTGTGGCTAAGGTTAACCCCTGCCTTCTGTGGCTGGCAGTTTGTCCCTCTGCCCCCAGCCTCTGATCTACAGCCTCCAAGGCCTCTCCCCTCCACCTGGCCTCTGACATGCTCCCCTGGCCTCTTCTCCGTCTAGGCCTGCGCCATGCCCCCCCCAGCGGAGGTGACAGACCCGTCCCATGCCCCCGCCGTCCTGCGCCAGCTCAATGAGCAGCGTCTCCGTGGCCTCTTCTGTGACGTCACCCTCATAGCTGGAGACACCAAGTTCCCTGCTCACCGCAGTGTCCTGGCTGCTTCTAGTCCTTTCTTCAGAGAGGCCCTGCTTGCTTCAGCTCCACTGCCCCTCCCACCAGTTACTGGGGGCCCTGCCCCCAACCCCGCCACCACCACAGCTGCCTCTTCCTCCTCCTCCTCCTCCTCTTCCTCCTCCTCCTCTTCCTCCTCCTCTTCTTCCTCCTCTTCTTCCTCTTCCTCATCTTCCCCACCTCCTGCCTCACCCCCTACATCCTCCCCACCCCGGGTCCTGGAGCTGCCAGGGGTCCCGGCGGCTGCCTTCTCCGATGTCCTCAACTTCATCTACAGTGCCCGGCTTGCTCTACCTGGCGGCGGAGGGGACGGGGCAGCGGTGGCAGAGATTGGAGCCCTGGGCCGACGTCTGGGCATCTCCCGCCTGCAGGGCCTGGGGGAGGGAGGTGATGCCTGGGTACCTCCGGCCCCTGCCCCCATGGCCACCTCGCAGTCGGAAGATGATAGCTTTGGCCCAGGGCCCAGACCAGCCGGGGAGTGGGAGGGGGACAGGGCTGAGGCCCAGGCCTCTGACCCACAGCACCCCCTGCCTCGGCGGCCCCTCCCCTGCCCACGATGCGGGAAAAGCTTCATCCATCCCAAGCGGCTGCAGACCCACGAGGCCCAGTGCCGAAGGGGGGCCGGCCCTCGGGGGCCTGCAGGGCTGGGGTCGGGGGGCCCAGGCCCCAGCGGCCCCGCGGGAGTGGATGCCTCAGCCCTGCCTGCCCCGGTGGGTTTCCGAGGCGGCCCTGAGCACGTGGTAAAGGTGGTGGGCGGCCACGTGCTGTACGTGTGCGCAGCCTGCGAGCGTTCCTACGTGACCCTGTCCAGCCTGAAGCGCCATAGCAACGTGCACTCCTGGCGGAGGAAGTACCCCTGCCGCTACTGTGAGAAGGTGTTCGCGCTGGCTGAGTACCGTACCAAGCATGAGGTGTGGCACACTGGGGAGCGCAGGTGAGTGGCCTGGGGCCTGGAGGTGGGGCCGTGGCTGGGTGGCAGTGGTGGTGGAGCAGTCAGGATCACCCCGCAGGGACCACAGGGGGAAAGAGGGGGCAGGGGCAGGCAGAGCATGGGGCCCAGGGAGTTGCCCCGAGACTGGCCTGCTGGCCCCTTGAGGTCACTGGTGCAACCGCCTCCCTCCAGCCTCGGTTCCCTTCCCCAAGTACCCCTGGGTGCCCAGATGGGGCCTGGTGCCACGGGGAGGGCCAAGGCCGGCGAGGAAGTTGCCCTGCTAGGAAAAGACGGTGGGGGAACACAGGCATGCCCACTGGGTAGTTGGAACATGTATTTCTGCAACATGCCCTTGCTTGTAAACCATTTCCCAGATTCATCCCCAGAGCCCCGAAAGGCGGCTTCATGAGTTAGGCAAGGTGTGTGATTACTCCCTGGTTTGCAGATGGACCAGCTGGGGCCTAGCGTCTCACAGCTGATGGGGGGGCACTGAACTAGCACTGGTATCTCTGGCTGGCAGGATGGGACAAGCAGCATGAAAGGAGGGTGAACGAACAGCTGGGGGAGTCATAGGTGTGAGCGGAGGACATGGGAAGCTGAGGCCCTGGCTCCAGGGCCTCTGACTCAAGTGTCTCTGTCCCCGCCTTGTTCCCTGCTGTCCTGGCCCAGGTACCAGTGCATCTTCTGCTGGGAGACCTTTGTCACTTATTATAACCTGAAGACCCACCAGCGAGCCTTCCATGGCATTAGCCCGGGCCTCTTAGCCAGTGAGAAGACACCCAATGGAGGCTACAAGCCCAAGCTCAATACCCTCAAGCTGTACCGCCTGCTCCCCATGCGGGCAGCCAAGCGGCCCTATAAGACCTACAGCCAGGGAGCCCCTGAGGCTCCCCTTTCTCCAAGCCTCAACACACCGGCCCCCGTAGCAATGCCTGCCAGCCCACCGCCCGGACCCCCACCCGCCCCCCAGCCCGGCCCCCCACCCTCAGTAATCGCTTTTGCCCACCCGGCTCCCTCTGTCATTGTTCACGGGGGCAGTAGCAGTGGTGGAGCAGGGGGTGGGCCGGCCAACACAGGGGGAGCCCAAGCCGCCTCGGTCATCACTTACACTGCTCCCCCGAGGCCCCCCAAAAAACGTGAGTACCCACCTCCTCCCCCTCAGCCTGCAGCCACACCAACCAGCCCGGCCACGGCGGGCAGCCCGGCCACAGCCGCAGGCCCGGCCACAGCCACGGAGGAGGCCAAGGGCCGCAACCCACGGGCTGGAAGGACTCTGACCTACACGGCCAAGCCAGCTGGCGGGATTGGCGGGGGTGGGGGTCCCCCTGCGGGGCCTGGCCGGGGCCCCTCTCAGCTACAGGCTCCACCTCCACTATGTCAGATCACCGTGCGGATTGGAGAGGAGGCCATTGTCAAGCGCCGCATCTCAGAGACTGACCTGCGCCCAGGGGAGCTGAGCGGAGAGGAGGTGGAGAGCGAGGAGGACGACGACGACGAAGAGGACGACGACGACGACGACGACGACGAGGACGACGAGGCATCGCGGGCTGGCGGGGAGGACCAGCTCTGGCGGCCCTACTACTCGTACAAGCCCAAGCGCAAGGCGGCAGCGGGCGCGGGCGGCAGCGGGGTTGGCGCGCTGTCCCGGGGCCGCCGGCCGCCGCGCTGGAGACAGAAGCCCGAGCGTAGGGGCTGGGAGGAGCCGGCGGCCGCCGAGGGGCCCGCGGGCCGCGGCCGGGCCGAGCGGAGGCACCGCTGCGAGGACTGCGCCCAGACCTTCGCCACCCTGCGGAAGCTGCGCAAGCACCAGGAGGCGCATGGCGGCGGCTCGCACGGCGCCCGCGGCGGCCGGCGGTCCTCCAACCGCTTCGCCTGCCCGCACTGCGCCAAGGTGTGCAAGACGGCGGCCGCGCTGAGCCGCCACGCGCAGAGGCACACGGCCGAGCGGCCCGGGGGCGCGCCCACGCCCGTCATCGCCTACTCCAAGGGCGGCGCCGGCACGAGGGCCGGGGATGTTAAGGAGGAGGCTCCTCAGGAGATGCAGGTCTCCTCGTCCAGCGGGGAGGCGGGTGGCGGGAGCGCGGCCGCGGACGGGGCCTCCAAAACCGCCTCCCTGCAGGACCCCGTCATCTCGGGGGGCGAGGAGCCCCCGCTGGTGGCGGCGGGGGGCGCCTACGCGTACCCGCCGGTGCAGGAATTTCCGCTGGCTCTGATCGGGAGCGGCCGTGAGTCCAGCGGTGGGAGGGGGAAGGGGGGTGGCGAGGGGCCGGTGGGCGCCGGGGAGGGGGACCGCGTGGAGGGGATGGGGGCTGCCAAAGTCACCTTCTACCCGGAGCCCTACCCGCTCGTCTATGGCCCCCAGCTCCTGGCTGCCTACCCTTACAACTTCAGCAATTTGGCCGCCCTCCCGGTGGCCCTTAATATGGTCCTACCTGATGAGAAGGGTGGCGGGGCCCTTCCCTTCCTTCCGGGGGTCTTCGGCTACGCAGTCAATCCTCAAGCAGCGCCCCCCACGCCCCCAACCCCGCCTCCCCCCACTCTCCCCCCACCAGTACCCCCTAAGGGAGAAGGGGAAAGGGCAGGGCTGGAGAGAACCCAGAAGGGAGATGTGGGGTGAGCTCTGGGCCCACCTCCCCCTTCACCAGATGCCACCCTCCCTGAACCCCCTGCCACTACCAGCTCCCTGGCTTCCCTGCCCCCTTGGGAGCCCCTCCACACTCTTGTGCAGGGACCTGGGGGCCCCTGGAGCTCAGGGGTCAGGCTGCTTTGTGTGAGATTATAGTTTTTCCCATCTCCTGGGAAGGGATCTTGGGCGGTTCCCCTCTCAGTTCTCCTCCAGGGAATGGCCTCCACGAGGGGCAGGGCCAGCTCTCATCCCTTCTCTAGCCCTCGGGGCAACTGAGCAATATACTTATATGAATCTCTACTCACGGCCCCCACCAGCTCTGAATGTCTAACCCACCCTCCTGATTCATAAACCCCGAGGGGAAACCATCTCTTTCACCTAGTGATCTCCCCTCATTCTGAAGCTTTCTCTAAGCCCCTGCCTAGATGCTTCCTACCACATTCCATTCTTCATGGCCCAGGGCCTGGACCAGACCATTGTGATACCTGACACCTGCCCACCTGGGAGCATGGCTTGGGTTTCCATTCTCCCCAGAAGTGGGTTTCTATGTCCCTCTTTCCTTCACGTCGAGATGCCATGCCTTCCTTGGCTTTCATGCCTTTGGATCTTCCATATTCCTCCTCATTCTCCTGGACTCTGGAGATGGCCTCTTCCAATCCAGGTCAAGGAGGTGTTGAGGGGAGGGCTACCCATCTGTTCCACGGCTGAGCACTTTCCCAGCCCAGGGCAGCACTAATCTTGGCCCTGTCTTGACCCCCAAATCCAGTGAGCCCCAGATTCTTCCAAGGCAAAGGGGTGAATAGACCGCACCTCTTCCTGCCTCTACCTATGGCCTCTTCTGGGCTGAATCAGATTTGGGGGCCAGGATGGAGAAGTTCCGTATGGAATGGGGAAGGGAATCTAATTCTCCGTTTTTTCCTGATGGTTTCTCCCAGACTAGACCAAATAGCCAGAAAAGTGATGGGGGTTGGATGGGTGGGTAAGCCCAATTTGCACATGACCTCCCATCCTTACCTTTACCTCCGTCTTCCCCAGTGTCGCTTCCCTCACCGTTCACTCCAGGTGGTTTTTGGGGAACCATCCTACTCCCTTGGTGGGCTTTGGGGTATCCCCACCGACTTTTCCTCCAGAATAGCACCTTACACCCCATCTTTGACTCAGTTCCCCACACCCAAAGATCCCAGCCTAGGGATGGGGTGCAGGGACCATCAACAGTCCCTAATCCCTAATTTGCACTAGTTAACCCTGGTCAGGGGTCCGTATGTTTCCTTCCAGTGGGGGAGTTGAAGAAATGTTTGCTCCTACTTCTCTTTGACGACCGGGCATCCCCACTCTGTGATTGGATGAATATTTCCTATCCCACCCACTTCCTGCCCTCCCCCCCCCAAAAAAAAAACAGCTCACAAGGGGAGAGCCAGTTTGGGGGAGCAAATCTGATAAATGGGAATTAGAGGAGTGCAGTTTAAAAAGGGGAAAGGCTGCCACCGTTTAGATGAGAGCTTTATCCCATCTACTGTTTTCCGGGGCCGAGATGGCTGCCCTCTCATGCGGCTGAAAGGGCAAGATCATGGCTTTTGGAGGGAGGTGAGCTTGGGTGGGGAAGGACCAGGCATCCTCCTGCCTCCTCTTACCCTCCTCCTCTATAGGAAGGGGGAGGGTTTTGACAGGCTCCTGAATGTTAACCACGGAGGAGTCACTCCTTTACTCCTCCTCTGTCTCTTTGCACTTTTCTTGGTCTTGGCCACAGTCCGAGTGAAGAGTTTCCTACTGAATGTACCAAGTTCCAATTTTTAAGGGGGTAAAAAGCTTAAAACGGGAAAAATGCAAAAAAAAAAAATCACTAAAAAATTCCCACAAATCTTGTTTCTGGCACTTTAGAAAAACTGCGAAAAAAGAACATAATAAAGAATACATATATATATATCTACACACAAATTTTATATATATATACACACACACACACACATATATATATACATACACACACACACACACACGCACGCACACGGCGGAACCACAAGAGACAGAAGCCTTGGAGGCAGGGGGCAGATGTGATGACAGCTCCCCTATATCCTTAACCTGCACTCCTCTGAGGCAGAAAGAAAGGCACAGGGAACAGAAGGAGTTGAGGATGGACCGGGGCATTTGAATTTCAGAACAGGTCAAAATTCCAAAACCATGGACATTTGGGGAGAACTGAGATTGCAGACATTTATTTTTCTCGGGGAAACATGTTTTAGGAAGGTAGTTTCCAGAATTTGGTGGTTCTGGGCAACAAACGAGATTGTGGCAAATTGGAGATTAAAACATATGTATCCAAAGCTGGGGAACGTGAATATTGTGAATTTCAGATGTTGGAAATTTGGGATTTTGCCATTTCGTCTTTTTGAAAATTACTCAAGTCTTGTCAGTTTGTGCCCTTCTTGCCCATGTTCCCTGGGGAGAAGGGTGATGGTGGAGTGGAAAGGCCACTGGTTCTGTGCCACAGCACGCAAGGGTTAGAATTCTACAGACTGTAGCTCTATACGTAGTGAGGACCCAGATTTAGAGAAACTGACCAATATTTATCTCCGCATTTGTGTGTGTGTCCAACTCTAGGCCAATAAACCAACAAGACAAACAAACTGTGCTCTGCAGTGGGATGCCAAGTGCACTTCTTTGCGTGGCTGGTGGGTCGGCTGGACAGGGACACGCTTCCCTTGTCTGCCAGGGATCCTGGGGGCTGTGGCTGTATGATCCCTCTGAGGGCACAGCTTCCAGCAGCTGAGGAGGTGTGAGGGCTTGGCAACCCTGCCTACTTCACGGTAATGGCTGCAGCCACCAGGGCTCAAGCTGACTTTGGTCTGACCTCCAGGCTGAAACATTAACTCAGTCCAGTTCACACAGCCTGCTGGGCCCAAGAGCCTCATGTCCCCCTGCGCCTTAAACCTGGTGCAGCCCCCTCTCCAAATTGAAAAGAAAACAGGTGCAAAATGAGCCACAGTCATGAGACAGTCACCTGTCTTTCTCCACTCCTAGCCTCTCATTGTCTTCAACTCCTCATCCCCCTCTCCCTTCCCCTTGATTCTGTATAATGTTATGGAGAGGCAGACAAGTAAAATGAGAAAAGCTGGTCAGGTGGGTGGGGGCTTGGAGAAATTCTGGTACAAATACCTTGACAGCGTGGGCCGCCACTCATCAGGGGAATCAGGCCTGGTGTCACGTAGTTTAAAAAAATTTTTCTTTTCCCCAGAGAAGCCAGAAATCCAAATTTCTCTGCTCAATATCCAAATTTTTAAAGTGGCTAACACACTAAAAATTGTGCAGGCCAACAACACAGGCCAAACACGCACACCAGCTTACAACCTCTGATGTATACTCTGTACTGCTTTTATTCCCATCTTTTCACATGACCCTCAGACTAGAGGGCAGATACTATTATTAGCCTCATTTTTTTTACAATGGTGGAATCTTACCCCAAGAGTGGTTCAGTACCTTATACAAAGTTTGAGCACCAAAGCTGGAATTTGAAGTTTGTTTGTTTGTTTGTTTGTTTGTTTGTTTTTTTAAAGTGAGCTCTCATTACAAATGCATCCTTTTAGAAATAACTTTTTTAAAAAATCCTATGGATAACACTTATCCGAAAACAATACGTTACAAGAAGGTAAAAACAAAGAGAATGACCACTAGTCCCAACATGCAAACACAGGCACTACTCATTGGTGCATTTCCTTCCCAGAAAGAAAGAAAAGAAAAAATTCCCTAATCACTCAACAAATGTTAAGCACCTGCTATCCTATGGGTCAGGATCCGTGCTGGGCGCTGGGGATATTACAGTGAACAAAACACAGTTCCTGCCCTCATAGGTAGGGCGTACAGTCTACTCCTTGATCTTTGTTCCATTCTACCAGCAACCTAGTGTTACTCTCCAAAGGAACTTCTACAAGAAACCAGAAAACAAACAGTGCATTTCTGGAGGGGCCACGGCTTCGCCCGCCCCGTCCCACTTGGGCGCTCTCCCCACCAAGGCAATGGTGTGGGAGGACTGGATTCCAGGTGGAGCTGTGAGAGGTCCTGGCTCTTGGCCCTCTGTCCTCAAGGAAAAGGGTCCGCAGGGGGCAAGTGATAGGAGGCGTCCAGGAAGATGACGAGGGTCCCAACGCTAGTGAAGATGATGAAGATCCACAGGAAAAGGCGATCCACTACCATAGCCACAAATTGCCAGTCTTCTTTCAGCTGGGGGTAGGCAGTGTAAACTCTTTTTGAGCTCCAGACCCCCAGGGGAAGGCCTGCCCTGTACCCTTGCCCTCGTCCTCCTACGGATCGGATGCAGGGGCCGGCCGCTGGGTCGAGGAAAACGAAACTGCGGCGGATGGACGGAGTGAGGAACCAGTCGGAAGACAGGGGCGGGACCAAAGAGGCAAGCTTCCAATCAGAAGCAAGATTGGGCGATGGGGATGGGGGCGGGGCCATGGCCCCGCCGGCCCCGCCCCGCTCAGCCCTCAGGGACTTACCGCGTCGTGGTCCTCCTGTTCCTGCAGCTGCCGAGCGATATAGCTAATCGAGGAAACGACCTCCCGTAGCTCGGGAGGCAGGCCCACAGCCGGGTTTGGACCATCGACAAGTCGCCGCAGGTCCGGGGCAGACAATTCAGGCTGGAACCTGGAAGAGGCGGGACAGTTTGGCCACGCTCTAGGCTCCGTTCCGACTCCCTCCTCTGACACTCTTAGTAGTTTTCAGAACGTAAGAAGGCCCTTTAGGCTCTCCCCGCCGGCGGCGATCTCTCCTGCCTTCCGCAATTCCTCCCATCTCAACACGTTCCACTGTCCGCCTTTCAGCAAAGTTGGCGGCGGAAGGGATACTACGATTCCCATGATGCTCACGGGCATCTTCCGGGACCTTAAGCCGCCTGCCTCTGCACAGGCTTCTGGGAACTGTAGTTCCCTCTCTCCTTTCCTCGTAGGCGACTGGGAGGAGTGGGTACTACCTGTTGGGTTTGGGGAAGAGAAAATCGTTCAGTGGCTTCCGGATGAAATATTCATCTGTTCCCCGACCCCAGCCACTTCCTGGAGAATCCCTGAGGGCTACGGGAGGTGGCTCCGGCATCAGGTCTCTCTCAGGTTTGGGCCTCTTCAGACCCAGGTATAGAGGGAGTTTGTGGATGAAGATCTGCTGAGTAGAAAGGCGTGTTAGCGGGGGCTCTCATGCTTTCCGACGGGAAGGGAAGCAGCCCACCGGTCCCATCCCCGCACCTGCGTGCGCGCGTCCCTCCCAGCTACCCAGACAAGGAAGTGCAACCACACATCAAGAGCTCCTGAGTGGCCTGGGAGGCGTCCGGGCTGGGGGGGGAAAAAAAAGTCCCGAAGGCTTCCACCCTGATAGAACCTGACCTGAGAATGTTTCCCTGTAGCCCAGGATGGGCAGTATGGACGAAGAAAATATGGGATCTGTGGCATGACAAATGTCAGGAGGGTAAAATTAACTGTGCAAGGTTTCAACACCCAACAGGCCTTAACACTTGAACACTCTACCAGGAATTGTAGTTCTCCCTCAGGTCTATGAAGTTGGTAGGCAGGTTGCAGGAGCCACACCTGCGCAAAAAGACAAATGCTAGGACGGAGGATTAACATGGATTGGAGGAGGACATCTTACCTGGCGGACCCAAGTGGGCATTTGGTGGGTGTGGGGTGAACGATGGTGCAGGTTGAGGACCACAACGCTCAGGATAACGGAGAAAGTGACGAGGATCATGGTAAACATGAGGTACTTGATAATGATGGGGACAGACAGGGAGGTCTCAGGAACTTTGTCTGCCAGCAGCAACAGGAACACAGTGAGGGTGAGCAGGGCAAAGATGGAGAGCCCCATCTTTTCTCCTTGCAGGGCAGAGAAGAAGGCGGAAACATTAGACTTTGCCAGAAGGCAATTTTCGTGGCACAATCGGTGACCGTGTTTCCAGCCCACTCAAGGACAGGCTTCTGGAAGGGCCAACTGCATGCAGATGACTCCTACAATTAAACCTCCAGCCCAGATTTGTTCTCCTAAACTCCAGATTTATAGCCACCTGCTGATCTAAACTCTCCGCTTGGACAGCCAATAGACATCTCAAATTAACACATCCCAAACCTAATCCCCTGATCACCAACCCTTCCCACTGTCTCCCCCATTTCATGAATGAGAAATCCATCTTTCCTGGGACTCAGGCCAAAATCCTGTTAGTCATTCTCCACTCCTCTCTCTGTCTCTCTCATCCCATATCCAATCCATAGCAAACCCTACTGGCTCTATCTTCAAAATATATTCATACAAACAGCCATCACCTCAGATCTGAGTTAGGATGAAGCAAAGTGGAGGCCTTAATAATATTTCCTCCTGCTTACTGTTCTCAACAGCAGCCAGATAGATCCTGCTAAAATGTAAATTAGATCATATCACTTCTCTTCTCAAAACCTTGGAGTGGCCTCTCACGTTCTTTAGCATAAAAGCCAAAGTCCTCAGTGTGGTTGACGAGGCTTTCCCCATTATCTGTCTGACTTGATCTCCTACTGTTTTCCTCTTGCTTATATCACTCAGTTATCCTGGCTATTTCCTGAGTATGTGAGGCTCACTCCCCCTTGAGGGTCAGTGAGGGTCCCTCTCAGTGAGTGCATGCACTGTTAACTCCAGCTGGTACATTATTCCCCCAGATTTCTGTCTGCCAGGGTCATTCACTTGGTCCCGCCCCAAGCAACTGCCAATGCTCCCTTCAATTCTTTATTCAAATATATGATATCTATTTTAAATATTTTATTATTTGTTTGTTTATTTATTTGAGAGAGAGAGAGAAAGCATGAGTAGGGGGGAGGAGCAGAGGGAGAGAGAGAAGCAGGCTCCCCCAAACCCAGGACCCTGAGATCACGACCAGAACCAAAAGCAGATGCTCAACAGATCGAGCCACCCAGGTGTCCTCTTTGTTCAAATATTGATCAAATATTTCCTTTTTATTGAGGCATTCACTGACCACTTTTTTTTAAGATTTTATTTTTATGTAATCTCTACACTTAACATGGGAGTTCAACTTACAACCCCTAGAACAAGAGTCACATGCTCTATGGACTGAACCAGCCAGATGCCCCTGACTATTCTATTTTAATTAATTAATTAATAATTAATTATAATAAAAAATAATTAATTATAATATATAATAAATAATAAATAATTAATTAATTAATGAGAGGGAAGGGGTAGTGGTAGAGGGAAAGAGAGAGAATCTTAAGCAGGCTCCCTGCTGGTCATGGATCTCACAACCCTGGGATCACGACTGAACTGAAATCAAGAGTTGGACGCCAAAAAAAAAAAAAAAAAAAAAAATGTTGGGCGCTAAACCAACTCAGCCACTCAGGCACCCCCTGACTTCTATTTTAAATTGTAACCCTTACCCCCATTCTAATTCTCTATAACCACTTTTCTTGCTTTATTTTCCTCCTTAGGACTTGTCCTCTTCTAACATACTATCAACTAGATATATTTGTTTATTGACCGTCTCCCCGCTAGAATGTAAACTCCACAAGGCCAGGATTTTTGTCTCTTTGACTCACTGATGTATCCCAGGGCCTAGCCCATTACAGATGCTAAACAAACATCATTGCATGAATGAATAGACCAACCTTGAAGCTTTTTTTAGGAACCAAATAGCAATCTGAAGGATCTAAAAATGAAACAAGGTATATAAGGATATGCCAGGTGGCTGATTATTCCTGTGACATACAACAGGCACCACAAACTTCAAGGAAGGTATTGAAATAAAAAAAAAAACAACTTTTATGCTCTGCTCTACTTAAGTCCTATAATATTGAGTTCCAAGATTTGCCCCACTCTGGGAGGAAGTAAAAGTTACATTTGGAAGTGTGTTCTAGAGCTGGATCACTTTCCTTCCCTAGACAGAGAACTTGGTGCCAGAGAGGAGGAAAGCAAGCTTTAAATACCAGAGTTAAGGATTTCAGTCTCTGAATCAGACTGGCACCAACCAGGGTTGGAATGGCGACACAACCTGTCTCTAACATGGGGCAAATGACTTAAACTCTTTCAGCCTGTTTGTCTTCCTCTGTAAAGTGGGAAGACAATTCAGTACACACCTCACAGAGTTGTTGTAAAGATCACAACTGAGTTAACATAGGGGTGCCTGGGTGGCGCAGTCAGTTGAGGGTCTGACTCTTGGTTTTGGCTGGGGTCGCAGTCTCTGGGTCATGAGATCAAGCCCTGCTTCTGGCTCTGTGCTCAACGCAGAGTCTGCTTGAGTGTCTCTCTCTCCCTCTCCCTCTGCCCCTCCCTCCCCTCAGCTCTAAAATAAATAAATAAATCTTAAAAAAGGAAATAAAGGAGTTAATGCATGTAACATGTTAATTGTACTACTTATCGCAAGTGCTCACACATAATAAAACTAATACCAACACTTATATAGAACTTACTTGGTACCAGGTGTAGTTCTAAGAAACTCAATTAATCCTCAAAATAATCCTATTAAGTAGGGACTCATAGGAAGGAATTTGCCCAAGGTTACTCTGTGACTACATTATGCTGCCTCCTGGAAAAATGTTGCTATTATTTCCAAGGAAGATAGGAAGCTAAGGGACTAGCAGGTGGCTGAAAAAATGGGGGAGGCGGGTGGGGAGGCTACCAGGAATGGGGAAAAGGAGGGTGTTCTAACTCCAGGAGTTTGTTGGTCCCAAGGATGAGATCTTAGGATTCTGAAGGGAAGAGTTCAGGAGCTCCCAGGATGGAGAGAAGAGGGCAGTAGAGGGGAGGCCCAGCGTGAGGTGGGAGGGGAAACCTGGATCCCAGGAGGAGACCCTGGTTGAGGGGAAAACCTGGGCAGGATGGCTGAAGCACCACCCTTGATGGCCTGTGTTGGCCAAAACCCTTGCCTGGATTCAGGGTGGAGAGGAAGAAGCTGTACAAGCAGTGAAAAGGCAGGGCTGGGGGCCCCTCCCTCCCTTACCTGCATCTGGCGGCAGGTAGAAGACGAAGATGGCCAGGAGGGTGATGAGGATGCAAGGGGCAATGACGTTGACCAGGTAGAAGAGAGGCTTCCTGCGGATGATGAGGTAGAAGGTGACTTCTTGCCGCTGTCCTTCCCCGCCCCGCCTAGGATCCACCGGAGGCTGCACTAGCCGGGAAGGCTTGTGGATAATTTCCCACTGGCCATTCTCTGCGAGGAAGAAGAGGGGAGGAGGGAAGTCAGGGATGCACATGTGAAACCTGTCCTTACTGCTGCCAGATCTGGCTTTGTTCTGGCACATCCTTGACTCGAGGGGCTGATGTGATGAGGCGTTAGCCTGTGGACACTGGGCTGGGCAGCCCATCTCTGGTGAACTTGAACGAGTCTCCATTTCTTTTTCCCTTTTTAAGATGTTATTGATTTATTCACAAGAAACACACACAGAGAGGCAGAGACACAGGCAGAGGGAGAAGCAGGCTCCCTGAGGGGAACCCAATGAGGGACTCGATCCTGGGACCCCGGGGTCACGCCCTGAACTGAAGGCAGACACCCAACCACTGAGCGACCCAAGCACCCCACATCTCCATTTCCATATCTGCAAAATGTAGATTCTCATCTTGCCCACACCACAGGGTTGTCCTGGGCATTGCTGAAGGAGGATATTTGTCAGCCTGTTAGAAACTGGACATCATAAAGCCCATGGACGTGGGAGCCACAGCCACTCACCAATGAAGGTCCCTTCATGAATGTGCACTTCCTGCAGCTCCTGCCTGTCAGGACCCAAGCTGGTGTGCAGGCTGACCTCTGAGCTGTCATAGCTGTAGGAGCTGAACACCATGGTGCAGTTCTGCCAGTCGAAGGGGAAGTAGGTGACCTGGATGGAGCGGGGAGTCACCAGAGCTGCCAGAGAGATGTTCACGGCTGGGGGCTTTGGGAGGTCAGTAGGCAGGTCACAGGGAAGTAGGGTCAGAGGAATTGGAAGGTTATTAGGGGAGCCCACGGGCAATGGAAACGGGGTGGCTGAGAAACACTGCATGTCAGTGACAGTGGACAGAGAAGATGAAATCACGCAAAATCAGGAGGGCGAGAGCGATGGGAGGCTTATGGGGTTACTGCGGAGTCAGTGTTTCAGGAGAGGCAGGGTGCCCCCCGGGGCACCTGGATGCTGCAGCTGCTACGGTAGAGGCCTGGAGGCTGCCAGCGCACGGAGCCCTCGGAGGACACCACGACGTTCAAGTCCAGAGCAACGTCGAAATTGCCGTCGTTGCTGCGGGTGAGGAAAGGGCTCGGCCTGGACCCGGACCCTCCCCCTGGAGACCCCGCCCACTCCCCCAGTCTCGCGGAGGACCCACTTGTTCAGGAGCACCACGTCTGGAAGCCACACGGATCCAGCCGTGATGCGGAGTGAATCGATACCCTCGTACTCTGCAGGGTCCCAGCTCAGCCTGTAGTCAGTCCACTCCTGTGGAAGCAGAGGCTGAGGGGCAGTCCAGGCTGGAGCCTGGGAGGGGACGTGGGATGTCCAGAGGGAGCTGGGGAGGGAGTACAAAGGAGGGGAGCCGGCAGGCTTGGGCTGTGTGGTTCTGGAAGTCGGAGTTGTGATTCCGGCTGCACGTTTACTCGTTGGGATCCCATCAGCTAATTTCCCCTTCCCTCGAGCTGGGCCCCAAATTTTGGGTCTAAAAACGAGGAGGGTGCACTAGTTAGCCACGAAAACGGTGTTTTTCAAACTGCAGTTCGTGACCCTTAAGTGGGTAGGGAATCAAATTAGTGGCCCCCCCAAAGTGTTAAAGTAGAATAAGAAAAGCATGGGATGCAACTCTCATAGTAAAGATAGGTATTGTTTCCTGAAGTTTCTGTCTCTCTTATATTTTCCGAGGTCCTGGTGCAAGAAAATACTCTTACTGAGGCGGACATTGGAGGAAATTGTAAAGGCAGCGGGACGCCCTTTCCCACCCCGCGGGGGTCTGCATACCAGGTCTAAGTACACTTTTGTGCTCATCTCCTCATCCTTCTCGTTCTAGAAGGGAAAAGTTTAAAAAGAGTAGAGGGGATGTGAATAGAAAGAAATGAAGGGGCTCCGCGGGTCAAGCTCTCACTGGAAATCCCTCTTTTTCTGAGTCCCCCTTTCTTGGCTCCAAGCCCCGCCTCCTGGATGCTGCATGGTGTAAGCCCCACCTCTATCTCAGAAACTTCCGGCGGTCTACACCGCCAGCCAATCCAACTACCAGGCCGCCCGTCCGCACGGCTCCGCCCCGGGCCCCACCCACAGCCCGTAAATCACCCAACCCTGCATCTCCGCCCGCCGTTATTTCCCGACCCGGTTTGGCCGCAAGCTCCGCCCCAGCCTGCGACCCCGACCCGGGACCCGCCCCCCAGCCAGTCCAGGGCGGCAGCCCCGGTTCCACCCGCGGCCGGTCCAGAAGCCACGCCCACGGCTCGTCCATTGGTCCGACGTCCACCCAATGGGGTCTGCTAACGGCCCGTCCATCTCCCGACCTGGCCCCGCCCCAGGCCCAGCCACGCCTCCGCCACGCCCCCCGCCGGTCCTAGGGCCCGAGCTCAACCCCCGCGCGCGCCCTCACCAGGCTGATGAGTTGCGCCAGGCTGAGGCCGACACTGACCCCCACGCTATCCCCCACCTCCCGCGCCGGCCGCACGGAGCTGTCGTAGCCCAAGAAAAGCTTCTCGCGGAGCCGGCCCTCCACCTCCGTGCCGCGGGCTCCTGGAGAAGAGCAACCAGTAAAGCCACAGTACCCGGCCACGACCCCTGCCCGTCACTGCCCCCCGCCGCCCGCCCCGAGAGGCCCAGACGTACCCGGGGCGAGTGGCACCCCCAACGCCCCCAGCAGCAGCAGCAGCAGCGCCCCTGCGGTCATAGCTCAGCCGGTTGGTTGCTCAGTGAGTTCGCTCGATTCACCAGCGGAGGGTGGGGGGGGGGGGAAGTGACGAGGCGCCCAGGAATGTGCACCTGTTGTTGGGGGGCAGCCGCCAGCCCACCCGCCTCGCCCCGCCCCTAGGACTTGGTCCCGCCCCAAGCAACTGCCAATGCCCGCCACCCACAGATGACAGACAACATTTGAGTTGTATAAATCATCTTTAATGGAGAGAGCATGGAGTGGAGACCCTATCATCCCCTGGGAGCGAAGCCAGGAGAGGGGGTGGGGCCTAAGGGGTCTGTGTGGGTGAGGGGAGTAGGCACCCCTCTTGCAACAAGCCAGAAATAAAAGAGCCTGAGGAAAAGTGACTTGCTTCGGAGCCTGAGCCCTTCCCTTTATGGTCTCCTGTCTACCCTGCCCAGGTCTCGAAGCCACTCAGAGTCTCCCTCCTAGTTGACTGGTGGGTTCCTGATCTTTTTCAGGCCTGCCCCTAGCTCTCCATGCTGTTCAGAAAAATCTAGTCAGGCCCCTTTTGGGTACCTAAAACTTAGCTCAGGTTATAGCTGTAAGGTAAAGCAAATTCTATTCAGTTAGAAGCTCTGGGGATATATGAGGTCTGGAGCCCAAGAAGCCCTCACCCTCCTTGGCCTGACTTCTACGGGAGAGGGGTTAAACTTATTGCTGAATTGGGGTCTCTGCATGGGGGGGAGGGGGAGGAAGGTCAAGGCTGTGCCCTGTTTGTTCTTTTCATTTGAGATCCATTACCTTAAAGACCTCAGCTTTAGAAGGGACCCAGAAGGTATTCCTGTGGAGGTAGCTAAGTGTCCATGTCCCTACAACCCAGGCACAGCCAAAACATGCCGTGGTTTGGGCCCCTTGGCCATCCCAGCTTCTCTACTATGAGCCAAGGATTTCTTCCCGGACTCCTCTGCCCTCCTTCAGACTCCGTTTCCCTGGCAGGATCCCAGCTGAGCTGGAGGAGCTAGAAACTATGTGTAAAAATAATGTTAGCATTCTATAGGAAGACTTGAGTTTTTAGAAAATCTAGGAAAAACAAGAGGTGTTTCTTGATTCATCAACAAAGCTCCCCATGAATCAGAACTGGGTTCTTTCCAGAGCTCATCTTTCACAGGTATTACTAGAGAAGGTAGGAGGGTGGGTCTGGAGCTCACTCTATATGGGCATTTTTTTTTTAAAGATTTATTTTTATTTATTTATGATAGACATAGAGAGTGAGAGAGAGGCAGAGGGAGAAGCAGGCTCCATGCCAGGAGCCCGACTCAGGACTCGATCCCAGGACTCCAGGATCACACCCTGGGCCAAAGGCAGGCGCGAAACCGCTGAGGGTTTATACAGGGATCCCCTCTATATGGGCATTGATACGGCTATAGAAGCCCAGGTTCCATCCTGGAGGGAAGGGCTGAGAGTCGTGGTCTATGTCCTAGAGCTGATTCAGAAGGAAGTATGGCTCTGTATGTGTCTAGAACACTGTGCTCTAGAATTGGGTGTCTTTGGGATAAGAAAGTTAAAACTGTGGTGATCTGAGACTGTTCCTAGTTCAGGCCAAGGCCAGCAGCTGGACAGGGCTCAAATCCAGCCTCTCTCTACTTGGAAACCGGGGGTCCAGCTGGGTCAAGGACAGAAGCCTGATGGATCCAGAGCAGAGCCTGGCAGCATGCCAGCATCCCAGCACAGAGCCTTAGTGCAAAAAGGGCCCTGGCTAGGATGCCTGGTATTCCAGAATCTCTCCAGAACAAGGCAGAAGGTGGAGTGGGGCAAAAAGGAAATTAATCCTGAGCTCCTGTAGGGCTATAAATCTATGGCTCAGTGGCAATGAAAAGGGCATAGTGCTCCCGGGATGCACTGAGCCCAGCATGGGGAGTGTTTGTGTCCTGGTTCTTTCTGTCAGTTTGGGAACCCCCCAGCGCCTTCTCAGGAAAAGGCTTTTGCGGGGGCTGTGAGTGTGGAAGGAAAGAAGTGATTGGCCAGGACCATTTTCAGACATCCCCCTCTCTGAAATCCCAGGAGCTGAAGCCTGGAAGAGGCGAGGGGTCACAGCCAGCCCCTTGGCTCCTGCAGGATAGAACATCTGCTGGGGCCTGGCTGCTCAGGGCATGGGTGGTGGCGGCAGGGCTGAGGGCAGGGCTGGGAGCAGGGCTGGGAGACAGGCTGTGGTGCTGGCTAGCTCAGTGCAAGTGCAGGGAGCCTCCAGTCCACAGACTACATTTTAGGGGGCAGGGGGACTGGGAGGTGAAGTCTCAGGGACACTGTGGAGAGAAGGCTCCCGGTACATGGCCACTGTAAAGGGAAGAGAGAGGAGCAGGAAGGAGAATTAGGCACAGAGAGATCGAGAAGGAATCAGAGGCTCAGAAAGGGAGCCCTTCTCCTCCCCCCATCCTCTGCGAACCTCAACCCACAGGAGGAGGGCTCCCCAAACCCTCAAAGGCCAAAGTCTTCTTAGCTTGACTTGTCATAACAGGTGTCCCCCGTCCCCCCCACCATAAGACAAGCAATATACCAAGGTTGTGACAAGGTGTGAACATACACACAAGCTTCGTGCTTGTGAACGAGGAAAGGATCAACAGGTGTCCTCTGTTAACGCCTGTGGCCTCTGACTTGTGTGTCTGCTCAATGACCACATCTAGGTCAGCACCCTCCCATGTGGCCCACCTTCTCTGGCGTCCATACTCACCCTCCAGGAGCTTGGGCACGAAGTGGGCGGCGGCCTTGGTCTTCTTGACTCGATTTCCCTTCATGACTCTGCCCTCCTTGTCCAGGCCCAGGTACCAGGCCCGGCCAGAGCGGCGCTGGCGATAGAGAGCAGAGGCGTACAGGACATAGTAATTCTCAAAGACGCATTCCTTAAAGCGACACTCAGCTGTGAAATGTGGCTGGGGAGACAAAGACCCAGAGAGGCACACACACAGAGACAAAAAGACACATCACTGGACAGAAGGGAGCCCTGGGAAGAATGAGCCAGGACAGAATCAATACATTTTGGGCTGGGAGGGCCCACTTCTCACGCTACGCAGAAACTAGGAGAAAGGGAGCATGGGGGAGAGTGTGGTCACCCCCCCCTACCCCATGGAGGGTTAGAAACCAGATCAGGGTGGTGGTGGTGGAGCAAACCCCAGGCCACTCAGCTTCATCATCTCACCGAGCTATAGAGCAGCCCCTCTGCATTCATGGCCATGTAGTGACCCAGCTTGGCACTCTGGATGGTGACCACACGGAGCCCCACGGGGATCAAGTTGAAGTGGGCTGGGGGTGGAGAGAGGCGGTGTCAAGCCCTGGGGCCTCAGACCCCCAGCCTGGCTCCCCACAGCCCAGTTCTAAGGCTTCCCTTAGGGGGCAAAGAGCCAGAGAAAACAGCACCTGAAGCGGGAACAGGACGGCCCCTTCCTAGCCCCACTCTGTGTCCCTTCCCACCCAGCAGCAGGGTTCCCCTCTCACTAAAGGAGCTGGTGTCCTCTGGGGTGCCCTGGATGCTTCCGTCAGGATTTGCCTGGAGGTAGAAGCCCTGGCGGCAGAACAGTTTGGTGACAATGCCT
Source organism: Vulpes vulpes (assembly GCF_048418805.1). Classification (NCBI taxonomy): domain Eukaryota; kingdom Metazoa; phylum Chordata; class Mammalia; order Carnivora; family Canidae; genus Vulpes; species Vulpes vulpes. Next base: position 133,763,162 of record NC_132791.1, on the reverse strand, counting down.
TTGAGCTGAGGCTCTGGAGAGAGAGAGAGAGAGAGAGAGAGAGAGAGAGAGATTCATCTTTGAATATGACATCTCTTCCCCAGAAACATTCCTACACTTGGCGGGATCAGAGGAAAGAAAGAAGGGAGAATGGGAGGGGAAGCCAAGGGTCCCAGGCCCCCAGCTCTCTGACTCTCTAAGCAGGCTCTCCTCCACCTCTCTCTGCCTCCGGAGGAAGCCCGGGTGTGGGTCCTTGCCGCTTCCTCTAACCCTCAGCTTTCAGTTTAATTTATTGAAATTTTATTTAAATGGCTTAATTCCTACTCCACAGCTCCACCAGAAGTGGGGGAGGGGAAAGGAGGGGAGAGGAAGGGGAGAGAGCCTCCAGGAAGCAGAGGATGGAGGGAAGTGGGCAGGACCGCAGAAGGGACAGGGGGCTAGTGACTGGGGCGGAGGGGCGGGGGGCGCCCCCTCAGAAGTGGGGACGGGAGCGGGCCCGACGCTGACTCAGCACCTGCTGCTGCGGCTGCCGCTCGCTTGGCGCGGGCCTTTGCCTTGGCCCAGTGCCGGCCTGTCTGACACTGACCCATCTGTCTGTCTGTCAGTCTGCGGGCTCGCAGGGGCCCGGCCCTCCGCGAGGCTCGGCCCCTCCCCTGCAGCCAGGTAACCCGCCGGAGGTGGGGGACGCTCCGCTGCACTGAGGGGGAATGGGGGAAGGGGGCCGGGGAGCTAGTGAGGCGGGCGGAGTCACGTGGGGGCCGGGGCCGGCTCCGAAGGTGGGCTGCGGACCGTACCACCTCGGAGGGCCGGCGGCGGGGGGAGGAGGGCACGAGGGGGCTACCCCTCGGGGAGCCGGCCGCAGGCGGGAGCCGGGCCAGAGGGACTCCCGCCGCCCGTGCCTGGACGGGGACCACGCGCCAACCCTCACAACTCTCCTCCCCTGCCGCTGGCTCCCGGCCGACTTCCTCGTACCCCCTCGCAGGTGGTACGACCCCCCAGTCTTGGAGCGGGTCTCTCGGCCGGTGCTGGGTCTGAGTTCCTCGTGGCGGAGGGTCCCCCGAGCGTGTGCTAGGGGGTTTCGGAGTCGCCGGGAGAGGGTGGGTTCTGGGGGTATGGCCGGCTCCCCTCTTAGAGCGCAGGTCACCGAGGAGGGCGCTCGGAGGGGCGGGCTGGCGAGGTGGCTGCAAGGACACCCGGGGGAGAGCTGGGGAGATTGGCGCCCAGCCAGGCGGGCACGGCAAGCAGGAACGGAGACAAGGCGTGGAGGAGCGGGAGAACCGGGGCGGGGGCGGGGCTGCCGGAGCTGCAGAAACCCTCGGGGTGACCCAGGCGTCCGGAACCCCCAGGCCCCTCCGCTCGGCTTTGAAAGAATCGCGAGAGCCGGCACGTAGGCAGAGGACGGTGGGGGTGGGGACTCCTGCGTTGGGTGGGGGGGCGAGCCGGGGCCGCGAGGCTCGGGAGCCCGGACCTAGCCCCTCAAAGCTTTCCCCTTGTCTTCGACAGCAAGGAGACTCGGGGTTATGGGCAAAAGAGAAGGGAAACTGAGGCACCGTGTGGCAGATACTGTGTGGTCCCGGCCCACCCTCCTTGACTTTCGGGGACCACCCCCTCAGTCGGGCCCCATCCTTCGGAGTCCCTGGCCTCAACCTCCCAGGCGGAGAGACCCCAGGCCCGGGGACCCCGCTCCAGCCACTCACCAGGGCCGCGGTCCGGCCGCGCGGGCCGCCCCCCGCACAGTCGCACCTTGGACAGCAGGATGAGGAGCTGCTTCTGGCAAAGGGACTTGGTGCCGCGGGGACACACGCGCCGCTGCGCCGACACCGGCCGGCTGCCCCCCGGCTCGCGGACCTCCCGCTTCTGCCGGATCAGGCTACTGGCCAGAGCCGCCATGGCGCCCCGGGAGGAGACACCCCCAAACTGGCAGGCGCCCGGAGCGCGCTGGGCTCCTCGAAGAGAAGCCCGCTCACCAGGGCATGCTCTTGACGCTGAGGTCCCAACTCACCGCCTCACCCACAGGACCCGAGGATAAGCCCCAGGCCTCCCCACCCTCCAGCCGCTGGCTCCCACCCTTGGGCCCCGTTCTAGCTCCACTCTACCGAGCAGCCTGTAAATCTCTGTCGACCCCACCCTCGACTTTTGGCCCCTACCGAAAATTACTCCCTCTCCTGTTCTTTCCTTCCCCGTCCCCAGATCCCTTAGGCGAACGTGAAGACCCTCAAAATTCCCAAGATGTGGTTCCACTACCCCCCAGGCACCTTTCCACCCTATTTTGGGGACCTGCACTGCCAAAATCCACTCCTATAATCTAAAGGGTTCAAGTCCTTAGCTTTGAATATATTAGCTCAACCCCATCCCTACTGGGGCACTGTCAATGTGAGGGAGGGACCCAACCTTCGTGCCTTTGCCACCCTCTAAATAGAAAGGATCCTCCACTTTTTTTCCAGTTAAGTCCCCCAAAACTATGTCTGGGAAAACCCAGGCTGTCCCCGTTCAGCGACTAGGGGTTCCTGGGCCCTGTCTCTGGACAATACCTTGTTTTCACCAAGTCACCCCCATTTCTAGTGGCACATGGTACAGCTGCTGATCCCCTTTCCTCACCTTGTTACCCTCCACTCCTTTTGAAGTCACCTCCAAATCCACCCTTCCCAGTGGATACACCAGGTGGTTGTCTGGAGGGCCTCTGTCACCTCGAAATAAGGAGCATCCGTTTTTTTGTTTTTGTTTTTTTGTTTTTTTCTTTCCTGATTGCCCCTTAATTTCCTCGGGGACAGCTGGTGCTGTTTAGATCCCACGCCCCCTCCCAGAGGAGTGCACCCACGTTATTACCAGTTCCCGAATGTGAACAGGCCCCCTACGAGTCAGAGTGCATCAGAGCTTTCTGCGACAGGGCTCCTCATCTTCCCCGGGACAGCCTAGAGCACCCCCTCTTCCTTCCCCGACGCCCCTCGACCTGTCCTGTCTCGTTGATCCGGCGACGGGTGGCGCTGGCTTCTGTTCCAGGCTCCTCCCTCCCTGTCCCTCGCCAGCCGAGCTTCCCCCAACGCCGGGCTAGGCGCCCCGGACCCCCAGGAAGGAGGAAGGATGTCTCCGCAGAGCGCCCGGGTCCGGCGAAGTCAGAGCACTGGGCCGGGCGGCTGGACCAAGCGGCGGCAGCGGCAGCGGCAGCGGCAGTGAGGAGCTGAGGCGGCGGCGGCGACAGCAGCTCCCCCTCCTTCGAGAGCCGGCCGGGGGCGGGGCAGGGGGCGGAGACGCCGGGAAAAGGGGAGTGCAGCCGGGCGGGCGGAACCCCAGGGTTCCTCGGAGGCCGGGAGTGGGGACGGTCTCGGAGGCGGGCGGAGCCGAGGCAAAGCCGCCCGTCTTGGGGGTTCAGAGGAGGAGACAAGGCGGTGACTCCACTGAACGGAGCCCTAGATGGGAGGGGAGGTTGGGCTTCGGATAGATGGAATGGCGGACGTTGGGAGAATGGAGAGAGGGTCCCTCCTGCTCGGCTTGGGAGGGCAGAAACGAATGAGGTTAACGGGGTAATAACGGAGTAGGCGAGGGTGGTGGTGAGAGCCAGCCCTGGGCGCAATCCGGCCCTCTCAATCTCCGATTTTGCGTGAGCCAGATTGATCAGTCCCGGGTCTCCACACCTTCCTTCTGCGTCTTGTCAGCAAATATACACCCCCACCCCTTCCCAATTGACTCCTAAGAGAAAAGACCAGAAAAATTGGGGAAGATGGTTGCCAGAGGATGCGCCGGGCTGGGAGGTGTGCTGGCCGCAGATCTGAGTAGAGATGCCAGAAATGGGACGACCTGGGCCAGGAACGGGGCAGGAGGATGGGGAGAAGCCCCGAGGAGGCCTTCCGGGCTGTGCTCTTCGGGCCCAAGGCACTCAGCGCGTGACCTCGGCGAGGGGTTAGCAGCCCCCACCACATCCCCCTGGTCAACAGAAGCACTTGTCCACGCGGGTAGGAGCAGCGCCTTTAATGGGCCCCGCCTCCGACGCCGGCCAAGCCGCCCCCCTTGCGTGCAGCCTTAGCCTCCTCCACCGCGGCACGCAGGGCCCCGGCAGGGTCCCCGCGGAGCCGGGCCAACGCCCCGAGCAGCGCGGCAGCGCCGTCCCCCGCGCGGAGCTTTCGGCCGCTCAGAAAATAGTGGGGCAGTGTCCCGGCCTCGAGCACACGGCCCAGTTCATCCAGCAGCCCGAGGCAGCAGGCGCCCGCGTTCTCGGGCCGCGCGAGATAGAGCGCGGGCAGCCGCTCGCACGCCCAGTAGAGCAGCGTCCGCAGGAGGTAGGGCGCCGCGGCCCGGGTCCCGGCCACCAGCGGGCGCAGCAGCGCCTGGGCCGCCGCGTGCGCCTGCAGCAGCGGAGCGGGGATGCGCGCCTTGAGCGCCAGCTCCTGGCGGGCGAAGCAGAGCTGCCAGCCGCAGGCGCCCGGCGGCTCGGTGTGGCCTCCCGGCACCAGGTAGAAGGATGCCGACTCGGAGGCCAGCGGCCCGGCCCACGAGTGGCTCCGGGCTCCCTCGGGCCAGCCGGCCACGGACACTACGGGAATTAGGTCGAAGAGCAGGAGGTGGCGCGGGGGCCCCGGCGTCGCCAGGAGGACGGTGGTGAACCCCGCGTGGCGTGCTGCGTGGACCAGACGTGGGGCCCCCGGGACCGGGAACAGGGACTCTGCGACCGCGGCCAGTGAAGCGAAGAACCACGCGGCCACCTGGGCGGGGCAGAGTGTGGGCCACGCCTCCCAACGCTCCGAGGGCCAGGGGATGGGGCTGACGACCGCTTCTTTCCTGAGGTCACCATTCAGGGTTTTCAGTGGGGTGGAAAGCTCCAGATCGATTACATCTTGTCCCTCTGGTCCAGATGATTGATCCAAAGACACAGTTGGCTCAGGCTCAGTGCCATCGTGCGGCTGGTCTACCGGGCTTTGCCGGTCCTTGGGACTTTCTTCGCTTTGGGTTTGGTGGACTGAATCACGTCCTCCTGGGGCTGGGGGTCCCAGGCAGTCCTGCCAAGCCTCGCGGACTGAGGTTCCCCGTATCTGCTCTGGGAGGCGTAGCCGCGCGAAACAGGACTCCGCATCCAGTTGCAGCTCCTGCCCAGAGCCGTCTAGCGAAAACACGGGCACTAGTAGTGTAAAGCCGGCATCGTAATGAGGCCCCCGGATGTAGGGGCCTAGGGGTGCAAGTCCCAGATCCAGGGAGCCCTCGCGAATCCCACCACGAAGCAGCAAGAGCTCTGCTTGGGGAGGAAAGCGCGGGTCCCGACGGTGTACGAGACCTACAGGATAAGACGGGTTCGGGAAGGCGTGACTCAAAGCCCGGGCGGGGTGGGGAGGGGCTGAAAGCTGCGAGCTCCCAAAGGCAGGGAGAGTTACTCACCGAGCAAAGAGAAGACAAAGTCCTTGGCCCGGAGGAGGTCTGGCCCCGGCTTGGGCGCGTCACTCCAGCTTTCCTGGACACCCAGCTCCTGGATCAGCTGGGTGAGTTCCTGCAGCTGCGCCCCGGAGCAGAAGTCTATGTCCGTGAGCGGCCGGGCTGGAGCTGGGGGCGGCGGCCCCCACCAGGGCGCACTGCCCCAGACCGCGGAAGCCATGTGGTTCAATCGTTTGGGGGGTAGGGGGACCACGGACCGGGCGGGGTGGGGGGGAGAGACGTTTAGACGGCCGTTCCTCTGCTGCTAAAAGATAGCCGGCGTTCCTCTCTTCCCGAGGCCGCGAGAGTGCCCCAGGCACAGTACGTCAGTGGGTCTGCAACTGAAGGGCTGTGAATAGAGTCTTGAAAACGAACAAATAAATGCTTCCTCCGTCGTCGCCTTTTACTCAAATGCTGGTCCCCGCCCCCAAGGAGCGGCTCACCTGACTCAGCAGGTGTAGCTGTTGGGCCCTTCCTACGGGACGTGAGAGCCAGTCTCCGCCGCCGCCCCTCGTCTCCCTACCCTTACCTCTTCTTCGGAAGAGGCTTGTGGTCTGCGGCTGCCCTCTTCGGGATAGCTGCAAGGGCTGGGAAGGGAACGGACCGAACGATTCAACAGGTAACTTCTTCCTGTAGCCCCAAGGCCACGCTCCCAAGTTGCGGTCACGCCCCTTTCTGGCGCCGGGGGGTGGTTCCGGACCCGCCCCGCCTCCCGCCGGAGCCCGGGCCCCCTCCGCCCCGCTGAGATCTCGCGCTGTCCTGGGGGTTGTAGTTTGTCTTCTGAGCTGCCGGGGCTTTCAGGCCACGCCCTCGCCTCCTTTCCTGTTCCGCTGAAGTAGTGCCTGATGGAAGTTGTAGTTTCTATGGAGATCGCCTGTTCTCTGGCTTTCATGCCCAGGTCAGCCCCGCGCAGACATTCCGTGGGGTTGGAACAAGATGGATCTGAATAGCAACTAATAATGGGAGACATGATTAGGGGCCTCCGCATCTCGTGTGAGTAGAAGAGCCCCGGTCATTTAGATCTAGGAGAGGGTTCGGCCATGCCATCATTAACTTCATTTTAGAGGTGATACTGCAGCCTGCAAAGGTTGCACATGGTAGATCCGAGACAGAGAGGCATTGGAAAGGGGCTCCCAGCTAGGCGGGGAGGCATCTCTTTGGAGTCCGTGTCAGGCACCGCCTAGTAGGTGGTGACCCAAGAATAAACCTCTGCCTCAGGGAAGGGGCATACATCTTGGTGATGCCCACGTCAGACACACAAGCGCTGGCAGGGACACACTTTGGGATCTGCCAGCTCATGCATGGACACAGAAGAGTTATCAGGACTGAAAATCAGGTCCAGGTGAAAGGAACATGATTAGGAGAAGGACATTGCTTTCAGTGATCGCTGCTGTCTGGACACAGCTTTAGTTCGGGATGAGACTAGGAGCCAGACTGAGAAGATGGAACCATAGGAAACCAGGGAGGCTCACAGATCAGACCCATCCACTGCTAGACCAGGATGTCTCACAATCCCTTCCCACACCCCTTCCCTACTTCCGAAGCGAGACAGGCTTAAGTCCATGGCAAAGGACTGCAAAGGAGGGGACTCCCAGAATCCAGAGCTCAATTTGGGAAGCCCTGATCTCAGGGGTTTCTAGTCACTGTCGAAGAAAGCTATTTTCCCTCAGCAACTTCCAGCCCCAAAACACAGCCCGGAACTGAGGAGGCAGGTTTCCATATACCTGGTTGTGACACAAGAGACCAGATGGGGAGAACTGAAGGTTGGGCTCATTCTCACAGTCTGGGGCATCCCTGCATCTTCCCACCTCCCCAGAGGGTGGTCCCTCACGCACACACACCCTGGGTTCTGTGGGAGTTTTGAAGGTGCTGGGTTTGAGTGACAAGGAAAAGGAAAGTTTCTCTAAACTCTAAAGCGTTGCTGTCCAATAGGATTTTCTGCAATGGTGGAAGTGTCCTTAATGTGTGCTGTCCAATATGGTAGCCACACATGGCTATTGAAGACTTCACATGTAGATAATGAGACTGAGGAACAGAATTTTAAATTTCCTTTTTTTGGGGGGCACCTGGGTGGCTCAGTGGTTGAGCATCTGCCTTTGGCTCGGGGTGTGATCCCGGGGCCCTGGTACCAAGTCCCGCATCACGCTCCCCACAGGGAGCCTGTTCTCCCACTGCCTATGTCTCTGCCTCTCTCTACATGTGTCTCATGAATAAAAAAATCTTTAAAAAAATTTTTTTTCTTCTTTTTCAAAGTAGGCTCCATGCCCAATGTGGGACTTGAACTCACAACTCTGAGATCAAGAGTCACCTGTTCTACCGACTGAGCCAGCCTAGTGCCCCTACATTATATTTAATTTAATTTCCATGTTAACAACCATATTTGGCTAGTGGCTACTATATTGGGCAACGCAGCAGTAGGCCTTGGGGATGATGGGTTTCGCCAAGCAGTAATGCAAGAGCAGCCAGGGCAGGGCTAGTACGAGTCCCCATCAGGCCCTGTGGGTGGCCAGCATTAGGAACGGGGCTGGGGTGCATGGGGTCCTCAAAACAACCACAGAACACTTCTATTGACTCTTTATTCCAGATGCACCTTTGTCCCCTCTTTTTCCAAGTTCCGCATCACACACTGATACCCCCACTCCTTGATGGTCTCCGGTAAGTTGCTGGATGCCTCTTGGCGCATGCGCCTGGGAGACAGAGCTTCACACTTGTCCCTGCCCACCGCGAACTGTCTCTGGCGAGCATCAAAGACCACATGCCCTACACGGGTGCCTGACCCAGGGCAGTAGGGCTTCCAGCTGATTTTCGGAGGCACTGACATCTGGCGATAGTTCTGGCAGGCTGAGGAAACTATATCCACAGGACGGTATACCCAGTCTTGGCTACCTGCTCGCCGGGAGGACGGCTGTAGCTCTATCAGCACAGGTACCTCAGAGAAGGTTTGCAGGTCATTGTAGATCATCACCTGAGGCTTAGTAGAGCTGGAGTTCTGACTAATGGGGACAGAAGTCCAGGGGAGGTGCTGTTCCACATCCTCCTTCTGAGGGGCTTCCTCAGGTACAAATGACTTCATCAGGCTCAATGTTGACTTTGGGTTCTGAGGTTGACCCAAGACTTGGACTGAGTCAGTACCTAGAACAAGGCCTGGGTTCCTGTGGTGGCTGGGATTCGGGATGAGGCATGAATCCTTGTGGTGGCCTGATTCCCCAATAGGGCCTTGAGTCTCGGGGAGGCGATGGTCTTGGGTAAGGGCTGAGCCCTTCTGAGGGCCAGGATCTTGATTCATTCCTGGGTAGTTATGGAAGTTTGGGTCTTGGGTATATTCTGGGCTCCTGTAAATTCCAATGTCTTGTGTATGGCCACATCTCCTTTCGACTTGAGTGGCTGATGCAAAGTTTGGATTCTTATGGAGATCAGACTCTTGAATAAGGCCTAGGCCCCTGTGGACTCCAGATTCTTGGAGGAGGCCTGAATTCTTATAGTCTCCTGAGTCTTGGGTAAGGCCTGAGCCCTTATGGAGACCAGAGGTTTGAATCAAACCTGGGCTCCTGTTGACTCCACAGTCTTGGGCAAGGTTTGGGCTCTTCTGTGGGCAAGAATTTTGGGAAAGGCCTAGACTCCTAGAGACTCCCGGCTCATGGACATTACCTGTACTCTTATAACCTCCAGAATCTTGAGAATGGCCTGGGCTATTATGGAGACCACTTGTTTGGGAAAGATCTTGACTTTTATAGAGTATAGCCTCTTGGTTTTGTTGTAGATTCCTATAGACTCCAGAGTTTTGCATAAAGCCTGAGCTCCTCTGAATGTCAGAAGTTTGGGGAAATGGTATGTTCCTGTGGAGGCCAGAAGGTTGGGTAGGACATGGGCTCCTAAAGATAGCTGAATCTTGTGTAGGACCTAGGCTCTTTTGGGGGCCAGAATCTTGGGTAATGACCAGATTCTTGTGAAGTCCAGAGTCTTGGGAAGGGTCTTGAGTAAGGCCTGGGGGCTTGCTTAGACCTGGATCTTGAACAAGGCCTGGGTTCTTACAGAAGTCTGGACTTGGGGTAAGGCCTGGGTTCCTGGCAACTCTCAAGTCCTTTGAAGGGCATGAAGTCCTTTGGAGGCCAGAATCTTGGTTGAGGCCTAGACTCTCCTGATGTTCAGGGGTTTGGGGTTGGATCGGGGGTTGGAAAGTCTTGGAGAACTGGGGAGGGATGGGGAACTGGGAAGAGGGGACAGTTTGAGAAGATGTGGAGGTCGGGGGAAAGGCAGGGGTCTGCATTGAGGTGGAGGGCTTCTGGTGGCCGGAGGGTTGATGAAAGACAAAGGACCTGGGAGACAAGAGAGGCAGAGACAAAGTGCAAGGTGGAGGAATGGCGCTCAGTGAGCTCTGGGTACTGGTTGGAAAATGAAAGCAAGGTTGAGAAGGTGTGGCATCCTTGGAGGAGACCAGGAATTTGGGGTAGACTGGGGTCTGAGAGTCTGTGTTTCTCCTCTCAGAACTGCAAGGATGGAAGCTGAAATAAGGGAAGGTCTTGGGCTGTAAGAACTTGTCTTTGGCATCATTTGAGATCTTCCATTCCACATTCCCCAACTCTAGGTAACCCAGTACGGAGCCTGTGGAGGGCTTGGCACTGTCCCCACTATGGTGTTTTAACGTTGGCTCAGCTGTATCAGAGCCACACAGACCCTGCCCCTCTTGGGGCCTGGGGAGGGTGCCTCCGTCCTTTCTGGAATACCCAGAGTTTGGGGGAGGGCACACATGGCACAAGTTCTGCTTGCCCCTACGGGCATTGTAGACCACATGGCCAGTGGAGAGGCCTTGGCTGAAGGCAGTCAGGGTAGAGGGAATAGGAGTTATGATGGGGGTATGGGTGGTGGCAGAGATGGGAACTGGGACAGGAGTGGTAGTCAGGGTCATGACCAAAGCTGGGGCAGGAGGTGGGGCAGGGGCTGGGGCAGGAGCTGGGGCAGGAATCCTGGCAGGGGTAGACATTGGAGGAAGGGCTGGGGCAGATGTGGGAGCAGGGGCCAGAGTGTGAGGGGCATGGGTATAGGTTAGATGAGCATGGGACAGAGTGCAGGCTGGGGCATGGGCTATTACATGCTCAGGGCTGTGACCCAGGGGATGGGCTGAGGTGTGCTCAGGGCTGTGGGTCTGGGCAGGAGTGTGCTGCTGAGTGTGCTCAGGGGTGAAGCTTGGGGAGTGGGTGTGCACCTGGACTGAGGTAAGATCAGGGACGTGGACCTGGGCGGGGATGTGCTCAGTGGCATGGGCTGGGGAGTGGGTCTGGGCTTGGGGGGTGGTGTGCTCTGGGGAACAGGTCTGGGCCTGGAGAGGGTTGTACTTGGGGGCTTGGGCTGGGGAGTGCATCTGTGCCTGAGGGAGCTTGTGCTCAGAGGCGTGAGCTGGGGAGCAGGTCTGGGCCTGAAGGGTGGTGTGCTCAAGGACATGGGCTAGGGAGGAGGTCTGGGCCTGGGCCGGGGCCTGGGCCTGGGCCTGGGCCTGGGGGGTGGTGTGCTCATGGCGATGGGCTGCGGAGCAGATCTGGGCCTGGGGCTTAGTGTGCTGGGGAGTGTGGGCTGGGGAGCAGGTCTGGGTGTGGGTGGTGGTGTGCTCAGGGGTGTGGGCCAGGGAGCAGGTCTGAGTCTTGAGGGTGGTGTGCTCAGGTGTTTGGGCCAGGGAGCAGGTCTGGGTGTGGGTGGTGGTGTGCTCAGGGGTGTGGACCGGGGAGCTGTTCTGGGTCTGGGCCAGGACATGCTCTGGGGCGTGGTCTGGGGTCTTGGTCTTGCTCTTGTGGGGCAAAAGGAGAGGGGCCATATCCAGCTTGCTCATCCTGGGTAACTGGGAAGGTGCCTCGTGCCTGGAAATAAAGGGGGTCCGGGCCTTTAAAACCGGGACCTGAGGGGCCTCCCCTGCTGCCATCGCCCCCTCCTTCCACAGTCCCCAAGGAGGGCCCAGGGGAGCCCCAGCATGTCCACACTGAGGCGGCATCCAGCAGCACCCAGAAGCCTTCTCTTCATTCATGTCTGGTACCCAGGAGTCAAGGTGGTTAGGGTGCCCATGCAGGAAGCCCGGGCGGCGGTGGAAGCGAGAGCAGACCCCCGAGCACATGTTCTTGGTGTCCATGGAGCAGCGCACGCACATGGGACGGCTGCCTCCGCAGCTGGGTTGCTTGTCTGCCGGGAAAGGCGGGACGGGACCAGGCCTGGGTTCCTGAGGGCCGGGGAAAAGGGGACAGGTTCCACACCCCCCTTGAGGCCCTGGAGGGTGGGGCCCGCTCACCTTTGGGGAAGAAATGATGGAAAAGAATCCGCAAGGAGCTCTTCAGGTGCCTCCAGAGCTGAGAGAAGCAGGGGAAGGGGGAGCCCAAGAGTGGGGTGAGCCCCGAAGCCGCCTGTTCAGCCACATCCCAGCAGCCCTCCCACCTCAGCCTCTTCCAGATCCCGGGGCGCCCCCAACCCTGTTGCCCGGCCACCGCCCTGACCAGAGTCACCACATTGATCCCCACGTTGAGCAAGATGAAGCTGCCCAGAATCAGAAGAATTGAGTCTCCTAGGTCCTGGCACTTCCTGGGGTTGGTGCCAGAGCACACTTGGGCTCCGTGGTGGGCTCGCTCACCCATGGCTGGGGGTCCCAGGATTAACTGGGCCCCCTGGCCCCCACATACTCACTAGGAGCCAGACTTCTCTGGTGCGGGAGGGGGAGAGGGATGGGTCATAATGGGGTGGGTGGTTGGGGTCACAATGAAGGCGGGGAGGAAACTGGAGGGCCTGTGATGGTCTGCCCTGGGAACTGGGAAGATCTGGCCTCAGAGCCCCGGGGGAAGGCCTGGCCCATTCCAGAGCCCTGGGGCTTCTTCCTGCCCTCCTGGCTCTGACCAGACGTTGGAATCTGACCTCACCGTGTCACGTGGGGCTGAGCCTCTGAGCCCGTTTCGAATTGGGGATGGGGGGCAGACCCCCAGAGCCAGTGCTCAGAGACCAGTGGCTGGGGATCTGCAGCCTTCAGATCTTAGAGCATGGTGCAGGACCCGGGGTGGGGGTGGGGGGACGGCCGTGCTGGTGGGATGGTGGGTCCCCATGGCCAAGAGGAGCCTCATGCCAAGGAGGGACGCTGGCTTCTTGCTTCAGGGAGCCAAGGGCCAGGGCCCAGGCTGGCAGGAGGAGTGCCGCTCCCAAGCCACAGAACAGCACAGTGTTTCCTGGACTCTGCTGCTCTTTATTCTTCTCTCCAAGCCCGACCCTGCCACCCGCGTTCCCCACTGGTCAGTGAAGCTTCCCGGTCCGGCTCCTGTGCAGGGAGGGCCTGGAGGCCGAGGTGGAAGGTGGAGGCAGAGAGCTGGCCCTCGCTCGGCTCTCCTGCACCTGTCGCTTCAGCTCCAGGCTGTCATACACCTGGTAGCCTGCATTGCCGCCTGGGTTCCTGCTGAGCGGCATGAAGGTGGGCTGGGCTTGGGGGGGCTCGGGAGCCTGGTCGGCAGACAGGGGCTGGGAAGAGTGGGGGAGCAGGGCCGAGCTGGGGGCTGGGGCCCGTTGGTATGAGGTCTCACCCAATATAGTGAGGGAGGCAGAGGCTGTTAGGGGGTGCCGAGCTGGTAGGGCCTCTGCCCATTCAGCCGCTCGGCGCCGAACCTCGTGGGGATCCCGGGAGCTGTAGCCCAAGTGGCCGGTGGATGGGTGGGGGCTGCGGTTGGGCTGGCTGTATGCATGGCTGGGGAGGCTCCGCCTGTGGGCCTGTGGAGAACAATGCTCCTGGGCCTCGGGCCGGGAGCCCCGGGGCACCAGGGCAAAAGGAGGCTCAGAGCCCTCGGTGCCCCGCCGCCACTGGTCCCAGGAGTCATAGAGCAGCTGGGCAGCCGAGGTGTAAGGGCTGTACCCTGTGGGGGCCCAGGAAGGGTTTGGGGGCAGCCGGCGGAGGGGTGGAGGGGAAGAGCCCCACTGTTCAGCCTCCAGATTGCCCCAGATTCGGGACTGGGAACAGTGGGGCCCATAAGACTGCAGCCTCAGTTCTGACTTGGCCTCCACACGCTTGGGCAGGCGGCGCAGCTCAGGGGAGAGGTAGAGAGAGGGAGGTGGCAGGCTGGCCAGGATCCCCCCCTGGCGGCCCCACAGCCCCAGATTGGAGGGCAGGCCCCTGTGCTGGTAAAGCTCTCTCCAGCGCCCCCAGGGGCACTTGGGGTGTGGGAAAGCCAGGTCATCCTCCTCCTCCAGGTAGGAGTCCAGGTCTTCCCCATCGAAGAAGGGCACGGGCCGCAGCTGTGACATCTTGCGGCTGTGATGGTGGCTATGGAAGCCTGAGCGGTTGTGCCGGACGTGCCTCCCGTTCTTCAGCCCCCACTGGTGGCTGCAAGGGTGGTGATGGTGGTCAGGGCCGCGGCGGGGGCTGGGGCGGCGACTGCGGGGGCGGCGTCGGCTCTGGGGGCGTTGGCAGCAGCAGCGGGAGTTGTGACGGAGGTGGTAGGAGGAAGAGGGGTAACAAGCAGGCGGGGCCATCTTCACCTCTACAGGGTCCAGGGTGCAGTGAATGTGGACATCTTGGGCCTTGGCTGAGAATTCTTTGGGGGAACTTTCACAGGCCTTTAAGATTTCATCTGGGGGTGACAAGAGTTCATGAAGCCCCAAGGCAATTGTCAGAAGATCCCAGGGTGGGGAACCCTGCAGCCTGGGTTGTGCTGATGGCATCAGGGGATGGGGGGACCCCTACCTCTCTTGCTGCCATACTTACTTTTCTGATTAATCCAACAGATCACCTTCTCTAAGCCATTCTGGAGCCCGTGCCACATCTGGGGGTAGGGTAAGGTGGGAGTGAAGACCAGGGGGCTCTCAATCCTTCCCGCCCCTACCCCTACCTGGCTCCCAGCCAAGACCACTCCTGCAGGTGGAGGTGGGCCCCCACCCTCCGCCTTCTTCACCCCTGGGGGCGGTCCCCCGCCATCACTGACCACAGTCACCACGTTGATCCCAATGTTGATAAGAACGATGAGGCCCAGCAGCAGGAGCAGTAAGTCTTCAGGATCCTGGAGATGTTCTTGGTGTTGGTTGCAGCACCCCACGTTGTCATACCAGAGCTGGTTTTCCATGGTGGGGGGGCCCTAGGGCCGCCTGGGCCGCCGCACCCCCCCACCAGCCCGGACCACACTATACTCATCCAGGGACCTAGGGACACCTACCAGCTGGTGAGGGTGCTGGGTCATAATGGGGCACATTGCGGGGAGTCACAATGCAGAGGTGGCAGGTCTTTTATCTGCTAGGCTCTGCCTTTCTATGGTCTTCGCTGACCTTGGCTGCCCCTTGAGGGGGGTCCCGTCCCCAGATAGCCCGGAGCTCAATCTGTCCCTGTCTCCACAGGGGGGGCTTGCTCAAATCAACACCTGATTCCTGATTTGAAGATACAGTAGCTATAGTCTTAAGATGGTCTTCTTCGTAGTGACTGAATCATCCATAAAGAAATTTCTCGGGATCCCTGGGTGGTGCAGCGGTTTGGCGCCTGCCTTTGGCCCAGGGCGCGATCCTGGAGACCCGGGATCGAATCCCACGTCGGGCTCCCAGTGCATGGAGCCTGCTTCTCCCTCTGCCTGTGTCTCTGTGCCTCTCTCTCTCTCTGTGACTATCATAAATAAATAAAAAAAAAATTAAAAAAAAAAAAAAAGAAATTTCTCCATTTCATTGTTCTTTTTTGAGACATTAAGGCAGCTTGTGGGTACTCTGCACCCATGCCTACCTGGGCCAGCAGCTAGGGTGACAGCAAGAGTCCCCTCTGGGGTCTCCCCACTCTGCCATTCCCTCCCTGGCCTTCCTATCATAATTCCTCTAGTGCCTATCCTCCCTACCCCTTCCTGGCAAAGGATTGCAGCCCTATGTGGTGTGGCCACCAAGGCCAGAGCAAGGCTGACTTCCACCACCCAGGTGCTTGCCACCCAGAATGTGCTCCCTCTCCTTCCTAACTACTGTCCTCCCACTGACCTAGCCCTCCCTGTTGGAAAACTGTCAGCTCCCTCCTTAAGAAAACCTCACAAGATGCACAATGCACAAAATAGATGTAATTGTTGATAGGACGAAAGGAGCCTTCGTTCTGAAGCAGATGCATCACTGGGGTCTGTGGACGTGGCGCCCTGGGGACCTCGAGTCATCTGTTTGCACCGGTGAGCAGCTTGGCAGAAATCAAGGAACAGCCAGTGCGCATTTCCCTTCGAGCCTCCAAACACACATAGTAGGTGCTCAATATGTACTCACTGAAGGGAATCAGTCGACTTAAAATTATCACTACCGGTGCTTGCATATAAGGGAACAGAGAAGCAGGCTGATTCACAAAAGGCCTGTCTTTCCACATTCCAGGAATCCATCTGCTACAGAAGGTGGGGTCCAGTTCCTTCGGCCCAGGCACACTCACATGGCTTCTCACTCCCAAGTGCACACGTGTGTGGACATGTGTACACATGGGTGCATGCCCATGTGTGATGCCAACTATCTAGGAGTAGGGTAGGGTCTGTGTATCCCTGCTGTCCATGGATGGAATATTCTGATGAGTTCACACGGCAGACTGAGGAAGGTGAGGAGTCTGATGGGCCGAGCTGACTCAGTGCCCAGAGCGTCTGAGACCATGAAGCTGATGCCTGGTGTCTCTGTGACCACGAATAAGTCACTTGCCTTCTCTGAGCCTTAGTCTCCTCATTGGTGACAGGCAGGTACTAATCAGAGGAGTTGAAGTCACAGAGGGAAGCCCTTGAGGATGTGCTTGGGGTTTGCTCCTCTGCTCCGACCCTGTACCTGCTCATGGGCCCTGGACTGGGGAATTGCGAGGGCCTGGATGCCCTCACACTCCACTAGCCCCCCTCAAAGAAACCAGGGCTTAGTGGAGAAGCACACCACGCCTTGTGGCTGCAGCCCAACTCCGGGCTCTGGCCGAAACCGGGCCACCAAGGGGCTAGGACCACGGGGCTGCTGGGATCTCTGTTCTAGCGCAGGTCTGCCTGAGGATCTGGAAAAGGATTTGAGTGTGGGGCTGCTTCAGGCATGTAAGAAAACATGAGAGTGCCAGGTGGGAACCTCGGGACCCAGAAGGGGCTAGGAGCTAGGGGCAGCTGAGAGGTTGATGAGGGTTCGGAGGGCCCTGGAGGCCCCGTTGCCAGAGGGATCCTTCTCTTGGCAACTGGGGCTCCCTGATGCTGTGTGGGCCCTGGCACCCCCCACACCACCACAAAGCACCTCCTCTCTTCCTTTTATTGTCGTCCCAGTCACCTCTCTGTCAGGGAACGGTACACCCAGTCCTTGCCTATCTCTTCAGCATTGCTGGATCTGGAGCCCAGGGGGTAACAGTGAGACAGGGCCTCCACCTCTCGGGTCAGCTCCTGGAGCCGCCGCCTCACATCACGGGCATCGTACACTACACGGCCCGAGGAGCGGCACCGGGGGATGTCAGGGACGATTGCTGGGCCCCGGGCAGGCGGCGGGACAGGAGGGGCAGGGGCGCATTGCTCCTGCTCGGCTTGGGCCCTGGGCCCTGCTCCGCTGTTCTTGTGGCTCTGCGTCTGAGGGCTTGGGGGCGGGGGATTCACGGGGTACACATAGGCCTCTAGGCCCATCTCTGACTGCATCTCGCCTTTCAGGGGCCTGCCTTCTATGGTCTGCTGGAAGCGAATGGTCTGGGGAGTGGGCTCCACAGCATCCTGGGGCCAGGGACCCCAGAAGCCCTTTGTGGACTGGAAGCCTTCCCAATCTGCGGGGTGATCCCAGTTGTGGCAGCAGGCTGCAGGGTGCTGATGTGGGGACTTCTCCTCGTCGTCAGTGTCAGGGGCCCAGGCTACTGGGCGGTGGGCGCGGCGGCCTGAAGAGCCTCGATGGCGGTGGCGGCGAGTGGGTGGGGGAGTCACAGTCATTTTCACAGGGTCCATGGTGCATCGAAGGTGGACTGCAGGGGTGCTCTGCTTCGGAGGCTGGGTCTGCTTCCCAGGTGAGGATGACTTAGAAGCTTCTGCAGATCAAGGAGAGGCGAGAGGCTGGAAGAGAGGCTGGCTCCTACAGGGATGGAGGGGTAGGGTGCCAGGTGTTGGCGGGGGAGATGCTGCAGCACTATGGTGTCTGAGAGGGGAAAGCGGGAGGGGAAGGGGCTAGCTCAGGGTCAGGGCTAGATGGCCTGGCCTGGTTTCTGCCTCTCTGGTGTTCCTGGCCCCCCACTTACCTTTCTCATAAACAATATGGAACACTTGGTGCAAGAAGCCACGGAGTCTGCGCCAGAGCTAGGTGAGGGAGGACACAATGACTCTGGGCCGGCCCTGGCCACCAGGCCTCCCGCCACCACCGCCATCTGGCCAGCACCCTCCCACTTGACCCCACCCTGACCAGTGTCACCATATTGATGCTAATGTTAATGCAGATGATGAGGCCCAGCAGCAACAGGATGGAGTTGCCCAGATCCTGACAGTTGTTGGTGTTGGAGCTGTGATATGAGGCCCATCCGGGCCGTGGCCGCTCAGCCATGGCCATGGGGGTCCCTAGGGCCACCGGGGCCCCTAGGCCCCCGTCCCACACTGCACACAATATTCACGAGTCTGCCTGCCTGTCCCAGAGGCTCCTGGGGGCAAGCGGGTCACAATGATGCCAGGGTTCTCCCTCACAATGTGCCAAGAGGCAGAGTCTTGGGCCCCTGTGGATGACCCTCCAGCCTGGGCCCAGGCCTTGGCAGAGGCTCAGCCCTTCACCTCGAATGCCTGTCCTGTAAGCCAGTCACTTGGACTAGCCCATGAGCCCTGTGGCCTGTTTGTTGGCCCCCATGAGTCCCAGCCCATTCCTTCGCACTGGGCTCAGGCCCCGGCACATACCTGGGCCCTGATCAGAACTTCCCACACGACCCTGCTACCGTGGCAACCTGACCCCAGCACCCATTCCCCCCTTTCCCTCGGAGCTCTAAGCAGCTCCCAAAATGGGCTGCAGGCTCGGATCACCTCCCTCTCCTCCTCACTGGCTGGAGTGGCCCAAAGACTCGTTTCTCAGAGCCCCCCCACTCCCCTTCCACTCACCCCTACGCCACCCCCATCACAGCAGGCACAAGCCAACAGTTAAATTTTTATATTTACAATATTCTCTTCATCTTTTGCCAGGTTTAAAAATGTGTACAGAGCCGCAACGGGTTGGAGTTAGGGACATGGGATTGTCAGGGGATTGTTCTGGGGAGAGGGGCTGGGCATTGGAGTCCGTGGCTGAATCATGGGGTCCCCCAGCCCCCCTCCCATGCCCCAGTTTGGGGGGCATCTGTCTACAGGGTTCAGGGCCCAGGTCTCTAGCATTTAGAGGGCATGGCTGTTTGGAGAGGAGCTAGACAGGCAAGGGAAGGGGTCAGAAAAGAATTTTCTGTGGGGTAGGTGGCAGAAGGGACAGGAGGCAGAGTTCTGGGGAGCCAAGACCAGGGATTCTGGATCTGGGTGTCAGTGGAAGACAGCACCCCACCCCCTACTCCAGTTTGGCACTAACAAACTCACAAAACACCAGCAGAGGAGGATACTCCCTCACTGGCGTCCCTTAAAACCCTTCCTGACATCGTCCTTCTCCCCAGAGGCCCAGACCCTTTCTCCTCGGGTGGTGTCCTCTCCAGTCACCTCACACATGTCCTTTCAAACTGTCCCTGCTGCTGTCCACCCTAGCCCCGTCTCCCACCACCCCCGCCACCTGTTCCTCGGCACAGCTGACCTCATTCCCCAACCTGTCCTGAGAAGCCTTTGTACCCCCTGCCTCCTCCCCTGTGCCTGCCCTGTGCCCTCCATGCCTCTTTCCTTGAGCTCAGGCAGCTGAGGGATGGGGGCCCGGCAGGGTCCAGGCAGGGAACGGCGGGCTGAGGGGAGAAGGCGTTCTCACATTGAGAAGAGGGAGACAGACATGGGAAGAGGGACACTGAGGCAGAGACGGGAGGAGTGAGACAATGTGGACGTAGGAGAGACACAAGCGAGACCCCCTTTCACTGCCACTTGCCTCCCTGGTATCCCACCTGTCCCTACATTTACCTGCCCTGGCCCAAGACTGGAAAATCCTTGGCACATTTGGGGGGTCTTCCCCCCCATACCCCTCAAACCCACCTGACCCAGTTTGGCACGGATGAGCAATGGTCTGAGAATGGAGGGAAAGGCTGTCCTTAGACCCCAGTGAGGGCTTTGGTCAAGCATGCATGGCCTCTGTGGGTGGCACACCACGCCCCCAAACTTGGCATCTCTTTGGGGAAGAGAGGGGCACCCCTCCCAGCTTCTTCAAGTCTGTTCCCACCTGCTGGGTGGGGAGGACCTAAGTGCTAGGCCTCAGGCCTGGGGCTGCCTGGAAGTGCTGGAGAGGAAGGGACTGTCTTCATGGGGAAAACACACATCCACACACAAGAACATGTTTGCACTCAGAGTGTGTCCTGGACCCACGAGACAACACTTTCCCAGGCTGCACAGGGATGCACGGATCTCCTCCCTTCCCCCCACCCGGCAGGGAATCTGTGTCTGTCTGTCTTGTCTGTCATCTGTGGGAGACGAAGCCTACCCAGAGGACGTGCTTCATCTGACATGGGCCACGGGGGATAAACATGCTTCGCTGGGGGCAGAGGGGGCGGAGGGCTCTGAGCGGGAGGGGGGGGACGGCTGATTTCATCGCTACCTTCCCAGGCACCACCCTGTGTCGTCTGGTGGCCCAGGGTCACTGTCCGCCAACTACGCCACTTCCAGGGTCTCCATGGGGTGTGGGAGGGGGAGGAGGTGAGAGAAGGCATGAGGGAACAGGGGTCTGGGGTACAAATCCCCGCAGAAATTCTTTGAGGGGGCCAACATGTGTCCAGGGGGGCAAAAAAAAACCCTCACCCTGCACATGGGAAAACACACCCCCTTGTGAGAAAGCACACCTCCACGCTGCCACACACCCAAGACTGGTGTCCCAGTGGAGGGGACCGAGTGCCCCCCAGTTGTTCCAAGGCCCAGGTCCAGAGAAGAGAATGGGCCTCTCGGCATGGGAAAGACACCCGTGGTGGTGAGGACGCCCATGTCCACCTGGCGCCCCTCGCCACTGGAGCCACACCGCGGGGTGACACGTCCAGCGCGGTGGCCAGGAGCCTGCGGCGGCCAGTCCTCCTCCCTGTCTTCCGAGCGGCCACCGCCCGCTGGCTGGGGGCGCGGTGGGGGGGCAGGGGGCTGCGGAGAAGGGCCCCCGCCCCCACGCCGCCCCCTATACCCGAGTGGTGGAGTGGGGGTGCGGGAGCGTGTTGTTGTGGCCGGCGGCGGTGGGGGGCGGCGGCGGGAAGGGCCCGAAGGGGTGCAGGGAGGGGGGCGGCGGCGGCGGCGGCCCCAGGCCGCTGGGCAGCAGGGTCAGCGCCCCGGGGGCCAGCAGAGGCACGTCGTCCGGCGCCCGGCGCAGGGCCAGCGTGTAGTCGGGCGGGCAGGCGGGGCGCAGGGCCTCGGCGGGGTCCGCCCCGACGCCCCCTGCGCGCTTCAGCTGCAGCGACACCAGCTCCTCCTCGGGTGGCAGCTCCCGGCCCGCGGCAGGCAGCAGGGGGCCCCCGGCCGGCACTCCCGAGCCCGAGCCCCCCGGGGGGCTGAGCCGCCGGCACCGCAGCTCCTGCCGCCGGTCCCGCTTGTAGTAGAGCGCAGCGAAGGCCAGGATGTTGAGGAAGAGCAGCGAGGCGCCCACCGCCACCGTGACGCTGAGCTCGGTGGAGTAGTCCCGGGAGTCCCCGGGGAAGCGGTCGTAGGCCCGCGGGCCCGGTTCGGGCTCGGGCTCGGGCGGCAGCGTGGCGGGCGGAGGGGGCCGGCGGGTGCCAGAGGCGCCGGGAGGCGGGCGCGGCGGCCAGCGCGTGGCGTAGGGCGGCAGGCGCGTGGTGGTGGTGAAGAGCTCCGTGTGCAGGTTGTGCAGGTGCGGCACCAGCTCCAGCCAGAAGGCCACCTTGTTGGCGCGGTAGTTGTCGCGCACGCGGGGCTTCAGGCCAATGTGCAGGTACTGCTTCTCCTTGCTGTTGAACTTGCTCCACACCACCTCCTCGAAGCGGTTGGGCTTGGTGTGGATGAACTTGGTGTCCTGCGGCACCGGCTGGTTGGGGTCGCTGCGGGCACAGGAGGGTGGGGAAAGGTGGAGTGAGGGGAAGGCTCCGCAGGAGGGTGGGGAGACCCACAGAAAGGAGGCCCGAGAGAGAGAGCGAGTGAGAGCGAGAGCGAGAGAGAGGGAGAGGGAGAAACTGCCAGAGGCAGGCAGGGATGAGGGCAGAGGGGCAGAGATGAAGAAGGGGCAGAGATAGGCAGAGATGAGGGCAGAGGGGCAGAAATGGGCAGGGATGACGGAGGCATAGAGAGAGGCAGAGAGATACCAGGTGAAAGAGGCTGCCTCTGAGATTGAGTGAGATAGACACATTTAGGAACAAAGAAACAAAGGACAGAGACAGTCAGGGGGAGACCAGCAAGAGAAAAGCAGACACAGGGGCAAGAGTCAAGGGAAAGGCAGAGACATCAGTGGATTTGAAGAGAGAGACGTAGAGAGAGTGAGAGACACAGACACAAATCCTCACAGATACACAGCCCAGAGCATCAGATGCAGAGCAGAGTGCCAGGAGAGACAGGGGAGGGAGGAGGGCAGGAGAGACAGACCTGGAGCCAAAGCTACCCAGGGAGCACCCCTCCCCCAACAAGGACAGGCCCCTAGGATCTGACTGCTGAATCTCCAACAGGAAGCTCAGTGCCTGGCACAAAGAAGGTGTCCAGCAGGTATCTGGGTCAACAAGGCAATGATGGAGGAGTGACTATGAGGAGTGAGGGATGGGGCACTGAGCATGGAGGGGGTGTGTGCCTTGGCCTGCAAGTGGAGGGGCCCACCCAGCCCCACCAGCCGCCCTCACCCAGTCTTGGCGAAGTTGGTCCAGTAGGTCATGACCACAGCGCTGAGCATGACGTCATTCTTGGAGAAGTTGCAGGGGAAGAGGTCGGTGGCACCCACCATGGGCACGCCAAAGACATAGGGTAGCTCGTCCCCGTGTGCTGCGTCTGCCCACTCGGGCCGGCCCTCAGCCTGGCAGTGGTGGTAGAAGGTATAAAAGTAGACGGGGGACTGGTAGTCAGCGTGTAGCTTGGCGGTGGCCACAGCTGGTGCCACCCACTGGTGGTCTGTAAAGAGCGCCAGCAGGGTCTTTCTTCGCATCTCGCCATTGTCCCGGTCGGCCCAGTCTGTGTACATGAACTTGATGGTCTCCCGAAGCACATCCTTGCCCTCAGGGTAGCCATACAGGTTGTCCACAAAGTTGGAGACGGTAAAGTCAAAGGCGCTGGCAGACACGCCGTCCTCACTCTCTGCGGAGTCCTCCACAAACTTGAGGCCTTCTCCTTGGTTGACGCCAATAAGCATGTCATAGTTGAGGAACTCTCCCTGCTGCATGAGGATCTCGGGGTCATCGGGGACGACATCACCGTCCACCACGGGCCCAAAGGCGATGTGGTAACTGGGGAAAAGGGGTCAGGGTCTCAGCACCTGCTCCCCGGCCTCCTCTCAGTGCATGGCCTGCCTGGCCTTCTGCTCAGAAGATCCTTTGCACCCCTCGGTAAAATCTCCTGAGTCCTCAGGGTACCTGGCCTCCTGGGAAGTCTTCCCAAAAGTGCTCTGTGGCATCTGCGTGCACTTTGTCTGGGCACCTCCACTCAGGGAAGGCTTCCCAGAGGAGGAGGCAGGGCTGGCAGAGGGACCCAAAGCTCACATCTCCTTACCAAGCGGAATGCCTGTGGGCACCTCTCCCCATTAACCTCCTGGGAACCAGCAAGGGAAGGGAAGGCCTGGCCCCAGCCCTCTCCCACCCCCATACCGGGCGGGCTGTACATCCTGGTCCACCAGCTCCCGGGAGGGCTTCCGGCGCAGACACTCCACGGCTTCGGTGCTGTCCTCACGGTCGCAGCCCACTTTGGCCGCCAGCAGGCGCGTGTACTTGAGTGGCTGGTAGTTGACAGACCAACTGGAAATGGCAGTGCCGCTCTGGGCGATGGCCTTCTGGAACAAGCCTGGCAGGACAGGCAGACCTCAGGTAAGGCCACATCGTTAGCCCAAGGTGGGAAGAGGGACCTGGGAAGGGCCAGAGTGTGGGAAAGGGGATGGGAGGAGGGGCAGGCTGAGGGGTCGCAGGTACCTTCTGAATGGTGAGAGAGGATCAAAAGGTTGACACAGGAAGCCCCTGCCCCAGATCCAAAGATGGTGATGCGCTCAGGGTCACCCCCGAAGTGGGCAATGTTTTCACTGAGCCATCGCAGTGCCTGGATCTGGTCTAGGAGTCCATAGTTGCCTTTTGCAGCCTGGTCCCCGGTGCTGAGAAAGCCTGGAAGCAGACAAGGGAAGGGGCTTCCTGGGGGTGGTCAGAGCACCCTCGCCCCCTTTCTGGGCAGCTCAGTGCAGCCCAGAAGCCATTCTGCTTCTGCTGGGTCTGGAGGAACACCACCCCTCAGGGCCCCCTCCCAGGCTCCAGCCCCGAGGGTTGGCGGCCCACCCTCACCGAGCACCCCAAGCCGGTAGTTGAGCGTGGCTACAATGACGTTGCCATAGGCGGCCAGGACGGAGCCATCAAACATGTTCCCGGTGCCCTCCATGTAGGAGCCGCCGTGGAGAAACAGCATCACGGGCTTCTTCCCCGAGTCCCGGATATCTGCGTGGGGAGGGGGTGGGCGGTGGGCCAGGGTCAGGGGACAAGAATATAGTCAGACCAGAAGCAGCACCACCCAGCTCCCAGGCCTGTGGAGGACCAGCCTGGAGCTCAGGGGACATGTCACTCCCATCCCTGGGGGGCAAGACCGGATTCCCCTCCCTCCCTCCCCATCTAGCCCTGGCCAAAGGCCCCACCCCACCTCCTGCTGGCCTGCCCGGCACTTCCTCAAATGCCAGACAGACCTTCCAAGAAGCTAGAGGTGGGGGGGACCCTCCCCAGGGCATCTGCTGGATCCAGGGGACTCCCTCCCCACACACACACAGCAAATCTCCTTCCTGCTCCTAGGTAGAGCAAACTCCCAATGCTGGCACTAGTGCTAGAGATGCTGGAAGGGTCCAGGCAGTTCCTCAGACTTGGGTCTCAGGTCCATGTGGTGGCCTGGTCTGTGGGTGAGGGGGTGCCAGCCTAGGGTCCCTGGGGGCTTGGTCTCCTCCCCGCCCTAATTCCTTTCTAGGTCACCTCCCCAGTTACCATGGCAACCCCAGCCTAATTACTGTGGCAGGAGGAGACAGGGTGGGAAAGAGCCTGCTTGATAAAGCCAGGGTACAGTTCTTTAGTCTCAGACCCACCCCCCAAACTGGCCTGACCCTGCACTGGGAGCCCCTCTTGCCACGTCCCAAAAGGATCCCATTAATCACTGCCACTGAGGAGTCACAGATTCCAGAAGAGGGTGGGAGTCTGAGTGGGCTTGCCAGGGTCCCCAAGGCCAGTACCCTTTGTTACAGCCCTCCATGATTCAGCCATGGCGCAGGGCTGGGGTCACCCTTGGCCCACTGCCCCTCCTCTTCTTTGACACTTGCAATCTCTGACTAGCCTGGGCATTCAACAAACCAGAGCCAGGCCTAGGCCTCCACGGCCAGTCCCCAACGGCTCTGCTTGCCTCCCTCCTCCCACTAGAAACTTTTCTCCTGCCTGCCTGCTGGGTGAGCCCACAGGATACTAAGACACTCGCCTCCACCCCTGCAGGCAGCTTGCAGCCTCCAGTCTCTTAGGACCTTCTCTGCCACCTCCCTCCACTTGGTGGGCTCCACCCTCTCTGTGTCCTCTCCAAATCCTGCTCTTCCCCTGGTTTCAGAACCTCTGATGGCCTTCCAGCCAGACTCAGGCCGGAGTCTCCTCCCTGCCAGGCCCTCCTTTTGCCTCCTTACTTCTCCCCACTCCTCCCCACCCAGCACCTCCACTCCCGGTGTGGGGGGAGGGGGGGTCGGAAAGGGAAGGAGCAGGGAGGGGACCCTCCCGGGCACCAAGAATTCAAAACCAACAACAAAAAACAGGATCAAGAAAGAAGAAAGAAAGAAAGAAAGAAAAAAAAAAAAAACCCAACAACAACCAAAAAGCCAGAAGCTCTCGGGGCAGATTCAACAAGAAAAGAAAAAACCAAAAACAAAAAAACCAAAAACCAAAAAGATCCGTGTTTTGTTTTGTTTTGTATTTTTTTGTTTTTTTGGAAAAAAAGAAAAAAAAGAAAAAAGTTCTTTGCATTTATTTTTTTGTTTTTCAAAATTTTGTGGTGAAACTTCAAGATATTGGGCCCTGTGTTCAAAAATTTCCGAATTCTTTCATTTGCTCCAAATGTTTGTGTTTTCTGCATCTGACAGGCTTTTGAAATTGTAGCAGGTTTGTTTCTGATGTTTCAATTAGGTCATCAATTTGCCAACTTAAGATATTTTTTTCGAATGTAGTTTTGCTCCGAATTAAAGTTGTTTTGTTTTGTTTGTTTGTCTCAAATGTTACATTTCGCAAGTTTCCAAACAGTCCAAATTGCTGTCAAACTCTAAACATTTTATCCAATTCTTTGGTGTGTGTGGTTTTTGTTTTGTTTTGTTTTATTTTTTTTTATCGGACATTTCCAATTTCTTTTCTCACTTATATTTTTGGCCATGTTTAGCTTTTCTTGTAGATTTGCTAGTGGGTCCAACATTGTGTTCGAATTTCATTTGAAGTTTTGAAGTTTTCGTAATTCTTTTTTCCAATTAGTACAAATTTTTCTTTTCTTTTCTTTTTCATTTTTAGTTGGGAGGGAGAACAACTGAGGGGGGCCTTGAGAGCTGCAGGGGGGCATTTAGTTAGGGGCAGGGCCGTGAGCATCCTCTTTATCAGCAACCACATGCAGCAGCGGGATTTTTAAATCTACCTGTGTCTGGCGGATTGAGCGTCGCCTCGTCACGTTTTTTTGTGAGCGGACCTAAGACCGGGAACACAAAACAGAGAAAAAAGGACAATTTTGTGGGGAAAGATGGGGGTCGGGGGAGAGGTGGTGGATGGGGAGGGGAGGACAGGAAGCAGAAAAGGGGAGGGTGGAGGGCAGAAAAAATAAGCCAAAAAAAGCAAAATTTGTTTGCAAGAAAAAGAAACCAAGAAAAGAGAAAAACGTTTCTACAACCCAAATTTGTTCCCCTCCCCGGAAAAAGTCATGCCCCAAAGAAAAGGCTGGTTTTGGGGGGATGGGGTGCCTGAGTGGGCTGAGGCCTGTTTTAAGACATATTGGCTTGGCTTGTCGAAGTGTTTGCTAATTGCTGGAAATGAAACGGTGTTAGAGGTGGGGTGGGAGGGGAGGGGAGGCCCACCCTGAGCCCTAGGGAGACCAAGGCCAGCTGTGCCACCAGGGCCACCACTCACGCAGGCCCTCTTTTGGCCAGCCCAGTACCTGCCTGCTCCCCCAGGCTGAGAGGGAGGGGCTGGGCAAAAGGACCCATCTGGAGGGCAGAGCAGAGCGCAGGATGGAGTTGCCCCCCCGCCCTCCGCCCTGCAGCTCACAGCCCCTGCTTGCCCTCTGCTCCCCACTGGAGGGCTGGGGCTAGGCCAGCTAGGGCCGCCTGCACGCCCACCCGCCCAGTCTCTCACCCCAACAGCATTCCTCTTCCATCCGCACTCAGGGGGCCTGGCTTCTCACCCCACCTCCCCGATGTGGGGCGAAGCAGGGAAAGGGGTCATCAGGTCTTGCCCTCCATCCACCTCTTCCCTCTGCACCCCCAACCTCATCCCCTACCCATGGCTACTCTCCCCCCACCAAGAATGGTCGGTCAACTTCC
Organism: Vulpes vulpes; assembly: GCF_048418805.1. Taxonomy (NCBI): domain Eukaryota; kingdom Metazoa; phylum Chordata; class Mammalia; order Carnivora; family Canidae; genus Vulpes; species Vulpes vulpes. The sequence goes on along the minus strand of NC_132791.1, from coordinate 133,736,084 downwards.
CACCAGGGGCATGAGCACCTCTTCCCGACATTGCTCTAATGCCAAAAAGTCCCCCTCCCCAATTTGGGGTTCAGTCCACAAAGAAGGAACAGGAAACACAGTGCCTTGAGCGAGGCTGACACATAAGGTGTCAGGAGCTGCTGGGAGGCACAAACTGTTCCTCTTGTCAAGGAGAGGCCCCAGGACTGGGCTCAGAGTTTGGTTCCAGGCTTCTCTCAGAAGGGGGAATGGGTCAGGGGCCGATTCTGGAACCCAGAAATCAGAGGGGGTCCCTGCTGCAGATTGGTTTCTCTCACTGGCATGGGGAGGGATGGGTCGGCAAGGCCCAGGCCAACCTCTGCCAGGCTTCTCCCAATTGGTGAGGATAGTCCCAAGGGACCATTAGGATTAGGGTCTGTTCTCTACAACAAGATAGGAATGGGGATGAAGTCAGGAGGGCATGCGGTGAGCGTGAGAATATTGTGTGTGTGTGTGTGTGTGTGTGTGCACGTGCATGCACGCGTGTGCGTGTATGCACACGTGCCTGCCTGAGTCAACCTCTTCCTTGCAGAGTTGGTGTGAAGATTTAGTGAGATCACCTGAATGTGTCAGGCCCCAAGCAGGTCTGTGATAAGCGATGGTTAAAAATATAGAAGGTGTGGGCATAGGTGGTGTGGGGGCAGGGTGGACATTGTGTGTGGAGGTGTTGGGCTGGACAGCCCGCTAGGGGGAAGTCCTGGGAGGATGTTCCACATGAACATAAGGGTCGAGGAGATAGCCCCCTGAGGGGGACACAGGCATGAAGAGCCTACATGGAGGTGGGAGGGTGGGTGGAGAGCCCATGAGTGGAGAGCATGGTGATGGACAGTCTGTGTGGAGTCCCTGGGGTGAGTGATTCACCTGCCATTATGAAGCGCAGGCTGTTGGGGTAGGTGGCCCATGAGAGGGCAGGGGGATGTGGAGTGGATGGCTCTCACCTGGAGGGTATGGTGGTACTGGGGAGGCCGTGTGGAGTGTAACGGAGTAAATAGTCTACTGGGGTACTTGGAATCTGGATAGGATTGGAGTGGATGCTACTTCTGTGTGTTGTGGGCAGGAGTTGCTAGGAGGCATGGTTTCCATGGGAGGGGTATTACTGTGTTAGGGTGCATGGCTGGTATGGGGAAGAGAGGGTGGATGGTTGGAACGGGAGGTGCTGGGAGTGAGGCGTTAGCATACTTGATCTGCGGGTTGGGTGTAGGGTTGCTAGGTGTGTTGTCAGAGCATGGGCTATGATACAGGTGATCTCCAGGTAGAGTTGGGTAAGTGATGCTTGGGAAGCGTTGAGGGTGTTGGGTACTGTGGTATGAGTGGCCACGTGCAGGCATTATTGAGGCAAAGGTCTCTGGGTGTTACTAGGACACACAATATATATCTATGGACACTGGGGAGCATGGGTCTATGTGGTGAGAGGGTACACAATTTCAGAGGCACTGGGAATTTTGATACATGGGATGATGGAGCACATGGTCCGTGCATAGGTTGGTTGGGTACATGACCCGTGTGCTGAGAGGTTGAGATTCCCAGTGCGTAGTGGCCCTTTTGTGGTGGGTATTGGGTGCGTACAGGGATTCCTGGGTACCAGGCCTGTGTGTGCAGTTGGCAGAAAATGGCCTGTGGGAGGTGCTGTAGTAGAGGGTCTCTGTGGAGATGTTGTGTTCTGGGGGAGTGATGGGGAGTGTCAGAAGCATAACCTGAGGCCATTTATGAGGCTGGGCTTTGGGGCCCGCTAGAGTCCTGCTGAGTACCTCTGTTGTAGACATCTGGAAGGTACCCTGAAAGATACTGTGTGCTGAAGGTTGGCTAGTGAAGAACTTTCCGGGGGAGTGTGCTGGGGGCCGTGAGCACCGTGGCAGTGACCTGGGGAGAGCTCCTTTACAAGGACAGCGGCTGCTGAGCCTCCTGAAGGGAAGATGTCTTCAGGGGGATGGGCGTGCTGTGTTGTGAATGGAGGGGCCCTCGACAGGGAGCTTCCTTGATTCTTCAGGGGTGCTCATGGGGGCCTAGGGGTCAGAGCTCTCCAAGGAAGAGGTGCTACACTCGGGTGAAGTGCCCTGAGCACAATGTGACAGATGGAAGTGTGCCCATGCACACTTGGAGGAAAGGTGGAGTCTCTGTTGTCCAGCAGGTGTAGAAGAACCAAAGTGTCCCTTGGGGACAAGCCAAGGCCTGGGGCTGGTAGGTGGGGCAGGGCTGGAGCAGGTGTCTAGGCAGAGGAGCGATGCTTCCGGTGCCTGGTGGCCCTTGGGGCCACACCATGTGTGTGCCTTGGCGGGAATGGGGGTCTACACTCCCAGCTGGGTACCTATGGCTCTCTCTGGGGGTGTTAGTCTGTGGACGGGTCCCTGGGGCTGTCCGGCAGACCCCAAACTGCCCTGGGAGGGACTACATCCCACAAAGGCTGGGTTCCGGGTCTAGGCCCTGCAGAAGCCTGGGGGGTCTGCGTGTGCGTTTGTGGGCAGTGTCCACGGGGCCCGGCCCAGTGCCCGTGCCCTTACCGTCCTCGGTGGGCACGTAGAGGTTGAGGTACAGGCAGTCCTCGCTCTGGTTCTGCACGTAGGTGGCGGCAGCTTCCAAGTTGTCGGTGAACCACACAGGCAGCATGATTGAAGGCAGCGCGCCGTGCAGGTTCTGCGGGCAGGCGGGCGGCAGGGTGGTGGCGTTGCGCACGCCGGGCCACGAGGCGGGGGCCTCGGGCGGCTGGAAGCGGCGGGCGCCCAGGGGTGGCGTGGCGTAGGGCACACCCAAAAACTGCACGACCGGACCCAGGATCTCGTTGTTGAGCTCGCGCCGCACGCCGCGCACTCGCCCGTAGGCCGTGTTCACCACCGGAAAGCGTTCCTCCCCGAGGCTGCTGAGGCCCAGGCCTGGGCTGCCCGGGGTGCCGCCACCGGGACCCCCTCCCCCCCGTTGAGCCCCTGCCAGCCCCACCAGACACAGCGCCAGGAGCCACATGCTGATCGGGGGACCCCCCCTCCCTCCCCGGGACCCCCCCCCTCGGAGAGAGAGAGAAGGGGGGGAGAGGGAGGGAGGCCCCCCCTCGCCCCAGTAGGGAGGAGGGGGCGGGGGGAAAGGAGGGAGGAGGGGGGCCGGGAGGGACCTGGGTTAGACTGGACAGAGAAAGGGTCTGTTCCTCTCCATGGAGGGGGCAAGGGGTGGGGAAGGGGAAGGAAGTGGGAGGAGGTGAAGGTAGGCCCGACCTGCAGGGAGGAGGGACAGGAGGAGGAGGGTAGGCCAGAGACAGACAGACGGACAGACAAACAAAAATACAGAGAAGTGGAAGAAGGGAAGGGGAATCGGACAGGGCAGACAGAAGGGAGCGGGGAAACAAGAGACAAGTGGTTAGTGACTTGGAATTCAGACCAAGTTGCCCTCCCTTCTTCCTCCCTCAGGTCCCCTGGCATCCCCCCCATCCCGGAAACAGCAGCCAACCCCCAGCCCCAAAGCAGGGACCCAGATAGAAACATCTAAGGCCAGGGAAAGGGTCAGGATGTGGTAGACATCCAGAACAGAGCCGGAGGAGAAGGAGGACCAGCTCTCCAGATCCATCATCCTGCCCCCCCAACCCTTCCAGCTGCTCTATCCCTCCCAAGCAGGCTCCCCTCCAGGACTCAGGAGTCCCAGTTCCCACCTCTCTGGGAGGGATGAGATAGACAAGGAAGAGAAAATAAAAATACCAAGTCATTAATTAGCAGGAAGTGGCGGGTTTGTTGATATGTGTTAATTACTCCAGAGCTATAATTTCACAGCACTGAACCCCCACCCCAGGCCAGACTCCGGCCTTTCTTGGGACTACCACAGCCTTCCACCTTTTCCTCCTGGCAACAGCCCATTCCCTAAGGATCAGTGCATCAGGGGAGGGGGGAACCCCTTCCCTCCAGGTCTTCCTCATTTCTTCCATTAGAATTTAAGGTGCCTTGAGGCAGGGGCTAGAGTAGGGAGGGGATGCTGCTGGAGGGGCAAATCCAGGGACAGATGCGTGATCCTGCAGCCGGTTGCCGGGCGACAGGATGCTGCCCCGCAATGTTACCTCGGCAACCGGCTGCAGCTTTAACCCTGGAGGGGGGTCTGGAGGAAGAGGGGAAGGGGCTGGCTGGGTTATGGTGTACATTCCGGGCAGGAGGGCAGAGGCCTGAGTCAGAATGCTAGAGTTTTTCCCAACCTTACCATAGAGAAAGAAATGTGTGTGTTGAGGGGAGCGGGAGATTGGGGCATAGAAAACCCCTAAAAGATCCGCCTCTTACTCCTTGTTGGCCAATCAGAGCCTAGCCCCAGTGACCAGGCCTCTGGCTGGGGAGAAGGGGTGCTGAGGTGGGTTTGGAGGGAATCAGATGCAGCCACCGGCTGCCCCCCCCCCCCGCACACCCCTCCCCCGCCAGTCTCCAACAGCCTCAGACCCCAGATGCTTCCTGCACGCGTGGCATTCTGACCCACGTCCTGGGGGCAAGCCTCGGCTTTCTTCTCATCCCATCCCAGCTATTTACCTCTCCTTCCCCGTGCCAGCCCCCCACAGTCGCTGCTCTGATGCCTGGATGCTCAGGACAGCAGGGGCAGGACAAGAGACAAGATCAGACCGAAGGGGCAGACACCCAGGTCATTTCGGCAAGCCCCCCTGCCGTCCCCCCCCCCCCCCCCCCAGCCACCAGAGCTGTTTGCTGACGCGGGGTTTTCAGAGCCAGGCGCCAGCCCGCGGGTGGCTCTCTGCAGGTGTCAATTTATTCCAGAGATGAGGACACAGGAATCCTTACCACACACACCCAGTCATGCCCTCCCCCTCTTCAGGTCCTCTTAAGCTCCTGCCCCCCATCAGAAGGAGGGGGCTTGGGGCTGGCTCCCTCAGGATCTCCTCTGTCCATGCCAGGCTGGGTTCGGCTTCCATGGCCCCCCACCTCTCCCCCTCCTACTAACAGGGTCTGCCTCTGCTTCCCCCCTTTAAGGTACTTTGGGACCCTGGCCTCCTGGCTGCCAGCGTCTCTCCCTTCTTCCCTCCCACTGGAGCCCTCCCCCCATCTCCCCTCCATAGCGCTCCCTCAGAGCATCTTTCCCGGCCTCTTCCAGCTTGCTCTGGCTTCTGCCTTGTCTTTTTCCATCTCTCTCTTCTCCACCTCCCTCCTCGCCTGTTCCTCATCTCTCTCTCTCTCTCTCTCTCTCCTCTCTCTCCTCCAAACCTCTTCCCCACGCTTCTCCCTTAAGCCCCTTCTCTGTCTCCCCTCTTTCCTACCTCTGTCCTCCCCATTTTGTCTCCCCATCTCTGTCTGCCACATCTTGCTCCCCCCTCCTTCTCCCAATCCCTCTGCCTTGCTCTCCCCGTTTCTGCCCGGGGCCTGACTCCCCCAGCCGGGGAGAATTGAGGGAGGGGGGCTCAGGCCGCAGGCCCCCCCTTCCTGCAGTGGGGAGAATGGCTTGGCCAGGAAGGGGAGGAGGAGGGGGAGGGGGAGATGGGAACACACGGGGTCTGTGGGCCCATTCAAAGGATCATTCATGGGCTGGGGAGAGGCAGAGACAAAGAGACCGAGACGCAGAGACACGGCGAGAGCATCCCTAGGCGGAGACACGCAGACAGAGCAGGCTGGGAGGAAACCAGGCTCAGGGAGAGAGATGGGGGAAAGGAGACCCCAGTGGACCACCACGCACCCCACCCCCTCCACCCGGCCCGGCTTAGCTCCTACCTGGCTCAGCCCTGGGGCCGTGGTGCCTCCATCCAGGGCTCCGAGTAGGGGGCGGACGGGCTTCAGGAGGGGGGCGGCGGCCTCTGAGCCCCCGCGGCCCCGCAGGCCCAGCCCCCGCCCGCAGCGCCTCACCGGGCGGGGGAGGGGGATCGCCCCAGCCCCGGGGGGCGGGGCCGGGATCCAGTCGATCCCCGGGGAAAGGAGAGATAGGGGATGGGGTCAGGAGGAATCGAGAACAGGGAACCCCGCAGTGGGGCCGGCGGAGCGAAGAGGGGGCAACGAGGAAGGACGGTATTGGGGATCCACAGGCTCCGTGGGCTGGCTTCGAGGGACCAGAAGGCGGTAGAGGCAGAAGATCCTAAGGGATCGGGTGCGGGAGGAGGTGTCTACGGCAATCCCCAGGGGCCCAGAGCCCGGGAGCGCAGGATCCGCGGTGCAGGGGCAGGGATCCAGCCGGAATCCTCGGGAGGGGGAGGGATCTAGTCGATCCCGAGGGCGGGCGAGAGGGGGAGGTCCAGGGAGTCAGAGGAGGGCGGGAGCCGAGTCTAGAGCCCCGGAGTGGGGGTCGGCAGGGCTCCTAGGAGGGGAACCGGGGGCACGGGGGAGGCTTCGGGTGCCGCTCAGCAGCCGGGAGGCCCGGACTCCTGGCTCCGCGCGCCAGGGCCCGCCCGCCCCGTGTCCATCCCAGCCCGAGAGTGATGATCCGCCGGCGGAGCAGCCGCAGCAGCCCCGCGCGTCACCGCGCGGCCGCCTCCCCCGCCCCCTGCGGAGAGAGCGGCGCACACCCCTCGCTCGCACCCGCCTGCCCGCCCGCCCTCCAGTGTGGTGGGATTGGAGCCGGTGGAAGGGGGCGGGCGCGGACAGGCCAACGGCTAGCCGGTCGGGGCGGCCGGGGCAGGGGGGAGGCCTCCCCCCTCCCGAGGTCGCCCACCCTCCAGGCTCTGGGGGTTGGTGGGCTGGGGCCGGCTTGGAAGGGGGTGAACTCTAGGGGGCGGGGCATCATGTGAAGAAGGCGGGGCCTCGGGTCGGTGGGAGGAGCCATCTCGACAGTGGGCGGGGTTTGCCGGCGGTGGATGGGGCTTGGCTCCCCGAGCGGCCGCCTCTTTTTGGGAGTGAGTCTGGTTTCAAGCTGTAAAGGAGGAGCCAGTGGGGAGAGGGGCGGAACCTTGAGTGGGGACCGGGATCTTTGGAAATGGGCCGGAGGTTGGGGGGGTTGGTGTTCGAAGCAGCGATCAACTTTGAAAGTGGGCCAATCCGTGACGCAAATCCTCTAGTCCCGCCTCGCAGCCCCGCCCCTTCTGCTCCTCTCCTCCGCCTCTCATTGGCTGTCGTTTCTCCGCCCGCCAGACCGCCTCGCCACTCAGCAGAGGTTTTACAAAGGCGCAAGTACCCGAGTGAGGACCTAGACGCCGAAATGAGCGCGGCCCGGATTGGGCACCTGTGGACCTTATTTGCATGGGAGGCCGGGATTGGCTTGAGTCTTGGGCGATCTGGGCGGTGTTGGGCCGGCGCGTGACCGTCCGCTGCCATGGCCGGGTTTGGGGCAGCTTTCCGCCGTTTGGGCGCCTTGTCGGGAGCCGGGGCCTTGGGCTTGGCCTCCTACGGGGCGCACGGTCAGGGGGCTGCGGACGCCGCGGACACTGCGCTTGTGACGACCGGGGTGGGGGGTGTCCAGTGCAAGGGTGGGGTCTGTGGGAAGTGCCAGACAGCCCTCGGAGCCCTGACCCTCTTAGAGCCCCCCAGCCGGGTCCAGTCAGGTTTCCAGAAGTGCCCATGCGCGTTTGCACCAGCCGGAAGCCTCCCGGGGACGTTCCTTCTCTCCGGTGTGCCCCCGGGTCCCGTCGGGCGTTGGGGCGGTGGAGGCGGGCGCTCGGACTGGTAACCTTTGCTTCTCCTTCCACAGGCGCCCAGTTTCCGGATGCCTACGGGAAGGAGGTGAAGTAACTGCTCTGGGGCTTCCCAGCTCCCGGGGCTCCGGGCGCCCAGAGTTCGGGGTCGCCGCAGGGAGTAGGGGCGGGACGGGGCGCGGGGCTCCGGAGCGTGGGTGCCCGTGGGCGAGGCCAGCTGGGACTCCAGCTGGGGGACGAACGGGGTCTAGGCTCCAGCGTTGCTTAGGAAGTCCCCCCGCACCCCACCCACACCCCCACCCCACCTTTCTCTTTTTTCTTACAGCTCTTTGACAAGACCAACAGACACCACTTCTTACACAGCCTGGCCCTGTTAGGGGTGCCCCACTGCAGAAAGCCCCTCTTGGTAATCCTACCCTCGCCCAACCTTTGTCAAGCCCCGCCTTGCCCCCTTTTGGTCCCCTTTTCTGACTCGCCTGTATTCTTCCCTGTGTATCCTTCAGGCCGGGTTACTGCTAGCCTCTGGAACCACCTTATTCTGCACCAGCTTTTACTACCAGGCTCTGAGTGGAGACCCCAGCATCCAGACTTTGGCCCCTGTAGGAGGGAGCCTGCTCATCTTAGGTTGGCTGGCCTTGGCTCTTTGAGCTTCCTTGTATTTGATCTGGGTGCTTCTTTGAGAGTTGGAGCAAGGAGGGGATTAAAAGAGAAAGGCAAATAAAGAACTTGAGTCTTTGTTCATCTTGGAGGAAGAAGGGTAGGGATTGTCAACCTCTGAGCTCGCTCCCTTTCCTAAGACTGAATCTTGGCTCTGGGGATACTGTTCACTTCAAGTTAACTTTTTATGAAGTTCTTAAATCGATGGGCAGAGTCAGAGAGAGTGCTGGAAATAAGGCAGAGTCTCACTGAAGTGCTCTTTGGAGTCTGGGATTCTGTGTTCTGATAAAGCCTATCATGTGGTTCTGACGCCCGCTAGAATTTGAAGATGACTGTAGGGTAGTGGTTTTCAGCTTTGTCTGTCCACAAATTTATTGAGAACTTACCCTAGAAGTCAGAGTGAAGGCTAGGCAGCACAAGAGGAGTGCCCTTAGTTCTAAAATATTTCAGGGTTCAAAAAAAAATATTTCAGGGTTCAATCCAGGGACAAATCAACATGTATGGGGGGGGTCAGGAAATGCTTCACAGTGCTTGAGACGATCCTTAAAAGAGCTCTATTGCATGGAGAAAACTGAATAGAGACAGAGGTGGGGAAGGGAGGAGTAAGGGGCTCCATGATCTTCAGTGTGGGCGGAATTTCTGAGTTAGGTAGGAGAGTGAGAAAAGATGGCAAGGCGGGCTGGAAGAGCCCCCACAGCATGTAAGGAGCTGGAGGTGATATAGGGGGTGGTGCTTTATGAAGCCAGTGCTCATCAAGTGTTAATCGTGTGTCAGACACATGTTACAAGGAAATTCAACCGCGAACAAGGCAGATGCCATCATTTCCCTGTGGCGTTTCCCATCTAGTAGTGGAAGCGAACAACTCAACATACAAATGTGTCATTATGAGTTGTGCTTTGTGCTTGCAGGAAGAGAACAGGGAAGCAGATGGATGGTGAGGGTAGTGGGGGGGTGTGCTCCCTTAGATGGGAAGGCCTCCCAGAGGAGGTCCCACTGAAGCTGGAGCCAAGCATATACAAAGTTGGAGGGGAAGCATAATCTAGGCTGAGAGAATAGCTGGCAAATGGGCTATAAAGGAGCAGTTCAAAGTCCTTGAGGCAGGAGAAAAGCCAGCGAGTTGGAGAGCAAAACCAGTGTGGGGCACCTGGGTGGCTCAGTTGGTTGGGCGTCTGCCCTCAGCTCAGGTCAAGATCCCAGGACCCTAGGATTAACCCCCACATTGGGCTCTCTGCTCAGCAGAGGGCCTGCTTCTCCCTCTCCCTCTGCCTGCCGCTCTCGGCCTACTTGTATTTTCTCTCTCTCTCTCTTTAAAAACCAAAGCAAAACAAGCCAGTGTGGCTCAATGGGTAGTGATGCAGGGCCCCAGATGCTCAGTGCAGGCTTTTGCAGGAAGTGGTAAGCACATGGAATTCATCTGTAAGTCAACAGTAACTTGTTGAAAGGTTAAGGTAAGCATGCTAGGATCTGTTTTATGCATTTCAAAGACTTGGAGAATGCATCAGAGGAAGGCAAGGATGGCTGTGGGGAGACCAGTCAGGAGGCTCAGGTAGGAGATGATGGTGGTGGCTTGGCTTAAGGTTGAAGAGGTGGTCAGAAGGGCCCAATTCAGAATATACTTTGAAGGTAGTACTGATAGGACCCGCTGATGGATCAGATTTAAGGGGTGAATGATCAGGAGACTTCTGGTCTGTACCCCCAGCTAGCTGGAGGCACCATTACTCAGATAAGAAAAACTGAGGGAAGAGATGGGGGGAGGCAGGTGTGCAGGGCAGTTTTGGGCAGGGTTGCTTCTGAAATGCCTGGGATGCATACAGACATATAGCTGGGGAGCTCAGGGAAGATCTGGACTCAGGTGTCCTCAGCACCCCAACTCTAGCCAATCTTCCTTCCCATCTCTTCGCCATAATCGCCCTTGGAAGGATCTCATAAGTCACTAGGGCGTCCTAGTTGCCCGATCCAATGGGTGACTTTCCATCTCGTCTTCTTTGGCCTCTGCAGCATTTGACACAGTTGGCCACACTGTCCTTGAAACACATTCTGTTGCTTCTCTGATGCCACTCCTGGTTTTTCCTCTCACTGTGGCCGCTTTGCCACCGTCTCCTTCACTACCCAGTTTAAATCAATGGTTTTCAAATTTTAATGAAAAAAAGTAAAAAAAAGAGAAAAAAAAAGAAAAAAGTTAGAATATATATATATATATATATATATATATATATATATATATTTTAAATGTCAGCCTTGTTACTTTCCATTTCTGTGTATGTTTCATCAAGTGCATATCTGTGATTTGTTGGAGGTGAATGCTTAATTTTTCTGACAGTCTGCATTCAAAAAAGTATGATTATTTCTCTAAATGAGAAAAATTTTAGGTAATCTCATGGAGCCCCGTATATTTACTTACAATCAGCATACTTTTAAACCTAGGATTTCGGGCAGCCTGGGTGGCTCAGTGGTTTAGTGCTGCCTTTGGCCCAGGGCGTGATCCTGGGGTCCCAGGATCGAGTCCCACGTTGGGCTCCCTGCGTGGAGCCTGCTTCTCCCTCTGCTTGTGTCTCTGCCTCTCTCTGTGCCTCTCACGAATAAATAAAATATTAAATAAATAAATAAATAAACAAACAAACAAACCTAGGATTTCTATCCCACCCTACTGAGCTCCAGAGTCCCATAGCAGCGGCAGTGTTGGCAGAATGTTCTGGGGGGGGGGGGGGACCTGAAGGATGCGGTGATGTGGAGGGGGAGGGCTGTGTTCCAGACCCAGGCAGGAGCTTTCCAGGCAGCCCTGAAAGCAGAAGAGAGCCCGGTGCTTTTGAGACCTGAGAGAATTCCTGGTGGCTGGGCTTGATGGCCAAGAGGGGGCAGTAGTGAAAGATGCGCAAAAGGACGGGCCAAATACTGGATGGCCTTGGGCTGAGGTGTTTGTTAGGCTCTCTTCTGAGGGCAGTGGGCAGCCATGGAAGCATTTATATCCAGGGAGGAGGCATGATTTGAGGTGTATTAGTAAAGCACAATATTTTAGTGAGGACCACAATAGAACCGCAGAGGGAACCTCCAAAGTGGCCCAGAGTGCCAGTGGCAGAGCCAGCACTGAACCCCAGGCTCCAGGCTCCCAGTCCAGGGCTCTTGCTGCATTTCCATCCTTCACCCCAGCCAGAGGGTGTGGGACAGGGAACAACCAAGTGGAGGAGACCCCAACATCCAGAATGGCCACCCTCTCTGTAATGTGATTCCCTAATACCTCAGCTTTGACCCTGCTAGTGGGCAGGGTTCCCGTGGAGCCAGGGTAAATAGGCCTGCTTGGTAACTGGTCCCTATTATTACTGCACAGTGCCTCCAGTTCTCAGCAGTCCTGCAACGTAGGGGGAAGTGAAGCCAGCAGAGTTGGAGAAACTTGTTCTAGATCACAGCTGGGGCTGGTGCAAGCTGGGATTCCAACTTCTGTCCGACTCCCGAGCTAAGTTCTTTCCTTTTTTTTTCTTTTCTTTTCTTTTTTTTTTTTTTTTTTAAGATTTTATGTATTTATTCATGAGAGACACACAGAGAGAGGCAGAGACACAGGCAGAGGGAGAAGCAGGCTCCCTGCGGGGAGCCCAATATGGGACTCAATTCCAAGACCACAGGATCACACACTGAGCCGAAGGCAGACGTTCAACCACTGGGCCACCCAGGTGCCCCAAGTTTTTTCCTTGTTGTAACACAGCAAGACACTCCGACTTGAGCAGTGAAGACAGACCCTGGTAAAAAAAAAAAAAAAAAAAAAAAAGATGATAATCTGATACCATGGGATCAGTGTTACAAGGAGATACTCTGGTGGGCTCCTTTTGCTTCTGGGGACTGGTAAATGTTTCTGTCCATCCGCTGGGTGTCAGTGTGAACAGTTCACCGGGAGAAAAGGGACACACCATAGTGTTAACATGTCAAGAGGGAGAACAGGATGGAGTGGTAGGCAGGAAATGACGAAACAGAAAGAGCAGAGGCTGACTGGGAAGGGCCTCCTGGGCCCACCCTAAGTCAACTTTAGTTTGACTTTTTCTCCCAGTCTGTCTCCAGGCCATCTCCAAGGCCTGTTGGCTGAATGTGTAACCACAATTAACCATTTCTCACCACCTGCATTGCTACCACTCCAGCCCCTGGCCTAAGCCCCAGGCATGTCCAACCTAGCTTTTTGCAAGAATGTCCTTCTGCCCTTGGCCTACCTACAGCCTACTCTGGACAAAGCAGCCTGAGAGAGAGAGAGAGAGAGAGAGAGACCGACCGACTGACCCTGTAACACGGTGGTCCCTCAGCCTTTGCTGCACAGTAAAATCTTCAGGGAATTCTCAAAAAACTCTACTGTCTGCATCTTACCCCGGATAATTGACTTGATTCTAATTGACTTGATAGGACCCGAGGCCCATGCAGAGGTATTCTGTAAAGCACCCAGATGATTCTATCTTGTGGCTGGAGTTGAAGGCCCCTGTTTGAGTATGTAACCCTGCCCAAACCCTGCAACCCTTCCCATCTTACTCAGAGTCCAGTCCAGTGGCCTGCAGGGCTGTATGTGATCTGGGCTCCTGTGACTTCTCCCCTGTTCATTCCATTCCGGCCACACTGGCCTCCTTTTTGTTCATTAAACAAGTAATGCACACTTCTCCCTCAGGGCTTTTGCCTTTGCCATCTTCTCTGCCTGAAACATTCTTCACTGGAAGTCGGCCTGGCTCCATCCTTGACCTCCTTTAGGTCTTTGCTCAACTACCATCTTCTTGGTGATACCTTCCTCATCCATGCTCTTCCGAATTGCGGCCCCCTGCCCACCACTCTGTATCCTATCTTGTTCTATCTTTTTTTTTTTTCATAGCACTTGTTACCATCTGACTTCCAGTGTATTTTACATTATCTGTCTCTTCTCTACTAGAATGCAAGCCCTAGGATATCAGCAACTTTTGTTAATGTTTTTGTTGTTGTTCATTTTTTTTTTAACTGCTGTATATACCTGGGCACCTGGCTGGCTCAGTGGGTTAAGTGTCTGCCTTGGAGTCAGGTCATGATTCCAGGGTCTTGGGATGGAGCCCTTAGTCCGGCTCCCTGCTCAATGTGGAGTCTGCTTCTCCTTCTCCCTCTCCTCCTCCTGCTTGTGCTGTCTCTCAAATAAACAAATAAATATTAAAAAACAAGCAAACAGGGGGATCCCTGGGTGGCTCAGCGGTTTAGCGCCTGACTTTCGCCCAGGGCACGATCCTGGAGTCCTGGGATCAAGTACCATGTCGGGCTCCTGGCATGGAGCCTGCTTCTCCCTCCTCCTGTGTCTCTGCCTCTCTCTCTCTCTCTCTCTCTCTCTCTCATAAACAAATAAATAAGTAAATCTTAAAAAAAATAAAAATAATAAAAAAACAAACAGGACCCTGCTGTATATTCCTATCAAATGCTAACATATAGTAAGTGCTCACTAAATCTTTTTTGAAGAACTGAATTTCTGTATATTTATATGTTTGGGTGGATGCTGGTCCATGGTTTGGGCCACATAGAATCTGAGGTACTGCGATGCCTGGGTGGCTCAGGGGTTGAGCGTCTACCTTTGGCTCAGGGTGTGATCCCAGGGGTCCTGGGATCGAGTCCTGCATTGAGCTCCCTGCAGGGAGCCTGCTTCTCCCTCTGCCTGTGTCTCTGCTTCTGTTTCCCTCATGAATAAGTGAATAAAATATTAAAAAAAAAAAAAAAAGAATCTGAGGTACTGAGGGAAACCAGCAGAGAGGTCAGGCACTTGGGTCTGAAGCACATGATGAGTGAAGCTGTGGGAGTAGGTGACCAGCCCAGAGGAACATGGACATGGGCAAAGGAGCCCCGTACCCCCCAAATTTGCTTTTTCTTGCATTCATCTTGATGGTGCCTCCACCTGCCTAGTCACCAGACAAGTACCAGAGGTCATCCTGAACTCCTCACCTCCACATCTCACCCCTCAAACAAGTTCTCTATTATTGTCTAGGTCTGCCACTTGTGTCTGTACTAATAACACAGCATCCTCTTCTCCTGGCTACCATCAACGACCCAGACCATTGTTCTTCACCTTGCGGCTTAAATGGTTTTTCTAAAACACAAATTTGACCTTCTTTTTGGGTCTTAAAATCATCTTTCGGGGCAGCCCCGGTGGCTCAGCAGTTTAGCGTCGCCTTCAGCCCAGGGCATGATCTTGGAGACCTGGGATCCAGTCCCACCTCAGGCTCCCTGCATGGAGCCTGCTTCTCCCTCTGCCTGTGTCTCTGCCTCTCTGTGTGTGTGTGTCTCTCATGAATAAATAAAATAATTTTAAAAAGAAATCCTCTTTCAGTGGGCTCCCGGCGGACCCTGGCGCCAAGTCCCAGCTCCCACCTGCCTTGAGCACACATGGGCTGGCCTCCGTCTGTAAGGTCCTCTCTTGCCCCTCGGCCTGTGGGTCCCAAGGCTCAGGACCGCCTCACCCCTGCGGGCCTCTGCTCGGGACCCAGCAGAAGCGACTCCTCGGGGAGCAGGCTTTCCTGCTAGCCGCGCTCCTCCTCTGCACCCCCCCAGCCCCACTGCGCGCACACTCATTGTTGACACCGTTTGGCGGCCTGTCACCCACGTGGCCGGGGGCTCCTGCAGGCAGTCCTGTCGTTGCAAGGTGCCCGCGTGGGTGACTGCGGCGTCACGGAGAGGAGCCCGCCAGGCAAGCCTCCGGGGACAGAGGGGGAGCTGGGGGCCAGCCCTGGAAGCCAATGAGGGAGAGGAAGAGTGTTCCGCTGCGTCAGCGGGGCCCCGAACCGCCCTCGAGAGGAGGAGCCTGGGGTCCAGCGCAGCGCCAGCTGCCCTCGCTTCCTACCCAGGGACACGGAGCACTCTGTTCCCGGGGACCTGGCGGGGTGGCAGGGCCAGGTCTTCGTCGGCGGCCCGCCCCAGGCCAGCTCCCCCTGATCCCCCGCGGCGGAGCAGAGGTGGCGGGGACGCCGACCGCGCCCGACATCCGGCGGTCAGCGGTCAGCCGACCCGCAGAGCCGGCTCCCTTTCTGCGCAGGCGCGCCGCCCAGGCCGGGAGGGGCGGGGCTCGGACGGGTCGAGGGGCGGGGTCAGACCCCGGGCCCGCCTCCTCGAGCTCCTGTGAGCCACCGAGTGCTGGGCACCCCAGCTATCCCAGGGGCTTCAGGTGAGCGGGGGAGGAGGGGGCGCCGAAGGGTCAGGAGGCCTCCCTGGAGGTCGGGCCGTCGGTCGGGCCACGGGTCCACCTGCCTTGCCGTCTGTCAACCGCCGCCTCCACGGAAAATGGGAGAACAAAGGGAGGGGGCGGTTCTGGGGCCCCCGAGGGAATCCAGGGTCCCAGGTACCCCGCCCTGCCCGCTGACACTTTCGGTTTCTTCCTGAGTCAGAGGCGCCGCCCGAGGGACCCTGGGTCGGCGCCGGGCGCAGCTGCCTGTCCGCGTCTGCCTGTCCGTCTTTGTGTCTGCCTCTGTGTCTGTCTGGCTGTGCCCGAACTTGCCTCCACCTCTAAAACTGAGCGTCTGGGACCCCGCCATCCCGCCATCTCTCACCCCTCTCCCATGGCAGGTAAGTGGGCGCCGCGCTGAGAGTCCCCGTTATCCCCCCCACGGACTGGGGAGCTGGGCATCGAACACATCCTCCGGGAATGTGCTCCAACTGGCTGCGTGGGGCCCCTCCCTTCCTCCCGGGAGCCGCCGCCTTGCTCCCCCGCCCCATCTTGCTCAGCCTCTGCCCATCGCATTCTCCCCCGCAGCCCCGCAGCCCGGCCATGGCCTAAGGGGCGGCGGGGGGGTGGGGGGAGGATGAGGCCGCGGGAAGCTTTCTGATCCCCCCTCTTTCCCTCCCCATCACAGGCTACTTGCCCCCCAAAGGGCACGCCCCTTCACCCCCGCCTCCCTACCCTGTGACCGCTGGGTACCCGGAGCCGGCGCTGCACCCCGGGCCTGGGCAGGTGCCTGTGCCTGTGCCCACCCATGTACCTGCCCCCGCGCCCGGCTTCTCTCTCTTCCCCTCGCCCGGCTCCGCAGCCCCAGGGCCTGCTGCCCCGTTCTTGCCATTGCCGGGGGTGCCTTCTGGCCTTGAATTCCTGGTGCAGGTGAGTGGGAAGGAGGGGACAGGAGCGATGAGGAGGGGACCCTGGCGTCCAGGCCAACCAGCTAACATTGGCGCCGACCCGACTCTTTCCAGATTGATCAGATCTTGATTCACCAGAAGGCCGAGCGAGTGGAAAGTGAGTGGAAGGAGGAGTAGGTTGGGCCTCATCCCGGGGGCAGAGAGAGAGGGCCCTCGGGCAGGTGCCTGTGCCTGAGCCTCGGCCTGTCACCCCTGGCAGCGCTCCTGGGCTGGGAGACCTGTAACCGGTATGAACTGCGCTCTGGGGCGGGACAGCCCCTGGGTCAGGCAGCGGAGGAGAGCAGCTGCTGTTCACGTCTGTGCTGCGGCACCCGACGGCCCCTGCGTGTGCGCGTGGTGGACCCCGGGGATCGTGAGGTGCTGCGACTGCTCCGCCCCCTGCACTGTGGCTGCGGCTGCTGCCCCTGCGGCCTCCAGGAGGTGGGCGGGAGGGCTGGGGCCAGGGAGGGGTTTGGGTGGGCGGCAGGCCATGATGGGGAGGCCCTTGGGTGGAATCTGGACCACCCAAAATGAGGCGCGGGGTCCAGTGTAGCCCCGGTGGGCGCGGGCAGGTGGAACGCGAGGTCAGCGAGGGGGGTGACAGGGAATGGGAGGTCTTGGCAAGGCAGACGGGTGACAGAGCCCAAGCGGTGAGAGCTTGGGCGAGGGTGCCCTGGCTCGGCAGTCACCCTGTCTGCCTCCCACTCCAGATGGAAGTCCAGGCTCCACCCGGCACTACCATTGGCCACGTGCTACAGACCTGGCATCCCTTCCTCCCCAAGTTCTCCATCCAGGATGCTGACCGCCGCACGGTGCTGCGCGTGGTGGGGCCCTGCTGGACGTGTGGCTGTGGCTCAGACACCAACTTTGAGGTATTGTGAATAAGGGGAGATTCCTGGGACCTTCATCAACCAAGACGGTGGCTTCTGTGAATGAGGCAGGATGGCCAACACTAAGGTCCCTGAGGTCATCAGTCTGAATCCACTGTGACTCCTATCCTGTTTCCAGTGTTCCTTCATTCAGAAAGGGTTGCCCCTGTGGTCTTAAGAAAGGAAAGCTTGGTAAAGAGGGTTTCATCGTAAGGACCAAAGCTGATTGTTACCTGCAACCCTATGTGGAAGGGGGCAAAAAACCTAGGCTCGATTCAGGGCAAGTCCGCTGTGGGCTGGACCATGTGGCTGCTATGCATGACTTTGTGAGCCCCAGACTCTGGAGTAAACAACAATTTTAATTGCTAACATCCTGTGGCTTGCCCTGCCAACCTATGATCCAGTGTGATGTATATCCTTGTCAACATGCATTCTATCACCAGCCTGGAGCCTGGAGCACCCAAGCAGTGACAGTTTCAGGGTGAGGCGGGGGAAGTGCTTTCATTTCTAGAAGACAAAGGCATCTCACAGACACTCGGGTTCTTTAAGGGACCATCAGCAGTGCAGATAAGGGCAAAATAACAGGTGGAAGCCCATGAACTTTCCGAAGCTTTGATGAGGTGTCTGGCCTAAGCCTACTTTTAAAAATCACCTCATCTTGGTAGGTGGGTGGAGGTTCAATGATGGGAAGATCACTGGGTCTTCTGCATGGGAACCCGTAGACTGTGGGGCCCTCCCTTGTACATAATCAGGAAGGGTCCTTATTTGGGGCTCCACTTGGGACCGCAGAGGGCTGGCTGGGAGAGGCCCTGCCTAGCTTGAGACGCGTGGGCAGGAAGTGCCACAGAGCTGTGGGACAGTGGGGGGAAGGGCACGGGAAGGGCATAGTTCTAACCACGGAAGAACAAGCCTAGGAAAAGGACCAGGGAATCCTGTGAATCACCACCTACAGCGGCAGGGCGTTTTGCTGCTGGACCCAGAGAGGCCCATGGAAATCATGGTCCTCACAGGCCACTGACTGCTGCCCTCTCACCCCATTGATGGGTTTGGATCCCCTTTGGATGAAGCTTGCATAACAGATTAGAGGAAAGATTCCTTCCAGGAGCCACAGTCTTCCAGGAGCCTGGTTGGCTGATGGAGCGCAATGCCCCCCATCCCCCCGCAGCCCCCAGGCCCTTTTGACCAGGCTACTTTGTTCAGGGCACCAACTGTACCAACCATGCCTGGCGAGTACTCTGGTAATGGAAACAAAGCTAGCATGCAGCCATCCACTGTGATGAGTCCATTGAGCTTCCATTTCTCCCATCACTGATGATCAGTTCCCATGTATGGCCTCTCAAGGACAACACAACAGAGTCCAAATTCTGAGTTTTGCTATACACATGCAGCGTGACCTAGGGTAACTCAGTTTCTCCAGGTGTCACATGGAGATCTAAGGCTGTTGGAAGGATTAGGTGTACAGACTAGATGGTTCATCTACTCCCATCCACTGTGGGAGTGGACTGGGAGGCAAGGGAGATCAGTCCATCCCCCCCAGCTGGGTCCTGCACCCTCCCACCCCACCAGGTGAAGACCCCGGATGAATCCCGCAGCCTAGGCCGCATCAGCAAGCAGTGGGGGGGGCTGCTCCGAGAAGCCCTCACAGATGCTGATGACTTCGGCCTGCAGTTCCCTCTGGATTTGGACGTGAGGGTGAAGGCTGTGCTGCTGGGAGCCACATTCCTCATTGTGAGTTGGCTGCCCCGCCTCCCCTCCTGCTACTCTGCTCTCACTCAAGGCTGTGTGTACTCCCTGGCTTCCAGCTCAGAGAGGGTCAGGGACAGACTCTCTGGGGGCTTGCGGTGCCTGCCCTGGGTGGTGAGAGCTGAACTGGGCCAGCCCAGGCACGTGTGTTGACGGCACCCTCTCTTCAGGACTACATGTTCTTCGAGAAGCAAGGCGGTGCTGGGCCCTCAGCCATCACCAGTTAGAGGCCACCCGGGGTGAGGAGACCATCACCTCAACCAGGACCCCAAGATGGCCACCTGTCCTGGCCCCTTCTCAGAGGCAGCTCTTTCCCTCGATGTACACCGCAAAGGACAGACAGGGATGCCCGAGAGTCTAGGGTCCACAGTGTCCTGCCGCTTATCCTAATTCTCTGGCCTACTTCACCTTGGCCCCCACAGAAGGGTATGTATGAGAGCCCTTCCCCTGCTACCTCCCAGCACTGTCTCTGGAGATCCCCCAGCACACAGGCATATCAGCTTTCCAACTTTCCCTGCCCTCCCCTTTCTCCTACCCCTCCTAACCTCCCCCCCTGCCCTTTCCAGGGTCTCTGCTCCAGACATGGTCCTTGGAATCCAGGGCCCTGGGGTTTGCTGACAGAGCTGGGGTGGGGAAGGGTACGCAGCAACCAAAGATGCCAGGTATGACTGTGCTCTCCCCCCCGAATCAGCTTGGCCAATGAGTTCAGCCTCAGACTGTGGGGGGCTCCCCACCTCCCCATGAACAGCTGTAGGGCCTATGCTCCAGTGCCAACTTCCCCCCTCAGGCCCTGCCTGCAGCTGGCACTTGCTGCAGCCCCTGTGCCTTACATAAGCACCCCATCCTTCCCTGCCCTAGGAAGGAGACTACATCTTTGTATGTTATATTCATATAAACTTTGTAACTTTTTGGATACTGGAAGATGTATGTAATGGGAAAGAGTAGAAGAGAGCTGGTATGGGAAGAAACCAAGGGATGGATGACGGCTGGGCTGGGTGGGGGCTGGCCTGTTTCATCATCCATGCTGCCAAGACCCAGTGTCCTTGATTTCAAGAAGGCACCTTCATCCATTATGGCTCTGGACCAAGCCAGGGCAGTCTGGGCCACGCACCCCAAGTCAGTACAGTTGCTTCTAGCATCCAAGATGGCTGCGCCCACAGAGTCTGTGTGGGAGCGGAGGGCAGTTCGCAATGGCTGTTCCTGCAGTCCAGCGTGCCCGTTGGCTTGTTCTCTGTAGCAAGTGGAAGCTTCCTGCGAATGTGATGTGTGGCAGCTCTGTCCCTCCAAGTTCTCTTGGTTGGGAATGTGGTAGGCAGACCAGACTAGATCTTTCTAGGAACCAGCCGAGGGAGCTGGAGCCCTCAGAGGCCCAGGGGCATAAGGGCAGGAGCCACTCGTCAGTGCGCGACCCTGGGCTCCTCCTGTTTCTGCCAAGGGCACCATCTGCCCAGGTGGGACATTCTGCCTCCTGACAGGGCCTGTTCTGGTTCTGCTGGTCCCACGCAGCCAGGCCCTTGATCCAGGCTGGTATCCAACCCCCAGGGGCAGAGCTCAGGGCCGGGCTAGGACATAGCGACTGGCAGCCGAGAGATCCCACTGGTAGTGTTCCAGAATGCGTCGGCAGTCAGCTCGGGAGCGGCTACTCAGATGGAAGAGCTGGTCTACCTGTGGAGGTGGGAGGGAGGGCGGTGGCTGCCAGAGGGGAGGGGCTGGAGGGGTGGGAACCCCAGAGAAGGGCCCAGCCTTACCTTGAGGTTCTGGATGGCAGAAAGCACGTCTCCCCCGGTGGCCCTCAGCGCGGCCTGGCACTCCTGGTGGGTGACTCCATGCACGCTCAGCTCCACCTACGGGGCACAAAGCCTGGCTCGGCCCACCGCCCTGGTCCGGAGCCCCCTCTGGACACCAGGCCATGTTGGAAAGCTCTCACCTCCATAATCTGCCTCTGCAACTCGGAGTCTGGCGAGAGGCCTCCAGAGGGGACGGTGGCTTTGCTAGCTCCAGATGCTCCCGAGGGGTGACCGTGAGGGGGTTCTCTTTTGGGCCAGGGAGGCCGCTCCCTGGGGGGCTGGCTGGGCTGAGAAGGGCTGCAGGCAAAGGGAGGTCGGGATGGCAGGCCTGGGGGTCCCTGGGGCACAGCTCTGGCATGGCGAAGTTCGGGGGGGCTTGAACCACCCCCTGTGGGGCGGGGGCCCAGGGACAGAACGGACTCCAGACTCTTGGAAATAACTGTACAGTTGAGAGAAAAAGAGCTTGAGAGGAAGCCAGGATGTGGGGCCCTGCCTTCTCCCCTCTCTGTGGGCGGCTCTCAGGGTGGCCCCCCCGCAAGGGGCCCAGGAAGATGCGCTGAGCAGACGCCAGAGCCCAGGTGGCAGAAGCTGCAGGGAGAGACGAGCTTCAGGAGAGCAGGCAGCTCGTCTGTCAAGTCCTGGACACAGAGGTGGGGGCTCAGGGCAAGGGCAGAATTGGAGGGTTCTAGATGTACTCAGAGACCGAGGAGGCCAGGTCCCCAGTGCCACACCCACCTTTCATCTTCTGCAGGGGCATGTTCCTTCTCTGGCCCCGAGCTGGAGGTAAATCCCGAAGCTTTGCCTTCCCATGGTCCCTGGTGCAGGGAGCAATGATCACCGTCACTTTCCACGCCTCCACCCTACCCACCTGCAGCAGTGTCCCCTTCCCCAGGGAACTCTGCGGGGCTCTCCCCGGGGCAGGCCGAGACCCAGGCAGGAGGCTCCAGCTGGGAGGCAAGTCCTGGCCCCCTCCCTGAGCTCCCCTTCCAAAGCAGTTGCTGGGCTAGCCTCCCCCAGCCCGGCCGTGTCCCCTCAATTCTTTCAGGGGCTCACCCATCTATGTTTCCCTGGCGCCGCTCGCCCTGGGCCGGGGGGAAGACTCTGTGGAGTAGGCGGGGAGCTGGTGAGCCCCCTGAGTCTGCCAGCGTCACTGCTGAGGCTGGGAAGCTCCCCACTTTGAGGGTGCGGCCGTTCTGGCCCTTCCAGGTTGTGGAATCAGGGCTGTGGGAAGAGGGGATAGAGGGGGGCTGGGCTTGGCCCACATTTAACTCACAAGCTGTGTGCACAGAGCTGCATCTGCCTGGAGGAAAGGAAGCTTCCCCCCACCCCCGGAACACAAAAGGGCTCTATGGGCTTGGTGGGCTCCAGTGGGAGCGCTCGCTCAGGGGCCCAGCGGGGAAGATGGGAGGTAGAGGGTCAGGGCTCAAGGAGCTGGGGAACAGCGCATTGGGAGCAGGGTCAGGGAGGCTAACTGGGAGTCCTCATCCTGCGGACATGCGGGAGGCATGAGGCTCTCACCTGCCCTCGATGATGGTGATGGGGTCACCCGTCTGCATTCTTAGGGCACCTGGCTCCATGACATCCCTCACACAACGTCCCTCGGGAGGCCAGGCCTGCAGAGACAGTCAGACGGGTAATCTCGTGGGAGCAGGGAAGGAAGGACAGATGCTTCCCTATGTACCCACCTATCAGACCCACAGCAGTCATGGCCTGTGTCCTGGGCCCAGGGTGGGACTCTCTCCCCCGCCTGTAATCCAGCAGGGGAGGCCTACCTGGAGTCCATGCCACACTGGACACAGCCCAGGGGCCAGGAAGCAATATAGTAGGTGTCCCTGTCAGTATCTAGAACCAAGGGGAGAGTCATCCCATATGCTGCTTGTGCTCCACAAGCAGTTCTGCCACTGGCCAGTGCCTCTGAAATTTTTTTATTTCTTTCCGGCCCCACTGCCTTGACCCTGAGCCAGACATCATTTCCTTCCTGCTTTGCAGCCACCCTCACCTACCTTCTCTTCCCACGTTCAGTATCCTCCCTCCCGTCCCTTCTTGCACCAAGCCAGAGTGATAGAGCATGTAAAGTTGGCTCGTCACACTCCCCTGCTCAGAACCCTCCCATGGCTCCCAGGTGCCCTGGAAGTAAAGACTATGCTTCAACAACAGAGGTTAATGATTTACGGGACAGGGCTCTTAGGTCAACTGGTTCAAATCCCAGCTCCTCTGCTCGCAGTGTGGAGTTAGGCAAACCACTTAAACCTTAACTGCCCCATCTGTAAAGTCCATGTAATAATGGCCTTCCTGGGTTGTGAGAATGAAGTGGGTAATCGTGCAAGAAGGATACTCTTAGTACAGTCCGGTCCACAGATCAAGAGCCTGGTGTAAGCTCTGATTATCTATGGTTCCTTCCATATCCCTCCCTGGGACATCCCTGAGGTCCTGTGCTCTCTGCCCCCCGGCTGCCCGCTGACCTTCTTTACCTCTGCCTGTCAAACACCTGCAGCAGCCTGCTGTGCTGTGTGCCCCCTTCCCTGGCCCAGCCCCAGCTCCTCACCATTCAGCCTGCATCTGTGTACCCCAGGTGCCTCCCTAGGGCTCTGAGCATCCTGCAGATGGAGCCAGAATCTATAGAGCCTTCCCAGACCCCAGCCCAGGAGTATGTTAGTCCTGTGCGAGGGAATGGGGCAAAAAATGGGGAAATGAGTCTGTGGGTCCGTGGGGATGCAGGGGCTCCCACCTCTTGGAGCAGCCCCTCCAGGTTGGAAAAACTAGGCCGGTCGGCTGGGTGGGGGGCCCAGCAGCGCAAGGCGAGGGCGTAGAGAGCTCTGGAGCAGAGAGGAGGCCGAGGCAGCCGGGCCCGGTCCTGCTCCAGCCGCTGCAGGATGAGGTACGGGGAGAGCCTGGCCCAGGGCTCCTCGCCCCCAGAGAACATCTCCCACAGTGTCACCCCAAACATCCACACGTCCGACGCAGAAGAGAAGGCCCCCTGGCGCAGGCTCTCTGGAGCACACCTGCGGAAACGGAGCTGAAACCAGTCCCTCTCCCCCAGCGCGCGATTTCCGCGGCGCCACCGCCCTCAGGGACCTCCTTCCTGAGCCCTTCCAAAAACCTCGTCCCAGCCTCCCGAGAAGGACCCTAGATTGCGCGTGTGGCCCCGCACCGCGCCGAGCCTGCCACGGCCCTCCGGATCCGCCCTCCTCCGCTCCCATCGCCCCGCCCCAGGCGGGGCCCTCACCAGGCGTAGGGGATGGGGCGGGGCCCGCCCATGACGTAGCGGCCCCGGGCACCGCGCAGCGGGCGCACCAGCCCGAAGTCGGCCACCTTGACGGTGCGCGGGGATGCCAGCAGCAGGTTGCGCGTGGCCAGGTCACGGTGCACCAGCCCCCGGGCCCCCAGGTACGCCATGGCCCCCGCCAGCTGCCGCAGGAAGAGGCAGAGCAGGGCCACGGGCAGCGGCGGTGTGGGCGGCGGGGCGGTGAGGCGCGCATGCAGGGAGCCCAGCGGCGCCAGCTCCATCACCTGCCGGGAGCCTGGGCCTGAGCGGGGGGGGGGCGGCGGCGGCGGGGGCGTCCCCGCTGGCCCGCCTGCCCTCCCGTCGCGCAGCCGCCCTGGGAGCCGCTGTCCGGCTGTGCTCACCATCTGCAGAGGCTGGCCCAGGACCAGGCCGTGTAGACGCAGCACGTGTGGGTGCTCCAAGCTCATCATGACTGACACCTCTCGAAGGAAGTCCCCCAGCTCTGTGCCCATGGGGCCTTCAGGACCCACCCGGAGGGACTTGACAGCCACGGGGACCTGGGGTGGGGGGCGCAAAGGATGCTATCTGGTACCCTAGGGAACAGCTATGCAGGCCCAGGGCAGAAGTGGCAGGCAGAACAGGGGGGCAGCTGGCCCCAGCACCCAGGATGAAGAAGGCCCCCCAGATACTCACACTCTGGCCGCTGGGCAGTGTCCATACCCCCCGGTTCACCACTCCAAAGCAGCCAGAGCCCAGCAGCTCCCCTCTGCACACAGCACTGTCTGGGATCAGACACTTGAGCCCCCCTTCCTGCTCAGGGAGGGCCGGGGGGCTGTCTGAAGGTGGGATGGTCTCCTTCTGCTCAGGTGTAAATCCCCCAAGGATCTGAAGCAGGGGTGGGAAATTGAGTATGTAGAACTCTGTGCACTCCTCCCTGACACTCGGCCCACCCCAATCTGGAGCCTGAGCTGGCCCTTTGAGTCCATCGCCCCCACCCAAAAATGCACACCTTGTACACCCAGTTCTTAGTCTTGAGTCCTGAACGGTGCCTCTTCAGAGCTTCGGTGAGTCTGCGCTGGGCTGGGGAAGGGCAGAACCAGGGGAGTGGGGTTACATGGTGGGTGGTGAGGGAAAGCAGGGGGATGCAGAAGGATTTACAGGCAAGAAGAGGGCTGGTGTGGGGGGTACTTAGGAAGTACCAGGCTGAGGAAGAAGAGACCAGGGCTTGTGGGCAGGGGCCTCTCACCAGGCCGGCCCATGCCAATGCCGTCCAGGTCCTCGGGCCTGACAAAGTCGAAGTGCTCTGGCCGGGTAACATTAAGCTCCTCGAGGATGGGTCGGTAAAACTGGGCTAGCTGGATGTCCCGAAGCAGCCACAGCAGCCACAGCGAGCTCGCCTCAGGGAGCATGTCTGCAGAAGGCTCCCTTGAAGGATGATGCATAGCCCACGGTAAGCACCTGAGACCCCGAGACAACAGAAACACGGCCACCAGCTCCACCCACCACCTGTCAGAAACACTCATGTACAGAGGGTGGGACACATCAACAGCCAGGAATCCTGCCACTCACACAAACCCCAGGAAAATGCTCCCCAGACTTGAGACCTACATGCTGTACCCCCCGCACACCTGTGACTTTAGCACTCTGCAGACTTCGGAGTGTTCCTCTGCTAACTCTTGATATTTGATGGCACACTGCTCCCATACACCTAGACACCCGGGTACCGCATACCTACCAGAGATGCCCAGATATGCTAACCACACCATACCTCAGCCCTGCAGACACACACGTACACTGCCTCCCACACTGGAAACGCTGCTACACACACACACACACACGCTGAGACCTACAGACATGCTGCGAAAGATGTCTAAGACACCCAGATACATGGCATTTCAAGTCTGAGACATTCCAGAATGCTGCCATGAAACACCCAGGCTTACTGCCACACAACCGGTGCACTGCCTCCAAGATACACTCCTCCCCATGTCTGAGATGTCAAGGTCCACCTGAATGCACAGCACACGAGACAAGCGCACCGTGCACACACGTGCCTGGACTATGCAGGCCTACTGCTCCTTAGCGCCACTGCCTAGGGTCATTGCCTTTTCTATACCTGAGACAGCAACGCCTGAAATCACATGGGGCAGCTGTGATTGGTGGTTAGGTGCAGGCTGAGCCGGCTCCCAGCCTGTCTACAGAGCCAGGTGCTGTTAGGTGCACACTCCCTTCCACACCCACCTGAGCTCAGCTCCAGGTACCGCGACCCCGCCGGCACACCTGACTCACTCGGTCTAACTTGGCTTCCTGGCAACTCCAATCTTTGCTAACTAAGGCCCGGTGCCCTGGGTGCCAGCTGCCTGCGTGACGCTCTCCCTACGCACACCTGGACCCCTCCCCCTCCCCCCACTTTAGTTTAACCAGGGGGAAGGGTTGAGCACGGGCTTGGGCGCGGGGAGGGGCGCGGAAGGAGGAAGGCCAGGACGCAGGCCCACCCGGGACCGCTTGCAAGGTGAGGACGGGAAAGCACGCAAAGGGGGTCGGGAGCGAAGGCGGCCGCAGAAGGGAGAGAGCGGCGGGCGGTGGGGGAGGCAGGGGAGACGAACAGAGGCCCGCGGACGTACCTCAAGCGGCGGCTGCCCGACCAGACCCGGCCCCTGCCGGCCCCGCTCCCTTGGACCCTCACCTGGCGGAGGCGGAAGCGGCGGTTGCGGAGCCGCCCGGGCCGTCAGCCCTAAATCCCGGGGAGGGTGGGGCCGCAGACCGAGGGGCGGGGCCAGGGGCCGGGGGCGGGGCCTGGCGACAGTCCAGGTGGGCCCCCGCCACGCCCCCTTGCCCCCCCCCCCCCCCCCCCCCGCCCCGGCCTGGCCGGCACTCAGATCTCGCCTGGCCTGCCCTCTTCCCCTCAGCCAGATCCCGAGAACCTGTTCTCCCCTTATTTCCCTCTCTCCTCCTCCACACCCTCTTTCCTGCCTCTCTTTTTTAGGTTTGTATTTATTTATTCACGAGAGACACAGGCAGAGGGAGAAGCAGGCTCCATGCGAGGAGCCCAACGCGGGACTTATCTTACAGGACCCCGGGGTCAAGCCCTGAGCTGGAGGCAGACGCTCACCCGCTGAGCTACCCAGGCGTTCCTCCTGCCTCTTTCAAAGAATCTTTCAGCTCTTCCAGGCTTCCTCCTGGGTGTCCTGTCCCCTGTGACTCCCTCTTACCAAATCTTTCATCTCCCTTGGCCAGAGCCCCACCCCTGAGATGAATAAGCACCAGAATAAGCCTGGGAATAGAAGGCTAAACGGGACATCGTCCCTGCTCCCTGGCAGGGGAGACAGTACCCTAGCCCTCGTATGGAGGAAGGCTGGGTGGCACAGGGCACTCTGAAATAGAGCCAGGACATGGAGGTGTTGCTGGTGCAGGAAGTCAGCCCCCAGCCTAGACAGAGTCTCAGATTGGAGCTGTTGTCGGTTCCCGGCTCCCAACGTTGGTCCAATGTGCTGCTGCAGGAAGGGATCTTATGGGAATCTCCCCAGGGTAGACCACGTGGGAGATATGAGTGGGCTCCTAAGCCCCATCCCCACTTGGTACCTGGCCTTGGTGGTCAAGGACAGCACCCCATGCTTCAGGGCACCCCTCCCCATCACTGGCATTTACCTGGCCTCATTCTGACCCAACCCTCCTTCCCTCACATACACTGCTTCCTTCTGTACACTGCTACCTGGATGGTGGCCACAGGGCAAAGTCCAGAACCTCAGAGAAGGCTCTGAGGAGGAGCATCCCTCTCCCTTTCCCTCAGGGGTCCCAAGGAGGAAGTCACCAGTCTTAGGACATCTGTCCTGTCTCCTTCTGTCCCAAGGAAGGATATGTGATCTGTCCCCAGAGTCCCTTGGAGGAAAAAGCCTACTCCTTCTTGGTAAACACAAGGGATATTCCAGCACTGATGGGAAATTTTTCATAGTTCACAGTTCTACCTGTTTGGTTTCCTTGCCAATTCTCTTGCCCTCCAGTGAGGCCAGTGCATCACACTATTAATTGCTCCCTCCACATCTGTCATCCCTGACAGACTGTGGCTCCATAGAGTGGGGGCTGGATCTGTATTGGTCATCCTGGTTCTTAGTACCTGGGACAGTGTAGGCAGGTAATAGGGGCAGTGCATATTATTTGTAAAGAAATCTGCTTAGGGGGGGATCCCTGGGTGGCTCAGCAGTTTAGCGCCTGCCTTTGGCCCAGGGCATGATCCTGGAGTCCCAGGATCGAGTCCCACATGCCTGCTTCTCCCTCTGCCTGTGTCTCTGCTTCTCTCTCTCTCTATGTCTCTCATGAATAAATAAACAAAATCTTTAAAAAAAAAGAAAAAAGAAATCTGCTTAGGGGATGCCTGGGTGGCTCAGTCCATGAAGCATCTGCCTTTGGCTCAGGTCATGACCCTGAGGTCCTGGGATCAAGCCCCACATTGGGCTCCCTGCTTGGCAGGGAGTCCGCTTCTCCCTCTCCCTCTGACCCTTCCTTCTGCTCATGTATTCTCTCTCTCACTCACAAATAAATAAAAATTAAATTAAATAAAGAATCTGCTCAGTGTAATTATCATTCTTCTGTAGGTGATCTGTCTTTTCTCCCTGCTTTTAAGATATCATTGGTCTTTTGTAGTTCTATTGTCAGTTATCTGGTATCAAATATCTAGGATTCTTTTTTACTTATTCTGATCGGTATATTGTATTTTCTGTATCTATGAATTCATGTCTTTCCTCAGTTTTAGAAAATTCTCGGCTAGTATCTTCTCAAATATTATTTTTCCTCCATTCTTTGGTTCTTTTGGGGACTCTGATTAGAAGTATGCTAGACCTTTTCACTCCGTCCTCCATGTTATTTAAGCTCTCTTCTATATCTTTCAATCTATGTGTCACTGTGATGCAATCCACATCATCTCCCTAGGCATATCTTCTAGTTCACCAATTCTTTCTTTGGTTATGTCTGATGTGCTGTTTAATCCATACACTGGGGCGGGGGGTGTTTGTCATTGTATTCATTTGAACATTACGATACTCTGCATGCTGATATTACTTTATGGAGGTATAATTTTCATTCAGTAAGAAAGACGCTCAGGTTTAACTGTAGAGCTCAATGCATTTCTTTCTCTGAGGAGAAAGATTTTTTTTTTTAAGATTTTTATTTATTTTTTTGAGAGAGAGAAAGAGCATGAGCAGAGGGAGGGGGAGGGATCCCAGGACCCCAGGAACATGATCTGAGGCAAAGGCAGACACATAACCACTGAGCCACACAGGCGTCCCTCACATAATGTTTGTAATTCCATTTGGCTTCTTTGATTCAACACCTTTTTGAGATTCGTCTTGGGGTTGTCCAAGTCCTTGGCAGGAATCATATGGCTCCATGAGCTTCTTTGGGGAAGAGCATGTGACATCTGATTTTTCTCTGAATGTCCAGTGTCTTCGCAGATCAGGGTGCACTAGAGGTCCTCTCGGAGTTGAACACATGAGTGTAGAGCCCGTGAGGATATATGAAGGCAGATGCAGCCAGAGATGTTGGCAGAAGCCAGACCAAGGCATCAATTCATTCTTCAGCAAGCTTTCACTGCCCCAGGTTCTGGGGACCCAGGCGAACAAGCAGACATGATCCTTGCTCCAGCTGGATTCACTCTACAGGGCCTTGGAGAACATAATCAGGAGCGTGGACCCTACCTGAAGGCTCTGGTAACCATGGAAAGATTTTAGGAGAGGAGTGGCAGGACTAGCCTGCTGCAGTGACAAGCTGGGAAGAGGGAAGAGAGAAGGAGCAGGGAGCCCAGAGAAGAGGCTCTTCCCATTGGTCCAGGAGGCTGGCCCTGCTTAGGCCTTGGCAACGGGATGGAGAGGAGGTGAAGATAGGGTGCGTTATCAACTGGACTCTGGGTCGAGATCCTCTATGCTCCAGCAGGAAACCAAACACAGAGATTTTCCAGCAGGAAACCGGACGCAGAGGCTCAGCCCCACCTTCGTCTTTAGCTTGGAAAAAATCCGGGGAATCAGAGTCCTCTTTATCTCTCCCTTCCTCCCTATTCATTTCATACTTCTGGAGTAAGGTGGGAGGAAGCACGGCCTGAGCACCCTTGGAGAGCACCCCTTCTAAGCTGAGATAGGGCATCCTGCTAACCTAGAGGCTGAGATCAGGCACCAGTCCCACTCTGTCTGCCACTCGCCAACCTCTGCCTTGCCCTGAGGGCTCTGCATCCGAGAAGGATGAGCACATTCAGGCCACAGAGCCAAGTCTTTCCTCACAGGACAGGGAACCAGAAGGGTAAACAGAGAGGCCTCCTGGTATCTTCATCTATTGCCTTGGGTTTGGGTGGAGGGTTTCCCTCTGCAGAAAACTCTCCTATTGGGAGCCAGATTAGTGCCCCCTTAGGTCCTCCTTTGCTATTCCAGTCCCTGAGATCATGGGGCTCTCCCCTGCCATCTTGCCTATGCCAACCTCTCAACAGGGGAAAGTACCTCTCTCCCTCTGGGCCTTCCTGTGGCTGTTCCCACTGCTTGGAATTTCTCCCACCCTTATCCCAACCTGGCTAAGTGCAGGAAGCCTCTCCCTCCCTGGTCAGGTCCATTCCCCTGAACCCCAAGATCCCTGTGCTTTCCTGTTATTGCACTCATTGCTGTTGTAGAAATTGCCAGTAACTCGTCTGTCTCCCCTGCTAGATTCCAAGCTCCAGGCAGAAAAAGACTTTATCTTGCCTGGGTATTGCTGTGTCCATTCTGCCCAGTCTAGTCTAGTGTCTAGCTCATGTGATAAGTGCTCAGTAACTTTTGATGAACATATAGGTGAGACTGCATCATGTGGGCTGGGTGAAGCCAATGAGATTTTTTGACATCAGGAGCTCCTTTGTTGGGAGTGATGTGGATGGGAGTGCCCGAACCTCACCATAAGCATTCTCTGGTGAACCCATCCTTATACCTCTCCCTGTTTGGCCCCACATGGTTGGCTCTTTATAGACCCTTGGGTGAAGTCCTCCTGTCCCATCACCCTATGCCCACCCCCCATCTCGTGGGGTCCCATCCTTTCCCAGTTTGGATTTGCCTCGCTAGTTTTTAGAGTCACCAGCCCACCATCCTGTATGTATCTTTTGGTTTGCTTTCCGAAGTGGAAGCACTCCTAAATTCACTCTATTCCTTCAGGCTCACAAAGGAGCCACGAGCCTTTACAGTGTGGTAGTTTAGACCACACCTTGGGAGGCCAACTGCCTGAGCTGGGACCCCTGTTCATCACTTAGCATCCTGTGAATCTGAGCAAGTTATTTCCCATTTCTGTGCCTCTGTTTCCTCCTTTTCAAGATGCCTCTATTAGGAGTATTTACCTTCACTGTCATTGGAGAACTAACTATGTCCACGAGTGTGGTAGCCAAAGCGGAGGCCAGTGAGTCCCTCGCTTGATAGCCTGGCATTAACACCTATGAATTAACTGCCCTGGTGAAGAGGACTGATCTGGGTAATCAGAGGGATATTGCAGAAAAGATGGTGACTTCCGAGCAAGCTCATACACGACAATGTGGCTCCTGCCTTACCCCCTCAAACTCCTCACTCTGGGGAAGCCCAGCCACCAAGCCATGAGGACACTCAAGGAGTTCTATGAAGAAGCTCCACATGCCAAGGGACTGAAGCCTCTTGCTAGCAGCCAACACCACCCTGCCAGCCATGTGAGTAAGCCATCTTGAAAGGTGATCCTCCAGCCCTGGTCCAACCTTAGATTTTTGCAACCCTGAGACATCTGAGTGGCGTCCCTGTGGGAAACTGTGAGCCAGAACCACCCCGTTACTGCTCCTCAATTTTGATCTACAGAAACTATGAGATGTGTTTTGTTTTAGGCAATTAAGCCTTGGAATGATTTGATGCACAGCTGTAGCTAACTGATACGGTGCATGAGATGCTTGGAAAGATGTCTGACACATCACTGCCATACATGTTGGCTATCATTAACATTTGTGTTACAGGTAGGAGAATGGTGAGGGACACACAGCTAGGAAGTGGCACGGCCAGTTATGTCATGAGTATAGGCCCTTAAGTGGCAAGTCCTGGGCTCCTTTTTCTACCCCACTTTTTCAGTTATCTACGGCTGATCAGTAATATCTAGTGGCATAAACCAACCATTTCATCATGCCCCTGGAGCTTGAGAATCTGGAATTCCACCAGGACAAAGTAGGGATAGATTTTCTCTGCTCTACTGGGTCTGAGGCCTTAGTTGGAAAAAGTCAAAGTCTGGACGTGACTTGACAGCTGGGGGCTGTATTGTCGCTCACATGGTGGCAGGAGATGCTGCCTTTTGACCAAAACTGTGGACATGGACTCTCCATGTACCTTGGGGTTCTTCACACCACAGCATCTGGGTTTGTTTCAGAGTGAATATCCCAAGAAGCAGAGGGTAGAAGTCTCCAGTTCCTTTAGGACTTGGCCTGGGAAGTAGCCCAGTGTTACTTCTACCACATTCAGTTGGTTGGCCAGTGATAGAAGGAAGAACATATGGACCCTACCTCTTGATGGGACACATCTCAAAGAATTTAGGGGCCTTTGTTTAAAACTGCCAGACCCCTTTGTTTAAACTGCCTCTCCTACTTGGTGAAGGGCTCAGTAAAACCAGCACTGCCCTGGCAGGTCACACACTGGTGGATTGGCCTTATGGGCACAGAAAAGACACAAACGCCACCAGCCTCCAACACTGCGTGCTCATGAAGAGCTCACATGAGGAGGGCGTATCACAGAACTGCAGAGAAGGGGCTGGAGTTGCCAGGGATGCCTCCTGGTGTCTCCATGTTCCAGGCTCTGGGGGAATGAAGATGAAACCTTAGGGAGTAGCTTTCAAGGGTAACGCATGGTCTAGAGAGAAGATTTTTAAGGACACACCACCATCCGATGTAACAGGTACCACATGAGGGATGTCTAGGGAAGGGACACCCTACTCTGCTTCAGGAGCTCAGAGAAGGCTTCTTGGAAGGGGTGACATCTGGGCCAAAGAAGGGCATTAGGGTATAGGGAACAAGCCCAGGCAAAGGCAAGGATCCAGGAGCAAACAAAATGTTTAGGCAACTCCAAGTGATTCAGTGTGGCTGTGGGGTGGGCAGAGCTGAGAAACAAAACTCCAGAGGAATGTCCACCAGACTCTTTGCACTGCTCTTAGCCCTGAGGGAGATCTCAAGGAGGAGGTGGGGGCAGGGAGGGATGTGGGTTTGGAAATGTTGACTCTGAGAGGCTCATGGGGCTTTGAGGGGGAGATCCCACTTAGAGCTGTGTCAATCAGCTCTGGCATGAGGACCAAATAAGACGTGGGGAGCGGCTGGTGAGAGCCCTGAATATCAGGGTCAAGGGCCAGGTCTATATTCCGTAGGCAGGGAAGAACTGGGGAAGGGTCTCAAGCAAGATAGTGATGGTTAATGCTTAGGGAGGGGCCCAGCGCACGTGGGGAACCGTCCCAAGCCTTGTGTATGAACTTATTTGGACCTCGCAGTAATCCTTTGAGGTCAGTGCTGCTACACCTCATGGAAGTTAAGAGATCACCGACTTGGGACACCGTGTGGCTAAGTGGTTGAGCATCTGCCTTTGGCTCAGGCCTGATCCCAGACCTTCCCCCCCTGATCCCCTTCCTGCTTGTGCTTTCTCTCTTACTCTCTCCCTCTCAAATAAATAAATAAATAAATAAATAAATAAATAAATAAATAAAATCTTAAAAAAAAAAGAGAGATCACCAATTATAATATGTAACATTCTTCTGGGACACATCTTCAACTTAAGATGGATTCTTCAGAGCCATTAAAATGTAAACAGGAAAAAAAAAAAGCCATAGAATCAATGAACTGTATGATTTGCATTTAAAATAAGAGGAAAAAGGAACAGAGAAGTTAACTTGCCCAAGGGCCAGTGAGATGTAGAGCCAGGATTCCAGACCCGACAACCCAACTACAAAGCTCAAGTTCTCAGCCATCCTATGATGCCAGACAGGTGGTCATCAATGATATGGGGTTCCACCAAGACCAGTATGGCCACTGAGGGCTCAGTGGGCGGGAGGGCAGTGGGCAGTCAGGTGGCACCCTTGGGAGACAAGTCCACAGTAAGAGGGTTGTGGACTGGCCTGGGGGTCATAGGATGGGAGGAGGGGACCAGGTAGGATAGAGGTCCTCCAAGAATGGGCTGAACTGGTTGATCCCACTGCATGTTGGGTGTGAAAATAAGGACAACTCCAATGTGTTGAGTCTGGAAAGAGGGTACAGCATCAGGGGGTCCAAGGCAGCTACCACAGACCAGAGGGCAGCCGTGGGGTCCCGGGACTCAGCAGAAGTGGCTTGTCACCCCAACTTGGGCAGGAGTGCTGCCTGGTGCCTGCTGGGTGCTCACCAAGCAGCTGTCAAATGAATGGATAAGTTGTATGAACTTCATGTATGATCTCTGGGTCTCTCTCTCTCTCTCTCTCTCTCTTTGGTGTAAAATGAATGGATTGGACTTGAATGTGCAAAATAAAATGGAAGGTACTTTCCCTTTTAAAATATTTTATTTATCCCTGAGAGACACAGAGAGGCAGAGACACAGGCAGAGGGAGAAGCACGCTCCCTGTGGGGAGCCTGATGTAGGACTCAATCCTGGAACCCGGGGGTCACGCCCTGAGCCGAAGGCAGATGCTCAACTACTGAGCCACCCAGGTGTCCCTGGAAGGCACTTCCTTAGAAGGGGCAAGTATCCCTCTCTCCATCCCCAGGCCCTTCACGGCACCCCAAACCGCGGTTGTAGCCCTGGCTGGCTGTAAGTTAGATTAACTGAGGCCCCATTTGACACCACTGAATTCAGAAGCTCTGGATATAAGGCCCAGAGATGGATAGTTGTTTTGTTTTCTTTTTAAGATTTTATTTGAGAAAGAGAGCATGAATGGTGGGGAGGGGCAGAGGGAAAAGGAGGAGCAGACTCCCCGTGGAGCAGGGAGCCCCATGCGGGACTTGATCCTAGGACCCTGGGACCATGACTTGAGCCAAAATCAGACACTTAATCATTTCAGCCTCCCAGGCAACTGCCGGGATGGATAGTTTCTGAAGCTGCCCAGGGGACTGTCACGTGCAGCAGGATGAGAACTTTTGCCCTGGAAAACCCCAGGGCTAGGGGCAAGTGGGCGGCTCAGTCAGTGAAGCATCTGCCTTCAGCTCAGGTCATGATCCCGGGGTCCTGGGATTGAGTTCCGCATGGGGCTCCCCGCTCAGTGGGCAGTCTGCTTCTCCCTCACCCTCTGCACCCCCACCCCCCGACTCATGTGTGCTCTCTCTGAAATAAATACAATTTTAAAAAAAATTACCCTTGAAAACCACTGGGCTCGATGCAGGCAAGATCCCTTCCAACCTAGGCCCTTGACCTGAGGCTTGTGGTTGGTGACCGGCTAACTCCTTTTATGCTTCATGTTCCACACACCCAACCCAAAACTCCTGAGCGCCAGGGGACCGAATGCTGGGGTTTCTCAACCACACACAACTGAGGTCCTAGACAGGAGAACTCTCTGTTGTGGAGGACTCCCCTGAGCATCGCGGAGGCCAGGGAGGCTGTAGAGGCCCACACCCCGGGCCTCCACCCGCTAAATGCCAGCAGCCCATCCCCCAACCAAAGCCATCAAGAATGTCTGCAGATGTGGCCACATGTCTCTTGGGGTTGAGAACCACTGTGCCACAGCGAGTCTCCCCTTCCCCCTCTGCCCTCCCCAGTCACAGACAGAGGCTAGGCAGGGTGGAGGCCATTTGACAGCAGGTTTACTTCGTCTTGGCAGGAGGGAAGCCTCCCTGGGAGGCCAAGGCTTCACAATGTTAAATGGAGAGATAGCCTGCTAGCAGGCTGACTGATGTGGTCTCAACTCTAGAGGGAGGGCGGCTTCCAGGCACTTATTCCCGGATTCCCAATCAGTCATAAGAGCCCCAAGAGTAGCTTCTGGGGCAGCCAGCCCCCGCTTTCCGAGAATAGACAGGAGGGGGTGTGGGAGGGGTGGTGCCTGGAGGGGATTCTTTCCTTCTGTAGATATTTTCCTGGAATCAGTGACTGCTCCCATCTGATTCGTAGAGGGCTGAGGCGGCGGGGCAGAGGAATGTTCCCCCTGTGGGTGCCTGGGTCCCCCGAGGCCGTCTGCCCCCGGGACCTTGGGGACATTGGGCTTCAGGGTGTGGAAGGCTGAGCCTTCGGGATGGGAGCTAAAGGGCTGGCTGATTCCCTCCAAGGGGAGTGGAGGTGGTGGGCTCCTGCCCTTTAGGAGTGGAGGCTGGGAGGCTGGCAGTGTCTTCACAGGTCTTCTTTTGGTTTGAAGTAATTGGACCTGAGGGGAGACAGAGATGGGAGGCCTGGGCAGGGCAGGGAGGATGGTGGGAGGAGGCAGGAGGGATGGTGGTGGAAGGTACTGCAGAGAAGGTGGGGGGCGCTCAGAAGTGGTGAGGCTGCTTCCACCCTTAGCCTCCCCGCTTTGGGGACTCACTCCACCACGAGGCTCAGGATGCCCAGCAGCAGGGCAGCTATCAAGACAGAGAGGAGCAGGATCCTGGCTTCCCGAAGATCGTGACTTCCTGCAGGGAGCCCAGGAAGCAGTGAGTGATCCTGGGGACCTCACCAGTCATGGGGGGGGGGGGCGCCACCTAATTGCTCAGAGATCATAGCCAGGGGAGGCCAGGGCCAGGGCTTCAGGGGTCCAACCTGGGAAGCAGCGCTTTTTGGGCCAGCAGCGCACCTGGGTGCTCTGGCAGGTGGAGCAGTTGTAGAGGGTGGTTCTGCCCCCTGCAGGAGATGACAGGAGCCGAGCTGGGGCGGGGCAGCCCCAACTCCCTCTGGGGGCTGCCAGGCTCCCCTGGGGTACCCCCGGTGCCCCCGGCCTCACCACCCCATCCTTTCCTACTCACGGCAGGCAGGCGCGCAGAGAGCTGCAACCAAAGACAAGGAGGGGTGTGGGGACAGGAGACGCTCAGCCACCACCACCCACCCCCTGCCCCAGAGCCCCAGCACCCCATCCCTGCCACAGCAGTACCTTCCCGGGTGTACTGGGGGAGCTTGATCTTTTGCAGCCAAAGCTGGTACAAGGGGAGGGAGGAGAAAGACCCTTTGATCTCTGGGGAGACACGGGAGCGATATTGGGGGCGCCTCCCCCAGGGAGGGGTGCACCTCTACCCCTCACCTCATGCCTCCAGGGTCCCACCTTCCTGTATCCACCCCCCTGATCCCTAGCCTCCTCCTACTGCCCCTCCGAGCCCCCCAGGGGCTGCCTTGCCCCTTGACCTCACCCATAACCCTCAGGACTCGGTGAGTCTTTTCTATGACTCTGTTCATGGACACCTCATCTGTGGAGACAGCAAGGATGTGTGAGTCTTTCCCGGCTTCCCCGGGGCCGAGGCAGGTCCTCCGAGGGGAGAGGCCAGTGCATCCAGAGAGGGCTGCGGACCGGGGGTGTCCCACTCGGGGACTGTCCCTGGATGTCTGAGCTCACCTAAGGCAAAGGCCGGAAAGTTCCAGGAGGCCCCACAGTCCTTCCACTTAGCCTCCACTTGGCCGCACATGTGGGCCAGGCGGCCTGACAGGTCTCGAGCTGAGAGCTGGCAGAGGATACAAGCCTGGGTGGTCGCCAGGAACACCCCACCTAATGCCAGCACCCACATGAGGCCTGCTGGGGAGTGGTGGGGGAGCCCACTGAGGCTGGGAAGGCCTCTAAATGCTACAATCTTGGCTCTAGCCCTGCCCGGGGAGTCTAGGGTGTTCCAGAACAGTTGGGGATTCTAGAACATTCTGGCACAGTGCCACCATTCTGTCTCTGGCTGGGGCTAAGGTGGGGCCCAAGGAGCTGAAGACCCGAAGATGACCGGCAGAGAAAGCGGGGCTTGCGCGGCAAAGAGGACAGCACCCCCCAACCTGGCCCGCAGCAGCCTTGACAAGTTTGAGGTTCCAAAAAGCCATTTTATTTTATTTTATTTTATTTTATTTATTTATTTATTTTTTAATTTTTTATTTATTTATGATAGTCACAGAGAGAGAGAGAGAGGCAGAGACACAGGCGGAGGGAGAAGCAGGCTCCATGCACCGGGAGCCCGATGTGGGATTCGATCCCGGGTCTCCAGGATCGCGCCCTGGGCCAAAGGCAGGCGCCAAACGGCTGCGCCACCCAGGGATCCCTATTTTATTTTTTTTAAGGATTTATTTATTTATTTTTATTTGTGATAGACACAGAGAGAAAGAGGCAGAGACACAGGAGGAGGGAGAAGCAGGCTCCATGCCCGGAGCCCGAAGCGGAACTCGATCCCGGGACTCCAAGATCGTGCCCTGGGCCAAAGGCAGACGCCAAACCGCTGAGCCACCCAGGGATCACCACCATTTTATTTTTCTTCTTGTAAATCGTGACCAGTGATAAATAATGAGTGACTTCCCCAGTGGAAGAAGTTGTGCATGAGTACCCCACCCCTCGGGGACCCAGAAATCCCATCCCTTCCCATATCCTCCCCTGCTCTCTCCACCTCTTCTGTTGGTCTCCCCTCTGCCCCAGGCAGCCTGGGGCCTGCCCAGCTATCTCCTAGCAACCATGCCCATGGTTGCCTTGGCAACCAAGAGTTCTATAGCGGCCTCCAAGGCCCAGCTGGGCCCACTGATTCCTCTTACCTTTCACCAGGAAGATCCTAGTGACTCAAAGATCAACGGGCTCCTGCCTACGTGGTGAACACACATGCGTGCACACACCCCCCTACTTGATTACACTACTAATTCTCCATCTACTCACATCCATACCACAGACATACCCAGTGCCAAACACCAGGCAACCACAAACAGGCCTGGACATGCAGAGACCACAGAAAGCCCAGCACACAGATGCTGCCTCCAGCAATAGATGGGAGTCAGGAAGGCGGAGACCCGCACGTCAGTCAGACACACAGGCTGACACACACATGTACGTGAGCAAAGTAAGGCCAAAACCTGCGAAGATGCCTCCTCCACCATCAATATGGGGTCCTTTACTATGGACTACGGGGCTCCAGCCCTATAGTAAATGGGGATTCTCCTAACTCCCTCATGCCAACCTAGGGTAGAGTGTAGCCTTTCCGTCTCCCTAAGTAAGTAACGTGAGAGTGTGAGACCCAGTAAAGGATCCCCTTTCCCATAGTCAAGAATGTTCCAGCCACGGTTTGGTCAGGCCAGGCCATCCAGCTGCAGGAGAAGCCACAGTCCAGGAGACCACGTCACAGCAATCCAGAGTCCTTCACCCACACTTCAGTGTCCCTCCAGGGTCCTGCTAGGCCTAGCCTGAGCATGGAGGGGTCACTACTTCTCTAGAACCTTGAATACTGAGCTCAAACAAGGAGACACTGGAGGCCGCCAGCCTCAGGCAAGAACAAGCCTGGGAACCTTCCCCACCCCTCCCAGGATTAGCACCAGTCCAGACCCTCTGCATGGCTTTTGAGCCCTCAGCGGGCTGGGATTTGGGAATTCCTGCCCACACCTGGGCTCCAGTCAGGTGCAGTGGGAGCCCTGACTCTCACAGCTCCAGAGGCAGAGCTAAGAAGAGGCTTCAGGGGGCCCTTCGTCCCTTTTGCTGTCCGTTCTCTCTCTGCACCCCACTCAGATGGGAGCGCCATGCACTCAGTGCCGCACGAAGCGCAGAGATCGCGAGTTGAGCAGATCTTCGGGGTCAGGGAAGACGGAGTCTAGACGGAAGCCGTGCTCCAGAGCGACCCGCAGCACCTCCTCTAGGAAGCCTGGTGTGCCCACCACCTCCCGCAGCTCTCCCGGCCCCCCAGTCCACAGCGGCTGCAGCCCCAGTCTCCTATACTCCACCTCGGGGAGTTCTGCGGGACAGGGGGCCCACTCCAGACGGAAGTGTGGGCCGCCCTCAGCCCTATCCTCACTGGCCACACCAAAGCGGGCCCGCATGGCACCCAGGCACTCGGGGTCCGTGCAGAAGATGTTGGCTCGGAAGGTATCCACCTGCACAGAGCTCAGCTCATAGTGGTGTGGGCCCCGGCGAGCAGAGAAGTGCACCAGGCGGGGGCTGGCATCCACGTCTGCGTGTAGCAGGGCAGCAGTGGGTACGGGGGTCCCCCGAGAGGCCTCCAGGTCCTGCAGGGCATCCAGGAGGGGCTGGATCTGGTAGAAGTCGGCCTCTGCCCTGAGAAGTGCCGTCTCCCCATACCCACGGGGCAGGTCGAGGCGGCCCAGCCGCAGGAAATTGAGGATGTGCCGGAAGGCCTTGCCATCTCTGTCGATGAAGTAGTGGCCACCTCCCTGGGGGCTGAGGTTGGGGGGTATGGGGGTGCCGGCCCTGAACATGGCCCCCAGCATGGAGTCCGGGAAGCGAGTCAGGGTCTCCAAAGTGGTGGAGTATAGTGTGCCCCCAACATTCAGGGTCACGGGGCCCCCAAAAGAGGGGGGCGAAGAGGGCACAGGAGGCGGCGAAATTTTGGGGACTACGGGAGATACCGCAAGAGAAGAAAAGGCAGAACTGCCTGGGTGTGGGCAGAATTGGGTCATAAAGTTGAGACTGTCTCCGGATTCACAGGTGGGAGCGCACGGCGGTGAGATGCGGGGCTCGCCCAGGCTACGTCGGTAGCGGGGGGTGGTTTCCAGGGACAGACGCGGCCGAAAGCTCGAGAGAACAGCTGAAAAGCGCAGAAGCCAGAGAGGCGGGGAGATTTTGGTCCAGGCGCTCTCGATTCCGGGCGGAGGGTCAGCGGCTCCTCTCTGTGGTCTTCACACAGAGGGTTTCCGGAGTCCCACCAGCAGGTGACGGTGGCGAGCACAGGCCGGCGCTCGGAAGGACCCAGCTTCCGAGTTCTCGGCAGATCGCTGTCGCCGCGGGCGAGTCCACGCAGGGCCCCGGGGGCCAGTCGCAGGCCGGGCCTGGCCCGGGCGCGGGTCTCGGGCGACGGAGGCGGGGCGGACGCGAGCGGGCGGCGGGGGCCCCTACCCGCCGGGGCGCAGGGGATGCACGCTCGACGCGAACCAGGAGCCCCGGAGGACTCGGATGGAAGCCGCCGGGAGTCTCGGGGCCCGGGTGTCGCCGCCGCCGCCGCAGTCCTCTCCGCCCCCAGGAAGTGGCCTCAGGGCAGCGGCCGGGGGGCCCTTTAAGGGAACGCCCCGCCCCCTTGGCGCCCCGCCCCCCACCCCCGCGGGGCTCGCGCGGCAGGAGCGGAGGTGGGAGCCGAGAGTCTGGAACCCGAGAGACGGGGCGAACGGGCCGGACCAGGAACGCGGGCGGGGGTGGGGTCTGGAGGGTGACTCAGGCGAGTCGCTCCGGATGTGGCCGCGACCGCCCCGCAGGCGCCCAGGAGTGCCCGACCTCACGTCTGCAGCTTCGCGCGGGGCCCTAGGCCCCGCCGTCCCGGGCTGGGGGCGGTGCTCACCAGGGCGTTCGCGTCGGGAACTCCCGAGGGGGCGGGTGCTGAGCCGCCGCATTCCGGGGATGCCTCAGGGCCCGGGTGGCCCAAGCCAGCCTCTCCGTCCCGGCCCGACGCCAGCGGCCCCCTATGGGAGGCCGGCCCCCCAGCCCACGCGGGCGGCCTCTCCTCTGCCAGGCCCGCCGCGTCTGGCCATGTCGCCCGAGCCCGAGAGCTCCGCCCAGAGCCGCCGGGTGCTAGGGCTGCGGCCTCCGCCTCGCTGTCCCGGAGTGGCCCCTCGCGTGACTCGAGCTCGCAACACCCCCCCGCTTCCGCAGCCCCGGTCCCGGCCGGAGGGTGGCGCCCCGCAGAGGAATGACGACGGGAAGCGCAGAGCACAGAGGCTTTAATGGCCCAGGGACCGGCGGGGTGGGGCAGAGGGGGCCGGGATGCGGGATCAGAGCGTGTGCAGGTCGTGACTGCGCCGGCTCAGCTTCTCTGGGTCGTCCGACGCCATGAGGGAGAAGTCTCGGAAGATGTCCAGATACGTCTCGTCTCCTGAGGGGAGGGAGGGAGCAAGGGCTGGGCTGGCGAGGCGCCGGCCGGGCGGGATTGGAGCGCGCTCACCGTGGGCACAGCGCCCCGGCCCGGCCCTCTCGGGGTTCGAAGACGTGCGCTCTCACACGCACTCAATACACATTTGTGCAATAAGTAATGAAATTAGTCTATGCAGCCGGGTCCGCGAGGCAGGTCTGCGGGAGCCAGAAGCTCAGCAAGGAAAGCGCGTGGTGGGGCGGGAGGTACTTTACCTGCCTGGCCCTGGGCCGCCTCGACCTCTCTCATCTTTGCCAGGCGTAGCCTGAAGGGGAAGGATTCAGGCACGAATGACTTTCTGTTCAGGGCCCCACTCCCACTCCCCGTCCTCTGAGCTGGGGTCGTTAATTCATCTGTCCCCCTGGGATCCAGTGCTTAAAGGCGTTTACCAACCCCGAAGTCTGTCACTGGGGACGAACTCACCATCCGTGCTCCCTACCCGCCCCCCTTCCTACTCCCCGTCCCGGGTCTACACTCGGAGAACCCTTCCTCTTGCCGGGTCCCGCAGCCGGCCAGCAGCTCCCAAGCCCCGCCCCCAGGTGGGTAGGGCAAGCACTGGCCCCGCCCCCAAACAGCCGCACAGGGTGACGATGTCAGCGTTGGCCGTTTCCATGGCGATCGTCAGGGGGTCTTTGTCTTCGGAGTCCCTAGCTCCCAGGTCGGCTCCTCGTTTCAGGAACAGGCAGGCCAGCCTGGAAAGGACAGACAGGTTCAGCCGGCTACTCACCATATCCGGGCCCTTCTTTCCCGCAGCCATCCGCCCCGCCCGCCCCTACCCGGTGTGGCCCAGAATGGTTGCGTGGTGCAGCGGCCCCCGGCCGTGATTGTCCGCCTGGTTCACGTTCGCCCCGTTCTGGAGGAGAAACTCACAGGCCAGAAGAGAATTCTGCATGGAGAGGTTGAGAACGGGAGAGAAAGTGGCATCTTTAGGAGCAGACTAAAGAGGTTTTGGGCTGGGGTGCAGCTGTGTCAGGCTCTGCTCCAGCCCCTTCCCGGTATGCATAGGTTAAGTCCACAGTACAGCGTCATGCGGTATGTTATCTATTCTACAGACGAGCACACTTGAGGCACAGAGGTTCACAACAGTGAGTGGTGTGAACGTGGATTCAAACCCAGGTTGCCTGCCTCCAAATCACATGACCCCTTAGCAACCCGTCTCTATTGGTCATCATTCCCTAAGGGGGATAGGGGTAAGAGCGGGTCCCTAGTCGCAGTCGGTACGTGGGCAAGACTCACAGCAGCCGTGGCCTGGATCAATGGCGTGGCATTTTCCCGAGCTGCGTTGACCCAGTTGACATCAGCTCCATGGGCGAGGGCATCGGCCATGGTGGGGAGGGATGGAGGGTGCCCAGCAGCTCGAAACAGCAGGGCCCCTGGGTGGAGGCTGCCCAGGTCATCGGAGGGGGGCTCTGGTGAAAAAAATTGGCCGTGGGTCTGGTAGGAAGCCCTAGGCACAGGCCCCAAATGCTCTGATGGGTCATTCCTCAGTTGTGGGGAGGCTCCGTGTGTGTTCGGGACTCCGGGGACAGCAGTGGGAGGTGGGGGTGTGTGTGCGTGCAGGGCCCGCAGGGCAGGGGGCACGGACAGCATCATTCAGCTCCTCCTGTTCACTTACCTGGACCGGCTGGACCGTCACAAGGGAGCCAACAGCCTCAGTGGCTCTGGTTCCCTCTGCTCCAGCCAAGCTCCCGCCCCCACAGTCCTTTTCATTCTCCCTCCTGACTTTTCTTGTGGTTGAGACCCTCCCTGCCTATCCCCAGCCCCATGCTCCTCCCCAGTCTTCACTTAGCCCCTGAAACTCTTGCCTTGTAAAATCAGTGCTAGTGTGGTCCGCCACCAGCATTGGCAAGGGGAGGGCTGGGGCCCCATGCTGTGTGCCTCCTCACCGGGTGTGACATAGTGCTGGGCATGCAGCCCGGCTGCCAGAATGTCCGAGCAATGGTATACCTGGCCTGGCTCTGCAGCTTCCCAGCTGGGACCTGATGGAAGGCTTGGGGAGCACAGGAGGCTGCCCCCTGGAGGGCCC
The DNA here is from genome assembly GCF_048418805.1 of Vulpes vulpes. NCBI lineage: Eukaryota > Metazoa > Chordata > Mammalia > Carnivora > Canidae > Vulpes > Vulpes vulpes. Next base: position 133,692,246 of record NC_132791.1, on the reverse strand, counting down.
CCGGCCACCTCTTCGCCCTCGAATCTCAGGAAGTTTGGTCAGGAACTTCTTCTCCACATATTTGGCATGAATCCAGGCCTCCTTCTCCTGCCTGGCAGAGTATGGCAGGGAAGAAGGGGGATAGTCTTCCCTCCTCTGGTCCCAGACCCTCTTTCTTCCCCGCCAGTAGGCAGCCCCAGCACTTCCATCCCAATCTCACCGGGAGCAGGTGGGCCCTGGTTTTTTCACTGCCATAGCCTCCACGCGGGCCTCATAGATCTGGTTGATGACGACATTCCCCAGCTCGCACATAAGCTTTGGGTGGCCCAGACAGAGACACAGACACAGACAGACAGGTGGGAGGGGAGGGAGGTGAGTGTCTGAGCCCTCAGGGCGCTGCCGTCCTGGACTCACCCCACCCCACCCGCTTCTCATCATGACACCCCAAGTCACCTTCACCAGTTCTGGCTCCCATGAGTCAAGTGTCAGAGACCTGACTTTGGAGAAGTGAACCCCGAGGCTCCTGGGGGGTCAGAGTGGGAGTCAGGCCCTCTGTGGGGCAGCAGCAGCCAGATGAGCACAGCAGGCACACAGAGGCACTGACCAGGAGGCGGCAGGGCAGCGGGCTGCGTGGCCTGGCTCTGTTCATCCTTCCCTCTTCCCCCTTCTCCTACATTTCAGTGTCAGGGCCTCATTCTCTTCAGCCACCTCCCTTCTCTTGCCCTGCCATTCCCCTCCTTGCACCAGACCGATTCAGATGGAATGCCTCACAGACTTGCTGAGGCCTGGTGACCTTTCCTCTCTCTGCTCATTGGTTCCTTTACCCTCAAGAGCCCCGACCCCATGCCTCCAGTCAAGCCTATAAATCCCTCTGGCCAGACCAGGACGCTGTGCCCAGTGACAGCAGGGCAAGGAGGAGGGGGGAGCCCGCAGGAGGAACTCTATCCTGCCCCCTCCCCAGACCCCAGCCGGAAGGAGTAGGGCCCCACTGGGGTAGTGGGGAGTGACCTGTGGATGCCCGAGCATTGGATGCACAGAGTGACACCCAGGTTGATGCTGGCCCACTCTGGGGCTGGCTCTCGGCAGTCACAGCACTGGGCATTGCCGTCTACGCTCTGCACCTGGGCTGCCACGTGCCCAGCTCCGCCTGGTTCCCTGCCCCTGCTCATCCCGCCACAGCCCAGGGTAGCGGAGGAGCTCATGGCTGGGTATCCTGAGCCCTAGGGGAGACAGAGGTGGAAAGGATGGCTATGGGGCTTGGGGAAGGGTGCCTCATCTCCCTAGGCAGCCCGGCCCTGTACCCTCAGATTAAGGCACCTGGCCTGGCCCCCGGGGGCTGTCCTCGAGGCGAGCCTGGCTGAAGGCCGTGGCGATGCTGCTCTGCACAGCACTGATCCACAGCTGCAGGAGACGCTCCGAGTCAGCCTGCAGGAGGCAGGACCTGGGCAGGAGGGGAGAGCAGAGGGGCGCGTGTGGTGTGAGGCCCCGGGGAGGCTCAGGATAGGCTGGCTTACCTCCAGCTGCTATTCAACCGGTACCCATTGTACTGACATACGAAACACCAGCTGAATAGAGATTTGGCACCAATGGGTCAGATCTTTCTAAATATCCCCCATTGCCTTATCCTTTCTCACCAGGACACCTCCCGGTCTGTCCCCCAATCCAGCCACCAGAAGGTTAACGCTCTATGATCAGCCCTGCCTCCCTGTTGGCAAAGATTTAGACACAGGAATGCCTGTGTGGCTCAGAGGTTGAGCATCTGCCTTCAGCTCAGGTCGTGACCCCGGGATCCTGGGATCAAGTCCCACAATAGGCTCCCTGCAGGAAGCCTGCTTCTCCCTCTGCCTGCGTCTCTGCCTCTCTCTGTGTGTCTCTCATGAATAAACAAATAAAATCTTTTTTTTTTTTGGAACAAATAAATTCTTAAAAAAAAAAAAAAAAGATTTAGACACAGAGGAGCATTAGGAGCATCAATCACCCCTGACTTCTGCACTCACTTGCTGGGGGACACAACCTCAAAGCAAAACCGCCTTTCTGAGTCGGGGCAGAGCTTCACAGTGCAGAGGCGAAGGTCATCCACCACCACGGTCACGGGGTCCTGGAAGGGGAAGGAAGGTGATGAGGGGCAGCCATCCACACAGTTGCAGCAGGGGCAGGGGCAGGGTGTCACCAGGCCCCGGCACCCAGTGCCCAGCCCACCTACCTTGTACTTCTTCTGATAAACCAGTTGGTTGCTCTGAATAGTGAACCAGCGTCTGGAGGAGGTGGGAACAGAGTTGTGGACATGACACTGGGATGCACTTGGGACAGGGACTGCTGAGAGGCTGTGTGCCCTTTGCTCCATGAGGATCTTGCCTAGAGAGCCGTGCTGACCACCCCATCCCGTCAGGAGGGCGCACGGCCTTGTAGGCCAGGACACCCAAAGCGGCACTGCTCACACCTCAGACAACCTAGATTTGATGCATTCGTGAAGACAACTTTCCAGAAGTAAAATGCTTTTTCCAATAAAAATACTCTACTATAGGGATCCCTGGGTGGCGCAGCGGTTTGGCGCCTGCCTTTGGCCCAGGGCGCGATCCTGGAGACCCGGGATCGAATCCCACATCGGGCTCCCGGTGCATGGAGCCTGCTTCTCCCTCTGCCTGTGTCTCTGCTTCTCTCTCTCTCTCTCTCTCTATCATAAATAAATTAAAAAAATTAAAAAAAAATACTCTACTATAATTTTTTAAAGATTAAAAAAAAAGATTTTATTTATTCATGAGAGACAGAGAGAGGCAGAGACACAGGCAGAGGGAGAAGCAGGCTCCCTGCCGGGAGCCCAACGTGGGTCTCAATCCCAGGACCCCGGGGTCACGCCCTGAGCCAAAGGCAGACGCTCACACGCTGAGCCACCCAGGAACCCCAAGGTTTGTTTTTTGTTTTTTAAAGTAATTGCTATACCCTCGTGGAGCTTGAACTCACAACTCCCAGACCAAGAGTCATGTGCTCTCTACTCATTGAACCAGCCAGGCGCTCCTATAATTGTTTTTTATAAAGATTTTATTTTGGGACACGTGGGTGGTTCAGCGGTTGAGCGTTTGCCTTTGGCTCAGGTCCTGATCCCGGGGTCCTGGGATCGAGTTCTGTATCCGACTCCCTGCATGGAGCCTGCTTCTCCCTCTGCCTGTGTCTCTGCCTCTCTGTGTTTCTCATGAGTAAATTTAAAAATCTTAAAAAAAAAAAATTTATTTTTATGTGATCTCTACACCCAATGTGGGGCTCGAACCCAGAACCCCGAGATCAAGAGTCACAGGCTCCACGGAGTGGACCAGCCAAGGCGCCCTGTGTCTCTTGCCACAATTTTGACAGAAGCATCTTAGGGAAAGGCTCAATTTTCTGACTTGGGCCAACGTCCCCGATGGGCTGGCAGTGGCCCTGGGACAGGAAGTAGAGTCACAGTAAATGACCAGCCCGCCCCATACCTGCAGGGGCTCCTAAGTCCCTACAGAAGCTGACAAGGCCCCATGTCGCTGAGCACACCCCCACTAGCTCCAACTTCTCCTTGCCCCACATCTTCCTCCCTCCCTCAGGGCTCTGTCACTGGCTCCTCCTTCTGCCTAGAATATTCTTTCCCCCAGATATCCTTCAAGTCTTCACTCCGAAACCACCTGACCACCCCACCTAAAACCATGACTCACGAAGCCTGCCCTGACCACCCCACCTAAAACCATGACTCGTCCCCAGCTCTTCACACCCTCTGCTTTAGTATTTTTTCTCCTGTGCCGCTCTTCTCTCTTCTCATAACAGAATTCACTGTGGGTCTCTGCGGTGGTATAAAATCTGCGAAGCTGGTGGGTCTTGTCTTTTTTTCTCTGTGCTTAGCACCCTATCTCAACAAATGTTTAGGTGATTTGGGTGGGTGGGGGTGATGGGGGTGCCTTCCCCTCACCTGCTCCAGGTCTTAAATGCGTTGCTGGCCCGTTTGAAGAGGTGTCCTTCCATCACCAGGCCACCAGGCCCTTCCTTTAGGCTTGGCTCTGGCTCCTCCCCACCCAGCTCCTGGGGAGCACAGGAGGGTCAAAGGGCAGCTGAAGTGGGCAGAGGCCTAGGCACCAGGCCCTGCTGCACCCCAAGGATCTCACCTTCTGCTTCAACAGCACGTGTCTCTGCTCCATGTCCCTCCTCTCACGAGCTGAATTCAGGACCAGCTGGTGCAACTGGGCACACCATGGGCATTTCAGATGTTCCCCCCCCCGCCTTCCCCCACTAGGCCAGGACAGGTATCTTAGAGGCCCCTCCGCCCCCACTGGCCTGCTCCCCGGGGCCCCACCTGGGCGCCCAGCTCCCTGCGATACTGGGCCAGCTTGCCCAGCTCCTCGTGGCCCTGCTGGAAATGGATAGCTTGGGCCTCCACCAGCCGCAGCACCTGGGTGACAAGGTGGGCAGGGGGTGGAGCTGACAAGGCACTCTCTGTCTCTCCTTCTTCTCTACTACCACCCCATCAGCAGGCTCCCCTCCACCCTGCCATCACCACCACCGCCACTGCAACTCACAAACTCCATGATGTCAAACTTCCTCTTGTCCTCAATCACGTTGATCTGAAGGCCCCCAAAAGCCCTCAGGTCAGTCTTGCAACCACAGCGCCCCCTCCCACTGCACAGGGGGCCCTTTCCAGCCTCTTAGGGGCCAGAGGCCCTGGGATCCCGAGGCGGGATGGGTTGGGGTGGGCACCTGCAGGGCATAATCCAGGGCTCGTCCCTGGTACCCAGCCCTCGCAGTCTTCAAGGCAGCGCCCGCCTCTTCTGCCTCCTGGGCCCGGCGCCTGGGGACCTCGGCGTTGTGGATAAGAGCAGCCTCCAGGCTCTCAGCCCCCTTCCAGAAATCCCGGCGAGCCTCTCGGAAGCCCCGGAGACCTCTGTGGAGGAGCGGAAAAACAACCCAATAGCTCCCCCTACTCCCAGCAGGGTCCCAGGGAGGCCCCTGTGGGGACAGGAAGAAGGATGGAGGCCTGGTTCCCCTCCCGACTCACTCTTTGGCCAGGGTTTGGATCTGCTGCTGCAGCGTGTGCTGGGTGGCATCTAAAAGCTCCTGAGGAAAAGCAGAAATTGGCAGGCGAGGCCCAGGCCACAGAGGCCGGACACCGGTCCCACCTGCTCTGCTCCCTTACCGCATGGCTGTCCAGCTTGTGGCTGAGGCTCGTGGTGAACTTGTCCAGACACTCCTGGGCACGAAACGGCAGAGAGAGGGTAGCAGACATGGGGCAGCAGCACCTACCGTCTACACCCAGCCCGCTAGGTGGCCTCTGGCTGTGGCCCCAGCCCAGGTTCACCCTCCCCTCGCAGAGGACGTCCATGTTCCAGACTCCAGCCCAGTGTGGCTTGGGCCTCCACCTACCGCCATCATGGGCTCTGGTGGACCCAGGCGGGCCAGGTCACAAATGCCAGCAATGAAGGTGCGGCCAGCGGCCAGGTAGTGGCGCCCACTTTCCAGGAGGCCATTCCCCAGCTTGAGAAGCTAAGAAGCAACAGAGTGACAGAGAGTTGGGGGACCCCACCCTGGTCCCCCTGCTCTGCCCTTCCCCAGGGCTGTGCCCCTGCTGCCCAACCTCACCTTCGCCTCTGCAGCCCAGCTGGGCACCCCCAGTTTTTAACACACCCCTGGTGCTTAACTGCTCTATGCCTGGAAGACAAATCTCCCAGCCTCTCACCACAACCGGTGTCAGCTTCACCTTTGAATTGTCTTTCTCTGTCCCTTGACACGCGTAGCCCCCCAGGCCTGCCCCACCTGCCCGGATCCAGTGCTCCCCAGATACCCCTCCCTTATGCACTATTGGGTCACAGGACAAATGCTCTACCTGGGTGGCACTGAATTCCCCAGTCCTTCCCAGCTGGAGCTGTCCCATTCTGTGCTCATGGCACATTCCCTCGCCAGATTAATCAGCTCCCCTGGCCACAGGGTCAGGGCAAACAAAGATGGCAAGTTAGGGTGCTCCTAGGTCTGATCCGAGGAGGGTCCCTCTGGAAGAGCCAGGCAGCTGAGCCGGAAACCAAAGCGAGGTCTCCTGATCTCAGGCCCTTGCTTGGGAACTGCATTGCCTCTGAGGTGACACCACTTGGTTCGGGCCTGAGTCAACATAGCTGGGACAGAGCGAGCGTCAGTGGAGCCCTTCAGCTCAGCCCAGGGGACAGGAGACCAGCAGGGAAGTTCCATGTGGAGATTTGGGGTGGTGGGGGATCAGAAAGCTGGGCCCAGAGGTTCTCCATTAACTTTTAATGAGTAGAAAGACTTTTGAGGGCTAGTGAAGGCTGCAGGGAACTACAGCTTGCCTTGAAGGTGGCTGACAGGGTCACTAATGGTCAGGACAGCGACCATGATCCAATCTCATATCAGATGTCACCACGAGGTGTCTGTGATCAGGGACCAGGACGCAGACACTCACAACTTCACTTCATAGTGCTGGGGCGCTGAGTGTCCTTTTTTTTTCCTACCCACCACCCTTTCTCCATCTGTGAGCATTCACAAAACTGAACTCATGACAAACTGGCCCATCCATGCGATGGAACAGTGCTCAGCAACACAAAGGAATCAACCGTCCATATGGGAACTACTCATACCAATAGGCAACAACCTGAGCAGACCTCAGGGGCATTATTCTGAGAGGAAAAAAAAAAGAAAGGGCCAATCTTGAGAACTCGCCTACTGTATGGTTTCACTTGTGTAACGTTCTAGAAACGACACTTCGGGAGAACAGAGGGTGGTAACTGCAGGTTCGAGAAGGCAGGGAGGTATCAGGATAAAGGGTAACTCCTTGTGGTGATAGGAGTTTCATCTTTTTTTTTTTTTTTTTTTTTGAGAGAGAAACTGTCCAAGAGTGGTGGTGGGGAGGGCTGAGGGAGAGGGAGAGTCCTTTTTTTTTTTTTTTTTTGTTCATGAGAGACACAGGGGAGAGAGAGAGGAAGAGGGAGAAGCAGGCTCCATGCAGGATGCAGGGAGCCTGACGTGGGACTCCATCCCGGATCTCCAGGATCATGCCCTGGGCTGAAGGTGGCGCTAAACCGCCGAGCCACCTGGGCTGCCAGAGAGGGTGAGTCCTAAGCAGGCTCCATGCTCAGCACAGAGGTGGACAGGGGCTTGATCTCATGATGATCCTGAGATGACTTGAGTTGAAGCCAAGAGTTGGACGCTTGACCCATTGAGCCACCCAGGCCACCTAGGAGTTTTGTCTTTTCTTTTTTCTCTTCTCTTTTTTTTTCCCTTTTCTTTCCTTCCTTCCTTCCTTCTTTCTTTCTTTTTCTTTCTCTTTCTTTCTTTCTTTCTTCTTCCTTCCTTCCTTTCTCCTTCCTTCCTTCCTTCCTTCCTTCCTTCCTTCCTTCCTTTCTTTCTTTCTTTCTTTCTTTCTTTCTTTCTTTCTTTCTTTCTTTCTTTCTTTCTTTCTGATTTTATATATTTATTCATGAGAGACACAGAGAGGCAGAGACACAGGCAGAGGGAGAAGCAGGCTCCACACAGGGGCCAGACATGGGACTCGATTCTGGGCTTCCAGGATCACATCCCGGGCTGAAGGCGGCGCCAAAGCGCTGAGCCGGGCTGCCTGAGTTTTGTGTTTTCAATGTGATGCTGGTTATAAGAACAGAGGCTTGTGATGAAGTGCCACTGAATTATACACAAAGACTTTTTGAAACAAGGGTACAGTCAACCCTTGAACATGGGTTTGAAATGCGCTGGTCCACTTGTAAGTGGATTTTTTTTTAACAAATACACTACTGTACCATAAATGTGTTTTCGCTTCCTTCTGATTCATGTTTTCCAAAATTTTGTTTTTTTATTTTCATTTTTTTAAAGTAAGCTGTACACCCAACATGTGGCTTGAATTCACCACCCTGGGATCAAGAGTTGCGCGCTCTACTGACTGAGCCAGCCAGGAGGTCCTCTTCCTTATAATTTCCTTAATAGTACTTTTCTCTAGCTCCTTTTATTGATGAACACTATATAATACATACACTACACAAAAATGTTAATCGATTATTTATGTTATTGGTCAATGGCAGGCTATAAGTAAAACTTTGGGGGAGTCAAGAATTATATGCCAATTTTTGGCTGGATGGAGGGTCAGTGTCCCTAGCCCCCTTGCTGTTCAAGGGTCAACTGTAAATGCAAACAGGTAAAATCCAAGTACGGTCTGCAGATAGTTCAACGTGCCAACATCAATTTCCTGGTTTTGGTGACGTACTAGTTTTTTATGAGATGCCACCTCTGGGGGAAACTGGGGCATGAGGACGTGGGACCTCCCTGCATGATTGTTGTAACTTCTCCTAAAGTCTATAACTCAAAAATCAAAAAGCTTAGGGGCACCTGGTGGTTCGGTCATTTAAGTGTCTGACTCTTGATTTCTGCTCAGGTCATGATCTCAGGGCTGAGGGACTGAGCTCCACACTGGGGTGGGGAGTAAAGTGGGGGGAGGACCTGTACTCAGTGGGGAGTCTGCTTGAGATTCTCCCTCCCCCTCTGCCTCTCCCCTCCCTGCCACTCGCACATGTGCGTGCTCTCTCATTGTCAAGTAACTAAGTCTTTAAAAAAGAAATTTAAAAAGTGAAAAAAAAACTTTTTAAAAAGATTTTATTTATTCACAGAGAGAGGCAGAGACACAAGCAGAGGGAGAAGCAGGCTCCCTGTGGGGAGCCCGATGCAGGACTCGATCCCAGGACCCCAGGTCAAGAACTGAGCTGAAGGCAGATAGATGCCCAACTGCTGAGGCACCCAGGAGTCCCAAAAGTGAAAAAGTTTAAATAAAAAATATGTATTTGTGAATTGGTCACCTGCTAACCTTCAGACTCTGGTACAGGCACTGGGAATTGAACAAAAACAAAACATAAAAGTCCCTCACAGCACTTAACGTTCTCGTGGGGGAGAAACAAGAAAACAAACTGGCAGATGTGACAGACACACTCTAAGGTGACCCTGAATGGTTCCCTCTCTTGCATCATCCCCACCCCCCTAAGCGTGAGACATGTGACCTGATCCTACCAACAGAACGCAGCAAAGGCCACAGGACAGTGCTCCCATGGTCAGGTTATGCCACGGGGCAAAGATGACATTCTCTGCACCTGTGACTACATTTCGACGTAAGCTGATGCCACGTTGGCGGCACACATGCGAGTGACCCCCCGACCCCATCCCCAACGACAGGCTTGAAGAAGCAAGCTGCTATGATGTGAACTGCCCAGGGATGGGCCCCATGGCAGGGGACTGGGGGGTACCCTGGGCAGGTGAAGGCCTTAGTCCTACAAGGAACTAGCGTCTGCCGACGACCATGCAAGCTGAGAGAGGACCATGTGCTTCTGATGGGACTGCGGCATATGACCCCATGAGTAGAGGACCAGCGGAGCTGTGCTTGACTGCTGCCCCTCTGGCGCCATGCTAACAGGTGCTGGGCTAAGTCAGCACATCCGCAAGGACTCTTTAGGGAGCAGTAGGAAGCTAGCAGGGCAGATAAACACATCACACGTGAGAGCAGGGTAAACGCTAGAGAGAAAACAGAGAAAAGTGAAGCCAAGTAAAGGGGCAGGAGCTTGTATGCGTGCAGATGCACGTTTTATACAAAGTAGCCAGGGAGGGCCTTCCTGTATCATGTTTAAGTGTCTGGCTGGCTTATCTCCCCAAGGCTGTCTGTGGGCTCCCTGGGGGCAGAAGAGTCTTGCCTTCCCCAGAGGGCCCAGCTGACCCAATAAGCCCACAGGGTGTCTGGTCTTCCAAGGCCCTGTGTGCCCTGGGGGTATGGAGCTGCCCCTTCCTTCTCTGCAGCCCCGTGAAGTATTTACCCCGCAGGATCAGCATTCACAACACCTGGAACAATTTCGCCAGCTCCCTCTCTCTCCCTGGCCCCGCCCCTCCCACCTCAAGGCGATCCAGGGTCACCTCTCCGTGTCACCTTTTCTAGCCGGGCCTCCAGCTCTGACACCTCGGCTTCCACCAGCTCGATAGAGGCTCTGGGAAGAGAGGGATGGACGGATGGGGTCACAGGAGCAGAGCTGGGGTCCATCTGATCCGTGCACCCCAGGAGGGCCAGGGTTGGGGTTGGTGGGTAAGGGGACAGACAGAAGGGCCGACCAGTGAAGAAGGCCTGACCACCGTCCTCTTTTGCTCCCTTCCTCTGAGCAGTGTGGGAGCCACAGGGCCCAGGCCACAGCAGGAAGAGTAAAAGGAGGGTGGATGTGGTGAGGGCAGGAAGTTGCTAACCGCCCCAGCAGGTGCTGGGGGAGGGGTAGGGGTCCCCAGGAGCGGGAAGTGGGAATGTCAGCTCTGGAGATAGAGGGGCTCCAGAGACTCCCTGGGCACATAAAGGGGGTGGAAAGCACCCAGGCCTGGGGTTGCACAACAAAGGTGCTACTTTGCCCCCCGCCCTACACCCGCAGGACGTCTGGACAGAGAAAGGTTGTAGGTGTGTAAGTATGTGCGCTGGGGGAAGGGGGTCAGGCCTCACCTCCTGTGCTCCCCCAGACCCGTGCACTTACCGGAAGCGGGGTGAGTCCTTGAGACACTCCTCAAAATCCAGCTTGACGGTCATCTCCACTTGATTGGCCCTGAGGCCAGATGGGTGGTGGGGGGTCCACGTGGCAGCGCTCCCCGCCCCAGGAGGGGTTGATGAGGAAGGCGGAGGGGGTCCTCTCCCGGGGAAGAGCCGGGGTGGGGGTGGGGGTGGGGGCTTGATTCCTTCCCGGAGGGTCAGGGGTGTCCAAGGAGGAGCTCTCACCTCACACTTGCTGGCAGCTCTGGGAGGGGCAGAGGCGGGGCCAGGCGGGAAGCCACAGCCCCACCCACGGAGACTGAGCTGTCCCCTTCCTACTGGGAGCTCTAGTCTCTGCTTCTTTCTCCTTTAGTTGTGGGGGTTGGGGAGGCACATAAGGGGTCAAATACTCATTCAGTCACTGAGAGAGGCGAGGTAACCCTGGGTGAGCTCTCTGAGTCCTCAGGTGCATCATCTGGAAGATGGGGTTGGTAACTTGCTACCCCTCCCCCCGCTGCCCTCCCAGGGTTGTAAGAATTCATGGTGCTATTGGTAAGATTAGGATTGGTGGGTTGGCGGTGCCACACCAATCACCGTCACCCTGCTGCAGATGGGTCTTCTGGGCCTCACAGACCCTTGCTGATCCAGTATCCCAAGCCGCTCCCAGCTCTCTTCTGGGCTCCGCCTGCTGTGGTTTCCTGTGTGCAGAGGTCCCTCGCTCCTCCTGTCCTCACTGACCCAGCAGGCCCAGTCACAACTCACGGCACCCAGACTCCTGCGTGTCTCTTTATTGCCCACCTCAATTGTGGTGAGGGCTGGGAGGGGTTGGCCCCCACCCCATCCCCAGCTGCCTACATTTTCCATTGTCTGGCTTCCTCCTCTTGTGTCCAGCGAAGCCGCAGGGTTTCGTCTGCAGAGAGAAAGGACTGGGCTACTGGCTTTCTTGAAGTGGCCAGGAGATCCGGCCCACGTTACTCCGAAACTCCCGGGAACCTACCCACTCAGGCCCTCTCCCTCCCTGGCCAGCACGGGCAGCCCCTCGCCCTTGCCCGGGCTCACGTCTGCATTGGTTTTGGTGTGGGGAGTTTCGGTTGCTTCCAGGTTCTCTCTCCAAGCTTTCAGGGCTCTGCCAGTTGAGCCCCTTGGATACCAGCCACTGACACCAGCCAGACTCTGCTCTGTCTTTGGAGGACAGGCCGGCTCCTGGAGGGGGGCGGGTAGGAGAGAGGAGTCAGGGAGCAGGCGTGGGGCCAGTGGATAGTGCCATGCTGGAGAGGGCCCCAAATCCTTTGGAGCCTCCCTGGTTCCTCTCTGAACAACACAGGCCTTGCACACCAGGATGCTTGGGACCATGCTTAGTAACCACTGCTGATCCACCGGTATGCAAAGAAGGGGAGCTGGGGGGCTGAGTGCTTGTCAAGAGCTAGACATTGTGGCCTGGTGCCCTCACCAGGCTGTGATGTCACCACTGTCCCCGTCAGGCAGTCTTCAGTGGCCTGGTGATCCTGAACAGGGTTTCCTGTGTGGTCCAGCAGACGGACCTCTGTGCTTATGGGGTTCTCAATCACCCAGTTAAAATTTACGGAGCCTGCAAGCATCACGGGACCAAGATTGGGGCACCCCACTAATCTGCTGGCTACCAGCACCCCCCATCCCAGGCTGACCCAGCCGAGCTCTCACTGTCCTGCTGGTCATGCTCATCTTCTGTGTCCTCCTCAAGCTCCGGGTGTGGGGAGCACCTCAGGTACCTCCCTTTGCTATAATACTCTTTGCGTTGCAGGCCAATCTCCTTGTCTGACATGATGGCGGCTGAAACTGGGCACTGATTTTGGAAGCTACGGGAATCTGGAGAGTCACCCAGATGATGAGTCACTCAATGATCTGAGTCTTCCAGCCACGTCAAGGGTCTAGGACCCCCAGGTGTCCATAATGCCCTCCCTCAGGGGAGAAGCTCAGGCCCCCAATTTTCATCTCAATTCTATGTCCTCCCATGTGAGAAAACCCTGGTGACCTATCCATTCCCCAAGCCTGTCTCAGGCTTCCCGAGGGCCGTCATGCTGAGGACCCCACCTCCTCCACCTTCTATCTTCCCTGGGGGTGCCTCCCATCAACTCCCTCTCGGGCACCACAGCTGACCCTTGACTTCTAAGAGGTGGTTCCTGGTCACCAGGCCAATCTCATCTTTGACTCCTCTGGCCAGTCCTCCCGGCCAGCCTCTCTCCGCAGGCCTGGGCTCTGGGTCCCGCATCATGCCTCGACTGCTACTGCCCATGCTAGTGCTAGCCCCGTCGCTGTGCTTATTACTGGAAGAAGGATTTTTCTGAGCCTTAAGGAACTTTCCTTCGTCGTAGTGTGACTTTCGGTGCTTTTCAAAATCACTGGAGTCTGTGGGCCATTGTGAGAGCTTGGCTTTCCTGCCAGGCTCCCATGGAGGGTTCACTCTGCCTCCCCTTTCTCCTCAGTCCCGACCCCTCAGCTCACGTGTCTTGGAAAAGTTGTCTGAAGACCCTGGGCTTCTGTTCTCATTGTACTGTAGGACCTTGGGGTACAAATTGTCCATTGTTGCAAACCTGAAGGGGAGGGAGACTAGTTGGGGGCACCAAAGGGGAGATCACAAGGGGGGCCTAGCTGGGCTGACTCCCCGATCTTGACCTTGGTCAGTCCTGATAGCAGGGAACTGTACCACCTCTCATTTTGGTGGCCGAAAAAGCAGAACTGGCTCTGACCCCAGGGGTGAGGTTAGGAAGAGGCCTCACATCTCTTCTGATCTCTGGCTGGACTCTCACCTCTCAGCCAGCGCCTCAGGAGTCACTGTGTGAGAGGATGCTCCAGGCAGGTCCTCATCACCGTCCTGCAGCCTGCAGACGAGGGAGGAAGCAGTGCTGGGATGCAGGCATCAGGCTGTTGGGGTCTCTCTGCCTCCCCCTTACCCTCTCTGAATAGGGAAGGTTCTGGGCTGAATGATGCGGGCTGAGGGCTCAGCACCTGTGGTAGGGAGTGCTGGGCTCATCCACCTTCATGAATCCATAGTCCTTGTCAGCAGGGTGGTAGGTGGCCAGAATATTCATCTCATCCCACCGCTGAGACTTTTTCCTGGAATAGGGGTAGGAGCCAAGAGAGGAGAAGGAAACCTTCCAGTGACCTTCCCCTTCACAACCCTCCCTCGTTCCTTCAGTTATTCAAAAACCTTTCTCTTGTATCCTCTCGTGGTCTCAGAGGCGCAGGAGCCTGAGGATGGCGAGGCGAGGGTGCCATACCTGATGATAATCAACATACTGGCCTGACAACGTTTACTGGGCCCCAGCTGCGGCCCCAGAGAGCCTGGAACCCGAGATTTTCCAGCTCACAGCCCTCAGCCGCTCTCCTTCCCAGTTCTTAGGACGCCACCCTCTCCCCTAGCTCCGCCCCCTCCAGTGTCGGGAACCCCGCCCTCCGGGCTCCGCGCCGCTGCCCCCTGAGCCGGGCTCCTTACTTGTCCGCATGGAGGCACTTCTGCATCAAGATGGAGCTGCTGTTTTTTAGGATGCTCCGGGGTCGGTCCTCACCAGGTTTGTGGGAGTGCGAGCAAGTTGACCCGGAGCGCGGTGGACTGCATCCCGAGTTGTACACCCCAGAGCCCCCAGACTCGAGGCCGCAGGTCCCGGATACACTGGTTCCAGGGAAGGGGGCATTGAATCCGTCAGGGTTTGGGCAGGACCCGGCGCTCAGGCCCGCCACCTCCCCAGGGTGCTGGCTGGGCCCGGAACCGGGGACCGATACCCCCGCCGAGGGCCGGCTAACTCTAGGACTGCGAGTTACGATCCCTCCAGAGTGCAGGGGGGGCTCAGAACCGTGAAACAAGGCAGCACCGGAGGGCGGCCCGGCGTCTGCCTCGACTCCTCCGACGCCTCCTAGCGCCCCCCTGCTCGCCCCTCCCGGAGACTCCCCACCAAGGCAGCCAGCGGCCCCCACAGCCTCCAGCTTCTCCATGGCCCCTCCCGGGGGCCCCTCTCAGCTGCCCCGCCCCCACATAACCCCGCCCCGAGGCCCCGCCCCCACCGCGCCGGGCGGGGGACGCTCTGGCAGAGGCCCGGGTCCACTTCCGCGCCGCTCTTCGGGGCAGCGATCCGGGGTTCCAGACTCTAAGTAGGGCCCTCGGGCTGGGGGGTTGCCCTCTGGTTGCCTCTCTCTGTCCCACCCAAAGGCCTTCTTTCTTTGTCTCTGGGATTTGTTCCCGCCCTTCTTCCCCATCACCGCCTTCATCCGAATTATCCAATCACAATCGGGGGTCCCGGTCACGGGCGAAAAGCCTTGTGACGTCACAGCCTTTCAGCCTCAGCGCGAGCTCGCAGAGTTGGGCTGGGGGCTTGTTCCTAGCTCGGGGGTCTTTTTTGGGGGGGGCGGGGGTCAATTCCTCAGCGCCGTTGCTGGAAACCACCTGCCAAGGTTTTACTGGACTCTTTATCCGTGGCTTTAAGATTTAAGGGTCTGGCTGGATGGGAGTTCAGGGTGGGCTTATCTGGAAGTACTGCCAGCCCCTTTAGCCTCCCCCGGCCCTCTCCCCAAAGTCGGCCTGCTGTGCCCCTCACGAGAGGTGTGATACAAAGCGACGAGGTTGCGACAGTGTCGCAAAGACGTAGCCGCTCTCGGCGGGGTGCGGCGCCGAGGTGTTCATTTATAAAGCGCCCAGCTCCCTTCCCCAGGTCCTACGGCCGCTGTTCACCCGCTGCGAAGGCTGTGGCGCGAGGGGAACACACCCCCTCCGCCCGCCGTAAAGCGGCTTCCTAGAGGGGCCGCGTGCCTCGGCGAGGGCGGGGTCGTCGGTGCCGCTGTTGCCAAGCTGAAGATGGGGCGGACCCCCTGCGTCGTAAAGGTGCCTGCGGCTGTCGTTTCCTCTTCTGTCGCAAAAGCTCCCTGTCCCAGCCCGCACGGCTTTGAGAACCTCGCCGTCACCCCGCCGTGCCGTAAAGCAAACCTGTCCGACCCCGTCGTCCTCCGTTCCCACCGTGGTGGGTTACTAGTTCCCTAGCCCGGGATGCTTCCTTGCCCGGCAGTGCCGTAAAGCATACCCGGCCCCAGCGCGGAATCCCGTTCCCTCTGGGTGTCTGTGCGTCGCGGTTGCCACGGTGCCGCCAAGCGCGGCTGTCGCGCGGCTGTCGCGCGGCCCCGGTGTCAGCGGCGATGGCGGCGGGGTCGGGTGGGAGCGGGGGCTCCGGGGGCGGCCCCGGGCCGGGGCCGGGCGGGGGTGGGGGCCCCGGCGGGAGCGGCGCAGGGCCAGGGTCCGGCGGGGAGTTGCACCCCCGCACCGGGCGTCTGGTGAGCCTGTCGGCCTGCGGGCGTACCGCGCGGCGGCAGCAGCCGGGCCAGGAGTTTAACCACGGGCTGGTGTTGAGCCGGGAGCCCTTGCGCGATGGACGCGTCTTCACCGTCCGCATCGACCGCAAGGTGTGGAGCCGGGCCCGCGGGAGGGAGGCGGGAGGGGGCGAGCGGGAGACGCGGGGCGGGACGGCCGGGCTGGCCTCCGCCGCCCGCTGCCGAGAGCGAACCGACACACCGTCGGGGCACCAGGCGGCGGGCGGGGAAGGGGAGAGGGACGGCGAGAGCTTGAGATTGCTCGAGACCCCGGAGCAGGGAAGGGACACAGGACGCTGCCACCCCAGGGGTGGTTAGGGTCCAGATCTCCCGGGATGGTTTCTGGGGAGGTGAAAAGATGGAGGGATGTCGGGGATGTGGTAGGAGCGCAGAACACAAGCCGGGGAAGGACCGGCCGTTGGAGGATCAGCTGGGGCGAAGAGGTGGGTGAGGAGAGACCCTCAGGGGGGCCGAGGGGAGGTGTGCCTGCTTGTGTGCCCCTCGGGGAAGAGGCCAGGTGCACACAGATGGAACTTGGGAAGAGAGAGAACCTGAGTGGAGCAGGAGCCCTGGAGAAAATGAGGCTGGGGGTGGGGGGAATTGGGAGGGGGGAGGAGGGTGGTAGACAGGAGCTAGGAGGATGGGCATGGAGAGCTGGGAACTTGGGTGCTGGAAGGGGGGGGGGGCTGCAGCCAGGGCATGGTGGTGTTGGGGACAGATCCCAGAGTGGGGGCAGAGTTGCTGGGGTACAGCGGGCCCAGCAGCCCCTGAGACAGTCCAGATGATTGCTCACAGGACCACCTCTCTGGAGTCGTGTCTTGGGTCTCGAGAGAAAAGCCAGTTAGCTGTTAGGGGTGTGGAGAGAGGGGGACGCGTGGTTTGTGAAACGTGGTTTCCTAGTGGTTGGGGACCCACGGTAGCCCATCCTGAGCCTCTGTCCACCACCCTTATCACAGGTCAACTCCTGGAGTGGCTCCATTGAGATTGGGGTGACGGCCCTAGACCCCAGTGTTCTGGACTTCCCAAGCAGCGCCACAGGGCTGAAGGGGGGCTCATGGGTAGTGTCAGGCTGCTCGGTGTTGAGGGATGGACGCTCTGTGCTGGAGGAGTATGGTCAGGACCTGGACCAGCTTGGTGAAGGGGACCGTGTGGGCGTGGAGCGCACAGTTGCTGGGGAGCTGCGGCTCTGGGTGAATGGGCGGGACTGTGGTGTTGCCGCCACGGGCCTCCCCGCCCGGGTCTGGGCCGTGGTGGACCTTTACGGCAAGTGCACCCAGATCACCGTGCTGCCCCCCGAGCCAGGTTTCAGCCCCCCTGCTCCCATCCCCACACCTCCCCTCGAGCCCTCTGCGCCCCCTGAAGATTCCGCCTTGACTGAACAGGCGACCTCTGGGGATGAAGGTGAGAACCCAGCCAGGGCCGAGGGGAAGAGGTGGGACAGGGGGAGTGGCAGAAGGCATGGGTGACTAGTGACCATGGAGTCTGGGTTCGGGTAGGGCCACTCAGACCCCAGTCTGCTGAAGGGGAAGCAGGGGCTACAGGAGGGGTGTCCTGGTTGTGGGCCCTGCAGCAGGGGCTGAACCCTCATTCCCCTCCCACCCTGCCTGGTCCCCAGCCTTCATGGTGTCCCCAGCGCAGCCCCGGCCGGAGACGTTTCCTAACAGCCTTGAGTCGCATAATGGTGAGGGCACCCTGGAGGCTTTGGGAAGGGGAATGGGAAGTGAGGCGGAAGGTGAGGGGAGGGGACCCTTAGGAGAGGATTAGGGGGAGGGTGGAGGGCCTGAATGTGTAGAACCTCATTCCGGCTTCCCTCCTCCATCCTGCTGCCTAGACTTTGCCAGCATGGAGCTCTCTGAGGTGGTGGGCAACGCCATCCTTTCTGCCTACAACGGGGGGCTCCTAAATGTGAACCTGAGCTCCCCGCCAGCAGGGGAAGGACTGGGGTCTGGCGGGGCTGCCACCTCGCCCATCCTCACCTCCAACGATGCCCTGCTCTTTCACGAGAAGTGCGGGACTCTCATCAAACTCAGCAACAACAATAAGACAGCTGAGCGCCGCCGGCCCCTGGACGAATTCAACAACGGGGTTGTCATGACCAACCGCCCTCTCCGGGACAATGAGATGTTTGAGGTGTGTGAGGTCCTGGGCCCTGGCTGGTGCCTCACCCTCTGGGAACCAAAAATGGGGCTCGATCCCTGACATTGGAAGGGTGGGGCCGAGGGTCCTCTCTCCACGTTGACATGCCCTCCTCTCCCTCCTGCTGTCGCTCCCCTCAAGATCCGCATTGACAAGCTTGTAGACAAGTGGTCGGGCTCCATTGAGATTGGTGTCACCACCCACAACCCCAACAACCTGGAGTACCCTGCCACCATGACCAATTTACAGTCAGGTACCAGCCCTGGCAGGGCGGGGACACCTTCCCATGGTGAAGGAAGGCCTGGCCTGATGCCGGGCGTCTGCCTTCCCACAGGCACCATCATGATGAGCGGCTGTGGGATCCTGACCAATGGCAAGGGTACCCGCCGGGAGTACTGTGAATTCAGCCTGGATGAGCTGCAGGTGAGGGGTGGGCATGCAGTCTGGGCTGCGCTCTGGGGCAGCCTTGTTACCCAGCACCCCTGCCCGGGCACCCCAGTCTCCGCTGTGACCTGGAACAGGGTCTCTGATCTTTCTCCAAGAGGTTCCTTCTGAGAAGGCACGGTTGCCTGGTAGTTAGGCACTCAGATTTCAGAGCCAGAGGTTTTCTTTTTTTCTGAGGGGTGGTGTGGGGTCATGACTACAGTCAAGAAGCTTGCTCACTATGTTTGGTATGGGTTTCTTTTTTTCTTTTCTTTTCTTCTCCACGCCTGAGATGAGCTCATGAATTGCTTGGAGAGGTGGCTAAGGTGCTGTTTATGAGGTGGCTTCACCCTGTGCCAGACTTGCTGTGAGGGAGGGTTCAGGGGCTCAAGACTCAGGTGCCTTTGGGGCTGTTCCCCTGCGGCCTGGGCCAGAGCCTGATTGGGGGAGGATTCCAAATCTTTGTTTTTCTGCTCTGACTAGGAGGGTGACCACATTGGTCTCACAAGGAAATCCAACTCAGCCCTGCACTTCTTTATCAATGGCATTGATCAGGGTAAGGAGATACCTGAGGCAGGCCATTGGGCTAGGGCTTTCGGTGTTGGGCAGGGGTCTGTACCTTACTGTCCTGTGTCTCTCTGATGCTGGTCTCCCCATATTCCTTCCCTCTCCGCCTTCTCCCCGGCAGGCGTGGCTACCCCACTGACACCCCCAGTGGTGTACGGCGTGGTGGACTTGTACGGGATGGCTGTGAAGGTGACCATCGTCCACAATAACAACCACAGCGACCGGCTGCGTCGAAACAATGCCATCCTGCGGGCACTGTCCCCCGAGGGCGCCCTGCGTCGCGCCACTCCTGCCACCCAGGCAGAGCCTGAGCGCCTGCTCTTCCACCCCAACTGCGGGCAGAAGGCAGCTATCACCCACGAGGGACGCACTGCCCTGAGGCCCCAGTATGGCCCATGGTGTGGGGAGAAGCCTGCTGCAGGGACTCTAACAGGATCGGAGGAGGGGTGGAGAAGCAGGAGGCAGGCGGGGGGCGGGTGGCTTCTGGCCTGGGGAGTTCTTGACAGTATGGGGGGTGCCTCCTGGAGAGTGAAGTTCAGCCATGTGGCTCAGCACCACAGGTGTGAGGTGGGCACTGACGAGCTAAGCTTTGGTGTGCTCAGAGTTACCCATTCGCTGTGCCCTCAGTGCCACAGATGACTTCAACCATGGCGTGGTGCTGAGTAGCAGAGCCCTGCGGGACGGAGAGGTGTTTCAGGTGCGCATCGACAAGATGGTGGACAAGTGGGCTGGTTCCATTGAGATTGGTGTCACCACCCACAACCCTGCCTACCTCCAGTTGCCCTCCACCATGACCAACTTGCGCTCTGGTGAGCTCCCAAGGAGGGCGGGGCCAGGATCGGGTCCTAAGGGGGAAGCTGCCCCCACAGCCCCGACGGAGCTGGCTTGTTCTTGTTCTGCTGCGGCGGCCTGCCACGGGGGCGAGGAGTGCTGTGGGGGCTGCAAAGGGCAGGGGTCCCGGGGCTCACTTATGTCCTCTGTGTTTCCTCGTCCCCTAGGGACCTGGATGATGACCGGGAATGGGGTGATGCACAACGGAACGACCATCTTGGACGAGTATGGGCACAATCTGGACCGCCTCAAGGTGGGGGAGCAGGTGTGCCGCCCAGGCCTGGTGATGGGGGGTAGGCCCAGCGGGGCTGCTATAGGACTAGCCCAGGCGGGAACTCTGCCTGACTCCTCACTCCAGCCCCCCTTCTTCCAAGGCAGGGGACACGGTGGGCGTGGTGCGGCGGGAGGACGGGACCCTGCACTTCTTCGTCAACGGGATGACCCAGGGCCCTGCGGCCTGGAATGTGCCCCCAGGCGTCTACGCTGTTGTGGACCTCTATGGCCAGGCAGCCCAAGCTACCATTGTGGACGACGTGGGTGAGGGCTGGGCTGGGTAGGAGCTGGGGGGTGCTGGGGTGGCCTGGGGGGGGGCCTTGGAGACCACTGGAAGCCTAACGGGTGATGACCACTCTCACAGAGGTTCCCCCGGCCCCTGAGCCCCTCCCTGAAGGGAACAACCAGGTGTCTCCCAGCTCCCCATCATCAGGGGCTGGGGGCTCTGACCTGCGCTTCCACCAGCTGCACGGCAGTAATGCAGTCATCACCAACGGGGGCCGCACTGCACTCCGGCACAACTGCCGCAGCGAGTTCAATGACGCCATCGTCATCTCCAACCGGTCAGTGTTGGCGCTGTCACGGCCCCAGCCTCCCGCCGCCCAGCCTCGGCCACCCAACTGGGGCCTGATTGCCGCTGTCTCTGGCAGGGCCCTGCGGGATGGAGAGCTGTTTGAAATCGTTATTCAGAAGATGGTGGACCGCTGGTCAGGCTCCATTGAGGCTGGTAAGGGCACCTGTGCATTTCTGCATGCGTGCATGCACGTGTGTGACAGACTGTGTGTGCTGGGGGTGGTGCTGGCTGCCCATTGCTGGAGCCTTGGTTCTGATCCCTTGCTGCTACCTCCTAGGAGTGACTGCCATTCGGCCGGAAGACCTCGAATTCCCCAACACCATGACAGACATTGACTACGACACATGGATGCTGAGGTTAGGCTGCCTGTGGGGACAGCCAGCCTGGCAGGGTCAGGTGGAGCTGGTGAGGATGAGGGAAGCCAGCTTTGGGGCCTTCGGTGGCCCTGGACAACGACAGGTCCAAGGGATCGGGTCGCTCTTTTCTTTCCATTCTGGGAAGTGCTCCCATGTCACCACGCACCCCACGGTGGCCCAGCTTCCTTTTCTTCTCTTATGGCAGCTCCCGCTTTTCTCTGGGTGGGTCCCCAGAGGTATGGGAGACAGGATTGGGTCTCAGACCCCAGATGAAGATCCTGATGCAAGGCACTGGAAGGTTCTGACGATCAGAGACTGCTCAGAGGCCTGTGTGGGGAAGAGGCAGGAGGCTCAGCGGTCCTTCTGTCCTCTCTCCAGTGGCACGGCCATCATGCAAGACGGGAACACGATGCGCAACAACTACGGGTGTGACCTGGATGCCCTGGGCACGGGTGCACGCATCGGCATGATGCGAACAGCAAAGGGTGACCTGCACTACTTCATCAACGGCCAGGACCAAGGCGCCGCCTGCTCAGGCTTGCCTCCGGGTAAAGGTGACTGCTCTGTGCCTTTTGGCCCGCCACCCTCATGCCAGATCAGCCCGGGCTCTCGGGCTTCTGATCCCCTCCTTCTCCATCCAGAGGTGTACGCAGTAGTGGATCTTTACGGCCAGTGTGTCCAAGTGTCCATCACCAATGCCACCGGCCCCATGGACAACAGCTTGGCAACCAGCAACACCGCCACCGAGAAATCCTTCCCTTTGCACTCCCCAGGTTCAGCGGGTGGGGAGGGCGGGTGGACTATGCTTGCAAGCTGGGGGCTGGAGGGACGCGGTGACAGCGGACGGGGATCTGCTCAAGGACAGGGCAGCCCCCTCAGCTACAGACCCAGGGGAGGGAATAAGCCAGGGTAGGAAGCCACCAGGAAGAGGTTGGAGTTGGGCCAGGATGCTGGAAGCTGCTCATGTGCTTGGGGATTGGGGCTGGCCGTGGTGACCAGGGTGGGAGGTCGCACGGCAATGGCAGTCGGGGCCTGAATGGCAGCTTCACAGTTCATCTGAAAGCCTTGACCCCAGTCCTGCCCCTTCCTTTCTCCGCAGCGGCTGGCGTGGCTCACCGATTCCACAGTACTTGCGGCAAAAATGTGGCCCTGGAGGAGGATGGCACAAGGGCGGTACGTGCGGCGGGCTATGCGCACGGCCTGGTCTTCAGCACCAAGGAGCTCAAGACGGAGGAAGTATTTGAGGTGCGCGGGAGGGCCCTTGTGGCAGGGCCAGGCTGCTTCCCATCCTCCTGCTCCTGCTAGTGCCGGCTGCTCTGCTCTCTCTCCCTCTCTTTTACCCCCTTAGGTGAAAGTAGAGGAACTGGATGAGAAGTGGGCGGGCTCCCTCCGGCTGGGGCTGACCACACTAGCACCCGGGGAGATGGGGCCTGGTGCAGGCGGGGGCCCAGGGCTGCCTCCCTCCCTCCCGGAGCTCCGGACAAAGACGACTTGGATGGTGTCCAGCTGTGAAGTGAGGCGTGACGGGCAGCTCCAGAGGATGAACTACGGCCGGAGCCTGGAGAGGCTGGGGGTGACACTGTTGGCTCCAGGGACAGGGTGGAGGTGGGCACGTGGGTGAGGGGGGTGGGGGGCTGAGCATCTGTGCTCGTGTCACCTCGATCCTAGGTGGGGAGCCGCGTGGGCATTCGTCGGGGCGCAGATGACACGATGCACATCCTGGTGGATGGAGAGGACATGGGGCCCGCAGCTACCGGCATTGCCAAGGTGGGTCTGAGACGTTTCTTGGGTTTGGGGGTGTAGGCTGGAGGCCCCCTGCAGGTGTCTAACTTCTGCATCTAACTCCTGCCCCCAGAATGTGTGGGCCGTGCTGGATCTCTACGGACCGGTACGGAGTGTATCTGTGGTCAGCTCCACGAGGCTGGAGGAGCCCGAGGGCACCCAGCCTCCATCTCCCAGCTCAGACACGGGCAGCGAGGCCGAGGAAGATGACGATGGGGAGGAGCACAGCTTGAGAGTGAGAGGCTGTGTGGGGCACACAGGGCATGTGGATGGCCACTCAGTGGGCCGTCGGACACCGGGGTGTTCTGGGGTTCTCTGATTCTGCCCCAGGTCGCAGGGGTGTAGATGCAAGCTCTGTGTCAACGCTGGGCAGAGGGCGGGGTGAGGCAGCTGGGCCTCGCATGGACAACCCCAGCAGCCCATATCTGCTCCATGCCAGGGTCAGAGTCAAGTGGCCATGATGTCGACAGCGCTGGAGTTCCTGGAGAACCATGGGAAGAATATTCTTTTGTCCAACGGGAACCGTACGGCCACACGCGTAGCCAGCTACAACCAGGGCATCGTTGTCATCAACCAGCCCCTGGTGCCCCAGCTCCTAGTCCAGGTGGGCTTTTGCTCCTTAACCTACTGCAGCTCTTTCTGTGTGGGGTGACCCAGGGCCAACCCTCCTGGAGAAAACCTTTCCATTTGAAGGCAAGGTGGAGGCAGCCCCCTTGGATGAGTTTCATGGGCTGTGATTCGTTCATACCCCGTGGTGGGGTTCGTACGTGGACTGTGTGGAAGGCCCACCTGGTAGCTGGTGAGGGAAGCAGTGGGGATGGGCTGGTGGGGTCCCAAGAAAGACACTTGGTACTATGTGTGGGTGCAGAGAGGGCTTTCCAGTGGAGCAGGCCTTCCTGCTACAGGAAGGAAATAAACGAACCCGCCGTTTGCAGTCCCTCCCTGCCTCAGAAGGGGGGCATTGCAGGGCTCCCCCCCGGGAGGTGCCAGCCTCCGTCCCTGGCTGGGGTGGGGAGCCTCTTCCCAGAGGGCCATGATCCCGGAGTGGCCGCCTTTCCCTTCCAGGTGCGGATAGACTTCCTGAACCGGCAGTGGACATCTTCCCTGGTCCTGGGAGTCATCACCTGCCCGCCTGAGAGGCTCAACTTCCCTGCTTCTGCCTGTGCCCTCAAACGGGCAGCCTGGCTGCTGCGGGGCCGCGGCATCTTCCACAATGGTCTCAAGGTGGGTAGGGAGCAGGGGGAGGGGAGAGGGCCAGGACTCAGCGTTGGGCGGGGCTGGCCCACAGGTTGAAGTGGGGCCTCCAGCCGTGGTGGTGGGGCCACAGGTATAAAGGTGCACTATATGGGAAGACTATGGGGTGGGGGACCAAGAGCGGGAGCATCATCATCGGAATTCTGGGGCGTCCTGTGTCTTTTTGCGTCCTTGCCATTGAGAATGTTGTAGGGGAGGGCAAAGGGGAGCAGACTGTAGGTATTTGAGAGATGGGGTGGAGCCTGGGCAGACGGTGAGCATGGTGTCAAAGCCCTGGCATTGGCAGTCCCAAGTAGGTGAAGGGCTATGTGGACTACAGTGGGCAGTGGACAGCCGTGGCTGCCGCCGGTGGGAGTCTGATCTTTGGGAAGACAGTAGGTCTCTCTTCCCAGATTTGTGAGAAGTTTGGGCCAAATCTGGACACGTGTCCTGAAGGCACCATCCTGGGGCTGCGGCTAGACAGCTCTGGGGGCCTGCATCTCCACGTCAATGGGATGGACCAGGGGGTGGCGGTATCAGATGTCCCCCAGCCCTGCCATGCGCTTGTGGACCTCTATGGGCAGTGTGAGCAGGTGAGTGGCAACAAGGGCCCGGCGTGGGGCAGTCTGTGATCTGGGAGCCAGTTAGCAGGCCCTGGGGGCTCAGTCACACTCATCACACCCTCTCCGGCAGGTGACAATCGTGAGTCCCGAACCAGGGGCAGCCAGTGGGAAGAGTGCTGGAACCCAAGGGGACATGGAGAAAGCGGACATGGTGGATGGTGAGCCAGCCCACAGGGCCGAGCCCCTCCCCAGCCCTGTCCCACCCCATCGCCCCAACTCCCGTGACCCGTGTCCCCCTTTGTCCTGTCAGGTATCAAGGAAAGTGTGTGCTGGGGCCCCCTGCCAGCTGCCAGCCCTCTCAAGAGCTGCGAGTACCACGCCCTCTGCTCCCGCTTCCAAGAACTGCTGTTGCTTCCTGGTGAGTGTCTGGGTGAGTGCCCAGTCGTCCAGAGCCTGCCTCACCCCTTGGACCATTGCTGGGCTGTGCTCAGAGCCCCGGGAACCAGCAGGAAGGGGCTGTGTGCTGGAGGCCCAGGGCGGGAGCTGTAGCACCCACACTGCTCCTCACTATTCCACAGAGGACTATTTCATGCCTCCGCCCAAGCGGAGCCTGTGCTACTGTGAGTCTTGCCGGAAGCTTCGAGGTGACGAGGCCCACAGGCGCCGTGGGGAGCCCCCCCGGGAATACGCGCTGCCCTTCGGCTGGTGCAGGTTCAATCTCAGGTACACGCAGGGCAGGGTCATGCGTCTGCTTTCGTGCTCTTTCTTCCTTGACGAAGGAGGCTCCCAAGAGGGTGCGTGGAAGAAGCCACAGAACCTTTTCTGGTCGAGGGGAGGATCTTTGTCCAGTCTGCCCGGTCTACACCCTAGGGTGAATCCCCGCCTGGAAGCTGGAACGATGACTAAGAAGTGGCACATGGCATATCATGGGAGCAACGTGGCAGCCATCCGGAGGGTGCTAGACCGAGGAGAGCTGGGAGCAGGTCCGGGGGCAGGGGCAGAGAAGGGGCAAGCCAGGCCTGGGCCAGGAGGGCGGCCCTGACTGGCTCTCCCCGCAGGCACTGCTTCCATCCTGAGCTGCCGGCCCTTGAAAGGCAAGCCTGGGGTGGGGTTTGAGGAGCCTGGCGAGAACTGCGCCCCACCCCGGGAGGAGCAGCCCCCTTCCGTCTTGCTGTCCCCTTCCCTCCAGTATGCTGGGGCCGAGACCCTAGCGTCCAAAGTGCAGTGAGTACATGGGGGCTGGGGCTGGGGTCTCCATGGCTTGCCATTGGTGTCCCCACTGTGACACTTGGGTCTTGTCTCACTCTAGCACATTTACTGTTGAAGGTGACTAGTACTGTGGAAATAAAAGTAGAGTGGGACGCAGTGGGTCCCAGGTGTGCTTGGCACAGGCACACAGTAGTCAGGGTGGACATGGTGACGAAGGTTAGGTTTGGGCAGAGGCCTGCAGAGAGAAGCCAGGGAGCGCCCTGGAGAGACCCCAGCAAGCAGGGGTGCGGCCAGAGCCAAGCCACCCCTCTCTGGGAGGTGGGAGTGACACCCCCCCCCCTGCAGGCAGCCTAAGGAGGAGCCCTGGAGGCCTCACGGCTGGCCGCCTTCTTGCCCCACAGATTCCGGGATCCCAAGTCCCAGCGAACGCACCAGGCCCAGGTGGCGTTCCAGGTGTGCGTTCGCCCGGGCTCCTACACTCCCGGACCCCCTTCGGCCACCCTCCGAGAACCTCCCGACCCTCACTTCAGCCCCGCAGAACTCGAGTGGGTAACCAAGGAGAAGGGGGCCACACTCCTCTATGCCCTGCTGGTGCGGGTGGAGTGAGGGCTGGCCTCTGGACGACAAGCACAGTGGGGCCCCCGGCCCTGGCTCAGCATCCCCCGCCGCGGCGGGTGCTCCCAGAGCCCCCGGATCCCCCAGAGCCCGACGCATCTCCGGAGCAGGAACGCATCTCCGCGTGCAGGGCCCACGCCTCCCACTCGGGGCCGGCAGTCTCCCCTCATGCACTGACTCGGGGAACACGACTCCCTGGACTCCCTCCCCCGGATCACTTAATTTATTTCCGTTTTCGTTCCTGTTACTGTGAATCCCGAGGAGCCTCCCCGGGCCGCCGGGCGGAGTGGGGGCGGGCGCGAGGAAGGTGGGCCTCTGTACAGTTGTTACGGACGCGGGTTTCCAAGGAGCCAATAAACGCCGTCCCAGAGCGCGCGCCTCGGCCTCTCTTTCTCATTCATCCCCCTCTCGCACCGCCCCCCCCCCCCCCGCCACGAGCCCCAGGCCTGCTCAGCTGGGGGCGCCCGGCGCGCCGACGGAGTTTGGCCCCCTGCGGCACCCGTCGCAGCCGCTTCCGCCCTTCCCTGCGCCCGTCCCGCGAGGCCGCCGGCCGCCCCGGCTCCGGAAGGACTCGGCCCGGCAGCCGGATGTGACGCGCGGCCGAGGCGCACAGGAGCCGCGGAGAAAGCGCAGCGAAGGCGGGTAGGGAGGGGCGGGCGGCGCCGAGGCCGGAGACCCCCAGCCCGCCGGCGCACGCTGAGCACAGGCGCACCCGGAGCACCCGGGACCGGCCGGGCGGCGGAGGGTGGGCGCCGGGCACGTGACCGGGGCGGCGGCGGCAGGCGGGCTTCCGCCTCGGCCCGCGGGCGCGACCCTCCTAAGCGCCCGCTTCTCGGCAGGCCCGGCCCAAGGTCTGGCAGTCCGTGACAGAGCCGGGCGCCCACGGCCCGAGCGTCCCCCGTGGCACCATGCCCGCGCTCCTGGAGCGCCCCAAGCTTTCCAACGCCATGGCCCGGGCGTTGCACCGGCACATCATGATGGAGCGGGAGCGCAAGCGGCAGGGTGAGCGCGGCCGAGGGGGAGGACCCCCAAGCCCCGCACCATGGGCACAGCGCCGCGCCGCGGCCGCGCGGGAGGAGGGGTGGGACGGCCCGCCACTGGTGGAGGGAGCTGCAGGCTGGGTCAGGGCTCCAGAAGACTCGGGCCGGGAAGGACCTTGGAGAGCACCTGACATACCCTCCCTCCCAGTCCCCTGGGAGGAGGGGAGCAGAGGGAGCACTGGCACCGGCAGGTTTCCCCGCTCCTCCATCTGTAACGTGCTAGTGTTTTAACCACCCTGCGTTCTTCCCATTCTACCTGCTTCTTTCTCCAGAGGAAGAAGAGGTAGACAAGATGATGGAACAGAAGATGAAGGAAGAGCAAGAGAGGAGGAAGAAAAAGGAGATGGAGGAGAGAATGTCACTAGAGGAGACCAAGGAACAAGTAAGCAGCCCCCTGCTCTGTCCCAGCTTTTTCCTCCTTTGGCTCTCCTGCCATCAGCTCCTCTCCCCTGCCTTCTCAGATCCTGAAGTTGCAGGAGAAGCTGTTGGCCCTTCAGGAAGAGAAGCACCAGCTCTTCCTGCAGCTCAAGAAAGTTTTACATGAAGAAGAGAAACGGAGGCGAAAGGAGCAGAGGTGGGATTGGAGAGCTAAAAATAAAATTGAGCCCCGCCTCAGCCCCAGCCGGCCTGGGGAGGGGGGCAAAAAAAATAAAAATAAAATTGAGACAGTAACTGGGATGGGTAACACCAGATGGGTGTCTGATGGCAAAAGAGGGGGCACTTGTCTTCTTTCTTGGTTTTGACCTGCCTGCCTTTCACTGCAGTGACCTGACCACTCTGACTTCAGCTGCGTACCAGCAGAGCCTGACGGTCCACACTGGGACTCACCTCCTCAGCATGCAGGGTGAGGAATGAAGAACTCTCTTGTTAGAATGCACCCTCCCGGGGGTTGCAGCCACCCCACTGCAGCCTCATGAAGCCCGTCTCCCTGTCTAGGGAGCCCTGGAGGACACAACCGCCCAGGCACCCTCATGGCGGCCGACAGGGCCAAACAGATGTTCGGACCCCAAGTGCTTACAGTAAGACAAGTATTCAAGTCACCAATGTCCAGCACTTGACCAAATGGTGGAAAATGGGGCACATACAAGGCGCTTGGGGTTCTGCTTTGGAGGAGTTTCCAGCAGCAGCCAGCGCTCCTCTTCCTTCCTCAGACGCGACACTATGTGGGCTCCGCAGCTGCCTTCCCCGGGACCCCGGAGCATGGCCAGTTCCAAGGCAGCCCCGGCAGTGCCTATGGGACCGCGCAGCCCCCGCCTCACTACGGACCCACACAGCCGGCCTATAGCCCCAGTCAGCAGCTCAGAGGTGAGCCGTGGGGAGGGAGGGGGGTGCTTCCTCCAAGACCCAGAGGCCGCTGGGCCCAGGCAGGCCCGAAGGAGGCTCGACAGGCTGTGCCTCCTGCCTCCCTCAGCACCTTCGGCGTTCCCGGCAGTGCAGTACCTGTCGCAGCCGCAGCCACAGCCCTACACGGTGCACGGCCACTTTCAGCCCACCCAGACAGGTGAGGATGCCCCCGCCAGGGCCCCAGGGCTGAGCATCCTCCCCGCCTCCGCGTTCCACACACCCGTCCTTCCCTTTGTAGGCTTCCTCCAGCCTGGCGGTGCCCTGTCCTTACAGAAGCAGATGGAGCACGCTAACCAGCAGACCAGCTTCTCAGACTCTGTGAGTACAGAGCCTGGGCAGGGCAGGGGCAGTGCTGGGCCCAGGGGCGCCCCAGGCCACCTTGGACCCTGACTCTCTTCTCCGTAGTCCTCCCTGCGCCCCATGCACCCACAGGCTCTGCATCCAGCCCCTGGGCTCCTCGCCTCTCCTCAGCTCCCGGTGCAGATGCAGCCAGCAGGAAAGGTAAGGCCAGGGGTCGGACCCGGCTGGGGCCCTACCCTTCCGGGGGGAAAACCGGGCTGTGTAGGAGAGGCGGCGCCCACCCCTCCTCTCCCATTTCCTCCTGGGGTGGGGATGGCTGGGAGTTCGGGTGTAGATTGAGGGGCAGGGTACACACCAACGAAGTCCCCCCACTTCTGCCACCAGTCGGGCTTTGCAGCCACCAGCCAGCCTGGCCCTCGTCTTCCCTTCATCCAGCACAGCCAGAATCCACGATTCTACCACAAGTGATCATCAGATTTTATCTTCAGCCTCAGCCCCAGCCCCTGACGTGGGTGAGGGAACTCGGTGTCCCAGTCTAATAAAATTTACCTGCCTCTGCCCCTCTGCTGCCGTGTGCGTCACCTCCCTCCCGGGCTGGGCCAGGGCTGTGTGGAGGGTGAGGGGTGACAGGCAACTAACAGGCGAAGCTGGGTGGGTGGGTAAGAGGCAACTCTTTGGCATAGTTGTTTATGTGTAATTTCTAAGTTGACTTTCTAGTCAGCAAATACCCATTTAATTCAAAGAAGCAACTGAGTTGGGGCCTTCATATTAAACTTGTAGTTTTATTCAGGTTTGATTTTAACAAATGTGTCGGGGAGAGAGCCCACAGGAAAGGGTAAAGCCCATGGGGGCAGGGCCCTCCCAGATGCCTGAGGAGGGGGCAGGTCCCCTCCCCTTCTCCTCCTCTTCCCTCCCCAGGATAAAGGAGAGACTTAGGCAGGGGAGGGGGCTGGTCCCCAGTCTGTGGGGTGGTGCTGGGGTACAGGGCCATGGGGAACAAGGGACCAGAGCAGGGATGAGGGGGAGGGCACAAGGACCAATCGCCAGAATCCACAGCTTTCTGATTCCAGATTGAATTTAAAAAAAAAAAAAAAAAAAAACCCACTAAACCACAAGCAGCACCCGCCCCTTCTCCCCTACCAGGGCTGTAGTGCGAGGGGAGAAGAGGAGGGCAGCTTCACCAAGGCCATGGACCACTCACTCCTGGCCAAGAGAGCAGGATGAAGGGCAGGGGCTCCCCGACAGATTGAGGGGGTGTGGGGGAAACCAAAATAAAACGTCAAATAAATTGTGTAGGAGGAGTCCAGCCAAGCGCTGGGCCAGAGCTGGGCCAGGCTGGGGGAGGGGGCCTCTGCAGGCTGAGGATCGCTGCTGCCACCACCGCCACCCTGGGGAGGAGAGAGATCAGTGAGACCAGGAGATGCCATCAGGACAGGGTGAAGCCCACGCCGCAGCCAGAAGCCAGCCGAGAACCATCAGGGGCTAAAGCAGGGTTCTGATGGGGATGGGGCCGTGTCAGTCACCTGGGAGCCAGTTATTTTGCCATGGCCTTGATTGCAACAGCTGCCTCCTCTGTCATGGCGGACAGCACCGTGATCTGAGGGCACAAAGGGCAGAGTCAGAAGTGAGCCAGAGGCAGGGACACGGAGTAGGGCTGTGCATTGGGGGCAGGAGGGTATGTACCAGGATCTCTTCTCCACAGTCATACTTCTGCTCGATCTCCTTGCCAAGATCTCCCTCAGGCAGACGAAGGTCCTCTCGCACCTCTCCGCTGTCCTGGAGCAGTGATAGATACCCATCCTGGATGCCGATCAGCTGGGGGCAGAGAGAAGGGAGCTGAGGGTGGGCCCAGGGGTGTCGGGGACAAAAGAGTGGCCAACTGACCACACCAAACTCCTCGCCATCTCCCTACTTCTTTCAGCACAAGCTCTTCTGGTCAGCCTGTGCCCCCTCCCCCACCACCTACCACCCCCACTAAAAGGCTAACCCGTCTCTGTACCTGGAAGTCATTCCTTTTGATGTTGGGGACATCCATATTATGAGTTGACGGGCAGATATCTTCATATTTCTTGCCAGTAAAGATGTCAATACCAACCAGGTGGACCTACACATATACATCACATGAAAGAGACACCCGACCAAACTCTAGGATGAATGAAAAAAGCCTCAAGGTGCCCCTAAGCAGTGAGGGAAGTCAAACTAGGTGGTTTGGGCAGAACCAGGGGAGGTGGAGCTGAACCAATGGACTCAAGGAAGAATCCTGGAAGCCTCTGGCATCTAGCAAGGGCAGAAGAGTCCCACTGAGGCTAGGGTGACCGACAAGGGCAACAGTAGTGAAGGCTTGCATTGGCCAGTTACCCCGAGCCAAGGGAACACTGACCAGTGAGCCTGGGGAGCGGGAGGCGGCCAGTAAGAGGTTTCAGAGAGTGTCTGGACACCCACAGGAAGGGTGCAGAACTTGGGCAAACAAAAAGGAATGAGAGGAAAAGAGCTGAGAAGAGGAGGACT
The DNA here is from genome assembly GCF_048418805.1 of Vulpes vulpes. Lineage (NCBI taxonomy): Eukaryota > Metazoa > Chordata > Mammalia > Carnivora > Canidae > Vulpes > Vulpes vulpes. The sequence continues at coordinate 133,660,699 of NC_132791.1, read as the reverse complement.
TCAGGGAGGACTATGCAATAGGAAAGAACGCAGACAAATACCTAGATGACCCAACAAGACAAACCAACTAGGGAACAGAACCGTAAGATATTCAACAAGGATGAACCAGGTCAAGTTTGAGGGGAGAAAAACCTTAACTGACCTGGAAAGCACTAGCAAGAATGTTAAGAGTCCAAGAAAGCGAGGGAGCGGCTCAGGGAGCCAAGGGGAGGGGCAGGTAGAGACGCAGCCTGACGCCGCACAGATCCAAGGGGAAAGCTGGCACGGACTGTGGGGCAGCAAGGTGATTCGGAAGCTCAGAGGTCTGCTAGCGCCCTCCAGGGAAGGCTGCCTTCGGGATGCGGCCTGGAGAAACCCCAGCAGCTAAGACTCAAGGGAGAAGAGAGAGAAAGTGAGAGCCAGGAGAAAGGACGGAGCAGCTGAACAGAGCACCAAAGAAGTTAGGGGCTCACACCGGGTGGGGTGGGGTGACCAAGCCTAAAGGAAGGGAGGGGGCTGGAGACACCTCGCTGCCAGGAGACCCAGGGGCCCAGGCGGTACAGGGAAGGCAAGATGGGAGAGGTCAAGTTCTAACCTTGGCATGGCCGTGCTTGCCAGTCTTGGAGGTAGACATCTCCACGATCTTACATGGCCGGCCTTTGAGCACCACAAAGCCGTTCTTACGTAATGCTGAGCACTGCATTGGGAAGGTGGCTGAGGCCCCTGCATCTCCTGTCTCGAAGTCCAAATCATCTGCCATTTTAAGAGGCTTCGATTCCAACTGTAGTCAAAAAGAGAACACCAGTGAGTCAGGATGGATGGAGGTCAACAGAGGTCTCAATATACCCCACTCCTCTCTGAAACACTCCCTTCCCCCCCAGCCCTTTCTTCCATCACCGACCTAAAACCAAGCGCCCAGGTTAGGTACTGATCGGGACCACAAACACTCAGGAACTGGTGTGTGGCGGGAGCTGGTGGGGGACAGAAGCTGAACCCCCAGCACCCATGAAAGCTAAAGGGGGGTGCTTGAGGAAGGAAGGCTCCGGGGAGTAGGACCTGCAACCTCAAAGATGGGCAGAGGCCTGATTCCTGGGAGACTCAGGTGCTCCTTGCCACTGAAACCAACCACCCCTCTTCCCCACACACAAGCAGGGCTATAATTAGGTGAGCAGCCATGAGCCAGCAAAAGGGCGGAGCTACCGTGGAGGGGGGAGAGGAGGGTGGAGACCAAAGGACGGGGCCCCACCCGTCTCTGTTACACCCCCCACCCCATCCACACACGGGCCAGTCACTGGGACAGGAAACCACAAGGCCTCTTTGGGGGATTCCCGCCTCTCCAGCACGTATTTGCAGACGCGGCTAAGGGAGAGAAAGTCAAGTTGTTTTCTAACTTCTCCCCCGGCCAAGCACCTCCATCTCGTTTCCCAAAGGGAACCCAGGAGCCCAGCCTCTCCTCGAGGGCCCTCCCACTTTTCCCAGGATGCACCGGTCCTGTCGGCTTTTCAGGCCGGGCCTGTACCCTCAGTGTGAAGTGGAGGAGCGGGGAGTGGTGAATGACAATAAAATGAAAGCAAAAGGCCGGTGCTCGCCGAGAGCCCGAGATCTGCTGGGCTGGCGGAGCGAGGACTCCCGACCCCGCACGGCGGGGAGGGCGCAGATCGCGGCGGGGAGCTGCGGTGCCCGGGACCTGGAGGCGCTGTCGGCACGACCCGCAGAGTTGGGCTGCCGTCCAATTGCCCTCGGTCCCCCCATTTCTCCAGCACCGAGCACGGGAGAGAGCAACTTATACCTGACGGGCCGCCTCACTTCACATCAGAGTTGGGAAGAGAGCTCCGGGGGCCCATCGGGCGGGGGGGAGCCCTCACATATGCCCGAAGCGGGCTCTCCGCGGTGACCAGGCTTCTTCCCCTCCCCGAAATTCCAAGCCCCTCTGGGCGCCCGCGAGGACCACCTCTCCCCGCGACGGGGGTTGCCGGCTCCCGCCCACCATGTGGCCTCCCGGGGCTTCCGGTGGCCGGGATCTGGGGGGGAGGGGTCCCCGCGCTGCCATGCGGCCCCCGTCCACGTTCAGCCATGCGGCCTCCGACCCCGAGGGCAGCCTCCGGTAGGGGACACTTCCGGTGCCGCCGCCACCCCCTCCTCAAAGGCCGCGCCTGGCCCGAGCCACGCCGCCTCCCCTCCCCCCCCGCGGCCGGCCGCCACCCCCCCCAACATGCCCTCTCACCGAATAGCCCCCTCCCCCACCTCACGTGGCCGCGCGGCACCCGGTTTTCAACGACCCAGGTTCCTTTGCCCCGGCGGGCCAATCTGGCCCCCGGCCCTCGCACCGGCGTGGCCGCCCGGCGGCCTCTCCCGCGTGGCGGCCTTGCGGCGCGCCGTCCCCCGCCCTGCGTCGCTCCAACGTCACCCGGCCGGCCCCAACCGTCACCCCGCGCGCCAACCGGGGCGCGCACCCGCGCCTCTCCGCACCTCGCGCGGCTCGGGGACCGAACCCGGCGCGGCGGCGGCGGCCGCCGCTCCCCTCTGCCCCCTCCCCGACCCTCGCGCAGTTCCATCTCCACTCCCAGGCCCACGCCGGGGTTCCGCGCACGCGCGCCCTGCCCGCTCTCACCTCGCGCGACGCACTGACTCGACCCCGTCCGCTCGCCGCGAGCCCAACCGCTGCCTCCGAGCCCGCTGCCGCCGCCGCCGCCGCCTCTACCGCCGCCGCCGCTGCTGCACACGGGTCTTAGTACGCAGGCGCCGACTCCCCACTGACCAACCAAGCAGCCCTCTGACAGCCGCGCAAGCGTGCTATCTATCCCCTCCGCCCTCCACCCCCGCACTGCGCAAGCGCACAGATCCTCCCCGAGCTCCACCCTCCCTCCCACCTACCCATCCAATGACGCGTACGCGTGACTCCGCCCCCCACAAACCCGGAGCTCTTCCCACCGGTAGGCAGTGCGCAGGCGCACCCGGTTTTTTAAGCCCTTCAACCTCTTTTTCCCTTCCCGTGATAGACCACTAGCCCTACCGGACAGCACTTGCGCCTGCGCAATGAAGAGCCCTGCGCTCCACACCCTCTGGAGGAAACGCCTTGGCCTCAAAGCGCCTGCGTGCTGGAGATCCTGCCCGCCCCTTCCACCTCAGACGTCTCCTGTACGCCGGGCGTTGAAAAGACCACGCCACTGTATGGCTGGTCTCGGCTAGGACGCATGCGTCTGAGGAACGCCCCACCTCGGCTTTAACTGGACTTGAACGACTCACACGTTTCAGAAAACTTTCACTGCGGGGTGGGCCCCTGGTCCCCCAGTCCATCCCCCCGCTGCGGCCCCACACATGCGCGACGGGGCTCTTTCCGCTCGCACTTCTAGCGCGCCAGTATGGTCGGGTGACCGCCCCTCTTAGCTTCAGCGCGCTGCGCGGGCGGCCCAGCCGGCCATAGAGTTCGGCGGCGAGCTAGAGCGGCCGCGTGGCGGCCACCATCTTGTGGGAGCCCTGGGTCTGGCCAGCTCCGCTCCCGCGGCTCCGGGGACGCTCGCGCTCCCTCCTCCTCCTTCCCCCTCCGGCCCGCGCCCGGCCCCCAAAACAGGCATCCGTGAGCGTCCTTTTTAAGGCACTCTGGAGACGAGGGGCGCGCTCTCGGAGTCTCGGCCGGGGGCCGCCACGAAGCGGGAGGCAGCCGGCCGCCCCGAATGTCCTCCCCGGCCCTCCTCGTCGGGGGGGAGGCGGCGGCTTCCCGGACACTTGGTGGTGGCCTCCCTCCGGCTCCCAGGTTTGCTGCCCGGCTGGTGTCCGTAAGCCCGGGGCGGAGCACCGCAGTGGAGACCAGACAGCCCGGATCTGAAGAATCCCGGGACGAGCTGGGCGTGAACTGCAGGCACGAGCCTGGAGTAATAAAAGTTGGTGTGGCATGTTCTGTCATTCCCAGGTCCCTCCACCCCTCTGTCTGGAGTTTCTACTTTTACCTTTAAAAAACGGAAAACCCCCAACTGTCTGGGCGCATTGTTCATAAAGTCCCAAACCTGCTCTTCTTGCAGATGCATTGTCCCTATAACCCAACAGTTGCACCCCTAGGTGTATATGCCACTCCTCCCCCCCCCCCAATCGTGAAAAACAGGTACTCAAATCCTTGCAGGGGAGTATTTACAGCAGCGCTACTTAAAGTAGCCAAAAGGTGGAAACAACCCAAATATCCATCAACAGATGAACAGATAAAGTGCGGTGATATATATGTAATGGAATATCATCAGATCACAAAAAAGGAGTGAAGTACTGGTACATGCTGTGACTGGATGAACTTTAAAAATCTCGTGCTAAGGGAAAGAAGCCAGACATAAAGGTCACACATCCTATGATTCGAATCATATGAAATATCCAGATTAGGGGGACTCCTGTGTACCTCAGCTGGTTAGACATCTGCCTTCAGCTCTGGTCATGATCTCAGGGTCCTGGGATCCAGCCCCTTAACCCGGTTTCCTGCTCAGCGACGAGCCTGCTTCTCCCTATCTACTGCTACTCCCCCTGCTTGTGTGCGCTCTCTGTCAAAATCTAAAAAAAAATAAAATAAAATAAAATCCAGATTAGGTAAATCCACAGAAGCAGAAAGTAGATGGGTGGTTGCCAGGTACTAGGGTAGGTGAGGGGAATGGGTACTGCGGTTAATGAGCACAGGGTTTTATTTTAGAGTGATGAAATGTTTAGGAATTAAATATGGTGGTTGCCCAACATTGTGAATGCATTAAATGGCACTGGATTGTTCATGTAAAAGTGGTTAGTTTTATGTTATGTGAATTTCACCTCAATTTTCAAAACAAAACAACCAACCTCATAGAGGAATGCTCAAAACAGCATTATTCATAATAGCCCCAAAGTGGAAACTACACAAATGTCCGCCAACTGATGAAAGGATAAATAAAATTTGGTCTATCCATACAACGAAATATTCAGCAACAAAAAAGGATAAACCTTGAAATATTCTGCTACATGAAAGTCACAAAAGACCACATAGTATATAATTCCATTTACATTTAATGGCCAATTTACAGAATAGGGGAATCCATGGAAACAGATTAGTAGTTGCCTAGTATTGAGAGGTTAGAGAGAGATGGAGAGATGGAGAGTGGCTGCTGATGAGTACCAGTAAAGGGGCAGATGATGACTTTTGGGGTGATGAAAATGTTCTAACGAAGCAACAGTCAAATTCTTCAGATATCAAAAGCACTGAATTGTACACTTTCAATAATTGAATTGTACATTATGTGAATTATATCTCAATAAAGCTGGTCCTTAAAAAATACTGTCATCTTTGTATGGTACCTCTCGTGCATATGCGACAGTCTTGGTTCATTACCCTGAGACATTGGCGAAGTGTCCCAGCTGACGTAAGGCACAGCTCCATGATATGACAAGGACACTGAGTGAAGATAACCCCTAAAAACTTCCATTCAAACTAAAAAAGGCACAAATAATCTTGCTAGAAGGCTGAGTTATACACACTCAGAGAAAGAAAGCAAAATACTGTACAGTATTACAGAGCGTTGAGGTAGTTGGTATCTGTGAGAACCAGTGGAGCATGGTGTGTATTGTGGTGACAATCCAGTGGGGACAATCCAGGGCAGAGTCCTCAGCTCTGGAAGCCCTAACTTTTTTGGTTGCCAGTGAAGTTTTTTTTTTTTTTTTTTAATTTATTTATTCATGAGAAACATAGAGAGGCAGAGACACAGGCAGAGGGAGAAGCAGGCTCCCTGCGGGCAACCCGATATAGGACTCGATCCCAGGACCCCAGGGTCACTCCCTGAACTGAAGGCAGACGCTCAACCACTAAGTCGCCCAGGCATCCCTACTCAAGTTACTTCTTTTTTTTTTTTAATAATTTTTTTAAATTTATTTATGATGGTCACACAGAGAGAGAGAGAGAGAGAGAGGCAGAGACACAGGCAGAGGGAGAAGCAGGCTCCATGCACCGGGAGCCCGACATGGGATACGATCCCGGGTCTCCAGGATCGCGCCCTGGGCCAAAGGCAGGCGCCAAACGGCTGCGCCACCCAGGGATCCCTCAAGTTACTTCTTGAAGGAAACTTTTCCTGACCTGCCAGGCTGAGTCAGCTTCTCACGTTATATGTTCTCATAGCAAACATCATAGCATCTATCACATACTGTTGATACCCATTTATTTGGGTAATGGCTTTGCTAATGTCTGGCCTGCTCCATTACAATATAATCTCTGTGAGGTTGGGAACCTGTCTGTTTTGTTCATTACTGTGTTCCCAGCCCCTAGAATTGTGCCTGGCAAATATTGTGCTGTAAATATTAATAATTGTGCTGTAAATATCAATGTATTGTTGCATAAAAGTACACCTGGCTCAAGCTAACCAGACTCACAATAGATCGACCCCCCCCCCCAAAAAAAAATGGTGATACCAATTCATCTATAAATGAACTGAAATGGCAAAGGGCAACAGAATGTCTATTTTGGTCGGTCCATCTCTCCTTCCTTTTCTTTAAGAAAATATAAGTGGAAAAAAGAAAATCTAGTCAAGGAATCTTGAAATCAGGCAAGGGAATTAACTGCATGTACTTCATGACTAGTACCATCCAGCTCGAAGAGCACAGTGCATTCGTCTTCAGTGTGAAAGAGGCCAGTCTATCTCTCCTTCAAAAAGAATCCTATAGGGGATCCCTGGGTGGCGCAGCGGTTTGGCGCCTGCCTTTGGCCCAGGGCGCGATCCTGGAGACTCGGGATCAAATCCCACATCAGGCTCCCGGTGCATGGAGCCTGCCTCTCCCTCTGCCTCTCTCTCTCTGTGACTATCATAAAAAAAAATAATAATAAAATAAAGACCTTGAATCTTCCTATAAAAAAAAAAAAAAAGAATCCTATAGAGGCACCTGGGTGGCTCAGTAGGTAAAGCATCCGACCCTTGATTTTGGCTCAGGGTCATGAGATCCAGCCTTGCATTGGGCTCTGAGCTCCGTAGGAAGTCTGCTTGATATCCTCTTCCTCTCCCTCTGTTCTGTCAACTCTCTCTCTCTCTCTCTCTCAAATAAATAAATCTTAAAAAAAAAGAAAGAAAGAAAAAAGAATTGTGGAAGAGTCGTAATCCTGGATCAGGACTCCCCTGAAAATTATTGGAGAACCTCTCTGGCTTTTATTTATTCATTTACATTTTACTGAGCATCCTCCTTTAGTTCACGTGGAAATTTCTTTCTTGAGAACTGCTTCGAATACAATCAGTCAGATCCCATGTTGATGACTATCCACATTTCTTTCCCACCTTTTGTGGTTACACCCGTTCACCAAGATTAAAGTTCAGACATTTGGAAGAACTCTCCAGCGACCCTTCTGTAGATTTTCAGTGACTTTGGATGCTGCCCTGTCAACCCATCTCATTAAGTATTTTCTCCTTTCTTTCTCAGAGGGTACTCGTTTGGAGGGCACCCATGTTCTGCTGAAAAAAGCTTGCCAGGTGAGTTTATATCTACTCCGGTAGACTTTCTAAACCTTCTATTTTGAAATAATTTTAGAGGGATCCCTGGGTGGCTCAGTGGTTTGGCACCTGCCTTTGGCCCAAGGCGCGATCCTGGAGTCCCAGGATGGAGTCCCGTGTTCGGCTCCCGGCGTGGGGCCTGCTTCTTCCTCCTCCTGTGTGTGTCTCTGCCAATCTCTCTGTGTCTATCATAAATAAATAAATCTTTAAAAAAGGAAATAATTTTAGATATGCAGAAGAATTGCAACGGTAGTATGAAGAGAACTTTAAGGAACACCAGCGAGGTTTTGAATGGGAGCCAATGGTGTGGTGGAGGTAGCTTGTATATCTTTTTTTTAAAAAGATTTTATTTATTTACTCATGACACACACACACACACACACACAGAGAGAGAGAGAGAGAGAGAGAGAGGCAGAGAGGCAGAGGGAGAAGCAGGCTCCATGCAGGGAGCCCGATGTGGGACTCGATCCCGGGTCTCCAGGATCATACCCTGAGCTGAAGGCAGCGCCAAACCACTGAGCCACCCGGGCTGCCCAAATAAAATCTTTAAAACAAAAAGGAGGAGGTGGGGGAGGTACAAAGGGTGCAATTCTGCTCAAAACATACTCTATGTCTCTGCCTCTCTGTGTGTGTCTCGCATGAATAAATCAATAAAGTTAAAAAAAAAAAAAGAACCAGTTGTGCATATCTCTTCCTAACTGCACGTTCAATACTGTCTTACTGGTAGCTTGGAACTGGTTGTGACGGGAATATTTATACCATGGAAACTGACAGATGCTGTTGGCTGAAACAGGTGCCCGTCTATCCAGAGCTGGTTGTTAAACATGGAGCAGCACAGCATGGAGGGGCAGGGAAGGTGGTTCTGATGTATACAGAGTCGTGTTAGATCCAGATAGTTCAAGGTGGTTTGAGAGGTGGGTTGAAGAAGGGCTGGACCCCTAGGTCCGACCCTAGGAAGCTGTCATGTGGTTCAGATAGCAAGCAACGAGGGTTTGGTCCAGGAGTCCTCAATGAAAGCAGCATTTTAGTAACTGGACCTTTAAAAAATGGGTGGAATATGGGGGGAAAGGTAGAAACAAGAATCAAAGGTATTCCAGAAAATGGGAGCCGTGAGGAGGGCAAAGGCATGGAGGAACATGTGCAGAGTGAAGACAGAAAGAGAATCATGTTGGGTTACCTGGGTTGAGCATCTGCCTTCAGCTCAGGGTGTGACCCCTGGGACGGAGTCCCACATTAGGCTCCCTGCATGGAGCCTGCTTCTTTCTCTGCCTGTGTCTCTGCCTCTCTCTCTCTCTCATGAATAAATAAATGAAACCTTAAAAAAAAAAAAAAACAAGAGGGGCAGCGATGTGGCTCAGTTGGTTAAGCATCTACCTTTGGCTCAGGTCATGATCCTGGGGTCCTGGGATCGAGTCCCACGTTGGGCTCACAGCTTAGTGGGGAGTCTGCTTCTCTCTCTCCCTCTGTGACCTCCCTTGCTCTCACTCTCTCTCAAATAAATAAATAAATAAATAAATAGAATCTTAAAAAAAAAGAAAAAGAATCCTGTCAATGGTTCGGGATGGAGGCCAGAGATTGCAAACAACAGGTGGGGGCTGGGAGGAAGGGAGGCCTGGACCAGACCAGAGTCTCGAATGTGTGCAAAGGAGCAGGGTCTTCCATCTGTAGGGGATGACAAGGCAATGCCAGCCACTGCCGTCACTGTGCTCTAGGGAGCTCAAGCAGCCACTGTGGCTGACAATCCAGGTGAACAGGCTGCACACAGAGAACCTCCAGAGCATGAAGTCATCCCATATGGTCCTTATATGTTTGTCCAAACCCAAAGACTGGACCTCACCAAGAGCGAGCTGCGGTGTCAACTATGAATTCCATGCGATGGCAATGCGTCAAGGTAAGTATATGGATAATAACATGCATCCCACTCTGCTGGGGGATGTTGAAGAACATGGAAGCTCTGCATGTGTGGGGGCAGGAGGTACATGGGAAATAGCTGCCAATACCTTCTGCCCAGTTCTGCTGTGAATCTCAAACTGCTCTCAAAAATCAAGATATTAAAAAGATAAAAAGAAATCAAGATATTATACTTGGAGGGGAAATGAGCTGGACTGGAGGCAGCAGACCCATAGAGCCTGTCACGGTAGTTCAAGGGAGCAAGAATGAAGACCTGGATCAAGACACTGGTAGTGAGGCAGAGAGGAAACAGTGAACATCAGGGACATACTGGACCTAATAGATGGAACTCAGTGGTCAACCCAATGAATATGTGCTCAGAGTGTTGAGTCAAAGGTGCCTTCAGTGTGGGGGGCTGGGGAACAATTATCAATCCAGCCATTCCTGAGGTGCCTGGGTGGCTCAGGTCATGACCTCAGAGTCCTGGGATCGAACCCCGGGTCGGGCTCCCTGCTCAGTGGGGAGTCTGCTTCTCCCTCTCCCTCTGCCCCTCCCCTCTGCCCATGTGCTCTCTCTCTCTCTCTTCCTCTCTCAAGTAAATAAAATAAAATCTTAAAAGAAAAGATTCTGGGATTCTGAGATTCTGGGAAGCCAGCTCAGAGTTTAATGGGGTGTGCACTTTAGTTTCAATCCGAGACTTGGCCTGGGAAGATGGGTAGGACTGGAATTGAGGACAGACCAGTGTGTCTGGAAGGGGCTCCAGGTGTGTCAAGAGGAATAGCTTTACCTGATGGAAAATATTCCGTCAAATTTTCTTCATTATTGAAAATAGCAGTCTTTTGTAAAAAAAAAAAAAAATTTGGAAAATAAGAAACAAATGGACCATCAACCCAATACCCACAGGCCATGGCTATTAATGTTTTACCACATTTTCCTACAAACTTTTTGCCAGGCCTTTTAAAAGATGCATCTGAGATCAATTGGGAACAGATTCTGTGTCGCATGTGAAGGTAAATTGAGTTGATGGATAGAAGGAATCCCCAGATAGAAAGAAAACAGGCTGGATGCCTGGGGGGCTCAGTTAAGTGTCTGCCTTAAGCTCAGGTATTGATCTTGGGGGTCCTGGGATGGAGCCCCACATCGGGCTCCCTGCTCGGCAGGGGGTCTGCTTGTCATTCTCCCTCTGCCCGTCCCCCCAATCCTGTGCTCATGTTCTCTTTCTCTTCAAATAAATAAATTCTTTTTTTTTTTTTTTAAGATTTTATTTATTCATGAGAGACACACAGAGAGAGAGAGAGACAGAGGGAGAAGCAGGCTCCCAGGATTACCACCTGAGCTGAAGGCAGATGCTCAACCACTGAGCCACACGGGCATCTCAATAAATAGAATCAAAAGAAAGAAAAGGGGAAGGAAGAAAGGAAGGAAGGAAGGAAGAAAAAGAAAGAAAGATGGATGTATAGCCACGCTGTCTCCTAGAACTCTCTGTGGGGACAGAAATGGCCCATGTCTGTGTTAAAACCTCATCCACTAGCTACGTGTGGACTTTGTGTTTTATATTTTATTTCATCTTAACCTTCTTTCAAGAAAAAAAAAAGAAAGAAAGAAAGAAAGAAGAAGAAAGAGAAAGAAGAAAGAAAGAAGAAAGAAAGAAAGAAAGAAAGAAAGAAAGAAAGAAAGAAAGAAAGAAAGAAAAAGAAAGAAAGAAAAAGAAAGAAAGAAAACAGGCAAGGGTTAGAGTCGAGGTGGGGGTTCCCTGACCGGTACAAATATTTCACAGTAAGAATTTATTCCAGTCAGGGCAGGCAGGGACTATTTTATTCTTCTTCCACCCTCAAGGATTTGCATAAGAGTCAACACTCCAAAGGAACCTGAGAATGGGCAAAAGGGTAACCCTTTGGGCCAGGGGGTCTGGGACCTTCTCTCACAGCACCCAGAGCTGCTGGAGTCATGGCAGAAACTTTAAATTCCCTTACTCCTCCATTCATTCAGTGAATACCTACTGAGTCTCTTAAGTACCAGTTACTCAGAGACTCGAGACTCGGGGGTGGTGAGCTTAACGGTGCAGTCCCTTCTCCGCAGTTGGGAGGTGGAGGTTACCAGATAATCAAACAAATATACAATATCAGTCTGAGTGCTCAGGCCAGTACCTGTCCAGCCCTTGGAAGTGACAGGTTTATGAATGGTAGTGGGTTCGAAAGTAGGAGCAGCTCCTGAGAAAATGCCTGGGCAATCTTTGTGATTTTGACCTTGTGTCTCTGGAATCTAAGAAAAAGAGGGAGGACAAAAAAAAAAAAAAAAAAAAAAAAAAAATTAAAAGGGAAGATGTATGGAAGAATGAGCTAGGTGTGGGTCTGGGCCTGGAGGGAAAGCCCTACCCCAAGGCTCTCCTCCTCTGGCATTCCCACAGCCCTTGCTGAACTTGGGTGTTAGAAAAAGAAGTCCTCAAGTTTCCTAGAACTGGGCCATGGGTGTGGGAAGCAGGGCTGGGGACAGAGTACGGACCCTGCTCACAGAGAAAGGAAGCTCAGGGAGCTGGTGTTCCCAGACATCATTCATTTGCTCCTTCATTGCTCTCTGCTGGGCCCTGCGGCCAGGGCTGGATGGGGAGGGAGCCCAGCAATCCCAGACCAGAGTGACAGGCCCTGGGAGAGGGACTGAGTGAGCACCTAGGTCAGGCCAAACCCAGCCCAGACGCCTGGCAGGTCTTTGGGCAAAGGGAGACATGGGAGCTGAGAACTCTGAAGCAGGACTGGCCCTCAACAGGATGAGGGAGGGTCTGGGAGTTCTGTGCACAGGAGATAAAGAAACGGTAGCTGGGTATCCACCCTTCTGGGCTGCTCCAGACCCTTGAAAATAATATCTCGAGATGGAAGAGGTGAGGTGAGGAGCAGATGACATCCGTGCTCAGAGAAGAAAGATCCCAAGGGCAGACGGGAATGCTGGCCGCCTCGGGGGTCCCAAGCCTGTTCACCTGTCCCTGATCCCAATTCCCATCCCATTCCTATCAGTCTTCTTGTCACCTGGCCTGAGCAGGGATCTGGCTCTACCTCCTTATGGGGCATCTTCTCTGCTTCCCCCCTCTGGGCTCACCCCTACCTAGCACTTGTCGCACAGACCATGTGGCTGTGTCCCCCACCAGACTGTGACAGCAGGGTCTTTCATAGCGTCCATCATAGAGCTGGCTCTGCATGTTTTCAGAAGGAATGAATGGGGGTAGGGGAGGGCACCCAAGCAGGAGGAACTGCCGGGTGCTCAGAGGGAATCTAGAAGGAAGAGTGTCGTGAAGCAGTGAGAGGGAATTTGAAGCCACAGGTTAAAGGATGCACTGTAGGCATGTTCTGGCCACCTTGTCCTGACGGCCCAGGAAACAGGCCCCAGACCTGTGAGCCCTCCTCCCTCCCCTGCGGCCTCCTCCATTCTGCAGGATGCACAGTCCTGCTTAGAATACCAGAATCTGGGGTGCCCAGGGGGCTCAGTCAGTTGGGCGTCTGCCTTCAGCTCAGGGTGTGATCCCAGGGTCCTGGGATCATGTCCCACATCGGGCTCCTTGCAGGGAGGTTGCTTCTTCCTCTGCCTATGTCTCTGCCTCTCTCTCTCTGTCTCTCATGAAAAAATAAACAAAACCTTAAAAAAAAAAAAGATTTGAGAGAGAGTATCAGCAGAAGAGGCAGAAGGAGAGAGAAGACTCCATGCTGAATGTAGAGCCCTACGTGAAGCTAGATCTTAGGACTCAGAGATAATGACCTGAGCACGAACCAAGAGTCGTATGCTCAACAAACTTCACCACCCAGGCACCCCTACCTGAAATCTTTTTAGAAGAAGACTTGCAGGGCAGCCCCGGTGGCCCAACGGTTAGCACCACCTTCAGCCCAGGGTGTGATCCTGGAGATCGGGGATCGAGTCCCACGTCGGGCTCCCAGCATGGAGCCTGCTTCTCCCTCTGCCCGTGTCTCTGCCTCTCTCTCTCTCTCTCTCTCTCTCTCTCTGTCACAAATAAATAAAATCTTAAAAAACAAAAAAAAGAGGAAGACTTGCAGAATTGCCAACAAGCACTGCAATCATCATTATAGCTCCTGGTGCCCTTGTGCTCCTTCCTCTCTGGCCAGAGGAACGGACCCAATAAATGTCCATGAAATTAATTCAAAGTAGGAATCCCTGGGCCTGGAGGGCGGATATCGTATTATGGAAGTTGGGAGCTCAAGAGGTGGACGTGTAGCCACGCTGTCTCCTAGAACTCTCTGTGGGGACAGAAATGCCCCATGTCTGTGTTAAAACCTCATCCACTAGCTACGTGTGGACTTTGTATTTTATTTCATCTTAACTGAACTTCAGTTGCCATAGGTAGCTGGTGGCTGCTATGTTGAGCCATTCAGACCCGAGTCAGGATGAGTGCTTGGGGCTCGAATGGGTGGGGAGGGGTTCAGATGCAAGGGCTCGATCTGGATCTTAGGTCTTGAGAACTCATTCAATCTTGGGTCTTTGAATTTTACCAAACGAACCATTAATGGGAAGTCACTGAAGAGTTTCAAGCAGGATGTAAGTTCCAGAGGCCCCTGGGGGGCTCATTTAAGCATCTGCCTTCAGCTCAGTTCATGATCCCAGGGTCCTGGGATCAAGTTCTGCACGGGGCTCCCTGCTCAGCGGGGAGGCTGCTTCTCCCTGTACCCCTCCCTACTACTTGTGCACGCGCTCTCTCTCTCTCAAGTAAATAAATAAAATCTTAAAAAAAAAAGAATAGAACGTTTCATTCACTCGATCATAAATTTGCTTAGTTTATTTGTTGACCTCTCTCCCCATGTCTATCCCTTCCCTTCTGTAGGCAATCCTGCTACTGTAAATCTTTTTGTCTTTATATATTCTAACAAGACATAATTTGTTGTTTGTGGGACTGTGTCTCTTTTTTTTTTAAGATTTTATTTATTTATTCATGAGAGACACACACAGAGGAGCCTGATGCAGGACTCGATCCCGGGTCCCCAGGATCACACCCTGGGTTGAAGGCAGGCGCTCAACCGCTGAGCCTCCCAGGTGTCCCTTTTTTTCTTTTTTCTTCTTTCTTTCTTTTTTTTTTTTTTTTTAAAGAAGGACTGTGTCTTTTTAAGTGAGATTGATATTTCATTTGGTTTCTTATTCTTTTTACTTAATTGCTGTGTTGTTAGGTTCCATCTATGCTGCCACAGAGTGTTGAACCTGTTTCCCTTTCTTCTTCTTCTTCTTCTTCTTCTTCTTCTTCTTCTTCTTCTTCTTCTCCTTCTCCTTCTCCTTTTTCTTCTTCTTCTTCTTCTTCTTCTTCTTCTTCTTCTTCTTTTTCTTCTTCTTCTTCTTTTGAAATTTGAAACAGAGAGAGAGTGCAAGCAGAGGGGAAGGGCAGAGAGAGAAGCAGGCTCCCTGCTGAGCAGGGAGCCCAATGTGGGGGCTCAATCCTAGTACTGAGATCATGACCTGAGCTGAGGGCAGATGCTCAACTGACAGCCCCCCAGGAGCCCTGAGCCAGTCACTGCTAACTGCTGCATGATACTCTAGGTGAATGCCTACCACAATTTACCTGGCACACCCCCAGCAATGGGTGCCCGGCTTGCCTAACTTCTCACTTCTTCATTCCCATGCACACCCCCTTGCAGACCTGTAAAAGAATCTCTCTGGGTCATGTGTCCAGTGGATAAACTGCTGGCCATGGAGAAGGTGTATACTGAAGGTGCCTCAGAGGGGCACCTGGGTGGCTCAGTCGATTGAGCCTCTGACTGAAACTCCAAATCTCTTGGTTTCGGCTCAGGTCCTCATCTCAGGGTCATGAGATTGAGACCCAGGTGAGAGAATCTCTATTTGAGATTCTCTCTCTTTCTCAAATAAATAAATACATCTTTGAAGGTGCCTAGGCATTGCCAGGAAAAAAAATATGCATTTCAGAAAGATGTCTCTGTCTGCCTTCATTACTTCCTTTACAAATATTCACTGTTCAGCTCCTAGATGTTGGCTACAGTTTTTTTTTTTTTTTTAAAGAGCACTGCTTTATTTATTTATTTATGATAGTCACACACAGAGAGAGAGAGGCAGAGACACAGGCAGAGGGAGAAGCAGGCTCCATGCACCGGGAGCCTGATGTGGGATTCGATCCCGGGTCTCCAGGATCGCGCCCTGGGCCAAAGGCAGGCACCAAACCGCTGCGCCACCCAGGGATCCCCGGCTACAGTTTTAAGAACTGAGAAGAGAGCGGTAAACAAGACAGATAAGATCTCAAACTTACACAGCACAAGAAACTACAAACAAGAAAATATCAGGTATGGGGATCCCTGGGTGGCTCAGCAGTTTGGTGCCTGCCTTTGGTCCAGGCATGATCCTGGAGTCCTGGGATCGAGTCCCACGTTGGGCTCCCTGCATGGAGCCTGCTTCTGTCTCTGCCTCTCTGTGTGTGTCTATCATGAGTAAATAAATAAAATCTTAAAAAAAAAAAGAAAAAGAAAATATCAGGTATGGATAAATACTGTCCTGGAAATCAAGCAGGATGGGAGGACAGAATGTCCCCAAGGCTATTTTGCTGGCGAAGTGCTTTGTGCAAAGTGGACTCCAGGGGGCAGTCCCAAGGGCGGGTGAGGAAAGCAAGTAGGCAGAGGCTTCAGAAGTGAATGCAGGTGAGAGCCTCCCATGGTGTGAACCCCATGGGGACAGTAAGGCTCATACGTCTGTGTCCGGATATAGGGGAGCCCTTTGCCAAGATAGGGGGCCCGGGGGGTTCCCAGCTGGCAGCTGGCTATCACGGGTCTGGAGCTCAAGTGATCTGGGCTGGGCACAGACTGGGGGGAGTCCTCTGAGATTGGGCTGGCCATTGGCACCCTAGGACTGCCGGAACAAAGTGCCACAAACTATATGCTTAAGAAGACAGAAATCGGGGCACCTGGGTGGCTCAGTGATTGGGTGTCTGTCTGCCTTCAGCTCAGGTCATGACCCCGGGGTCCTGGGATCAAGTCCCACATTGGGCTCCCTGCAGGGAGCCTGCTTCTCCCTCTGCCTGTGTCTCTGCCTTTCTCTGTGTGTCTCTCACAGATAAATAAAATCTAAAAAAAAAAAAAAAAAAGAAATTGATGCTTACAGTTGTGTAGGAGGGAAGTCTGAAATCCAGATGTTGGCAGGACAATCCTTTCTGCTAAGCCTTGGAGAGAGCTGGCCTCTTCCAGCTGATGGCCGCAGGTGCTCCTTGACTTGCAGCTCCTGATGCTTGGGGCTCTGCCTGTCATCGCCGGGCCCTCAACCTTTGTGTCTGCCTCTATGGTGGCTGTTTCCAGTTGTGCCAGATTAGGGGCCACCCTAGTGATGTCATCTGAACTTGATTACATCTGCAAAGACCCTATTTCCGAATATGGTCCCATTCACAGATGTGGAGGTTAGGACTTCAACATGTGCTCCTAAGGGGACACAAAATTCGACCCATCACAGGGTCGTATATGAAGCCATGGGAGTGGGTGGGCTCTCCAAAGGAGAGGTCACAGAGTCAGAAGACAAGAACAGCTAGGGACTCTGGCCTTTAGGAAGGCTGAGGAGTCCAGGAAGAAATCCGAGAACGAAATGGTCTCCAGGTACACCTGCCACATAGGCCAAGGTGGAGGAGGAAAAGGAAACAGGGTGTCCATTGAACTAGGTGGTCTGGCAGGTGTCTGTGTGTTTCCACAATACTAGGCCAAGAGAAGAAGCAGGGCTTGGGTAATGCCGACAGGCTCTCAAGAAATGTGACTTAGAAGGAAAAGCGTGACATATGGAAAGAACTAGAAGGATTGAAAAAGAATGGTCCCAGCACAGTGGAAGGAAGGAGGGTGGTGACTGATTTGCCCTGGAGTTGGGCTACTCTGCTTGTGGGGCCCCCCTGAGTGCATTCCGCAGCTGTGTGGTCTTGGCCTGGTTGACTCCACCACACCTCAGTCTCCTTGTCTGAAGAATGGGGCCAACTCCAGGACCCACCTCTCAGGGCTGCAGTAAAGAATTCATGATTGAGGGTGCCTAAAATGCTTAGCACAGCGTGTGGCACATAGTTAAGCACTAAATAAATATTAACTCTTGTTACCATCTGGTTAAAAAAAAAACCCACAACCACCACCACCCACAAGACAAGGAGGAGGTTTCGAGGAGGTGGTAAGTAATATCAGAGGCAGCAGATGGGACACGGAGGCAGAGGGTAGAGGAAAGGTCAAGGATTTGGCAGTGCCTGCAGAGCTTGGAAAGCTGGAACAGCCACTCAAGGGCCATCAGGAGATGAGGTGAAGGCTGTAGGTCCGCGGACTCTTGGCTGCAGCTGAGAAGACAGAGCAGGTGCTGGAGGAGAGAAGATGTAAATTCTGGTTTGGGCCATGAGGAGAAGGTGTGTGTGTCGGGGGGCGAGGTGGAGGTCATTTGGAGTATCTTAAATCTCAAGGGTCTCCATTTGGGTGATTCCACACAGTGTCACCTTTGTGGTGCTACACCTGGGTGGCCAGGGGGCCTCCTGCAAGTGAGTGATGGGCCCCAGAGAACCATCGTGTGTGGGCACTGGCTCAGGGAGCAGTGGTGGGAGGGAGGCGAATGAGGAGTTTACAGGCGGGTTCCTCCAGGGTCAGAAGCCTGCGTGGAGGGGGGGTGACCAGCTAGAGGGAGTGGGCTCTGAGTCTGCTAGGAGGTGGGAGGGGCTGGGCACACTAGCTTCAGAGTCCTCAGGAGCAGGTGGCCGCCCAAACTAGGAATAGAATGACCTGGTGGCAGGAGAAGACAGTCCAGAAAGGACTGAGGCTGGTGGAAGAGGATGAGCCACAAAAGGAGAGGCCTGAGGGCATGGTGGGAGCCACAGCAGGAACACTTGTCCCGACTGAGTAGAAAGAGAAGCAGATGCCAGGCAATGACTGCCCCCATCAGCAAGGGCTCTTGGACCACTGCTGAAGACAGCTGGGGGGCGGACACCAGATCTGGGGTGGTGGGGTACAAAAGACACAAGAGGAAGTAGACACCACCCTAAAGAGTGCTTTCAGGAAGTCTGGTGTTTCTTTGATAGAGCTGCAAAGGACAACATTTAAGGAGGGAGGGCTTGGGATCCCTGGGTGGTGCAGCGGTTTGGCGCCTGCCTTTGGCCCAGGGCGCGATCCTGGAGAGCCGGGATCGAATCCCACGTCGGGCTCCCGGTGCATGGAGCCTGCTTCTCCCTCTGCCTGTGTCTCTGCCTCTCTCTCTCTCTCTCTCTCTCTGTGACTATCATAAATAAATAAAATAAAAAAGGAGGGAGGGCTTTTGCTTTAATGTATTAATTTTTAAAACAGGGAGCATGGGGTGCCTGGGGGGCTCAGCGGTTGAGCATCTGCCTTTGGCTCAAGGGTGTGACCCTGGGGTCCTGGCATCGAGTCCCACATCGGGCTCCCCGCAGGGAGCCTGCTTCTCCCTCTACTTGTGTCCCCCTCTCTCTCTGTGTCTCAAGAATAAATAAATCAAATCTTAAAAATAAATAAGTAAAACAGTGAGCAAGTCCAGCAAGACTGTGAACTTAGGTGGACAGGAGCTAACGGGGAGGCAGTGACAGAGGAAATAGTCTTTTGGCTAGAATGGCCAGGAGCCCTTGCTAGTTCTAGCCCTGAAACATATTTAAATCACTGGGAAATCACACCTGCAAACCCTCCAACTGAACAGGCACATTGACTGCTTGTCGCTGGGGCATCTGATAATTCCTGCCCGTGGATATAGACAGCACGTCACTGTTTCCTGCCTCTGCGCTGTCGCAGGGCGCTTGTCCCTCGTTGCCCCACGACGGGTAGGGAGGTCCTCTTGACATCTTTTTACCCCTATCATAGACAGGGCTCACCCTTCCTGGGGACTTCCTCTCATCTCACAGTTCGGTTAACCAGTCCGCGCCCTCTGCACCTCCTGCGTGCTCCCTCTGCCGCCCGGGCCCCTCGCCGTGGCTCCCGCTTGCCTCGCCCGGCCCTGCCCTCCCGCTTCTGCACTCCTCGGGCTCCTGGCTGGACACAGGTGCATGGGTCCTTAGCCCAAGGGAGGGGTGGTCCTCTCTGCGTCCATCCCGGCCTTGCCTTGCGACTTAGTCGTTTTCTTACCTATCCCCTGCCTTTTGTGTCCGCGCTGCCCAAGGCGCTGGGACAGAGGACAGTGGCCTCGGGAAGGGCCGCAGGGCTGGGGCGGGCGGGGGAGCAGGTGGCGACACCGCGGGGGACTGGGGGGGTGGAGCCGGTGCCTCCGGGCGCGGCCGGCAGAGGGCGCGCGGGCACCGGGATTGGCCGCGGCAGCCGAGGAAGAGCGGCCCCCGGGACCGGAGCGCGTGCGGGCACAAGGGCTGCTGGCGCGCAGAGGCCCGGCTAAAAATACGCGCGCGCCGTCCAGGTCGCGGGGCCGAAGAGGGGGCGGCCCTCGGAAGGAGCGACCTCTGCAGCCCGGAGGGAGAATGCAGCTTTGGGCGAGCCCGCGGGGCTCCTGAGGCACCTGGGGAGAGCCTCTCCCAGGCCTCAGTCTTCCCGTCTGCAGGATGGGGGCCATGTATTTCTCCAAGAAACAGTGAGTGGCCGCTGCGGGCGTCAGGCGCGCCGCCGACAAGTTCTTACAGCCGTGCGGTTCGGCGTCACGGGGCCAAGGCGGTGCGGGGGGAGAATAAACGGGCAGGTGCAGGAGGCGCTCAGATGTTCAAGCACGGAAAGAGAAGAATAAAGGATGATGTGCCAGAGAGGAGGCCGCCCGGAGAAGCACAGAGGCGCGTTCCAGGGGGAGGACAGTGCCCCTGCAAAGGCCCAGAGGCCGCAGAGCCTGGCCGCTTGGGGGAAAAGATGGAAGGTGGAGGGAACGGCCCGGGAGCCGGACGGAGCGACCGGCACCCAGAAACCGTCGGGGTCCGCGGGGATGTTGGGGTGCCTGGAAGGGGTTGAGGGGAGCTCTGTTTGACCGCGGTGTCGGCAGCACGGATAAACGGAGTCGTGCATTTTGCTCCGTGGATTCTACCTCTGATGCAAAAGGGAGCACAGCTACGAGCTGGGCAGTCATCCTTGTGCGGCGCGGGCGGGTACGCGGCTGGGGCGTGCGGGTACCCCGGGGACAGGCGGCGTGCGGGCACCCGCCGTCTGGAGGGCGAGGGCAGAGAGGAACGGGGCCGACCGCAGCCGGAGCCGAGACGGTCGGCGCTAGCCCCCTCCTGGGTCGTCAGGGGCAACCCTGGAGCTGCGCCCCCCGCCCCGCCCTGCGCGCAGCAGCCAGGTGGCGGTTGGGGCGCGACCAGCCCGTTTGATTTCCCGCGGCCGGTGGAGAGGGGGGGAGGGGGAGGGGCGAGGGGCCGCCGGCCAATGGGATGTGCCGGCCGCTGTCACGTGACGGCCGAGGGGCGGGGCCCAGGTGTACTTACGGGGCGGTGAGCGGGGGGCCTTGGCCTCCGCGCGAAGTCCGGGAGGCGTGGCCGGTGTGCGCGCCGGGGGAGCTGCTCCTCTCCAATTGGCCCGTGGCCGGGAGGCGGGGCCTGCGCGCGCCGCGGCTGCGGGTTGCTATTGGCCTCGGCCGGAGGCCCGCTGGCGGCGTGCGGGCGAGGCTCGGGGCGCGAGGACCGAGCCGGGCGGCGGGTTCGCGAGCCGGGGGGAGGGGCTGGGGCGGTGGCGGTGGCGGCGGCGGAGGAGGCGGAGGCGGCGGCGGGGGCCGGTACCGGACCCGGCGGGATGAGCGAGGCGGAGGCGGCAGCGGTGGCGACAGCGGCCCCCGCGGCGACGGTGCCCGCGACGGCGGCAGGGGTGGTAGCGGTGGTGGTGCCGGTGCCCGCGGGGGAGCCACAGAAAGCAGGCAGCGGGGCGGGCGGCGGCGGGGTCGGAGCCGCCTCGGGCCCCGCTGCTGGGACCCCCTCGGCGCTGGGTCCCCGCACCCCTGGCAACCCGGCGACGGCAGCCTCGGGGACCCCCGCGCCCCCGGCCCGGAGTCAGGCGGACAAGCCGGTGCTGGGTGAGGGGAGGGCGCGTGCCAGAGCGGCTCTACGGGGTCGACGGGCTGGGGGAGGGGCGTCGTGGAGCCCACGCGATGCAGGAAGCCGCCAGAGGCTGGCCTGGCGCCTGAGGCTCAAAGGACTAGCTGGGCCAGGGGGCGGCTGACCAGAGTGGGTTCCCCTGGTGGGCAATCCTGCCGTGCCTTCCCGACTGGTGCCCTGGGCACGCCCCCTGCGGCGGGAGGCTCGGTCTAGTCCCAGCCGAATCCCAGCCTGGGAAGCAGGTGCACTGGGAACCCTTTCTTTGGGAGGGCAGGAACCGGTGGGCCGGGTGAGTACCTGGTTCTAGGTGAAGGGCTGGGCTTTGTAGCTCAGGAGAAATGTGACTTAGAGTTGGAAGGGTCTCGAAAGCCTGAGCCCCCTCTGTGTGGGCGCCTCTGTTTGGTGGACCTGAGATCAGAATGCCTTAAAGCTAGCCACTGGGTGAAACCCGGTGGCTTGAAGTTAAGCTTAATAGGTAAAGGGAGGTAGATTCGATTTGGAGTGTTTCCAAACTGAGCCCAACCCCATCTCTTCCCCCCACCTTACTGCCCCCACTGCATCTCTGCCTGGCAGCAATCCAAGTCCTGGGCACTGTCAAATGGTTCAACGTCCGGAATGGTTACGGATTCATCAACAGGTATCTTAGAAACCCAGGGAGGGGGTGGCAGGGGTGTCTTCCAATCTGGCCCGTGGGACTGGACACCTTCCCCACCTCCTCTCTACCCCTGCTGAGGCACATGGTTGCAATGTCCAGCTGACGCTGATTCAAAGTATTTAACCGCCGCACAAATGGGGGCAAGATGAGCCTCCTCCACATCTCTGAGGGCAGCAGAGAGTTAATGATCTAGGAACTTGGCAAACCTGGCTCGGAGCCACCTGGCTTGCCTGTCTCACCTTGTGGTTTAGTTTGCTTCGCCTTTGGGGCAGAATGTACCTGCTGTCTGCGCCTCAGGGCTCTGGGCTGGAATCCTCCCTCATTTCCTGTTTGGGGCGGCTGGAGGAGCACTCCCCTGACTCATCTCCCTTAGAGGGCTGCTGGCTTATTTGAATCCCCCCACCTGACAGGGCTGTGGGCTGGTGAGGGGGGTGGCTGTTGGGGAAGGAAGCCAGCCCTGCCGCCCTACCGGTTCCCTTCAGCTGGGCAGCCCCAATCCCCCCACCCCCATCACTACTGGGAGGGGCTGTAGTGGCAGATTCTGAGCAGAGCCAGGGCTCCCCCAGTGGGCCCTTCCCCATGCCGGCCGGCCTGGCCCAGCCCTCCTGGGAGGCCCTGGTTCCCTCTTAGCAGCCTGACCTTTGTGCAGCTCCAAGTGCTTTAAAGCTGGAACATTTGATCTAGGGAAGGATCCCTCTCTAATTCTGGAAGCTGAGGGCTCCTGGGACATTCTGAAGGAAAACCTTCCCATCCCCCCACCCCTGCCATGGGGTGCTGGGATCAAGTGGGGTAACGAGCAAGTCATGATAGAGAATGGCCCGATACTCTTTCTCACCCTCAGTCTCTCGGTTTGTTGAGCGCGGGGCCTGCCCCTGGGGGCTCACCTCCGGGCTGAGGGTGAGAAGCAAGTCCTGGCGGAGTTCCGAGCAGGATCGTGCCAACTTGTCCCATTCTCAGACTTGTTCTGCACCCCTATCCAGGCTGCTCTTTATCCCCCTTTCCTGACTGCAGAAGGGAAGGGCTGAAGAGGGATTTTGCAGCCATGGTGGGGGGTGGGACAGAGGGGTGTCGGCCTGGAACAGTTAGACTGAGCACTGCCAGGCTCTAAGGTGCCCCAGGGGCAGAGGGGCGAGTCCTCAGCAGGTGCAGAACTTCCCCCGACTTCTTCAAGGTGACTTTGCCTGTCCTCCACCCTTAGGGAGCTCAGGGCTTTCGCTGAGGTTTTTGGTATACTTCTCACCAGTCTCTGGCTCTTGTCACTCTGGGCCCCGTCTACCCCCAAGGAGTCAGGGGAGGCTGGCGAGGGTGGGCCTGCTGCTTTTAGGGCCGGGCTGGGAGGCCTCACCAAGAGCACCCCGTAACCAGCCCCCTGTTCTGCAGGAATGACACCAAGGAGGATGTCTTTGTTCACCAGGTAAGAGCTAGGTTGGTTTGGGGAGGGTGTGGAGGGAACCCACCCTCTCTCTGAAGGTTTTTGCTGTAATCCTTAGCAGCACACAGCGTTTTCCTGCTCTTCCCCTCACGACAGCATGGCCAGGAGAAATGGCTTCCCCTCCCCCTCCATCAGGTGCCTGTATTCCCCACCATTGGCCCCACTTGTGTCAGGTTGTGTCTGTGAGGAATGAACTTGTTGCCCTCTGGCCGTGGCATGCTCACTACCTACACCGGGACCTGGTAACACAAGGATGAGTCCTAGGCAGCATGCGGAGGGAGCCGACACAGGCTAGAGATACTTGGGTGTGGTGTCCCCAGCGGCAGCAGCATCACCTGTCGTGCAAACTCTCAGGCCCCACCCCAGACCTGCTGGCTCAGGCCGACTTGGGGCGGAGCCCAGCAATCTGTTCTAACGAGCTCTCCAGGTGATGCTGATGCAGGCCCCGGGGTGAGAACCACCACTCTGGTGGCAGAAGCTCTGAGGTAAGCAGCATGGTGCGTTTTGCCGGCTTTGCAACTTAAGACTGTCTCTGCCTTTTGTTTCGCTGAGTTCCTGTCTCTGGTCTCCCTCTTCAGAGCCTCTGAGGGGTAAAGGGAGGAGGGAGTGTGTTCTGGGGACCCGGCTCGGGGCACCAACGCTGGGAGGTGCCTCCTGGGTCTTGGCTTATCCCCTACTAAACTTGGCCCACCTCCACCCTCACCCTCGGGCTGGGCCGCAGGGATCGTCGCTGGTGAACCGAATGGAGCAGGGTGGCGGACCCAGCAGGGGTGAGGGAGGCTCCGGGCTCCCTGCCCTCACCTTTCTCCTCGCCTTTCCCCTGCCAGACGGCCATTAAGAGGAACAATCCCAGGAAGTTCCTGCGCAGCGTCGGAGATGGGGAGACGGTGGAGTTTGATGTCGTGGAGGGAGAGAAGGTTCGGGCTGCCGGAGATAGCCCCCCCAGAACCCCCTTCCTTGGGCCAGTCAGCCCAGGCCATGGGAGGACAGCACTGCCTTCCCCACCCTGGTGTCCTAAGGACTGAGTCCCTCTGGTCACTTGATGACGTTTGGGTTTCTTTGTCATGCACCAAGCACTCCCAGTCTGTTCTCCACGTGCCATGTCCCCTAAGGGTCCTGAGTCCACAAGGGTCCAGTGGCAGCAGCTACCCTCCTGGAAAGTCCCCTGGAGGAGGCCAGGAGACAGCAGCTGAGGAGGAACTGAATGGGGGCCTTGGTTGGAAGAAGGGGAAGCAGGTTTGGGGAGGTGTGTGTGGCTGAGTGGGCACTCACTGTCCTCCCCACCTGCTTTCTCCCCAGGGTGCAGAAGCTGCCAATGTAACTGGGCCCGGGGGCGTGCCAGTGAAGGGCAGCCGCTATGCCCCCAATCGTCGCAGGTTCCGCCGATTCATCCCCCGGCCCCGTCCAGCTGCCCCGCCACCCATGGTGGCAGAGGCTCCATCAGGTGGGACAGAACCAGGCAGCGAGGGGGAGCGAGCTGAGGACTCTGGGCAGAGGCCCAGGCGGCGGCGCCCACCTCCCTTCTTCTACCGCCGGCGCTTTGTGCGAGGCCCTCGGCCCCTCAACCAGCAGCAGCCTATAGAGGTGGGAGTCCTGGGGCGCAGAAGCTGCTAGCACACCTGGGGAGGGAGGGGGCATCCGTGAGGACAGAGACCTCTGGGGCTCCCGAAGAAGGGGAGGAGGGCCAGGATGGGTCCCCGAGGCTGGGATCCTTGGCGACGGGTGTTGCCCCAGCTCCCCCAGGTCTCGTGTGTTCCTAGGGCACCGACGGGGTAGAGCCCAAAGAGACCGCTCCATTGGAGGGAGACCAACAGCAAGTAGATGAGCGGGTCCCCCCTTCCAGGTTCCGGCCTAGGTACCGAAGGTGAGACCCCCTTTCTGGGCCCAGCTTCCCCTTGCCTTCCAGGACTGGTCCCAGTGGGAGGGGGCATAGCAAGTCTTGGTGGCAGTGGCAGGGGCCTGGGCAGCTCAGTGGTGGCTGCTTAGGTGCCCAGGGAGACGGAGAGCAGGCCAGGCCCCCTCTGCCCGGGAAGCCCTGGGAGGGAGATGGAACACACGGGCTCCCTGCCCCCTCCAGGGTCCCCCACTTGTTTCCCCAGGCCTTTCCGCCCCAGGCCACCCCAACAGCCTACCACGGAAGGTGGGGATGGTGAGACCAAGCCCAGCCAAGGCCCCACTGATGGTTCCCGGCCTGAGCCCCAGCGCCCACGAAACCGTCCGTACTTCCAACGGCGGCGGCAGCAGCAGCCCCCTGGACCCAGGCAGTCCACAGCCCCAGAGGTGAGGGCCTGGGCTGCTAGGACTGGGGAGTAGGAGTAAAGGCCCTGCCTGTTCCCCACACATACACACCAGTGAGCCAGGTGGCCTGGTCCACCACATCTAGCAGGCGCCCCCCCACCCCCAGACACCCCTCTCGCTCTCCCTGGAGTCACGGCCCCAGTTGTGAATGTGAACTAGGGAGGAATGGGAGGAAAAAGGTGGGAGAACACTGAAGTTGGGGGGTGTCAAGAACGAGAGGGTCTCAGGTGACTCCCCCCCTTCTCTCCAGACCTTGGCCCCCATCAACAGTGGGGACCCCCCCCCCACCATACTGGAGTGACTCCAACATGAAGGACCCCCAGAGCTACCATCTGGTGAGTTGCTGTGCCTGGGGCGGGCTCAGCAGAGGGGGGCCCTGGGGTGCAGGGAGGGGTCACAGGCTGGGAGCCTGGGGCACACGGGGGCCGGGGTCCTCCAGTCACATTAGTCCATGTCCTTCTCTCTCTCAGGTTATCTGCCAGTTTTTCCAGCTGCCCTCTACCCGACCCAGCACCCCCTCCCCCTTCCCAGAATTCATGACATCAGAACACCGGTTTTCCCCTTTTCCTTGAGACTCAGGAGGGCCGAAGCAACAGCCTTTTGCTTTTTCTCTCTCCCCTACCAAGGGGTGAAGGAAGGGATCCATCCTATTGTTCAGAGGCACCAGCTCCCTCCCCTAAATCAGGCTGAGAAGGAACCAGCCAGCTCTTACCTCCTCCTGGTTGTTTTCTTTCCCATCCCAGTTTATTTTTTGTCTCCTCCCCCGCCCCAACCCCAGCCCCTACCTCTGAAGCCATTTTATGAACTGTCATGTGCCACCTGAGCCTCCAGTAAAAACAAAAAACAGGCTTTCCCCGTGGTCTTGGTCTCTGCCTCTTCTCTGTGGAGAATTGTGGGTAACTCCCTGCTGAAGGGGCTGGCAGAGGATGGGGCGCAGTGGTGGGGGGCAGGAGGCAGGGGCAGGGTGTCTCTAGGTCTGCAGCTCTGGGCTGTGAGATTCACTTCTCCCAGCTGAAACCTGGGGCTGACCTTTCCTCTGCAGAAGGAGGGTTCTGGAACGTGCCCAGGGCAGCTTCTGCCACTTGGGGCTAAACTTACTGAGCATTTACTGTTTTAACAAAAGCAATGATCAGGGGCACCCAGCTGGTCAGTTGGTGGAACACGCGACTCTTGATCTTGGGGTCGACTCTCAATCTTGGGGTCATGTGTTCAGGCCCCACATTGAGTGTAGAGCTTAGTTTAAAAAGGGGGGACTGAAAAAAAATAAAAAGGGGGGCTGACTAGAAGCATAAGTGGGGCAGAGTGAGCACATCCAGAGGCTTCTTTGGCAGGTGGGGAGAGACGCTGTGGTCCATTCAGCCCCTCCTGGGTGCCTCACAGCAGGATGCCATCACGTACAGTGATTTTATATATCCATCTATACATATATATATACATTTAGTACAACAGACCTTTGGTTTCTTCTCCCCACCCCTTTTGCAAACATATACAAAAATATCTGAAGGCTCCTCCTACCCCGTGTTTACAGGCAGCCTTTCAAATCCTCCTTTCCCTTAGTTGGTCAAAAGCTTGCGGGCTGCACACCCTTCAGGAGGGGCGAGGGGACAAGAGCGGGGCTCCCCCTCTGCGGCCTGGGGGAGCAGGTCCTCTCTCCTTGCGTGGGCATATGGCCCTCCAGTTGAGCGAGAGGGCTAAGCCTGCCAGGAGGAGTGAACTGAGGCCTTGGGAGGGTGCGGCCTGTCAGGGGTCAAGACGGGACCCCCTTCACCCAGAGTCTATGTGGCAAGAATTCAGAGAAAGTGCCAGAAAGTAGGAGGAGCCCAAGGTGGCAGGAAGCTGTTTGTCTTCACCGGTCCTGCTCCCTGACCAAAGAGTCGGCCCTAAGGCCTCTCCTCCCTGCAGCCCCCTTCTCTAGCAAGGGGCGAGAATATTCTGGAGCTGAGGCCGGGTGCGGGTGGGGTGGGCTACAGAGGAGGAAGGGGATGAGTGGCCAGAGTGGTCCACCCTGATGGCCACAGCCTAACCATGACACATAAATAATCCAAGAAGTCACACGAGGGGAATGAGGGGGTGCTGAGACCACCCTTCCCTCCGGCTTCCCAGTTCAATCAGGAAGTAACAGGGAAGAGAGGGCGAAAGTGCTGCATAGGAGAGGTCTCCGGTGGGGGGCGGGGGGGGGGGGAACGAGAGCATAGCCCTCCCACCCCTGCCCTGGCCCCTCAGTCATTCTCGTCGTCAGGTCCTAAGTAATCGAGTTCCGTGCTGGGCTTCACCTCCTGCTCTAGAAGAGACGGTGTCCGGCGGAAGTCAGCCGAGATCTGGTCAAAAGTCCGGCCTCGGGTTTCAGGCACTTTTAGGAAGGTGAAGATGAAGAAGGCGAGCAGGAGAACCGCGAACAGAAGGAAGACATAGGGCCCCATGGCCTCCTGGGACAGGTGGAGAAAGAGGTGTTGAGGAAGGGGAGGTCCTGGCAGCAGGGGGACTCCATAGACATCTCCACAGGCAGATGGCTCCTCTGTGGGGCAAGGGAGACCCCAGGAACAAGGGAAGAAAGGCATCACCCTCCCCTGGCCTTAGAGCAGTAACCCTCCGCAGTACAAGTGTGCAGCTGGTAATTCTGGTCTGTTCTGGCACAGTGGGTCTTGAACACCCCTCTCTCAGTAGCCCACATACTTTAGCCCCCTTCCCTCCTTCCATAGTGGTCGAGCAGGTGGTTTTCAGGGTCCACAGGGCCCACCAAAGTGATCCCCAGACAGGAGTGGGGAAAGCAAGTGGGCTGGCTGTGACTTGCTGCCCTCTGGCCTACGGGGTGGGAGTGGGGGACACGGGCCAGGGCACCTACCGCGACATACTGGAAACCCATGCCAATGATGAAGTTGCTTGTCCAGTTGGAGAAGCCAGCCACGGCCATGGCGGCTGGGCGGGGGCCCTGGCTGAACAGCTCGGCCACGATGAACCAGGGAATGGGGCCCGGGCCAATCTCAAAGAAGGCCACAAAGCCAAAGATGGCCACAATGGAGACGTAGCTCATGGCTGGAAGCCGCTCCTGGGGCAGGCAGGGAGGGAAAGGACTTCATGTCATATCTCTCTGGATCTTAAGTTGCCCTCAGTGCAGAGACCTGAAAACCCCTCCCAGCAGCTCACAGAGGAGCCTGCCACCCTAGGTGACAGCAGGCCTTTCAATGACCAGTTCTGAGTGTTGACCCTCAGCTGGCTGCCCTATTGCCCTCCTCGGGGCACAGGCAATGTTAACACCCTCTTGGATGTTAGGATGGTCAGTGCTCTCTTGGTTCTAAAATTGGGTCCCAGGGGCGCCCAGGGGGCTCAGTGGTTGAGCGTCTGCCTTTGGCTCAGGTTGTGTCCCTCACAAGGATTGAGTCCCGCATCGGGCTCCCCGCATGGAGCCTCCTTCTCCCTCTGCCTGTGGCTCTGCCTCTCTCTCTGTCTCTCTCATGAATGAATCAATCAAATCTTTAAAATAAAATGAAGTTGGGTCCTTAGGAATGATTGTTTCTGAGACTGGACACTGGATCTCCTTCCTGGCTGCCAGAAGTGTGCTAGAGCTTTCTCCTAGAGGGGGCAAGAAGTGCAGCCTGGGACCCTCGGGAGCACACAGGCCAGCCCCAGGATCAAAGGCATATTCCAAGGACACAGCCTCTTGGGGTAGTTCCCATGGGTTGGGCCTTTGGTCCCTTCCCGCTCCCCAGGCCTCACCAGCAGAAGCAGGGCTATGGTCATCAAGATGGCACAGCCACACATTCCTGCCAGGCCCAGGAGATGGAGTGTCCGACGGCCAGCCCGCTCAACCAGGAACACCTGCAGGGAAAGTCAGGGCTTGGCAGGGGCCTCCAGGGCACAGGAAGTGGGAGGGACTGGGAGGGGCAGCCAGGGGATGTGGAGCCAACAGTGGGTGTCAGCAGTTACCGAGACCAAGGTGAAGACTGTGTTGACCACACCAGCTCCTATGGTCGCATAGGCTGGCTGCCCTACCCCTGCCGTCTCAAAGATGCTGGTTGAATAATAGAAAACCTATGGGGGGAGAAGGAGAGGGGATGGTGGGCACGTCCCTTCCTTGCAGCCACAACAAGCCCCACTGACCCCGACTCTGGACAGAGGAGGCTTGCTGCCTTTTCCCCATCTTTGGGGCCGTCCCCCCACCCCTGCCCCAACCCGAGGCTGCCGCCTACATACGGCATTGATGCCTGACAGCTGCTGGCTCAGCTGCAGCACGACGGCGATGACCAGAGGCTGCCGGTGGATGCGGCTGCCCAGGAGCTGTAGCAGGGACAGGGGCCGCTCCCGCTCCAGCTTCCGCTTCTCCTCCTTCAGCTCAGCCAGTGCCCCAGATACATCAGCCCAGCCGGTCAGGCGCTTCAGACCTGCAGGGGAGGAGAGTCAGGGCTGAGAGGACAGAGAGGGCGCCAGGCAGGACAGGAGCTTGCAAGATGGGGTGGAAGCTCACTCTTTCTGGCGGGCCCCTCTAGGTTCCGGATTATGTAGAGGTAGCGAGGGCTCTCTGGGCAGAAGGGCAGCAGGACCAGCTGCAGGAGGGCAGGCAGCACTGTGATGCCCAGGAGGAGTGGCCATAGGGTGGTAGTGCCCAGCATGGACTCTAAGCCCAGCACCTGTGGGAGAAGCATGGGAAAGAGAGCAGGCCACTCAGCCCCGAGCCCTACTCAACCCCCTGCCTAGCCACCCAGAAGGCCAGGCCCAGTTACCTGGGCGATCAGAATGCCAATGACGATGGCCAGTTGGTTGAGTGTCCCCAAGGCGCCCCGCAGGTGAGTGGGGGCGATCTCCCCCACGTACATGGGCACCAGCCCAGATGTGAGCCCTGAGTAGAGGGAAGAAGAAAGGGCTGTGGGCAGCTGGCCACTCCCACCCCCAAGCTCAGTGCTGGTGGAGGACAGCAGGATGCTGGGCAGGGCCATGCTGCCCGTCGGTACCTGAGTAGGCGCCAATGAGGAACCGCCCAAGAATGAGCATCTCGTAGGAGGCAGCAGCATGGGCCAGGCCCATGAGGGCACCCCCCAGCACCGCCAGGACGTTGTTGACCAGCATTGCCCTCTTCCTGAGAGGCAAAGAGCGAGTGGGAGAGTTCGGGTGCCATGCAGCAGCCCCCCTCCTGCCCGGCCCACCCTCACCTGCCAGCCCCATACCTTCCCAGCCACTGAGAGATGATGCCAATGAGGAAGGAGGAGATCATGCCACCCACAGAAAAGATGGCCACTGAGAGAGCCCAGAGAGTGGTGAGGGTGCCCGGTGGAATGGAGCTGGGCCCCTCGGGCCCCTGCCTCCCCAGCCATGTCTCATTGTAGCTCTGTTCAATCACCTGGCGGGGGTGGGGAGACACGGAGCAGTGAACACTTACAGGGACATCCCTGTCTGCTGTCCCCTGCTGTCCCCAGCCCACTGTGCCAGCCGCAAGCCCCTCACCTTCTGTGGCGCATTAATGACTCCGATGTTATAGCCAAACTGCAGGGAGCCGAGCACAGCAGAGAACACGGCAAGGACCAGGGTCCCAGTGACTCGCTGCTGAGGGGGTTCCCCATCCTGGGGGGTCAGAAGCAGAGAGGAGGCAGGTCACACGGAATCAAGATTTCTTTCCTCCATCCCAGGGGCCTGGGCCCAGCCAGAGCCTGAAGATGCTGGGTTCCATCCAACACGTTGGGTGAGGGAAACTGGACCATATTAGGAATCGAGCAAGGATCTCAGTGTAAACAGGAGCCGGAAGCACCCAGTAACCAGGCTTGAAGGGGAAACTGGATGTCTGAGTCCAGCAAGCTGGGAAATCTTTGAGGGCCTTGGCCTCACCATTTCTAGGTGACCTTGGGGGCTGGCTTGGCCTTAAGACTGGAGTTCAGATTTGTGTGACCTTGGCCAAGTCACTTCCCAGCTCTGGAGCTAGGTTTCCTCTGTGTTAAGGGAGGAGGTAGGGGTGGGCGGTGTTGCCTGCTTTGTGTAGATGTCTGTGCAAGTGAGAAAAATCAAAACCCAATGCTAAGTGTATTCCTGATGGCAGTCGATTCCTAAACCTGCCAGTGCCTTATTGTGGGGGCGTCGGTCTTCTTTCCTCCCCTCCGGCTTCACTCAGCGCGCCACCGGAGGCCCCCAACAGACTCAAGAGAGGTACTTCTTTCCGAAAAGGACATCGCGGTCATTCCTCCCCGCATTCAGCCCTTGGGGTGGCCTCCCGTGTCTCCGCCCCGGCCTCCCTTCCCCCTCCAGGCTCCGACGACGCAGGGCGCGGAGGTGGGGGGGGGGGCTTCTGCCCCGGGAGCGCCGGTGCCCAGGGGATGGGGGCGGTGGCGGCGGTGGCCGCTTGCTGGCGGCACAGACTGTCTCCAAGCGGAAACCTGAGCTGGGGGGTGGGGGTGGGGGCTGCCACTCCCCTCAGCCCCTCCACCAACCGTGGGGCCAAGGGAAAGTTCAGTGTCCTGGAGGACCGCCAGGGGTGGGGGTGGGGGCCCACGGGTGCCTCCGCTCCTCGAAAAACTTCCCGCGAGCTGGGACACACGGGCAGCTCCAGGGGGACAAGAGTGTCCTGGACCTGCTTTCTGCAGCCGGATCCAGGGGGCAGAGTGTCCCCGATCCCCGTGTGCCGCACACTGGAGAAGGGGGCGAGCCCTGGATTTGGGGAATCCCGCGGCTGCCCGTGACCACGGACGGCCCCCCCAGACCCACTCAGCCTTTTCGAAGGATTGGAATCGCACAGTCACGGGTTGTCCAGCCCGGGTATAAATAGCCAGGCCCCCATCCCCCCCTGCCCCCCGCGCCTGCGCAGGGACCGCCCCCTAGCTGACCCCAGCGACGACCCCAGCCCGAGAAAAGTGGCCCTGTGCCCCCGTCCCGCCCCCGCGTGCTGAACCCTACTTCCGAGCCGATCTGCTGGAAGCCCGACGGCATCTTGTCTTAGGGACCCGATGCGCAGGGACCGCGGTTAACAGGGAGGCGACTGCGAGGTCGGCGGCCCGGGCCTGGCGGGCAAAGGGCGCGGGGGCGCCGGGCGTCCTGGAGCGGCGTGCGGAGGGCGAGCCTGGCGGGACCCACTGTCGCGGGCCAAGGATCCAGAGAGCGGCAGGGCTCCGGGGGATCTGGCGGAACCGGGCTGGGGGGAGAGACCCGAAGAGCCCCCGCTGCCCCCACGGGCCACGCCCTTCGCAACACCCATTGGCCAGGAGCCCGCACACCCCAGGAAGCCACGCCCCTCCCCGCTCTCGGGGTTTGGAAATTTAGCACCAGGAGGAGCGGGCCCGCCCTCGAGGCCACGCCTCCCCAGAGATCCCGGGGAGACACGCCCTGCGCGCGCCGGGCCGCCTCCCGCGGCGAAGTTTGGGGACAGGGGTCTCGGGACCCAGGAGGCCCCGCCCCACCTCGAGTGCACAGGGGCTCGGGCCTGCGGAGGCCCCTAGAAGGTCAGGCGCGGGGGCTGGGGGGGTGCGGGGTCAGAGAGGAGGGGATGCGGCAGGTCCGCCGGCCCCGGGAAGATTCGCGCGAGGTGGCAGGGGAGCACTGGCCTGGAGTAACCCCCCGCAGCTATTTTTAGCTCCCACGTTGGGAGACGCCAAATGTCAGGTCCCGGGTGTCCCGGCCTGTCCCCGGGCGGGGGAGGGCAGGGCGACGGAGCCTTAAAGGGTCCGAGACACGCTTCCCACGCGGGGCTGGCCCCGGGGCACAAGAGATTCCGTTCCCAGCGTCTTGGGCGTCTGGGCTCGGTGGTCCTCCCTTCGTGTGTCCGTGCTCCGGGCCCTGCCCATCTGTCCCTTCCCTTACATGCGTTCCCCACGCTGGTTCCTGGGGGCGGCCGGAGAGGCCGCTGCTCACACCAACCACGTCACCAGCCTGAGGTCCCCGAGCTGCCTCGAACGTGCTGGCCGCGTGGACCACTTAGACACGCTCTCTGGAGGCCGCTCCGGGTCTGAGCCTGCAGCGAGGAGGGCGCGACCTAAGAGTTGGCGCGTCCTGAGCGGAGCGCAGCGCTTGGGGCGGCCAACCGGCCTCCGAAGCGCGGGACTGTGGTGCCACCTGGAGGGAGAGCGCAGATCCGCCGCGGATGAGGGCAGAGTCGTAGGGTGAGGGGAGGCATCCCTCCCGGGTCCTCCCCGGCAAGGCTCCCCTACGTGCTCCATCTGGAGCTCGGGATCCCAGGGTTGGGCTGCCACCTGCACCCGGCAGCTCGCGTGCGCCGCACGTGCGAAACTGTTCCTCCTCCTTAGCGTCCTCACACCGGTGGATGTCCCATTGGCCACCCTGTCGCTCCTGTGAGAATACTGGAGGTCGAGCTCCACTCCTCTCCTCTTCCACCCCTGCCCCCCATCCCCACCCTTATCCAGTTGTTAACCGCATCGGCGTGCTGACCTCCTAAGCTCACGTTCATCTGATTTTCTCCACCTGTACAGCTGCCACTTGGATCCAGACCACTATGACCCCCTGCTCCTTCCTTCCCCTTA
Source organism: Vulpes vulpes (assembly GCF_048418805.1). Classification (NCBI taxonomy): domain Eukaryota; kingdom Metazoa; phylum Chordata; class Mammalia; order Carnivora; family Canidae; genus Vulpes; species Vulpes vulpes. The sequence goes on along the minus strand of NC_132791.1, from coordinate 133,626,576 downwards.
GGAGGAGGGCTGAGTTCAATGTAAAAAAAAGTTCAACCTCATCACTCTCGCCCCAAAAGTCAATGGTTCTTTGCTGCCCCTACTGTCAAGTTCAAACCCATTCGGGCGCCTGGGGGGCTCAGAGGTTGAGCATCTGTTTTTGGCTCAGGGCATGACCCTGGGGTCCTGGGATCGAGTCCCATATTGGGCTCCCCTCAGGGAGCCTGCTTCTTCCTCTGCCTGTGCCTCTGCCTCTCTCTGTGTGTCTCTCATGAATAAATCAATAAATTTTTTTTTAGAAAAAACACCCCCAAAACCAGTTCAAACCCCTTTTCAGAGTGACCAAAGCCTCCTGCCTTCCTTGTCCTATCTCTGCCTCACCTTCTAGTTCTACTCAACACCTAACTCCTTATACCCAGAACACACTATGCCATCTCTCTCCTGGACAAAGAGAGATGGCATAGTGCCTCTGATGGACAAAAGCCTCAGGCTGGAATACTGGAGGACTCCTATTCACCCTTCAAAACATGCTCATGCCCTTTGTGAAATCTTTGTTGGCTTCCTCCAGGAGAAAGGAAGAAAGAAAGAAAGAAAGAAAGAAAGAAAGAAAGAAAGAAAGAAAGAAAGAAAGAAAGAAAGAAAAAGAAAATAAAGAAAGAAAGGAAAGAAAGAAGAAAGGAAAGAAGAAAAAAGCAAACCATGTGTCCCCAGTGTAGTAGAGTGTCACCATTTCTTTCCAATAGGACAGCCTTGAGAGAAGGTCACTTTGTTTACCGCTATGGACCCAGCACCCAGCCTAGCAGTTGGCACCTAGCAAATGCTGAATGGATGAAATGAGGGGTCTGGTCCTTACAGCCAAGAGAGCAGGTTGGGGGGTGATCACACAACGACCCTTCTAGGGGTTTAACCCCCTCCCCACCCCACCCCCAGAAAAGTAGAATCAAAGAAAGTAAGTCAGAGCCAGAAGTAGATAGATAGGGTAGTTTGGAAGTGATGGGGAAGTAGAAGAGGAAATGAGAGAGAGCAGGAGAGCTGGCAGGGAGGAGGAAGAATGGCCTGGAAGGTGGGAGCGAGGGTGCTGATAGAAGATGGGAAGGGAAGGAGAGGCACAGGATGCAGGGCAGGGAGGGGTGGTGAGGTGAGGACCTTGCCTGGGGTCCGGGGGTGTGGATCTTGCCGAGTGATCCTTGGCTCATTCAATGGAACCAGCTGCAGCCCTTCCTAAACTCTGCCTTCTGCCCCGGGGGGCGGGGGAGGGCCTCATCCCCTTGGGCTTTTGTCTGCCAAGCTCCTGGGACCACTGCGTTCTGCTCAAGGCAGGTAAGAGATTGGCAGGGGCCGGCGGGAGGGGGGGGGTGGGCAGCAAAGCGGGGGACCCCTACAGGCACACTGGCTCCAGCTCCTACTCCACAGGCCCACTTTGCTTCCAGGTCCTGTAGGGCGACCTTGCTTCTGGACTCCAGCAATGCCGCTGCCCTCCTTGTCTCTGCCTCGTGTTGTCTCTAGATCAGGGTCTTATCTGCAGAGGATCGAATTCACGACACAGTTCTTTGGGCATTGTGTTCTCTGACCTGTGTCTTATTTTATTTTATTTATTTATTGGTAAGATCTTATTCATTTGAGGGAGAGCACACAACGGGGGGGGGGGGGGGGCAAAGCGAGAGGGATGAGTAGACTCCCCGTCAAGCAGCGAGCCCAACGCAAGGCCAATCCTGGGACCCTGAGATCATGACCTGAGCTGAAGGCAGATGCTTAACTGACTGAACCACCCAGGCATCCCCCTTATTTTTATTTTATTTATTTATTCATGAGAATACACAGAGAGGAAAGAGAGAGAGGCAGAGACACAGGCAGAGGGAGAAGCAAGCTCCATGCAGGAAGCCTGACGTGGGACTCGATCCCGGGTCTCCAGGATCACGCCCTGGGCTGTAGGTGATGCTAAACCGCTGAGCTACCGGGGCTGCCCCTTATTTTTATTTTATTTTGTTTTATTTTTTAAATTTTTTTAAAATTTATTTATGATAGTCACACACACACACACACACACACACACACACACACAGAGGCAGAGACACAGGCAGAGGGAGAAGCAGGCTCCATGCACCGGGAGCCCAACGTGGGATTCGATCCCGGGTCTCCAGGATCACGCCCTGGGCCAAAGGCAGGCGCTAAACCACTGCGCCACCCAGGGATCCCCTTATTTTTATTTTAAAAGAGATTCTCGGGGATCCCTGGGTGGCCCAGCAGTTTTGGTGCCTGCCTTTGGCCCAGGGCGTGATCCTGGAGACCCGGGATCGAATCCCACATTGGGCTCCCGGTGCATGGAGCCTGCTTCTCCCTCTGCCTCTCTCTCTGTGTGACTATCATAAATAAATTAAAATAAAAGGGATTCTCTTTTGGGGTTCTGGGCTGTCTCAGTCAGTGGAGCAGGTAACTCTTAATCTCAGGGTTGTGAGTTCAAGCCTCACATTGGGCATAGAGCTTACTTAAACAAAAACAGGGACACCTGGGTTGCTCAGTGGTTGAGTGTCTGCCTTTGGCTCAGGGCATGATCCGGAGTTCCAGGATCGAGGCTTGTGGTGAGGAGCCTGCTTCTCCCTCTGCCTGTGTCTCTGCCTCTCTCTCTCTCTCTCTCTCTCCCCCTCTGTGTCTATCATGAATAAATAAATAAAATCTTTAAAAAAATAAAAAATACAAAAAACCCCAAAGTAAAAAAGCCTATTTTTAAAAATTTCCATACCCATTTCCCACTTGATCTCCTGCAAAAGGCAACCAACTCAATGCACATCATGCTTGTTTTTGTTTGAGCTCTTGCAAAAAACATCGTTTGTTTTGGGCACATGGGTGATTCAGTACCTTAACCGTCCAACTCTTGATTTCAGCTCAAGTCATGATCTCAGGGTCATGGGATGGAGCCCCACCTCTGGCTCCCCCGCTCAGCAGGGAGTCTGCTTGGGATTCTCCCTCCCTCTGTCACCTGCCCTCAACTCACACTCACCCTCTCTCCCCCTTCAAATAAATAAATATTTTTTTAAAAATCAGGTATTTTGTTAGCAACTATTTCTAATTTATGTAAATAGCATCATATGTTTCATTCTGGTCCTCCTTACTGTCAGTAAGCACTGTGGTTTTAAAACCTCAGCCGTGCTTGGTGACTATCGAATTCGTTGCACGGTACCCGACGGCATCATTCACTCCACGTTTCAGTTGCTTGCAATCCCCCCTGTGAGCACCCACGTTGCATCCCCTGCAGTCTCCCACCTGTGACACAGGATGTGGGAACACGCATTCCATACAAGGTTTGTTATGGGCTCCTATGAGAACTTCTTTTTTTTTTAAAAAACATTTTTTTAAAATTTTTATTTATTTATGATAGTCACAGAGAGAGAGAGAGAGGCAGAGACGTAGGCAGAGGGAGAAGCAGGCTCCATGCACCGGGAGCCCGATGTGGGATTCGATCCCGGCTCTCCAGGATCACGCCCTGGGCCAAAGGCAGGCGCCAAACCGCTGCGCCACCCAGGGATCCCTCCTATGAGAACTTCTTTGGGAGATCCATCTCTGCCTATGCGCATGTCTATTATTATCTCTGTCTGTCTCCACAAGTGGAATTTCTGAGTCATAGGGCATACTTATACCTAATTTGACTCAGTACTACCAGCTTGCTCTGAAGAATGACTGTCCCTGTCTCCACATCCGTCAGCAGGTGACAGTATCCTGCTGCCACTGCGGACTCTCAGCAACAGGCCTGAGGCAGCAGAGGGAAGAGTATGGTCTGGGCTCCCACAGCCTGAGTTTGAGCACCTGCTGGGGCACTTACTGTGCCCTTGGGAAAGTTTCCTAGGCTCTCTGCCTTATTTATCTTATCCTTAAAATGAGAAGGTGAATAATGTAACACTCATAGGGATTTAGAGGACATTGAACTGAATAAGTTTTTTGTTTGTTTGTTTTGTTTTAAGATTGTATTTATTTATTCATGAGACACACAGAGAGAGAGGCAGAGACACAGACAGAAGGAGAAGCAGGCTCACTGCGGGGAGCCTGATGCGGGACTCGATCCCAGGACTCCAGGGTCATGACCTGAGCTGAAGGCAGATGCTCAACTACAAAGCCAACCAGGCGTCCCTGAATAAGGGTGTGTGTGTGTGTGTGTGTGTGTGTGTGTGTGTGAACAGCTTTATTGAGGTGTTGACAAACAATAAACTCCACATGTGTTCAAATGTACAATTTGGTAAGTTTTGACAGATGTCTACACCCATGGAATTGTCATCAAGAGAATGAGCATATTCATCTTCCCCCTGCAAGTTTCCTTGTATCTCTCTGTAATCCCTCCCTACCGCCCTTGCACCCCACCCTAAGCAGCCAGTGCTGTCCTTACAGAACACTTTGCATTTTCTGGAATTTCATGCAAATGGAAACATACAGAATTTACTCTCTCTTTTTAAAAAAGTTATTTATTTTAGAGAGAACAAGAGCACGAGTAAGGGGAGGGGCAGGGGGAGAGAGAAATCGCAGCAGACTACCCATGGAGTGTGGAGCTGATCTCAATCTTGGGCTCCATCCTACCACCCTGAGATCATGACTTGAGCCGAAACCAAGAGTCAGCCACACAACCTACTGACCCGCCCAGGGGCCCCCAGATTGTACTGTTGTCTGACCTCTTTCACTTTATGGATTTATTTTGAGATTCATATGTGTGGTTGTGTGTATCAAGAGTTCATTCCTTTTTATTCCTGAAGATTATTGATTCAATTATCAATAGTAGCCAGTCTGGTTACCCATTCACCTGTTGCTGTCATTTGGGTCACTTCCAGGTGTAGGCTCCTATGGATAAAACTGCCAGGACCATTCGGGTACAAGTCTTTGTATGGACACTGTGCTTGCATTACTCTTGGAAAAGAACTAGAACAACTAGATTATATTACAGACATATCTGTAAATTTGTATGAACCTGTTTTCCAAAGTGGTTGTACCATTTTACATTCCCCTCAGCAAGGTGTGAAAATTTCCGCTTCTTCACACTCTCACTAACACTTGGGATGGTAAGGCCTTTAAAAGTCAGAATGGGGGGGCCTGGGTGGCTCAGTCGGTTAAGTTTCTGACTCTTGGGGATCCCTGGGTGGCTCAGCGGTTTGGCGCCTGCCTTTGGCTCAGGGTGTGATCCTGGGGTCCTGGGATCAGGTCCCGCATTGGGCTCCCTGCGTGGAGTCTGCTTCTCCCTCTGCCTGTGTCTCGCATCTCTCTGTGTGTCTCTCATGAATAAATAAATCAAATCTTAAAAAAAAAAAAAAAAGGTTCTGACTCTTGATTTAGGCTCAGGCCATGATCTCAGGGGTCATGAAATCAGCCCCACATCTTGTTCCCTGCTGGGCATGCAGTCTACTTAAGGTTCTCTCTCTCTGTCTGCCCCTCACTGCTCACATGCTCTCTATCAAAAACTAAAATAAGTAAAATTAAAGAAGTAAAATAAGGAATCCTGGGTGGCTCAGTTGCTTGGGCGTCTGCCTTCTGGCTCATGTCATGGTCCTGAGGTTCTGGGATCAAGCCCCTACATGGGGCTCCCTGCTCTGTAGGGAGCCTGCTTCTCCCTCTCCCTCTCCCTCTGCTGCTCCCCCTGCTTGTGTTCTGTCTCCCTCTGGTGGTTAAATAAATAAAATCTTTATAAATGAATAAATGAATGAATGAATGAATGAATAAATAAATAAATAAATAAATAAATAAATGCCAGAATGGAGTATGAGATTTTAATACAATAAATGAAAATTTCTTTGGATTTGTAATATTTTTCAGTTCAATGGATGAAAGATATGTCTTACTGCAGTTTCATCTGGTAACTCATGGTTTGGAAAATCTGTTGAAACACTTGTTAGCATACTGGCTTTCTTCTCTTGTAAATGTCCTTGTTGTATACTCTGCTCCTTTTCTCTTGGGAGTTTTTTGTTTTTTAAGATTCTATCTATTTATTCATGAGAGACAGAGAGAGAGAGAGAGAGAGAGAGAGAGAGGAAGAGAGGCAGAGACACAGGCAGAGGAAGAAGCAGGCTCTATGCAGGGACCCCGATGTGGGACTCGATCCCAGGTCTCCGGGATCATGCTCTGGGCTGAAGGCGGCGCTAAACCGCTGGGCCACTGGGGCTGCAGTCTTGGGAGTATTTTTCTTGTGACTGGCAAAAAGTTTTTTAAAAATGACATCAGGGGATGCTCAGATGGTTAAGTATCTGCCTTTAGCTCAGGTTATGGTCTCTGGGTCCTGGGACTGAGTCTCATGTGGGGCTCATCAGGGAGCCTGCTTCCCTCTCTCCCTCTGCATCTCCTACTGCTCATGCTGTGTCTCTCTCTCTCTATCTCAAATGAATAAATAAGATCTTTTAAAAAATGACATCTGTCCTTCATCAGATTTGGTCTTTGCAAATATTTTCTCTCATTCTGTCATCTGCCCCTTAATTATTCTTTGGTGAACTTCAATATAAATCCTTAAATAATAGATTTTCCCCTTATGGTTTGTGATTTGGAAAATTTGCAAATGTTTTGTTCCATCTCTGTACCACAAAACTATTCTACTTTTGCATTTTATTTCAACAACTCTGCAGTTTTAGTCTTCATATTCAGGTGATATTTATTTATTTATTTACTTACTTACTTATTTTTAAGTAACCATTAGGCTACACGTGGGTCTCAAACTCACCATCCCAAGATCAAGATCGTGAGTTCCATATTCTTGGATGCCTGGGTGGCTCAGTGGTCGAACATCTGCCTTCAGCTCAGGTAGTGACCCCGGGGTCCAGGGTTTGAGTCCTGCATCGGGCTCCCCGCAGGGAGCCTGCTTCTCCCTCTGCCTGTGTCTCTGCCTCTCTCTATGTGTCTCATGAATAAATAAATAAAATCTCTAAAAAAAAAAAAAGAAGAAGAAGAAGAAGAGTTGCATACTCTGCCAACAGAGCCAGCTGGGCATGCCTGTATTTGGGTCTTTTAAATCCATCTAGAGTGCTTCCTTGTTTTGTGTGCTAGGGGTCCAATTTATTTTTCTCTTACTGAGCCACATTTACCACAAATTCTGATAAAGTGTCTACCTCTGAACTCCTACTGTGTTCCACTGGTGTATCCTTCCTTTCTTGCATGAATACTACACAGTGTTATTATTGTTATTTTTCATGATGCTTTGTAGCAAGTTTAAATTTCTGGAAGCCCAAGACCTTTCTTGTTACTCTTTCTTTTCAATGGTTATTCACCATTTGTGGTCTCTTACTGCTCCATACAAATTTGAGGGTAAAGTTATTGAGATATATATATATATATTTTTTTAAAAGATTTATTTATTTATTTATGATAGTGAGAGAGAGAGAGAGAGAGAGAGGCAGAGACACAGGTGGAGGGAGAAGCAGGCTCCATGCAGGGAGCCCGATCTGGGACTCTATCCTGGGATTCTAGGATTGCGCCCTGGGCCAAAGGCAGGCGCCAAGCTGCTGAGACACCCAGGTATCCCCTATTGAGATATTTAAAAAAATTTTTTTTAACTTTTCAAAAAAATTTATTTTTTTTTTTGAAAAGAATTTATTTATTTAGCCATGAGAGACACAGAGACACAGGCAGAGGGAGAAGTGGGCTCCTCACAGGGAGCCAGATGCCGGACTTGGTCCCAGGACCCCGGGATCATGCCCTGAGCCCCATGAGGCATCCCTATTTCCCTGTATTATTGGTCAAGACCTCTGGGACTTTGTCCAAACAAAAGGGATAACAGTGACCTTCTTTGTCCCTTTACCAAAAATAAAAGAGATGAGTCTAATACTTCTTTATCAGGTATACAAATTTCCTTTCTAATCTTTGTTTGCTAAAAGTTCTTATCATCAGTAGGTGTTGGACCTTATCAAATGCTTTTTAAAATTACCAATTGAGGGGATCCCTGGGTGGCTCAGCGGTTTAGTGCCTGCCTTCGGCCCACAGTGTGATCCTGGAGTCCCAGGGTCGAGCCCCACATCAGGCTCCCTGCATGGAGCCTGCTTCTCCCTCTGCCTATGTCTCTGCCTCTCTCTCTCTCTGTCTCTGTCTCTCTCTCTCTCTGTCTCTCATGAATAAATAAATAAAATCTTTAATTATTATTATTTTTTAAATTAATTTATTTATTTATGATAGTCACAGAGAGAGAGAGAGAGAGAGAGGCAGAGACACAGGCAGAGGGAGAAGCAGGCTCCATGCACCGGGAGCCCAATGTGGGATTCGATCCCGGGTTTCCAGGATCGCGCCCTGGGCCAAAGGCAGGCGCTAAACCTCTGCGCCACCCAGGGATCCCAAAATCTTTAATTAAAAAAGAAAATTATATGGTTATCTCAATTGGTAATTTTATTTTTTTAGGCTTACTTTCCTTATTTCCCAATTTATATCCACAATCTAACACATAAAACCTTCTCATGCAAATATATTAAATCATTTCTCTCTGTTCTTAGCAAAATCCCAATCCTGGTTAAGTTCGCCCATCCATCTATTTGCTCCTTGAACCCAACCATTCACCTGAAGCTACTAGAGCAAAACAACCACAGTGATGTTGACTGGTCACACTTTAACTCAGTGGCTCTTAACTGGGACCCATTTTGCCTGTCCCTTCATTTGGACATTTGGCAATGTGTCTGGAGCCATTTTGGGTTGTCACACTGGGGCACAGAGGAGGGTTCTATGGCATCTCATCAGTGCAAGTCAACGATGCTGCTAAATGTCCTATAATGCACAGGACAGTCACCTACAACAAAGAATTATCTGCCCCTGGGGCGCCTGGGTGGCTCAGTTGGCTAAGCATCTGCCTTCATGCCTCAGCTCATGATCCTGGAGTCCTGGGATTGAGCCCCACATTGGGCTCCCTGGTCAGGGGGGTGTCTGCTTCTCCCTCTGCTCCACCCCACCTCATGCTTGTGTGTTCTCTCTCTCTTTCTCAAATAAATAAATAAATAAAATCCTTTTTAAAAATTCAAAAAAAATTATCTGGCTACAAATGTCAAAGGTACTGGGGTTGAGAGATCCTGCTTTAAATTAATACTACAAAGTTGCAAAGGCTAAATTGACATGGGATCCCAGCACTTGGACATTCCCTTTACTTACAACATGGTTTTTTCTCTCGGCTGGCTCCTTATTTTATGGTGACTTCCTGGGAAGTTCTCCCTGATGTCTAGAGTGGACCCAACCTTATCACACTGCCCGTCTTATTGCCTTTAAAACATGCACCATGTTCTTTTTGTCCCTGTGGTCTGTTTCCTCCCTCTAGAATCTAAGTGACATGAGTGCAGTGTCCTCATCTCTCCTGTTTTGGCGTCAAGCATGGTGTCTGGTACGTTATCCAGGAACACGGAAAATATCTGCTGAGCAAGTAAATGAAGATATTGTTCACTTTTTGTTTCTTCATTCGTTCATCAAATATTTATTGGCGATAAACCCAGACACATCAACAGTGGGAGACTGACATTGAATAAATAATCACGCAGAGTAAATAGTCTGAAACCGTGATATGATAAGAATTTTGAAAGTTAAAGCTGGAGTAGTGGTGATATGACTCAGTCTGGGGCGGGTGGTCAGGCCAGGCTTTCCAGGAGAAGTGATATATGAGCTGATCCCTCAGGGATGAGTCGGGTAGAGGAAGGCAGGTCAGGAGCACAGAGAAGAGCATCCAGGCATAGGGAACAGGGTGTGTGAAGGGTACTTTGGTGTGTGGGAAAGTAATAGATGTCATGAGTGGAGAGAAGGCCAGTGGGGCTGAGGCCCGGTCTGATAAGCCACAATATAGCCTTTATTTGCCAAATCCGTGGAGCAAGAGGAGCAGAGGCATGACATTGGAAGATTTTAAGGATTTAAAAAAAAAAGATTTTTATTTATTTGAGAGAGAGAGAGAGAGAGCAAGCAAGCACAAGTAGGAAGAGCAGTACCAGCTGAGCAGGGAGCCCCACGTGGAACTCGATCCCAAGACCCGGGGATCATGAGCTGAGCTGAAGGCAGATGCTTCACCGACTGATCCACCTGGCCACTTCAATTTCAAGGATTTTAAATTTCTTTTTTTAAAGATTTGATTCATTTATTCATGAGAGACACACAGAGAAATGCAGAGACACAGGCAGAGGGAGAAGAAGGCTCCCTGCGGGGAGCCCGATGAGGGACTTGATCCCAAGACCCTGGGATCACGCCCTGAGTTGGAGGCAGACACTCACCCACCAAGCCACCTGAGTGCCCCAATTTTAAGGATTTTAAATTGAAAGTAGCAAGACCTAAGTTTGAAACACACACACACACACACACACACACACACACACACACACAAGTTTCCTTCCGGATAATGGATTTTGGAAGGACCAGCAGGGAAGCAGGGATGCTGGTTTGGAGGCACTTGTGGTGCGCAGGCAGGGGGTGACAGTGGGTGGGCCTGAGGTAGTGGCAGTGAGCTTGGAGACAAACTGGATATAGGATGGTAACAAGAAACATATCATTTTGGAGCCGGAAAGCACCTTAACAAAACCCAACTCACCATTAATCAAAAAAGTAGAAAAATAAAAACGAACAACAAAGAACTCATCGAAGTCTGCATTTTGTAGAAGTGCAGGGAGATGAGCTCAGTCCCGGGGCCCTTTAATATTTTTACTGCATAAAAGGAGAGCCTTATGGAGAAATGTTTCAAAGGGGAAGAAAAACGGAAAATGGGAGAGAGTGGAGGTAAAGAGAAAGAGAAATGGAGAAGAAGATGGGAAGGTGTGAGTCCAGGAGTGGGAGCAGAGGAGAGGAGGGTGCGGAGGGCTCTGGGCGAGGGGGCAGGGGTGTGGTGCGGCTGGGCTCCGGAGAAGGGGCTCCAAGGGCGACTCAGAAGGGTGCGGAATGGGACGGAGGAAAGGCAGGCAGGGGAGATGACACGAGCTGAGGGCGGGATGAGCGATTGGAGACACTTGGTAGAGATGTCCACAGGGTGGTGGGGGCAACAGTCTGGGAAGCGTGGGAACAGAAGCCCAAGGGCCACCTGGGGTTCTGAGGGCAGCATCCAAGGCCACCGGGGAGCTGGGTGTTAGGGAGACAGTGCCGCCGGAGGATGGGAAGCGCGCAGTCAGGTCCGGGCTCGAAGGAAAAGGAAACGTGTAGTAGGGCTGGAGGGAGGGGGAAGCCAGAAAGTGGATGGGTTCTGGAAAGATTCCAAGGGAGGGGAATGACAGGTGTGGCCAAGAATCTGACCCAGGCCTTACCCTGCTCCCCACCCTCTGCTGAACTTCTGGCCTCCGAGTTTTTGTCCTTTTGCTAGGAAGGAGCTTCAAGGCAGGGAGGACGGTGATCGCTGGTGGGGGGGGGGGGGGGCGCAAAGGGCCCAGGCAAGAGTTGTGTCAGGGATAGAGATTGGCTCGGAGAGCCACGAAGATGGGGGTATCGGGGCGCCCTGCCTGGGAGCGGGATGTCAGCAGGAGGGCAGCACAGAAGGAGGTGGGCAGCGGGTGCAGGGCGGTGGCTCTGGGCATGGAGACTCCCAGGAGGGTGCCGAAGGCAGCAGGGTTCTGAGGATTGGAGCTGGGGCTCCTGAAGCTGGGGACGCTTGGGATAGCCAACTGAAAAAAAAGAGCAGAGGGTGGGGGTGAAAGTAGGGCAGGGCCAGGAATACACCTCGAGTAGAAACCAAGAGTACCGGCGGGAGGGGGTGCGGTAGGAGGAGACGAGGAGCCCAGAGCGTCCCTCCACAGCTCTGGTTCCATAGTACCTAGGCTCACCTGCTGGGGAGAGGGGAGGGGGCACCCTGGCTCCCGAGGGAAGTCCTGTCTCCAGGGGCTGACTTCGAGCGTGGAACTCCCAAGAAGCCTCCACCTCCTCCCCACCTGCGTCCCGAGCCGGGCCAGAGAAGGGGCGTGACCCTGGCGCTCAGGTTTCTTCCTCTTCACCTGGGCCCGGAGGGGTGGGGGCCAGGACTTCCGGCTCAGGTGAGTGTCCCTTCGGTGACGTCAGGTCACCCTCGGCCGCCCCTCCGGTCCCGCCTGCCCCGCGCTCCCGGTGCCGGCGGGGGCGCGCCCCTGACGCCCTACATATACTCAGGTGCGCCGCACCTGTCCGCCCGCACCTGCCTGCTCGCGGCTGAGCAGCCTCGCCCTCTCCCTGCAGCCCCAGGTCTCCCGCCCAGGGCACTTTGGGGACCTCCAGCCCCCAGGACCGCGCGGACACTGCCCGGCTGCCTTTTGTGTGAGTAGGGTCGCCCAGAGCCCCGGAGGGGACCGCCCGGCCTTCGCGGATCGCTCTTTGGACCCCGGTCCTCCAGCGGAGCCTCTTCCTCGAGCTGAGACCCTCGCCCCGCCGGAAGGATCGATTTATTTTTTCCGGGTGACAAAAAGATTTGGGATCACCCGACCCAAACCTTCTCTTTGGGTGACTTAAGACTCCGCCGCAAGTTGTCCTTCCGTGGGGCCGCCCCCCAAATTTGCTTTGTTTCACCGCAGGGTCGCTCACCCGGCGTCCCCAACCTCTTCCGAGGGCGAACATGGCCAACTCGGGCCTGCAGCTGCTGGGCTTCGCCCTGGCCCTGGTGGGCTGGGCGGGCCTGGTGGCGAGCACCGCCATCCCGCAGTGGCAGATGAGCTCGTACGCGGGCGACAACATCATCACGGCCCAGGCCATGTACAAGGGGCTGTGGATGGAGTGCGTGACGCAGAGCACCGGCATGATGAGCTGCAAAATGTACGACTCGGTGCTGGCCCTGTCGGGTAAGGCCGCGGGGCCGACGGGGCGGCCGAGCCGGGGCGGGGTGCGGGTGCGGGCTGCTGCGGCCCGACGCCCGGGGTTGCTGGGGAGCGGGTGGGGAGGAGGAAGCGGAAGCGGCCGCGGCGGGCAGGGGCGCGGGAGGGCCGCGGGCCCGGGTTCCAGCGGCTGCTCGTCGGCCTGCGCCCCGGCCGGCTGCGCGCCCCTTGGACCCTCCCCCGCCGCCCCGCGCAGGTGGCGGCCTCCGCCTCCCGCCCTTTTCTCCAGGACAGAAGGTGGCGCGCGGCGGAGGCCGCAGGGTCGGCGAGGGGCCGTGCGCTCCGTCAGACGGGCCGCCGCCGGCGGCCTGTAATCTTATCGGTCGATTAGCTGAAGCCACAAACCCGGTGGCCAAGATAGCGGGGTCAGCGCTGGGCCGCGGGCCAGACCGTGTGGCCCGCGGGGGTCTCCGGCACCGCCTCCGCTCCCTCCGCTGGGCCCGTCCTCCCCTTCCCCCCCATACCCCGGGCAGTTTCATCGAAACCCTTGCGCCCCGGGCGGGTCCCATGGCCGGGAGAGGGCGGGGCGGGGCGGGAAGGCCGCGGAGCCGGGAGGGGCGGGATCCACCCGCTCGGTCCGAGGCCGCCGGAGGGGCCCCAGGCCGGAGGGGCCCCAGGCTGGCGGCCCGAAGGCGGGAGCCGTGCACACTTCCCGCAGTGAGGGCGTCCTTTCCCCTGCTCCGCAGCGGCCTTGCAGGCCACCCGTGCCCTGATGGTGGTGTCCCTGGTGCTGGGCTTCCTGGCCATGTTTGTGGCCACGATGGGCATGAAGTGTACCAACTGTGGGGGAGACGACAAAGTGAAGAAGGCCCGAATAGCTATGACCGGAGGCATCATTTTCATTGTGGGAGGTGAGCAACAGGCCCCAGGTGGGCTCAAGGGCTTTCCCCTTGTGTCCTGGAGCGAGGGTGCACCAGGTGCTGGTTTGGGGTCACCTAATACACCCGAACCACTGAACCACTCTATCTCCAGGTCTTGCTGCCTTGGTAGCCTGCTCCTGGTACGGCCACCAGATCGTCACGGACTTCTACAACCCCCTGGTCCCCATGAATATTAAGTAAGTATGAGAGCCCTGTCTCCTGAGGGTACATAGGTATACATTCCTGGTGTCTGGAAAGGCAGGATTTCTGACCCCAACCCCCTCTCTCCGTAGGTACGAGTTTGGTCCTGCCATCTTCATTGGCTGGGCAGGGTCTGCTCTGGTCATTCTGGGAGGTGCCCTGCTCTCTTGCTCCTGTCCTGGGAGCGAGAGCAAAGCTGGGTACCGTGCACCCCGCTCCTACCCTAAACCCAACTCTGCCAAGGAGTACGTGTGAGCTGGGACCCCCCCAGCCCCAGCCTGGCAGCCTCTGGTGTGCCCAGGTGCTGAAATGACCTGGGGCAGAGCTCAGCCCATGGGTGGGGTGTGGAACTGGAGCCTCGCCTCATCACCCCACACACCATGTACAGTTCCCAGGGTGGGGGGGTGGGGTGGGGAGACAAAAAGGGAGGATGTGCTTTTTGTACAGTAATAAAAAAAGTATGTTTTGGAAAGTACGTTTCTTTTTTTTCCCTGTCAGGGCCTTTACTTTCTTCCACCTCAAATCTTTGCGGGGAACGTGGAACCTTTAAATGTACCGGCTTCCGCTTAAAACATGTACTGTTCTCTCTGCGCCACTGTTCCTTGTCACTCAGGCCCCAACACTGCCCACTGACTCTAGAAGACTGAGGTGCTTGGCTTCCCTCACCTCTTCCCATTCTTCAGTCCCTTCCACTCCCAATTCTTGTTTGAACAGCTACCAAAGCTGCTTTTTCAGTAGAAAAATAAAAATTTTATTACGTGGGGAGGGGAGGGGTTCCCATTTTCTTCACCTTCCCCTAACACCCCCCTCCCACCTTTTGTCCTGATGGGAAGCTACTCTGATTTACGGGTCATGGGGCAGGGCCCCCACACCAGGGAACAAGGTGGGGGCAGGGACAGGGCAAGACCAAAGCAAACAGCCAAAGGATGGTTATGGGTCCAAGGTCTTTCCCCTCCAATTCTAGGCCAGTCCAACCCGCCAGTCAAACATCCAGGTCATCATCTGGGTCCTCTTGGTCCAAGTCATCATACACATCTGGCTCATAGAAGATGTTGCTGGTAGCCTGACTCGGCCCAGGACGCAGGAGAGCCTGCTGCCTGAGGACAGAGAAGGGGAGAATTGGTGTTGGTGAGGGTGGGTGATGGGTCACATCTGTGTACTCTTCCAGGTGACTGACTCCTCCTCTTTGCCCTCCAGGTTTTCTTGCTCCGAGTCCCTTTCCCCAACATCCCCATTTAGTTAGTACCAAAGCACCATTTGGTACGGGATAGAGACTCATACCGCTCTCCTCATGACACTTCAAGTTCTTAGCTTGAGGGCAAGGATCCTGCCACTCTTGCTTCACCCACCCACACACTGGGCAGAGAACAGCAGGCATATACTGAAGTCATTATTAACCTGTCTTTGCCACACCCATCTAGCTTCCTGTCCTCCCAGCACTCTTGCCTAGAGATCTGTAGGGCCACTTCCCCGGGGTCTGGGCTGGCCAGCCTCAGATTGCTCTGTGACCTGAGGCTCCAATGCACAGAAAAAAGACATAAAGGCCCCTTTGCCTTGTTGGGAGTAGGAGTGGATAGCGAACCACTCCCCAGACTTGTCTCTGGAGGTGGACTTCAGCCCCTATGAAGTCTGGGAGGTTAATCAATAACTAGCTATCACTCCCATCCCAAGCCCACATGTGGGGCTCTACTCAAGAACCCAGGTGCCTAGCGCCCCCAACCTTACTTTTCAGAGCTGAACTGGAAGGGCAGTGTCAGGCTGTCTTTAGCTTCTCTCTCTTTCTTGGACAGGTGAAGGTTAAAGGTCAAATGAGTTGTGGGCTCCACCTGTAGGTACAAAGGATGCTGCCACTCTGCCTCAATGCTGGAATCCCTGACCACCCCCAACCTCTCTGCAGGTTTTATTCCTCCATCTCCATTCCCTTATTCTGGCCCTGGCACCCCTAGATACCGGGGGTATGTGAGGATCTGGGTGGGGCTGGGACTCTAGTGTGGGTCCCTCTTGGAGATCCAGGCTGAAGTCAGGCAGGATGGAGAAACACTGAGTCTGGGGAGAAAAAAAGAGTATTAACAGAAAGGTGTTTTCCACCCTATGAACCAAACAAGGGAGAACTCGGATCTAATGGCCCCAGGCCCCAATCTTCTATGTAATGGGCTGCTTATGGCACCTGCTCTTCCCTCCTCAGCCCTCCTTCCAACCACTCCATCGGGACTCATTCCTCCTTCCCCAGGAACTGTTCCCAGTCTTTCCTCCTTTGCCGTTTCTTGGAAGCTGACACTTCTTCTTGGTTAAGCTCACAGAATCCGAGTCAGGCAACCTTGACTTCAAATCCCGGCTCTACCAGTTACTCTTTGGAGCTCTGGGTAACCTTCCCCGAGCTGCTAAATGGGTATAATAAAACAATCAACCTGACGGGGTAGCTGTGAAGATTGAATGAGGAAAATGACAAAACGATGAATGCAGGAAGTACTCCATCATGTCAGCTCTTACTGCTTTTCCCATCCGAATGCCCCTTGTGGGTGACCCCAACCTCCAGTGGTCGCCTGGGGTTCTCCTGACCTGGTGGGTTGGGTGCTGGCGGGGCCTCTGACAGAGGATGTGGGCCAAGGCCTGGCCTGCTGTCCCACTCAGGGTCACTTCAGTCTGGGCCAGGCTGCTCAATGCTCCCATGGGGCCTGGGCCATGAAGCTCCATGTGTAGCAGGCCTAGCACACGGACAGGCTCCACGGGGGGGCTGCCACCTGGAGGGGCAGAAGGGTAGGGCGCGAAGGGCAGTGGGGAACCTGCAGGACAGCAGCCTGGAATCCCACAGTAAGGCAGGAGCACACGAGGTGAGGCCCACCTTCCATGGCGCCTCTGCCAGTCCTGCCTCCCCTGGGCTAGTCTCACCTCACCCCTTCAGCCCTCACCTCACCAAGGCCAATCTGATCATGGCCCACGCTGACCTCAGTCCCAGCAGCCTCTTCCTCACGGCCTTCAGGATGCGGTTAACACCTTCCCCCTCTGATCTCTGCCTCATCTCTGATGCACAGAGCTACTTGCAGGCTTTGGAACTATACACTAGGATCCCAGTTGGATCCACTCCCCAGAGGATCCTTTGGCTCCCTCCCTTTCTGGGAGCATCTACCACGCGTCAACACACTGTACCAGATACTTTCACGTTTTAATCCTTATGAGGCCCAGCATTTTTAGGTTGAACCACGTGAAATTGCTACCACTTGACATCTGTCCCTATCTGACCTGCAGAAACAGTATTAGGATGAACCATCTGGAATTGCTATCAATTCACCCCCCCCATCCTTTTATAGAGCAAACTCAAACACTGAGATATCAAACACCTTAACACCAAGCTGGGTGTCCGGCTCCAAAGTCCACTGCAGAACCCACAGGATACTTCAGGCTAGTGCCAGGGCCCCTGGCCTGGCCAAATTTGCCTAGCCAACTGCTTGCTCTTTAGGACATATCTTTCCTCAAAACATACTGCCTGTTCCTCTATCGTCATGGCTGCTATCAGACTATCTAGTAATTGCTTATTTACCTGTCTATATCCCTTATGGAACTTTGAGTGGGAATCTGACTACACTTAGCCTTTATCTTCCTATCGTCTACTATTGTACCTGACATATTACATGATATCATATCTGTTCAATGAACGAAACCAATGAGTAAGAAAGAACTTCGTGAAAAAATAAAGTCATCAGTAGATGGCAATTGTGGCAGTCTAGAATGAAAACAATTATTAGAGATAGAATAAGGCCCAACTGGAAATTTCTAATATGGTTTTTCTTAGGATGGAAAAGGGCTTGTTCCTTGGCAGGGGAAGGCATATAAGAAAAACGAAGGGGAGTCTCACCAAGGGGGGAATGCTGCTGGCTCAAGGCACACAGGGCTTGGCAGAGGGTGGTACAGGGGAGGTGCAGCAGCAGCCAGCTCAGTGAATCGAGGGCAATGGTGACAGGACCAGGCTCTGTCCTTTTGCACAGGGCTCGCAAGGCTCCCAGGGGTCCCCCTGGAAGGGCTCCTCCAGCCTGTGACCAGTTGAAGGGGTCTCTGAAGAGGTCATGGTAAACCAGCCTGCAGAGGGAAAACAGGAAATAACTTAATACTGCCCTCCTTCCCTCAGTCCTGACTTCACCCTGTGATCTTCAGGGCTCTGGTCTTCTGACTTAATATCCTAAATGTCAGTGGAAGGTAACCCTGAAAGATAGAACGTCGTGATTGACAGCATAGACTTTGGCATCACAAAGCCTTGAGCTCCAAGGTTGGCTTTACTATGTACCCAAAGTCACCTGATAAATTAATGTGAGATTGGGTTCTGTTTGTAGAATAGAGATATCCCACCACTTGATCTTTACAACAATGCCTGACACATAGTAAATGCTTCATAAATATTTGCTATCATCATCAAAATCAACTATTTCCTGAGTAGTGCTTAAAACGTATCATTCCCTGGACAGAGAGAGAGAAGGCAACACGACACATGCTTCCTGCTGATAAAACAGCTTAGAGACCATAAGAATTAAGTCACTCGGAACTACGTACTAATACAATAGCAGTGCAGATAAAGGAGTCTGGCATGGCTTAGAAATCCCGGGATTTTGGGGATCCCTGGGTGGCTCAGCGGTTTAGTGCCTGTCTTTGGCCCAGGGCGTGATCCTGGAGACCTGGGATCAAGTCCCACATCAGGCTCCCTGCATGGAGCCTGCTTCTCCTTCTGCCTGTGTCTCTGCCTCTCTCTCTCATGAATAAATAAAACCTTAAAAAAAAAAAATCCTG
The DNA here is from genome assembly GCF_048418805.1 of Vulpes vulpes. Lineage (NCBI taxonomy): Eukaryota > Metazoa > Chordata > Mammalia > Carnivora > Canidae > Vulpes > Vulpes vulpes. The sequence goes on along the minus strand of NC_132791.1, from coordinate 133,608,035 downwards.
GGATTTTTAAGGATTCGTGGTGGTCGAACTCCTTCCCAGACACCTCCTATCTTTTGCTTCTCTTATGCCATTTTAACATAATTTATCCCAAGATCTGATTCAAAATTAGGGTTGAACAGACAGATGTAATCTAATGAGCTCTCCAGACCAAATAGTAGTCTTTGCAAGCAGGCACACGGGTGGGTTCAGGAGCCTCCTGACCTCCTCACCACATCAGTCTGTAACTCCTGGAAATTCCACCTGCTGGGGTCCTTTTACTCTTGTCCTTTGAGCACACCCTGAAAACTGCAGGGGTTTTCCTCCTGGTTGATCTCCAGGCTGTCCCCTTCTGTCTCCATATCAGCCACTGGAATAGTCTAACAGGTATGATGTTATCAGTCTCCTCCCAAATTTCAAAAGGACTCTCACTGCCTTTAGGATAACATCTGAACTCCTCTCCACGCTAAGAACCTTTACTACAAGGTACCTTTTTATCTGTATGGACTCAGGAAGCTCTTCCACCTCCCACAAACAGCATGCTTCCACATACATCCCTAATTTTGCACAGGCTGTTTCCTCTGCCTCTAGAACAAACTGCTCAGAAGCTTGCAGCTAGGTAGAGTTGATCCAAGTTTGGAATCTATGTCTGGATTGATCATCATGATATTCTGAATAACTCAAAAAAGGTAGAGTATATTCATTTTACTTAAAAAGATTTTATTTTTGGGTGCCTGGGTAAGCTTAGTCGGTTAAGCACCTGCCTTCAGCTCCAGTCATAGTCATGGGTCCTGGGATGGAGCCCCATGTCCAAATCTCTGCTCAGCAGGGAGTCTGCTTCTCCTTTGCCTTTTCCCCTTGCTCATGATCTCTCACTCTCAAATAAATAAAATCTTAAAAAAAGAGACAAGCAGAGGCATAAGCAGGAGAAGCAGGCTCCCTGCAGGGAACCTGATGAGGGACTGGGTCCCAGGACCTGGATCACAACCTGAGCGAAAGGCAGATACTCAACCACTGAGTCACCCAGACGCCCCAAAATTTTATCTTTAAGTAATATCTACACCCAAGGTGGTGCTGGAACTCACAACTCTGGGACTGAGAGTCACAGGCTCTGCCCACTGAGCCAGCCAGGCCCCCGGAACATATTCATTCTCATCTTCCAAGACACTAAACTCACAGCCTTTTATCACGCTCTATTTCTCTCTCAGCTTCTACGGTCTATTCTCTGGATTCTCCAGATACTCACCACTCCTCACCTCTTAGGAATCTCCGCCTCCTGAAAGCCCCTTACCCACACCTCCGATGCCTATCTGCACACCAGGTCCTGCGCTTGCTGCTATAGACGGATATCCTGAAGAGACCCCACACCCAAGGCACTCTCTCCCAACGTACCGGCTGTTGATACTGGAGTCGAAACCTTCACGAAACTCGTCCTCGCTCACCTCACAGCCCAGGATGTGGACTTGCTCCCCACTACGGCAGAGATGGAGCGTCACGGAGTGGGGCCGGCCTTCCCTCGCCCTCCTCCGTCAGGGACTTCGGGGGAGAAGCTGTGGGATACTCACCACAGCGCCGATTTCTTGACAAACGCCTTCAAGAGACTGCGCCCCTCCCACTCCACGGAGTCTGGGGACAGGAGGGGAAGGAGAAACAGCATGAGAACGCGGACGTTTCCGTCCCTGGAGACCACCCCTAGTCTAGGACGCATGGCGCCTCCTCTCCGCTTCCGCCCCGGGAGCCCGGCTCGGAACCCCCTGTACCGCAGGCCCTCACCCCGCAGAAGCACCAGGCCGCCCACACCCCACACAGACTCCATCTCCAAGGTGCGTCGGGACCCTTGTCCGGCGCCCTTTGATGCTGTCACGGCCCACAGCCCCGCCCCCTCCAGGAGAAAGGGGCGGGGCTCCCATGAATCCTCCCTCTACTGAGACACAGCCTAGTCTGGAATGAAAGGTGATTATGTGCAATATCCCGGGGGGGGCTCACGCGGAGGGGCCCCTCCCGAGCTCCAGAGCACAGACGCCGGACATTTTTTCCACGATTAGGGCCCGAAGAGCCGTTGGGGCAGTTGTCGGTGGGAGGAGGAAGACGCCGCACGCGCCCGTCAGCCCGCCCGCCCCTCGGTGGCCAGTGACGTCACCCCGCCCCGCCCCCGCCGGTCCCGCTGCGCCCCAGGCCCCGCCCCGCCGCCCCCTTCCGCGCTTGCGCGATTCTGCGGCCTAGCTGGAGCTCGTTCCGCTCGCCAGACCCGCCCTCACAGGGGAACTTTAATCCTGGTGAAGCGACCACACGTCATCACCGGAAGCAGTGTCAGAGGGGAAGGGGGGGGGACGAAGGGAGGAGGGAGCCCTCAGGGCAGTAAAATGGCGCCTGTCAGAGTGGGAAATCGAGCTGCAGAGGCTGCAGCCCCGATCCCCAGCGGCTAAGGCACCCCCGGCCTCGGGGAGGGGGAGGCCGCCTCGGCCCAGCGGTCCGCACCCCTCGGCTCCCCCTCCCCCTCCTTCCGCTCCTCCGCTTAGCCCGCCCGTTCCCCGCCGCCGCGGCTCTGCTCGCGCCGCGGCCCCCGCCCGCCCGTTTCCGCGGGCAGCCCCCTAGCGCGCCTGCGCAGCGGGCCACCCTCCGCTTCCCCCCTTCCCCTCCCCCTCCCTCCTCCCTCCCTCCCTTCTCCCCGGCCCCCTCCCCCACTGCCCCCTCCCCCAATTCTCCATCCCCTTCCCTCCCGGTCTCGGAGGACCCCGTCCTAGCCCGACCCGTCTCGGCCCGCAACCCCCGCGAAGCCGACGGTGCCACTCCCCGCCCATGTGGGCCCCCGCGGGCTGCCCACGCCTGTCCCCCAGCTCCCGGTTCCGCTGGGCTTTCCCCTCGCCGGGGGTGGCTTTCTAAGCCGCCCGCTCCGCGCCCCTCTCTGCAGCCTTTCCTGCCACTCGGGGCCCCCGTTCCCCCTCCCGGCGGCGGGGGGCTGCCCCCGGGGGGCTGGCGGAGCTGGGCCGCGGGGGCCCCGGGGCCGGCGGTGCCGGGGTCATCGGGATGATGCGGACGCAGTGTCTGCTGGGGCTGCGCACGTTCGTGGCCTTCGCCGCCAAGCTCTGGAGCTTCTTCATTTACCTTTTGCGGAGGCAGATCCGCACGGTGAGCCTGGGTGGGCGCTGGTGGCGGGCGGGGGGGGGGACCCATGTCAGACCTGCTCACGGGGTTTCGCAAAGTGTCGGGCCTCTGTTGGGGCTTCGGAACGGAGTCCTGGCGGCGGCTTTTCCCGTTAGAGGATGGGGGCACCCTCAGCCGGGCGTGGGGTGCCGTGGGGAAGGGGCGGCCCCCCCAGTAGGGGAACCGAAATGGGGGGTGCTGTCGGGGACAGGATTTGGCAACTCTCGGGGGCTGGGGTGGTGGGTGGGGCGCCCTTTAAGGAAGCCGGAGTTGTTGTTCAGGAAACCAAGAGGAGGGGAACACCTGTTTGCTGGCACCGGCTGTGTCGACGTGGGTTTGCGGAAGACCCTCCTGCTACCGGGAACCTCCGTGGGTGTTAGGTCTTGTAACAAGGAAGAGCCAGGCTTCTGTGTCAAGGGTAGGGGTGGGTGGGAGAGCCTCTGTGACAGGCCTCGGCTGTGAAGGAGAGACCCCTGTGGGTCGCTTCACAGGGACTCCTCCAAAAAGGGCCTGGAAACTTATTTCAGAGCGTAGGGATCTGGATTTATTGACACCCTAGGACGGAGAAAGATGCTTTTATGTTAGGATTCAGGGAAGGGAGCACCTTCACGTTTGGGTATCTTTATGGGCAGATAGCGCTTGTCAGTTGTAGACTGGAAGCTGTGGCCACACTTGCCTCTCCAGGAGACCCCAGCATTGTGGGGGACGCTGCGGGCAGTAAAGAGGTTGTCTATGCCCCAGTATCTCTGGGTTGCCTTCCCTGGAGCTTTTCTCCAAGGTCAAAGCTCCACAAGCTAACATCATCTGATGAACGTACTCTTGTGTTTTCATCTGAGAGTGGGGAGAATTCAGTAAGCTGAGGTGCAGAAGTTCTCTGGTCTGTCCTCTTTGGCGGATCTCAGTAAAACTTAGAAGAATAAAAGCAGCGAGGGCCTGCCTTGGCCAGAGGATTTCCAGAGAGCCCTTGGTGGTGGTGGTGGTGGTGGTGGAGGTGGAGGTGGTGGACTTACTGACCTGGGGAAGGGGGTCTGGTCTGGGATTCTGTGTCTCCCTTCCAGTCTAGTCTATTTCCTGATTTAGGGTGAAGATTGTTTCTAGGTTGTCATACTCAGGCAGGGCTGTTTCCCTGAGACACCTTAGCAGCCAAGAATTTGGGGTCAGAGATGCTGAGATGTGTGTGAGATGTGAGCTCCTGGGGTTCTCTTTACACATTAACTACTGTTCTCTCTGCCTGGCCTTGCTTGGAGCACACCCCCTTCTCTCTTCCACTCCCTGGATGCAGGGAGTAGCGCTGCAGCCCATCCAGATGCTAGTTATGAGCAAAATTGCTCTTTGCTGGGGCAGCAGTGACCCCACAGCCTTTTGTCTTCCTTTCCTTCTCTCCCAGTCTGCTTTTGGCCCCCACCCCCTTCCTGGCAGATGTTTGGAGCATTCCCTACATGCCCAGCATGTGCAACCCGAGATAGCAGGGCAGGACACCCGAGCTGTTGCGGCCCTCATCCCAGGCCCAGGGAGAAAAGAAGGGCAGATGCCTTGGCATTAAGGGGAGAGAGCCCTGTGGTTTACAAAGGGGGAGCACCTGGTTCTGGTGAGGCTCAGGCCTAAGGATGGACCAAAGAGGATTTGCAGAGGAAGGGATCTCCTAGGTTTGCGTGGGAGAGATTGCAGGGCTAGAAACAGGAGCCTCTAGAGAAGACCTGGAGAAGCTGGAAGGTTGAGGTGATGATGTCCTTGTCCCTTCCTCACCTCTGTCATGGCCCTTCCTTCACCCTAGCCTTCCTGATACCCTGTCGGTCATCCAGGCGGGTGGGACTTTCCAGTGCTCTGTGCCTTACCCTGGGTACCGGAATAAGGAGGCAGGTCAGAGGCCTGAGGTTCTCTGCCACTTGTGACTTGGCTGGGAGAGACAGAAGTGGACAGGTGGCTGGTTAAAATAGGCCTGGTGGCCCCCAGCCAGAGGAACTTAGCTGACCTGACAACCCCTGGATTCCCTCATCCTCCCTTCCCCTTAGGTACCCAAAGACTTCCTCTCAGGCCACTAAGGTTCCCAATGGGAGGTAATGGGAGCTGTCACAAAGAATGCTTGGGCTAGAAGTGCAGAGGGCCATGCGTTTCTTTGTTCTGGCACAGCACACTAGTATCGTGGTCAAGAGGGCAGGTGCCTGGGTCGAATGGCACTGGGGTCATCCCGCCTCCACCCCTGCAAGGACCCTGGTATTAACTGAGCATCTGTGCATATGTCCTCACACCATGTGTGCTTTCATGGATACAACAGTGATAGAGACAACATGCATGTTGTGGAACTTTCATTCTAAATGGGGGACAGGCAACCAGATAAGATCATTCTTAGCTTGTAGTCTCACACAAGCTATTTAACCTGGCTAAACCTCGGAGATGAGATGCTGCTGTTATCAGTATTATCATTATTATTACTACGGTTTTGAGGATTGAATGAAATAATCCTCAGTCACTTTCAGGATGCCTAGCATATGGTAAAGGTTCCTTGTCAAGGGTTCTAATTCCCTCTCTTGATATTTTTAGGTAATTCAGTACCAGACTGTTCGATATGACATCCTTCCCTTATCTCCCGTGTCCCGGAATCGGCTAGGTGAGTGTGCTGGCTGGGAAGATTCCTCTAGGGTGAGGTAGGGTTCAAGATGCGGGCTGGAGGTTAGTTGCTATTGTCATCCTTGGCATTGTGGCTCAGGTCAGGTGAAGAGGAAGATCCTGGTGCTGGATCTGGATGAGACACTTATTCACTCCCATCATGATGGGGTCCTGAGGCCCACAGTCCGGCCCGGAACGCCCCCTGACTTCATCCTCAAGGTATGTGGGGATGGGAAGTGATGCGATGGTTGTGTCTGTTACCCATTCAGACCTGGGCTTCCTTTGCCAATCCCAGAGCATCTTGTCCCTGTCCCCCGGCAGCAGTGGCAGCCTCAACGAGGGAAGCAGGCTATGGAGTAGTGGGGGTGTCTTTTGGGCCTGTGCTCTGGTGCTCAGGACCATCCCCCAAGCCCTTCCCTGTTTCTCTGCAGGTGGTAATAGACAAACATCCCGTCCGGTTTTTTGTACATAAGAGGCCCCATGTGGATTTCTTCTTGGAAGTGGTGAGTTTGTAGAAAATACAGGGAGTTCTGTGACGAAGGAATGGTTTTAGGGCTCTGTGAATTTAGCTGATTCGGAGGAAGCACGGGCTAAGGAGAAATGGGTACGACAGTTTTAGAGAGGAGAGGTTGTGGGACAGAGGAGGTTAGAGGATGGCTGGCTGGCTTTCAGCAGTTTGGGTTCATTTGTTGTGCTTATGTAATTCTGTTCTTCCTTGGCCTGCCTGCTCTTTAGTTGTTGCATCCCTGAATCTTAAGGTTGCACGGTGCCTAGGACTCTTGAGTTTGGGGGTTTTCAGAGTTTTGTGTTCTCAGAGATGTTTGATGTCGTTGAGAGGCCCCAAGAACCAGGCGGGAAACCTAGTGCAGAACTGTATGTCTAGAGGAACGGTCCCCTCTTCTGACGCCTCCCTCTTCCCGCTCAATCTCAGGTGAGTCAGTGGTATGAGCTGGTGGTGTTCACAGCAAGCATGGAGATTTACGGCTCTGCTGTGGCAGATAAACTGGACAACAGCAGGAGCATTCTCAAGAGGAGATACTACAGACAGGTGAGGGGCTGAGAGGAAGCTTGGCAGGCAATCCACCAGGGAAGGATCTGAGTTTGAGGCAGCTGCCCTGGAATGGGATCCTGGAGGGAGGGTGGCAGGGGGAGGCATATACCACCTAATTCCCTTGAGGGAGTGGGTTGGCCGAGGGCGAGGTTGGGACTGGGCAGCAGTCACAGGGCCGAGTCTCCTCCTGATGCCCAGCTCGCCCTTCCCTCCAGCACTGCACTTTGGAACTGGGCAGCTACATCAAAGACCTCTCTGTGGTCCACAGTGACCTCTCCAGCATCGTCATTCTGGATAACTCCCCAGGGGCCTATAGGAGCCACCCAGGTATGCAAGAAGGCGGCCAGTCTGGTAGGAACTGCAAGTGGTTCTGAGGCAGCATTCTGAAAGCCAGGAGCCTGGGATTCCTGGTTTACTGTAGGTCAGGATGCAAGGGGTTTCTTTTACATGAGATGTCCCTCTTCCCCGATATATCCCTTTCATAGGTCATGTTGCTCAGTCCAAATTTGCTTCAGGTGAGACACAGGGACAATGAGTTTGCCTAGAAGCCAGCCTCACGCTAATGTGAGATATGGTGATTTAAAGTTAGTTTTATTTTGGAGGATGAATCAGGAAGGTTTCATTTAGGCTGCTGAGTTTGGGGGGGCAGGGGAGGAACCTATTTGAAAGCAATGATCCCCATTCCCAAATAAAAAGAAAAATTAAAAAAAAAAAAAAAAAAGAAAAAAAAAAGAAAAAAAAGAAAAAAGGAAAATCAGCCTGTCTCTTGAACTGTTTTTTCTCATGTGCATTTATTTTCATGTGTCCTAGACAATGCCATCCCCATCAAATCCTGGTTCAGTGACCCCAGCGACACCGCCCTTCTCAACCTGCTTCCAATGCTGGATGCCCTCAGGTAAGGGAAGCTAGACACTTAGGTTTCTGAGGAAAGGAGATGGGGGATCCCAAGAGGGAATAAATATATGTCCTGTTTGACTTATTTATCTCTTTTCCCTTAAGAACTTAGCATTTGAACCCAGGCCTTCTTACAGTAAAGCTCATCACTTTTAGCCAGTGGGTTTTGGGCAAACTGGACCTCAGTTTCATGTGAGAAAAGTGATCATTTTGCCCCACATCTCCAATGAGGCTGCCTAACGCTAGTGTTTTGAGGACTCTACCAATGCAAGTTATTGTCGTCCCAGGTTCACCGCTGATGTTCGTTCTGTGCTGAGCCGAAACCTTCACCAACATCGGCTCTGGTGACAGCTGCTCCCCCTCCACCTGAGTTGGGGTGGGGGGGAAAGGGAGGGTGAGCACTCGGGATGCCGTCTGATGCCCTGTCCCATGGTGAGGACTGTCTGGGCAGGGTCTGCCCCTCCTGCCCCTCTCTACCCTGGGAGCCCTGCACTCCACACGGAGTTTGGATGGACACATGGGTCAGACTCTGCAGCAGCCTCACTCTAACTTCGTGTTCGCACTCCCTGGAAACCCCAGACTGGGACATAAGCGGAGGCCCAGGAGAGTCCAAACTGTCTGGTGGAGACAGTACTGGCCAGAATGACACACAGACATTCGGTAATCCGGGAGGCTCAAAGAAAAGCCAAGCCAGCTTTGTTGTGATTTGATTTTTTAAAAACTCTTGTACAAAACTGATCTAATTCTTCACTCCAAGGGCTGGGCTGTGGGTGGGAAACTGGGATTTTGGGCCACTGGATTTTCCCCAAACTTGTCCCCGTGCCCCCGACCTTTCCCTCTACATTCCCTTCTTCCTATACTCTCTCAGACCTGTAACCGGCGCGCTCCCTTTTTCTTTCCTCTTTTAAACCATGCATTATAACTTTGAAACCAAAGCTGCCCTAGGTCCTTCTCTCAGGGTTGGGATATGAGGGGAGGAGTCTTTGTTCACATCCACCCTGGCCCCCCGAAGCGGAGGCTGAGGCCCGAGGAGGCCCGAGGGTCAGGGAGCAGCGGTGCTGGCTCCGGAGGAAGGAGCAGGGAACGAGTCGACCTTTGGCGGGAAGGGTCTCGGCCGCAGGATGGGTGCCCTGGGTGGGGTCGGAGGGACAGCCGTGGGTCCCGGAGAACCGGAGCTGCAGGGCAAGAAGAAGCCGCGGTCCGTGAGCACGCGCACCGACGTGGACGCAGAATGCCCCGGCCCTCGGCCCCGCCCCCTCCACTCCCGCCGGCGCCCCTCCCCCCGCGGCCGGCTCTACTTCCCGTGGCCGCCACGTGACGCTCCGCCCTTCTCTGAGATCACATGACTTTCGTTGCTGCCAGTGCCGAAGGTGTTCCTCCGCGCTGACGTAGTCCCTACCTTTCGGACCTCCTCTCCGGTCCCCATTGGTCCACTCCTCCTTGGAACCTAGGCGTTCTGTGCGTTTCTGCGAATACCTGTTTCGTGTCTGCCCTCCTTTTTTCCCGGAGATCCAGCTTCTCCGTTTGGGTACTACTTTGTTTTGGAGTCAGTAGCCGCCTTCGGCGTACCGACGCGTTTCGTGAATAGCTGTCCTTAAAATTCTCTGCTCCCCCCCGCCCCTTTTCACCTTGTATCCGAAAAGACTTTTCGGAGCACCAAACCTCAGAATACAATCGGCAGTTCCGAGCCCTTGTGCCCAGCTCGGTGGGGCATGGCGGAATGTGGGTTTTCGGTTATTTTCGACCATAGCCCAGACCAACCACCTTGGCTACGTCGGCTGCGTAGCCCTCAAGCTGATTCCAAAGCGATTACGCAGGCGGCGTGAGGGGGGCGGTCAGTAGGTGGTGCTACGCCGGCGGCGTGAGGGCCGTTACTCTAGTAGCGTAACCCAGCGGGCGGGGCGGCCCCGACGGCCGGGGGCGGGGTTGGTGAATAGGGAAGTGGCGCAAGTCCCGGGATCGCTCCGCTGAGTCCGCCCGCGCGTCGCCGCCGTCGCCGCCGCCCCCCGTCCCGGCCCCCCCCGGGTTCCCTCAGCCCAGCCCGGTCTAGCCCGGTCCCCGGGAGGATGAAGTTCGTGTATAAAGAAGAGCATCCGTTCGAGAAACGCCGCTCTGAGGGCGAGAAGATCCGAAAGAAATACCCGGACCGGGTTCCGGTGAGAACCGTAGCCGGGGCCGCGGACGCGGGGCGCTGGCTCTGACGCCACAGCCCGGCTTGGGGTCCGGCGGGGCAGCGCGGGCATCGGGCTGCTGGCGGGGGTAGCCGGGGACCGGGCCAGGGGCTGCCGTGTCCGGGAGCGGAGGTTGGAAGGAGCGGGGCGGCGAGGGAGCTGGGGGTGGGGGGCCGCTGCTGGCCGAGGGAGACGTGGGGAGTGCTGGGGAGGCTGCAGGGAGTTTGACAGTCGGGGCTTCCCATGGCCACCTACCAGCTGGCCGGCTCGTCGAGGCTGACGCTGTCGTCGGCCCGCACGAGCCATGCCTGCCTGATTAAGATCCTTGTTTATTATGAGGCCCAGCCGGGGGATCCGGGATATCGAGGTGAGCCTGACGCTGCGGGGTCAGGATGTCTATGCTTGAGGCTGCACCGCGTGTTCCCAGACAAAGAAAAACGAGTTGGATGGCTTGGGGTGCTAGCAGTTTTGTTCCTGGAGTTCTCGACGGGGTGACTGTGGGGCTGTACCCCCTCGATGCTTCCTAATTTCCGTCTTTCTTTTTCTAGGTGATAGTAGAAAAGGCTCCCAAAGCTCGGATAGGAGACCTGGACAAAAAAAAATATCTGGTGCCTTCTGATCTCACAGGTGGGAACCTGACACCCAGGTTTGCTGCCTGTGCGTGGGGGTGCAGGGTCGGTGGGAAGATGCTGCCTCCCCGTAGTGACTGCTCTTCTGAGGTCTTTTTTGATCTCTGTGACTTTATCGTATTTTGTCTCTTTGGCAGTTGGTCAGTTCTACTTCTTGATCCGGAAGCGAATTCATCTCCGGGCTGAGGATGCCTTGTTTTTCTTTGTCAACAACGTCATTCCACCCACCAGTGCCACAATGGGTCAGCTATACCAGGTATGGTGACTGGGAAGGAGTCAGGGGCTCCGCAGAGGTTTTGGAAGAGATTTTCAGGTCAGCAGTTCTTGGACTAGCTGGCTGGCTCTCAGTTTTACGTGTGACCTCAAAATTTTGAGGGTAGTCCCAGGTTGAGGGCTTGGATAAAGACTTTGGGAATAGAAGGGAGAACTACAGCAGTGCTTTGGATCCACTCTCTTGTCCACTTTCCCCACCATCCCAAGGCAGCAGATTTTGAAACAGTTTGAGATCTTTTTGCCCAGGACTAATACCAGGGGTAATTTTGTTGGCTGCTAAGGCCTGGAGCAAATGAGTATGAGTCAGGGCACTAGTGTTTGGGGGTCTTCAGAAAGAACGGGCTTTCCAAAAAACGTGTCTGGGCGGTGGGTGGTTCACGTGCCCACAGCCCCGATGTCTGAGTGCCATAGTTTTCTGCCTCCATCCAGGAACACCACGAAGAAGACTTCTTTCTATACATCGCCTACAGTGATGAAAGTGTCTACGGTCTGTGAAGCTGCTGCCCCTGACGTGGGGGGGTCCTGTTCTACAAAGACAGAGGTGGCCCCCATCCTCGACCTACTCCTTCTTTGGGCTCATCCCTCACCTCCCTTTGTTGGGACCTGCACTTCCTAATGTTTGAGGCTCTCCTCCAGGCTCATGGGGGAGGTGGCTTCTTGGACCTCTCCTTTCTCCCCTTCCTCTTCGACCTTTCCCACTCTGCTCTAGACTTCTTGATTGTCCGTCTCTGTCACATCTGGTGATTGTTTTGGTTTCTGTTCCCTAACTGCCCAAGGGGCTCAGAACCCCAACATTCCCTTCCTCTCATTACCTTCATTTTTGGGGGTAGAGGGAAGGGACTGAAATTGTTGGGGGGAAGGGAGGAGGCACATCAATAAAGAGGAAACCACCAAGCTGAACTGGATTTTACTTTGTGTTGCTTCCCGCCCCTTTTTTCCTAGTTGTCCTCTGGTGGGGAGAGTGGAGGTTGGAGGGGCAGTAATCCTACATTCTGGTTTATTCTGTTGATATTGGGTTACTGCTTGCGCAAAAATATTTTTGTTGTGATCGAATACTTCCGAGTATCGGGTCACGAAACTGTACTTTTATATATGTGTGTATTGGGTCCCAATGTAAAAAATACAGTGGCTTTTGTTTTTTGTACTTTGGGTTCCTGGGGAGAAAGTAAGTATCCACTTTAGATAAATGCACCCAAGTTTGTTACAGCTTTTGGATGAAAGAAGAGATTTTCGTGCGTGGGAGCCAGTCAGAGGACTCTGTCCTGGGTTGCATTCACTTGACCAGACTTGGTGCCAGTGGGTGGAATTCAAGGGAGGGAGGAGGGAGCCATTATAATCAGGAGAACTTCATCCCCCAGCAAGCATTTCTCCGCCTGGCCGGAAATGGGGCGGTCCCCCGGGGGAGAAAGAAGCCGCAGAATGAGGCAGTATGGTGGCCGAGAGTTCTAATCCCTTCTTTTCCTTCTTTCTTAGTCCCGCCCAGCCTACATTTCCCAGGAGCCTGCGCGCGCTCTTCCGCTCTGCCCTCTGCTCCCAATCTCCCCGCCACTCCCCGGGGGAGGGGAGCGGTTTAGTGCGCCTGCGCCGTTCCTTGGCTTGCTGGGAAGTGAAGTTCCAGAGGCCTATGCGATCCCTTTTCCGCTGGCCCCGGACGGACTACAAGCCCCATGATGCATTGTGCGTCGTCGCCCGCGAAGGGAGGGGGTAGAGGGGAGGGAGGAGAGAGGAGGAGGAGGAGGAGGGAGCAGGCGGCCGGCGGCGCGGGGGGAGGGGGCCCGGTCCGGGAGTGCGGGAGGCAGGGGTAGAGGGAGGTGGCGGCAGCGGCTAGCGGACTCGAGTCATAACCGGGCCGAGGCAGACACCTCTGTGGAGAGAGGCAGTAGGAGCACCGAGCACCGGAGGCGGCACCGGGATCCCCGGCTTAAGGGGAGGGGGGCGCCGGACCGGGAGGAGGGGAGGGGGCGATGCTGGAAGCCATGGCGGAGCCCAGTCCCGAAGGTGAGCTCTCGACCGGCACGGAGCGCTGAGCCGGTGGGAGGGGGGGGCGGGCGAGGAATCAATTGGCAAACTTGGAGGTCGAGCCCCGAAGCCCGGCGGGGGAGCGCGGGGAGGGGGGTCGAGGGCCTGCCCCTGGAGCTGGGAGAGCGACGAGTTGAGAGACCTTGGTGAAAGAGGAGTGGGAGACCGGGCTGGGGGTAGTTGGAGATGAGACACCGGGAATGTGTGTGTTAGGGGGGGTGGGGAGTGGGAGCCGGAGCCCCGGAGCTCCGGGGGTTAGGGGCCGAGAGGGCCTCCAGCACGTTGGGGCCCTGGGGCCGGGAGGTTGGGGGGGGGGGATCGGGAGCCCGAGAGTTGTTGAGGAGGGAGGATGTAGAGGAGGACTGAGTGAAGAGCCCGGTAGTTGGCCGAGGTGGGGGAGTTTGTGGCGGCGGTGCCGGAGCTCCGGGTAGTTGCCGCTGGAGGTGGCCGGGTGATTGTTGGAGGGCTGGGCAGAGTTGTGGGGAGAAGAGGGGCTCTGGGTATTGTCTGCGCTAGGGAGACCTGGACAGGGCGGGTAGTTGTGGGGACAGAACGCCGGGAAGCGAGGAGAGCCGGGTAGTTGTAGGGGCGGTGGGGCGGGGTGCGGGGGGGGGGGTGTTCAGACCGGCGAGTTGGGGAGGGGTGTTGGTCGGCGAGGGCTGGAGCCTGAGAGTTGCGGAGGGTGAGGGGGGCAGCGGCGGCGGCAGCAGCGGGGGTTGCCGTGGAGGGAGAGAGTAGCGGGGGGGGGGGAGTGGGCGGCCAGAGTTTAGGGGTCCGCAGTCTAGTCACTTGGTGGTGAGTACGGGGGCGGAGGGGGGGCGGCGGCCGGAGGGCTAGGAACTGGGCCCGGGGGCCCGGCGGGGAGCCCGTGGAGCTCGAGACGGGGAGGGGCCAAAGCCCCGGATGGGGGCGGAGGGACGGCGAAATTGTGGGGAGAGCGGTCGGAGGGGGCAGGTGGGGCCGTCCGAGCCAGAGCTCTCCGGTCCGTCCCGGCCGCAGAGTGGCGTTGGTTCTGTGTGCCTGTGTGTGTGTGTGTGGGGGGGGGGGGGGGTGAGGGGCGCGCCGGGCCTCGTGCTCGGGCAGAAGGGGCCGGAGGGCGGGGAGCGGTTCGGCGTGGTCATCCTGGACCCTGGGGGCCGGCGGGCTGCGTGTGCGGGCTCCGAGGGCCCCGGGCGGCGGATCGCAGCCGGGCGGGAGCGCGAGGCGCTGGGCGCGTGGGAAGGGCAGGGCACGCGACGGCCGGGGCTCGGTCCGGGGAGCGGTATGGCGGGGTGGGGCGCCAAGAGATCGAGTAGACTGGAGTCGAGAGAAACCGTGAGTTGGGGGGGCGGGGCGCCAGGCCTCCGGTGGGGGGAAGGGGAGCGCTATAGCGAGGCCTGGGAGGGCGTCGCGCCCTGACTCCGCCCCTCACAGGGCGGAAGGGGGAGCAGGGGCGGGTCCAGCACAGCTGGGGACCTGCCGGCCTGGCGGGGGGACCGGAGGCGAGAGGGGGTTCGGTTCGCTTGGGACTTTCGAGGTTTAGGGCTGGGGCTTCGCACGGACTCTGCTGGTGCCTTGACTCAGCTTTTATTGCTTTCCCAGATCCACCTCCGACCCTGAAGCCAGAAACTCAGGTGAGCTTTCCTTTACCTTTGCAAGCCGGTATTACTGTCGGTGGCCCTCCCTCCCTCCCTCCCTCCCTCCCTCCCTCCCTCCCTCTTCCTCCTCCTCCTCCTCCTCCTCCTGCTGGTTCTAGATCGCCTACCACAGGAACTGTGCCTTCTTCGGGAAGGTCCCTCTTAAATTCCTTGTGATATAGGTTTCCTTCCTTTCAGCCTCCAGAGAAACGTCGGAGAACAATTGAAGATTTCAACAAATTCTGCAGTTTTGTCTTGGCTTATGCCGGTTACATCCCCCCTAGTAAAGAGGTAGGGACTGGGGGACAACAAGCTGAGGGGTGGTGTGCTAGGACCTTGGAAGGGTGCGAAGCAACGGGGACTGCTTTCCTTGATAGGAGAAATCTACCACATGTGAAATGGGTACCTGGTGGGAAAAATGCCCTAGGGGGTGGTATTAATGAGATAGGTGGGTTGAGTAGTAGTGAATGGCCTAGGGATGGGGGGTGTTCATGGAAGAGCCTTCTCATGCCTTTGAGGAAGCTGAAAGTGGTTCACAAATGGGGTTTTAGGAAAACCGGTAAAGAAAGAGGGCTCTGGTCTAGGGAGACAGTGCTGTCAGGCAGGGGGTTCTGGGGAGACAGCCAGGATGTGAGGGCAGAGGTAACATTGCCAAGAGGAGATACTAAGGGGAATTGGGGGGGGGCAATTATGAGTATAGTGATCTTGGGTGGCTTGGGCAGGATATTTTGGGGTCAATCTTGACCCTGGTTTTTAAGCTGGGTTTGTAGAGGGGTTGAGATGCCACTGGGCAGCTTGCTGACGCTGATCTCCCTGCCACCCCCTTCAAGGAAAGTGACTGGCCAGCCTCTGGCTCCAGCTCTCCATTGCGCGGTGAGAGTGCGGCAGACAGTGATGGCTGGGACTCAGCCCCCTCAGATCTCCGAACCATCCAGACGTTTGTGAAGAAAGCAAAGTCATCCAAGAGGAGGGCAGCTCAGGGGGGTCCCACTCAGCCAGGACCTCCAAGGTCCACTTTCTCTCGTCTGCAGGCCCCTGACAGTGCAACTCTGCTCGAGAAGATGAAGCTCAAGGACTCTCTCTTTGATCTAGATGGTCCCAAAGTGGCGTCCCCACTGTCCCCCACCTCCCTGACACACGCCTCCCGGCCCCCTGCTGCTCTCACCCCAGTACCCCTTGCCCAGGGAGACCTCTCCCAGCCCCCTCGAAAGAAGGACCGGAAGAACCGAAAGTTGGGCCCAGGAGGGGGGGCTGGCTTTGGGGTGCTTAGGAGGCCTCGGCCAGCTCCTGGGGACGGGGAAAAAAGGTCTCGAATTAAGAAGAGCAAGAAACGGAAGTTGAAAAAGGCAGACCGAGGAGATAGACTCCCACCTCCTGGGCCTCCCCGGGCACCCCCCAGTGACACAGACTCTGAAGAGGAGGAGGAAGAAGAAGAAGAGGAAGAAGAGGAAGACATGGTAGCCATGGTAGGGGGGGAAGCCCCAGCCCCCGTGCTGCCAACACCCCCTGAGGCTTCTAGGCCTCCAGCCACAGTGCACCCCGAAGGAGCCCCTCCCACCGACGGCGAAAGCAAGGAAGTGGGCAGCACTGAAACGAGCCAGGATGGTGATGCCAGCTCCAGTGAAGGCGAGATGCGGGTCATGGATGAGGACATCATGGTAGAATCAGGTGAGGTTTGGGGCCACCCAGGCTTGGCTTGGAGGGTGGGCCTGGGGCTGTTGCAGACAACACCAAGCAAACCTTCTCTCCCCAGGTGATGACTCATGGGACCTGATCACATGCTACTGCCGAAAGCCCTTTGCAGGGCGGCCCATGATTGAGTGCAGCCTGTGTGGGACGTGGATCCACCTCTCCTGTGCTAAGATCAAGAAGACCAACGTCCCTGACTTCTTTTACTGCCAGAAATGCAAGGAACTGCGGCCAGAGGCCCGGCGGTTAGGGGGTACTCCCAAGTCTGGAGAGCCCTGACATCGCCATGCCTAGGCTGGGACTTCCATGTGACAGCATGACTTGGGAGCTGAGCCTCCGGGTCTTCGGCCCGTCCCCCTGGAGCTTGGGTATTGTCCCACTGCAAGGCAGGAATTCCCACTGGAGGCTGGTTTGGAAAGGAGTGTCTCACGTTCCAACCTTATCTTTTCTTCCCACCTTGTGGACTTGAATATGGACCTGCTGCAGTTGGGGGTGAGAGGCTGGTCCCTAGACACATAATTTCTGTCCCTTAGACCTGCCACCCTTCACTTTCTGGGCCAGGGTTGGAATTGGGGTGGAATGGGACAGCTGGCTATAAAACTCTAGTGTAAATAGAGCACTCCCCTTCTTCATCTTTTCTTTTATCTCCCCATTTATTCTACACCGGTTGTATTTTTAATTTTGGACTTCCCCTTTTGGGCAGGGCAGCTCGGAGGTGGAGTACCAACCAGGGTCTGGCCAAGGGAGGAAGGAAAACAGGTGACGATATGTTCGCTCACCTCTTTTGTTTTTAATAATATTGGCCAGCTGTTTGTACAGACAGCCTGCGTGTTGTAAATAAAGCAGAGTGGGCTCTTTTGTGTTTATAGCCCTCCCTGACTGTCCTACTTGGGTGGGGGCGCGGTGGAAAAGCAGAAGGCGCGGGGGGCTGAAGCCCACCTCCAGAGCAGAAAACCACCCGGCTCTGCGCGCCTCCACCCCCCAGCTCCCCAGACCCCCGCCCCCAGCCTGGCCCTCAGTCCGTTTGCTTCCACCGGACACCCCAGCCCAGGACCCCCATCCTATCTCCCAACACACACGCTCCAGGGAATCAGCGTTGTTTGGAGCTCTCCGCCCGAGTGGGGCCAAAGGGGATGGGTACCGCTGGCCAGCCCCCCCCCCCCCCACCAAGTCCAGTGCCGGCCTCCGCCGGGGTGCTCGGAGGACGCGGGTGGGGACACATTTGGGGGCGGGGCCGTCGAGGGCTAAGAGACCGTTGCTGAAAGCAACGATCACGTGGCGATGGCACTGGGCGGAGCCTGTAGGTCACGTGGTCGGGGGAGTCACGTGATGGGGGCGGGGCGGGCCACGTGACATGGGGAGAGGTGGGCGGGGTGCTGCAGGGCGCCCGCGACGTCGGCGGCGGTGGCGCGCGGTGGCGGCGGCGACGGCGGCCGAGTCTGTGGCATCGGGTCGAGCCCTCAGGCCCGCCCCCTTCCCTTCCGTCGGCCGCCACCCCGCTGATCCCCGCCGCCTTCCCTCCGCGCCTTTCCGGCGCCCGGCCGATCTTGTCCGCGCTCGCGCGGCGGGGTGCGGGTGTGCGCAGGCGCGGTTGGGGCGCTTCGCCCGGTTGGGTGGGCGGCGGGACCCGGGAGCGCGCGGGCGAGACCATGGCGGGCAGCGGCGCGGGGGGCGGCGGCGTCGGGGAGACGAAGGTGATTTACCACCTGGATGAGGAGGAGACTCCCTACCTGGTGAAGATCCCGGTACCGGCCGAGCGCATCACCCTCGGTGATTTCAAGAGCGTCCTGCAGCGGCCCGCGGGTGCTAAGTACTTTTTCAAGTCTATGGATCAGGATTTCGGGTGAGCGCGAGGCCTAGGCTGGAACCGGTGGGGGCTGCGCGGCGGTGGATCGGCCACTGCTGAGGGGCACAGTTCGGCCCTAGGCCACGCTGGGTTTTCCTGGGCTGGAGTGCTGGACAGGGCATTATGCGGGGGTTAGATTGGGCATCCCAGGTTGGGTAAGGTTACGCTTGGACAAATCGAGTCGCACGGAGCTCCAGGACGACACACCGGGCCGTGCCGAACCAGATCAGGAAAGATTAGGCTGTCCTGGAATAGAATGGGGCACACTGGTTTATTTGGGAGTTATTCTCGGTAATCCGATGCCTTCCGAGCAGTCCTGCAACCCACGGGCAGTATTGTGGAATCTCTGGATGATTGGGCCGTGTTGGGGTGCTTTAGAGCATTTTAGACCATCCTAGAGCAGATAAGATTGGGGACATCTGGCCTGTTCTGGTGCAGAGAAGGGTGTGTTGGGATGTTCTAGGCTGCTTTGGAGCAGATTACCAGGCTCTCTCGGAAGAATTTCTGCTGTTCTGTCTCTTCTGGGTTGTGTTGGTTGATCTTAAGTTTCTGTTGGGGTGAAGTGTTTCATGGGGACGCTCTGTAGAGAGGCAGACAGGGTTTTTGAGGCTATGCCAGTGCAGACAGCTGTATTGGGATAATCTGGTCTATATTGGTATGGACGGCTGCGTGTGGAGACGTTGTAGGTCATTGCTAAAATAGCCCAATATGGCTATTCTGGAGTGTTTGGGGTCATGCTGGGCCAGACTTGGATTCTTAATAATAAATTTGTTTATGGATTTTGAGGCTGAGCTCTCCAGGTAGCCAGCCTCAGCTCTTGAAGGCAGGCTGGATTGGCCTAAGACAGTCCGTGTTCTGGGATAGCTGAATGGACTGGCTTCTACTGAGAAAGACTGTTGGACGTGAGGAAGGTGGGACTGTGTTGGGAGTTACCTTTGATTTAGATCGAAATTCCTGTTTGTTAGCAATGATGTGACCCAGGAGATAGACACAGTTGGCGGAAGAAACTTTGTATAGGTAAGCGATGCACAGTAATTTTTTTGCGAGTTGTGATGATCGCTAGCATCGAGCTCAGCTAATCTGTAAACGGGGTTATGGTGATAGAGAGTGGAATCATTTGCCGGGCTGGGCTCCGCCGAGACTGGGTTACATCTCTAAGAATCCAGCATTATATCGAGACCGAGCAGTGGTAGGGATTGGGCTGAGTGGCCCTATCGATAACAAGTGGGATTAAGTTGTCACGCATCCAGGCTACTAGAACCATATTAGGGTAAAGGGTTAATCAGACAGGCTGTCCTAATTTGGAGGTGAGGATGTGAGAGTATGAGAGAGACTTTCTGTTCAATGCTCAGAGTCTCACAGTTCGTGCTTATTCATGAGATACTTGTTCAACAAGTATACTTGTTAACAGTATTCAACAGATATTTATTAACATTCACCTCACCACCATCAGGGTCTTTGCTGTGTGACCAGGATGCGGTGTTGAACAGAATAGGCTGTGGTGATCCCAAGTGGTGGTTGAGAAGAAGGGACAAAGTCCTGTCCATCCGAAGGAACCCAGGGGAGGAATGACCCCAAGGCTGGGCTTTGAGGTGCGTCAGGCAGAACAGGTTGCTCAGTGTAGAATTTTGTGCCAGATGAGCCCCGGGGGAAGGGGAAGGTGGGCTTCACCTCTCTCAGCCTAGCGAGGAGGTCTCATCTTTGGGTCTCATGGGTATATTTTCATGGGGGAAAGGTAGCATGTTGGGCTAGGGCTTTGAACATGACTTAGAGAAAACCAAGAAAGCATGAGAATAGAGACTTCAGAGGGTTTGGGGACGGTGCTTTGAGGAGCAGGGTAGGGCTCAGGGAGGTTTGGAGTCATTCTGGGCTGTTAGAGACCCCAAAGGTTAGAGATCTTTGGGGCAGCTGGGGTCACCTGAGGGAGTGGGATGGTTGTTGAGATTGGAGAATGAGGTTTGACTCAGACTCTAGGAAATCTTTGGACCAGCATTGAAAGCTGAGGATGAGCTGGGGAGAGGAGGAGGAGGAGGAAGGAAAGGGGGTGAGTGAATTTGGAGACTCCTGGGGCATGAGAGTGAAGTGTCTCGGTGTTGGGGAAGAGGGCCTGGCCGGGCTGCACGAAAGTCCTCGTCCTCGAGCTGGACGAAGATGAGAAGCCTCGAGTCGGGGTGCGTGTGGGGGGCGCTAGGCCGATCTCACTGGTTCTTGTGTTGTCCCTCCTGGCAGGGTGGTGAAGGAGGAGATTTCAGATGACAACGCCCGCCTTCCCTGCTTCAACGGGAGGGTGGTGTCCTGGGTAAGCAGCCCTGTCCATCCCGCATCACCAGGGTCCTGTCAGTCTGGGTCCTCACCACTCCACCTGCTTGGGGAGCCAGCTGTAGCTCCTCAGCCTTCTTTTGGAGCATCTACCGCTCCCTCCTGCTTTCCCTGTCCTTTTCACAGGCTATGTGCTTGCTCAGACCCTGTCTTCTCCCTGTCTTCCCACCTCGGATGCCTCCCTCTTTGCTTGAGTCAGTTTTTGTCATTGCATCTTTCCAGCTGGTGTCATCAGAGAACTCCCAACCCGAAATGGCTCCCCCAGCCCACGAGCCCCGGACAGAGCTAGCACCGCCCCCCCCACCGCTACCCCCCCTGCCACCGGAGAGGACCAGCGGCATCGGGGATTCTAGGCCTCCGTCCTTCCAGTGAGTCTCTGGGATTCTTTAGTCTGGGGGAGGGAGGCAAGGAGGACACCCCAGCCCCTGGGCAGGGGGAGGTTGAGGACACGGAGCCCCATCCCCCTGACGCGGTTGCATGCCATCTCTGTCCACCCAGCCCTAATGTATCCAGCAGCCGGGAGAACCTGGAGCCCGAGACGGAAACCGAATCGGTGGTGTCCCTGCGGCGGGAACGGCCTCGTAGGAGAGACAGCAGTGAGCACGGTGGTGAGGGGGGCCCAGGAGCCCAGGAGCTGGGAGCTGGGCTCAGGCCCCCCTGTGATGGGGGTGGCAGCCTGAGGCCAGGTCCCTGACGGTTCTGTTCTTTCACAGCAGGGGGCCACAGGCCCGGTGGACCCTCGAGGCTGGAGCGCCACCTGGCCGGGTATGAGAGCTCCTCAACTGTTATGACCAGCGAGCTGGAGAGCACTAGCCTGGGGGACTCCGATGAGGATGACACCATGAGCAGGTGTGGCACCCAGCCCTGCACTTCCCAGTGCCACCGGCTGATGTCCTCCAGGCCCAAGCTGGTCTCTGCCTCCCTCCCCCCCCCCACCTGCTCTGCCAGCCTGCCAGCCAGCACTCCCCTTCCTCTCCTCCGGACAGATTCAGCAGCTCCACAGAGCAGAGCAGTGCCTCTCGCCTCCTCAAGCGCCACCGGCGGCGGAGGAAACAGCGGCCACCCCGCCTGGAGAGGGTGAGGGGAGCTCACGGGATGGCCGCATCTTGCAGGAGTAGGGGGCCTTGGTGTCAGGGGTATGTGGGCCCAGAAAGTGAGAATCTGGGGTCATTGGAGGCAACCCAAGCCTTCCCTGTCTCCCCGCTAGGCGTCGTCCTTCAGTAGCGTCACTGACTCCACCATGTCTCTCAACATCATCACGGTTACACTCAACATGGGTATGAGGGGGCCCCGGTTGGGGGTCCAGGGCGGGGGCCCCGGGGAACGCTGGCTGGCTTCCTTGTCATGGGTGCCTGCTCTGCAGAGAAGTACAACTTCCTGGGCATCTCCATCGTGGGCCAGAGCAATGAGCGGGGCGACGGCGGCATCTACATTGGCTCCATCATGAAGGGCGGTGCGGTGGCAGCCGATGGGCGCATCGAGCCGGGTGACATGCTGCTGCAGGTGCCCTGTGGGGGATCTGGGGGGCAGGTGCGTCTCACCAGCTCTCACCCACACTCACCCGCCCACCTGGCTTCCAGGTCAATGACATGAATTTTGAGAACATGAGCAACGATGATGCAGTGCGGGTGCTGCGGGACATCGTGCACAAGCCGGGGTGAGCCACCTCTCGTCTGCTCTCCTGGTGCCCGTGGCTCCACCCTTAGCATGGGCGTGGTGGTGCGTGTCCAGAGGGGCTGAGCCATAACGTGACATCACCGTGGGGCAGAGGATGGCCCGCATGACCCCCACCTGATCGTGAGCTGGGGGGTTGTGCTCCAGAGTCTGCAATCCCCTCCCCAGTCTCCCTGGCAGGGAGCGCTGCCCTGGCGTCCTTTGTCATCTGTTGCCACTGCACTGCTTTGCCTCCCCTCCCCTTGTGTGTGTGTCCGTCCATGTGCATGTGTCTGTCCCCAACCTCAATCAGCGGGCTCAGCTTCTCTGACCTGGACTGGCTCTGCATGGACCCATACATAGAGTGTGTGTGGTTCTATGTTTCAGCCTCCTTTCTAGTGTTGTTTGTGTCAGTGGGTCACCCTCACTGATGCCTCCAGGCTCAGCTATCCAGCCTGGTCCGTCTGTGTCTCTGTCCATCCTCCACCCTCCCAAAGCCTCGCCCCATCCCCCCTGCCCCTGCCTGACTGCTTCTCCCCCTCCCCACAGCCCCATTGTGCTAACTGTGGCCAAGTGCTGGGATCCGTCTCCCCAGGCCTATTTCACTCTTCCTCGAAGTGAGTGCTACAGGGGAGGAGGATGACAGGAAGGGGTGGAGGAGGGTCAGGGCAGAGGTGGGATGGGGGTTGGGGGTCTCAGTTGGGGAGTGGCAGGGAAACGATCATTGCGGGGACCTTCTCTGTCCCAGATGAGCCAATCCAGCCGATCGACCCAGCTGCCTGGGTGTCTCACTCGGCTGCACTGACTGGCACCTTTCCCACCTACCCGGGCTCCTCATCCATGAGCACCATGACATCCGGGTCTTCTCTGCCCGAGGGTGAGCCCCCAGTCCACCTCACCCTCCCCGCCCTGGGAGGCCTTTCAGCAGTGTGTGGCCCCGTCTCTACTCCTCATTTCTTCTCCAATAGGTTGTGAGGGCCGGGGTCTGTCCATCCATACGGACATGGCATCTGTCACCAAGGCCATGGCAGCTCCAGAGTCTGGACTGGAAGTTCGAGACCGCATGTGGCTCAAGATCACCATCCCTAACGCCTTCCTGGGTATGGTTGGGCCCCAGGCAGGTGGCATGAAGATGAGGTGGCAGCGGTGGCCAGGCAGGGGTGAGGCAGGGGTGAGGCAGGAGCTGGAGAGGAGAACCTGAGTGCTCTCTGATCTCAGGCTCGGACGTGGTCGACTGGCTCTACCATCACGTGGAGGGCTTTCCTGAGCGGCGGGAGGCCCGCAAATATGCCAGCGGGCTGCTCAAGGCGGGCCTCATCCGCCACACTGTGAACAAGATCACGTTTTCTGAGCAGTGCTATTACGTCTTCGGAGACCTCAGTGGCGGCTGTGAGAGCTGTGAGTCTGCGTGTCCCCGCTGCCTCGTTCCACCTCCAGTAGCCAGCCAGGGCCACTGTTAAGCGGTGTGTGTCCTGCGTTGGGACCTGCCCTGGCCAACAACGTCTCCCTGTGTTTTGTGGCCAGGCTGGCCCTGGGTGCGGGGCTGGGGGTACCCGGGCGCGGGGGGGGTGCTGTCTCTTCTGGAGTCTCACAAGAGCATGTGGTACTTGTGGCCCTGGGAGCAATGGCAGTGGTACACGAGGAGTGTTCTGTTGGAGGTCCTTGTCTTCACCTCCATCATGCATGGTTCAGGGAATCAGCAGCTCTGCGATGCCTGACATCCCCGCTTCTTGAAGCAGCAACTCTCCATCTCTTCTCTTGCTTTCCAGACCTGGTCAACCTGTCTCTGAATGACAACGATGGCTCCAGTGGGGCTTCAGACCAGGACACCTTGGCTCCTCTGCCTGGGGCGACCCCATGGCCTCTGCTGCCCACCTTCTCCTACCAGTACCCAACTCCACACCCATACAGCCCGCAGCCGCCCCCGTACCACGAGCTGTCATCCTACACCTATGGTGGCGGCAGTGCCAGCAGCCAGCACAGCGAGGGTAAGTCATGGTCTGACAGCGGGTAGCGCTGGTGGTGGGGATGGCCCAGGGGACTGGGAAGGCCGAGGGACACTGGGCTAGGGCTCAGGCGGCTCCATCCCCTCCACCTCCACAGGGAGCCGGAGCAGTGGGTCAACACGAAGCGATGGGGGGGCAGGCCGTACAGGGAGGCCCGAGGAACGGGCCCCTGAGTCCAAGTCCGGCAGCGGCAGTGAGTCTGAGCCCTCCAGCCGTGGGGGCAGCCTCCGGCGGGGCGGGGAGCCGGGTGGGGCTGGTGATGGGGGCCCTCCCCCTTCCAGAGGCTCGTCAGGGGGTGTCCCCAATCTCCGAGCCCACCCTGGGCTCCATCCCTATGGGCCACCCCCGGGGATGGCCCTCCCCTATAATCCCATGATGGTGGTCATGATGCCCCCCCCTCCACCCCCTGTCCCACCAGCAGTGCAGCCCCCAGGGGCCCCTCCTGTCAGAGACCTGGGCTCTGTGCCCCCAGAACTGACAGCTAGCCGACAAAGCTTCCACATGGCCATGGGCAACCCCAGTGAGTTCTTTGTGGACGTTATGTAGGGCGCGCAGTGGGGGCCGCGTTGAGTTTCCTCCCTCGGCCCATCCAGTCCACCCTTGGTGCTTCTGTCCTGTGACTGGGTGTCTCATCGGTCACCTGCCCATCACGCCTCTAGGGCCTGGGCTTAGCCACCCGCTGGGGTCTTTGTCACTGTGACTCTCACCAGCAGTGCCTGGTTCCTCCCCTTTTCCTCGGGGGTGTACAAGGGACCTTTGGTTATTTTTAGCTTTACCGTTTTTGTAAGACTTCTGGGGGGTTTGAAATAGACTTTCATACACTTTTTGGACTATTTTTTTAGTAGATATTTCCACTTTTATATGAAGAATCCTTGTCTCCTGGGCCCTTTCTTCTAGCCCCAGAACGTGATCTCCCACTCTGTCTGCCCTGTCAGTTGTGCCCTGCGTGGGGTGGGGGGTGGTCAGTGGTACCTTGGGAGGAGAAAGGGGAAAGGGGTGGGCACCCTAGCCGGCAGTCAGAGGAAGCTGGGGTGTTTGGTCTTGGGGGCCCACGTAGCTGCTTTTGTTACTCTATTTATTTAGTCACTTGTATAAAATCAAATAAAGCAATAGGGGCAAACTCCCCCCGCCTCTGGCTCCTTTCTTTGGGAGGGAGGCAGGCAGCGAGGGAAAGACGAGAGGAGAGCAGAGTGTGGCTTGTGAAAATCTTTACTTGAGAGGCTGTAAGTGAGCAGCAGTGCCCCGGGGCCAGGGCCTCTTGAAGGCAGAATCGGGGCCAGGCTGGGCTGGAGAGAGAAGGCACGGGCCTGGCCAGGCCCCAGCGGGGAGCACTCAGAAGCCGAGGGGGTTGCTGGTGACCATGCCACCTCGCTCTACTAAGGCCTTAGAGATGCTTTTGAAGTTCCGGAAGAGCTCCTGTTGCTGCGGGTCAGACTGCAGAGCGGCCATGGTCTCCCGGACCCGGGCTGCGGCCTGGGGACAGGGAAGGAGGTGTTCAGGCTGGCGCACGCCTGCCCTGAGCCGCACACCTGCCCTGGGTAACCCCAAACCTCACCTCGATACACCAGCTGTCACAGAGCATCTTCTCATGCTGGGCTGTAGGGTGGCCCTCGCTCAGGGATCTGGAGGCCCTGGTGCGAGGCAGGAAGGGAACATGAACCTCCCTGAGCCTGGCCTGGGAACTACCCCCCCCCCCCCCACCTTCCACACTGCTGCCTCACCTGGACAGAACTACCACCATGGCGTAGAGGTCAATGGCACTGTCTGCCAGGCGCTGCAGCACGAACTGTTCATCTGTCAGGTAGATGGGATGGGTTGGGATGGGATGGTGACAGCCGGGAAGGAAAGGAGGGAAGGAATGGAAGTGGGTGGGGATGGAAGCTGGTGGGGATGGGGTAGGGCTCACTCACTGACAATCCCCTTCTTGTGTTTTATCAGCTTGGCCTCCACCACAGTGGCAAACTGCTCCAGAGCCTGCACGGTCTGCACAAAGAGGGCAGGCGCCCAGGGCTCAGGTGGCCCAGCCACACCAGCCCCTGCCCGATGCAGGCTGCTGGCCGCCCACTTGCTGGCTTACCAGCTCGCCGCTCCGGTTCAGCTCCTGGTGGATGATGCCGCTGAGACTCAGGCCGCTGCCCAGCCCTGCCCGCCTTCACAGAAGGGGGAGAGTGACTGGTTAGTGGCCGCACCCAGCCCCAGCCCACCCTGCCCCACCCTGGGCTCAAAGCTTACCTCCTCAGCTGTTTGCCTGCCTCTCCTAGCAGGAGACCGGCATTCCCGAAGGGATTCTTGAGGGCATTGCCCAGTCCAGAAAGTTCCTTTCCTTTGTCCTGTGTGGGAAGAGGGCCCAACCGTCAGGGTGTGCTCTTGTCCCCACCCGGGCCCCAGTTTCCTCTTACCATACAGCCCTGCAGAGCCACAAACAGCCGGAGGATGTCGTTTGTCCCCTCAAAGATCCGGAAAATGCGAAGATCTCGGAGAACACGCTCCACTCCAGGCTCCTGCCGTGGGGGGAAGCCAGAGCACACACCCCTAAAAGCCCGCTCGCCCCTGCCATCCCCACCGTGGCCACCCCAGGCAGAGAGCCACCTGGTACCTTCATGAAGCCCATGCCGCCCAATATCTGGATGCACTCATCGGTCACCTTCCAGGCCGCCTCCTGGGGACAGAGAACCATGTGAGATGGGTCCTGGAACCAGGCTCCACACTGGGCTCTCCCGCCCTGTAGGCCCAGAACTCACCGAGCCAAAGATTTTACTGATGGCAGCCTCAATCTGGAAGTCTGTGGATCCCTGGTCCATGTTGGCGCTCACCATGTAAGCCATGGACTGAGATCGCATGGTGGGGACACAGGAAGGAAAAGGACGGCGTCAGACTGGCCCTGATGGCCCAGAGCCCCCAGGACCAAGTCTGCCGTAGCTCCCCTCGCCTTCACCTTCTAGCTCCACCTGTTGGGCTTGGTGAAATATCTGGTCCCCGGAGATGGTTCAGCGGGGGCTTGTAGCCATGTGACTTGTTTGAAAGGGGTGAAGAAGTAAGGGTGGGGGGCAAGCGGAATAAAGTTTGAGTGGGTCTGGGAGATCGGCACAGCTTCCCGAGCCGACTGCGCCCCCCCGCATCCCCTAGGGCATTGGTGTGGAGCTGGAGACCCACTGCCCCAGGTGCTGCTGGGGGTTGTAGTCCAACCGCCGGGGGAGACGGCAGGGAGGGGGTGGGCAGGGGAGAAGGAGAGCCTTACCTCAGTCACATACTGCAGCATCGCCATCCGGGCCAGCTTCTCTTGAATCAACCCAAAGTTGTGAATTTTCTCCCCAAACTGGGTACGATTAGCAGCATGATCCACCTGGAAGAGGGCACATGTGTTGCGTTGTGGTTCTGTAGGCCCCCGCCCCCAAGGGGCAGGGCTGAGAGGGATGGGCCCACAGAGACCTGGGTGTCAGGGGAAGGGAAGATGCTTACCGCCTTTGCAATGATGCCCCTCATGGTGCCCGCAAGGGCTGCGGCCATGCCGAACCTTCCGTTGTTGAGGATGTGCATGGCGACCTTGAAGCCACTCCCCACCTCCCCAAGCACGTTCTCTGCTGGCACCTGCACACTGTCAAAGTACACCTCTGCCGTGTTGGAGGCTTTGATGCCCATCTTCTTCTCAGGGGGCCCGCTGTGACAGGGCAGGACAGGGAAGCAGAGGTGTGCTCAACAGGTAGCCATGGGTGGGGTGGGGGGTGGGGATACCTTTCTTAGGAGCCAGGGAGGAATCGCAGCTGCCAGCATAGGAGAGGGTGCAGGCAACAGGCTTCCATGCTCACAGGGTAGATGCCTGGTTTTCTGTCCTACTGTATGTTGGGCTCACTGCTTGTGGAAGCTAAAGCTTTATATTAGTTCCATGCAGTTTAATCCCAAAGCGAACAAGCCATCCAGCTACTTGGGGTTTTGCACACATCCCCAGGGTGACCTGTAACACCATCTGCCCTGGACTTCAGTGCTGCCCCCACCTGGCTCCACTGCTTGCTTCCTCCCCAAACCCACTCACTGGGTAACACCTCCAAAGCTCCTCTCCACCACAAAAGCTGTGATCTTCTCCTTCACAGCCCCCGTGGCTGTATCTGTAACTGGTGTCTTGGCAAAGACCGTGAAGACATCTGCCAGGCCCCCATTACTATGGAAAAACGAGGGGCTATCAGGGTGTGGGAGACAGAGCAGGGGGGGGGCCTGAAGTTAGGAAGAGGTGGAGGGAGAGGACAGGGTGGTATGGGGGTTGTAGAGGGATTGCCTGATCCAGATCTTGCTTCCATTGAGGGTATAGTATTTTCCACAGGGGCTGGGCACAGCTGATGATCGGATGGAGGCTGCATCTGACCCACTGGAGGGCTCCGTTAGACAGAAAGCAGCTATGCTCTCCCCTGTGGGTGAGAGCACCTTTAAACTGGGTGCTGACAGGCAGAGGCCCCTCGCTGTCTGCACCCTGCCTGCAGCCGTTCCCTCAGTGCTCCTGGAAATGCTCAGCTTCACTCCTTCCCAGAACCCCCATGTACTGAGCCACCCAGCTGTGTGGTGGCATCTGTACCCAGCCCAGGACACCCCCAGTTGCTGGGGCTCCTAGAGCCGCCTCACCAGATGCCAGTTTGGGGAGGTATTTTTCTTTCTGGGCCTTTGTGCCAAAGAGCAGGATGCCTTTGAAGCCGATGCTCTGATGGGCTCCCAGGGTGATGCCCACACCAAGGTCATGCGTGCCCACGATCTCCACCAAGCGGGCATACTGGGGGGAAAAGCAGTGTCAGGGGTTAACTGACTGCGTGGGGGGGGGGGGAGGGGTCTTGGCAGGGCCAAATAGGGGCATCCCTACATAGTGACTGGAGAGAATCTTCCCATGGTAGAATGGGAACCTGGTCTGGAGGCTTCCCACCTACCATTAGGGCATGTGAGCCTGGGTGAATTCTGTGGCCCGGAGGGATATCATATAGTTTGGTATTTTGTTGGGAAATGTGTTATGTACTGGGAACAGAGCCATGTTTTTTGTTTTGAAAGATGTACATATTGGCACAGTCAACATCACACAGGCTCCCCTTAATTGACAAACCTAAACTCTAGGTCACATGAGGAAGGCGCTTAATCAGCAATGTTGGAATAGCCTGCGATGCTGGCAGTGACCAGGGCTCCCTCACCTGGGTGTTGCAGAGGCCCACACCACCCAGCTCGCTGGGTACTTGCAGACCAAAGGCCCCCAGCTCCTTGAGGCCTTGCAGGGTGGTCTCCTCCACCTTCTCCAACGTGTCATTCTTGGCAGGATCGTTCACTTCCTGGAGAAGGCACAGGATGTCGTATCCAGGCTCCCTTTAGGCTGTTGAACACCTCTGCCATCCCATCAGGGACCGAAGCCCTCTGTCCCCAACCCCTGTCCTTCCTCACCTCAAAGAAACGGGACACAGGCCCCACCAGTTCTTTGAGAAACTGGATCTGCTCCTCACTGAGTACTGTGGGGGAGAAGGATAGGCTGGTCAGGTCACTGGGGAAGTGGAGAGGCCCTGCCCTGCCCCGCCCTGACGACTACTTACCAGATGGGTAAGGGAACACCTGATCGGTGGTGAGCTGACCCTTGAACATCCCCGCAGCAAAGGACTTGGATTCCTGCGCAGGGAGAAGGGGGTTTCAGCGAGCTGTCTGCTGCAGTGGGTGAGCCCCTGGCCTAGGTCCTCCCGGTATGGAGGCCACGTACCGCCTTGGCCTGCTTGTCCCTGGTCGGAGCCTCAGAGGAGTGGGAATCTGACTTCTCCAGAACCGCCTGGGGAAAGGGACAGTTAGCGAGGCCCGGTAAGGGGCTCCCGAGGAGCTGGAGACCACAGGGGAAGCGCTGGGTGCGGGCGGAGGCGGACGCGGCAACCTTTCCCCTACTTCCATCATCAGGGCACCCTGGCCTGCCCTTTCCCCTACTTTCGGCGCCACCGCGGGCGCCAGGTGTCCGGGACGGAGAGGGAGACCCCTGCCGGCGGCGGGGAAGGGGGAGCCGAGGCGGACTCCCCCTCCCGCTCCGCGCGTCCCGGGCCGCCGTCACTCACCTGAGCGGCCCCACTGGCATAGGATCGGCGGACCGGACCGGGCGGGGGCTGCCCCAGGAGTGCGCTGGGCCGCGAGCTGTGGGGAGCAGGGAGGGGCTCAGTCCGGGTCCCCGGTCCCGCTGCCACCCCGGCCCTGCCCTGCTCTCCTGTCTGACTCGCACCTTCCGACCCCCAGCCTCCGCAGCTGCCGCCCCACGCTCGGGGCCATCCGTGCCGCCTGCATCTCCCAACCACTCCGGCCGCTGCGGACCTGATCGCAGACCTAGCGCCGTCCACCCGTCTGCCAAAGTCTGGCTGCCCTGGTCCGGTCTTGACTCATCGTCCACAATGCACCGGGGGGACTGGGCTTCCGGCCGCCAGCGCATGCTGGGAGATGTAGTTCCGGGGCGGGGCGGAGCCTCCCCCACCCCGCCCCTGCATTCTGGTTAACCTAGGGCTATCTCCAGATGTTCCCGTCTCTCCCAAACGCCTTCGTCCCACCGGGCCGAACTCGAGTGTAGCCCTCGGAAGGGGCGATGGGATAGGCTGGGGCGGAAGGAGGAGGAGCTCAGGCTTTTGCAGCCGGAGGAATGGAGGGTGGGCCAACAGGAGGACTTCCCTGGTGGAGTTGGAAAGGAGAGGTGGGAGAAAAAAAATGTAAGACGGCAGAAGCAGGGGCAGACGACTCTATGGAGTCCCTTGTGAAACCCATCTCCATCAACACGAGAGGGAGGGACATGGTGGCGTGGGGCGGCCCAGGCATATTCTCCTGAGACCTGAGGTGTCACTAACTTTAGAAACACCTGAATTCTCACCGTAGGGCCCTCCCCTCCCTTCCCCTCTGCAAATTCACCGCCTCCCCATTGGGGCGCTGGAGACCTTCCCCAGCAGGTGTCTCTTTCTCTGCCCTTGTTTCCTCCAGAGACTGTGTGACATCCTGGACTCTTCCCAGGGGGAGTGGAACTGTAGGGATTCTCCTCCCACCCACTCTCGCCACACACACCTACTTCCCTAGCCCTGGGTCAAGGAGTCCCAGGTCATGTATAGGTCGTGTATACTCCTGCCCTGAGGACACACCCAGTGGGGAGAGGTCTGGGCTGGGGCTGCAGGAGCCTCCTTGGGGACACCTCCCCACCCCCCCCACCCCCCACCCCCGTTCCCAGTGCCCAGTTCCTCTGAAAAGTGCAGCAAACTCACCCCTGGCTTTGAGAAGAGAGACCATTGTGCCAGGCGACCCAGGGGGTTAGGACAGGACTGCCCACTTTGGTGGCTGGCTAAAGGCTGGAACCTGGTGGGGAGGCAGCTCAGCTCCAACCCTGGGGATTAGGGAGATTAAAATCAGAGAGGAGAGATGTCTGAGAGACCCAGAGGTGAAACTGGAGAGTCCCGTGGAGGAAAGGCCTGGGGGCGGAGCCGAGTGGGGCTGGGACTTGAGGACCCTCGGGCTGATCCTTCCCCACCCCACTTAAGCCCAGGGAGAGGGGACAGGCTAGGGGAGGCGAGTGAGCCGCGCCTTGGTCCATGGGTCTCTTCCCCGTCCCATTCCTCCCTTGCTTGCATTTCACCAGCTCCCCGGTCAGCCCTCTGGCTCCTGGCCCCCCCACTGTTGCGATGGGCGCCCCCTCTCTTGGCTGTCCTGCACAGTGACCTCTTCCAGGCCCTGCTGGGTGAGTAGCCCTGATTCTCTGGGGAGGCTGGGGTGTGAAGGGCTGGCCTGGGCCTGCTAGGGCAGTGAACACACTTGGGGGACTGTCGGGTTGGCAGCCAGGAGGCCCTGGGGTGCCAGCAGCAGTCAGGGCAGGTTGTGGGGGCAGGGGAGCCCCCCTAGATGGGGTGGGGGAGGGTAACTCAGCTGTATTCTGGTGACAGACATCCTGGACTATTACGAGGCTTCCATCTCGGAGAGCCAGGTAAGGGGGTGAGGTGGGGCGCCTCCCCAGAGGGGCAGGCAGGACAGGGGCCGAGCTGCTGCCCCACACTTGGGGGCCTTGAAGACAGACTTCTGAGCCCAGGGTGCAGAGAATCCCAGACTCCTGGGTCCTGTTGGTCCCTTTCCCCTTCTGCTTCCCCGCCTCCCTCCTCCCTTGGCCCCAATTTCGGGCATAAGGAGTCCAGCACAGAATTACTTCTCATCCTTCCTCCTGTGCAGCCTGAGGGAGAGCTGCCCCCCCCCCCGCCCCCCCCACCTGCCCACCCAGACCTCCCCCTCCCGCCAGCCAGCACTGCAACTAGCACGGGTGCTCCGAGCCCCACAGCAGGTGCTTCCTCTCCTGAGACCCAGGAGGCCTCCTGATCTCTGGCGCTGGTGCCTGGCCAGGCCTCCATCTTTGCCTCGGGGCCTGTCTGCCTCCGCTCTGCTCTCCTCTCCCATTATCCGGGTTCCTGCCGGCACCGAAGCAGTTAACTCTGCCAAGGCACCCCCCCCATCCTCGCTCCTCGCTCCCTCCCTCCCTCCCCCTGCTTCCTCTCTCCTCCTCTCTCCCCTTCCCTCCTCGGCTCCAAGGCTCCCTCGGCCGCTGCCGCCTCCAACCCCCCCACCCCACTCCCCCGCCGCGGCCCTAGCCCCTGGCCGGCAGGCAAGACCCTCCCCTACCCCGGGGCTCCCTGAAATCCAGTTCCCCTCCCCCACCCCAGCTCATGCCCCAGCCCCCGAACTCCGGGGCTGCCAGCCCCCGGTGCCCCCGCCCCTCCTGAGAATCGGGGTGTGCTCCCCAGGCCACCTCCCCTCCACTGGGGACCCCCTTCTAGGGCCCCCTTCCCCTCCCTCCCACGCACCCCTCCCCTTCCCTTCTCCAACCCCCTCTTTCCCCTCTCACCCCTCCCCCCATCCTGGCCCCCCCTGCAAAAGTGGGGTGCGGAGGGGGGAGGGGTGAGAACCCACAGAGGGGAGGAACGAAACTCCGATGAAGTCAGAGCCCCTTACCCGCCGCCGCGGCCAGCCCCCCCAACATGGACTGTCTCTGTATAGTGACAACCAAGGTAAGCACGATAGGGGGGCTCTCAACTGGGGGGAGGGTATGAGTTTGTGGGGAGGGGTTAGGCAGGCCTGATCTGGGGCTGGGGGCTGGGAGTGTACTGGGGGGTCATGATTTACTTTGGGGGTTCACATCTGAGATCGTGCTAGGTTTGGCCACAGGTGCCCCCTGGAGTGATCTCTTTGTACCTGTAGAGAAATGGAAAATTTGGGCTGTTTTGTGGTTTGGGGGGGCTGGTGGGTTTTGGGGTTCACCAATGATGTTTGAGGGAGACTTATTTAAGGAGAAGCCTGGCTCACATGGGAGTCCTGCTCTTGTGCATTAGAAGGTGGACTGTGTGAGGGGGGGTTCTCTTCCCTCCTGAGGGACAAACTGGCTTCTGGGTGTCTCGTCCAATTTCAGGGGGCTCTTGGCATGGGGGTAGACGGTTATTGGCTGTGAGTGCCTGACTGGTCTGGGGGTGTTAGCTGGCAGAGAAGGGGTGGGCCTTCAACCTATAGAGCAAGCGTCTCGTGGTGGATACATTTGGGGGTACGCTCAATTACGGGGAACTGGGAATTCAGGGTTTGATCCTATAGAGCGGGATAGTTGGGAGTTGTCAGAGGGCTAGCGCCTGACACAGGATCACCTGAGGGAATGGACCAGGTGAGGTGAGGATTTGGGGTGCTCCCTTGGGAGGAGAGGCTTGCAGCAGTGGAGGATGCCAGACCCTGAGGAGGAGGAGGAGGAGAGCTTTGGGGAGAGAGGGGATTTGAGGAGGGGACCAGGTGGGTGGTGCAGAATTTGGGGGTGGCCCAGGCAGGTGCTCAATATCCCTGTCTCCTCCCACACTGTATCCACCCCTTGTTGAGAAAGGAGAAGAGCAGATGGAGGGGCATGTTCCCCTTACCCCTGTCACTTGGCATCAAGGTGGGGGAGGACACCTGGATTTCAGGTTCCCAGGGTGCAAAGGAGCTGGAGGAGGAGGGCAGGGTTGGCAGCAGTGAGGACCGGCAGAGGGGGTCCCCGTGGTTGGAGCCGGAAAGGGCAGCGCTTGGATGGGGAGCACAGGCCAGCTCCTGGTGGGATGCAGAATACCTAGGTCTTGGCTGTGAGGCTCTGGGACTGGCAAGCTGGATGCCTGGTGTGTGGAGGGAGCTTGGGCGGGTGGCAGGCAGCTGGGGGTTGGGGGGTGGGACAGGAAGTGGGGGCCGGGGAGGCGGGGTCCGGGTGAGTCACAGGCTGGGGAGGGGGTTATATTTAGTGGGAACTGCAGCTTCTCAGGGGAGGGAGCTGAGGACACACATGTTCCCTGCCACAAACTCACACATGTGTGTACACATGCATCGTGCACGTGTGAGCATGGATGGAAGAGACTGGAGGCTGGGGACCTCAGGGTCTGGAGTCCCCACACCCTCTGCAGAGCTATTTGCTTGCCCCCCCCCGCCCAGTTCTGTGGGCTCCAGGCTTTCTCCTATGCTGCCACTTCCCCCATGCCCTGGAGTTGCAGTGGATTTTTGCCTCTCGCTTACTCTGGCCTCGTCTCCTCTAATGTCTGTCTGATCCTTTGCTTCTCCTGTCTCCTGCCCTTAGCGTGCCCCTGGCGGCCTCAGCTTTCCTGGCTGTGGTTCCCTGCGTACAGGTGTACCCAGAAAGCCAGTTGGAATGTGGAATGTGTGGGCTCTGCTTCCAACATGGGAACATACATATGCAAGCGAGGGTGAGGGGCTTGCCTGTACTGGCAGCTATTCTGGGAGGGGGAGCTTCTTCATCTCCCTTCCAGACTCCTACTTCTTCGACGGAGCCCAGGGTGAGCGTCCCCGAAGGAAGGAGCCTTGCGCAGAGAGGATCAATCATGCATTTGGGGGCTTTTACAGAGGCGTGGAGGAGACCCAGGCTTGCCACATTCCTTGGCCAGAAAACTTGTCAGTCTCGGGATGACGGAGACTCCAACTCCCATAAGGCCTTGAGGCACCAGAGCCATCAGTGGTAGAGGGTTGCTGTCCGCGGGGCTGTTGGGAGTTGTGGTTCCTCTCTATCCAGGGCAGCGGAGGGTGGCCCCGGGAGGAGCCGGCAGGGGGCACGAGGCACCAGTGTCCCGCCCCCCCCGCCTCTCCCACCAGCGCCCTCCCCCGCCCCCAAGACTCTGGGTGGGGTAGGGGGTGCTCGGGCTCTGCGGTCGGTGCGTTTCCCAGCCCCGTTTGGGAGTCGTCCATCTTCCGTTGCCTATATTTAGATTCGTGCCGCAGTAATTTGGGGAACATGTATGGAATGCCTACCATGCGCCAGGCCCTGTGCTTTGTGCTAACTCCTGCCTTCAGAGCGATCCCTGGGTCTTACTCTGCGCCGGGGTCTCTGCCGGCGTCGGTCTCTGAGAATCTCTCCCACTCCGCCCCCGTCCCTCCCCGTGCTCCCAGCGCTGCTGCCGCCGTTGCCATGGCAACCGGCGACGACTGAGGTTGCGTGGCCGACTGGAGGGGCCGGGCGAGGGTGTCGGAGGGCGGAGCGGAACGGGCGGGGGAGGGGGGAGTGGGGAAAGACTAGGCCGGCGGGGGGGGTGGCTTTGGCCCGAGCCCCGGAGGCGAAGCGGTTAAACCCTCCGGGTGGTCCTCATTGGGCCCTGCCGAGGTGCCGGGGGCGGGGCGGTGTGGCCAGAGGCCTCATTCATTGGCGGCCAGGGGCGTGGCGGAGGGCCAGTGTAGGCGAGGCCGGGGGAGCGAATGGGCGGGAAGTGGACGGAGGCGTGGCCTCCCGGAGGCAGGTGGGTGGGGTCTGGCTTACTCCGTGGAGGGAGGCGGTGGCACCCCTCGGGAAGGGGCGGGGCCTGAGGCCGGCTACCCCGACCGGGATGAGGGCGGGGCTGACCCCGCAGGGGCGTGGCGTGGTCCCCCGTGCCGAGAGGAGTCGCGGGGTCTGAGGGCCTGCAGTCTAAGGGGCTGCGGGGTGCGGGGGTCTTTGGGAAGGAGAATCCAAGGGCTGGGCGATCTGACGTCTCACTTTTCCTAAGATGGAGGCCTGTTCGGATTTCATCAGAGCACAACCTCCTACCTCAGCTCTCTGTTCCAGAGAGACGGTTGCTAGGCGACGGCAAAGTCCATGATTGCTGCGTTGCCAGGCAACAGGGAAACGGAAAATGGAGGGAAAAAGGAAATGGGGGATGGGAGGGGGGTTCTTAAGGGGCCACAGCGCCCACTGGTGGAGAACGAGGGAGTGTGCATTTTCTATTCTAGAAGGAATTTCGAGTCCAGCTCCTTGAGCTCGGGCTCCCTCTGAGGAACCGAGCATCCTATACAGATATAAAACTAGGGCATTGGGGGTCATCTTGGGGGCGTATCCCGCAGATTCCGACCAACGGGACGGGAGTGACATAGGCGAGGTTCTAGGGCAGTCCGTCCTCACTGCCCTGTGTGGGCATTAAAGATAGGCCCGAGGAGAAGCAGATTTGAGAAGACTGCTCACTGGGCTTTAAGAGTTGGGAGGGTGGGCGTTTAATAGGAGAATATTTGGAAGAGTTGCTTTCAGGGTCAGCTGTTTGGGGGGAAGATGGAAACCTGAGAGGCAGTCGTTTTGGGGGTGTTCTGGAGGATTTGTGGGTCACTGCAAATTGCAGGCCAGATCTTACTTTAGATGAATTTTTTTTTGAGGCTTGGATGTGGGGGAGATAGATATTTTTGGGAGCACTCTTCTAACAAAGTTGGAATTCGGAATCATGAAGATGATGTTGAGATGTAGGAAGGGCAGCCAGAAAAAGGAGTAATGTATGAACTTGAGTGAAGGAGATAGGGAAGTATCTTGCAACTTAAAGGTTTAGGAATAAGTTGAAGACATTGCCATTGAATTTGGAGGGTCAGCTTTAAGACACATTAAGGACTCCCAGAAATCGGGCTCTGGTGATATATATTTTTTAAGTTTTTCCTTTTTTTTTTTTTTTTAAGTTACTGATTTAAGTAATCTCTACGCCCAATGTGGAGCTCAAACTCATGGCTCAGAGATCAAGAGTTGCATGCTCTTCCCACTGAGCCAGCCAGAGACCCCACTGGTGGTCCCTGGACCTGCATCCTGGAAAATCATGAGTGTCTCTTTAGATGTAGAGATGTGGCCAGGGGACCCCAAACGGATTTGAAGAATGCTTATTTGGTTGTTTGCACTAGAGCAAGGGTGATATTTGCACTAATTTCAAGGTCTCTGTGAGTGGATGAGGGGATATGATTTTGAAAGGGATGACTTAAAGGGTAGTTTACTTTGAAGGGACAGCCAGTACCTGTGGTCCTCAAACTCTTGGAAAGCATCGTGTTCTCTCAGGTGGGGATGGCTGGACTGCTGGTTAGGATAGTAGCTGTCCTGGCATCTGAGGGGATCCACATCAACCGTCTTTGTGGAGGGGATTGTGGAGGGGGGGCTTGCGGGAGGCATTTTAGATAGTTTGGGGGTCCCTCTGCCGTGAGAGGGAAGTACTTCTTCCTTCTGGAGCCTCGGGCGTCCAGTAGAGAGGAGTGGTCCAGTGAAGTGTGGGAGTAGTTAGGGGTCTGGTGATTTTAGGGGTAGACGATTCGGTGAGAACTGCAGCTATAAATTGGTAAATCTCAGGAGTGTCTGTGCAGAAGGGTCGGAATGGGAGTGTCCTGTGCAAGGTGAAGTCCACAGAGAAACCGCTGGAACCCTGGAAGTTGATAGCTAAGAGGGTCTCCCCTCACCCCCTCTCTCCCATCGTGACGCTCTCCCGCACTGCGCAGGCGCCTCCCCCCCCCTCCGGCCGCAGCCTCCAGTCGCCGCGTCCGCCGCAGCCCCCGCCCCTCTGCCCCTCCCCCTCCCCCAACCCTGGGACCCTCGCTCTCTCCCACCCGCCCCCATCCCCTCAGTCCCCCTCCCCTTCTCCATGTCGGCTCGGAACAGATTCGCCTCCATGTGTCTCTGCGTGGTACGTGCCGCGGTACGGGCTCCGACCCCGCTTCCCTCTTCCCGGACCCCCCAAATCTCAGGGTGCAAGCTTCAAGTGCTGTCGCTCTTCCTTCTGCTTGGCGCGGGGTCCCT
This sequence comes from Vulpes vulpes, assembly GCF_048418805.1. Taxonomy (NCBI): domain Eukaryota; kingdom Metazoa; phylum Chordata; class Mammalia; order Carnivora; family Canidae; genus Vulpes; species Vulpes vulpes. The sequence goes on along the minus strand of NC_132791.1, from coordinate 133,570,125 downwards.
GGGTTGCAGTGTCTCGCGGACAGGCGCAGTGGGTCGCCCCTCTTATCAACATATCCACTTCCACTCACACCCCTCTGTTTCGGGGGTGCAAGCCTCGGTTCCAGGTCATTCTATGCAGCTGCGGCTCCAGTGATGAGAGGGCCAAGGGGGGAAGGAGCAACAGCGATCCCCAGGCCTTTTACCTGCCCTAACGCACTGGGGTTTCAGACTTGGTCCCAACGTGGCATAGGCGCTGTTGCTGCTCCAGCCCAGAGTCCCAGTAGGGTAAAAGAGGGGATGCTCCTTTCCTGCCTGCCCTGCTTTACTTGACCGGTAATCTGGGCCCGAAGAGGTGCTGACCCCACCCCCATCTCTCAGTTAGCAGGTATGAGTGGTATCCCCCCATCGCTTCAGACGGTTCCCCTCCACCCCTTACTACATGTCCAATACTCTGAAAATTTCCCAGGAATGGACATAGGGCCTAACCTCCATCAGCCACATTCTGGGAACTTTGGTATCCTCCCCTTGTGCCCCATTTCCCTCACGCTGGCTTCTAAGGCAGAGAAGTCTTTTCCCTTGTCCTAGATGGTTCCCCACCACCACCGTGGGGGTGAGGCAGGCAGAGCCGGCTGCAGTCTCACTGTGACAAAAATTTGCCTTCATCCCCTCTCTAGAATAAATGATGAATTTCTGCAATTCCATTTTCTTTATGTGCACCCCGATATGTCTGCATCACATTCGGGGATCTTTCTTTGTGAGGTGGGCTGAAGATGGAGGGGCCATGGGCTCCCACCCTCCCCCAGACCGGGAGAGGCTAGAAGCTTCCACCCTGGGGCCTTGCCCCGCACCCCGCAGGGTATGGGGACACCCGGCACAGCCAGGAGAGCTGCTTCCTCCCTGCCCCCCTGGACCCCTAGTCCAGGCTGTAGACCACCTTTTCAGGATGTGGAATGAACATCCTCTTTCAGTTTTCGTTACTCTGTTACCAAGATGGCCCCAGCCTTGGGTGTATTTAACTTAGCCCCACCCCCCACCTCCAACTTTTCCTTCTTCTCTGCTTGTTGTGCCCATGGGCTTGAAACCCAGAGCTCAGGATTTTCTTTATGAGTCTGTGGCTTAGAAGATGGAGTGTATCTTGATGAACCCCTGTTTTCCTTCTGAGAGGCACTCCTTGCCTCTCATCTCTGTCATAGGTGGGACAGGCTTCCTGTCGGCGGCCCCACGTCCCTCCCGTTCTCTTGCTGCCCACTTAGCTACAGCCAAACGTGGGTCACATACTGGGAACTTACAGAATCCCACTCTAGCATCAAGCATTGACCTTGGATCTCGCAACTGGTGCCCTCCACATGTTGGGGTACACAGCTTCTCAAATGCTTTTTTGAGAGGAAGTCTGTCTTCTCTTACTATCTGTGTGTCGGGTGGTGGGTGTGGGTGGGGTGGCGTCTGTCTTCTCCAGTCCCCGAGGGAGCCCTGCTTGTGGTACCCTCCTCCTCCTCCCCTGAGCTTGGAGTTTGGGAGGGTCTGCTTGGGGAGAGAGTAGTGTGAGGGCAGAGGCCGATGTGGGAGGGCCCTGGCAGAGTTGCCACCTTCTCTGCGGTCTCGAGCTGGAGACCTGCGCTGTTCCTCTCTCTCTGGCCCCCAGTTAATCTCCTTTCCTGGTGTCCTTGTTAAGCTAGCATGGGAGGTCTGTGAGATGGCTGTGGTTGGTTGGGAAGGGAGTCAGGTGTTGTGTTGGGTCTTGCCCCCTGAAGGCCAGAGGGGGACCAGCAATGGACTCTGAGACTCAGCGCTCTACCCCCTTCCGCATCAGCCAGCCTGGAGTTGACACCCATTCCTGCCCGCCCTCCGAGCCTTACTGCCTCACTTCCTCCCCTTCCTCCCCCATCCCCTTCTAGTATATCCGATTAACTGGCTGGGCTGTGGGCATTGGTAGGGATGGGGCCAGGCATCTGGGGGCCCCTTTGCGGACTACTTGGGAACCAGCTAGGCCAGTGGAAGAGGAGCTGAACTAGTTTAGTGTTGTCCTGCCTGGGGGGCTGATGCAAAGTACCTGCCAGTGCTGGAACAGCCAGTCGCTCTTGGGGTAGAGGCTGCAGTGGGAAGACTGAGGCCTGGAGGAGGGTGGGGCAGGAATGAGATGGGATGTGGGGTGTGTGTGTGTGTGTGTGTGTGTGTATGTGTGAGATGTGGGGTGTGTGTGTGTGTGAGCGCGCTTGCGCTGCAAGTAGAGTATGGAGGGGGGGAGCTTACAGACATGGGGGGAGTGGGGTGAAGAGGAGGAGAAGAATGGAGGTACAAGTGTCAGAGGGCTGGTGATGGGACAGGATGTGTGACAGGGACCTGATGCCTACGGCCCAGGCAAGGGGGGAGAGATGGAGGCTGGAGGAAGGGGTGTGCGGTGTGGAAGGGGGTGGGGAGGGTGGGGGGGCGGCTGGGGGCTGGGACGTGGGGACGGGGGCTGGGATTTCGGCTGGGAGCTGGCAGCCTAGGCGGCACAGGGGCTGGGGGAAGGTGGAGAGTGCAGAACCAATGGCGCTGGAGGGAGGGGGGAGGAACTGGTCTGGCCCCGTGGCCTTCCGCACAGCACTGGAGGGGGGTGGGGATGGGAGTGGGGAGAGGAGGTGGCCAGGCGGCAGCCTGGAGCCCATGGCCCTGGGCCGGCCCCAGTGACGCCTTGGTCCCCATCCCCAGAAATACCGCTACCAAGATGAAGACACGCCCCCTCTGGAGCACAGCCCGGCACACCTCCCCAACCAGGTAAACGCCCCCGAGCTGGTGCACGTGGCGGAGAGGAACTTGTCTCACCTCGAGGCTGTCCACGGGGTCGTGGGCCACGCCCACCTCTCCCCCCTCAAGGTAGGAGACTCGGGCGACCCCCTCCCCAGTGCGGCCCTTGGAACCTCGGAGCGGCGGCCACCGCCAAGGGCTGGTAGGGCCACAGCCGTAGGTGGGCTTGCGAGGCTGGGGCTGGGGCTGCGGCTGCTGGGGCCTGGGGGGGGGAGCAGAGACATCTGATGCCCCAGAGGAGAAACAGAGGCCTGACGAGTGGGAGGGGGCCAGCCCAAAGCCAGGGTGTATGTGCGTGCTCACAGCCAGCCCGGGGCAGAGATGCGTGCACCTCCAGGATGCTCCCGCCCCAGGTCCTCTCCATTCCTTCACACCCCCCACCTCCGTTTCCGTTCCTTGTGTCCTGAGCTCTGTTCAGAGCGCCTGCTGCCCTCATTTGCTCCAGTCCCTTCTCGGCCTCCTCCCCCCACTTCCGGCCTCTGAGCCTGGCTCTCCGCTGTTCCCGCATCTCCAGCCCTTTCTATCTGTCTGGCCGGAGATTCCTGGCAGCCTCCCGGCAGCCACGGGGCCTTTCTGCCTTGGCCCCCCGGCCCCTGGCTGCCCCAGCCTCAGGTCCCCTCCTCCCCGCCTTTGCCTCCCGCTGGCTGGCTGGCTGCTGCTTCTGGATGCTGTCTCTCTCTTCCTCCCACACACTCTCCTGCTGCCTCCCCAAGCCCCAGCTCAGGCCCTCCTCGTGGGGCAGCCAGCTCTCCCTCCCGTGGTTACCCTTCCCTCGTGGTCCCCTCTCCTCTTCCTGTCGCACCTCTCTCTCATCCCACTGCCACCGCCACTGCCCTCACTGCCACCGTGCTTCTTTTCTTCGGGTCCCTCCTGTCCCCTCATTATTACCCACCACCACCTGTTTCCTGCCCCTTCTCCTCCATCGTGCTCGCACTATGTTTTCCCTTCTCAGGGCCACACTGAGATGGAGACACCAGGCGATCCGGGAGGGGCAGGGGTGGGATTCCAGAATCTTGTGGGATGTCCTGGGAAGGGCAAGGCTGCTGACACTGCAACTAGAAGAGGGAGATGAGGAGGCAGGGAGGGGGCGGCAGTAGGTGCAGGCGTGAGGACTCTGAGGATGAGGAGTCCGCAGGGAAGGGAAGACCATTCTGTGGCCCGCAGTCAAATGGAGAGACCACAGAAGGGTCAGAGGCCCCTGGTGCGAGCATGGGCTGGGCAAGCCTGTGAAGTTAGGGCCCGGGTGAGCTGATGGAGGGGAATGGAAATAAAGGCCCATCTGGAGGTGAGGAAACAGCACGGGGTATCCGTGGGAGTGCAGGAAGGCCGACTGGACATGCTCTTTGCGGGATTGGGCCATTAGGTCCCTGCAGGAGGAGACGTGGGAGAGGAAGGTGTGCAAGAAGGTAGTGGGCTGAGGCTAGTGAGCATTGGGATCGGGAGTGGGGGCTCTGGAAGCAAGGAAAGTGGAGAAGAGAGTGCTGGAGGCCCCGATCCCGTGAAGCAGCATCTGGGGGACAGGAGAAGCCTCGATTGGTAGAGGAGATGGGGAGTGGGGTGAGAATGAAGGACTGATTTGGGGACAGAATCCTGAGGGTTTGAAGCTGGGATAAGGGAGACTGGTGGTGATTGATCTCTCCGGGGAATCAGAATGGAGGATGAGGGCCCCACAGAGAGGAGGAGTGGGGCTGGAGGGGCCATAGGGGCCCAAGACTAGGACACAGGCTGGGTTGGCAGGTGGAAACTGTAGGGTGGGACAGAGATACCGTGGAGGGTGTGGGATGCTGTAGAAAGGGATGGGAAGCAGGTGAAGGTAGTTGAGAAGAAGGCTTTTGGGGAAGGAGGCTCTAGGATAAGGATGGGGTGGGGATGGGGGATGGGCTGTGGGATGGGGAACCGACATGTGGATGAGATTTTAGTACCCCGGGGGCCATTGGTTGGATAGCAGCATTTGCTGAGATTTGAAGGGTCAGAGGTTGGTGGTTTTAATAGATTTATGGGTATGAGCTGAAATCTATGACAGAGCTGGAGAGGTAACGTGTGGTGTCAAGAAATAGCAGTAGGAGAGAGGAGGGGCCCCTTTGGAGGGGGAGATCGAAGAGTCTGGGGAATTCGGGATGAGTGCCTCACGCTTGGTAGGCTCCAAATAAATGTTTGTTTAAGGAGGAGATAAGTTGGGGACCCCGGAAGGAAGCTCGTGCCCGCCTCCCCCATTGCCATGGCGGCGGGGCTTCGGTTGCCCTGGCAATTGGGGAAGCCCCTTGGACCGGCCTGAAGCTGGCCCCGCCCCAGAGTCTAGAGACCCTGCTGCGTCGGGGCGATGACGTCAGGACCTGGGCACGCCCGGCTTTAACCCTCTCCCGCGTGTCGCGGGGTGGGGGGGGGAGTAGATGAGGAGATAGGACCCGGATGTCTTTCACCACTCCTTCCTGACGTCCTGTTCACTGCGTAGGGTGAGGGGCGCCGGGCGGGTGCCAGGGGCTCTTGAGGATGTGCTGCGCGCACCAACCTCTTGGGCTTGGACCGCTTTCACCGGGCTCTCGGGGGGGCGGGGCCAGGGCCCAGGAGGCGGGGCTAGCGGATCCCTCTGCCTTCGGGAATCTGGTCGCCCCTAGGCCACGCCCATCTCCCCCCCTCCCGTTGTCCTGGCGACAGGGCCTTCTGGAGGTGGGTCTCCCCAGGCCGTGGCTGGGCTTAGATACCGTTGCTAGGCAACAGAGTCGTTAGAGGAAGGGGTGGATTGGAGGGGGGGGAGGGAGGGGCCTGCAGCTGGGGGAACCCCGGATTCCTGGGACCTACCGGTTAGGGCAAATGTGTGTGATGGTGAGGGGCACATCTGAGGGCGGCTTCTCAAGGTTTCTGGGTGTATATAGGCGGACAGGGGCAGGGATAGGGGCAGGATGGGGGGCAGGACCCGGTGGACATAGAAGCCCAGGGGTGTAAGTGTGTAGCACATAAGGCAGCAGCACCCTGTGGTGTTACATCCGGTGAGAACTACCCCCTTCGCCTGCCCCCCCCTTTACCATCTGCTGCTCCCCCATCTGGTTGTCACTCCCTCCATTACTGCTTTCTCAGACACCTCCTTCCACATTCAGGGGGCCTGGGCCGGGCAGAGTTAGGGCCTGGCACATGTGCGTGTGTGTTTGTGATAGGGGTTGAGCTGGCTCCTTGAGTGGTTCACAAGGAGGCTTGGTTAGGAGGCTGAAAGGGTAGCCGGACTGTGGGGACCCCCGATGACAGGCTTCCTTTTGAGCCAAGACTCAGGCAGCCCTGCATCTCCTTTCCCCTCACAGGCCAATTCTCCTCCTGTGATTGTCAACACAGACACCCTAGAAGCCCCAGGCTATGTGAGTTGTTTAGATTTTAGGGCCCTTGCAGGAGGAAGGAGGGAGGGGGTGGGGTGTGGGCTGGTCCTTGGTTCTGCAGTAGGGGTGCCCATCTCACTGGTTTTGTGTTTCTGATCCATGTTGGAGTTGCAGGTGAACGGGACGGAGGGGGAAATGGAATACGAAGAGATCACATTGGAAAGGGTGAGCAGGCTCCCCATGCCGAGAGCCCCCTGCCTCCCTCTGGGGGCTGTTGTCGGGGCCAATCTCTCAGCTTTGTCCCTGCTCATGGCTCCCGCCCCCCCCCCCCTCACCTTGCCCGGAGCAGGCAGGCAGCAGGCAGCTGGGGGGAGGCCTGACGCTCCTCCCCTCCTTCTGCCCAGGGCAACTCCGGGCTGGGCTTCAGCATCGCAGGTGGCACCGACAACCCACACATTGGCGACGACCCATCCATCTTCATCACCAAGATCATTCCTGGCGGGGCTGCAGCCCAGGATGGCCGCCTCAGGTGGGGAGAGAGGATGGGGGTCAGAATGCTGGTCCCCTCTGAAGGGAGGGCCCTGGTGGCAGAAGCTCCTGGCTCAGGCCCACCTTGCTGCCCCCAGGGTTAACGATAGCATCTTGTTCGTGAATGAAGTGGACGTGCGGGAGGTGACCCACTCCGCTGCAGTGGAGGCCCTCAAGGAGGCGGGCTCCATTGTCCGCCTCTATGTCATGCGCCGGAAGCCCCCAGCTGAGAAGCTCATGGAAATTAAGCTTATCAAGGGCCCTAAAGGTAGTAATCTGTCACATCTCCCAACTCCCCCAGCCCAACCGGTCCCCCCCTGCCCCGAGGCCTGCTCCCCGGCACCGGGCGCCCACCTCTGTCCTGCCTCCTTCCAGGTCTTGGCTTCAGCATCGCGGGGGGTGTAGGGAACCAGCACATCCCTGGAGATAACAGCATCTATGTGACGAAGATCATCGAAGGGGGTGCCGCCCACAAGGACGGGAGGCTGCAGATTGGGGACAAGATCCTAGCGGTGAGGACCTCCATCATTCCCCCAGCTCATGCTTGAGTCTCGCCTCCCGGCCCCCCGGCAGGCCCAGCCTTCCTCATCACCGTCCCCACAGCATGTTTGTCATGGGGCTGTTTCTGGCCCCATCTGAGCTCTCCTTCCTTGGCCCTAGGTCAACAGTGTGGGGCTGGAGGACGTCATGCATGAGGATGCCGTGGCAGCCCTGAAAAACACATATGACGTTGTCTACCTAAAGGTGGCCAAGCCCAGCAATGCCTACCTGAGTGACAGCTATGCTCCCCCAGACATCACAACCTGTGAGAGCCCTCCAAACCTCAAAGCTCCCCATGACCCCGTCCCAGTTACTCCTGTGACATCCCAGGGCCCCGTTCCTCTTCGGATACTTCCCACGAAATAGAAACCACTTCTCATGTTCTGTGGTTGGAGACTCGATGGAAAAATCAGTCACCACAGAAAACCCAGAAAAGATTGTCAATAGTCTCTTCCCCAGAAGGCACAAGGCCCAGATGGTTTTGTGGCTCATTTTTTCAAATCTCTAGGGGAGATATTATTCTTTTTTAATTTTTTAATTTTTTTTTGGGGGGGGGAGAGATTATTCTTACGCTCCTTCTGAGCAAGAGAAAAGATTAAAAAAAATTCACGTTTTATTTTATGAGGGCACTTCAAATGGTCGCAAAGCTGATGTAAAAGAAGGAGAGTATAGGCCTCATTTTGCTTCTGAATAGAGATGTGAAAGTTTATAGTGACGTACTGATAAACTTAGCAGCGGTTTAAGGGGATAACGTTACAAAATAGCATTTGTTTTCAGAAAACTAAAGATGGTTCTGTTTGGGGAAACTTTATTTTTTTTTTAAAGATTTTATTTATTCATGAGAGACACGCAGAGAGAGGCAGAGATAGAGGCAGAGGGAGAAGCAGGCTCCCTTTGGGGAACCCGATGTGGGACTTGATCCCGGGACCCTGGGGTCATGACTTGAGTCAAAGGCAGATGCCCTGAGCCACCCAGGTGCCCGTGTATTGGGAAACTTTTTAATATTTGTTTGAGAGACTAAAATTGTAAGCTCCTTCAACTAGACGTGGGAAGAGACATTGAGGAAATGCAATGTCTGTTTTCACGTGAAAGCTTAGTAAACGAGGAATGCAGACATTTTCCGTACATGAAAAGTAGTTGTCCTACCAAGAGGATCCTTGGCTCCTTGGAGAAGGGGCCAATTCTCAATCTTGGGCCAGAAATGTATGAGATGAGCTTGTAACTTTTTTTTTTTATGTTAGAAAGTGATGGAGATACTCAAGATTGCTAGGTTGTGTTAATGACACAGGATGGGCTCCTACTGGCTCTGCCATCAAAACATTCAATATGTGAAAGTCTGTGAGATCATAATGATGTGTAAGAATAATTGGGTGTCCTTGGAGGATGCTAGGAGACCCATTCATTCTGACACCTGGCAAACACAGAGAAAGAGTGAGGTATTTACGTTCCCTTTCCTATACAAATGACACCTCAGAATTACCAAATTATTGATGTAGCAAAGTTTTTTTTTTTTTTTTTCAAAGATCTTATTTACTTATTCAGGAGAGACACAGAGAGAGGCAGAGACAGGAGAAGCAGGCTCCATGCAAGGAGCCCGATACGGGACTCGATCTTGGGACTCCGGGATCACGCCCTGAGCTGAAGGCAGACGCTTAACCACTGAGCCACCCAGGCATCCTGCAAAGTTCTTTTTAAAAAAAATTTTTTTTTAAAGAAGATTTTACTTATTTATTCATGAGAGACACACAGAGAGAGGCAGAGTCACAGGCAGAAGGAGAAGCAGGCTCCTTGAGGGGAACCTGATGTGGGACTCAATCCCAGGACCCTGGGATCATGACCTGAGCCGAAGGCAGACGTTCAACCACTGAGCCATCCAGGTGTCCCTAAAAACTTATTATTTATTTATTTATTTATTTATTTATTTATTTATTTATTTATTTATAGTAGACTCTACACCCAACATGAGGCTTGAACTCAACCCCTAGATCAAGAGTTGTATGCTCTACCAACTGAGCCAGCCAGGTGCCCCAAGGGAAGGTTCTTTTTTTATAGAATAATTCCTACTGATAAGTGCTTCTACCTCCAAAACAAAAGTAGAATACCCTATTTTGCAATCCCCAATGAACTATCTGAACCAGGTAGTGGTCCTCAGTGGCTGCTAAAGCTGTTGGGTGAAAGGCTGGGGGGAGGGGGAATCAGCTGGCCACCTCTGAACCTGCCAGGTAGTTTCACCTAAGATCACCAGATAGTCTTGTCTCCTGTTGCACAGCTGTCCATTTCTACTGGGTTGTCGATGAAGTATTTGTGCCCCTGAAAAATTGAGCTTGAGTCTGACAAAGTCTCCAGAACGAATTACCAGTTTACTGGAAACAGAGCAGAGGCACATGTTAACACCACCGAAGATGCAAGCAGTCATTTCCCCATTAGAATCAGCCTAATAGAAAATGGGAAATTCTGTTAGATGACCTAGTTTTCCCAACCAACGGATGGCCAACAGAAGGAAGAGAGAGAGAGAGACAGAGAGAGAGAGAGGGAGGCAGGAATTTTATAGATTAAGATATTTCAGAAACAGCACCCAAAAGAAAACCCCCAAAGTCCCGAAGCCTGGTATTCATATTCCCCTTGACTTGAGCACCCCAGGCATACCGAGGACATGTGACCTTCAAATCGATGACCCCCTGGGAAAACCAGCCCCTGATATGGCCTGTGAATCCTGCCCCCCACCATTGCTGGGATGTGATGCCCCCTTCACCCCACTCTCCTGTCTGAGCCCACTCTCCTGATTCCCTCCTGGTTCCCTAGGGAGAAGGTGGGGTGGTGGGTGCTTTCCTTCTCGAAGTTCGATCTTACCCCTTCTCCCACGTCTTCCTCTCTCCAGCTTATTCCCAGCACCTGGACAATGAGATCAGTCACAGCAGTTACCTGGGGACCGACTACCCCACAGCCATGACCCCCACTTCTCCTCGGCGTTACTCCCCGGTGGCCAAGGACCTCCTGGGGGAGGAAGACATTCCCCGGGAACCGAGGCGGATCGTGATCCACCGGGGCTCTACGGGCCTGGGTTTCAACATTGTGGGTGGCGAGGACGGTGAGGGCATCTTCATCTCCTTTATCCTGGCCGGTGGCCCTGCAGACCTCAGCGGGGAGCTGCGGAAGGGCGACCAGATCCTCTCGGTGAGGGAAGGCCTGCCCCTGCCCCCTCACCACTGGGCACCCCCCCTCGCCCCCTGAGGCAGAGCGCAGAGCTCTGGGGTCCAGCTCTGACAACCCGGCCTCTCCCTTGTCTCTAGGTGAATGGCGTGGACCTCCGCAGCGCCAGCCACGAGCAGGCTGCCATCGCCTTGAAGAACGCGGGTCAGACAGTCACCATCATTGCCCAGTATAAACCAGAAGGTACCAGGCCTGAAGCACCCCAGCCTGTGGCTAAGCTGGTCTTCTGGGTGCCAGCCCCTTGGCTTGTGGCTTCTGCCAGGCCCAGTAAGGGCGGCAGGAAGGCCGGGGCCGCAGCTCAGGAACCTTCTGGTCCCTTCTAGAGTACAGCCGATTCGAGGCCAAGATCCATGACCTCCGGGAGCAGCTCATGAACAGTAGCCTCGGCTCAGGAACCGCCTCCCTGCGGAGCAATCCCAAAAGGGGTTTCTACATCAGGTTGGGGTGCTTCCGGGCCAGGCTTGACTTTGTTCTCTGCCCCCTGCCACTGCCCCCCAGATCTTCTCCTCACCCCTACCTACCTCCCACTCCCAGCTGGGCCTGATGCTCTGCCTCTGGCCATGGGCTCAGCCGTATAGGTTAGGGACCTTAGATACTCTGTATCAGCCGGAAGGGGGCCTCTGGGCTGAGTTCCCCTGCTGCCGTCTGGCCCTTGGTTGCCCCTACGTTTCCCCTTGAGACCTCCACAATCTGGTGACATGCAGGTCACTGGCTGGCAGGGCAGGGGCCTCTGGGCTGGGTGGACTGTGGCCTGCGTGGGCACCTCCCCGGGGGTGGCCCAGGGGAGCGGGGTGCCTGGTGTCGTGGGCGCCATGGCTTCTGCCTCCCCAGCCTCCCCTGCCGGGGCTCCGCTGCTGTCCTCAGAACTGTCGCCTCACCTCTTCCCCAAGGCCCAGGCCCGCACTGCTGGCCATCTGCTTTCTGGACACGTTCCCCCGGGATGTCCCACAGGCATCTTAGCTCTACATGTCCTGAGTGGGGGCTCACTGCTTTCTCCCATGTCCTGGAGCTCTGTCTTGCTGCCCCAGCTTTCTCCCTCGCTAACTGGTGCCGTTAACTGGCGCCCATCCACCCAGACTCCTGCCTCCAGGGGGCCTGGCTTGGCCCTGCCCTGCCTGCTGGGCTCTGGTGCCCCCCCGCCCCCCCCCCCCCCACTGCCCTGTCCTGGGTTGGTCTGTTCTGGCTTCCGGGTGTCTCCAGGCCGTCCCAGGTCCCAGAGCGTCTCCCCTTTCACCTCATTGCTGTGCTCCGCATCTTGGCTGCCTCAGTGGTCCTTCCCCTGGCCTGACCCCAGGGGTCGTGGTAGGCTGATAGGAATTCGATACTGGTGGGGCTGATCAGGGATAGCACAGCGGTCCTTTTCTTTCTTAGGACCTTGTGCCGATTCCGGTTTACCTCTGGTTGTCCTGTGCATGCGTGCTGCACACTGCTTCCATGGGAGGGTGGTGTTCCAGATTGTTCTCTAGGAGTTGCGCTGAGTCCGTAGTGGCTCTGGTCCCTGACACAATGTGGACCGAGTGGCAGATGTATTGAGTGTATTGATGGCAGCTCTCAATAGTAGAGCTTTCGGTCCTCCCAGGTTTTGAGTTCCTTGGAGTCCGCGGCCCCTGTGGGCAGGCTGTCAGCCGCTGTGCTTGTCTGGCGGGTCTGGGGGTGCGGGGCGCAGGGGTGGCCTCGGCCCACCTCTGATGGATGGCTGCCTGCCCCCCAGGGCCCTGTTTGATTACGACAAGACCAAGGACTGCGGCTTCCTGAGCCAGGCCCTGAGCTTCCGCTTTGGGGACGTGCTGCACGTCATCGATGCCAGCGACGAAGAGTGGTGGCAGGCGCGGCGGGTCCACTCTGACAGTGAGACGGATGACATCGGCTTCATCCCCAGCAAACGGCGGTGAGGCTCCCAGGCCCACAGCCTTCCTGCCACAGGCACTCAAGGCCCAGAGGTCCCCGGGTGGGCAGCCCCAGGACCTCCTGGGAGGGAGGGTGCCTGGCATCTCCTTACCTGCCCATCCCTCCATGTTCCCCACAGGGTTGAACGACGGGAGTGGTCAAGGTTAAAGGCCAAGGTAGGTCCCGGGAGTGAGCTTGGCGGGGAGGGGCGGGGCAGGTGGGACTCCACCAACACGTGGTCTGCTCTTTCTCCGTAGGATTGGGGCTCCAGCTCTGGATCACAGGGTAGGTAGGGTTCACTCGGCACCCCGGGGTGAGGGAGCCCTGAGCCTCTCTTGATAGCGTCAGGAAGGTGGCAGGGGGTCCCGAGTCCCATCTCCGAGCCCCTCGCAGACGCCCTGCCTCCCACTAGGTCGAGAAGACTCCGTTCTGAGCTATGAGACAGTGACTCAGATGGAAGGTGAGTCCTGGCCCCTGCTGCGCCCCGGCCCTGTCCCTGCTGCACCCCTGCCGCACTCTGCCCAGCCGTCCACCTGAGCTGGTTTTCTGTCCCCAGTTCACTATGCTCGCCCCATCATCATCCTTGGGCCCACCAAGGACCGAGCCAACGATGACCTTCTCTCCGAGTTCCCCGACAAGTTCGGATCCTGTGTTCCCCGTGAGTGCGGGTGGGGCCCCTGGGGCGAGGCAGGGAGGTGGCGTGGCGGTGGGGCCCATGGGGGGGTCTCAGGCAGTGGGCCCGCAGGAGTTGGGGTGTAGGAGGACACGGGTCTTCAGAGGAGGGGGGCCCTGACGGGCACCGCCAGCCCCTGCAGTACTGGTCTCCCTAGATGAGGGTTGGTGGTTAGATCTTCGAGGGGTTGGGTGACTTCCTGGCAGATACAACTCGACCCAAGCGGGAGTACGAGATAGACGGCCGGGACTACCACTTCGTGTCCTCCCGGGAGAAGATGGAGAAGGACATCCAGGCGCACAAGTTCATCGAGGCGGGCCAGTACAATAGCCACCTGTACGGGACGAGCGTCCAGTCCGTGCGGGAGGTGGCCGAGCAGGTAAGGCCCTGTGGGCAGCTGGCCCCTTCCCCTCCCTCTCCCCACCCCATGGCCTTCCCCAGCTCTCTCTAACTCTCTCTCTCTGTCTCTCTCCCCACTGGGTCTCCACTCCCTCCTCCGCCTCTTCCTCCTCCTCTGGGGCAACTCTGGCTGCCTGCTCCCCGCACCTGCTTCCCTGGCTGCTCCCCGACCTGCTCCCCTGCCTCCCTTTCTCCCTCGCTTGTTTCCTGACCCCAAACTCATGCCACCATCTGTTCCCTCTCCTCCCCTTCCCTGTGCCTTGCCCCACTTCTCGTCTCTTCCTGTGGTCTTGCCTGTGGGGCCTTGGCCTCTCCGATGTGGACCCTCCCTCTGCCCTGCTCCCTTGTGGCCCCTGGCCCTTGCCTCTCCCGGGGTCTCTGCCCCCCTGTCCTGCTCCTCCTTTCCCCTGCTGCCCCCAACTCCTGCCTTCTCACCCCCTGTGGCTCCCTTCTCCATCTGCCTCTCCTCCCTCCCACCTGTCTCTCCTTGTTTCTTCCATCTGTCTGTCCTTTGTCTGTCCCCCCCATCCTACTTCCTTTCTTCTGCTGCCCTTCACATCCCCACCCTACATGCTGCCCCACCTTTTGGGTCCCCTTCCTACCTGCCCCTCACCCCTCCTTCTGTGCTGGCTTCTTTCTCTGCTCTGTCCATCCCTTCCTTTATCTCTCTGTCTTTCACTCCCTCTGTTCACAACGCCTCCCACCTTGACTCTGCCCCCGTGTCTGTTGACATCCGTGTCACCTCCCATTTGGCCAACCTCCCGTCCCCCACCTTTCCACGTCCCATGTCCCATGTCCCGTGTCCTGCCTGGCACCTCTATCTGTCCTGCCCGCCCCCCGCCTGCCGGTCCCCTCCGCCCACCCCGCCCATCCCCAGGGGAAGCACTGCATCCTCGATGTCTCGGCCAATGCCGTGCGGCGGCTGCAGGCGGCCCACCTGCACCCTATCGCCATCTTCATCCGCCCCCGCTCCCTGGAGAATGTGCTGTGAGTATGGTCCCTGGGGGAGGCCTCCCCTCTGCCCCCACCCCCTGCATCTGTGGCCCCGGGCCTCAGAGGGCCTCTGGTGACTTCTCCCCTGGCCCTGGATGGGGATCTGCACGAGAGCTGGAACCCAGAGGGTGCAAGGCCCGCCAGGCCTTTCCCTTCCTCTCCAGCCTCAGGGAGAGACTGGGCAGGACTGCCTATCCCAGCAGCCCCCAGGGGGTACACTTGCCAGGGCCTACACCTGCCAGGGTGAGCCAGGGCCTTCCAGGCTAGGCTGTCAGGGGTTAGAGTCCCAGTGCCATCACTGGGGCTGAAGGCCAGAAGGATGAGACTCTGGAGAGGTCCAGGGTGGCCACACCTGGCTGGGGTGGGTCCTGGAGTGGGTGTGTGTGGAGGGGTCAGTGCAGCCCAAGAGGATCCTGGGAATCGTGTGTTTTGCTCTGTGCTCCAAACAAAAACCTGCTGGTGGCCACTTGACATCCCTGGATGAAGGAGGTAAAAGGCAGGTGGGACCTGTGCTCAGGGCTGCATCTGTCTCGCTGTCCACAGAGAGATTAACAAGCGGATCACAGAGGAGCAAGCCCGCAAAGCCTTCGACAGAGCCACCAAGCTGGAGCAGGAATTCACAGAGTGCTTCTCAGGTGAGGCCCGTGGGGTGGACAGATTGGAAGGAGGCTTCCCTGGGTGGATGCCCCACTGTTGGCTGGGGTCTGGCCTCACTCCCTGCTCCACCCCCAGCCATCGTGGAGGGCGACAGCTTTGAGGAGATCTACCACAAGGTGAAGCGTGTCATCGAGGACCTCTCAGGCCCCTACATCTGGGTCCCGGCCCGAGAGAGACTCTGACTCCTGCCCTGCTGTGGCCTGGACTCGCCCCGCCTCCGTCCCGTGGGCCCCTTGGTCTGGACTGAATTGCCCAAGCCCTCTA
Organism: Vulpes vulpes; assembly: GCF_048418805.1. Lineage (NCBI taxonomy): Eukaryota > Metazoa > Chordata > Mammalia > Carnivora > Canidae > Vulpes > Vulpes vulpes. Next base: position 133,554,903 of record NC_132791.1, on the reverse strand, counting down.
CGCCCCCTAGCCTCCCTCCCGTCCCTTCTTATTTATTTCCTTTCTCACTGGATCCAGCCCTGGAGGGGGGACACTCCCCTGCATGTATCCCCGCACCCCAGGAACCTGGGGTCTGGGGGGGAGCCGGGCTCCTGGTCCCAAGCCCGTGCTCCTGAGGACCCTAGCCCTTGCCCGCCCCCAACGCACACATGAGCCCATCGGGGGCCACCTGCCCTCCCCCACCTCCTCCCACACACATTCCAGAAGTCAGGGCCCCCTCAAGGAGCACCCCGCTGCAGGGACGCAGGGCACAGGCCTCCTCTGTCTCCTGAGGCCAGGCCTGGGTCCCCCCTGCCCCTGTCATAACTCCCCAGGTCCCTTGGTTTAGCATTTATTTTTTTCCCATTTTTTTTCTTCTCAAAGGTGGTTTTTTTGGGGGGATAAGTGGGGGACCCCGCTGTGGGCCCCCTGCCTTCCACGTGCCCCCCACCTTTTTTCTTTGCCGGTTTGCATGAATGGAAGGTTTAATTGTGGCTTTTTTTTTTCCTGGGATTCTTTTCTTTTCTTTTTTTCTTTTTTTCCTTTTTTTTTTTTTCTTTTTGGGGAAAGGGGAGGGTTGGGTCTAGGGAGTGGGAGCGTGGGAGGGAGGGTGGGGGGCAGGGGTCGGGGGTTGTGCGTCTGGGAGCCAGGGGAAGACTGGAAATGCTGCCGCCTTCTGCAATTTATTTATTTTTTTCTTTTGAGAGAGTGAAAGGAAGAGACAGATACTTGAAACCTGGTGTGTGGCCTGGTTATTTGGGACCTGGGTATGGAGGGAGACAGGGTGGGAGTGTAGGGACGACTCTTGTAGTCAGATCCTTCTTCACACCAGCCCAAGAGGGGAGGATGGCTTACAGGGGGTCTTGGAAGGACCCTGAAACCAGGGACTCCAAGTTGGTAGTGAAGTGTGGGCCTGGGACGAGCTGGATATGCCGTCTGTCCAAAGTCACTGACAGACCTGGAAAGAGGCTGGACTGGCATATGTCCCTACAAACTTAGCCCAGCCCTGATCACTCCCCTGGGCCGCCTGGGTCCTGTTGGGCAGCATGACACTCCCTAAGGGAAAATAGCGAGGAAACTCTCGGTTCAGGTTCATAGACTTGTGGACAGAGCTGGGCTCTGGCAGTGATGTTTACACAGGTTTGCTGGTAAGAAATGCTGTGGAAATATTTTTTTGTGGGATTCCTTTATACCCCATCTCTATAGAGAGATTTGAAGCAGCTTTGCCACTAACCAGGGTAGGAAAATGGAACCTCGATATATTCAAAAACAAAAACAAAAACATCTCCAGTAGCTAGAAGGGGAAATAGGATCTCTGAGCCTCCTGGTAGACAGGGCAAAAAGGGAAGCAGCCCATCATGTAGTTCATTGTTAGAAAGGAGATCAAAGAACTCTGGTTCTTCAGGGAGTCAGATTTTCCTGACCACAAGCCTTGCTGATGCTTCTCAGATGCTGTTATGTAGAGTATTGGTTCTCGGCTTTTCTTCTGCCACTGTTCGTGCACTTGACAGGCTCCCTTCCGCCAGAAAGGCCTCAGCTGCAGCAATTGATGAGCCATTGCTGGCACTACCCCATTCTCCCTCTGATTTAGGGGTCCCAAGGTGTGTGTGTGGGGGGAGGCTGAGGTGGAGGGTACAGACTTGAGATGGTTAAGCCACAAACAGTGCAGAAGGGCAGTTTCTGTTGCCCCAGGTTAACAGAGAGTTGAATGCAAAAGATTCCCTCTACTGCCCCCACGGAGCAGCAGTTCTGGGGAGGGTGGGATTGGCCCAACCTAAGCGGGTACAGATCTCTAGCCGCGTGTCATTTAAACCAGCGGTCCTCTTTGGATTGTCCCTACAAACTTCTGTGCAGGCTCTAGACAAAAGAACCCAGCCAACCGAATCCTGGGGGGGTCTACATTTCGGGAAACCTCCAAGGTGACTCTGATGTCTTGCTGGGTGCAGAAGCACTGCTTCCAAGGATGGCTTTTATTCCCCCCCACATAATCCTTCTTTTAGCTTGGTTCTGCCTAGGAGCAGATGGTTTGAGGCTATGCTGGTGTTTTCTGCCATCGGCCAGAGGGAGGAATCTGTGAGCTGAGGAAGGTGTGTGCAGGTAACGTGCCTGGATCGAAGGGGTTAAGGAGAGTTCACTGAGAAGGGGTAGAGTCACCTCATTCTGCATGCATCACTTTTTAGATTATGAAAGTAATACATGTACCTTATAAAAATTCAAATAAATATAGAAGTACATATGGTTTAAAAAAAAATTCCCTCCCCATCTCATTCCACACACTCCTCAGAGGGAAGCGTTTTGGCAGTTTGTGGTATGTTCTTCCAAATCTATAAAGAGCTCTTCCCTGGCCGGGTTCAGAGACTGAATGTTTGAGTGGATAGGCGCACTGGATTCCCAGGCCGACTGGGGTTCAAATCCTGCTTCCTCCTCTTCACTCCCTGCCATTTCTTTCAACAAATACTCATTTGGCTCTTCCTTGGTGCCAAGCAGTGTTTGAAATGCTGGGAGTGCAACATCCCGGCCCCCCAGGGGGCCGTGGGGTCCTTGCAGTGGGGAGTGCAGAGCCCAGGAAGTGAAGGGACGCAGGTGGGGTCAGGGAAAGGATGATGGCAGCGCAGCGCAGGGAAAGGGAAAGCGCCTTCGCTGGGTCAGACGGGTCGCTAGGGAGGCGTCTTCTCGGAGCAGCGCTGGGCTTGAGGCCTGCAGGGCGCCAAAGCCTGGGGCGTCCGGTGCGCGCCGGATGGACAGAGAGGAAAGGCAGATGGACAGAGGAAGGGCAACGTGGGAAGAAGCCGGTGATGCTGGAGGACAGAAGGGAAGGAGGTCACTGGGGTGGAGCGGGCGGCGGAGACGGAGACGGGAGAGGGTCAGAGAAGCGAGAGACTTGTGGGTTTGAGGGAGAGCGCCCGACACAGCTGGCAGGTGGGCGCGGCAGGTGGGCTCCGCGGGGCTGCCCTGTGCAGGGGGGGCGGAGGCGCGGCAGGGGGCGCTCGAGAGCCAGACGGACGGCGCAGGGAGGTGAGGCCGGGCGGGGAGGGGAGGGGAGGGGTGGCCGGGCGCTGGGCTGGGGCTCAGAGCGCAAATTGGGCTAACCGCATCTCTAGGTGGGGGCTGCGAATAGTAACTGCTCACCTCGCTGGTCGTGGCGCACGCAAGGCCCGCTGCGCACAGCCCTGCGCCCACCAGCAGGTGGTCACGACCAGTGCCATTGCCTCCCGGTCTGTTCTTTAGTTAAATAAAACCTGGAAACGTGGCGTTTAAATTTTTTTTCCTAAACGTACAACTGTAAATAAAAGTGGGAAAGAGGAGTGGGCTGGGTCCTGGGTCCCAGAATCCTGGCTGTGCCAACAGCGATGAGCCAGGACGAGGAAGTTCTTGCCCAGCAGCCTCGGGTCTGGATACCCTTGAGTGGGCTCTGTGGGTTCTTGCTGGAAACCTCCTCCTTGCCGCCCCTGGAGACCCTCTTCCTTTGCAGGGGGCTCCCAGCACTGGGCCTCCAGCCCGTGTACCCCTCCCTTAACCCCTCCTGCTTCATCTCCAACCCAGGCCCTGCTCAGCCTCTCCTGGATTTGGGGAGCTGTAGGTCACCCTGTCTGGAAAGTCAGCACTGAGCCTTCTGTTCCCCCTCTGCCTTTTTTCCCGTCATCTCTTGGAGAGGCTTCTTGGGTGTCTGACTTTGCAGCCTGAGGGTGCGATGGGCTGTCTGGACCCTGGGGTGGTGGCAAGGGCGCAAGCCAGGCAGGCCCGTCCCAAGCTCAAGCTTGAAAGCCCTCTGAGAGGGGGTGGGCGAACCCGAGGGGGCTCAGCACCCAGGTCTTCTGCATGGGAAGGGAGGGGCTGTCTTAGCCAACACACCAGGTCCCCAGTTCTGCCCCAGGGGAGTTCCTAACCCCCCTCTGGGAGATGGGGAGACAGGTGCTCTGCTGTCCTGACCCCAGCCTTCCCCCTTCCCCACATTCGCAGGCTCCAGGGTGGGGAGGCTTACTGCACTCTCAGCTGTGCTGCTGGTGATGAGAACAGTACCCGAAGAGCCAGCAGGTGTTGAGAACCTAGTGTGTCCCAGGCCCGGCGCTAAGCACTTTTCCCTCACTCTCTCTCCTGACCTTGGCGGTGACTCTGGGCTGGCATGCAGTGCCCCTTCCGACGAAGGGCCAGGTGAGGTCAATCCCAAGCTTGAGTTTGAAAGCCCTCTGAGAGGGAGTGGGGGAACCCAAGGGAGCTCAGCACCCAGAACTGTGCTGCCCAGTGCCCCTGCCCTCAGCGCCCTTCCTTCCCAGCACCTGCATGCTCTCTGTTCTCTGCTCACCACCTGCCCAGAAACCCTTCCTTCTCCTGGCTCACCCCAATGGGAGGCCCTTCCCCATCTCCCCTTGGAGGTCTTAACCCTGGCCCTTGGAGTCCCCAGGGCTGGCCCAAAGGTCAGCCCCACTCCTTGGCTTGGATGACTGGCAGCGCCGGCGATCTCTCTTCGGCTTCCTCCATTGGCAGGGACCCTGTCCCATCTACTTCCTTTCCACTGTGACTGTCACTGGGGGGGAGGGGGGTTCATTGCAGGGTCACACCTGGGCCACACTCTGCACTCTGGTGAGTGTCTCCAGCTCAGGCATCTCCGTGGACTCCAGAGCCATCTCTGGCCACCTTCTGGCCTGCTTACCTGCACCGATGTCCCGCCCACCCCCCACGATTCTCTCCATCATGCATATGCAGCAGCCACGAGGTCCAATCCCACCCTCTGCTAGAGTTCTGCCCACGTGGCTTCCCTCTCCGGCCTCCAGCCTCACAGATCCTCACTGGGACCCAGCGCCCTGCGTCCTGGCAGCCCATCTTGGACCCACCACCCACCCCGAGGCCAGGCTCCTATTGAGCTCACAGACCTGCTTTGCCAGCAACTCTTTGTGGGTCTCAGAGTCTATAGCCAGACTGTAAAGTGTTCTTGAGCCTCCGTGTGTCCCCCAGGGCATATTCACCCACTGATGAATTCTAGACATGTAGCCAGCCCTCAGGATGGCCCCCAATTATTCTCACCTCCCTGTATTTACACCCTGTGTGGTGCCCTCCCGCACTGGGTGGGGTTGACCTGTGTAACCTTGAGGATATTGTGGAAATGATGGAGAGTTAACTCTGAGGGGAGAAACCGTGGCTCTGCCTTGGGCTCCTGAATCCCTTGCTCTGCGGGGAGTGGCCGCCAGGTTGTCAGGACCTCAAGCAGCCCCCAGGGGAGGCCCGCTTGGTGAGGAGCTGTGGCCTCCTGCTGACTGCCAGCCTGGACTCACCAGTGAGCGTCCCTGAAGTGAGTTCTGCAGCCTCTGTCAAAGTTTTTCTTTCTTTTTTTTTTTAAGATGTTTACTTTTTTTCTTTTTAAGATTTTTTTTATTTATTCATGAGAGACACAGAGACAGAGACAGAGACAGAGAGAGGCAGAGACACAGGCAGAGGGAGAAGCAGGCTCATGAAGGGAGCTCGATGTGGGACTCGATCCTGGGTTTCCAGGATCACGCCCTAGGCTGAAGGTGGCGCTAAACCACTGGGTCACCAGGGCTGCCCAAAGTTTTTCTTTTTCTTTTTTTTTTTTTTCAAAGTTTTTCTTTTTAAAGATTGTATTTATTTATTCATGAGAGACCCAGGGAGAGAGGCAGAGACACAGGCAGAGGGAGAAGCAGGCTCCCTCGGGGAGCCCAATGCGGGACTCGATCCCAGGACCCTGAGATCACAACCTTAGCCAAAGGCAGATGCTCCACCACTGAGCCACCCAGATGCCCCTATAGAGTTGACCTTATATATGACCATATATCATGTGTGCACAGATGACCTTAAGAAAAGATTTTCCAAGTGGATCTAATCTAACCACGTGGGCCCCTTTAAAAGCACAGAGGGAGTCAGATTTGAAACTGGAGAAAGAGTCCATGTGCTATTGCTGACTTTGAAGGTGGACAGGCCACACATGACAAGGATGAGGGCAGCTCCTGGCTGACAGCCAGCAAGGAAAAGAGGGACCTCAGTCCTACAACCACAAGAAACTAGGTTCTATCAGCAATGTGAATATACTAGAAGCACGTTCTTTTTCTTCTTCGCCTCCATTAACGAAGACAGTCCTGCCTACGCCTTGACCTCAACTTTGTGAGATCTGAGCAGTTGGCCTTCTGGCCCACAGAGCTGCGAGCTAATAAATAGGTGTTGTTTTAAGCCACTAACTTTGTGGTACTTAGTTACTCAGCAGTAGAGAATAAACAGGTGAGGCCCTATGTCCCCTGAAGACCTTGCATAATTTAAGATATATATATATATATATGAAAGTAGGCTCCATGCCCAACAGGGGCTTGAACCCACGATGCTGAGATCAAGTCTTACACTCTACCGGTCAGGCGCCCTAAGATACACATTATCAAAGGAATAAGTGTAAGAGGTGGGTGAGTTCTCAGCATAAACACACCATCATTGGGGCATAGTTTCCTTTTTGGCTACTTTTTCATTTCTTAGGACTGTCTTTGGTATTTTGCAAGAGGCTTGCTTGTAAGTTAGTGCCCCGATTGGTCAGTGTATCATGTGGTTCGTCTGGCTTTCTTCACATTGTTTTATCACCGAGGGCTCCCATTCTAAAGCTACTGGCTTTGGAGAGCATTTTTCAGCATGGCTCCGCTTCCTGCTCCCTAACCAGTGGGTTTGGGGAACGCAGTTATGGATAAGAAAACAGATTTCAGAAACATCATATTTCAGTATATAACATGCAAACGGAGGAACGCAGAAATCCTGAGCGTGTGGCTTTCTGCAGTTTGGAGCATGTCCATGCAACTGGCATCCGGATCAAGATGTGCACATTTCTGTTCCCCAGAAGCCTTCTTGTGCCGCCTCCCAAGTCACTGTGTCTGCAAGAGTAAACCACTATTGGGCCCAAAGCAGCACAGGTTTATTTGCCCGAATAAACCAGATTGTGAGTGATGATATAAGGGAATGCTAAACCAACAGTCCAAAAGTCCCCAAAAGGACTGGCCGCAGTCCCAGTGCATACACACAACAGGGGGCTTTTCAGGACACAGATGATGGGGGTGCGCCCGGGCTTTTCACATGTCATGCAAGGACTGCGTTCCAGAAGGTCTCATGACATATAGAACTCTCATGATGAAGTCTAGTTCTGTCATTGAAATAAATTACTGTAACGTAGGGTTTGCATGACTTGGCATTTGGGATGAGTGAACATCTTTAGGATTGCCTGATTTCTAACTTGGCAGGATTTGAATGCATACACTCCTGCCAGAATCCCCCGTGGGACTGTGAGGGTCTGTGCGTCAGCATCTTGGGGACCCCAGGGCCCCGCCATGGTGGTGGTATGGGATCCCTGGTTCTGGGTGTGGTTCTTTGTTCTGGTCCTGGGGCCAGGAGGATTACAGTCCAGTCCTCTCTCTGCTGCTTCCTTGCCTGTTATAACCCTGGGGAACGTCTTGCCTGGGGGGCCGGTTTCCTCATCCGGCCTCTGGAGTTCATGGATGACAAGTCCAGACACACAGCGGGAGCCGATGGGAGCCTGCTGGCACCAGTCCCGGCTTGGGTGGGAAAGACCTGCTTTCCTGTCTCTCCCCCAACCACCCCAGGCTGCTTGGAGGACTTTGCCCCCTGGGGGAGTGAAGCCAGCAAGCCCCAAGCCAGAGAGCCTGGCTGCAGAGCCTCTGCAGGAAGGGGCCCAGGCTCAGATGCCAGGGTCAGAGCCGGGGTTGGGCAAGAGCAGAGCACAGGGCCCCCTGATCCTGGGCAGGGATATTTGGAAACACCAACAATTCTGGGAAATTTGATGGCAGGAAGTGAAAGGAGGGAGGGGCAGGAGGAAACAGCAGTGTGCACCCCGGGGCCCCTCCTGGCCTGGCTCCCCATACCAGTGATGAGTGAGGTGACCAGCAGGGGGGCAAGGGGGAGGGGGCCAAACCAGGAGAGTCCCCCTGGTGGGGGGGAAGCAATGGCGACCCATCCCCCACTCCTACCCCACACACATCCCCTGAGTCCCAAATCCCTTTTCACCTCTATTTACTGTCCAAAGTCCCAGGCCCTGGGGATGCCAGGTTCTGAGTGTTGAGACACACGGACACACAGACACGCAGCTGCGCAGCGCTCAGGGCCTTCGTATGGGCCCTGCACCCTCCCCTCCCATCCTCCAGGGCTATCGGAGCACCCCAAGTCTCCAGGCTTCAGCCTCCTTTTTAGGCTACGATCTGCACAGCACTGAGGCATCCAGGAACTGACCTCAAGACCATCAGCAAGTAAAAGGGGAAGCAGAGGCAGGGGCCGGGTTGGGCTGGGGGCCAGGCAGGAGTACTTCAGAGGACAAAGTTTGGATGTCAAGCCTGGGAGCGAACAGGGAACAGGAGAAAGGAAGTCTTCCTGTAGCCAGTGGTCACTTAGAGACCGACTGGACCTCCCACCCTGGCTCTGTTCAGTCCCAGCCCTAACCCCAACCTTGACCTAGGCCCGGGTCCAGCCAGCCCTACCATGACAAATGACTATCAGGATCTTCAGCATCTGGACAATGAGGACAATGACCATCACCTCAGACAAGGTAAGGGTTCCTTCCATCTCTGAAAGGTGAGCGTGATGGGACTGCCCCCTTGCCTCAGCCCCTGCTTCCTTCTGTGACCGCCAGGTCCCTGGTCTGCCCTGCGCACAAGAGGATGGTCTGAGCCGCCCCTCTTCGGGGAGGTGCCCTCCGTGGGTTGTGGGCCCGAGTCCCTTTCTCTGGGGCAGGCGTCCTGGGACACTAAGTGCCTCCTGACCCTGCCGTGTCACCCACTGCTCAGAGCTTGGGGAGGGTGAGGGTCCAGGGGCCCAGGAGTGACTCAGAGAGGTGAGGTCCCCCTCCTTTCCTCTAACACCTGATGTGAGTGAGTGTGTGTGAGCATTAGTGCAGGGGGTCAAGGGGTCAGACTTCTGTGAGGAGGCCGAGGCACCAAGTATCCAAGAAGGAGGAGGCCTTCATCCAACAGAAACAAGCCCCCCTTCTCTCTCCCACCTGCGGGGGTGCTGTTGGGGCTGAGCAGGAGGGTCCTGAGGGATGGGCTGGGGGGGGGCGGGCTGCAGGGGAGGCCTCCCCAGGTGGGAGCACCTTGATGGTCTCCAGCTACTCCATCTTCTCTCCCAGCACCCAGCCAGAGGAGGGGAATTCGTGGGGTGGGGGAGAAAGGAACCTCTTCCTCTTTCCCGCCTTTTGGTGGGGGGAGTGACCCCAACCACCCCCACTCCCACCCAGGCTCAGCCCTCAGCTCCGGGGAGGTCCAGCAGCTCCGGTGACACAGCGTGGCCGCTAGGTGTCAGCAACAGCCCAGGGCCTGGGTGGGCCGGGGCGGTCCCGCTGGGCGCCCACCGACAGCTGCCCTGCCCCTCAGGGTCTCCTACCCCAGCCTTCCTCATCTCTGTGGTTCCTCCTGGGCCAGGAGGGGGAGCCTTAGCCCGCTCTCCCCCCCCCCCACCCCCGCCACTCCCCCCGCTCCCGCCGGGGCCCCAGAGCCGCCCGTGTGTCCCAGGGATCCTCATACCCGGGCTTCTTGCAGTGCCACCCGCCCCCCAGCCACTCCTGAGGAGGCTCTGCTCTGGACCCTGCCTCCTCCTGCTGTCCCTGGGCCTCAGTGTCCTGCTGCTGGTGGTCGTCTGCGTCATCGGATCCCAGAGTGAGTGCCCTGGGGGGGCCTGCGGTGGCAAGGTGGGAGGGCTGGCTGCTGCGATGGCCCCCGCAGCCCCCTCGTTTTGCTCTCTGCAACTCTTTCCCGTCCAGACTCCAAGCTGTGGGGGGAGCTGCAGGCTCTGAGGGAAACTTTCAGCAACTTCACGGCAAGCACCGAGGTCGAAGTCAAGGCTCTGAGCAGCCAGGGTGAGGGGGGCTTGGGGCTGGGGCTGTGGGGGTGCATGGGGCGCTAGGGATGTGGGGGCACTGAGCAAGTGTCTCCCCAGGAGGAAATGTGGGCAGAAAGATGAAATCCCTGGAGTCTCAGCTGGAGAAGCAGCAGAAGGATCTGAGTGAAGGTCAGAGGGGGTGTGTGCAGGGGCGGTGGGGTCCCTCAGGCCAAAGCGAGGGCCTGGCTGTGGCTGTGGCTGGTCCCCGATCCCCTGCCTTGGGCGCCCCCAGATCACTCGGACCTGCTGCTGCACGTGAAGCAGTTCGTGTCGGACCTGCGAAGCCTGAGCTGTCAGATTGTGGCGCTCCATGGCAACGGTGAGGAGGGGAGGCCCCGGGCGCCCACCCTGGCGCCCACCCTGGCGCCCACCTGCCCACGGGAGGCGCCTCAGCCTCTCCGCTCCCCCCTTGCCCCCCAGGCTCCACGCTGACCTGCTGCCCCGTCAACTGGCTGGAGTACGAGGGCAGCTGCTACTGGTTCTCCCGCTCTGGGAAGTCCTGGCCCGAGGCCGACAAGTACTGCCAGCTGGAGAGTGCGCACCTGGTGGTCGTCAACTCCAGGGAGGAGCAGGTGAGCGCCCCAGGGCTCGGGGAGGCAGGTAAGGGGGGCCTGGCGGTGCTGGGGTGCTGACTGCTCCGGGGGGTGCCCACCACCCATCCCCTCTCCCCAGAAGTTCATCCAGCACCACATGGGGCCCGTGAACACCTGGATGGGCCTCACGGACCAGAGTGGGCCCTGGAAGTGGGTGGACGGGACGGACTACGAGACCGGCTTCAAGTGAGTGTGCGCCGCCCCCGCCCCCCGCCGGCGGTGCACGTCGCAGCCGCACGGGTCCCCACTCCCACCCCACCCCCATCCCCACCCGGGGCGCCAGGGGGCGGGGGAGGCTTGGCCGGGCTGGAGGCGCACATCCACTGGTATCCGCAGGAACTGGAGGCCCGAGCAGCCAGACGACTGGTACGGGCACGGGCTCGGGGGCGGCGAGGACTGCGCGCACTTCACGGACGACGGCCGCTGGAACGACGACGTGTGCCAGAGGCCCTACCGCTGGGTGTGCGAGGCGGCGCGCGACCCCGCCACCTATGGGCCTCCTCTCCCCTAATTTATTTCCACAGTGCCTCCCCCTGCCCCGTGATCCCCCCGCCCCCGTCCCGGGGAGGGCGGCCTCCTCCACCTCCTCTGGGATTGCTGATCCAGGATTTTAAGGGAAGGGGACAGGACGACTTCTGTGATTCGCAGACTCACGTTTGGAGGGGTGGGGAGATGGAATCCAATATCACCTGCCACGGTTTGCAGGTGATGGTCCACGTTTTTTTAGAGTAAAAAACCCAGAAATATTCGAACGTGCCATTGTTGTCTGGTTATTTTGCGTTAGGAATCAGGAGTGGGCGGGTGGGAAGGAAGCCTGGGGGCAGGCGGTGTGGCCTGGAGAGGAATGAGGGGGCTTTGGTACTTACAGGTGTGGGAGTTAGGGCTCCTGTTCTGGGTCTCCCCTGTAAAGGTGTCCTGGGACTGAGGACCAGTGCACCTGTGCAATCCCCCTAGGACCAGAATCACCCCAGGTGTCCAGGACTTCTAAAGCTTAGCATGAGGGCACCTGGGGGGCTCAGCAGTTGAGCATCTGCCTTCTGCTCAGGGCGTGACCCTGGGGTCCTGGGATCTAGTCCTGCATGGGGCTCCCTGCAAGGAGCCTGCTTGTTCCTCTGCCTGTGTCTCTGTCTCTCTCTGTGTCTCTTGTGAATAAATAGATAAAATCTTAAAAAAAGAAAACTTTGCATGAAACTCATTGGTGCCTGTCACATGCATTACAGTGGACAGAGGCAGTGTCCACAGGCAGGCAACATATACAATGAATTTGGAGGATGAGCCCACCACCGAGAACCACCAAACCTGAGAAGAAAGCCAGAAAACCAGAAGGTGGAAAAGAAGTCCCCAAATGAATAGAATCCACAACCCAGGAGGAACACAGGAACAGATTAAGACTTTGCAGGCACTTATGGGAGCATCAACAAATACTGAATGAACACAAAAGTAGAGACAAAAAGATCCATCAGCATATAAACATCTCACCATCTTTCTGGATTACTTTGGATACAACAGAAAATAAAAATGAGACCGGTAATTCAGAAATGAGCTAGGAGAGCACTCCATACTGAGGTTGTGGGACTGTCTAAAGCAGTTCTCAGGAGGAAAAGTACATGGACTTAATCCCGTTTGCTAAAAAAACACGGCTAAATTGAAATGAGCTAAGTTTTGGCTCAAAGAACTGGAAAAAGAATAAAATCCTTCAGAAGAGAAGGCAGGGGTTTATTAAAATAATCATCAACCACAGGGTATGTATTTTATTTGAGTACAATGGGACATTTTAATTTTAATTTTTAGAAATTTTATTTGTTCCTGAGAGACACAGAGAGAGGCAGAGACACAGGCAGAGGGAGAAGCAGGCTCCCTGTGGGGAGCCCGATGTGGGACTCGATCCTGGGACCCCGGGATCACGCTCTGAGCCAAAGGCAGATGGTCAACCACTGAGCCACCCAGATGCCTCCAAAAAGATGGTTTGATGAAAGACTGGGGACAGGACCCGTGGGCAGGAAGGGCTGCACGGGGTCACAAGGAGGGCCCGTTATAGACTTTCAAGTCGGGAGGGGGTCAGGGAGAGCCTGAGTCTCTGGGGAATTTGGAAGCAAGGTTCCCGGGACCCTGAGGGGACCAGCTATTGTCGGGAAAGGCCATTTATTACCGGCTAATAAAACCTGAGACATGAGACCCTTCAGATGTACATCCGTGGGTCAGATGCCTGGGGCATGATCTTGGGGGGTTGAGAGGAAGGAAGGTTCTAAAGGAATTGTTCTGTGTTAAAGCAGACTCACAAAAAATAAAAATAAAAAAATAAAGCAGATTCACAGGGTCCTGGGGGTGGGGCTAAGGTTGCCTTTTGCCCTGAGTGACGGGTGGGCATGGAGGCCGCTGAGCCCCTGGAGGAAGGCCCCCTGCCTGATTCAAGGACTGGTCAGTGGGCTGTAAGGAGCACGGAAATTTAATCACTTCTCTTCTGCCTTTGTTTCCCGCATCATACCTAACATCACATACAAAATTGGACGCTGGATAGATTCAAGGCCTAAATAGAAAATGTAAAAGTACAGTACAGAAGTAATAGGAAAAAAAAAAAAAAAGAAGGAAGGATAATCTCGTTATAGAGGGGTACAGAAGGACTTCATCCATAAGACCTCTAAAGCAAATAGCAAAAAGCCAAAACAATTTTGGTGAAATTGATTGCATGAAAATGAAACATTTCAGCTCAGTGACAATGTATCAGGTAACCCAGCAAGAAACAGCATATGTGAAATGGGTAATTGGAGGATTTTTTTGTAAAATATTTTATTTATTTATTTATTTATTTATTTTTATTTTTATTTTTAAAATATTTTATTTATTTATTCCTGAGAGACAGAGAGAGAGGCAGAGACACAGGCAGAGGGAGAAGCAGGCTCCCTGCGCAGAGCCTGTGATCCCAGGACCCAGCGGAGTGGGGGGGGGTGTCACACCCTGAGCCAAAAGTAGTCGCTCAGCCACTAAGCCACCCAGGTGCCCCAAAAGATTTTATTTTTAAGTGATCTCTAATCTCTACACCCAATGTGGGGTTTGAACCCAGAACTCTAAGATCAATAGTTGCACGCTCTACCACTGGGCCAGCCAGGGGCTCCCAGAGGATATTTTAATACAGGAATGATTTTAGGAAGGGATGAGCAGGGTTAGGGAAGCCACAAGAAAGAGGGCAGGGCCCTAGGGATCCCAGCAGTGAGGAGTTGTTGGCACCTCCAGGAACCTGAGAAGAGAGAAGAGCCCCGAACCCCAACAGGACTTGTGTCTGTCCGTCTGTTATAACTCCGGGTGGCTGGAGGCAGCTAGCTCACTGCTGGTTGGTGGGGGAGAAGCTGGAGGAGCTAACATCCTCACTTCCCTCCTCTTCCTCCCTCTGATCATCTGCTGCCACTGGAATGGAAAGGGATGATGCAGCCATACAGCTCGGTGACGCAGGCCAAAGAACAACGATGAGGAACAGGGTATATGGTAGAGGTGGAGGGACAAACAGAAGACACAGGAGTCTGAGGCCGCGGTGGGGGGGGGGGGAGGAAACCTACATTAGCAGTAGCAAAGGGTAGAGAGAGGTAGTCTGCAGAGAGTCTGATGTAATGTGATGAAAACTGTCAAGCAGCCATCTGGTTGACAAGAATCAGAGATGAAGTCAAGGGCTGGCAAGGTGTGGGTATGGGGAGAAGAGCTCACACACTCCTCCCTCCTCCCGGGAGCACCCATCGCCAGAGCCCTTCTCCAAGGTATTTAGTGGAATTAGGAATGTGTATCTGGCCCCATCCCTGCAAGTCTGCTTCTGGGTAAACATACCAAAGGTCCTCTCGTTGGTCGGCTGGTCCGCTGGACCCGGTGAAGACGTGCACGGTGGGGCCCATGGGTAACAGAAGCTGGAAATGACCTCGGTGCTCACCCAAAGCGCGATGTGGGATGTGCGCCTGCGGCGATATTGCCCCCACCCCACCCCGGACTTGGAAACAGTGACTGTGGGGCAGCCAGTGGGCACACACCACGGAGGTGTGGGGGTCCTCAACACGCACCCCAGACCTACCAATCCGCTTCTAGGTATGTATCTGAAAGAAGCGTAATCACCCCCCACATTCACCGCAACAGCGTTCTCAGCAAACAACGGAAGGGTCTGTAGGCCAAGGAACCGGGAAAGAGAATGCGGAGGACACAATCCACGGAATAGGATTGAGCTGCAAAAAAGAAGGCGCTCCTGCCATTTGCGAGAACGTGATGCGCGGGGAGGGCATTATGTTCCGTGGAATCAGCCAGAGAAGGACAAATACTGTTGTGTGTGTTTAAAGATTTTATTTATTTATTCATGGGAGACACACAGAGAGAGGCAGAGACATAGGCAGAGGGAAAGCAGCCTCCCCGCGGGGAGCCCAATGGGGGACTTGATCCCAGGACCTGGGGGTCACACCCTGAGCCAAAGGCAGCCACTCAACCCCTGAGCCTCCCAGCATCCCAATACTGTTGTGTTTTGAAAAAAAAGTCAAGCTAAGAGCACCAGAGAGTGGAAGGGTGGTTACCAGGGGCTGGGGGTGGGGTGGGGAATGGGGAGATGCCAGGCGAAGGGCACAAAGGTTTATTTATTTACTTTTAAAGATTGTAATTATTTGAGAGAGAGAGAGAGAGAGAGAGAGAGAGAGAGAGAGAGAGAGTGCAAGCAGAAGGAGGGGCAGAGGGAGAGGGAGAAGCAGCCTCCCTGGGGAGCAGGGAATGGATCCCTAGACCCTGTGATCAGGGCCTGAGCCAAAAGCAGATGCTTAACCCGCTGAGCTGCCCAGGCTCACCCAAAGGATACAAAGTTTTACTATAAGATGGGGTCTGAGTCTCTACTGTACAGCATGGTGATTGTACTTAATAATGCTGTGCTGCTTGCTCGAAATTTGCTAAGATGGTAGAGATCTCAAGTGTTCTTACCACACAAATGGTAACTGTGAGGTGACGAATATGTTACTTAGCTCGCTGGTGGGAATCATTTCCCGATGCATATGTGATAAAATCATCACACCGCACACCAAAAACACACTGTACCCCTGAAATATAGATAATTTTTATCTGTTGATCATACCTCAATAAAGCTGGAAAAACATAACGGAAGCATATTTCACGGAAAAAGCAAACCAACAGCAACTACGTGTACACACAGCAATGCGGGGAGCCCTGATATAGTCCCTGAAGGAGAAAAAGCAAAAAGGATATATTCTAGAACACAATCACATAGATCAAAAGCAACAGCCTACACCTGCCACAGTACTAGATGATTTTCAAGGATCTGTGCATTTTCCAGCGCAGGTCAAAACCCATTCCAGGGTTCGCTGGTTGGAGAAGAGCAGGTGCCACCAGGGTGAAGGGAAACATCTACACGAGGTGGCAAGAGCTGAGAGCCTGGCTCAGCAGAGGATGGGACACTCCAGCCTCACATCTGGTCCAGAAGGAGAAGTGTACAGGTGCCCCACAGGCTCCGTGCAGTTAGGATCCTTCATGGGGAGAGATGAGATGCAGCCCACGGGGGCCAGGACCCTGACCTTCCAGGCTACGTCTGGTGGTGGATCCAGAGTGAGTAATGAGAATAAAAAATATTGGAAAAATTTCCAATATTGGAAAATGTGGAATATATATATATGTATATATATGTATATGTATATATATGTATATGTGTATATATATATATTTGATTTGCAGACATTAGGCATCTCCCATTGTGATGCAGTGGGGGCCACGCAGAGTCACTTGTGAAATGTTCTTCTCAGAGGACCTTGAACCCAATCTGACTGAGAGAGGTTTGTGGGTGTTCATCATATGAGTCTCTCAACTTTTGTACATACTTTGTTCACTAGAGCGGAATCAAAAACAGCCGGGCCTAAAGATAGGGCTCAACTGAAAAATAGGACATAATAGATTTGTTACAAGTGTAGTCTGGGGAAATCAGATTTTGCTTCTACATAGGAGAGGGACCATTTTGGGGGTGCCTGGCTGGCTCAGTGGGTGGAACATGGGATTCTTGATCTCGGGGTTGGGAGTTGGAGCCTCACATTGGATGTAGAGATATCTTAAAAATAAACAAAATCTCAAAAAAAAAAAAAAAAAGAGGGACGGGGTGCTTGAGTGGCTCAGTCAGTTGAGCCATGAACTCTTGGTTTCCGCTCAGGTCATGATCTCAAGGTGGTGAGATCCAGTCCCCTTTAGCCGCTGAGCTCAGCGAGGAGTCTCCTTGAGATTCTCTCCCTCTGCCCTTGCCCTCCACTCCTGCTCTCTCTGTCTCTCTAATAAGTAAATAAATCTTTTTTTAAAGAGAGGTGCAAAAATGTTTATTTTTTATTTTTATTTTTTAAAAGATTTTATCTATTTATTCATGAGAGACACACACACACACAGAGGCAGAGCACAGGCAGAGGGAGAAGCAGGCTTCCTGCGGGGAGCCCGATGTGGAACTTGATTCCAGGATCTTGGGATCACACCCTGAGCACAGGGCAGACGCTCAGCCACTAATAAACAAATAAATCTTTAAAAAAAGAAAAAGAAAAAAGAGGCTGACCTCACTAAAGTTAGAAACAAGCAGAGGACTGGGATGCACTATTTGCAACATTTATAACAAGTGATTAATGTCCAGAATATAAAGAACTCCCACAAAATAACAACAACAAAAAAACCCCCAATCCAACAGAGAAATGATATTGTAGTAAATATTTGTCATCTGTGTTTTAGGGAATCCTTCATTATGTGCAAACTTGGGGCACAAGTAGCCAGAGGGGTCACACCCTCCCTGCCCGCCCTGCTCTGTGTAGCTGGGGGTGGGCATGACGTCAGCCCTACCCAGGCCCACAGGTTTCACTCTCCTAGCATGTGGGGTCTTGAGTGGATGGTGCGAATGGGTAATAATAGTTGGAGTGGAGAGGAGAGGATCATGCTTTTAAGGTCTTAAAGGAAATAAGCTGGACCTGGGACTGAGTCCTCATCGGACTCCCAGCATGGAGCCTGCTTCTCCCTCTGCCTGTGTCTCTGCCTCTCTCCCTGTGTCTCTCATGAATAAATAAATAAACTCTTTTTAAAAATTCAGTCTGCAACACAATATATACGATATAATCCCATCTATGTAGCTCCCCCCCTCAAAAAAACCCCCAACACCCCCCAACACCCCCAAAAAACAACAAAAAAAAGCCCACGAGTGCTATATATTTCCTTAATTCACAGCAGTGATTGTTGCTTTTCTCTGGTGTGTTCAACCTCTCCTCTCCCCCTTCATGGATCTTTTCCATGTTCAAAGACTTTCCCGTCAAAAAAAAAAAAATCCCCGCTGGATCCCCTGGCCCCTCTCCAGCACTGTTTCTTGCTTCTCCACTGCCTCAAGCTAACTGTTTTCGGGAATAAAGGGAGGAGCTAGGGTTGGATCTCGCCCCAGAAGCAGGCGGGGGGGGGGGGGGGGGGTGTGTGTGTGTGTGTGTGTGTGTGTGGGGGGGAGGGCTGCGGTTTTGTGGGGGGGGTTACATGCTTGTTAGAGCATCTCGGGGAGGGGCAAGGCGCCAGAGGCTGGAGAACTCGGGAGCCCGGCACAGGCGCGTGCACACCGCACGCACCTGCTCCTGCACAGGCGCTCCGCTATCACCTGGAGTTCTAGCTCCCCCAGCGAGGCTCTCAACTGGGTTAGCCATCCTTGCCCCGCCCCCTGCGGCCAAGAGGGCTCTCCAAGGGTGCTCACTCCCACCCCCTGCAGGGACAACGTGGGGGACCCCCCATGGGCTGTGGACTACACACGCTGCGGGGTCCCAGCGGTGTGGAAGTGGAGGTGGGAGGTGGGAGGAGGGTGGTGGGAGGTGGGAGGAAGGAGGTGGGAGGTGGGAGAAGGTGGTGGGAGGTGGAGGTGGGAAGTGGAGGTGGGGGGAGAGTGGTGGGAGGAGGAAGGTGGACTTGTGGACATGGGAGGTGGAGGTGGGAGGTGGGGGTGGGAGGTGGACCTAGCCGTGGGGCTCTTGGCAGCCGCAAACCAATCTACTGACTCCAGCGATTCTCCCCTAAAGTCAACTGTGTCACGATGAGTCAGGACCCCATGGGGGCCTGTCTTGGCTTGCAGGTCCCCAAAGCAGATTGTGGGAGACAGGCTTGAGGGCCAGGCCTGGGTTTTCCTGGCGGAGGGTGCCAGAAAGCAGTGGGGGAGCAAGGGAAGTGAGGCGGGGGTGGGGGGGAGGAGAGGGCTCCCTGGCCTCTCCACTCGCACAGAGCAGTGGATGCAAAAGCAGGGGAGCAGGTCTCCCCCAGCCCCTTCCCCCTGCGTGGGGACTCTGCAGCTGCCCTGGGCCGGCTCTGTCCCGGCCCCCAGGTGGGGATGGGGTGTGGTGGGGTAAGGGGGAGTGGGGGGGCGGCTGGAGGAGACCTGGGAAGAGAAGGCCCGGAGGGCACGGTGGTGGTCGCTGGCTGCCCACAGGAGGAGGTGGCTCGCCCGTGGTGGCCCAAAGGGGATGGGATGTGGGGCACCAGGGAAGTCTACCAGGAGACCCGGTGCCCAAACTCCAGAAAGCAGGTCGAGGACACACAGAAGCAGCTGATACACAAAACGCCTAGAAATGAACTTAGGAGAGGTGCAAGTTGTGAGTGAAAACAGCTGTGAAACTCATAAAGGCCGTGAAGAGCCTGGAATGTAGCCAACTTATTCCTGGTGACCGAGTCCCAGTTGTTCCAGGGATGTCCATTTTCTCTAGATGAATCTAAGAGATTCAAGGTTTTATGAATCCAAATTCTTATGCAATTTTTTTTTTTTTGCAATTGGACACCAAGATTCTAAATTTATCAGGAAGCATAAAATATGTGAGAATAGCCAGCAGAAAATTGTAAGAACAATAATCGCGGGGCTTGTCCTACCATATATTAAATTGTAAAGTAAGTGGTGAAAGCATACATGGCCCTGGCCCAGGAACGAGGAGATGGATCAGTGACAAGGAACAGACCCCAGACCTGGATCCAGAGAATTAACTGGGGCTGTTTTGTCTGTGGCAGGAACCCAGAGGGCACGAGCTCAGGCACAGCGAGGAGGGTCTCGGTGGGTGGAGTAGCAGCTCATGGGGCCTCTGGCAGTCCAGTTGGGGGCCGGCGCCCTGCTCCTTCCAGAACTCCAGCCTCGTTGTTTCTCCTACCACAGACCTGCTTCTCCGTGTTTCAGTCCACATCCCTATAGCACCCTCTCTCCCTCTCCGTCTCCTTCTTTCCCCTTGTCCAAACTCCCATGGATGGAAGACATGGACTGGCTCTCGCTGGGTCTGCTAACACCATGCTAATAAACTGGAGCCAGGGCAGGGGCATGTCATGACCTGGCTGCTTCGATGACCCCCCATGGGAAGGAGGGGAGAGATCACAGGAATACGGTGACTGGGGCATGGGGTTGGAGGGGGGTGGGCCAACCAAACGTCGGATGTCCATTGCATCAAAATATATACATAAGAATTTAGTAGCTAGTTGGGACACAATCAGAAATATGTATTTGGTCTCTGTCCCCAGTTCTTGACACCCTGAATCCTTTGGCATCTCTTTGGCAATAGGAGCATCTTTCGTTCTAATGAGGTGACCCTGGTGGTTTCCTGCAGAGCTTCAGGTTGGAAGCTGGTCACCCCAAAGACCAAGCCATGATTAGAAACTTGGGATTGTCAGCCCCCCTTGTCCTCCATGGAGATTGAGTTAAAAATTGGTCATGTCTATGTCATGAAGCTTCCGTAAAAGTCTCTACAAGGATGCCCAGGGGGCTCAGTTGGTGAAGTGTCTGCCTTCGGCTTAGGTCATGATCCCAGTGTCCTGGGATCGAGTCCCGCATTGGGCTCCCTGCTCTGCAGGAATCTGCTACTCCCTCTCCCTCTGCCCTTCTCCCCTGCTCTCTCTCTCTTTCAAATAAATAAATAAATAAATAAATATATATACATATATATATAAAATCTCTCCATTAGGGGGTTCAGAGAGCTTTTGGGTCAGAGAACACCTTCATGTGCGAGGAGAGTGGTAGCACTCCAAACCCCTGCGCTTGTGACGCCTCCTTAGATTCCTCTTCATTTGGCTGTTCATCTGTGTCCTTAATCATATCCTTTATAACAAACCGGTACACATGAGTGTTTTCTTTGTGAGCCCTTAGAGCAAATGATCACAAGTCTGAGGAGGTGGCTCATGGGCACACCTGACTTAGAGCTGGTTGGTCAGACATGCAGGTGACCATCTGGGGGTGCAGATGGCATCTGAACTGGAGGGAAGGCAGTCCTGTGGGACTGAGCACTTACCTATGGGGTCTGAGCTAACTCTGGGTAGTTGGGGTCATAACCAAACTGCCGGATACTCAGTTGGTGTCTGTAAAGTTGGAAAATTGGTTAGTGTGGGAACCTCTTCCCATCCCCTAAATTTGGTGTCCAAAGTGCTATGAGTAGAGGAAACAAGAGTTTTCCTTTAATCATGAAGGGGGGGTTTCAAATTGGAGAAGAAAAGATGTGGTGAATGGTTGGGGGGGACGGTGTCTCTCCCATTCACTGACCCTGTCAGATTTAAAAAGAAATTTGATGATGGAAATCATTTATTTCTTATGTGGTATCTTTCTTGATTCTGCGTGGCTGGAACAATAGTTCTCAAAAAATCTTGTTGAATGAGGCATTTCGTATCAACGGGATAACCTGCGGTAGCGTCGCTACAGAGGCGCCCTGCTACCCCTGATGTTTTAACAGGAGGTGAAGAACACTTCAAATTTCAAAGCTGAAAACCTTTTCTATGAAATAAGAACCAGAGAGCTTCAACCCCTCCCCCCAAAGTCACATGTTTTACCATAAATAAACTCTTTTGAAATAGCATGGAATGCGCTCCACCTGTATGACGGAAAATAGCCCGCGGATTATATCTTGATGCCTCTGCAGGATTCGGGAAGTCTGACTGCTCCATAAAGTATTCCTGCCGGTTGGTTTTCCCTCATGACCTTCCACGAAACCACTGACTTCAGCACAGCGCATCCCTGTAGCATAAATTTATTCTATGTTCAGATTTTTCAATTCTGGTGCTTATGTTGCCATTTTCAGCAGGATGATAATAATTAACAGGTAAACATGAACCCCTCCCACAATCTCAAACCAGTGGAGAAGGAAAGTAGACACCAAGACACTGGAATATGTCATTGTCATCCATTTTATTATTTTATTTTATTTTATTTTATTTTATTTTATTTTATTTTATTTTATTTTATTTTATTTTATTTTATTTTATTTTATTTATTAAAGAGACACAGAGAGAGAGGCAGAGACACAGGCAGAGGGAGAAGCAGGCTCCCTGCGGGGAGCCCGATGCGGGACCTTGGGATCACGACCTGAGCTGATGGTAGGCGCTCAACCACTGAGCCACCCAGGCACCCCTGTTTTCCTGTTTTCATTAAGTAGCCGGTTGCTTTGGGGGATTTTCAGCGCATCCTTCTCTCCTCACTGACAGTGGACGTGGACGTTTCCAGTATGAATTGCAAACTGAAGGGGAAAAATATCTGCCTCCCATGGCTCTCGCGGCCAACTGTCTACCCCCCTGGGGAATGAAACCCGTGTGCCATCCAGGGACGTGCCTAAAGCACAGTGGGGTGGTCATACCTCTGCAGAAGGCCTGGATTCCTGCCTGGGCACCGCTGCTTCTTAGCAAATCTGCAAGGCCCAGCGGTTCCAGATTCCCCCCAGAGTCTCCCTGACTGGTCATGGCCATGGGGTGGAGGGCTTGGGGGGAGCTTGTCCCTCGAGGACATCGTAGGGGCTCACATGGCTTGGTTGTACTTTCGTTCCCTTGTCACCCCCCATCTGCCCGCTCCAGGGGCCAGGCTCTCTGCATCCACGCACGTCCTCTCCGTCCCGAGTCACACCCACATTCCCACATTAGACACCCGCTCTGCTGACCACATGCCACTTGCAATTATTGATGGGTGCCCTTTTCAAACCAATGTTATGACTGGCCTGGCCCTCGTGGTATGATTACAAGACACCCTTTGGGAATGACCATTGGGAATCTTGAAAAAAAAAAAAAAGATTTATCGCTTACCAAAGACCTGGGAACGGGGCACCTGGGTGACTCAGTTGGTGGGCCTCTGCCTGCAGGTCGGGTTGTGATCCTGGGATCCTGGGATCGAGCCCCGCGGAGGGCTCCCTGCTCTATGGGGAGCCTGCTTATCTCTCTGCCTGTGGCTCCCCCTGCTTGTGCATGCTCTGTCCGTACCTCTCTGTCAAAAAAAAAAAAAATCTTAAAAAAAAATAAGACCTGTAAACTTTACAGGGCACTTGGAGCCCCACAGTGAGGTGGCAGGTGCAGTGAGAGCATGTGCAGCCAGTGGCTTTTATTGGGGTCGAGGGTGGGGGCCTGGGGCTTTGCAGGCTCATTCTGTTGGTGAATTTAAAACATTAAAGAGAATTTAAAGCCCAGGCAAGACAAAAGGCAAAGTGGCCCAAATGGTCAGTTATGGAAATCAACCAAGATCTATAAAATAAGAGCCTCAGGGCAGGGAGGTGGCCTGGCTCTTTATGCCTATTTTGTGCTCCTGTTGTGGGACAAGGTGCCAGGCTGGGGCAGCGGGACTTGGAGAAACCAGGTGCAAGAGGACAGGGTTAGCAGAGAGTGCAGCGACTTCCCACATCTGTCAGAACTCCTCGTGTCACAGTGACGGGAGCAACAAGAATTTACAGACTTGGTAAGACCCAAGCCTGGCAGGGCAGGGATGGAGCTGGGAAAAGTATATAAAAGGAGTGAAGAGAATGGAAATTAAAAAGAAGAAGAAGAAGAAGAAGAAGAAGAAGAAGAAGGAGGAGGAGGAGGAGGAGGAGGAGGAGGAGGAGGAGGAAGAAGAAGAAGAAGAAGAAGAAGAAGAAGAAGAAGAAGAAGAAGAAGAAGGAGAAATTCCATTTTCAGAGATATGTATAAACTCCACAATTGGACAAGGTGGAACCTGGGATTAGGAGAAAGGGAAATGGGGACATGGCAAGTGGGGGTAGGAGCTGCAGCTTTCAGGGTGCCTGAAACCCTTCCTGGAGGGGCCAGGGTCATTCTGTGTTTCCCTGGGGTAAAGCATGAGCAGGGCCTGCAGGGAGCAAGGCTGGCTGACAGCATCACTCTGCTCATTGTCTGTGCAGTGAAGCGGTGGGCTTAGGATCTCACAAGAAACCCTACACTTGAGGGGTGACTGGGTGGCCCAGTGCGTTAAGCGTCCAGGTCTTGACTTAGGCTCAGGTCGTGATCTCAGGGTTGTGAGATCGAGCTCTGCGTGGGGCTCTGTGCTCAGCAGTGAGTCTGTTTCTCTTCTTCTCTCTCTGCCTGATGCCCCCACCCTCCTTCCACCACAAGCACACACACACTGTCTCTTTAAATATAAATAAATAAAATGTTAAAAAAATAATCCCATGGAGAGTCTGGGCTGAGATACTGGGGAGGCTGCTGTGCCATTAGTTGGCCCAGGACAATCCAACCCATTCCGTGATAGTCTAAGCGCCAGTGGCGCAGCCTTGCTGAGAGATGCCCAGAGAGACGGGTGTGGAGAATAGCCATTAAACTTACAGTTAGATGAAAAACAGCCACCAGAAAAAATGTTGCCATGGAGCAGGTGAAGACGGTGACCAGACACTAAGCACATTAGTTAAGCGAGCAGCCTGATGAGAGGAGGTCATAAGGCTGAAATGCAAGAGAAGAGATTATGGGACAACAGGAGACATGACACGAGAACTGGTTGAATTGCACAAAGAAATGAGGGGTGAGGAGCACCTGGGGGGCTCCGTCAATTGAGTGTCTGCCTTGGGTTCAGGTCGTGACCTCAGGGTCCTGGGATCCAGTCCCACGTGGGGCTCTTGGCTCAGCAGGGAGCCTGCTTCTCCTTCTGCACCCCCCCCCCGGCTCCCCCTGCTTTTGCTCTCCCTCTCTCTCAAATAAATAAATAAAATCCTTAAAAAAATAGAAATGAGAGATGAACATCACAGATAAATAAAAATGCAGTGAAAGGAGTATGAGGGGGACAGACATTGTGGAATACACTATACAGGACATGACAAATGGGATGAAAGTGAGCAAATGAAGTGGGAATAAATGTAGAACTAAAAAGAATGAGAAAAGTTTTATATATATAAAATATGTAATGCATCTCTATACTATACACAGACATGTCATATATTTTATGTATGACATGCAAAGAAGTCTAATACACACATAGTTGGAATCTCTGAAGAAGAAATCCCAAAGAATTGATAGAACATACATACATTTCAATAAATAATTCAAGAAATTTTCCTTAGATGAATCCATATATTGAAAGAGAAAACTCTATGCCAAGGAAAATGGATCAAGCATATTGAATTTTAAAAATAAAGAATTCTTTGAGCAGCCAGGAAAAAAAATAAAGGGTCAAGCCACTTACAAGGGGATAAAGATCGGGCCAGCCTTGCATGTCCACAGATCCACAGCAAACTCCAGCAGAGGTGGCCCACGATTCTCAAGGAAAGAAGGTGAAGTCAGTATTTTATGAGAAGGCCAGTTTTCCATCCTCCTTCCCCCTCCTCCTCCTGGCAACCACCGATCTTTTTGCTGCCTCAAAATAGTTTCGCTTTTTTTTTTTTTTTCCAAAATATCATATAGTTGGAACCCTATGGTGTGTAGCTTTTCCAGTGTGGCTTCTTTCACTTAGCAATATGCATTTAAATTTCTTCCATGTTCTTAGGTAGCTTAATAGCTCATTAAAACAAATTCCATTGTGTGGAAGCACCTCAGTTTGCTTATCCTTTCACCTCTTAAGGGACATCTTGGTTGCTTCCAATTTGGGGAAATTATGAGTAAAGCTGCTACAGATATTCATGTACAGGTTATTGTGTGGACATACGTCTTCAATTCATTTGGACAAATACCTAGGAGTGTGATTGCTGGATATGGTAAGTCTACGTTTAGCTTTGTAAGAAATGGCCAAGTTGTCTTTCATAATGGTGGGACACTTCATTCCCAGTGGCGGTGAACCAGAGCTTCTATTACTTCCCACCCTTGCCAGCCTCTGTTGTCGGTGTTGTGGATTTTAGCCATTCGGATAGGTGTGCAGTAGTGTCCCACTGGTGTTTTAAGTGCCCTTCTGATATAGGATGTTGAGCATCTTTTCATATGCTTGCCTGATGTCCATATGTCTTTGGTGAGGTGACTGTTCAGATGTTTTGCCCATTTTCCAGTTGGGTTGTTTATTTTCTTATTGTTGAATTTTAGGAGCTCTTTGTAAATTTTTTTTAAGATTTTATTTTTAAGTAATCTCTACATCCAATGTGGGGCTCGAACTTACAACCCCTGAGATCAAGAGTCGTATGCTCCACTGACTGAGCCAGCCAGGCACCCTAACGCTCTGTAAATTTTGAATAGAAGTCATTTATCATATATATGTTTTGCAAATTCCCCACCCCCAATCTGTGGCTTATCTTCTAATTCTCAAAACCTTAGGCAGTTTTGGACATGCATGATTTGAGAATGGTTTCATGAGCTCTTTTTAAAAAGATTTTATTTATTTATTCATGAGAGACACACAGAGAGAGGCAGAGACACCGATGAGCCACCCAGGCATCCCTCATGAGCAATTCTTGAAGAGATTACTAGAGGATGAATTTGGATCAACTAAGGAATAACTGGATACATTTTGGTAAAAGGAGGGTGGTAAATATAGACTATATTTATCACAGAACTAACACAAAAGTTTCGTGGTAGGATTGGGAGATGGAAGGAATAAAGTTGAGGATATAAGCTAATTCATTCATCATTCATTAAAAAAAAACAAAACACCAAATTTGAAAAGCTGGATCATTTTCTAAGAGGATATTATTTATCAGAAAGATCCCAGAAGAGGGGTACCTTGGTGGCTCAGTGGTTGAGCATCTGCCTTTGGCTCAGGTTGTGTTCTTGGGGTCCTGGGATCGAGTTCCACCTCAGGCTTCCCGCAGGGAGCCTGCTTCTCCCTCTGCCTGTGTCTCTGCCTCTCTCTCTCTCTGTGTCTCATGAATAAATAAATAAAATCTTTTAAAAAAGAAAGATCCCAGAAGAGAGAAGATGTAAGTAGAGGTTTTTAGAAAAGAAATACAAAAAAGTTTTCAAAGAGTCGCTAGCTTCCCCCAAAGGTTCAGACTTTGTCGATGTCACAAAAAATTCTAACAGAGGAGATTTTTGGATACTGTTTGGGGCATGGAAAAAGAGGAAAAATCTCCACATTATTTTAATTAATGCAGTACAATTGCAAAGGTTGATAAAAAAATTATATAAATAGTCCATGCCAGTCACCCACCTGGCTAAACTGTGGTAGAAATCTGGATGTAGATACACAAGAGTGAAGATGATGTGGAGGCACGGGGAGAGACCACTGCCCTGGAGCTGGGGAGAGAGGTCTGGAAGCCAGCCTTCCTCACAGCCCTCAGAGGGAGCCAGCCCTGTGGAGGACACTGTGATCCTGGACTTCCAGCCTCCAGGACCAGGAGGAGTTACATCTCTGCTTGTCTGGCCCTCTGTGGTGGTACGTGCTTACGGCAGCCCTTGAAATGAGGATTGCTTCTCCTCAGTGTGGATGCCCATAAAATAAACGGTCGCCTGGGAAGATCTGCCATGCCGCAAGAATATCCAAATCTGCCAATAAAATTCCTGGGCGTACGAATTAGGATGAAGTCATCAAACCCCACAAGCGAGGATCACATCCGGCAAGAGTGGAACTAAGGAATTCTGGTTTTGGAATCTCAATTGATTAAATTTCTCGTGGGTCAGCTTTGGCAGAGAAGGGTGGCGAGCGATGGTATCTGTGCTTTGAACAGTGACACCCATTCAGAGTGTTGCCCATGAAGCTTGTCCCTGCCCTCTTAGGACCCCTCGGGGCCACCCCTGCTGATTCCTTCCTCTGGTGGAAAACCACTTTGCCTCAACAGAAGGTGGAGGACAGTCCTCACCATCAAACGAGCTTTTGTTGTATTTTTAGTGGTTTGTTTTTCTGTACCGACATGCCTGGGTGAAAGGAGCAAAAGTTCACTGGGCAGCTTTTAACTTTGGTTCGGATTGTGTCATGCTCTTTCTTCTTTTCCAGGCTTTTTTGTCCCCGCTGGGGCCAAAGGCTCCCCTGGCAGCCGTGACCACCAGGTGCTCCCACCAGCTGCCACAGCAGGGCCGCGATTTCGGCTTTTGTGCAGAAAAAGAGAATCATTCACAAACAGAACACACCAAATTAGTTCTTTAAAATTCAATCCAAAAAAAATAAATAAATAAAATTCAATCCAGTTGGACAGTAACATTTTCTTTTTTTAATTTTACAACTTGTGTTCTTTGTCTTGGATACTGTTCAGGAATGAAATCAAGATATTCTAATGTCCTTTATCAAGAGGACGGTTCTCAATTAAACAATAAGGTTTGTTGTTCAAGGGAGGTGCTAAATCCTTAAACAAACAGGCCATTTTGGAGCACTGATTAATTGTATTTTTACTGCAAACATTGAAGGACCTCAAAAAAAAACCCAAAGGGTCATGTTCCCACTGGTACAATACAAACTTAGGTTTGTTTTAGGAACAAATGAACTCTTCCTTTATCAGCACTTTCTGGGTTTGGGGACTGTGAGGAACACATTTAACACCAAATTAACCTGTTATAACCTGTTATGAATACTTAGAACAGAAATTCCACATCAAAAGTACAACTGCACAGACATTAAAAACCAGCCCATCATCATTTCCACTGTGGAAGTTTGTATTTTTCGTAAATCATTCAGCTCTGTGTTTAAGAAACAAAAGTTATGTCCTCAAATCAATGAAGACTTTTGATCTTGTCATTTGTGAAAACATGGCTGGAACTTGAAGGCATTACGTCGAGGGGAGAAAGTCAGACAGGAAAAAGACAAATACAAAAAAAAAGGGAAAAGAAAAAAAGACACAGTATAACGTCCCTTATTTGTAAGATCTAAAAAACAAACAAAAAGGAGCTCATGAGCTCGTGGATACAGAGGACAGATGGGTGGTCGCCAGAGGTGGGGTAGGTAGTTGGTGAAATGTGTAAAAGGGGTCAAAAGATACAGACTTCCAGTTACAAAATAAGTAAGTCGAGGAGATGAGATGCACAGCATGATGACGGTAGTTAATAATTCTGTGTGGAGTATTTGAAAATGGTGAATGGAGCAGATCTTATAAGGTCTCATCGCAAGAAAGACATTTTTGGTGCTATGGATGGTGACAGATGTTAGCTAGATTTATTGTAGTGATCACTTTGCAAGGCCTACAAATATTGATCCCTGACATTGCACACCTGACTAATATGTCATAAGTCAATTACACCTGGACAGAAATACACGTTAATGGGAGGAGAGTGGGGGGATGGGGTAATTCCAGTTGGGTCAAAAATGACTCTCTGAACTTGAAATGTGATCTTCACATTTGTATAAAACAAAGGATTAAAGGAGTTTAAAGATAATGAAAACCTTTAAGTCATAGAAATTGAAGTAGGAAGCAACATTTTTATCAGAATTTAAGCTATAACAAAGTATACAACACAGTGTAGGATGTAGCACTTAAGAATCTTTGGTAAATAACGCATTCATATGCAGACTGTTTGGTATCTTGATGTGAGTGGTAATTTTTAAAAATAGTTCATTTTAGGTATTTAAGATGGGCATTAAGGAGGGCATGTGATGAGATGAGCACTGGGTGTTATACTGTATGCTGGCAAATTGAATTTAAACTAAAGGAAGGAAAGAAAGGAAAGAAAGGAAAGAAAGAAAGAAAGAAAGAAAGAAAGAAAGAAAGAGAAAGAATTTGGAAACCAAATTGGAAGACAAATGCACAAAAAAGCTAATCCAAGGCAGAATGTGACAGACTTTAAAGAGTAGGTACAAAATATGATGGGGGTTTGTAGAAGAAATTCAAATGCAGTCTATACAACTTATTTTGAAGCTTTAAAGAAAATATTTTTGAAAGACTCTGGACACATCAACCAGTGGTGAAGGGGACAGGGCCAAAGTGGTGAGTTTTGGCAAGCCGACTGGGGGCGGGGGGGCCCAGGGAGGACCCAAGGAAGCTGCAGGACACCATAGGGGCATGGATTCCCCTCATGGCCTTAGGGTGAATGAGAAAGAGCAAGGATGGAGCAACCACACAGCCACAACTGGGCAGGAGGTGTGAGAAGATGTGTCATCTGGCATAATGAGTATGCAGATGTGGCCTCCAGGCCAAGATGAGGGCAAGGGCAAGGCCGAGAGAATACGCCTCTCATTCTGTCAGTGCTCAATAACCTGTAGGCCCCAAGTCTGTGGGATGTGTGCTTCCATTCTGAGGGTGTGTTACTATGGGGGAATCTAAGTATCAAACCAATGAGCCTTTGCTGGGGCCTTACTGTCTGCTGAATTATATGTGGTCCCATTGAGATTCTACAACACAATATGGTGCTTGTCTTTTTTTTTTTTTTTTTTTTAATTTTATTCATCTACTTGAAAGAGAAAGAGAGAGCAGGAGAGGGACAAGCAGACTCCGTGCTGAGCATGGAGCCTGATATGGAGCTCACTTCCGGGACCCTGAGATCATGACCTGAGCCGAAATCAAGAGTTGGACGCATAACCAACTGAGCCATCCGGGCGCCCCAGTGCCTGTCTTCATGGAAGGCAGCAATTCACCTACTGAGGGTCTATTAGGTGCTCAGTATTTTATATACACACTCTCCCAATCCTCACAATGGCCCTACAGGGTAGGTGAGATGATTGTGATTTTACAGACATAGACACTGAGTCTCAGAGGTTAAATGACTTGACCAAGACGATTCGGCTCTAGCCCGTTGGAAACCAAATTGGAAGCCTGGCTCTTCTCTCCCTCTCGACACTTTTAGTGCTTTTCTGCATCATGCTATTGAGGAGGGGAGACAAAGCACCTGTACTGCTGTCCACATGACTGGCTTCACCAGCTTGGAGGACAACTAAGGTGACCTGTCTTTTTCTTTTAAAAAATATTTTATTTATTTATTCATGAGAGAGAGAGAGAGAGAGAGAGAGAGAGGCAGAGACACAGGCAGAGCGAGAAGCAGGCTCCCTGTGGGGAGTGTGAAGTGGAACTTGATCCCAGGATCCCAAGAACACAACCTGAGCCAAAGGCAGACGCTCAACCACTGAGCCACCTGGGCTGCCCTGTCTTTTTCATATTCAAAGTTATTGCTCAAGACCAAGTCCCCTGGCCAAGGTCTTGGAGAACCCTTGGAGATTTATGTAGCTTAAAAGGGCCAGACCCGGCTGGCTCCATGGGTGGAGGGCCACAAGATAGGGGTGCCTGGGTGGTTCAGCGGTTGAGCATCTGCCTTTGGTTCAGGGCATGATCCTGGGGTCCTGGGATCAAGTCCCGCATCAGGCTCCCTGTGGGGAGCCTGCGTCTCCCTCTGCCTGTGTCTCTGCCTCTCTCTCTGTGTCTCTCTTGAATAAATAAAATCTTAGAAAACCTTGTTTGCTGAAAGAATAAAAATAATGATTGTAACAAAAAAATTGTTTAGAGTGTAAATCTCATGTTAGGTATTCTTATCACAATAAAATATAATTTTAAAGGAAAAAAAACCTTAAAAAAAAGCCACCAGATGCCTGGGTAGTGGAATGTCAGCTTCTCAACTGTCAATGCATGGCTCACTTCTGGCTCCATGGGGGTGGCCCCACTCCCTCAGTAGTGGGATTGACCAAGAGCGCCATGGCCTGGGGCCCGAAGGCACCACACTTAAGTGCCTATTTCTTCATCTGCTGTGTTTCCCAAATCACCTTCAAACTGCCACACCCAGCCTCCCCCACGAACCATTCCAGGTCTTTGCATGGATATGGGGCACCGTGGACTGAATCTTCCTGCCCCGAGTCCGGGCACTAAGACTCTAACCCCTAGTGGAATGGTGTTTGGAAGCAGGGCCTTTGGGGGGTGATTTGGTCATGCAGGTAGAGACCTTTTTAAGAAGAGAAAGAGACTAGTGCCTGCCCAACCTCTGCCATGTGGCAAGAAGGTGGGTGTCTGCAAACCAGTTCGTGGGCCCTCACCAGACCCTGAACCTGTGGACACCCGGCCCCAGAACTGGGGGGGATAAATGCCACCTACTCTGTGGGATTTTGCTATAGCAGCCCCAGCTGACCAAGACCCAGGGTCACTAGGGGTGAGTCTTTCTTTGCTTGTAGTAGGGTCCCCATGGGCCCCATGGCACTTGCCCTGAGAGCAGACCTTCTCTGTGCTACCTCTGTCGGTTAGGGAGGTTCTTCTGAAGATGTTAAACCTCTAAAGGAAAGTGACTGGGGTCTCTCTTGTTCATTTAAGCCAATTTTAGCTTTAATGTCTTCATGGAGGGATGGTCGACAAATCATCTCTTTAGTCGACAAAAAGTGCCGTGGCCCCTGTGAAAAGTGCCCATGGTCCCCAGTCCCCGGCTCTGCGGGAGGGAGGCCCCTGGAGGGGACTATGTTGGTGGAGGGGCACCGCTGGGCCCGTCCTGCCCCGCCCAGCAGGCGGCTGCTGGCTCCTGACTTTGCAGCTGAGGGCAGGAAGGCAGGGCTTCCGGCAGAGCCAGAGGTTTTCTGTGAGCTCACCTGTACAAGGAATTTATGAGCCATGTCAGCTTGGGTAAACAACGAAAGTTCATGTTCCTCTAATCAGGTGCCATGTTTCATTATTAAAAGGTAATTAGAAGCTGGGGAGCCTGGGGGGCTCCTCCTGTGAAGCGTCTGCCTTTGGCTCTGGTTGTGATCCCAGAGTCTCTGGATCGAACTCTGCATTGGACTTGTGCACTTGCTCTCTCTCTCTCTCTCTCAAATAAATAAATATAATCTTAAAAAAAGAAAGAAGGTTTATTAGGTGCAAAGCTATTGGTCCCTGCCCAGGGCCGAGATGGCATTCCCAGGTCACAGGGCTGAGCCCCAGGTGGGAGAGGGCAGGGCTTGCGCAGGGTCAGAAGCTCCCAAGGCTGGGCGAGGGCTGTGGGCCAGGGACGGGGCAGCAGGCTCTGCAGCCAGGTCCTTCAGCTCAGCTTCTGGGCAGGGGGTGGGGGTGGGGGCGACAGGGGTACCCCTCTCCTCGGCCTGCCTGCGAGCACCAGCCCCATGAAGGTCCTCACTTCCCTTCCAGATCAGGGTCTTCTGGGCTTCTTGCTCAGGCCAGTCTGCAAGCCAAGAAACCAGTTTGAGCTTGTCTCAAAAACCTGCCGAGTTAGTGAGGCTCTAAAACCCTGATGGGTGAAGATCGGTTTGCACTTGCATCTGATCTTCAAGCAAACCATTCCTGAGGTTTTCTTGAGGCAGTTTGTCAAGAAGGCAGCTGCCAAGACACCCCAGGGAGGTGCTGGGGGGAGCGCCTGTATGGCAGCAGGTGGGGGCAGGTGGGCTTTCCTGGTGAGGGGGGCTGTCTCCCCAGACTGGGGGCCGGGGGGACTGTCCTGTGCTGGGAGGGCCCCGTGGGGTAGCAGCGGGGATGCTTGGTGTGTGGGCCCCCCCTCTATCCCCCCATTCCTAATTTTACTAAAACAGAGAAGGGAAGCAAAGGTCTGCTAGAAGCTGGAGAGAGTGTGAAGTCCTTTCTCACGGGGCCTCTTTCTATCAAGATTTTATAAACTCCGAACTGGTTTCGGGCCTTGAGTTCCCCAGAGATCTGGGGATTGAAGCAGAGAGAAACTTCCGCCCTCTGCTGCCCTGCTGGCCGGACACCTCCAGGGTCTTCGCAGGCTTTTCCGGTGGGTGAGCCACCTGTGTCGGAGTTCTGAAGGTGTCTGGGATTCCAGCTAGAGTCAGGACATCCAAGTTAGGAAACAAACGAACAAAAAACGGTCAGAGGGAAAAGTTTCTAAAGTTCGAAAACTTTTACCGCTAAGAATGACTGTTTAAAGTTTTGCCTCGGACATTTGGAGTGAGGCGTGGTATTAAAGAAAGCAGGTGGGCAGCGGGGGAGTCTGGGTCCCCGGAGACTGGAGCATCCCGCGGCTGTGGCCACATGGTGGCACTGGCGTCTGAGTCTTCGGAGATAAGAGACCCAGGAAAGACAAACCCAGCTTCTCCAAGACTTGGCAGGTGAGAGTCACACCCCCAAACACGAAGTGACCTGTAACGCCTATCTCAGTGATTGAAAGACGTTTTACAGAAAAGCACTAAAATGGAAAAACTCAGTTTTTTCCCCTTTCTGTGTAGGGAACACCCCAGTTTTCCTGACACTTCTGGTCACCAGATGTGTGGAGGGTTTTCCCCACAGCAAGCAATTCCCCCCCATCAGCTGGGGGTCTGCCTGGAGGTAGTGTCAGACCCCAGAGGTTAGGGGCTCAGTCCCACAAGACCACCCCTTCCTTCTTCCAGATGCCAGTCCCAAGCCCAGTAGCACCTGTGCCCCTGACCCCTGGGGGCTGGAGATCAGGGGTGCCCACCACCCCCTGTGTGGGTTTAATTGGTTTGTGACAGCAGCTCACAGAACCCTGACTATTGTGGTTTCACGGAGGCGATCCCACATGGAAATGATGGATTATTAACTGTCCCCAGCCCCCTCCCCTTTCTGGGGGATGGGTGTTCAGGGCTGGAAACTCTAAGCCTCCAGTTCTGGCTCTGTCTTTCTGCTGCTTGGACCCCAGCCAGGAGCCAGGCCAGGAGCCCACCAGGAGTCACCCCCCAGAGTCACTTTGAGGGGATGGAGGAGGCTCCCAGGAGTTTACAAGGGTTTCAGGAGCTCCGTGTCAGGAGCTGGGGGCAGAGGAAAGAAAAAATCTTTTTTCTATGATTGCACACGTGCTTCGGTCTGATTGTACAAATTGAACACGTGTGCGACCAGAAGCCCGATCTGGAAAGGTCACTACCAGCTCCCCAGTGACCCGCAGTGTTCCCTTTTCAATCAACTAGCCCCTAGTTATGGGGCTAAGCCCCATAACTACTAGCAGGATAGGAGAGTGCTTCCCGGTTTTGTCCTCGAGGAAATGGACCCCCCTGTATGAGCTCGTTGGAGGCTGGCTTCTCGTCCTTGCCCAGGGTGGGGGTCCCCCCACCTCGATTTGCTGCACACAGTGTCCCGCTGCAGGAACATACCCTGGCTGCGCTGCCCAAGGGCATTTGTCAGAGAGGGGCGTTTCTTGCCTTTGCCTATTAGGAAGAGCGCTGCTGTGATGTTGTACGTGCATTTTGGTGATAATGGGAGACCCCTTTCTATCAGGCTTACCCCTTGTGCTGGAATTCCTGGCTCATGTGTCCAGACTGAGTAGACATAGCCAAAAAAGATTGCCAAAGTGGTTGTTTCATGGCCCAGCACCTTCCCTTGCCCCACCAGGGACTCCATGTCCCCACCAGTGTTCTACCTACCACAGTATTTTATTTTATTTTTAAAAAATATTTGGGATCCCTGGGTGGTTCAGTGGTTTGGCGCCTGCCTTTGGCCCAGGGCGTGATCCTGGAGTCCCGGGATTGAGTCCCGCATCAGGCTCCCAGCGTGGAGCCTGCTTCTCCCTCCTCCTGTGTCTCTGCCTCTCTCTCTCTCTCTCATATAAATAAATAAATAAATAAATCTTAAAAAAAAGATTTAAAAAATATTTTATTTATCTACTTGACAGAGAGAGTGTGCATGCAAGAGCACAAGCAGGGGGAGCAAGGGAGAGGGAGAAGCAGGCTCCCCATGGGGAGCCCAATGTGGGATTCGACCCCAGGACCCCTGGATCACGCCCTGAGCTGAAGGCAGACACTCAACCCTGGAACCCCCCAAGTGCCCGACATTTGACATCCTGAGTACCCTAAGCAGGTGAGCACTTCCAACCATTCTAGCTCCTGGTGTCCCTGTGAGCATCTGAGAGCATCTGTGTCCTCTTAGCATCACTTGTCCTCACCCTGCAGAGTTCTGGGTGTGTTTGGTGAGCCAGGTAGGGAGAAGGAGCCTCCGTGGGCAGGCCACAGACGCAGAGCTGCAGAGCAGCGGAGGGGGATGGATCGAGGGTTTAAGAACCTGCTAGCCTCCCCTCTGCCCCCCATCTCCATCCCCCACATCCCAGGTTCTCAGGCAGAGGTGGTGAGTCTGCAGAACAGACTGCACTTCTGGGGGCTTTCTGCCATGGGAGGGGCTGTTTTGGAGGTTGAGGAGGGGATTACTGCCCCCCTTCTCCAGTGCCCCCACCCCCAGAAATGCAGGGGCCCAGCTTCCCGCACAGCCACGCACCCCAGGTCAGGGCCTGGGAAGGAGACACAGCCTTGGGCAGAAGAGCCCGTGGCCTGGGAGGGGCTGGCCCGCAGGAGCAGAGGCTGGGCTCTGGGGTCACGAGGCTCCCCGGGACCCGGATGAGCATGAGTAAACCTGCCTGACATCTACACCTCAGGGTCCAATGGGCACCTTGCTCTGTGTCCCACGAGCGGGCTTTCTCCTCTTCCTGTTTCCACTCTGCTTAGGAATCCACGCCCCCTCTGTCTTCCTGACTCACTCAATCTACCCACTTTTTGGGCTACACTCGAAGCCTCACTGTCCCTGCCCGTGGTCATGGTCTTCCTTCCTCTGATTCCTCCCCATGGTCACTGCTACCTCCTGGCCTTACCCCATCACATCTGTCCCAGGATGTGTGCACCTGCCATCTGCCACACGCCCCATAGCCTGCATGCTTGCCCCTAAAAGCTCCATCCTCAGGATCTCCTCAAATTGAAAAGCAGACCACGTCCTTTCCTTGCTGAACCTCATCCCGTTTCACGGAGGAGCAGCAGTCGGAAACCCCTTCCATGGCCCTGCAGCCCCACAGGATCTAGCCCCTTCCTTGCTCTCTAACCTCCTCGTGGATACACCAGCCTGCTAGATTTGAGCTACTTACTGAGCCACCCAGCTGCATGGAGACTGGGTCTGTAAAGAGGTAATTAAGATGAAATTGATGTGGGAAACAAAGGCAGAAGAGAAGTGATTAAATTTCCGTGCTCCCTACAGCCCACTGACCAGTCCTTGAATCAGGCAGGGGGCCTTCCTCCAGGGGCTCAGCGGCCTCCATGCTCACCCGTCACTCAGGGCAAAAGGCAACCTTAGCCCCACCCTCAGGACCCTGTGAATCTGCTTTATTTTTTTATTTTTATTTTTTGTGAGTCTGCTTTAACACAGAACAATTCCTTTAGAACCTTCCTTCCTCTCAAACCCCCAAGATCATGCCCCAGGCATCTGACCCACGGATGTACATCTGAAGGGTCTCATGCCTCAGGTTTTATTAGACGGTAATAAATGGCCTTTCCCGACAATAGCTGGTCCCCTCAGGGTCCCGGGAACCTTGCTTCCAATTCCCCAGAGACTCAGGCTCTCCCTGACCCCCTCCCGACTTGAAAGTCTATAACTGGCCCTCCTTGTGACCCCGTGCAGCCCTTCCTGCCCACGGGCCCTGTCCCCAGGTTTTCAAAAAACCACCTTTTTGCACCAAAGATGTCTCAAATCTTTCTTGGCCGCTGCCGTCTTTCCTACATCAAAATGAGGTCCCTGATTCAGCATGACTGGTGTCCTTATAAGAGGACATATAAGAGGAGGGATTCAGACTTGAAGGCACAGTGAGAAGGCAGCCACTGCAAGCCACAGAAAGAGGCCTGGGAGGGGGATCCAGCCCTGCCCGCACCCTGATCTTGGACTCCTGGCCCCTAGACCGTGGGAAAACAAAACTGTGTGGTGTGTGCTATTGTTACAGTGCGCTAGGGAGCTGGTGCACATGCTCCTCCTCTGTGTCTGGTCCAGATCCAGCATCCAGGGTGGGCTGAGGGACCCTCCCCTCTCCTCCTTGGACTTCAGTTTGCTTGCTGTGGATGGAGATGGGCGGCCTGAGGTCCCTGCTAGATGCTGGGATGCTGGACGGTCCTATGCTGCCCCCGCAGAGGACTCTACCAGTGGCTCAGGACCTCCCTCCAAATCGACCTTCACAAGGGTCTGCTGTGAGATGCATGAGCAGATAAGAAGAGAGGCAGAAAGGGAGCCCAAGGGGCTGGAGGGGGGCAAGGAAGGGGAATAGACAAAGCACAGAGTGAAGTGGACGCAGAGGATGACGGAGACCCAGCAGGCACGGGGGCCAGGGAAGCTCTAGCATGTGGCTTCTGGTTCCTCCATGTCCCACAGCATTTCATGTTTTTGGAACTGGGGGTGGGACGATGTTTCCAGTGGGGCTGGGGCGGGTGGGGCAGAGACCTCGGGCTTGGAGCTGGTCTTGGGATCAGATTAGACTGAGGTTTGGGTAAGGCCAGAGGTGGGGCCTGGGCTGGGGGTGGGCATGGGGGGCCATCTGGACTTCCACCACCACCACCCCTGCAGGCTCTGCTGGATTTCTCAAAAAGTGACTTAAAAGTGTGTGTTTGGGGGGGCTGTCCAGAAGGGGCACGCCTCCTTCCACTTCCCACCCTTGAGTTCTCCAAATTATTGATGTCTCCAAATGGTCACTGAAGGCCCTCATTCCTCTGCTCCCAGCCTCCCTCCTGAGCAGCAGGAAGCTGGGCCCCCCGGGAGTCAATGAAAGTGAAAGTTGAGCACCTGAAGATGGGGTGGGGGGAGGGCAGAGGAGAGGGGTCTCCGCAGCAATAGGAGGAGGTGAAAGAACAAGCACAGGGTAGATCCCTGGGAAGCCCTTGCGAGGAGCTGGGCGTGTTAAGGCTCAGGGTCAGTTTCCCTCCCCCTAACCCTGCTCATTTCCATGCACACATCACCAAGGCAGGTAGTAGGATGGTATCCATTTCAGGCCAAAGAAAATGGGGCGTAGAGATCTTGGGTGGCTTGGCCAGTGCGCTCAGGGCTGGTAAGCGGCAGAACCAGAGTTCTGACTTGTGTGTGGTTGACCTCCGGGTCTTCCCAGTGCTGCCTTGAGGCAGGGACTCGCTGCGAGGTCAGCCAGCCAGGAGGTTACGTGGTGTGTAGGGAAGGTGGTCCCTGAGCCCAAAAAGCTGGAGTCCAGGCAGGGAGAGAGAACGTGGGACACCGCGGGAAACCAAGACCCTTAGCGCACTCCTGTGGCACGGGCTCACTGGGGGCAGACCACACACAGGGGCCGCTCCAGGCCAGGGGACTAGGGTGCCTGCCTCTGGGATGCGCAGAAAGTAGTAAGCTAAGTACCCCCAAATGCATGATATATTACAGGGAGACCAGTGCTATGGAAGACAGAGAGCAGGGGAGAAGGGAGGAGGGAGGAGGGCTGGTGGTAGTGGTGACAGACCCTCCTGATGTGGGAATAGGGCAGCCAGGGTGCGGGGTATCCCCTTCATGGCCTCTGAGCCTGGTGCTTGTGTCTGGTCTCTGTGCCCAGCGAGACTGGAGTCAGGGTGGGGTCTACTGTGGGTGCCGTTGGCATGACTGGTGCATTCTCCTGACGGCTTGCCCCGACCCTGGTCCCTTAGCATGTGCACCCAAATGTCAAGGTCTATTTTTCTTTTACAGATTTTATTTACTATTTATTTATTTATGAGAGAAAGAGAGAGAGAGAGAGAGAGAGAGAGAGAGTAAGGGTAGGGAGAGACTCTCAAGGAGACTCCGCACTCAGCACGGAGTCCAACATAGGGCTCAATTCCACAACCTGAGATCATGACCTGAGCTGAAGTCAAGAGTTGGATGCTTAACCAACTAACTGAGCCACCCAGGTACACCTCAAGGTGAATTTTTGATATTTGCTGCATATTTGTAGAAAAGACAATTTACTGTTACCTGGCTTTAAAAAAAATCAGTAGTCTCTTTGTAAAATATAGTTTAAAATTCATTTTTGAACCTCCTTATATGTTTGGTTTATAAGTGTGGTTATTGTTCTCATAAGCTGAGCAAAGTGAGAACCACCAATTGCACTTTTAAAAAAAAGATTTTATTGATTTATTCATGAGAGACACACAGAGAGAGGCAGAGGGAGAAGCAGGCTCCCTGCGGGGAGCCCCATGCAGGGCTTGATCCCAGGACCCTGGGAGCCAAAGGCAGACACTCAACCACTGAGCCCCCCATCACCTAGGCCCCCCCATCATCATTTGGCTTTACCATTCTTGGATGAAGGAAATTTCCCCTGGAAGCTGGAGCTTGTGCATCTCCCTGGCATTTCCCAGTGTTGGATGTAACAGCTGATGAGTGGGATCCATTCTCCTGGTTTCTTTGTAGCTGATTTCTCTCCCTCTCCAGTAGCTTCCAGAACCTTCTCTTCCTCCGTGGTATTCTGGTCATTCTTCAGTGAAAAGTTGAGCAATTAATTTGTAGGTTATCTGAATTTGGAGCCTCAACATTTTCATTCCAAAGGAATTTCTTGCATTATTTCTTTGATGACTTTCTCCCTTTGACTTCCTGCTTTTCCTTCCAGAACTCCTACGAGGAGGATGTTGGTTCTCCACGTTGATCTTTTACGTTACCTGTGGAGGTTCTACAGGGCGAATAGAAGAAGAGACTGTTCTCCTCTGACGTTTGAAACCACTTGAGAACTAGGACACAGTAGACAGTTATGTGGATATTGAGATGTTGGCTGTATTGCTGATAAGCAGGGAAAGGTGGATTTGGCTTAAAATCTTAAATCAAAACTGACAAAATAGGGACACTTGAGCGGCTCAGTGGCTGAGTGTCTGCCTTCAGCTCAGTGCATGATCCCTAGGTCCTGGGATCAAGTCCCGCATCGGGCTCCCCACAGGTAGCCTGCTTCTCCCTCTGCCTGTGTCTCTGCCTCTCTCTCTCTCTCTCTGTGTCTCTTATGAATAAATAAACAAATCTTTAAAAAAAACCGACAAACAATGAAACAAAACAAAGCAATTCTTAAATCAAAAGGACTTGTTAAGATTTCATCCAAGAATTAGGCAGACCTATCTGCCCTGTAGCAGAGCAGATTACAAGGTGGGTGGGAGGCAGCTCCACAAGGCATGCTTCCCTCCCTAGGTGGGAGTGCAGGGCTAGGGGGCTGAGAGGAGGCCCAGAGAATTTCCCTGATGAAAAATATACATAGAAATATGAGGCCAGGGAAAAAAGTCCTCTAACTCAGCTGTTTTCTCATTAACAAAACTTTTCTTTTTGTTTCTGTCCTTCTGATCACTCTCTCTTTCTTCGCACCCCCCCCCCCAATCCCTTCTCTCTTTTTCCTGGAAGCTTTCCTAAAATTTATTTTCCAAAGCTCCTGCTGATTTTTTGACTTCAGCAATATTATTATCATTTTTAAAAAATTTTCAAAAGCTCTTTCTTGTTTTCTGAACAAGTAACTAGAACAGAAATACAATGGGAATTCTGATTGATTCACAACGTGAATTCAGGAAACCCAATAGGAAAATAGATGAAGGATATGAGAAAGCAGCTCACACAAGGGGAAACCCAGATGACTAGTACCTAGTTGGAGAAGTGTCCAAGCCCACTCTTAACTAGAAATGTGGAATTTGGGAGTTGGAAGAGGGCAGTAGATTGGTAGCAATTGGGAAGTTGAATAATATCAAGAGTTGGGAAGGATGGAGAAGAAGGTGGGGTCCCTAACTGGGCTGGTAGTGGAGACATCACCCAGCACAGCCATTCCGGAAAATTGCGCCCTGATGGGTCTCAGTGAAATAGAGCTTGAGAATGCTTTGCAATCTTGCAATTTGACCCCAGGTGTACTTCACAAGGGAGGTCTCCTCTAGATCCCCATCTCTAGATCTCTGCCTTTAATAGCAGAGATAAGAAAGAAAGGTAATTTCTGGGTTATTAATACTCTCCTAGAAGGAGCAGGGACGGAAGATGCCGTGAGGGAATGTGTAGGGGAGGCGGAGGACCTGGCAAGCAAAGAAAGAAAGGGAAAGAAGGTGACTAAAAAAATATTGTGGATATGATCTCATCTGTGCAAAAATGTCCATGTGCTTGGAATTAAGTGCGAGAGTTTTTTTTTTTTTTTTTTTTTTTTTTTATGATAGCCACACACACACACAGAGAGAGAGAGGCAGAGAGAGAAGCAGGCTCCATGCACCGGGAGCCCAACGTGGGATTAGATCCCGGGTCCAGATTGTACAAATAGCAACACGGACAGATCTTAAACACGTATTGTTGGATGAAGAAGGTCAGGAACAAAAAGATTCATAAAAGTTCCATTTATGTAGATAGCAGAGAGACACATAGACTCCAGCACGTATTTTACAAAGGTTCCCATTGAGGCATACTCTTTGGGTCACCTATGGATGCAAAACACACCAACCTCAACTTCTGTGGCTTGAAACAAAGGACTACTTGTTATGTCTTAAGGTTCAATGGGGCTGGAAATTTGGGTAGGGTGAGACGAGGTGGTCCACGTCATATTGGCCAGGGTTACACACGTGGGGGCATTCAGCTGTTGGCTGTGCTGGGCTGGAAGCTCCTGGAAGGCTTTGTTGACACGTCTTCGGGCCTCCGTGCTCCTCTGTGTGGTCATTCTCTCTCTGTCTCTCTATCTCTCTGTCTCAATCTCCAAATCATGTCTTACTTCCCCACCTCCAGCCCAGGCCTCTCTCTCTAGCAGGAGAGCTGGACTTCTCTAAAGCATGGAGGCTGGCGTCCGAGGCTGAAAACTGAACCTTCCAGGTCTCTGAAGGCTGAGCCCAAAACTGGGCTCACTTCTAGCACTTTCTACTGGCCACAGCAAGCAATGAAGGTAGCTCAGATTCAAGGGGAGGGGAAACAGACTCTGGCTCTTCAGGCGGCGGCCGGTGTGACTTGCATGCATGGCAAGGGAAGAAGCTGACTGCCACCGTCTTTGGAGACTGCGCGTGGAGAGTAGAATTGGTTTGGGGGAACAGGATAGAGGAGGGAAAGTAGGAGGGGAGATTGGAGGAAGGTGGGGCATCCATGAACTCAGAAATACGACTAACCTGACTTTCTGTGCCTGAGGTCCTCCACCACCTAAAAAAAAAAAAAAAGAAGAAAGAAAGAAAGAAAGAAAGAAAGAAAGAAAGAAAGAAAGAAAGAAAGAAGAAAACCCCACCTAAACCAGTATCAACCAAATAAAACAGGATTCCATAACCCAAATCAGAAAAACCCAATAGAAAAGTGACAAGACCATATGATACCTTCAGAAATAGCCCAAGGACATGTCAACTTTTGGTAAAAATTAAGATGCTGAGTTTCAAACAGGGAGAAAAGAGGCAAGGGATGTCTCTCGTGTTCCCTGTCCTTTCTCACCAGGATGGGGGTGGGCAGTGGTGGTTGAACCCAGAAACTTGGAGTCAATCCAGTTGAGGTGTGTGGCCAATGAGAAAACCCCTCTCCTGTCCCGATTCCCAGATGTCAGTTGGTCAGCTTTGGCATGGAGTAGATAATGCACTTGGTCAGCTCTTTTTTTTTTTTTTTTTTTTAAGATTTTATTTATTTATTCATGAGAGACACAAAGATAGAGCCAGAGACACAGGCAGAGGGAGAAGCAGGCTCCCTGTGGGGAGCTCGATGCAGGACTTGATTCCAGGACCCCAGGATCATGCCCTCAGCCGAAGGCAGGTACTCAGCTGCTGTGCCACCCAGGTTCCCCCATCACCCGGGTGCCTCATCACCTTGATGCCCCCATCACCTGGGTGCCCCATTACCCAGGTGCCCCCATCACCCGGGTGCCCCATTACTCAACCTTTTCCACAGGACTGTGAAGACCTCTGTCTTATGGCCTGACTTTCCCCCTCTTTCCCCTGATTAGCTTCTCTCTGCCCAGGGAAGGTCACTTACTCTTCCTGAGGGCCCATTCCCTCCCCTGGGCAGTGGGGGCCACAGAGGTGCCCACCACCGGGGGGGCCGTGTTGGGACAGTCACATGTAGATGACTTAGCACAGGTGAGGACGGGGCTTGGTGAAGTTCCATCCCTCTGCCCAGGGAGGGCCGCTTGCTGCCACCCGGTGCCCCTGCCCTTATGCCCTGGTCCTTGAGGGGCTTTATTCCCAGGAGAGGGAGGTGAACCAGCCCAGAGCTGGGGAGCCCGGATGCTGAGCCTGCACATTGGGCAAGACCAGAGAACCGGCCCCTGTGATCCTGGCCAGGATATTTGGAGACACCAACAGTTCTGGGAACTCCTGGGACAGGAAGCGAAGGGGGGAGGGGCAGAGGGGAGCCCAGTGAACTGCACCCCAGCACCCCCGGACCGGACCCCTCCCAAACTTGCAGTGAGGAGCGAGGTAGCTGGTATGTGGGGGGTTATGGGGAACAGGCCAGGAGACCCCTTTCTCTGGGAGGAACAGACACAGTCAGGTCCTCCGCCCCCGCCACCCTTTGCCTGAGTTCCAACCCCATTTCCCCTTCTATTTACTGTCCAAAGTCCCAGGGGCAGCTGATGCCAGGTGAGAAGCACTCGGACACTCGGACACACGGGCTTGGGGTTCTCGCCCAGACCAGCCACTCCGGGTACCCCTGCCCCACTTCTCCTGGCTCTGGTGCCTCCTTGTCCTGGGGCCTGGGCTGCGTGAGGGACCTGGGAGTCCGGCCGCCCTACTTTAACAGGTAACTAAGGTTGGGGAGGCAGGTGGCACTGGGGATATTTGGTGTGGAGGAGACCCTAGTTCAGGGGCAGCGGGGGCCGGAGGGAGGAGTGGGAGGTGGCTGAGTCCACAGGAGTGCGGGAGGCGGGCTCCTGGCCATGGCACTGCCAGCCGAGCAGTCTCCCAGAAGGGACAGGACCCAGCTGTGTTTCAGCCCCACACTCACCTCCAAGCTGAAACCCGACCCCAGGGGTAGCCTGGACCTGCTCCCACCCTCCATCCAAACCCATCGTGGACCTCTGCCGGCATTAGCCTCCAGCATTAGCCAGGAGCCCAGCCTCAGCTTGACCCAGCTCCTGCCCCGGACCCAGTATGGCCAAGGACTGCCAAGACATCCAGCAGCTGGACTCTGAGGACAGCGATCAGCAGCTGGGCAGAGGTGAGGGGCCGGGTCCTCGCGGGCATGGCCCCAGGAGAGAAGACCGGTTCTGCAGAAGTGAGTGTCTAGTTTCTGGGGTTTCATACCTCCTCCGAGTAGCTGCCGGTTGCTCTCTTGCTCTGGGGTCTCTGTCACCTTCACCGGTGACCAGGGACCAGACTTCTCTGGGTGTAGGGTGCCTGTCTCCACTGCTTGCCCGCTGACCTCACCTTCCTCTCTACCCTGGGGACCCCAGGAAAGGGTGTCTGCCCTGAGGCGAGGGACTAACTGGAATGTTGGACACGGCTTCCTCCTCCTCCTCTCAACCTGAGCAGCATGCAAGCACATGTGTGCATGTGTGTGCATGTGTACATGTGTGCATGTATGTGTGCGCACGCACATTTCCTCCTAACCTGAGCAGTGTGTGTACGTGTGTGTGCCGTGTGCATGCGTGCCTGTGTGTGCCAGGAAAGCATGTGCAGCCAGGAGAGTGTGTATGTGGGGGGAGCTGAGGGCTGGGCACAGCACGATCTGGGCCCCCCACTCCATTTCCCTAAGCTCCCAGCCTAGATCCTCCTCTAGCAGCTGCAGGGAGTGTGGTGATGGTGTGAGG
Organism: Vulpes vulpes; assembly: GCF_048418805.1. Taxonomy (NCBI): domain Eukaryota; kingdom Metazoa; phylum Chordata; class Mammalia; order Carnivora; family Canidae; genus Vulpes; species Vulpes vulpes. The sequence goes on along the minus strand of NC_132791.1, from coordinate 133,510,093 downwards.
CTTGCGGAGACAGGGGGCTCAGGGAGGGACCCTCATTCCCAGGGCTGGTGGACAGCAGGGGACCTGGTGCCCTTGCAGGATGGGGGGGTGGATGGGAGCTGATTAGGGCAAGGGCAGCAGGAGGGGTAGGTGTTCCCACCACGGCTCCTCCTTTCCTGGTAGTGAGCTGGGCATGAGCAGGGACCACTCCCCACGAGATCTCCTGAGGGGGCACCAATTCCCAGTTTAAGCAGGAGGCTGGGGCAGAGCCTGGAGGTCTTGGATTTCACGGAGGAGGGCGCTCACCCCAAAAGGCCTGCTGGGCAGCAAGGCAGGAGACAGAGGCACACAGTGACACCCACACCCTTCACCTGCTTTCCCAGGACAGCTTGCACTCTTCTTCGTGCTCTAGATGCCTAGTTTTCAGCCAGTTTGGAGATGTTTTGGCCACTCTTTCCTCAGCACCCATTTTCTGCCTCCCTCCCTGCTCTGCTCTCTTCTCCTTCAAGGACTATAATATTCGGGGTCCAACAGGTTCACTGATGACCTCTGCGTTTTTTTAAAGTCTTTTCTCTCCCGGTGTTTCTTTTTATATCGTTAATATTGCTGTGTCTCCAAGTTCACTGATCTTTATTTATGTCAAATCTTCCACTCATTCTACCCAGTGTATTTTCCATTTCAGACACTGTGGTTTTCATGCCTAGGAGTTCAACCTGGGATGTTTAAGTATCTTCCTTGACTTGTGCTCATGTCTGTGAACAGCACACAGTTATATTATCTGTTTTAATGTCCATGTCTGCTAATTCTAGCACCTGTGTCCATTCTGGGTCTGTTTGTTTTTTAAAGATTTTGTTTATTTATTAGGGAGAGGGAGAGAGAGAGAATGAGCAAGGGGAGAGGCAGGGGGAGGGAGAGTGAGAAGCAGGCTCTCTGTTGAGCAAGGAGCCAGACATGGGACTCGAACCCAGGACTCTGGGATCATGACCTGAGCTGAAGGCAGACGCCTTACCAAGTGAGCCATCCAGGTGCCCTGGGTCAGTTTCGATACATTTATTAACCTTCTTATTATGAGTTGTGTTTTCCTGCCTCATTGTATGCCTGGTAATCTTTGATTGTGGGCTAGACATTGTGAATTTTACCACATTGTGTGCTGGATATATTTCTATTCCTCTGCATAACCTTGAGTTTTCTTTTGGGGGTGCAGTTAAGCAACTTAGTCAATTTGATACTTTTGGGTTTTGCTTTTATGATTTTTTTAAAGAAAATCTGTTACTTTATTTTTTAAGTTTATTTAACTTTTTAAGTAATCTCTACATCCAACGTGGGGCTTGAACTCATGATCCTGAGATCGAGAGTCACATGCTCTTCATCTGAACCAGCCCCTACATTTGCAAGTTTTTTTTTTTTTAAGTAGCCTCTACACCCAACACAGGGTTTGAACTCAAGACCCTGAGATCAAGACCTGATCTGAAATCAAGAGTCAGATGCTCGACCATCTGAGCCAGTCAGATGCCCCTGCTTTTATGATATGTTGGGCGGGTCTGGAGCACTCCCGAAGCACCATCCTGGGGCCTGTCTGTGTGCTCAGGATGTTGCTAAGGTTTGGGGGGAGCTCTTTGCAGACCTCCCGGATTCTGTGGGCAGCTCTCTCCTTTCTGACCCTTGCACTCCCCAGACTCTCAATTTCATGTCCTCACCCCGGGGAGTCAGCCTGCTGGGCTTTGCTTGGATTTCCCCTCCTCGCTGCCCGGCCTGAAAACTTTCCCTTTGCAGCAGCCAGAACCACTGGGCTCCTCTCATTGTTCCCTGTCTCTCAGGGATCCTCCAAGCCCTTTGTTGCTTGAGATCCAAGTGTCTTGAGAAAGGGTGGCTTCTCATAGTTGTCTTGGTCGTTTCTGGTGGGAAGGGTGGATCTAGCCTCTGGCTTTCCATGTCCGTCCGGCAAACCTATGCTTTTACCTTCAAACTTGCCTGGCCCGCAGTTTGTGTGTTTTACTTCATTTTGTTCTCAGAACAATCCAATCTGGTAGCTACTCTTTTTACCCCCATTAAAAAATATATATTATTTATTTATGTGAGAGAGAGAGAAGAGAAAACATGAGCTGGGGAGGAGCAGGGGCAGAGGGACCCCCAATGTGGGACTCAATCTCAGGATCCCAGGATCATGACCTGAGCCGAAGGGAGACACTTCACTGGCTGAGCCACCTAGGTGCCCCTTCTTACTCCCATTAAAAAAAATTGTCCTGCCTTCATCCCAGGGCATGATCCTAGTCCTGGGATCGAGTCCCACATTGGGCTCCCTGCATGGAGCCTGCTTCTCTCTCCACCTGTGTCGCTGCCTCTCTCTCTCATGAATAAATGAATGAAATCTTTAAAAAAGTTGTGATAAGAATACGTAATATGAGTTCTGCCCTCTTCACAAGTGACTCAGGGTGCCAACGCAGGTCGTGAGCTCCAGTACAGGTGCAATGCGGTGCCTGGAACTTATCCATCTTGTGTAACTGAAACTTTATAGCCCTTGAACAGCAGCTCCCCATTTCCCCAGACCCTGGTGACTACCATTCTACTCCTGATGTCTGTGAGTCTGGCTACCTTAGCTACCCCTTGGAAATGGACACGAGGACGTTTGAGGCACCCGGAGGCCAAGTGACTTGTCCGAGACCTCGGAGCTGGTTGGTGGCACAGCGGGACTCAGCCACGGGTGGTCTGATCTCAGGCCTGCAGGCACAGATCACCGAGCCAGCCCAGAATTGGGGTTCATAGATCACAGGTCAGGTTGGGAAGCAGGACAGGGGCCTCATGAGTAGACAGGGTTGGAGAGAGAAGCTGGACTGAGCCCTGGGGTCCTAGCTGGATGGGGATGATTGTGGTCAGCAAGAGCTTCTGTGTGGAGAGAAGCCCAGGCGATGGGAAGGGTGTGAGGGGAAGGGGTGACAGGCACAGGGGAGGCTGTACCCAGAGAGGGGAGCGGGCAGTGGAGGGGTCAAAGACATGGCCTCTGTGAATCAAGATGGGGTCCTGAGTGTGTCTGAAGTGGAGGATGGTGACAGTCATTTGTGTAAAGATCTCAGGAGGTCTGGGTGATCCCGCACAGGGAGTGCCCACTGCAGGATGGTGGCAGGAGGTACACTGGGCAGAGGACTCTGGGCCCCTTACCGACTGGCCCAGGATGGGATGAGGATATGGGAAAGTGGGGTCTGAGGCAAAGAGGAAGCATCTTGTTTGCAGGTGGATAATGCAAACTCAGGAGCTTCAGCGGGGAGGGCACACTGGCCAGGGGCTGGGGGGTGGGGAGCCACCCAGTGCCTGTGAAACTGCAGGTGTATTTATGAGTGTGTGACACTGTGTGTGTCTGTGTGTACGCGTGTGAAGATGTGTCAGTGTGTGCTACCACACAGGAGAGTGTGTACAAGACAGTGTGTGTGTTAATGTGTGTGAGTGTGAGAGTGTTAATGAGAGTGTGTGCCCATCCTGGGTGTCAACGTCCCACTGCTGGTGGCCGGCCACATAACCCGGTCCCAAAGTGAGGGTGGCAGGGGCCAGTGGGGATGGGGCCATGCGAGGGGCAACGAGTGTGCATGCAGCAATGTGCATGCCTCAGTGTGTGTGTGTGCACAGTGTGGAGTGTGATAGCAAAGTGAGAAAAGCATGTGTGTGTGGGGGGGTCAGGGGTTCATTCTGGCTAAGGGCAGGGAGAGGCTTCTGCAAGGTGCTGAGGCTAGAGGGGAGAGGTCGCCAGGGAGCAGGGGTTCTGGTGGTTCCAGGGCGGGGGTGAGGATGGGAGCGGGGATGGGGGGGAGGGGGTGGTGGGATGCCACAGGACAGGGCTGAGAGGGCTGACCTGGGGAGTGGAAGGCCCAGGAATGAGGGGTTTGCTCCTGTGGGGACTTTCTGAGGGCCCAGGCATGGGTGGCAAGAACGCAGGGCCTGGCCTCTGGATCCCCAGGTCCAAGCCCGGGGTTTTGCACACAGGTGATGTGACTACCCTGTGTCTTCATGTTGCACGCACCTGAGTTGCTGTGTGTGCACATCTGCATGTGTTCACATGGGGGTGAGTGTGCAAATGTGTGCAATGCCTGACCCCTGGGGTCAAAGCCCAGCAACTCCCCCCACAGCTCACCCCCATCTACCCCCACCAGGACTCCACTTCCTCAGACCTCTGTCTCCCCGATGCTTGCACGTGTCCACTGTCCAGGTCCGCCGGTCCCCTTGCTTCTCCTCTGACACCCCATCTCCCGCAGGGTTGCCTCCCCACCGGCCCCTTCTGCTGCAGCGTCTCTGCTCTGGATTCCGCCTCAGTCTGCTTGTCCTAGGCTTCAACGTCCTGATGCTGGTGGCGATCTGCGTGATCGGGTCCCAACGTGAGGGTCGTGGGGTGCCGTGGGGGATGGGGTGGCACCAGGGGCCTACGAGGGCTCTGAGAGCTCTGAGAGGGGCCAGAAAGAGGCAGCGCTGGGACAACCGTGGGGGCGGGTGATGGGGCGGAGCGGGGCACGTGGCTGGGCGTGGGCTGTCACTTGGGTCGCTGCCCTCTCCACTTTGTCCTGTTCTGCCTGCCTCCCGGCAAGGAGCTCAGCTAGAAGAGGAGGTTCGGATCCTCAAAGAGAACTTCAGCCACTTCTCCTCAGGGGTCCTGATGGAGCTCGGTGTCCTCCTCTCTGATGGTGGGTGGGTGACTCCCCGCGGCTCATCCACACCGGGTTTGCTGGGAGCCCCAGGCTGGGTCTGCAGGGTGGGGGGCCCAGCCGGGAAAGCTGGGCGAGGCTTCCAGGGATGCTGACCCCTGGGCTCAGGGGCTCGGAAGGATGGACAGGTAGGCGAGCACGGTGGGGGTCCGTGCCAGGTGGAGAGAACAGAACATGTGAGGCCGTAGGGGACTGTGACCCCTTGCAGTGTGGCAGGGGCTGGGTGGGGAGGGGGCAGGTCTGTGCCTTGCAAAGTCACTGCGGGGACTTGGGCGGGGGAGTCGGGGTGGTGGTCACGGGGAGCACTGGAGTGAGGGTGAGTGAGGGTGGGTGAGGATGGAGGGAGCTTCAAGAGGTCGAAGGGAGGAGGAAATGGTTAAGCTTTCCTTTTTCAGGGAGCGGTGCCAGTAGCCAGCTGACCTCTCTGGAAGCCAAGCTGGAGAAACAGCAGAGGGACGTGAAGGCAGGTCAGACACCCTCCCGAGTGCGTGCAGCGTGCGTGTGTGTGTGTGTGTGTGTGTGTGTGTGTGTGTGCGCGCGCGCGCGCGCGCGCGCGCGCGCATCCCCAGCCAGCTTGCCGCATCACACCCTCCCTGGTGCCCTAGATCACGCCACCCTGCTCCTGCACCTGAAGCACTTCCCCTCGGACCTGCGCATCCTAACGTGTCAGGTGGCGTTCTTCCAGAGCAACGGTAGGGACGGAGGGGAGTCCGCAGGCCCCGCGTGCCCGCGTCCTCCGTGCACCTAATCCCCCCGCCCCATCCCCTCCCCGCCCCCCCGCAGGCACCGACTGCTGCCCGGTCAACTGGCTGGAGTACGAAGGCAGCTGCTACTGGTTTTCCCGCTCCGGGAAGACCTGGGAGGAGGCCGAGAAGTACTGCCAGCTGGAGAGTGCGCACCTGGTGGTCGTCAACTCCAGGGAGGAGCAGGTGAGACTAGACCCTTCCCAGGGTGCAGCTGGGAGGCTGGTCCCGCTGCTTCATTGTTATTTGGGAACCAAAGGAAGGGTCCAGAAGCAGAAGTCCAGCACAGCCCTGGGAAGGCTGTGGTGAGACAGTCACCGATTCTAGGAGGTGGGGCATTACAACCGGGAGCTGGGGGTGGGGAGTGGGCAGGTGAGCGGGTGACCAGCGACAGGTCAGGAGACAGGATCCAAGGGCCAGGGGCTTGGCTGAAGAACACAGTGCAGACGCTCAGTCCCTTCTTGCTGGATGTGGGATGAGGGGGTCACTGAGTATAAGGGATCGCGTGGGCAGGATTCCCAGGGACACACCTGCGGTGGGTGACTGGGTCCCTCTAGAGCATTCCAGGTCTCTCCTGCCCACTGCCCCCAACACCAGAGTTCACCACGGACAACCAAGCTGTTAGGGTAGGTAGTGGACTTTTTAAAAAACGAGGATATGACTGGTGATAATCACTGAGTCTTTGCTCTGTGCCAGGCAGTTTCTTTTAAAAAAAGATTTTTTTAATCACAAGAGACACACAGAGAGAGAGAGAGAGGCAGAGACACAGGCAGAGGGAGAAGCAGGTTCCCTGGGGGGAGCCGGATGTCAGACTCAATCCCAGAGTCCTGGGGTCACGCCCTGAGCGGAAGGCAGATGCTCAACCACTGAGCCACCCAGGTGCCCTATGTTTTTGATTTTTAAAAACTGATTAAGAGTCTTCTTTTAATAGATGTGTACCTCATTTATGTTTTTTTAAAGATTTATTTATTTATGATAGACACGGGGGTGGGGTGGGAGGTGGCAGAGACACAGGAGGAGGGAGAAGCAGGCTCCATGTCGGGAGCCCGACTTGGGACTTGATCCCGGGACTCCAGGATCGCGCCCTGGGCCAAAGGCAGGCGCCAAACCGCTGAGCCACACAAGGATCCCCTACGTTTTTTTTTAAATAGACACATTTAATCTCAAGCCTGTCTTCTTTTCTGTCAATGTCCTCCGTTTGTTTCCTCACATTTGTTGTGTGAGATGTATTCTTTTTTGTTTTTTTCCCCTATGGTATCTCCAACTAGGTGTCACTTATTTTGGGCTATAATAGTGATTACTGTGATAATCTTAAACAATGGGCTGAGATTGATTGGCTTCAAAAAAAAAAATCAAAGATTTCATTTGACTTTCCATATGAAGAAGGAAACCAGCCCGCTGATTCTTCTTCAAATGTCTCCTCTTTTTGGAAGTAGGTTCCACACTCAATATGGCTTGAACCCTGGACCCAGAGATCTAGAGTTCCATGTTCTAGCGAGTGAGCCAGCCAAGTGCCCTGCCTCGTTCTTTTTTAAAAAATTGAAAAATAATCAACATATAATGTTGTATACGTTTGAGGGATCCAATGCGCGTAGTGCAATGTGATTGCTCCATAGCATCAGCTAACACCCTTAGCATGTCATATAATTATCACTTTTTTCTGGGGAGAGCAATGAAGATCTAGTCTCTTGGCGACTTTGAAGTTTCTAATGTCTCGTTCTTTCCTCTCTGAGACTCTGTAAGCATTTTGCCTGAATAGTTGGAGTCTTTTCTGTCTTTGAATTTCATTAGCCTCATCCAGATATATCTTGCTGTTGCCCCTTCTCTCTGTATTTTGGCCCTGGGGCCAGGAGCATCCTCTTAATTCGTACATTTTGGAGGTTTCCTAAATTCTTAAATATATATTTTAAAAGATTTTTGAAAAAAATTTGAACATTTCTTTTTTTTATTTTTTCTTTGAACTTTTTTTTCTTGTGTGTTCTCTTTCTTTCTCTGGAACGGGTCATCCAAACATCCCTCTGTTGTCTGCTGCCCACAGCCATTGCCCTGTGTCAGGTGCTCCTGTCTTTTCCTTTCCCTCTGAGCTGAGGTCTTGTTGTCAAGCTCATCCTTCACACCCCAGACTCACCTTTCTGCTGAGTTCCTAGGCTCGTCCCCCGTGGCTCAAATCTTTCTCTTGGGTTTCTTCCCCTCACTTTACCATGGTGTCATCTTTCCTCTTGGAGGTCTTCTTTGATATTTTATATCATTCATCTCCTCTTTAATTTTTTTTCAAGATTTTATTTATTCATTTATGAGAGACACAGAGAGAGGCAGAGACACTGACAGAGGGAGAAGCAGGCTCCCTGCAGGGAGCCTGATGCGGGACTTGATCCCAGGACCCTGGGGTCACACCCTGAGTGGAAGACAGACGCTCCACCACTGAGCCACCCAGGTGCCCTCACGTCAATTCTTAATATCAGAGTTCTTGCTTCTTCCTTGTCCTCCTCTTCATCTTCCTCCTCTCTACTTTTTGCATAAGTTCCATGATAATCCCCCCTCTGCCATGTTTATGAATGGATGCCATTCTTTCTTGCCTGTTGTTTACCCAGGAATAGGGGAGATGAATTCTCCTGGACCGTCTTCTCCAATCATCTGGCACTATTGATTCCTCCCCTCAGTCTTCAACACAGAGGGCTGGATATGGCCAATTTGTGTTCCATTCAGTTATTCAGCTTCCGGCCGTGGCGGGAAGAGGGGACGGGGCAGCAGGTGGCAGTGAATAGAATACCTGGGCTCCAGCACTTTGCCTCCAGCTCTGTTGACTCCTGTGAATTTGTGAGGCAGCCCCACAGCCTCTGAGGGCCACTCCTCCGCACAGAACATGGTCTGGTTTGCAGGATTCTGGAATTTGAGGGCACTGCCATACCTGTGCTCGCAGGGGGTGGTCTGCAATCATTACTGGGTATCTAGGAAGCAAATGGAATTAGGAAATTTCCCTCCAAATGGGATCGTAGACCCTCCACTCGCTGAGGGAAGAGTGAAGCGGGTATGTTAGTCCAGCTACCCCTCTGTTTCCTTCCTCCACACCTTCCTTCTGTCACCCTCCCAAACCATGGGGCTTAAGTCCCATCTGTAAAGAGAAGGCCACTGGCGGGGTGGGGGGGTGTCTGTTGACCTAGGGGGGGTGTATGAGTCTGGGGGAGCTGTCTCAGGGCCAATTTCTCCCCAGTCCCTGCCCATACAACCCGAGCAGCCTCCTATTTCCAGCCCAGATCTTGGACCCCATGTAGCCAAGTTGGAGTGGGCCCAAGCTTGGAGGCTCCAGAGCCTGGCAAAACTCTAGAAGTGACAGCTATGTAGAGAAGCAGGAGCAGGGACCCATGCCCCTGAGAGGGGAGTGACACCGAGATCGTGAACGGGCATTGAGTTCCACGGGGGCAAGAGGGGCAGAGGCCAGAGTCAGGATTCCAAGAATTTGAGGTGGTGGGCAGAGGACAGCAGAGGATGAGGGTTGGGGTGGCAGCTGTGAGCTGGGAATGAGGTGGGGCGTCGGTCAGGGGGCAGCGGTCACAAACCCTGGTGGGCCCTGGACTTTCTGGGCTCTGCCGACTACTGCGAGTCCCCTGATCTCACACGTGAAGTGCGAATCACCGGGGTACCTGATTTAGAGAGCTTTCTAAGGATCGAATAAGATCATCTTCGTAAAGCACTTCGCACGAGTCTTAGCCCCGCAAAGTCCTCTAAACCCTAACTCCTGTTCCAGAAGAAAAAGCAGGAACAGTTGTGTAGGGAGCTGAGGCTTCAGCCTGGGGATGGATGGAGCTGGGCCTGGTGGAGGCAGCCACAGCTACTGTCTGCTCGAGCTTCAGAGGATTGGAAGCTTCCCCCCACCTGTCTTCCAGAAGTTCATCCTACAACACACCAACCCCTTCGATACCTGGATAGGTCTCACCGACAGTGAGGGCTCCTGGAGATGGGTGGACGGCACCGACTATCAGCAGAGCTACAAGTAAGTGGCTCCCCCTCCGCTTTGTTAGTTTGGCCTGGAGACAGCCACCTGGTCTTTTGCCCCTGTCCCCGCCCATCCTTCCCTTGGGGCCCAAATTCCCCAAGCCTGTCCCTTCAAGGCTGCAGCATTCACTCCCAGGACCCTTCCTCCTCGGCTGTGCTCTTCTGAGGTGGGGGCTGAGGGTTGTGGGGGTAGGGGCCAGAGCTCGAGCAATACCCTGCCTTCCTAGGAACTGGGCGGCCACCCAGCCAGACGACTGGCAGGGCCACGAGGTGGGCGGAGGTGAAGACTGTGCTGAAGTCCGGGCTAACGGCCGCTGGAATGACAACTTCTGCAAGCAGGTGCAGCGCTGGGTGTGCGAGATGAGGCGGAACGTGACGGGTTAGGAGCCCGTCCCCCCGCCCCGCTCCCAGCTCTCCACTGGGGGTTTCAAAGGAAGGAAAAACAGAGGTGGAGTGGGGTTGGGGCACAGTGGAGGGGGGGCCATAAGCATCTGGGACCCCCAGAGACACTGCAGTCCTGCCTCCTTTGGCAAGTCACTGTTCTGGTTATAATGTGGAGCCCGCTCGGCAGGGTACGGAGAGAAGATGCAAGTACTTGGAATTGTGTGAACTGGTAGTTCAGGACTGGGAGATGTGGGGAGCAAAGGGGAGGGGGGTTCCTGAAGAGACACATTTAGTCCTTGATGGCTGCTCCTTGAGACTGATCCTGAGGGATGCAGGTCAGGGAGGCTGGGGGTGGGGGGGGGGCGCTTGGAGCACAGATGCTCTGCTGGAGGCCGTGGGTGGGGGCAGAGGGCCTGGGGAACAACTCCCCCCACCCCTGTGGGATTTCCTGCAGAAGAGGTTTCGGGGAACAACGGTGCTCTCCCCAACCCTGGGGGCGATCGCCCCACTGCCCGGCCTGTGGAAAATGCTCACTAAGGAAAGGGGGGTCCAGGGTGCTGTGCCCTGTCTGCAGTGGGACCTCCTTTTCCGGACTCCTAACAGCACTGGGTGTCACGAGCCACCTCCATAGTGGCCACATTGCACCTTGCAAAATCATTCTGAAGCTGATAATAAGAGACTCTTTAGACAATTCAGATTTGTTGTTTTATTTTTTACTACACAACCAGTACCTACTATTAGTAAAAAAAATGTTTCTCTGTCTCACACACGCGCGGGGATGCTCCTCATGCCTCCCACTTCTCCCAGAGTTAACTATCTCGTGGCCATTGGACTAGTCAGGGCTCTCCGAAGAACCAGCAGGGTGTGGATGTGTATGTAGGTGTGATTTATTAAAGAGATTTATTACCAGGAATAATACACGCAAATGGAAATCTCTTTCTTGCGCAACTTCTGTTTCCTCTGAAGTTAATAATTGTTTCACTTAAACATTTTTTTCTTTATACGCCTTGAACAAAATCATCCATTGCATATTGCAAAATTATCCTTGACTATAAAAGGCCTGAATCTAAATTTCTACACATGCTGACTGGTCATGTAACGAGGATCTCAGCTCTACTTCTTTCCTAGAGCCATAGGGGTGAATGCACATTTTATGAGGCCTGAAGCATACACAGTTTTGAGGAGCCCTCCTTAAAAATAACCTTATGGGGGCACCTGGGTGGCTCCTTTGGTGAAGCAACTGACTCTTGGTTTTGGCTCAGGTCATGACCTTAGGGTCGTGGAATTGCATCAGGCTCTGTGCTCAGCGGGGAGTCTGCTTAAGATTCCCTTTCCCCCTCCTGCTGCCCCTCCACACTGCACTCTCTCTCTTTCTCTCCAATGAAAAGATCTTTTTTTTTTTTTTTTTTAAATAACATTATAGGGATCCCTGGGTGGCGCAGCGGTTTGGCACCTGCCTTTGGCCCAGGGCGCAATCCTGGAGACCCGGGATTGAATCCCACGTCAGGCTCCCGGTGCATGGAGCCTGCTTCTCTCTCTGCCTGTGTCTCTGCCTCTCTCTCTCTCTGACTATCATAAATTAAAAAAAAATTTTTTTTCTTAAAAAAAATTAAAAAATAACATTATGAACACAAAAGCATAACAGTTAATATTTACTTACATTGGAACCTGCCCCACAACTTTAGTAAAAGGCGAAAGATTTATACAATCTGAAGAGAAACCAGAGTATGCCCCACAACTTTAAAAAGCTGGAAGCTGCCACAAATATCACACAGTCCTCAAAAATTATATAATATTTGTAGTCATCTTCCAACATACCTTGAAAATTCATTTTCCCTATCTTCTTGGTACAAGACTCACCGTTTGCTTCTGCATGTGACGAAGATGTCAGGTGACCTTCCAGAGAGAGAAGAAAAAGGTAATTGTGGCCTCCTGATTGTGGCTCAGAGTCAGGGTGTGACCCCGGCGTCCTGGGATCGAGTCCCGCATCGGGCTCCCTGCAAGGAGCCTGCTTCTCCTTCTGCCTGTGTCTCTGCCTCTCTTTGGGTGTCTCACGAATAAACAAATATTTTTTTAAAAAATTAAAATTAATGGGATCCCTGGGTGGCGCAGCGGTTTGGCGCCATGTCAGCTGCTCCCCCAGTGAGTCCACAGCGCTGCTGACAGAGGCACCCCAAGAGCCATCGCTTATGGACCAACAGAGGGGTGCACGCTGTGACTGCAAACCACACACTCGTGTCCCCCAGCATACTCAGGGCAAATGGATTTCCTGCCTGACTTCTTAGCTTGTTGAGAAAAAGCCACCTGACCCAGAGGACAGTGTAAAGGAGGGTGAAGGGACACTAGTCACCAGAATTGATTGTCGTTAAAATAACTTTTATTTTCATGATTTACCAAGGTTTAGGACCATGCAAAGATGTCGCTAGGGCCCCAGAGGGGTTTCATAAAGGGCCTGGGTGGGGTCCTGGAGTTCAGGACCCAGCGGTTCATTGTCTATCTGCTCTGTGCACCTCCTATACCGCCACTGCCACCTGCCTGCCAGGCTCGGGGCCTCCATTCATGCCCTTGGAGCTGCTGCAGAGCCAGCTGGCAGAGCCTTTTTCTTTTTTTTCCAAGATTTTATTTATTTATTCATGAGAGACACACACACAGAGGCAGAGACACAGGCAGAGGGAGAAGCAGACAGAAGGAGAAGCAGGCTCCCTGCTGGGAACCCAATGCGGGACTCAATCCCAAGACCCTGAGATCACAACCTTAGCCAAGGCAGATGCTACACCACTGAGCCACCCAGGGTCCCCTGGCAGAGCCTTTATGCTGGCACTTCCCACTCATCCTGCGTAATTTCTGGTCTCCTCTCTTTCTCCAGGGTTGGACCCTCTCTTCCCTGAATCCTTGCCTTCCTCTTTCTTTGTTTAGTCTCTTGTTTTGCTAAAGCATCCTCTCTAGCTTTCTAGAAAAGCGTATAGGGGAAGGATGTGTTTTTGAAAGATCAGTTGGTCATTTGTGGGAATATAGGCTATGGGGTGGCAAATATGCTCCCTCACTGCTCCGTAGGCCGTGCTCTGTATTTTCTAGCTTCCGGGATGCTGCTTGGCAAGAGATCTGACCCTACCCTGAGGCCTGATCCTGTCTGTGAACTCCTCCCCACCCCCACCCTGCTTTCTTGAGATATTTCCCTGGAACCCTGGTGTCTGAAAGTGACCGCTGCCTCATGGGATCCTTTCAGTGGTTACACTGGGCTCTCTCCAGGCTTTTTATTTTTTTAATTTTAATTAAAAAATTTTTTTTATTTATGATAGTCACACAGAGAGAGAGAGAGAGAGAGAGAGAGAGAGAGAGAGGCAGAGACACAGGCAGAGGGAGAAGCAGGCTCCATGCACTGGGAGCCTGACGTGGGATTCAATCCCGGGTCTCCAGGATCGTGCCCTGGGCCAAAGGCAGGTGCCAAACCACTGCGCCACCCAGGGATCCCATTAATTTTAATTTTTTAAAAAAATATTTGTTTATTCGTGAGACACCCAAAGAGAGGCAGAGACACAGGCAGGAGAAGCAGGCTCCTTGCAGGGAGCCCGATGCGGGACTCGATCCCAGGATGCCAGGGTCACACCCTGACTCTGAGCCAAAGGCAGACGCTCAATCACTGAGCCATCCAGGCGTCCCATGAAATTTCTTTAAAAAAAAAAAAAAAAGGTGTCAATATGGCTCATCAGTTGTATCCAAGGTGCCTCTGTATCAAAGACAAGATGGGGGGAAAAAAAGTAAGACAAAAATAAAATGAAAATGACAATAAGCATAATTTTCTGTTCTTTCGAGTTATTAGAGTGACACACTAATGTTCTGTTGTAAGAAGAACATTCGGTAAAGTCAAACTGTCTCTGAAAGATGAACAATGCAGTGGAAGCCAACAGCTTCCTATAATAATAATAAGCGAAAATGAAAAGTTGCTTATACCGCGCTTTTAGAAGTAGTTGTGCCACAGCAATCAAAGGAAGAACACAGGCAAAAAGGAGAGATTTAAAAAAATGCTTATGTTGGGATTTTATTTTATTTTATTTTATCTTATTTATTTTTTTAAAGATTTTATTTACTTATTCATGATAGAGAGACAGAGACAGAGACACAGGCAGAGGGAGAAGCAGGCTTCATGCCCAGAGCCCACCGCGGGACCCGATCCCGGGACTCCAGGATCATGCCCTGGGCCAAAGGCAGGCGCTGAACCACTGAGCCACCCAGGGATCCCCTATTTTATTTTATTTTATTTTTAAAGTAATCTCTACTAAATCTATGATTCCAAGATCGAGTTGCATACTCCACTGACTGAGCCAGCCAGGTGCCCCCAAAAGGAGAGATTTTTAAGGTTTCATTCTTTGAGATACAACTACATTAAAATCATATATAAAGAACAAAATCGAACAAACACATCTTAGCTGTTTGTAAATGAAGAGCTGCTTTCCTGTATCACCAGATTCAAAGTGAAAATTACCCAGAAAAGAAAGAAATACATCAAGACCTATGGGACATAGCAAAAAGCCGGGCTCAGAGGAAAATGTACAACCTCATGTTTTTATAACTAAAAACTAAAGACTGAAGGGGCGCCTGGGTGGCTCAGTGGTTGAATGTCTGACTCCTGATTTGGGCTCAGGTCATGATCTCACAGTCACGGGATGGAGCCCTGGGTTGTGGGATTCCCAGCTCAGTGGGGAGTTTACGTCTCCCTCCCTCTCTCTAAAATAATAATAATAAAAAAATACATCTTTTTTTTTTTTTTAAATTAAGCTCTTATGGTTAGGTAATTGGAGGTGCATGCAGGTGCATGAGGAACATGGACAGGCCCCATGTAACCTTCCCCCAATTCCTCCCAAGGGTGACATCTTGCAAAACTGTGGTAGAATTTGACCATGACCAGACTGTTGACATTGACCCAGTTAAGGTCCTGACCGTTTCCATGACCGAGAGGGTCCCTAGGGCTGCGCCCTCATAACCATGCCTCCCCCTGTGCCCCAGCCCGCCCCCTGCCTGACTCCCAAACCTTGACAGCCACTCGTATGTTCTCTATTTCGATGACTTTGTAATTTCAAGAATGTTGTAAAAACGGAACCCATATCGTATGTAACCATGTGGGATCGGCTTTTTTCACTCACCGCAATTCCCTAGAGATGCATTCAAGCTGTTACGTGTGTCAGTAGCTCACTCTCTTTATTGTTGAGTGGTATTCCGTGGGGTCGACGTCCACGGTTTGTCTAACCATATACCCTGCAGGTCCCGGGGTTGTTTCTGGGCTTTGACTCTTGCAAATAAAGATGCTGTGAACATTTATGCACACAAGTTTTCTTTTCTTGGGGATAAATGTGCAAAAGGAGGATGCCTTTGAGGGATTGGTTGCTTGTTTCCAGAAGAAAGTGCCAAACTGTTTCCCAGAGTGGGCACCCCAATTCATAACCTGACCACCAGCAGGAGAATGATTCCCATTTTTCTGTAGCCTCACTTGCGTTTGACTGCTAGTACTAATTTTTAAAATTTTAGCTCTTTTGCTAAGTGTGTAGTGGTAGGTTACTGTGGTTTTCATTTGGACTTCCTGGTGGCTGATGACATTGCGCATTGTCTCATAGGCTCAGTTGCCATCTGCATATGCTCTTTGGAGAAATGTCACTTTGTGTCTTTTGCCCATTTTTCTAATTGGATTCTTTGGTTTTTCTGGATTTTGAAAATTCTTTTCTTTTCAAGATTTTATTTATTCATGAGAGACAGACACACACAAAGAAGCAGAGACACAGGCAGAGGGAGAACCAGGCTCTACACAGGGAGCCCAATGTGGGACTTGATCCCAGGACTCCGGGATTAACGTCCTGAGCCAAAGGCAGACACCCAACCGCTGACCACCCAGGCATCCTGAGAATTCTTTTTTTTTTTTTTTAAATATATCATTGTATAATTATAGTTGAGTGAATTTATTTGAAAAGCTAAGAAAGTATTTTTTGGGGCATTTGAATAATTTCTTTCAATAAATATACCTGAGCACCTCCTGGCGGCAAAGTAATAAGCGAATACAGCAGCAGAAGACACTAAAGCCCGCATTAGTCATCTCTTGACTGAGTGGGGTTCTGAGAATTCTTTTTTTTTTTTTAAGATTTTTTATTTATTCATTCATGAGAGACACAGAGAGAGAGGGAGGCAGAGACACAGGCAGAGGGAGAAGCAGGCTCCATCCAGGGAGCCCTATGTGGGACTCGATCCTGGGACCCAAGAATCACACCCTGGGCTGAAGGCAAGTGCCAAACCACTGAGCCACCCAGGGGTCCCATGGGTTCTGAGAATTCTCTATGTGTTCTAGACACTGGCCTTTTGTTGGGTGTGTGGACTGCAAATATTTCTCCAAGTCTGTAGCTCGTCTTTTCTACTCTCTTAGCAAAAATCTGTTTACCGAAACTCTCACGTGATAAATAAAACCTTGGCAAAGCCCAATTAAGGAAGCGAAAAAAGCGACACGGCCACATGAGAGATTAAATGATACTTTTCCTGTTTTTATTGAAATTTGGCTGCGTTCCCAAAGCTGAGAATGATGGTTGATAACGCCATGCCTTTAAACCAGAGGGGGAGCCGGACGCATCTAGGGAGGATTTACCAAGAGGCGGCAAAACAAGCCACCACCACTCTTTCCAGCCCCTATAGTAGAGGACTAGGGAGTTAAGGGGCTTATTTCAAGGAAATTCTTAGATATGGCAAGAGATTCAAGTCTTTGGAGGAGGGAAATGCTTCTTTACAACCCATTAGCCAGATGCTGGGGTCCAAAGGGAACCACAGTAGAGATGGGGTGTCTGCAAGGGAGAAAGGCATGTTGTTCTCAGGCCACATGGTAGGTAAGCAGCAGACACTGTTGTGATGGCTATTCGAGAGGGACAGGAAAAGCTTTAGGGGAGACTTTCAGGAGTTTTGAGGGCAATCATGGGGAAAGACACTCACCCTTGACAGGAGACGTCTGAAGGGTAAAGAATGAGGGCGGGAGCTGCCCTGCGCATCAGAGAGTCAGGCTGCACTTGGTTGTCTGCTGGGGTAAGGATTTCAGGGAACCTGTGAGCCTGGTGGACTCCACGGACACCAGGCTGGAGCCATACAGGGAGGACCCTGCTGAAGAGGAATTTGTGGCAGAAGGAGGCTGAAGGAGACCCTGGGGCAGGAGCTGATGGTGGCCATCGGAGGGTAGCCAGAGAATTTGTTGTTCTCGTGAGGGACTGCCATAGTCCCTGAGAGGGTCCCATAAGAGTCTCGGGGACACCCCAACAGACCCTATTGGCCATATTGGAGGCCTGCTGTGAGGAGCATCTTGACCGCCAGCTGCAATGGTACAAGATCATGGGCTTCTTCCTCAAATTCCTCTCTCCTTTGCCCCAACCCTGAGGCTCAGTGGGGAGAATAGCCCATGACTCCTGTCCTAGGTTAACCAGCAGCAGGCCCTGCGCTGAGGATCTTTGTGAAAGTGGTTTGTTAGAAAATGTTCCAAGGGAAATAGGTGGGGGAGTGGGGAAGTGGGATGAGGAAGATGTGGAGGTCATACCAGGCTGCAGCCCAAGATGACCCCAAGGTGGGACTCTTGTGAAAGCAACTTGCTGGTAAATGTGAAGGGTTATCTTGAGCACAGACCTGTGCCAGTCCTGTGCCAGTGGTGGTGGTCGTGTAACTAGCTCAGTCCCAATGACCTGTCCGATCTCAAAGCTTCCCCAGCCAGGAGCAAGGCTCTGGAGCACTTCTACTCTTGTACCCGATGGCCACTGGTTGGCAAGCATGGAGATCCCAAGGTACTTCCTGCTCTCTGTGTGCCCAGATGCAGCATGTCCCCATAGCCGGGGGCCCATCTTCTGACAAAAAGACACAGGTGTTGGCTGTGGCCGTGAAGAGCAAGAGTGAAAGGATCTGGAAGGGATCTGAGGAAAGCCTTGGGGTATCTGCTACAGCCCCATTCTTGCAGATCCTGAGTTGTTCTGCCTAAAGCTTCGCTCTGGTCTAGACTGGACTTTAAGACCTGGAGTTAAGACCAATCTTAGAGCAAAATGTATAGGAAAGAAAAATCCAGGAGAGTTTGTCCGAAGACAATGGGATGAAATACAGGTGTGGCTGCCCTTCATCAGGTTGAAGGAATTCCCTTCTATTGGTTTGTTGAGAGTCTTCTTTACAAAAAAAAAAAAAAAAAAAAAAAAGGAAAAAAAAGAATGGACATTGAATTTTGTCTCGTGACTATTTTGAATGAATTGGTACAGTTATGTGGATTTTCTTCTTAGACCGTTAATATGGTGGATTGCCTTGATCGATTTCTGAACATTGAGCCTTGCATCCTTGGGAAAGTCTCCCTTGGTTGTAGCCCATGACCCTTTCTATATATTGCTAGATTCGTGTTGCTAATATTTGGTTGAGGATGTGTGGTCATGAGAAATGCCGATCTATAGTCTGCTTGTATTATCTTTGGTTTTGGCAGCAGAGAAAATGCTAGCCTCATAAAATGAATCGGGAAGTGTTTTGCCCTCTTCTATTTTCCTGGAAGAGATTCCAGAGAATTGGTGTTGTTTCTTCTTGAAGTGTTTGGTAGACTTCTCTAGGTAAGGTACCTAGGCTGGATATTTCTTTTGGGGAAGGTTTTATTTTTATTTATTTATTTACTTATTTATTTATTTATTTTTAAACATTTTATTTATTCATGAGAGACACAGGCAGAGGGAGAAGCAGGCTCCAACATGGGACTCGATCCCGGGTCTCCAGGTTCATGCCCTGGGAGGCGGGCGGCGCTAAACCACTAAGCCACTGGGGGTGCCCCTGGGGAAGATTTTAAGCAATCAATTCAGTGTCTTTAATAGTCATAGAACTATTCATTTGATTTAATTTATCTTAGGTAAGTTTTGATAGTTTGTGGTTTTGGGAGAATTGCCCCATTTCACTGAAGTCGCTAAAATTTTGGCATAGAGTTTTCCATATAATGTTTCTTTATTGTCCTTTTAATCTCTTCACAGTCCAACATGACATTCCCTCTTTTATTCCTGGTACTAGTAATTTTTGTTTTTTTCCCCTCTGTTTTTTTTCTTTGTCGGTCCTGCTGAAGGTTTATCAATTATGTTGATCTTTTCAAAGAACACACTTTTGGTTTCATTGATTTTCTCCATTGTTTTTCTGCTTTCAATGTGATTTATTTATGTTCTTTCCTTTCTTTATTTTCTTCCACTTGTTCTTGGTTTGTTTTGTTCTTTTCCTAATTTCTTAAGGTGGGATGTTAGGTTGTTGATTTAAGACCTTTTCCCTTTCTTTTTTAAAAAAATCTTATTTTTAAGTAAACTCTATACTAGATGAGGGGCTCAAACTCATAACCCCAAGATCAGGAGTTGCAAGTTCTACTTACTGAGCCAGCTGGGTACTCCAAGACCTTTTTTTCTTTTTAAAATATAAACATTCTATGTTATAAAATTCTAAGTATTTCTTTAGCTGCATCCCACAAATTTTGATCTGTTGTATTTTAATTGTAGTTCAGTTTAAAATAATTTCTGATTTTTCTTGAGACTTTCTCTTTGACCCATGAATTATTTAGAAATGTGTAACTTTTGGGTGAAGATTTTTAAATTCTCTTTTTGTTTTCTATCTAATTGTCTCCTGGCTTAATTCCATTATTATCTGAGGACATATGTTGTAAAATTTCAACTTGCTTAAATCTGTCAAGTTTGTTTTGTGATCCATGAAATGATCTATCTTGGTGGAAGATCCCCGCACACTTGAAAATGATGCATCTTCTGCCGTTGTTGTGGGGTGGCGTGGTCTATAAATGCCAACTGGAGAAATGATAGAGAAACATAATGCGACTTTGACCTGAATGCCAACAGTTTTGGGGGGAGGGCAGGATAAAATGATGCTAATGTTCACATAGAAGAATAAAAGCCTAAGTATATATGTAATTTTACGCTTAAAAAATTGTGAGAGATGATGTCAGGTTGGCCGGCAATGCGAGTGACAAAGAATTGCACCGAGAGTAGACCAACAAGCAGGGCAGAGTCGATTTGCTCTCCAAGGGAGGAGATGGGCCAGACATCAAGAGAAATGTTGGCCCTGTGTTCCTGTCTGGCTGGGCCTTTTAAGGGGTTTTTAAGGATGTGAGAGGGTTGCAGCTGCACCCATGGGGAGGGGGTGACAGTGGGGAGGGGTCTACTCTTGGCCAGGAAGAGCAGGAGGTGACAGGTCTTCAAGGGGTTTGTCCAGTCGCGGGTTGTGGTCAGGCTAGAGAGGAATATGTTTTGTAGCTGGGTCTACTTTCTAAGACCATAGGGCACCATGACCTGGGAAAACCGAGCATTAGGGCCAGGGGCAGACACCTTTGCATTTTGTCTGCAAGTGTGGCTGGGGTGGGGGCTTTTGAATATGTTCCTTTCAGATAACTTATTCTAAATTTGTTGAAATCAAATCAGTATTACACGAGCACAAGAAGAGAAACTAAATCAGTAGAACAGATTCCCGGGCCAGAAATATATATGAATATAGTTAGGAACTTAACAGAAGTCTTATTTCAATTCATTGGGAGAAAACATAAAGCATAATATAGTTTATAAATCAGTTTTTAATTTGGAATAAAACCAAGCCAGATTTCTATTTCACACACTACACAGAAATGATAAACTCCAGATGGATTGATTATTTAAATATAAACATTAATCATTATAAAATATTGGAACAGGGGCACCCGGCTGACTCTGTTGGTGGAGCATGTGGCTCTTGATCTTGGCCTCGTGAGTTCTAGCCCCATGTTGGGTGAAGAGATTAGTTAAAAATAAAAATCTTTAAAAAATGCATTGGAACAAAATTGAGGAGAATGTACAAAATTGAAATGGGGAGCTCTTTCTAAGCAAGACTAGAAATCCACAAGCCATGAAAGAAATGACAATCTTTTTCGATTATATAAAAATTGGGGGCAGGGGTGGCACCCGGGTGGCTCAGTGGGTTGAGCATTGACTCTTGATTTCCATTCAGGTCATGATCTCAGGATCAGGAGATCAAGCCCCACATCAGGCTCCACACCCAGTGGCTAGTCAGCTGGAGATTCTCTCTCTCCCTCTCCCTCCCCCTCCTCTCTAAAATAAATAACAAATACATCATTAATTTGAAAAATGAGGAGGGAGGGCAGCCCAGGGAGCTCAGTGGTTTAGCGCCGCCTTCAGCCCAGGGCCTGATCCTGGGGTCCCGGGATCGAATCCTACGTCGGGCTCCCTACATGGAGCCTGCTTCTCCCTCTGCCTGTGTCTCTGCCCCTCTCTCCTGTGTGTGTCTCTCATGGATAAATAAATAAAATCTTTAAAAAAATGAGGGGGGCAAGGCATGCCAGGAGACATCAATGTCTTAATATTCACTAGGTCTTCCTAGGGAAAGAGGTGACATGAAGCCCAATGTCACACTCTACCTTGTCTAACACCTGCCCAATCCAGTCGCTGCCTGCACAGCCCTTACCAACAGCCAGTTACCCCACTGGCATCCAAACTGGAAAGGTTTGTAGACATCCAACATAACTTTGAAAAGTGGAGATTTGAAAATATGAACCTTGTCATTTATAGAATTTAATCATTTGCCTGCTGATTCTCTGAGATTTTTTTTTTTTAAGTATACTATACTGGGGAATAGTATGGCTGGCTGGCTTCACTGGTTGAGCGGCCCACTCTTGATCTCAGTTCAGGTCTTGATCTCAGGGTTATGAGTTCAAGCCCCATGTGGGACTCCATACTGGGTGTGGAGCCTACTTAAAATAAATAAATAAATAAATAAATAAATAAATAAATAAATAAATATCCTTAAAGTAGACAATCCTATCATTTGCTGGTGATGGCAACTTTCTTTCTGTTCTAATCCCTATATGTTTTATTTGTCCTGTCTTTCTGCACCATCTAGTACAGCTTCACAAAGAATTGGTGACAATGAGCATCCTTTATCTTGTAACTAGCTATTAAAAATGCTTCTTTTTGGTCTGCTTCTGAGCAATTTCCCCAACTTTTACCTTCTGGTTCTTCTGTCATTAATTTTGGTTATAATATACATATATTTTTTTACTCTGTCCTACTGAATTTATGCACAAGTGCTTTGACAATATAAAACAATGAAAAGAGAAATACCAATAGAGCATTCCTCAGGTACCTGGGTGGCTCAGTCAGTGAAGCATCTGCCTTTACCCACTCATGTTCTCTCTGGCTCTATCTCAAAGAAATAAATAAAATCTTTTAAAAAGAAAAAAAGAAAAAGAAAAAGCATTCCCCAGAGCTCAGCAGCATAGATCTCAACTGCAAAGGATCCAGCAAATTATCTGCACAATGGAACAAAAAAGGCCCATGCTCAGTCCCATCACCACGCATTTCAGAGTACCATGTAGGGATATAAGATATGACATATTTCCAGAGAGCTATTTTGAAGATAATCTTTGAAAGAATGGAAACAAGACGCATAGCTTCTAAACCATCATGAGAAAGAAAATGCAAGAAGGAAAACAACAACAAATCTGTCAAAAGCCAGGAAAGGAATAAAAAAAAAGGAAAGAGAATATGGTAGATTGAAAATGTGAAATTATATGGCAGGAATAAATCCACATATGTTGATCATTATAATAAATGTGAATGGGTTTAACTCTGCTATTACCATATTATTATCTATGTGTTTCTTTAATTTTGTTATTCATTGGCTTATATACCTGGCTATTCCCATAGTTAGGGGCATAGGTATTTACAATTGTTAGATCTTCTTGTTGGATAGATCCTTTTATTTATGATATAGTGTCCTTCCTCATCTCTTACTAGTTTTTGGTTTGAAATCTAATTTGTCTGATACAAGGATCACTGCCCCAGCTTTCTCTTGATATCATTAGCATGATAAATGGTTTTCCACCTGCTTACTTTCAATCTGGAGGTGTCTTTGTGTCTAAAATAAGCCTCTTGCAGACAGCATATCAATGGGTCTTGCTTTTTCATCCAATCTGATACCCTGTCTTTTGATTGGGGCATTTAGCCCATTTACATTCAGAGTCACTATTGAAAGTTATGAATTTAGTGCCATTGTATTGCCACTAAAGTTACTGTTTCCTTATATTGTCTCTGTTCCTTTCTGGTCTATGTTACTTTTGGGCTCTCTCTTCGCTTAATGGATCCCTTTTAATATTTCTTGTAGAGCTGGTTTGATGATCACAAATTCTTCTAGTTTCTGTTTGTCCTGGAAGCTTTTTATCTCTCCTTCTATTTTCAATGACATTCTAGCTGGATAAGGTTTTTTGGGCTGCATATTTTTCTCACTTAGCACCCTGAATATATTATGCTAGTCCTTTCTGGCCTGCCAGGTCTCTGTGGACAGATCTACTGACAGGCTAATATGTGTCTATTTTTGTAGGTTAAGAGCCTCTTGTCCTGAGCTGCTCCCAACAAATGATGTAAACTCTTAGATTGGGTTAAAGAAATCCAGTTACATGCTGTTTATAAGCCATGGCCGTATACTTATTTTTATTTTATTTTCTTTCATGGTCATATATTTAAGACAAAGCAACACAAACATGTTGAATAAAGACAGGGAAATATATTCTAGACAAATGCTGATAAAAATCGAACAGGTGAAACGTGACAAAAGAGACTTTCAGATGAAAAGCATGAAATGGGGTGGGGTGGGTGTCACATAGGATAAAAGGTGAAATGCACCAAAATAAGTGGTGGGTAATTGTGTCCTTAAAGGAGTGCATCCAAATCGTATAGAGGGAAAGCTTATGGAAATAAAAACATTATTCTTTTTTTTTAAAGATTTTATATTTATTCATGAGACTACACAGAGAGGAGAGAGAGAGAGAGAGAGAGAGAGAGAGAGAGGCAGAGACACAGGCAGAGGGAGAAGCAGGCTCCATGCGGGGAGCCTGATGCGGGAATCGATCCTGGGACACCGGGATCAGGACCTGAGCCCAGGGCAGACACTCAACCACTGAGCCACCCAGACGTCTTTAAAAGCATTATTCTTGAAGAGAAACTCCCTCTTGTATGGAAACAGAATAATGCAAGCTCCCATCTTTGAGAAAAGGAAAATCTGAAGTCAGAAACCAGAAGTCTTCCTTTATAAAAGGAAGAAAATAGTGATGCTATGTTATCAGTGCTTTATTCTGAGAACTTGGGTATTTACAACCCATGGAGCTAAACAAACAAACAATTATTTGTGAACACTCTGGTCAGGCAAGTGTCTCCATGTGAGATTAAATTCAACCCTGCTTTGAGGGTTGTGATGGATTTCTTTTCTACGGCTTTTTAGCCATTTAATGAAAAGAGATAAATATTCTCTTATCAAATCATTGTACCCAGAGGCTTGCCTTTTCCTGTAGAAAGTGTAAATCTTTCTGTTTCTATGGACATCAAGGTTTGTGAGAAATATTTCCATAACAGTGGGAAGTCATAATGCATTGCCAAAAAAGGGAAATAGTCATTTTCTCCAAGTATACTTATTGTTAATCCCTGGAGACCTAATTTTAAATGAATTCACTTAAAAACATTCCTTTAAAGCACTTGAAACACAATCCCTTATTTCACATACTCTAAAAATTCAGGATAGTATCTAATGCAAGTCTACTGTTTTTTTTTTATTTTAATTTTTTAGATTATTTATTTATTAGAGAGAGAGCAGAGCTAGCAAGAGAGCACGAGGACAGGAGGGGCAGAGGGAGATCCCTCTGAGCTCCCTCAGAGGAAGCAGACTCTTCCCTAAGCAGGGAGCCCAATGTGGGGCTTGATCCCAGGACCCTGAGATCATGACCTGAGCTGAAGGCAGACACGCAAACCCACTGAGCCACCCAGGCGCCCCTATTTTATTTTATTTTATTTTAAGGATTTTATTTATTTATTTTTTAAAGTAAACTCTACACCCAACATGGAGCTTGAGCTCACAGCCTCGAGATCAAGAGTCACACACTGTATGGACTGAGCCAGCCAGGCGCTCTGCAAGTGTACATACTGTTTTAGAATAACTGATGCACATTTGTTTCCCAGTTGTGGTTGCTCATAATAAGCTTTAATTAAATAAAAGAGCTTCTGACAGTTTCTAAACCTAAAATGTAATGCAAAGCTTTGCTTCTTCCAAACCAGCCACCAGTTAGGTGCTAATTGAAATAAGACAGAAGATATTTCTTGAACATCATATTGATGAAAATTTACAGGTTTGTTGGTGAAGGTGCGGATAAATGAATATCCTCCTACGCAGTGGGGAGAAAATGAATTGGTCATGTCTTTTTATTTTTTTATTTTATTTTTTTTTTAATTTTTATTTATTTATGATAGTCACAGAGAGAGAGAGAGGGGCAGAGACACAGGCGGAGGAAGAAGCAGGCTCCATGCACCGGGAGCCCGATGTGGGATTCGATCCCGGGTCTCCAGGATCGCGCCCTGGGCCAAAGGCAGGTGCCAAACCGCTGCGCCACCCAGGGATCCCGGTCATGTCTTTTTAGAGCACCCTGGCCATATCCATACACTTTAAAATTTTAAGATTGGTGTTTCTGTTCATTTTGCTTCTGGATGTGTAACCAAGAGCAATTATTTGTTTCTTAGCACAGACAGGCATATATGGGCCTGTTCACTTTAGCATGATTTACAAAAGTCCAAGATGTTGAATCTCAAAAATGCATCACCAAGGGAGTCATCACATAGGGTCTGGCACGTGTATGCTCTGGAGCACTGCGTGGCTTTTAAACGGAGGGCCGTGGGCAGTGGCATGGGAAAACCCTCCAGACCCATATTTAGGCAGACATATGATAATGGAGAAAAAATTGTGTAAAAAAATCCCACAAAAGGGGATCCCTGGGTGGCATAACGGTTTAGCGCCTGCCTTTGGCCCAGGGCGCGATCCTGGAGACCTGGGATCGAATCCCACGCCGGGCTCCCGGTGCATGGAACCTGCTTCTCCCTCTGCCTGTGTCTCTGCCTCTCTTTCTCTCTCTGTGACTATCATAAAAAAAAAAAAAATCCCACAAAACTCAACTTACCACATCCGTATATGTTTATGTTTGCCTTACAGGTGTACAAATATGCACAGAAATAGGTCTGAAAAGACACATTAAATTGCTGTCTCTGGGCTTGGGGGCTGGAAATGGGGTAAACATGTTATTTTACTACCTGTCCCTAACCTCTCATGCCTGAGCCACTGGTGGGTATGCACCTCCCATCAGCGGCCAGTATGGTACCATCTCCCCCAAGGCCACATCACGACCAAGGGACAGGGAGGGCAGCATCTCCTCTCACCTCCACCAAGGAGCACTTGCCCTTCATCTGCACAATCTGGGATTGTTGGACTTTGGAGCTCCCAGCACCCAAGGAAAGAACCTACCTGCTCAGGGAAAACAGCCCTGGTCCCGTTGAAATTCGAACATGCCTGATCTGGGCTCCTCAAAATAACTGTCAAGTGTGGGGGAGGAGATAATTTTGCTTTGCAGGTGATCGATTCCGGTTACAGGGGAAAATGGGTACAGGCCTTTGCGGTGGGGGCAGAGGACCGAGACTGCAGGCTCCCAGCCTGTCGGGCAGCCGCAGAGCTCCCCCATGTAATAACGTCATGGCCGGTGGCAAGTCAAGGCGACCCTAAGGGCTTGGATGCTGTGGACATGAGGTTCTGGGTCACTGCACCAGGTCAAACCAAAAAAACCAAAAAAACAAAACCCTGAGCAGCTGAGGTGCTGGGAGAGGGCTAAGGCGCCACAGGGAAGCCGTGCTTGTCAACCATGAAAGAGGTCTCAGAGGCGAAAGCGTAATTTAGGAAAAGTAAAGAAGGCTACTGGCAAAGGGAATCAGCCTTTGGGAGGACCAGCTTACTGAGCAAGAGCACCGCGGGGTATGCAGAGGACACTCTGCACGATGACCAGGGCTAACAGGTGGGGGTTTTTTGTTTTTGTTTTTTAATCATTCTGCTCGTGATGGCAAATCCTGCTCTCACACAATTATTAGAGGCACAAAAGGTCGTGACATATCTTCAGGCGTTGGCACCGCAAAAGTCCGGGATAAAGCTGTTTTTTCCTAAGGAGTCAGCGATTTATGGGAAATACTCAGCGTTTACTTTATTTCAGGATCTGGAAGGAGAACTAGTGTGTGTGTGTGTGTGTGTGTGTGTGTGTGCGTGTGCGTGTGCGTGTGCGCACGCACGCACGCACACACAAAACCCACATACAATTCATCAGCCTAATCCTGTTGACTCTACCTTTGCAACATACTCAGAATCGGAGCCACCCCCAGGCACACACCCCTCACCCGGGTATCATAGCCTCCCCTTACCAGGACTCTCAGTTTCCACCCTGGCCAGTGAGAGGTTACAGTTAACACGTTCCCTCCTCCGCTCCGACACCTCCACAGCCTGCCCCTATAATGTGGGATAAAAACAAATCCTTAACAACAGTGTAAGGACCCTGAAGGATTGATGACTCCTCTACTCCTCATCTCTGTCGCTCACTTCTCTATAAAATCTCCGGCATCTCTGCCAAATGGATGATCTTTGTACACACTAGACTTTCTTCCACCCCAGGGCCTTTGCACTTGCTGTGCCTTTTTAATTTTTTTTTTAGGTTTTATTTATTTATTCATGAGAGACACACAGAGAGAGGCAGAGACACAGGCAGAGGGAGAAGCAGAGTCCCTGCAGGGAGCCCAATGTGGGACTCGATCCCAGCTGGAGCCCTCTTCCTCCTGGAGCCCCTCACGACTTGCTATCTCACCAACTTGTGAATTTTGCTCCAACCTCACCTTCCCATAAGGCCTACACTGACACCTTACTCTTGACGGCCTTATTGAAAACTGACTATCTCATGTCCCTGCTCTATTTTCTTCTGTCGTACTCATCACCGTGTAACGTTTTCTGTAGATTTCACTCATTTATTTTGTTCACCTGTCACCCACCAGGATGTAAATTCTACGAGAATCTGGCGTTTTTGGTCAGTTTGTTCACTGCAAAAAGGAGAGCACCCAGCATACTGTAGACACTCAGGAAGTACTTTTTCGAATGGACGGATAATGCACGGGTGAATGAATAGAGTGAATGTTCTCCGTGGACAAGAATGAATAATGCATACATGTTTAGTATGCCTGGGTCAACACAGTGCAACACTGTGGCGGACACAGAGGTGAGCTACCTGGATCCCCCGCTGCCTGCCTCCACCTTCTTTGGGTAAGGACGTGTGGGGCCCCATGTGGGGGCTGTGATCTGTGCAGATGCCACCTCCCCCAAGGTCACACCCCTGCTGGGGTGGCCCGGCCCCTGTGCCTGAGCCACGTGGGGTTATGAAGGCCCCACTCCACTGGGTGCAGACACCCCCAACAGGCCAGGCCCAATGGCCCGGAGACCCTGTTGCGTTGGCTGCAGCTTCGTGGGGCCTGCACAGCTGTCCACCTTCTCCCTCTGCCCCATCCGCCTTCTTCTTCATTCCTTTCTTAGGTGTCGATCCCTAAAACATAGCTTGCACCCCAATTTCAGTCTCAGCGTTGGCTTCCAAAAACCCAACCTGTGACAAATACCGATCTGAATACCAAATGATAAAAAAGCAAGTAGGGGTGCCTGGGAGGCTCAGTCAGTTGAGAGGCTGCCTTCAGCTCAGGTCATGATCTCGGGATCCTGGGATCGAGTCCTGCCTCGGGCTCCCTGCTCCACTGGGCATCTGCTTCTCCCTCTCCCTCTGCTGCTCCCTTGCTCGTGCTCTCTCCCTCTTGTCTGTCTCCTTCTCTCTCAAATAAATAAATAAGATCTTAAAAAAAAAAAACAAGTAGCACACAATCCCATTGGTACAGAAAAGACAACCTAAGATGCATTGGCTTTCCTTCTCCACCTTTCTTTCTTTTTTTTTTTTTTTATTAAAGATTTTATTTATTTATTCATGAGAGGCAGAGAGAGAGAGGGAGGCAGAGGGAGAAGCAGGCTCCATGCAGGGAGCCTGATGCAGGATTTGATCCTGGGTCTCCAGGATCAAGGCCTGGGCCGAAGGCAGGTGCTAAACCTCTGAGCTACCCAGGGATCCCCCTTCTCCACCTTTCAAGACACAGAAGTTCCTTCTGATGGAGAAGACTGTGTGTGTGAATTCGGGGCAGCCCCCTTAACACAATTTGCAGGTGGTGGGAGTAGAAGGAGGTCGTTTCTTGAAGACAGTGTGAGTGCAGGGCTCCAGGCCAGGGGGTCAGGGAGCGTGCAGGGCTTGAATCCTGGCCCTTGCGCTCAGCGGAGCCCTAAATGTGGGCAGCCCAGGCCCTGGTTCTGAGCTTCGGTCCAGCATCCAAAACGCCTCCCGGGATTCTTGTGGGAACCGAACGGCATGTGTCATACCTGGCATGTGTCCCGGGGGGTCCAGGAATCCCCACTCTGCCATCTATCTGTTCCCTCCAGCACAGGGCCAGCCGGAATGGGGCAGGGGGCTAGGGAAGCACACTGGCCGAGGTCCCAGGGGAAGCTCATGTGCCAGGACTGGGTCGGATTGAGCAAGAGCAGAGAAATGGGCTCCTCTGGACTCAGCTGTGTGATGTGGGGGACACAGATCTGGGAACTTCAGATGCAGGAAGTGAAAGGGGGTGTGGGCAGAGGAGATGGATCACTGTCTCTGGTCTCTTCTGGTCTGGCTCCCTTCTCAAGAATGAGGAAGTTGGAGGGGGGCAGCTCACGAGCAGCAGTGAGCAGCGGAAAGAGAGTAGATACACCCTGGAGGGGGAGAGCCGGGCTGCCCTGTAGCCAGTCCCTACGGTCCTGGTCCCGCAAGTCCTCCACTCTAATTCCTCCTGAAGACGGTGAAACACCAGATCCCAGTTCCTGCCAGGCTTGCAGATACAGCCACCCGCAGGACCCTGGTCACGGAGGGGCCTCTCCCTGCCTGTCACCCCCACCTCGACTATCCAGGACTTTGTGTTTCCCACTTCTGGTCATTGCTGCACAAGGAACCCCAAAATCGCAGCCTTCAGACGTTCGTTCCACAGGTAATGGGGCCAGGCGCTTCAAGAAGATGGGAACTGTGGGTCTCAGGTGGGCCTGAGTGGGAAGAAATGTAGGGGGTGGCGTGGGGGTTGGATGGCCAAGTGTGGATTTCAGGTTCTACTCCTGTTACTGGATTTGGCTTGCAGTAGGGCGGGCAAGCATCGCTCACACTGGGAGGCAGACTCAGCCCCATTCCAGCCCCTACCGGCCTGCCGCAGCCCTAAACCCTAATACGAACCCAGCTCCCCGTCAAGCCCTAACCACAGCTCTGACCCCAGGGACAATGTGAACCCTACCGCCAGCCCCAATGCAAAGTGGACCGTGGACTCTGTTTCCAGCGTCAGCACCAGGGTGAGGTCCAGCCCCATACATGGCTCCAACAGGAGCCCTGAGGACCCCCAGCCACCAAGGCCCCTCGGTGCCAGCCCAGGGTTGCACCCAGTCCTAGCAGCACACTTAGCTCTCACTTCACCACCTTCAGACTCCAGCTCATTCCACCTCTACCCTCCCCGCCTGTTGCCCAGTCCTGACCCCACTTCCAACCTCCCCTGTGCACCTAGAACCATCCCCAAGTCTCTCTCCAACCCCTGACCCCAGGTTCATCCTCAACGGGAGCCTCACCTCCTCCCTGGACTGCGGTCCTGACATCCACTCCATCCGAGTCCACCCAGCCTCCCCTTTGGCCCCAGCTCCTGCCTCCCTGTCAGCACGGACGGCCCCCAGGTTGGTCCAAGCATGTCCATGCAGTATGAAAAGTTCCAGCACTTGGAGAGCGAGAAGCAAAGCCAGGGATCAAGAGACGGTAAGTGGAAGGGGACCGTGTTCCCTCCTTGAATCCCCTCTTGGTTGGGTAGGAGATTTGCCATCATGTCACACTGCACCCCTATGAGGGTCTGGCCCCAGCCTCTGGGGACCCTGGTGTGAAGAGGATTCAAGGTCCTGAGAAAGATGGGGCCAGGGATAGGGTCACAGTGGGCCTGGATTCCTATATTTGGGGGAAGAGCATTCGGATTTGGGGGGAACCTCACTTGTGACCCTGATGGCACAGGTGTGTATGAGTCTGCGAGGGCCTGGCTGCGTACGTGTGTCCCCATGGCTGTGAGGGGCCCATGAGGCTGAGAACATGTGCTGGCATCCCCCTGAGCATCCTCCAACCCACAGTGACCTGGGGTGGCCTCCCACCAGCATGGCCTTGACCCCAACAGGCCCCTGGGGCTCTCCCCTGCCCCCCCACATCCTGACGCCCCCTCCTCCCACAGGGCTGCCTCCTCCCCTGCCCTTTCTGCACCAGCTCTGCTCAGGCCCCCGGCCTCTCCTGTTCTCCCTGGGCCTCAGCCTCCTCCTGCTGGTCGGCATCTGTGTGATCGGATCCCAGAGTGAGGGGCGCAGCGTGGGCAGCGAGGGGAGACCCTATGGGGTGCTGCGGTGGGTGGGACGCCGCCAGGGACAGTGGCCACTGCGGTGGCTGCTGGGTCGGTCCCCTATCGGTGGGATAATGTAGCCAAGTGGCTTAACCAGTCCAAACTTGGCTTCCTCATCGGGATACTGGGTAATCACAGTGCCTGTCCCTTTGGGTTGGGTCACGTGAGGTCATGTGCCCCCCTCACAGAGGGCCTGATAAATGTCAGCACTGCTTGTCCCACCCTCAACCAGACTCCCAGTTCCAGAGGGACCTGGCGACCCTGAGAGCAACTTTCAGCAACCTCACTTCGAACACTGTGGCCGCTGTGGCTGAGGTGCGGGCACTGAAAGCACAGGGTGAGTCTGGCAGAGAAGGGGCTAGAGACTGTGGTGGGGAGTGGGGAGCGGGGAGTGGGGAGGAGCTGAGTCCGGAGCTCAAGTCCCCACATCCTCCAGGTGGCCGTTTTCAAGAAATTGTAACATCTCTGAAATCCGAGGTGGAAAACCACAAAGAGGACCTGCAAGCAGGTGAGACACCACAGAAGCCTGTGTGGGGTGTGGAGGGGGCAGCCGGGCTTCGTGGGCCAGGGGGTGGGGGGCAGCCTCACGATGCTGAGTGCCTGCCCCTCCAGCCCGAAGTTTGAACGACAAAGTGTTTTTCCTGGAGAGCAAGCTGGAGAAAGAGCAGCAGGAGCTCCAAGCAGGTCAGCCCCCAGCTGCCCTGTCCCCTGCTCCCCTCCACCGGGTGTGGCATGCGTGTGCTCCTAGGCCAGCCTGGAGCGGGGACACCTGGCTTCCAGGTGAGCACCCAGGCACTGCCCCCACTGCCCCCCTGTGTGTCTCAGGTCATTCCGACACCGTCCTTCGAGTTCAGCAGCTGGCCAAAGACCTGAAGGCCCTGAGTTGCCAGATGGCCGCTCTCCAGAACAACGGTGAGGGGTGGGCGGCTGCCGGGGGTCCCATTTCTTACTCCTCCCACCAGGGTAGCGTCTCAGACCCTCCCCACCCCCTCCCTGCAGGCTCCCGAAATACTTGCTGTGCCCCCAACTGGCTGGAGTACGAGGGCAGCTGCTACTGGTTCTCCCGCTCCGGGAAGTCCTGGCCTGAGGCCGACAAGTACTGCCAGCTGGAGAGTGCGCACCTGGTGGTCGTCAACTCCAGGGAGGAGCAGGTGAGTGCTGTGGGGGGCCCAGGGCCCAAAGGTCCTGTGGCCGGCAGCGGTGGGTTCTCAACCTTGGCTGCACACCAGGATCACCTTGTGAACTCGAAATCCACACCCTCTGAGCCACCCTTAGAGAGTTAATTGGCTGCGGCGTTGGGATAAACACCCAAAATCTCCTTGACGGACCCACAAACATATCAAGTTCAGAATTGCTAGTGCTGGGAGCTGGCTGGGCTGGGGAGACATCACCCCTTGCTCTTCTGTTGTCCCAGACTTTTGTGCAGGAACATATAGGCTCCTCCTACACCTGGATGGGCCTCAGTGACCCTGAAGGAATCTGGAAATGGGTGGATGGGACAGATTACGAGACCAATTTCAAGTGAGTACTCCCTGGCTTTCTACGTGTCCTTTCCCCCACTTTGGCTCTGACCCCTCTGGGGTCTGGCTTTCAGCTCCTTGCCCCCGGACCTGGGTTCTGGTGCCCACTGACCATCCCAGCTGGCTGTGGTCCTCTCTCCTCAGGAACTGGAAGCCAGGCCAGCCAGACGACTGGCATGGACACGGGCTGGGTGGGGGCGAGGACTGCGCCCATTTCCACCCCGACGGCAAGTGGAATGACGACGCCTGCCAGAGGTCCTACCGCTGGGTGTGCGAGGCCCGCCTGGGCTCGGCCAGCTAGCACAGTCACGGGGTGCCTCAGGCTGGCAGGGGGCAGCAGGAGGGGGCCTTCCCCTGAGACCCCATGCGAGACCGCCTGGGAGAGGGATGAGCCCAGGGAGGTTGGGGCGCTGCCACCATTGTGAATGTTTTTCTCCTTGGTGTTCAGAAGACTGTCTCTAGAGTCCCCACAGTGTTTGGTTTTTGTTAACTTTAGCTGCGCTGAGGTCTAATTGACATACAAAATTGTGAGATACGTGAAGTGTACATCATTGCAATTTGATGTATGTATACACTGTGAAGAGGTGCTCCATCCCATTAATAACCTCACATATTTATCCCGTGCATGTGAGAGAGAGAGAGAGAGAGAGAGAGAGAGAGAGAACATGTAAGTTAAGCTCTCTTGGTAAATTCCAATTTATACAATAGTGTTAATGACTGTCGTCACCATGAGATCCTCATACCTTAGGCAGCTGAGAGATTTACCAACCCCTTCTGATTTCCCCACTCCCCAGCCCCATCACTCTACTCTCTGTTTCTATGAATTTAATTCCCCCTCAATTCCATGTATATAAATGGTACCATGTAGTATTTGTCTTTCTCTGGCTTGTTCATTTGGCATAAAGCCCTCAAGATCAATCCCTATTGTTGCAAATGGTAGCATTTCCTTCACCATGTGTTTATCCATGCATCTGTCGGGGGACATTTTGGTTGTTTCCAAATCTTGGTTGTCGTTAAATAAATGCTACAACGAATATGGAAGGGCAGATACCTCTTTGAGTCTCTGTTTTCATTTCCTTTGCTTGGATATACACAGAAGTGGCCGGGTCAGATCACATGGTCGTCCTATTATTAATTTTTTGAGGAACCTATTATTTTCCAGAGTGGCTGCACCAGTTTACAATCCCACCAACAGGGCCTGAGGGTTCCCCTTCTCCACTGCTTTGCCAATGTAAGGTTTTCTTTTTTGAACTTTGAAAATCAACTTTATTGAGGTATAATTCCTATACAATAAAATATACCCATTTAATGAGTACAGATGACTTTTGACAAATATAAATACCCGGGTAAGTACCACACAATCTAGATACATAGCATTTCCATCAGCTCCAAGTTGCTGCCAACTGTCCCTTTGCTGCCAACCCTGCTTCCTTGTCCCCAGGCAGCAAATGAATGATCTGCTTTCTTTCACTCTTGATTGATTTTGCCTATTTTAGAATTTCACAGTATATACTCTTTTGTTAAGCCTTATGATTTTCATACTGCCTGATTTTCCTTTCTCTTTTATTTTATTTTATGTTATTTTATTTATTCATCGAGTCCCGCATTGAACTCCCTGCTCAGGGGGTTGCTTGCTTCTCCCTCTGCCTCTGCTGTTCTCTCTGCTGCTCCCCCTTATTATGTGCGCTCTCTCTCTGTCAAATAAGTAAATAAAATCTTTAAAAAGAAAAAAAGAAAAGAAAGAAAAGGCAGAGCCCAGAGCTGTTGGGAAAAGTAGATAAGATGCTCAGATGTATTGGTTAGCTATTGCTGTGTAACAAACCACCCCAACTAGCAGGGGCTCGAGGCAAAAACCACGGTGTCACTGATACAGAACTAGAGGTACAAGTTATATTTGAAAGAAGACTTACTTCAGGAAAACCAACCTGTATAGTTATTCCTCAAGAAAGATAAAATAAGAGCTGGATGACACAAAAGAACATGGCAAAGAGGAAAAGATACTGCAGTCCTTTTTGGACACTTGGAGGGGTGTCTGTCTGATCAGTCAGTGGAACCCTAATCTCTTGGTCCAGGGGTTGTGAGTTTAAACCTTATGTTGGGGGCAGCCTGGGTGGCTCAGCAGTTTAGTGCCGCCTTCAGCCCAGGGTGTGATCCTGGTGACCCGGGATCGAGTCCCACATCGGGCTCCCTGCAGGGAGCCTGCTTCTCCCTCTGCCTTGTGTCTCTGCTTCTCTCCCTCTGTGTGTGTCTCTCATGAATCAATAAATAAAATCTTTTTTAAAAAATAAACCCTATGTTGGGTATAAAGATTAATTAAAATCTTAGAGAGAGAGAGAGAACAAACATGTCTAAAGAAAGGAAGAAACCATAGAGAAAATTGAAGCTATAAAAGTAAGCTTAAAATATTATCAACATAAAGTGCAGCTAAGATATGCAGTGTGAACGTGAGGGAAGAACTTAGAATGCAAAGGGAAAAGCCGGGAATGAACATTTTGAAGGTGGAGGCTCTGATTGATGTAGTGGAGGTACAAATTTGAGTAGTGGTCTTTTTTTTTTTTTTTAAGATTTTATTTATTTATTCATGAGACACAGAGAGAGAGAGGGGCAGAGGGAGAAGCAGGCTTCCTGCGGGGAGCCCGATGTGGGACTTGATCCCAGGACCCAGGGATCACGACCTGAGCCAAAGGCTGATGGTCAACCACTGAGCCACCCAGGTGCTCTGGTGATGGTCTTCAAGAAGAAGAAAAGAAGAACAAATATAGGAATAAAAGCAGTCACATGACATGGATCTATTAAAATGAAAATGGGGCTATATTTTGCCCATAATAGTTTCAAAAACCGAAATACAGGCATGGGATGTATTAAAGAAAAGTGTGAGACTTGAATGAAGGACAGAGAGGAAGATCTAAACCCAAGGGCAATCATACTTGCCATCGAGTGGGTAGACTTAATTTTATAACAATATCAGTTCTCCCAATAATTTGATGCCATTCCAGTTCGAACTCCAGTAGGGTTCTCTCTTTTTTTTTTTAAGTTTTTTTTTTTTAATTTTTATTTGTTTATGATAGTCGCGCCCAGAGAGAGAGAGAGGCAGAGACACAGGCAGAGGGAGAAGCAGGCTCCATGCACCGGGAGCCCGACGTGGGATTCGATTCCGGGTCTCCAGGATTGCACCCCGGGCCAAAAGCAGGCGCTAAACTGCTGCGCCACCCAGGGATCCCGGGTTCTCTTTTTTTAATTAAAGTTTTATTTTGAAAGACTTTTAGACTCACATAGAAGTTGCAAAAATAGGGCACCTGGGTGGCTCAGCTGGTGCCCTGCTTTCAGCTGAAGCATCTGCCTTCAGTTCAGGTCATGATCCTGGGGTCCCGGGATGGAGCCCCACATCCAGCTCCCGGCTCAGCGAGGAGTCTGCTTCTCCTCCTGCTCCCCCTCCCGCTTGTGAGCATGCGTGTGCATTCTCTTTCTCTCTCTCTCAAATAAGTAGATAAAACCTTTAGAAAAAGAGTTGCAAAAATAGTACAAAGAGTTCCCTTGTACCCCCTTCCCCTTCCCCGATGCCGACATCTTATAGGGCTGTAGTTTAATTATCAAAGCCAGAATATTGGGGTGCCTGGGTGGCTCAGTGGTTGAGTGTCTGCTT
The DNA here is from genome assembly GCF_048418805.1 of Vulpes vulpes. Lineage (NCBI taxonomy): Eukaryota > Metazoa > Chordata > Mammalia > Carnivora > Canidae > Vulpes > Vulpes vulpes. Next base: position 133,473,778 of record NC_132791.1, on the reverse strand, counting down.
TTGGTTCAGGGCATGACCTCGGGGTCCTGGGATCAAGTCCCTCATCAGGGTCCCCGCATGGAGCCTGCTTCTCCCTCTGCCTGTGTCTCTGCCTCTCTCTCTGTCTCTCATGAATAAATAAATAAAATCTTAAAAAAAAAAAAAAACCCAGAATATTGACACGGGTACAATACTATTAACGAAACCGCAGGCCTTTATGGGGGTTTCACCAGTTTTAAATGCATTCTTTTATCTGTTTGTTTTGGCGTATAGTTCTAGAAGTGTCATCACATGTATGGACTAAAGTAGCCATGATCCCAAGCAGGATATAGCTCTGCTGGAGCAACTGAGTCATACTCCCCAACAACTCTGCCTCTGGTGGCAATGGGTCCGTTCTTGTCACTATAATTTTGTCATGTTGCGAATGTTACCTAAATGGGATCATGCAGTATTCACCTGTTAGGATTGGCTTTTATTTTTTCTCCTTGGTGGGTATCTTGCCCTCTGGCTGGCTGGTGGCCAAATCACAGGGACTGAGCTGCCATCTGAGCTCAGAGCCAGAGAGCTTAAGAGAAGACTCTGGATGTGGCCTTGGGAACTTTAAAGCCAATATGCCTTTCTTGGCAGGAACAGTCTGAAGGCAAAGAACCGGGGCTGGAGCTGCCCCGTGCATCAGTTGGTCAGGCTGCACTTGGTTGTATGGGGGTGCGGGGGCAGGGATGTCAGAGAACCTGCAAGTCTGGAGGACTGCGTGGAACAAGGGAGCTTCCACGGTGGCGGGGCATCAGCTGTGGCAGCAGCGCCTCCAAAATCTCAAGGGTTAGGAGTCGGTTTACAGGCTCCTGCTCAGGCCTGAGACATCTAGGAGTGACCCCCGCAGGGCTGACCATAAAGAGATGAGTGCCTGGCGGGCTGAGGCAGGAAGGTGCTCAGCTATGCTCTGGACAGACCTGGGGGGAGGCGCGGCCCATGGGGTCTCAGAGGCACCAGCAGCAGACTCCATGGAAGAGCCAGGGTTTGGATACCCGCCTCTCACAACAGCACCAGCCACACACGACGGTGAGTCCATCTCCTTCAACTCTGGAGGAGCAAAGAGAAGCACAGTGAGGTGATAGGAAGAGACTGAGGAAGAAGAGGGACAGGATGGCCTTCTTAGCCAGCTCAGCCTCTCAGGGCCCAGCGAGGCAAACCTGGAGCAGGGGATGCGCCCAATGCTTTAGAGACGAGGTTTGGGTTCACCCTGCCCCAGGCATTTCACAGCTGAGAATGAGCCCGTGTGGGAAACTCAAACAATCACTTAGTTGTACACACCCCCAAGACGCTCTCAAGGGGTGTGGGAAAGTGGGACTCAAATAAGTCTGGTTTTGGACTTTTGTAATGGAGGGAGACAAAGAAAGCTGTGCCTTGATTGTTCCATAGCATGTGCAACCTGTGTGATGAGCAGGTTATACATACGGAAGAATTATAAAGGTTATTTGCAGCTCGAGGAAAACAAAATTTATTTTTTAAAAAGATTTTATTTATTCATGACAGAGGCAGAGACACAGGCAGAGGGAGAAGCAGGCTCCCTGCGGGGAGCCTGATGTTGGGACTCGATCCCAGGACCCCAGGGTCATGCCCTGAGCCAAAGGCAGTCGCTCAACCGCTGAGCCACCCAGGGACCCCGAGGAAAATAAAATTTAAAAGCCGGAGGAGATGGATGGCCATCTAGCAACAGATGAATCTACTAAAGTCGTCTGAGAGGCTAGAAAGTCTGCACAGACTTATCGTATATAGATAATCATGATCATGTATAGATAATTAGAGTAGGATATATTTAGAAACAGATAAGCTAATTCTACAGATCATATGAAGTTTACTTTGAAGCAAGAATATCTAGGCAAGTTCTAGAAAAAGAAAATAATGTGGGTAGATTATTCCTACTGGATTAAAAAAAAAAGCCATGATAGTTAAAATAGTGTGGAACTGGCACATGAATAGTTCAAAAGCACCGAACAGAAAGCCCAAATACATAAAGGAATTTAGTATATGATAAAAGCATAGTTATTCTATGGAGGAATGAGTATTCAATGAATAATGCGTTAGCAAATGGATGGGCATGTAGAAAATTAAAATCAGAGCTTTATTTCAGTCAAAGTGAATGAATTCTAGGTGACTCGAGAGTAAAATGTAAAAATTGAAATAATAGAACAAGAAAACAGGGAGTAGTTCTCCTACAATCTCAGAGTGAGGAGCCTTTTAAAAAGCAGAACAGAGTGGGCAGCCCAGGGGCTCAGTGGGTGAGCGTCTGCCTTCGGCTTAGGGTGTGATCCCGGGGTCCTGGGATCGAGCGCCACATCCGGCTCCCCGCAGGGAGCCTGCTTCTCCCTCTGCCTGTGTCTCTGCCTCTCTCTCTCTGTGTTTCTTGTGAATAAATAAATAAGAATCTAAAAAAAAAAAACAACAGAGAGAGAATGTTGGCAACACAGAAGGCAGCAAGGTATTATTGGCTCTTGCAAATAAACAATAAAAAGTCAATACAGTCACAAAATGGACAAAACATGCAAACAGTTGATATTGAAAATGCAAATGGATCTTTAAAAAAAAGATTTTACTTATTTATTTATGAGAGACACAGGCAGAGGGAGAAGCAGGCTCCCTGCGGGGAGCCCGATGCGGGACTCGATCCCAGGACCCTGGGGTCAGGCCCTGAGCCGAAGGCAGATGCTTAACCGCTGAGCCACCCAGGTGCCCCTAAAATGCAAATGGCTCTTTTTTTTTAATTTATGATAGTCACAGAGAGAGAGAGAGAGGCAGAGACATAGGCAGGCTCCATGCACCAGGAGCCCGACGTGGGATTTGATCCGGGGTCTCCAGGATCGCGCCCTGGGCCAAAGGCAGGCGCTAAACCAATGCGCCACCCAGGGATCCTGCAAATGGCTCTTAAACACATAGAAAGATGCTCATCTTCACTTATAATAGGAGAAATACAAATTAAAGTGACCATAAAACAATATTTAATCTATCAGGCTGTCAAAGAACAAAAGGGTTTTTTTATAAGAATTTAAAATTTATTTGAGAGAGAGAGTGAGTGAGAGAGAGCACAAGGAAGAGGAGACAGGCAGAGGGAGAGGGAGAAGCAGACATACCACTGAGCAGGGAGCTTGATGTGGGGTTCGATGCCAGGACCCTGGGATCATGACCTGAGCCAAAGGCAGATGCTTAACTGACTGAGCCCCCCAGGCCTCCCAAAAGGTTTTTTAAAACTCGCCATGTGGGTAGGGACTTGGGGAATGGGCCCCTGCGTGCATGACTGGTGGGAGCATCCTTTGCTACAGCTCCTCTGGAAGGCAATTTGACAAAACCAGTTAATATCAGAAGTGCAAACAATTCCACTGTTCGTTTATCCCACAGACACTATCGCACGGACAGCTAGTTGACAATCTACATGCTCCCCAAATGACGGCACAGCAGTGGAATGTCATGCCCATGAGAAAGAAGGAACCAGCTCAACAAGCAAAGATTTCCAAGGTTATGTCCTGAAGTGGGAAAATCAAGATATAGAACAGTGTACGAGGTTTGCTACTCTTTGGATAAAAAATAAATAAATACATTTGTCAATGTATGGAGCCTCTCATGAAGAAAACACATGAAATGATGATCCTTTGGCTTCCAGGGAAGATTGAGTGGCTAGGGAAGAAAAGGAAGGGGACATTTTCATGGTGTGCTTCTCTGTCTTTAACTTGGTGTCATGTGCATGTGTTACTAATTTAAAACAAACAGGGGATCCCTGGGTGGCACAGCGGTTTGGCGCCTGCCTTTGGCCCAGGGCGCGATCCTGGAGACCCGGGATCGAATCCCACATCAGGTTCCCGGTGCATGGAGCCTGCTTCTCCCTCTGCCTGTGTCTCTGCCTCTCTCTCTCTCTCTCTCTGTGTGTGACTATCATAAATAAAAAAAAATAAAATAAAACAAACAAAAAAAAATGCACTTGATCCAGGAGGTGATCTGTTTGTACAGCTGAGTTTTATTGATCTTAAAAATAACTAGGTAATTCCAATGTGAGTTAAGCCATTCTAGGCTGTAGAAAGAGATTTGACATCTCACTAGCTATTTTTTTCTGTTTTTAAAAAGATTTCATTTATTTAGGAGAGTGAGAACAAGCAGGGGGGCCGAGCAGAGGGAGAAGGAGAAGCAGGCTCCCCGCTGAGCAGGGAGCTCCATGCGGGGCTCGATCCCAGGATCCTAGGATCATGACCTGAGCCGAAGGCAGACACTTCACCAACAGAGCCACCCCCCCGCCAGCCTCTTTCTTTTTTTCTTTTTTTTGTATGTGCCACGCCCAGTGTAGGGCTTGAACCTATGACCCTGAGATGGAGTCAGGTGCTCTACTGACTGAGCCAGCCAGGCACCCCTCGCTAGCTTATTTTATTAAACTAGTGTTTCCTCAGTAGCAAAGCTTGGAAAAGTTCAGAGAGAGAGACTGCAGTCTGATTACATAAATAAGCAAATGAACAAAGATTCTAGCTATGATTCTGGCGACTAGAAACCACCGGTGCATCCAAAGAACACTGCAGAGTGCGTGACGAGTAGCATTTATTCTGCATATACAGGGCTGGCTCAGCATCTAGAATTCTATCACCATGACCTTCTATCTCAAGAAAACCAAGGAGAAAAAGAAGTCGGCATGACAACAGCTTCACAGAATTATAGATGCATTTATAACGGGGCGGGGTGGGGGACGGGCATTTCCGGACAGCCTACCTTGAGGACTCGATGTTTAAGTGATATTCAAAAGATGAGCAAATTTTATTTATTTATTTTTTAAAGATTTATTTATTTATTTGGGGGGCGAGGGGCAGAGGGAGAGAGAATCTCTAGCTGAGATTGCCCTGCTGAGGGTAGAGCCCTACACCCTGGGGTCAAGCTCATAACCCTGAGATCAAGGCTGAGCCACCCAGGTGCCCTGCAAGATGAGTGGATTTCAAAGACAAGAGGAAGGAGGAGATGCAGAAGGCGATCTGGCCAGAGACAAGAGAGAATGTGTGTACATTCTAGTATGATCATTTCCACGTCTGAGGAGAGGAAGCCCTGGCTCAGAGAGGCTAAGCCACTGGCCAGAGATCACAGAGCACTGCAGCCGAGGTCTTGCTGGATGTGGGCTCCAGGCTGTGTTACTAGCGCTTGCTACTCAGCTCCAAGAACTCGTAGCACTTGCTAGTGAGCCCGTGGAGGAAAAGCCCAAGCAGGGGCAGTGGCACTGGCTCCGGGGGGGCTGGACCCGTGCCCACCCCCAACCCCATCACCTGGTGGCATCAGGTTCCTGATAGGCACCCTTCTCTTTGCGAAGCGTCAGTACAACCAGTGCACAGGTGACCGGCTGTGATGGGGGCGAGTTCCTGCAGCGCCTGCGATTCTGCGGAGGTGTGGGCGACACAAGACACAACCGACACTGCCTGAAGCAGGTGGACCTCATGCAGGGGGGCAGGTGGCCGTGCCAGGCAGAGCCCCGGACCAGGTACTACAGCCATGACGAGCCCTGCCGTCCTGTCACAATCCCTTGCGTTGGCGAGGGGAAGATGAACAGGTTCCCCTGGACCCAAGTCAACAATACCTGGAGACATCAACAGTCCGGGGAGTTCAGGGCAGGAAGTGCAGAAGGGGCAGGGGCCTTGGGGTGGACAGGAGGCACCTCTGGCCCCTTGCAGTCCCGCTCCTTCTCCCCAGGAAACAGGAGGAAGTCAGGGAGCTGGGAACAGGAGGAAAGGAGAGGAAGCAGGCCCTGAGGTCAGTGCCCAGTGGCAGCCACTTGCAGTCCTCATCCAATCGGGGGTGGAGTGGGGTCGGGGGAGCGGCCCACCTGCCCTCATGCCTGCCTGGCCCCTCCTGCCCCCACAGGCTTCAGGGCCCAGGAGGGGGCGCCCCAAGGAGCCATCCAACACCCACAACAGATTTGAACTCGTTCTCTGTAAGCGGCCCTGGCACTGACCTGGGAGATTCACCTTGCCAGTTCTGACAGCCCAGTCACTCATGGGTGGCCCTTCCGTCCTTTCCTGGCGTGGTGAACCCTGGGATGTCTCCCTCCCCTCTTCTCCCCTGCTTGTCCAGGGGGCCTATCTTGTTGGCGTGAGGCTTTGCTGGGGTCTGCTGAGGTGTTCACACCCATTACACTGCTTTCTCTCGGCCCCCAATCCTGTGGGGGGGATGCAGAAATCTTGGGGCGCCTGGGTGGCTCAGTGGTTGAGCATCTGCCTTCGGCTCAGGGCGTGATCCTAGGATCCTGGGGTCCTGGGATCAAGTCCTGCATCGGGCTTCCCGCAGGGAGCCTGCTTTTCCCTCTGTCTGTGTCTCTGCCTCTCTCTCTGTGTCTCTCATGAATAAATAAATAAAGTCTTAAAGAAAAAAAAAAGACTATTCCTTAATTTGAAGAAATTGCCCATGCTGGCTCTCTAATTTTGCAAACAAAGCCTCTGTATTCAGAGTTATACATACAAGACCCTCCTCTGATAAAGGACTTTGGTTCAAAAGAGATAAAACTGCTCTTGAGGGATGATGTAAGTAAGCGTTTCTAAGTTGCTTCTGGAAACTAGGTGTCATAGGTGAGGAGAGGATGAAACTGAGGAAGGAATCGTGCGATTAGTGTGACACTTGCTTCTTTGGACTAGTTTGAATCCCTATTAGGATCCTACATTAGAAGGACTCTGGTTATAAGCTACAGAAAATCTCTCGGTTTAGGTAATGCATGTGATATACAAGGGTGTCTCACACGACCTGCTGAGGGTTGAATTGGGTCCTCTAGAAAGATATGTTAACATCCTAACCCCAGTACCTGTGACGGTGACCTTATATGGAAATAGAATGGTTGCAGGTGTCAGTAGCTAAGATGAGGTCACAGTAGAGGAAGGTGGATCTTTAACCCAGTAGGACTGTGGTCCACGTAGGGAGAGAAGAGATGCAGACACACAGGGAGAAAGCCATGTGGCCACCCAGGTAGCAGGCCATGGACTGCCACAAGCCACCAAAAGCCAGGAAGAGGCAAGGATGGAGTCTCCCCTACGGGTATCGGAGGGAGCACCTTGATTTCAGGCAGCAAAACTTGGGTCCAGCTGTGCTCTGCTGAAGTCCTCCCTGGGTTCTGTTGATCCAGCAGTGGGACAGGAGTAAGTGGGAAGTTGCCTCATTTGGAGTCCACTCTGGGCCACCTGACCACTCCTGTTGATCCTGAGACCTTTCCCAGTTCACTGACCACCAATCAGAGCCAGTCCCGAGATGCAGGCACTGTCTATACTTCTCAACATAAGGGACTAGGACTAACCCCTTCCTCCCATCGCTGTCCTCATTTCACCTCCGCTCTTGAGGGTTTTTTTCCTGGATTCTTAGGATGTCTCCTTTCTTAAAGGCAAGATCTTCTCCACCACATTCATTAAAGTCAAAGAAGGATTGGGTAATACGTCCTCTGGCTCTTCCTGCTTTGAGAATCACCCCATTTCCTTGACTGGCCCTTGGGGGCTGCTCGTGTCAACATAGTCATGTCTAAATTGTGCATTTTGTAGGATTACGGTAAGGTAGGCAAGGAATCAAATTCCTCATCTCCTGTTGGGAATCTGAGGGGACTCAACTCATCTACCCTACTCCTCTGAGTGGAAGGCACCCACCATAGCCGTCTCCGCGCCAACACGCTGAGATGCGGTTGCCCCATGCAGACCCACCAGCCCAGCACCCTTGCAGGGCACCAGCTCAGGTCTCCCCCAACTCTGTTGTATTCAGAATGCCAGCAGCAGCTGTGGGTGCTCTCTGCTGGAAATCTTCCCAGTAATTTTGAGTTTCCTTTTTCTTATTCATATTTTAAAGACGATTTATTTATTTGTTTGTTTGTTTGTTTGTTTGTTTAGAGAAAGGGAGAGAGCTGAGAGAGGGGCAGAGGGAGTTGGAAAGAGAGAATCCCAAGCAGATCCCCCACTGAATGTGGAGCCTGACGGGGAGAGGGGGGCTTGATCCCATGACCCTGAGGTCATGACCGGAGCCAAAATCAAGAGTCAGACACTTAACCAACCCAGGCACCCCCTTACTTATATTTTAAAATGATCTTCTATTTATTCAAACCGATATATTTATTTTGTATTTTCCCAATAATTGCAACATCTAAATAGATGGCTCTGATTTTGAAGTTTGCTATTCCTGCTCGCATTCCTGATGCCTCATTATCTTATGTGTTTTACGAGGGTTCCCCGCCCCCCCACTATATAAGCTCTTAGTTTTTGGAACTTTGTCTCCCAAAATTCTTTCAGGTCTGGTCTGGTGGTATATTCCTCCAGAGAGGATTTGTGTTTGCTTCAGCCAGGTGCCTGAGGTCCTAATAACTTGGGAGTGCTTTAAATAAAGTGCTCAGCTGGAAAAAATTATGGGACCTCAAATGTGGTGCATATTTGTGCCCTGCTCCTGTTTAAGGCAGGCTTGTCGTTATGAGTTTTTGTAAGTTCTTCTCTACCCAGAACTGAGGCCAGGATGGACCAGCTTCCATCTCATCTTCTTCTTCTTCTTCTTCTTCTTTTTTTAGATTCTATTTATTTATTCATGAGAGACAGAGAGAAAGGCAGAGACACAGGCAGAGGGAGAAGCAGGCTCCCTGCAGGGCGCCCAACGTGGGACTCGATCCCAGGACCCAGGACCCTGAGATCACGACCTGGGCCGAAGGCAGATGCTCAACCATTGAGCCTCCCAGGTGCCCCCCTCATCTTACCTTCTTTATGGTCTTTCTTGAGGCTGCTGTTATGGTCTTACTCCCTACCTGGGTGAACCCAAGGCTTTGTCACCTGTCACCCACTTGGGAATTCAGGTTGAAACTCTATATTACTATAGTCAGGTGTTCAGGCTATCTGCTTTAGCCTTTGCTTACCTCTCTGAATGTATGCTTCAACTCTAAGGGTCTCTCTTATTTTTTTTCTAGCTAAGGCACTAAACTAAAAGAAATATTTCTTTTTTTATTCAGTATTTTTTAGATATTTTATAATGGAAAGGAAATATAGCTACCCTATTGGTAGAAAAAAAACAACTTAAATCTACTGCTTTACATTTATATATCTTGTATCTAGTCACCTTACCAATATTTTTTATTAAGTCTGATAACTTTTTTATACTAGAACCTCTAGTGTTTTCCAGGTATTCAGTCTTATCAATATGTATTTTCCTTTTTGCACTTGTTATAACCTCTAGAAATTGTTGAGTTATAATACTGCTAATGGGTATCCCTGCTTACTCTTTCTAATAAGGTAAATTTAAAGATTTTCTCTTTAGAATATTTGCCTTTTTAAAAGAAATGGCCTTTATTAAATTTAAGAAGCATCCTTCTGTTCCTATTCTATTTAGCTTTTGTTGTGGCTGTGGTTGTTGTTGTTGTAAATTAGAAAATGCTGCTGAAGCTCATCTAGTGGCTCCTCAGAATTTCTTGGTGTGATGTTATACCCAATTTGTAACCATGCCATGCCTGTGTAGCCATGCTGAAGCTGAGGGTCGGAGAGAGAGCTCTGAAGATAAGGTTTTCAGGCTGGATGGAAAGGATAAAGGGCCTTGTACTCCTGAGGGCAGTGGGGAGCCTTTGTGGGTAGATGAGATCTGAATTTTGAAAAAAATCACTGCTGCAGTGAAGAGAATGGATTGCTGGGGCCAGGTGGAGGCAGGGAGATCAGTTTGGGTGTAGGTGTGGTCATTTGGACTGGGAGAAAGAGAGATATGCATGTATTTATAGCTGCTATCTTGATGCCCACAACATGCCAGACATTATGACAGGTCCTTTTTTTTTTTTTTAAGGATTTTATTTATTTATTCATGAGAGACACAGAGAGGCAGACACACAGGCAAAGGGAGAAGCAAGCTCCCTGCGGGGATTCCAATGTGGGACTCTATCCCAGGACCGCGGGATCACACCCTGAGCCGAACGCAGACGCTCAACCACTGAGCCACCCAGGGGCCCCTATGTCAGGTCCTTTACTAGAGTTTAGGTGTTTCTTCTTGCTTCTTCTGTGTATGTGTGGTGGAGGAGGGAGGAATTTGTGGTAAAAATCAGAGGCAACAAATTGCATTATTAGTAATGAACAACCCCCCACCTCCATGAGATTGGCCCTCTAGAGTAATCTTTGGTTTTCCAAACTCCCCAAGTTGGCGTTCATAAATGGTTTCACCAGTACTGTTGACTTCCTACACAATGGTGCTTCTAAGTTTTTCCTCCTTTCTAACTGACCTTAAATGGTATTTAGGGATCCACCCTGTTTCAGATAGCTAGGCGCTTCAGGTGAGGCTGGCTCCAGTCCAGTCCCAGAGGTAGTCAATCATGGTGGTCCCATCCCCCTTGTTAGTTTCATCATGGGATATGAATCTGAACACAGATGATGGGCCGTCTTCTGGGGACAGTAGGGAAAGATTCCCTTATGACTAAGGCAGACCCACCAGGAGAGATGTGCTCATTTTCCCTCTGAAACATGTTTGTGCCTGGATGCCACATCTGAAACTGCTACTGCCATCCTGCAACCTTAAGGGGAAAAGCTAAAACACAGTCTGAGGAAACAGACTGAGAATACAGGAAAAACCTGATTCCCCGATGATGTTGTCGGGTCATTGATCTCCTAACTGTGGGTATTCCTACCTCTAGTTTCATTGAGATGTGAGATAATATGCTTTCTGATTGTCCAAGCCGAGTTGGAGTCTTTTGTAACTTGCAGCCAGAAACATCATAACCAATACAGATAGTTTGTGCTGCCAATGAGCACACTTCCTGTGCTCTTCTGAAGGGTTTGTGATCATAGGCAACACAGTCTTCCCTTCCTTCTGGGGCTGACATTACCAGGAATGGCCATCCACTGAGCTTTCTGGGCACTGCCACTTCTCATCACCATCCCCAATACCGGATGGCTTCATGGAGAAGTTGGACCTATAGCTGAAGACAAAGACAAATGTGAAAGTGAGAGACCATGAGACACTGAAGGGATGGGGTGGGTAACAGGTGTAGAGCGGGGAAGCAGAGCCTGAGGCTGCTCAAGCCCAGCAGGTCTCTTGATTTGCAACTTCAAGAGTTTCCCAGGTGAGATCTGAAACTGGCTCCTGGACACAAGGGCAGGGAGACACCAAAGAATGAGATGGCCACCCCAGATTGGTAGGTGGCAGGTTTAATAAGCATGTTAATCTTACATGTGGGGCTGGTCTTGGGCTGCAGCAAGATGAGTAGATCTCTGCACCTGCCTTCCAGAATCTTAAAAGTTTATATAGAAGCCTTGACAGGGTTGATGCACATATCCAGGCCAGATGGTCTCAACAACACACTGTTCTCTCAAGAAAGAGACAACTAGCTTGGTTCGAGCTTGAGGGCCACTTGGCAGTCATGTCCTCTTGAGTGTACATAGCTCCTTTCCTGAGGCTGCACACAACACTCTCTTTAGGTTCAGTAGCCCAGGTGAACTGAGATGGAACTTTCTTTTCTTTCTCTCCTTCCTTCTTTCCTTCCTTCCTTCCCTCTTTCTTTCCTTCTTCCTTCCTTTCTTTTGAGAGCAAGAGAGCATGATCAGGGAGGGGTTAGGAGGGGCAGAGGGAGAGAGAGAATCCCAAGCAGGCTCCACACCCAGGGCAGAGCCTGACACAGGCCTCCATCTCATGACCCTGAGATTGTGACCTGAGCCAAAATCAAGAGTCAGATGCTCAACCAGCTGAACCACCCAGGTGCCCCTGGGATGGAACATTCTTAAAGACATAAGCAAACACTGAGGAATCCCCAGCTCTCCCACATTTGTTTATTTAAACAAATAAACTCTTAAGAGCTTCCTTCTTACCTAGGAATTATTCCAAATGCTTTACAAATATTAACTCAATCTCCACAACAACCCCACGAAGCTGTGCTGATAGTAACAAGGTGCTGTCATGACCACCACCACCATCATCATCGTCATCACCACCTTTTCTTCTCAGAAGTAGGTGCTATCTTACCATTATCTGTTTTATGGATGAGGGAACTATTGCAGATATAGGTTAGATAATTTGTTCTAGGTCATACAGCTGGTAGGTGGCAAAGCCAAAATCTAAACCTAGCCCGTCTGGTTACAGGGGCCCTGTAACCTGTCAATAGATATATATATTTTTTTAACCTGTCAATATTGTGTGTAGTAAAATACACTTAGGTTCCGCACAAAACATAAAATGTTTGCTGTTAAGATTTTTTTGAAAAATGTACCATGTCTGTTTAATTCATCTTTTATCATGCTTGTGAACATCTTTTTTTTTTTAATTTAAATTCAATTTGCCAACATATAGTATAACACCCAGTTATACCATCACCTGCCCTCCTTAGTGCCCATCATCCAGTTACCCCATCCTCCCACCCACCTCTCCTTCTGCAACCCTTTGGTTTTTTTCCCAGAGTCTCTCATGGTTTGTCTTCCTCTCTAATTTTCCCCATTCAGTTTCTCCCCTTTCCCTTATGGTCCCTTTCACTATTTCTTCTATTCCACATATGAGGGAAACCATATGATAACTGTCTTTCTCTGATTGACTTATTTCATTCAGGATAATACTCTCCAGTACCAACCACGTCAATGTAAATCATAGGTATTCATCTTTTCTGGTGGCTGAGTAATAGTCCATTGTGTGTGTGTGTGTGTGTGTGTGTGTATCCCACATCTTCTTTATCCATTCATCTGTTGAAGGACATCATGGCTCCTTCCACAGCTTGGCTATTGTGGACATTGCTGCTATGAACATTGGGGTGGAGGTGTCCTGTTGTTTCACTATATCTATATCTTTGGGGTAAATACCCAGTAGTGCAATTGCTGGGTCATAGGGTAGCTCTATTTTTAGCTGTTAAGATTCTTGAAAGGATTTTCTTTTTTTTAAATTGCCTTCAAGGAACTGATTGAATCCATGAATATTTAGGATAAATCCTAGGAAGTGAGAAAAACTACCCCACAAATTGTTTTCCAACGTAATGAAATTTTAGGAATATGAAATTTGACAAAGAAGTTGATTGACTAATGTTATATTTCGTGTACATTTACTTAAATATGTATTTAGGTGTTTGCTGGTTTCTTTTTGTATTTTAGACTTGATAAACTTATCTCAGGTCTGTAACCTATCTGTAAGCATTTGGAAAGCTTCTAGCCCTAAGCCCTATGTACTCAGGGATAAATCTGCTATCCTCAAGGACGACAGGGAAATAAACCCAGAAATCACAAGCCACCTAATAACAGCCGGGCTTTACATACCAGGGAGCTCAGGCTCTGCTCTTACCCCACACTGCTGCTCACTGCTCTCAGCAATCACTGGCTACTGTCCCCAAACATCTGTCCCTGAGCCCTCAGCACCAAATTCCCACCTCCCAGATCTCCGGGTCCAGGAGGAGTAGGCCCATAACCCATAAATCAGGCTGCCTCTCCTAGATAGCTGGTCAGCCAGACGCCCAAGGCCTTGCCTTCACCTCTGTTGACCCATCCAGATGTGACCTCCTTCCAGGCCAGCTGCTGCCACCACCGTGTTCAAATAGACAGTAGTTATCACATACTACACATGTGCTTTCAACTAGGATCCGTCCCACTGCCAGAGGTTCTGGTTGTAAATCAGGAAAGAGGGAGAAGACCAGATTTGAGTCTTGGGGAAGAAGGTTCAGTAAATGGCTTGCCTGATGGGATAGAGGGAAGGAGCCCTTAGGGAGAGAGACTGCTCAGGACTTGAAAAGCCTTGGGGAAGTAGAGAGAGGCAGGAGAGGGCTTTGCAGAGGTGGTGACGCTGGAGTATGGGAAAGGGCGGAATTTGGGGCAGACAAGAGGAGCTCTGCTGGGGGCCTAGATACTGCTCCCTGCACACAGACAAGAAGAGGTAGTCCGCCATCAGGGCCTCTCGGGTCTGCAGACCCTCCTGGCAGTTTTGAGACTCGCCCACCCAACTCCTCCAGTGTCTTCACAAGGGGGAAAGGAAACAGACCCCCTCTGCTCATTTGGCCTCCAGAACTCTGTCAGACACATGTACGAGCGCCAAGATGTCTAAGTTATTTCCCTGCAGGGGCGGGAAAACCTGTTCTGACTCCCAGTCTCCTCCCACCTTGGCTTTGGTCCTGGTTGACGGTACTCAGTTGGGAGGCAGATTCCAGGGCCTGGTAGCCTGAGGGCAGATCCCAGGCTTATCAGCTGAGTCTCCTAAGAGGCTGCTGGAGGAGAGGTCTCACCTGGGGCTGGGAAGGCAGACAGGGGCCCCACAAATGCAGAGGTAGCTAAGAGGTTGGGTTACTGCAGAGGGGAAATGACAGGCCTCCCCCTTTCAAGACAGGAGGCATTGGACGGGGTGAGGGGGTAATGATGGAGTGACTGCCTGTGGCCAGAAGAATGGGAGGAAACAGACTGGAGGGGAACCTACCTTTGTTCTATGCTGTGTTGAGACACGATTGACAGTACATAAAGCCCGGCTGTTCTTAGGTAGCTTGTGATTTCTGGGTTTATTTTCCTGTTGTCCTTGAGGAGAGCAGATTTATCTCTGAGTACACAGAGCTTGGGGCTAGAAGCTTTCCAAATGCTCCCCTTGATGGGAGGAAGGATCCATCTATCTGTGGATGCATAAAGCACCAGGTGCTCTCTCTCTCCTGATGTCCCTTCCACCTACGATGAGAGCCTGTGACCGGGGTTCGGGTGGTCAGGAGCACAGACCCTGGACCGAAATCTGGAGCTCACGGTGAGTGAAGCAGAGAATGCTCTGAGCAGCGGCAGCAGCAGCAGCAGCAGCAGTAGTAGCAGCAGCAGTTTCCGGGTTCAGTGGTGGCAGAGAGCCAGAAGCAACGTCTAGCATCCAGTGGTGACAACAGTGGCCTTGGCAACTCATTTAGGCCTGGGGCAGCCCATGTTCTGCCCGGTTCTGTAGCCTTCTGGGTAATTCTGAGACTACTTAGTATCCTGTGACCAATCATTTCTCTCTTTGAGTCAGGGTTAGTGCCCACAGCCTATAACTAAGAACTTTGGGGGCACCTGGAGGGGCTCAGTCAGCTAAGCGTCTGTCTACAGCTCAGGTCATGATCTCAGGATCCTGGGATTTAGGCTCCCTGCTCCATGGGGAGCCTGCTTCTCCCTCTCCCTCTGCTCTTCCCCCTGTTCATGCTCTTTCTCTCAAATAAATAAAATCTTAAAAAAAAAAAAAAAAAAGAACTTTGACACAGACGTTAGCTAAAGTCCCAGAACCAGAAAATGCCAGATAAGACACATCTGGACATTTAGACATGCAGACCAGGCTCAAAGCCTTTAGCTGGGCACTCCCACCATCCCGACCCTTTGGCCTTGGAAACTGGGCTGTCCGGAGAGACCCAGGCACCAGAGGTTACAGACCTTTAGCTTGGGAAGGTGTCTGGGGACACAGGGGAGGGGTGATGGCAGAGAGACTTAGAAGAGACACAGGAGACAAACTTGGCAGGGGAAGTAGGTAAGGTGGGGTAGGACTCACTGCCTGCACAGCCCAGCCCAGGTCTAGGCTCCAGCCTCAGCTGTCGCAGCTTCTGACTGTGATCCCATCACCAGGCTCCCCCAACTGCAGACTCAGCAAATTCCTTACTACCCCCCCACCCCGGCCCCCGCCCTTCCCCCCACCCTTTGGGGGGGTGGGGGTGGGGGGCCTACCTCAGATCTCCATTCATACAGGGCCACCCAAGCGGACTGGTTCCCTACACACATGGAGCCCCGCTGTCCCATGTGGGTGCCCCCCCACTGCCCCCATGCTTCGTTACCCTCCTCTTCCCAGAGCGTCTCAGCAAATGTGCTGCCCTGGCTCCAAACCACGAACCCTGACCTTTATGCTCTGTTTTCTCCCACTTTTCCAGGCCCTGGGTCTGGCCCTTGAGGTCTAGGTTGACTTCCCAAAGCCTGGTCTCTGGGTGAGCTGAAGGAGAAGATTTGGGGAGTGAGGGGTAAGAGTCCCCTTTATTAGGCACTTAGAGGCCCTGGGTCAGCTGGACCAAACTCCAGAAAGCCTCATATTTTTGTGTACCTCAAGTACTCAAGTACAGCCATTCTTTCCTTGCCTGTCCTCTTCCCTCCCACCCACCCACCTCTGCTCTGCAGAAGACCCCCCCCCCCAGCCGGTAGACCCAGGGAATGGCTGGACGCAGCTTGAGGCTTCCCCTGCCCCCCAAGAACCTCCTGCAGGTGCTTCCATGAGAAAGGCCCAAAGCAGTATTAGAGTTCACAGGCACAGATGCACTCCCAGATCCCATGGTCCCCAAAGGGAATTATCATGTATAGACTTGGATCCTCCCTTTTGTTCTCTAAAGACCTGCCCTGGCTCAGCATCTGTTTTTGGGGCTTTCTCCACGTGGGCAGGCTGGTCCCTCTGAGCTGCTCCTTTTGATTCCGCCCCATCCCATGGAGCACCAGGCCCTGGGTCTGCTCGTTTCAAGAGTCTCTGCCTCAGTACTGTCCCAGGGGAGACAGATTGGCAGTGGGTGGGGACAGGCCATGACTGCTCTTGCAGGGGGTTTCGCTGCATCACCAGTGAGGACCTGGGGAGAAAAACTTAAATAATTTACTTAGTCATTTAAAGCGTTATTTTCCCATACATCGAAGATTATGAAGTAGAGGGGGTGCCTGGCTGGTGCATGCAACTCTTGATCTTGGGGTTGTGAGTTTGAGTCCCATGTTGGGTGTGGAGATGACTTAAGTAAATAAAACTAAAAAAAAAAAAGAAGATTATGGGGGCCCCTGAATGACTCAGTGACTGAGTATCTGCCTTCAGTTTGGGTTGTTATCCTGGGGTCCTGGGATCGAGTCCCGCATCGGGTTCCCTGCAGGGAGCCTGCCTCTCTCTCCCTCTCTCTCTCTCTCTCTCCCTCTCTCTCATGAATAAATCTTTTAAAAAAAAAGATTATGAAGCAGAATGAAGTAGGATGCAAATGTCCACATGAATTTTCAAGGTAAGACAAGATGTTTCAAAGACATTTCCCACATCAAGAAAAGGTATATGACCCCCGACTTTCTTGCCCACTCCGGCTGATGGGAGTCCCCATTCTCAGCTCAGCATCGAGTATTACTGACTACTAGTGAATGCTAACATCACTGGAAATTTGGGTGAAGCATCAGTCTCTGGGGAAGCATCTGGATTCCTGGCCTTTGAGACCTGTGACTATGGGAGTCTCTGCCCTGTGCTATCCTCCATGCTCTCTCGTCTCCACAGAGTTGCTATTTGCAGCTCTCCAAACAATAAATAATATGCCAAGCTGGTTCATGCCTTTGTGATTTTCCACAAGCTGCTCCCATTGCCTGGAATGCCCCTGCCCACGCAACCATCTGGCAAACTCCTACTCATCCTTCAAGACCCGGCATAAAGGGCTCCTCTTGTGCGAAGCCTTCCCAGCAGGCCCAAGTGGAATGAGTCAGCTCCTCCCATGCAGCACGCCGTGATGTCTGTGTCCATCTCATTGTGTTGAGCTCTCTGCATTTCACCTTTTCCCTAATTTCATTGTGGGGGCTCGGAGGGGAGAGACTGGATTATTCATAGTTGTATCTTAGCCCTAAGCATAGCATCTGGCATGGTACATGTCTATAAATATTTTGTATGAAGGAGCAAACGAACAAAGCTTATTTTGACTCCTTTCTTTTTTATTCATAGTCAAGATAGGGAGGCTAGCATTTTCTCACAAACTTTGGAAAATGCTAAGAAAACTGCTCACCATAAAGGAAAAACAAAAAAAATTAAAAATCATAAATAAATAAAAAATAAAGGAAAAACAAATTCACTTGACCTTTTTGTCACCACTCATATCTTATAACCTGTGTAGTTCTGCTGAGAACTCATGAGACCAATATGGTTCTTTGCCGTCTAGGCATTAATAGAAGTGGCCATATGGGGAGAGGGTGGTGGCACTGGAGGGTCCAGCCAGGGTCCTCCAATAATCGCAGCAACAGCGACTGACACATAGCACACTGCAGGCACTGAGCTAGGTCCCATAAACGTGTGTATCTACACAATGACTCATTCCATTCCTGTACTAGCCCTACCAGGTAGCTACTCTCATGATCCCCATTTTAGAGATGAGGAAGCTGAAGCACACAACTTGCTCACAATCCTACAGCTAATACCTGGCGGAGAGTCCAGCTTGGGAAGTCCATTGTCCCAACCTCAATGCCGTGTGAGCTCCATAGACAAAAGATGTGTAGTGATGATCATTTGGGCTAATGATCATCGAGGGCCTTTTTTTTTTTTTTTAATTTTTAAAAGATTTATTTATTTATTTATTCGGGGGGGGGCAGAGACACAGGCAGAGGGAGAAGCAGGCTCCATGCAGGGAGGTGACGTGGGACTCGATCCCGATCCGGGGTCTCCAGGATCCCACCCCGCCCCACCCCCCCACCCCGGCTGCAGGCGGTGGCGCTAAACAGCTGCGCCACTGGGGCTGCCCTGGCGGTGCCTTTTGATGATCACTTACCCCACTCCCAGGCTCTGGGATGCCCTCTGGGTTAATAAGTAACCCGTAAAGATACTTGGCGTCACTTTGTACGTCTCCTAGACCCAGGAGGCCCAGTCTCCTCTTTGCACTACATGTTTACTCCATGGTGCAGAGGGTGTGATTTGTTGGGGGGGGGGGGGGCTCTGCT
This sequence comes from Vulpes vulpes, assembly GCF_048418805.1. Lineage (NCBI taxonomy): Eukaryota > Metazoa > Chordata > Mammalia > Carnivora > Canidae > Vulpes > Vulpes vulpes. The sequence continues at coordinate 133,455,221 of NC_132791.1, read as the reverse complement.
TGGGACTGAGTCCTCAGCAGCCAGTTCAGGACGTGAGCTTCCTGCTCCTCCAGCTTCACCTGCCAGGTATCTCCCATAATAGGAGCCCAGAAACCAGTGAGATCACTTTCCTAGGGTGTACATGGCAGGACTGGCAACCCTCATGGACTCCTGTTCTCCATCCAGGACATTTCAAGGAGAGGGGAGCCCAGATGTACAAATTCAGGGGTAAGAAAAAGCTAGGCATGTCCTTGGAGCAGGTGAGGCACTTAGGGCTGTCAGAAGGGCACAGGAGAGAGAGGAGGGAGATGGGATGCGGGGGTGGGGGGAGTGCACTTTGGGGCATGCAAGGCCTAATATCCAAAGCAGAGAAATGTGGTTGTTTTACTAGAGTTGCAGATACGGTCTCAACAACTAGGAAACACTGCCACCATGTGTCTCTCAGGGAGGCTGGCTCCAAACTGTAAATTGCCAAATTTTCTGCTACTGTGTAACAATTAAACCAAAAAGCACATCTCTTGATTCAAACAGCTGAAGTAAAGTAACCTTGAGGTAAAAAGGATACTTTTAAATAAAGTTTGCTGAGAAATTAATGCTTTGGGTTCACTTCTCGGATTTCTTACTTTGCTTTTAAAATCTGAATCTGAGTCTTCAGTGGTTCCGATCCCCTGGATCCTTCCTTTTTCCCAGTGACCCTTCTCTTAGAATAGTAAACGCCCTGGCCCTGCAAAGGCCCTGCCATTTCCAGGCCAATTAGGCATCAAACTGCCCCCAGGCCATTCCCTCCCCTGTGGACTTCTGTTTCAGTCCTATTGCTGTTCTCTGGTACCCTCTGCACTTGGACAGATCCAAATTCAAATATTTCCGCCATCTTTAAGCTGGGTGCTTTGGGGACGAGGCACCTAACCACTCTATTCCTCCGTGACTTCGTCTGTAAAATGGGCATGGCATCTTCTTCAGCCGTTTCATGTGAGCATGAACAGGTGACTTCCATCAAGTGCCTGGCACACTACAGCTCCTCAAAACGGGGGAATCCTCTTCCGCTTGGCCCTTGAGAGCTGGTTATTGTTGAACAAAGAATGAGAACTCAGTGGGGTCGGTGATATGATATACGACAATTATCTGCGCTCAACCCCCCCCCCCCCCAACAAAAGGTCCCTGAGAACAAAAAATACTCATCGCGGCAGACTTTGGAGGATTTGCAAGGGTTGCCGATCCGCCCCGGGTTTGCCCGGGAAGGCAATCCGCGCGTCTCCACCGCGAGCAGCAGGCGGCAGGTGCGTGGGCTTGAGCCGGGCGGGGGTGGAAGGATTGTGTGTAGATAATTCAATCCCCGTGGGACTCAGCGGCTGGCCTCACCCGCGCGACTCGGCCGATTGGCTGAAGGTGTCGCCTCCCCCGCCCTCCGCACCCCCGCGTCCCAGGTGGCTCGGTCCCCAGTGGCGATCTCTGTTTACCGAGAGAGCCGGTCCAGGTGGGGCTCCATCCCGGCGCTCCGCGCTCGCTCCCCGCTGGGGCCCCGCCCGCGCAGCAAGCGGGGAGAACACCTGGCCCGAGCTGCTCCTCGCCCTTCCCCTCCCCCGCCGCCCGGAGAGGTCGGGTAAGGGGCAGGGGTGTGTGTGGGTGGGGGCGTCCCGGGCCCGGGGGATCCGGCCGTCACCCGGGCCCGGGAGCTCGCGCGGACCCGGGAGATGTAGCCCTAGGCCTGGTTCCCATCCCTCCCCCGCGCCGTGCGGTGCTCGGGGTGACGTGCCCACCCTGGGCGAGCGGCCAGAACCTGGATCTCAGGGATGCCCGGGTCCCTGAGGAGGCACAGACGTAGTGTGTTCCCCTCTTCCCCAGACGGCGATGACCCCCAAGCCGGCCGGACCCCCGGACGGGGGCTGGGGCTGGGTGGTGGCGGCCGCAGCCTTCGCGGTGAACGGGCTCTCCTACGGGCTGTTGCGCTCCCTGGGCCTTGCCCTCCCTGACCTCGCGGAGCACTTTGACCGGAACACTCAGGACACTGCGTGGGTCAGCGCCCTGGCCCTGGCGGTGCAGCAGGCAGCCAGTGAGGGGGGCCCCCGAGGTGGGAGGCGGGCACCGGGGTGGCCTGGCGGAGCGTGTGCGTGGTGATGGAGGACCCACCTGATGACCAGACAACCCGAGAAAGGGGGAGCCGGTGGGATTGAGTTCTAGAAAAGAGAGGGTCTTGAGGTCAAGGGGAGAGGGGTGTTGGGCTGGGGAGGAGCTTAGGCCTGGCAAGCAGCCTAGAAGGGCTGGCTCGAGTCTGGGGGCCCAGGGGCGTGTCTCCCTTTGACTCCGCCCCCTCCTAGGCCCAGTGGGCAGCGCTCTGAGCACCCGCTGGGGGGCGCGCCCCGTGGTGATGGTCGGGGGCGTCCTCACCTCGTTGGGCTTCGTCTTCTCGGCTTTCGCCCGCAGTCTCCTGCACCTCTACCTCGGCCTGGGCGTCCTTGCTGGTGAGGGGAGCGGGACACCCGGGTCCCTTAGGGGTGATGTTGCAGAGGGGCGCTTCCTGGGGGCTGGAGGCCAAGGGGGCGGCACCTCCTGCGAGGGTCAGGGCTGGGATCACTGCGGGGCGTGCCCTAGCTCCCCGTCCTCACCTGGTCCTGTCGGTTCGCAGGCTCTGGCTGGGCCCTGGTGTTCGCCCCAGCCCTCGGGACGCTGTCCCGGTACTTCTCCCGCCGTCGAGTCTTGGCTGTGGGGCTGGCGCTCACGGGCAACGGGGCCTCCTCGCTGCTCCTGGCGCCCACCCTGCAGCTCCTCCTTGATACTTACGGCTGGCGGGGCGCCCTGCTCCTCCTTAGCGCCGTTACCCTCCACCTGGCCCCCTGTGGCGCCCTGCTGCGACCCCTGGTGCTCCCTGGCGACCCCCCGGCGCGACCCCGCGGGCCCTTGGCTGCACTCGGCCTGGATCTCTTCGCGCGCCGGGCCTTCCTAGTCTTTGCTCTGGGCACAGCCCTGGTCGGGGGCGGGTACTTCGTCCCCTATGTGCACTTGGCCCCCCACGCTTTGGACCGGGGCTTGGGAGGGTATGGAGCGGCGCTGGTGGTGGCGGTGGCTGCGGTGGGGGATGCGGGTGCGCGACTCGTCAGCGGCTGGCTGGCCGACCAAGGCTGGGTGCCCCTCTCGCGGCTGCTGGCGGGGTTCGGGGCCCTGACCGGGCTGGGGCTTCTGGCAGTAGGGCTGGCGCCCTTGCTGGGGAGCCCGGAGGGCTGCGAGGGGCCCCTGCTGGCCGCGGCGGGGGCCTACGGGCTCAGCGCGGGAAGTTACGCGCCCCTGGTTTTCGGTGTGCTGCCTGGGCTGGTGGGCCTCGGAGGCGTCGTGCAGGCCACAGGGCTGGTGATGATGCTGATGAGTCTTGGGGGGCTTCTGGGCCCCCCGCTGTCAGGTAAGGGCCTGAGCCACCAGATCCCCCGGCCACCATCCTGTGCCCCTGGGTCCCAGGCCCCTGAATTCCTTTCCCCTTCTTCACAGGCTTCCTAAGGGACAAGACGGGAGACTTCACCGCCTCCTTCCTCACCTGCGGCTCTTTCATCCTCTCTGGCAGCTTCATCTACCTGGGGCTGCCAGGGGCGCTGCCCTCCTGCCCACCAGCCTCCCTGCCAGCCTCCCGGCAGGCCACCTCTCCTCCCCCTGAGAGGGGGGAACTGCTCCCCACTACTCAAGTTGCTCTGCTTTCCCCAGGAGGCTCTCAATCCACTCGGGACACCACTTGTTGACCATTTGTTTGAGCCACTCCCCCAATAAAGAATTTCTACCCAGTTTCTCACAAGCTCCAACTCTTAGCCAATAGAGGAGGCTGAAAACATTCTTTCTATTTAAGATATTCAAGGGGGCGCCTGGGGGACTCCATCTGTTAAGCCTCTGACCTGATTTTGGCCCAGGTCATGATCTCAGGGTCGTGGGATTGTGCCCCCAGTGGGATCCCCGCTGGGCATGGAGCCTGCTCAAGATTCTCCAGTGCTCCCTCCCTCTGCCCCTCCCTCACAGTTGCTTCCCTCTTTCTCTCTCCCAAAAAGCAAGAAAAACAAAACAGGGAATCTCTGAGAAGCTGCCTGCCTGTGCATTTCAGTATGTTGGGGTGAGGGGGGTGAGCATGAGGGGACCATCTGCTAACTCCTCCCTGCATTTCAGGCTCCTGTCCCTGGCCTGAGGGAAATGCTGGACCAGACTTCAGCTCTCGAAGCTTTAGTTCCCCTTCCCAAGCCACCCGCACCCTGTGTCCTCACTATTGTCTTCTACAGCAAGAAACAGGAGATCAGTGGCCACAGGGAGGAACTGTGGTCCAGGGTTAAAGTGGATACCTCCCCTCCGCTTCATAGCCATGAGCTCATTCAGCCAACCCCAGGGCATGAGCCCCAGCTCTTTCTGAGTTTCTGACAATGACTTGATTTCCTTATTCGGTTTTATCTCAAAAGGGCATCCCTCTTTCCCAAATGTCTGTCTTCAGAGAAGAAAGTTGGTAGGCAATGCTAGAGATCACAGGTAAAACACACTAAGTCTCTTGACCTTTGGTTTTCATAGCTGATTCTGAGCTCTGGGCAACTGGCTGAGCCCCTGGATTCTTTGGCAGAGGTTGTGGGAGCAAAGAAGAGATAATAGGCCTCGAGGAAATACTAGGTGTTGGTACTTGCATTGCAACCCCCCCCCGCCCCCCCCCCCGCCAGGCCTGGCTCGGGGGAGGTGGATCAGGATGCTCAAGGCACTGTAGTTCTGTGGGCACCAAGATGGGGCAGGAGAGGAAGATCTGGTGCTGCCAATGTCTGGCTTTCTGGGTCTCACAGCCCCTTTCTGGAGTTTAGTCCTCTTCTGGCTCTTCCTTGGACAGAGAGACTTTGGTTTCAACTGCCTCTCTTATGCGGTCCTGAGGCTTGGAGGTAGAGACCAAGGAGCAGAAATGAGGCAGAGTCATGAGGATGCCACTCCCTGCCAGGAGGAAGGACCCTGCCACCACAAAAGAAGCTGTGTAGTTGCCCGTCACATCCCGGAGGTATCCTAGGTCCAAGAGAGAAAGAAAGAACACATATCGGTGAGCCATTTCCTGAGAGTGATGAAGGGAAGAGAGTAATCCTTAACCCATCTTCTCAGAAGAGTTAGAACTCACAAGGCAGGACCAGATGAGCTCGAGGACTCTGGGGTGTCAAGGTTTCTACAGGTAATTTCTGGAGGGTAATTTCAACCACCCTTCTGCCTTCAGAAAGAGCCTCTCAAACCAGGCAGCAGACACTTGGGTATCCAGGGGTGGACAGGCACACCTGTGCTTTTCTTTCAAGCAAGTGTGGCCCTCCTTTCTACACTTCCAGTTAATAGTTAAGAGGAGAGAGTCAAGGATCTGAAAGTTTTGGCGTCTGGGACATAGAGAACTTTGACCCAACAGCTCAGACACCTGGGCTGGGGCCCAGGAGGTTAAGGGAAAAGACAGCACCTGCAGACTATGTCTGGCCCAGTCCAGCCAAGTCCTCAAGCTGTAGGCACCCTGCCAAGGGGCCCTCATAGCTTCTCTGGGTCTTTCCACAGCCCCAACTTCTCTGCCCCTTGGACCCACTTGGGGGCTGCTCTGACCGGCCATGCAGGCTGTGTTCTGTGTCAGACTGGAGGACAATATTCACATACACTAGAATGCAAATAGTCCCCTCCCTAAACTGTGTGATGTGGCAGCCCTGAGCCCCACCTCCCAGAAACCCAGTCCTTCTTACCTGACAGAGGAGCCCCCAGCAGGCCCCCAATGCTCTCGACCATCTGTACCAGTCCCAGGCCACAATAAATCCTTCCAGTCCCCACTAATTCAGGCAACACAGAGAAGGCCACTGGGGTCAGGGCACCTGATGTGAAGCCATAGGCCACAGCCAGAGCCATCAGGGCCGTGGGAGTGTGAGCCACGGGCAACAGGGCCAGTGACACCCCAGTCAGTGTGGTCCAGAGCATCAAGAGCCGTGCCACAGGTCCTGGGACAGCATCTCCCAGCCACCCAGAGGCCACACGTCCCACGAGGTCAGAAATTGCCACAACTGACACCAGGAAGGCAGCAGACAGTGGGTCCCAATCCAGGTCCTGGAGGTGGGCTATCAGATGTACGTAGGGAATGAAGTAGCCAGTGTTGATAAGTGTGAGGGCAACAGTGTAACGGAGGAAGGGGCCGTGGTGAAGGAGGGAGGTGAGTTGGGCCCCAGGGCCCCCCACAACAGGATCCTCCATCAGGGACAGTGGGCGGAGGAGAGCACCACAGGCCACCAGGTGGAGGGAGAGGGCAGACACCAGCAGTAGAGCCCCCCGCCAGGCATAGAGGCTGACCAGCCATTGGAATAGTGGGGCAAACGCAAAGGAAGAGAGGCCCACGCCGGTCAGTGCCAGCCCTGTAGCCAGGGATCGCCTCCGAGAGAAGTAACGGGACAGGCAAGCCAAGGTCGGAGTGAAGGTCAGGGCCCAGCCAGAGCCTGTGGAAAAGGAAGAAACAGGGATTGGGGGACCCTTAGGGAGCCCAGGGCACCCAGTGATTCCACCATGGGTAGCAAGAGAACGCAGCACAGGCCTGGGTTAGGACCCTAGTATCAATACTTCCCAGCCGCACGACGCTGTACATTTTATTCACTCTCCCAGCCTCAGTTCTCCTCTCCTCATCTGCAAGACACAGGTAATACACCTCATCGGCAGGTGGAGGTTCAGAAATACTGTCCGTAAGAGCAGTGACTCAGTCAGAACTTTGGAAGTTAGGCATGGGCTATGCCACTTCTGGCTGAATGATCTTGGTCTGGCAAGTTACATAAGCTTCCAGAGCCTTGTTTTGTCTGTTTGTAAACTGGATAATGATATCAGCAGCCACAGGACCTGGCACAACGTTATGCTAATTCTTCCTTACACTCCAGCCCCACCAGCCCTGGGCTTGCATATTCTGGCTTCCACATCTTTGAATTTCTCAATATGCCCACACCATGTTGATCACTTTAGTCATCCCTCCTAAGACTTGCCCTCTGGTACAGGTGCCAGCTCCTCCTGTAAGCCTCTGGGAAGGGGCAGGAAAGAAGGTGAGAGTCCGGAGCGGGCTAGCTCTCTCCTTGCCCACGTCCCGGGCCTCACCTGAGAGCAGCCCGATACTGAGGTATAGGTGGGTCAAGGTGGTAGCAAGAGAGGCGAGCAGCATCCCCGACGCGGCCAAGATGCCCCCGGCCATCACCACCGGCCTGGGCCCGTACTTTGTGCTCAGGGCGCTGCCCACGGGACCTGAGAAAGAGGAAGACGCGGTCCGCGAAGCTCTCCGGCGGCCTCCGCCAGGGTCTCCCCAGCCCCGCCCTGTCCTCTCCCGCGTCCCCACAGCTCCCTTCCCTTCCGAGGGAGGGTGGCAGGCCGCCGGGCCGGCGCGGCACTCACTCCCGAACTGCTGCACCGCGATCCCTATGGAGGCGATCCAGGAGACCCGCGCCGCCTGCTCTTCAAACGCCGCCACTAACTCCACGAAGAAAACGCCGAAGGAGCGCAGCACCCCGAACACCAGCGCCGACTGGAAGAACGCGGAGAGCACCACCATCCACCCCCAGCCCCCGTCGGGGGGCTCGGCCCTGTGCGCCATCGGCGAGGGGATCGGGCTGCCGCCGCCCCGCGCGCCCGGGGCGGGAGCAGGGCGCGGGACCCTCCACCTCTGCGCACCCAGTCGCCCGGCCTCGCGGCGGAGCGCGGGCTGCTGCTGTCGCCGGGGAAGGCACCGACGACGGAGAGACCCAGCCGGGCGGCCTAGATGGGGCGAGCGGCTCCCGGGGGTGTGGCTCCGCGGGCCTAGCGCAGCCTGTCGAGGCCTGGGCGGGACCGGTCCGGGGCGGGAAGTCGGGGGCGCAGACGTTCAGCCCGTAGCCGGGAGGCGGCCGGTCTTCCCGGTGGGTTATCCGTCTTATCACTGCAGGCGTCAGCTACCTGCCGGACCTGGCCACGGCCCGGGTCCACCCGCCGCGGGTGGAGAAGCAGGACTCCCGTGCGGGGGTGGAGCCCGGAGGGCGGGGCGGGGCTTAGAGCTGTGTACTGGACCGGGACAGTGAGTGCAGCGCATGCGTCAGGAGGGGACCGCGGGAGGCCGACTGGATGGGCCCCGCGTGACTAGGGACCTACCGGGAGGCTGCTGCGTCTCCGGCCCCCTAACGGCCCGTCTGTCCACATTCCCGCACCGCGACTCTCACGTGGGGAGTTCACGGGGCTAGGTGGCGGGTCACCCGGTTCAGGAGAGGAAGACACCCACTTGCTTAATGGGGGGTCCAATGGCAAGGTCAGGTCGGGGGTGAACAGAGGCGTCCTGCGCGGAGTCAAACGAGATACCTGCCCTAGCGCCTGAGCACGCCAAACCCTACATGCCTGGATCCCCGGGGGCTCAGGGGCCCAGGACGAGACCAGTGGGATGCTGGCGTTCGTTTCTGCAGCGGCGACTCAGTTCCTGTTGCTTCTGTCGTCGCTAACAGGAAATCTACAAGTCACAGAAACCAAAAATAACTCGAGAGAGGAAGGGCGGCTGTGAGCGCACTCAGGACCTCCCCAGCACCACCTATACCCCTCCCTCGGTGGGGCTGAACTCTTTTCCTCCACCCTCTGCTAAAACTATTTACTAACAGCGGGTTTTGATCCCCTGATGGGGTTGACTGAAAGACATGAACTCTTAGCAGGGGAGCAGTCAACTCCTCCTACCCAAGTAGGCAGTCCTCCACCATATGTAACATCGATGGCTTGGCTTTCTGTTTCTCCACTGTAATCCATGCTCCCCAGGATCCTGACCTTGCAACCTTAGGGAAGGAGGATGTTTTTTTTTGTTGTTGTTGTTGTTTTTACAGAAAGAGTGCATGTGGGCACATGCAGGGGTGGGGAGGGCTGGGGGGAGAAGTGGGGGCAGAGAGAATTTTAAGCAGGCTCCTTGTTCAGTGTGGAGCCTTACAGGGGGCTCAATCTCCCCATCCTGAGATCAACGACCTGAGCTGAAATAGAGTCCAAGGCTTACCCGATGGAGCCACCTGGGCTCATGGGGGCTGTGTAATATCAAAGAGTGAACTGAGCCTTATAATTTTATATGTGGGAAATAACAAACTTTGTTAAGTGGACTTAAAACTTTGGCTGGTGGGCAATGTGCCGAGACTTAGAAATCAATGTGTCTGTTTAACCTAGTATAGCAGTGTGTCATCTTTAAGGGTCTCTAAGACATTGAACCTCTCAGCTGGTTTTCCTAACTGTAAATTTGGTGATAATAATAGTACCTACTTTTGAGGGTTGTCAGGGAGAATCGAATTAGAAACCCTATGCGCTAGAATGCTTCATTCAGGACCTGACAGATAGCAGGGGATACATAAGATTAGCAGGCCTCATTTTCAACAGGGCATAAGCCGCTGTTTCTTTCTTTCTTTCTTCCTTTCTTTTTACTTAAAAAAATCTCTAATCTAGGTCATGAGTTTTAAGATGGAGAAACACAACCACAAATGTCGAAAGGAACCGCAGACCATGTTAATGGACTTATTTCACAGATGAAGAATTTAAACCCAAAAGGGAGGTAACTTAACAGAATTAGTGACCCTCTGCCCACGGGCAGAACAGAGTTCCACACCCAAGACACACATGGGACAGGGAAAGGGTGCAAGAGAAGCATGCCTTGGGCACTGGATAGATTCTAAGGTTCCACTGCTGGGGGAGGAGTAGAGCTGGCTGTTGGCTCTAACCACATACATCAACCTTCTCACTGCCACCTGCACACTTCCCTGTCCCCAGGGGACCTAAGTCCTATCCATTTTCCTTGGTGGTGGTGGTAGGCAGTGTCCCAAGCATTATGATCCCCAGCACAGATGCATCCCCCAGTCTCTTGATATTATTAGTGACTTCCTGGTTTCTCCCTGCTGCCTCCACACCTCAGGCAGGAAGTGACTTCAGAGCAGCAGGATGCAGGTGGCTCCGGAGAAACTTCATGAAGTCACTGGTTCCTACACAATGAGCCGGAAGGCAAGGGTAGGGAAGGGGGAGAACAGGGCCATTGAAAGTGTCAGATGGGATAGGGTGGTCAAATGGGCACAGAACACAAGATGGAATCCAGGAGGAATGAAACCCTTTTTCCCCCCATTTCACTCCATTCCCAAATCCTCCCAGACAAGAACCTGGACACAGCAGGCAGCACAGAGAGACTTCTTTATTCCAAGATTCTGATCTGGCAAGGTCTAACATTTCTACCCCTTGGCACTCTACACCTGCCCATCTAATTGGGAAACAAAACAAAACAAAACAAAACAAAACAAAACAAAACAAAAAAAGGTTCCTTCTCACATCTCTCTTCTGCTTTCCCTGCTTCAATCCTGCAGTGGACAGGAAGGGGGAATGACAAAGAAAAGTTGTTTTCTCACTTGTCCTCAAGTGGCAGCCATTGGTCCTGACCTATCTTGAGGAAGCTCCACCGGACACAATTCAAAGTGCTCTCTAACCTCCACCCAAACCCCACAATCAAACAGCTCCCAAGGCAACAGGAGAAGGACTGTAAACTGAGGCTTCTGAGTATCATCTCACATTCCAGACATTCCATCTAATTAAGAAGCAATCCCATTCCCAACTTTCTACCTACTTGGCCTATACCAGAGACCATGTCCTCTCAACCAACCTCTTAGTCCTACCCAGATACTTGGTCAACCAGAAGGCTCATCAGTCAATTACTCTTTTCAATCTTCTAAATCCCTAATCCCAACAGTAATCCCAGTCATAATCCCAAACTACAGCGAATCTGGAATGGAACTCAGCCCCTTTTGTCTCCCTGTGGAAGGTTCTAGTGCATTCCAGACAGGAATGCAGTGATGGTTAGGCCAGGTCACAGACTTCGCTTTTCTAAGGTAAGAAAGTTACCAAGCACCTGTGACTTCTAGAGGCAAAGAAGTTTCTGGAATTCTGACACTTGCCAGAAGATGTCTAAAAATCCATTAAAGGAAGAAGGGGCTTGTCTCAGGTAGAGAGAACCCCAAGGAATACGTGAACCCAGACACTGCTGCAGTAAAGGACTGGTCATGACTCTCTATCTTCTAGTCAAGATAGAGTTTAATAATTCTTGCATCGGTCATACCATTCTGGGCAGAATCAGAAAGGGTTGAGTCATCTCTGATAAGGAAGGGATCAACCCAGTGCTGGGAACAGGCCCCAGTGGGAGGATCCTGGGCTCGATGAAAGCCCAACTCATGACAGATTGACACAATAGAGCCAATCCTAGGTGACCAGACTCGTTGGGGCCATAAGAGAAAGCCCCTCCAATCATCCCTCCAGTTCCAAGATTGCCAAAGCCCCTACATCAACGGCCCCCAGAAAACACTTCTTACTTCCATTTCTGGCTCACCAAAAACGTTCCTCTAAGTCTTAGAACCAGAGGAAAGTCTATATGCAGTTCTAGCTCGCTAGAGAACCTACAATATCCAGAATATCGAAGAGGGTTCCTGACCCAATTCCACAACCCCGCATGTCCACAGAGCTGCCCCTAGAACAAATAAGGTTCCAGACCTAGGATTTCGAGGGACAGGACAGAGGGACCCTTTCTCTGTTTTAAACAAACCAACAAGCAGACACACATAGGAGAAACAACAATTCTAAAGATACAAGTTATGACAATAGTACACATAAAATAGTCAAGCCAAAGGAGACAGCCAAGTGCTAATCTCTGCCAGCAGAGCTGTGACCTCACCTACAGTGCCTCAGGTCACTTTTGGTCACACTTGTAGAAGAGGGAAGTGGGGAATGCAATAGAGTGAAGACCCTGGTGCCACCCACAGGCCTCAATAAATTATATTTACAGATAAACCAAATGAGAAGGGGAGGGCTGCAGGTGGACTATTACCGCCCCCCCACTGCCAGTCTCTCCCCGCCCCCAGCTCCCAGCTGGCTGTCTCCTCCAGAAACCATTTTGATCGTGGGGAAGAGGTTTTGACCAGCAAAACAGAGGCAGATCAAGCCGAGATCTGCCACCCCGGCTCTCCCCAGTGATAACCGAAGGTGGTGGTGGCAGTTTCTGATACTGGAGGGGCCTTGCACACCCAAGCCCGAGGGGGAAGCCAGCCGTGAGCCCGCGGCCGTCCCGGCTTCCGGGAAGCGATTGGGATCCGGGTGGGCTCCGGGCCGGCGCTCAGCTAGAGGCCCCCCAGAATGTGGTACTGCACTTTGGTGTTGGTAGCAGCTCCGTGCTTCTGGCGCAGATGCAGGCGCAGCTGACTCTTGTGCCGGAAATGAAGGCCGCAGGCCTCGCACTGTGGGAGGACAAGTGAGGACAGCCGGGTCAGCTCCCTAGCCCCCGCGCGAGCACCCCGATGCGCAAGTGCCCAACCCTTGGCAGAAAATAAGCCCACGGCCCCGGCGTCTTCCCGGATCCCCGGGCGGAGGCAAAGGACAGAGGCCCCGCCCTCTTCAGCGAAGTTTCCTCCCTCTCTGGCTGGTCCCGGCGCCTCACTTCGGTGCGCGGGCTCCCCTACGCGCGGTCCCGCCCCTTCTCCCTCGGGGCTCCGCCCACTCCGAGGAGCTCTCAGAGCCCCGCCCCCAGGTGGCCACCCGCGCAGGTACTCACGTGGTACGGCTTTTCTCCCGTGTGGATGCGAACGTGGCTCTTAAGGGTCTGTAGGTGGCGGAAGCGAGTGCCACAGGTAGGGCAAGGATAGGGCTTCTCCCCGGTGTGGATGAGCACGTGCGCGCGCAGGTGCGCGACCTGGGAAGCAGGGCGACCTCAGAGAGCGCCCCGACGGCCCGCCCCGCCCTCCTGCAAATCTGCGTCGGAGCGGGCTGGGAGACGGGTTGCGTACCTGCACAAAGCGTGAGCCGCACGTCTCACACTTATAGGGCTTCTCTCCCGAATGGATGCGACTATGGGTTTTCAGGTTGGCCGGCCGGTTAAAGCGGGCTCCGCAGATGGAACAATGGTAGGGCTTCTCTCCTGGAGGCAGGGTGGAAGGGAGGTCAGGGACTCCTCCCCAGGACACCTGCGGGCAGGAAGGCCAGGGCCCCCTCCTCCCTTACCTGTGTGCACCGTTCGGTGACTGGCCAGGTTGCCTTTGTAGCGGAAGGCAGATCGGCAGAGCTGACACTTGTAGGGCTTGTCCTCATCACCAGGAGCCAAGGGGTCCAGCCCCGATGAGCACCCAGCCACAGCCTCACAGTTCTGGCAGCTGAAAAATTCACTTCCTGGGAGCAGGGATGGGTAATGGCGATTCCAGTGAATCCTCAAACCACATTGGAGATGGATTTTCTTTTTCCCAGTTTACTGCTAAGGTTCCTAGAGTTTTCTGACTTACTCAAGGTTACATGGTTAATATGAGGACAACCCAAGATCCGACCTCATGTCTGTCTGACTGCAGAATACTCTGCTAATTTCTTCAATAGTGGTGGTGGTAGGTGCAGGCCCCAATTACTGGGTGGAAGTTTCTGTTTCTGTGTCCTCTCTTGGACTACTACTCTGCTTCACAGCTGGCCGGAGAGGCCCTGCCCAGTCCTGGGCCCAGCACTCAGCCCTGATGGGTAGAGGCTAGGAGTTCCCAGGCTTTGCTGCTCAGGGAAAGCTTTAAAAAATACCAATTCCTGGCTCCCACTTCTAGACATTCTGATCTGTGGGGTGTGACCTGGGCAATGGCAGTTTTAAAAGCTCCCCAGGTGATTCCAATTTGCAGTAACTGGGACAGGCCTTTGCTTTTGGCCCAAACACTCGCCTGGAGCAGCCCCAGGAGAAAAGCCAAGGAGGAGGTAAAAGGAAGGGCTCTTACCTGGTGGTGGACAAGCCTGCCCAGAGTGTGATCCAGTGGTTTCTTGAGCTGGGGCTGTGAGGAGATGCGGGGTATTGACTGGAGCCCCACATTTGAACTGTCCTGTGACAGCAGTTGGAGAGAGCCTAGGCAGGTGGCAAGCCCAGAGAAAAAGGTTAGGAGAGATTTTGTGGAGGGACTCACCTGGAGGACTTAGAGCCAAAGACCTTCCCCTGGAGGTGAGCCACACTGACCAGTGAGCCAAATCTAATTGTGCTGCCCCCTCACTCCCTGCTGCTGACCACCCAGGCCCAACGGCTCTGCCTCCTAGCTGACGTTGGCCTCTACAAATTCCTGAGGTTCCAGGTTCTGTACCTGCTCTGGGGACCAGGAATGGGTCCTTCTTCACTGCCGCTGCCACTGCTGCTGGAAGCCTCGTCTCCACTGGGGAGCCGGGCTTGGGGGCAGAGTTGACCAGAACTCCTCTCCCCGGCCAGGCTCCCTGCTTGGGAGGCCTGAGAGTTTAGCACGATGAACTTGTACTTTTTCCAGTTGCAGGCCTTGGGGTCTGGGCTGCCTGGACTGGGGGGACCTTGACTGCAGCTGCGAGACTCAGTAGGTGGATCTGGGTGCCCTTCGGAGCGCCTGGGACTGCCTGGCGGAGGTTCTGTCGGGGGTGTGGGGGGTTCCGCCTCCAAAGGCCGCAGAGAGATGCCCAGAGGTTCATAGCTGGGACAAGTGCGATGGATGTTAGTGCTTTTTCCTAAAATTGGCCTCTGCCCTTGACACCTGGGATGCCACCTCACCCAACAGAGGACACCGAGCTGGGGCTCTCTCACCTGGCCTGGATGAAGCGGTGGCAGGCCTGGACCACGTGTTCCATCTGCAAGTAGGTGGCAGCCGCCAAGACGGCTGGTGCAGTGGCTGGAGAGAGGCGCAGGCGTGAAGTGTACATGAAGTCCAGAAGAGGAGCGAAGCCTCCGGCTTCTGGGCCCGCAGGCAGGGAGAGCACATCCACCCCCACTCCAGCACGGCCTCGGAAAATTGAATAAAAGAAGCCGCTGGAAAGAGGGCAGATAGGCTACTTTAGGGCCTGGGTAACCCAGGGAGACTCGTGCCACCCTAGAAAGCCCCGCCTCCCCCCCACTTCCCTGAGGGGCTCAACCTCCTGTTGCCTCTTTATTTTTCTTTTTTTAAGATTTTGTTTATTCATGAGTGACACAGAGAAAGAGGTTCCCTGCAGGGAGCCCAATGGGGGACTCCATTCCAGGACCCCAGGATCACGACCTGAACAACAGGCCACCCAGGTGCCCCAGTCTCCTGCTTCTGGAAGGCTTGGCTTGGGATCCCCTGCCAAAGACCTTCTGGTTCCACCCCTTCGGATCCCGCCCCACCCCCCTGAGTTACCCCTCCAACCTGCAGGCGATCAGAACTGCCTTGTGAGCTCGAAGGGGTTGCCCGCCAACCAGCAGCGTGACGTCAGTGAGGATCCCGCGGAGGCGCAGCTCGTTCAGGTTGCCGAGCACGTCGGAGGAGTGGCGAGTGAACTCGCGGACGTAGCCCAGCGCGCCCTCGGGGGTGGCGGTGGAACCCATCGCGACGCAGGCCTGTGGGCGCCCAGGGACCCAGGCGGGGCTCAGACGCCTTCCCTCCGCAGTTCGCCCCCCCTCTGCTGCAGGACAGCGGGAGTCGAGCCCCCCACCCGCCCCGAACCGTCTAATTCTTAATGCGCTGGGCTCCCAGGCGCTCGTTCCCCCCCACCCGAGACCCCTCCAGGGTGCCTGGCGCGAGTTGGACGCTCCCAGGCCGCGGCGTCGACGCCCAGCGTAGGCAATCGTCCCGCAGCGCCCTCGGTTTGCAGCGCTCGGTGCCCGTGCAGCACCCCGCTCCCCACGGCCTCGCCGGGCGCGCGAATCTCGAGTGAGCCACCTGCCCGGACACTTTGGACGGCCTGCGGTCCGCACCCCTCCAAACCCCAACCGAACCACCGAATTCCGCTACTGTCTGGTCCCGGACCCCCTCGTCTGGAACCTCATAACTGATCTCAGTCTTCCTCCCACCAGCAACCCCCTTCTCAGGGACCCAGGAGCCCGGCTCCCTCAGTCCACGGTCCTTACCCCTGTCCTGCAGGGGCTGCGGCTGCTCTTCTCAGGGGGGCGGGGTCTCTCTCCCCTCTTGGACTCGGCGCCTTTATCTGGCCGGGATGGCGGGGGCGGGGGTGGAGGTGGGGTGAACGCCTGGGTCTGTATCCTTCCTTCCTCCCGCGCTCTCCAGATGGCAAGCCCGGGGCGGGGTCTCCGGCCCGAGGGCGGGACCTCAGGGACGCCGGGTGGTCGTCACATCGGGGGTCTTGGGCCTCTGAACGTGGGACCGGGGATGGGACTCTGGAATTGGGGATATCGAGATTGGACAATGTGGGTGACCCCGGGTCGTCGAGGGGGCCTGGGCAAGCGAAAAGCGGTGTTATTGGCTTTTGGAAAGGGGGTGCCTGTGACCTGGAGAGTGAATGGAGCACAAGTCCCCCTTCCGACGTACGGTATCGAGGGACTTAGAGGGGAGCTCAGCGAGGCGCCAGGTTTGGGGAGGCCACGGTGGACTCGCGTGGGGGCTCAGATGGCGGGAGGGTGCGGTGTGAATGACAGGCTCCTGCAGCAGGGCCCACAGAAAGGGGGGCTCGGATCGGGCGGGACCTGGAGGGGACGGATGTGATTTCTAGCTCGTTTCCTTCCATTGTCATGCGACCGGACGGCTCCGCCAGCTGCTTCCCCTCGAGGAGGTGGGGAAAGCCCCGGGTAGGGGGTGGGGGTCGGGAGAAGCGCAGGAGACCCGGGCGTCGGGACTCTGGCTCCAGACTCCCTTCTGAATCCTTTTAGGGATCCAGAGAGCCAGCCTCCCGCCCAAAGGGCGCTCGCCCTCCCCCAGTCCCCGCTCACTAGGGCCTCGGGCCCCCGCCCGTCGGCTGCGCTCGGGGGCTGGCGGGGCGCCGGGGTCCAGCGCGGCAGGGAGGCGAATACTGGCAATGTGTGACTCCTTCCACGAGGGGGCGGAAGAGCTCTAGCCTTGCCTCGCGGTCTCCACCCGGCCGGGGTCCACTCGGACCGGGGCGCAGGATCCACTAGGTCTGAGCGGCTGAAACCTTCGTCCTCCTCCCCTTTGCGTCGGGTCATGTTGTCCCTCGGCCTCCTTAGGAGGGGACGAAGGTTGGGCGAGGGGAGGGAGAGTTAGGCGACAGAGGACACTGTCCTCCGAGGCTGGGGTTCCTAATCTGGGGGTGAGAAATCCAGCGGGCTCCGGGAGCAAGGGAACTGGGGGTGGGGGTGGGGTGGAGGGGAGACGGAGGGGAGACAAGGAGTGGGGTCTGAACCTTGGGAGCTCAGGCTTTTCTTTTTCTAATTAAGCTAGACACTATTAATGGGTCGGTAGAGGTGAATTTTTAGTGAACATTAATCCGAAAGTTGGGTGGGGTGGAAAAAGAAAGGAAAGAAGACTGGGAAGGTCTCCGGGTAAAAGCAAGGAGAGAGGGCAGGAGGGGCTGATAACCCTAATTTTAGGTTCCTGATCTGTGAGATAGGCACGGGTCTCACCCTCATATTTTGTCTGGGGAGACTTGGGGGTGGCAATGTTTATGGGGGGGGGGTAGGGTGCAGAGTTATCAGTGTAGCTGCAGAGCCAGGCTGTGCATCTTGCACAGGCGCCCAGAAATGACTGCCCATGGAGCTGTGCACCTGGGCCTGGGGTCCTCCTCTTCAGACTTGAGCATACCTTTATTTGGGTGCAGGCAAGAACTCTGAGGAACTGGGAATCCCGGATCACTAGGGATTCAGGACGGTGATGTGGCTTTGGCATGTACGGGGTAATGGGGGGGGGGGGTCTCTGCTCAGTTTGGAGGTGGGCGTCCACCTGGGGGGACTCCCTTTCCTATCTGGAGGGAGTTGATTTTGTGTTATGGGTTGGTTGAGAGTGCATGCTTATTAGGGGATGTGGACTTAGTTTGATTGTTCTGGGCCCTGGGGTGGGGGCGCGGGGGGAGAGGGCTGCATTCAGAAGGCTTGAGGGGAGTTTGAGGCTTGGAGCTGATTTTGCAGCTCTGTTAGTTTTGGGGATTCTGACACCCATAATTTGGAGACTGTCGTCTTGGAATATCAGGACATCCCACTTGGCGTCCTTGAGGTGGATGAGGGTTTTGTTTGGGGGATTCATAGCCTTTTGGTGTCTATGGATAATCTGATTTCAAGTAGAATAGTCTTGCTGATTTTGGGGTGCAGTCTGTTTTGAGAAGCCATATATGTTTCAAGGTTCAGGTTAGATTTGGGGGAACATGAAATTCAATTTGGAGGGTTTTTTGTTGTTGTTTTTTAAAAATTAGCTTGAAAAAAAAATTAGCTTGAGGTGGAACATAATAGGAACCTGGGAGCAAGTTTGAAGGCCTTCTGTGATTGTGGGTCATTGAGGCAGAGCAAAGCTTTATATTTGAATGTTGTGGAAACTTACTTTGAGGGGGGATAGACCTCTGTATGTGTAGATAGATAGCCATGAGGCTTTTTCCAGGGAAAGACACAAGGCAAGGGCCCAAGGTAGGAGACTAAAGTTTTGGGGTGTCCTTATTTTGGGGTGTTTGTCACTCTCTGGGTGTATTTGTTGAAGGCAAAGTTGATTTGAGGGTTCACTTAATTCAGAGCATGATGCTGGTTTGAGGTGTCCTTTGCTTACAGCCAGCTCCCTCTCACCCCAGAGTCAAGAAATCTCTTTCTTGCCTGAACCCCCAAATACACCCAAGGACTTGAAGGGAGAAATCCGGAAAGGTAATGGGGGCAGCACATCTCCTCTTATTTCTCTGAGGTCTGGATGAATCTGAGGGAAAGAAGGTGGTTTCAGACTCCGAACCCCCATTTCTTAAGGGAGCACACCTCACTTTCCGGGAAAGGGGGGGACATAGGGTGTCCCAGCTGTCAAGGAAAGACCCCAGACTAGGGTGGTGCTGTTGGAACTTGGGCGAGGGGAGGTGGTGGTGGGGTGCAAGGGGGTGATTCATGTTCCCAGAGTTTCTAGGGTCAGAGCCCCAAACAGAAAGCGGCCAGAGGGCTGGGAATGCGGGCGAGGTGGGTGGGGGAGGGGCTCCCCCACGGCCGCAGGGGCGAGGGGGTCAGCCAGGCCGGCCCTGCACGCCTGGGTCCCCGCTCCCTTCGGCTCTCCTCCCCTCTCTCCCTCCCACCGCCCACCCCCCCAACCCAAGGAAAAAAACCTGCCTGTGCAACAGCAATGGCAGATTCCAATCCTCCAGGCTTTCCTTAAACCACCACGGAGACCAGCGGGGGGGGGGGGGGGGGGGGGGGGGGGGAGGGGAGGATCGAGCTTTCCTGCTCCCTAAGACTGGGGCTATGAGCTTGACCTCCTGGCCCCTAGCCCTTCGAGGAGTGGCCCCCCTCCCCCGTCTGGAAGCCAGGTTTCCTGGACCCCAGCCCCCGAGCGGGGGGGCCTGGAGAGACGGGGAGGAGGAAGGAGGGAGTGACTTCCAAAATTGGCATCGGGACAGAGCAGGGCTGGCGGGAGGCAGGTGAAAGACAGAATTTTCCTGAAAAAACGGGGCTATCTGAGGACCCCAAATTTGGCGTGCTAGTCCAGGACCGTCCTGCCAACATCCTAGATTTTTTGGGGATTTTTTGGGGCCCCCGGGACCCCTCTAGATGGGGTGAGGAATGTAGTGTTGGGGGAATCTGACTGGGGCATTGCAGCTGCCTCTCCCGCCGAGTTGGAGACGGATGGGCTGGGACGGGTTTGGGGGGGGGTGTCCCCAATTCTGACTGGGAATGGAGGAACCCCCTTCTGAGCTCTCTTGTGGGGGTCCTCCCTCCCTAGGGCACTCCCCACTCCCTGAGCCAGCCGAGAGGAAGGAGGCCAGCGATGCGACTGGGGCGGCTCTTTTCTCCTGCACCCCAAATGTGAGGGATGCATCCCAAATTTTGCTCCCTTCAAAATAGGGGACCAGGATCTCAGGGGAGAGTAGCTGAGGTAAGTGGGGAGGGAAGTGTCCCCTGTTTTCAGGAGAGACGTGGCGGTTGGGGGGGAGGTTTGGAGGTGCGTGCTGGGGTGGGGTTGGGCTTTGTCAGTCTTGGAACTGGGGGGATGATTGGAGAGGCTTTCCCCTGTGCCCCTAAACTTCAGTCCCCCAGATGGGAACCAAAGGCTGAGACCAGAAGGCCTCCCAGCACCCCCAGCCGTTAGCACAGTGTTTGATTTGTTTCACCCCCACAAAGGCTCTGCCGAGAATGGGAGCTGGGGGCAGCTGTTCAGTTTGGGGGCGATGGAGGCTGGAGTGAGGAGCAGGAGGCCTTGGCAGGATCTGGTGTGAGACAAATAGGGGTCTCGAGAGGGGGTCTGGCATCCCCCGAGGCCTAAAAAGACTGCTTACACCCACCATCTTAGATCTTTCTGATTGCTAAGAGTTTTGGGGGGTGTGTCGGAAGGGGGGGTGGTAGCGGGTGGAATGGGATGTAGGGGGAAAACTTTTAGGTTTCAGAGGATGTTATTTTGATTTGTGGAAGGGATCCGAGCCCTTGGATTGTGCTTGGTGTGGGGTGCTTTTAAGAATCATGTCCTGGACAGGAGGGAAAGGCTGAGGGAAGGCCCTTGGTGGGGGTGGGGAGAGGCATGTTTGTCTCAGCTTAAACGTGGCTTTCTGGGGTGGGCCCGCCTTCCTGGGCCTGGTGGATGGTCTGATGGGGGTCGTCGCAGGGGGCCGGGCGTGGGTCCTGGGCTGACAGTGGGGGCTGGGGACAGTGCTGGGGGTTGAGTACCTGGCCCCCAGGTCCAGACAGCCCTCTTCCTGGGCCCTGCTGCTCCCCTCTCTCTCTGGTCTCCATTTCCTGCCTTTGGCCTCCATCTTGTGGCAGGCCCAGGGCCCAGGGCGACTTCCGGCCCCCCTCTCCCTACCATGTTCCGGCCCCACCACCTCTGGATTGCCAACTCCCAACCCTGCTGTCCTTGGCCTTGTGTCTCTCCTTGCTTTCTCTTGGGTTCTGACCCAGGGTGGGGAGGGACGGACACAGGAAGCCTTGGGGCCCTGCCTCTGCTGAGTCGGGAGGCAGAATGTTGGCCCCCCACGATCATTCCCCGGTTTCCTCTGCCTCTGACCCCACCCTAGGGATCCCCTGAGCAGAGTTCCTACAGAGGGAAGATGGTTCCAGTCTTATCACACTGCCAGCTCACTCCTTAGGCCTGTCTCCCTCCAGGTGCTTGTCAGCTCCTAGCCCTGGTTGCTTGCCCCCGCGCCTCCCGCCTGCCCCAACGCTTCTTGGGGCCATGTTTGCCTTCTAAACCTTCCCCAAGTCTCTGCTCTGGGTGGTGGGGGTCTTCCCAACACCATCTTGTGCTCCCTTCCTCTCAGCCCACCCCAGTCCTGCTCCCGCCCCAGCAGCACACTGTGGTTTGTACGGTACTGTGGCCACGTCCAGACCACACTGTGGTGTTAGGGTGAGGGTGGGGGAGGCACCGCTGAGGCTTGGCCCTGAGAGGCTGCCCTGGAGAAGCAACACACAAAACATCCGGGCCTTTTTGTGAGGTAGTGGTGGTGGGGGGGAGGGGGGTTGGGAAGCACTGGAAATAGCCCCTCTCAAGTCCCCAGTGCAGCCTTAGGAATACTGACTGCCAGAGATCCTGGGAGTTAGGTTCTGCCTTTGGAGAGCAAAGTAGAATCTTTGTTGCCCACACCCAGCTCCCCTGGCTCTAGCAGCACAGAAATATTGGCACTGGGAAGAGAGTCTGCCAATATTGGCTGTGCTGCTCTAGGCAGGGTGGTGAGAACTGCGAGGAGGGGCCGAGCCCCTGGGGCTCAGGAGGGAGGCTGTCACCCACCACGCCCCAATAACGGTTATGCCAAACGCACCAGGCTGAGGGAACGATCTTTATTGTTTTCTGTATATAAAAAAAAAGTCTGTCAGTTGGAGGTCAGAGAGCTTGGGGCCGATGCTCGCACAGAACTGCAAAGGTGTGCTGCCCCAGCAGCCTCTTGACCTTCTCTCATGCAGACTTGCTCGGAGTCCTGGGCGATCCACAGGTCCAGAGGGAACAGTGACAGGGGTGAGAGGTGGAAGGCTCAGCGAGAGAGCAGAGGGGGGTCAGCAGAGGTCATGAGAAGGCCAGATTCCAGGGTCAAGCTGTCTGGAACAGGAAGCAAAATGGGCCGAGATGGAGCGAGCCCCAAGAATGTTGCCAAGACCACTCCTACCTCCCCAAAGTACCTGGCTTGTTGCTGACCCAATCCCCCCTGCACTGCATACCAGGGAACCTTCTCTTCCGAGGCCTCTGTGCACAGGAGGGGGCTCCTGTGGAGACTCTCCCCTGCTGTCCAAGTGAGCACACCCCGCCCCCCCCCGCCCCCCCCCCCCCTGCAGCTGGCCTGGGAGTGGGAGAAAGACCCCTACCTTGGTCAAAGCTGAGTCTCCACCCTCCCCTTCAACTGGCCAGAGAGTGAGAGGAGGAGGACCCCTACCCTGGTCGAAGCTGAGTTTCTTGGCTGGAGGAGTTTCACCCAGCCCTTCAATATCCACCAGGTCGCTGTTGGCGTCCGAGTCATTCAGAGCACTGAGTGTCACATCTGGGGGAGTGGGGAGGTGGTAAGCTGGGCTTTAGATTCTCTGACTGCTCCCCAGCTTCCCAAAGCTTCAAGCCCCCACTCCCTCTGACAGCCCAGCAGCTGTCTGGGAACCCTGACAGGGAAAGGAAGAGAGATCTGTCCTTTGACCCAGCCCCGGATTCTCTCCCGAACCTGTGAACTTTTGAACCTTGGACAGGACCTTACCCCCATCCCCCACCCCCGTGGCAGCTCTGCAGCCCTCACCAGCCTTCTGTTTCTTTATGGGGGGGCCCCCGGCCTCAGGGACACTGGTGCTGCTTGGTGGAGGGGCGGCTGGAGGAGGTGACAAGACACTGGATGGCACCTTCTTGGGCCCTTTCTTGGGTGACTCAGCCGGAAGAGGGATGCCAGAGTCTTCATATACCTTGCGCTTCACTGTGGCCTTTATCTGAGCCCTGGAGAGAAGAGAGTGGGTTAGGAAGGGAGTCCTCACAGTGACTTAGGGAAGGGTGGGGAGGGGCAGGGGCAATGGGCCACTCTGAAGGAATCCGGGGGAGCCCCTTCATGAGCATCACCGTCAGGGCCCCACCCCTTTGGCAGGGTTCTCGGTTTCCCCTGAAGCTTTGTGTACACTCAGAACGGACAGAATGTGATGAGTGGACTCCCTGAACCCAGTGCCTCATTTTCTTCTGGGAGAGATGTGCGGGTCTGGAAGGCCACCAGGTAAACCCTGGTGAACTACAGGTAGACTGAGACTTAGGAGGAGATTCTGCTCAACTAGTTCAGAATCACAGCATCCCCAGAAACACTGCAGCAGAATCTCCAAGGAGCCGCATAAACCACCAGGGAACTCCCATCACAGAATTCAATTGTTGGGTATCTCGGGCAACCCCAAAATAAAATTCTTGGAAGGTCCCGGTTACCATAGCATTTCAGTAACTTCTGACCCACTCTTTTATTCTCTTAATCTTGGAGGAGATGCTAACAGAACTAGCAGCGAGGTAGAGTTGGGAGTTCTCAGGAAGACATGGAAGGCGGGTGCGGAGGAAGAACGTGCCCACCCCCCTTCCTCTGCCGGCCACCCTCCCTCACACTGTCCGTTCCTTGATGACACAGCTGATGTGATTAAGATCGTCCCCAAACCGCTTCACGGCAGCCCTCAGCATCTCTATCTCCGTCTCCGTCCACTTGGCACTGTCAGAGGGGAGAGGGAACAGCGAAAGTGGGAAGAGGGGGGTGTGCGGCCAGCCCACAGGCTGTGCAGGCCACAGCAACCAGCTCCAACCCCCAGACCCTGGGGCCCCTTCTATGGATCCCTAAAGAGGGCTTCCTTGAAAAGAAAAGAAAAAAAAGCTCTTAACGCCCGGTGGGAATCCTGAGGACCCCCAACCACACCTGTCCCGACAGCCACGTTATAACGAAGAAAGTCTCTCCCCCACCAGCGCGAAGCGGCTGCTGTCAGGGACCGCTGAAGGCAATCCAACCCGCAGGGGTCTTGCGGACAGAACCCCGGTCGCGGTGCGCAGCGCCCGCAGCGGGGCGGAGCGGTGGCCCGGGTCCGGGTCGGGAGCCTCAGGCTGCGGGTGCATCCGTCGCGCCCTCCGCCGACAGGCACTTCTTCGCACCCACTCCGCGCAGTGCCAGGCGCAGGGCGCACTCCCACCTGCCCCTGCCCTAGGGCGAGCGTCCGCGTCAGTGACCGAATCCGCGGCCCGGCCCCGCTCACGTACCCCGCGGGGGAAGAGTCGGCTACGGGATGCAGCTGCATCGTCAGCTCCCCGAGCTTCGTGAAGGCGGCGCCCGCCGCCGAGAAGATCTCTCCGACCTGGGGGTGGGGCGGCGTCACGGGGGGCCGGCGCACACCCCTGCGCCGTCCCGCCCGGAGCCCCTGGCCCCACCCCGGCCGGCTCCCGCCCCTCACCCCGGGCGGAAGAGCCGGCGCCGCCGGCAGGGCGGGGGTTGGGGGCCGCCCTCCCGTGGCCGCCAGGGAGCGCTGTCCGCGAGCGAGGGCGAACCTTGGTGGACGCTGACGTCATGGCCCCGCGCGCCTCCCCACGGAGGAGACGGAGACGGAGACGCCGCCGCCGCCGCCGCCGCCGCCTTGCCGGGGACCTGGGAGCCGGGCGACCCAGCGGCTCGGGCCCCACCGCAGGAAGTCCCGTCCCTCCCCGTAGCCGATTGGCTCCTTCGGCTGCTCCCCGCCTCCTCGCAGCAGGGACGCGGCGGCGCCCGCCCAGCGAGACCCGAGTGGAAGACCCCGCCTCACTTCCGGGCCGGCCTCACTCCACTTCCGTCGGCGGGTCGGGACTCGGAGGCCGGTCTGCAGCGCCCTCACCCTCCACCCGGTGCCCGTCCCAGTACCCAAGCACAGACACGCGGCTCAGGAGGGCAGCTTCGCTTTATTGTGGACGGACGGGGGACGGCCAGCCCCGGCCTCCCTCCGCGGGGGCCGGAGACCGGAGGACCAGGGGTTCAGTCTCGCCGCAGGGAAACGGGATCCCACGGAGGGCGCCGGCATGGGGGCGGGTGGGGAGAGTCCTTAAATAGAGTCGGGAGCTGGACAGGCGAGACGCGACCGTGCCTAGCGCACCATGTATTCCTTGCGCTTGTTGAGCCGAACTTGGCAGAAAGAGAAGCCTCCGAGGAGGAGGTAAAGGCCCGCGGCGATGAAACAGTTGTAGCTGACTCGCTCGTAAAGGTCATATATTTTCTGAGGGTCTTTCCTGGGGGTGGAGATCAGGTAGACGAGTGTCAGAAGCATTCCGAGCGGCCAGCCTTTCCCAGGCACTGTGGCCAGGCACCATCCCAAGCGCCTGTACACCTATTATTCGAGCTTCCTCCTAACCCTATGGGGTGAGTTCTAAGGTTGCACCCACCGGGCGGCCCGGGGAAGTCAAGTAAACTACCGAGGAAGCCACATCTTGAGTTTTGGGTTTGGGGTGGCTGCTGAGGCCTGACTCCAAAGTGCGCTACGGAGAAAAGCTCCCTGCACGCAGTTCTTCAGCCTCGCGGGGCCCGCAAGCATCCTGCCACCTACAGTTACCTGCCACCTTGCACACCTGCCCTCCAGCCCCGCCTTTGCCACCTCGCAAACGTGCCCCCAGCCCCGTCTCTCCCACCTACTTACTCAAAATCTTTCTCGGTGAAAGGAACGTCCTCGATCAGCACAGCGGAATGGACATTGAAAAAAATTCCGAGCATTATCTGCAAAGAGGTGACGGATAGGTTGCTGAACGCAAGCACCTAACCTGGTCCGCCTCTAAACCCCTCCCACTTCTGTAGCCACAACATCTGGGTCTGGGAGCTACCAGAACGCGCTGGGGTTGGGGTGGCTGCTGCTGGAACCAGGATCAGGGCGTGAGCTGGTGCAAGGGCAGCAACAGTGAGCCACCCGATGATCCTCCTCTCCAGGGGCGTCATTGTCATGGGACAGGGAGGAAGCGGTCAGGGGAAATCAGCACTTCCTAGGATTTCTTCCTAGAGTGGGGCGGGTGATCCTGGGGAAACACGACCCCTCCCCCCACAGATGCCCATTTGGGGAACAAGCGTCCCCTTTCCGCACTGCCCTCCACTCAGCGAAGGCACCGCTCGAGACCCCAGCTCTTCCTCCTCTAACGGGGGGGTGGGAGGGTGGGGAAGTGTCTCCAGGTTTACCAGCCGTGGTTCGGGCTCCAAGCTCCAGCTCCACCCCCGCCCCCCCGCTCGAGTTCCCCATTTCTCAATCTCGGCTGTCTCGTTCCCCAGCGGCTAATCACCACCGCCCCACCCCCGTCCAGACTGCCTGCTGCTTCCTAAGGCCGGCAGGCTCCCAGCCTTCCGGCCCGCGTCCCCGGGGCCCCCTCGGGCCCGGTCCGGCCCTCGCCGGGCGGTCCCCTCACCAACATGATCACTCCCCAGGCGCTGAGGACGATGCCGCAGGCGGCCAGCTTGGGCCCACAGCACAGGAGCGACGCCATGAAGAAGGGGGCCGGGGATCGCCGAGCTGCGGGCCGAGCAGGAAAGCGGCGAGAGGAAGGCCCGGACGCGCCAGGGGAGAGCGAGCTGGACTCCGGGTCTCGCGCCGCGGAGGACCGGCCGCAGGGAGCTCGGCCACGGGGGCGTGGCCTCCGGCCTCCACCATCGCGCCGGGGTGGGGGGCGCCGGGCGGGGACGGCGGGGCGCGTCCGGGCCCTCCCGGGTCCCCAGCAGGGAAGGCGGTGTGTGAGGCCGAGGCAGCCCCTCAGGAGCCCGTTAGGACCCGTGTAGCGGAGGCGCGGGCATCGTGGGAGCAACGCTTCCCGCTTCTTGTCCCCCCCGCCACCGCCAGGCCGGGATGGAAGGACCCAGCACGTCACGTGACTGGCTCGGGCAAGTCACGTGACGCGGAGCCCGCAAACGCCGGGCCTAGGGCGGAGCGGGTCTGGCGGAGCCCCTGGTCACCCGGGCGACGGGCTCTTAGGTGCTGGGGATCCGAACTACCCGGCTTTCCCGTCAGATACCTTTTTTCGGGTGGTGTCCTGTCATGGGGGCATGGTAAGTGAGACTTGGGGGTTTACCCCGGGAGAGACGCCCCTGTCTCGCGTCTCCGCATCCCTGCCTCCAGACGGAGACGTTGTGAGACCGTGAAAGGATATAGGGACCCCCTGCCCGACGCCGAGCGCAGCTGTGGCCGGAGCGCTTTGAAGTTTCACGGGTTCCTGGCATCGGGAGTGCTTAATTAAGTAACTTTGGGGGGGGGGAGGGTAAAGATTTTTATTCGTTTGACAGAGAGAGCGTAAATAGGCAGAGGCAGAGGGAGAAACAGGCTCCCCACCAAGCAGGGAGTCTGATGCGAGGCTCTGTCCCAGGACGCCGAGGTCATGACCTCAGCTGAAGGGAGACACTTCACCGCTGGAGCCACCCAGGCGCCCCTAAGTAACATTTTGTTCCCAAACAGGGAATACTGAATTCCAAGTTTTGGATGCAGAATCCAGGAAAAGTGTGGGCTTTAGGAAAAGCGCAGGGAAAGCAAACCCAGGGAACAGGTGGTGAGGGTGAGTGGTCATGCTAAATGTATTGGATAGCTGGGTATGGTCGCTTTGCTTCTCTACTGTAAACCAAGGAAACCGATCATAGGTCCTTTGGAAAAGGTGGGGTCCAAGATTTTTAAAAATATGTATAGGTGGGGACGCCTGGGTGGCTCAGCGGTTGGGCGTCTGCCTTTGGCTGGGGGCATGATCCCAGTTCCGGGATCGAGTCCCACATCAGGCTCCCTGTGAGGAACCTGCTTCTCCCTCTGCCTGTGTCTCTGCCTCTCTATGTGTCTCTCATGAATAAATAAATAAAATCTTTTTAAAAATATGTATGGGTCATCCTCTCCAAAGAAAAAGGTTTCTTTTTCTCTTTAAGATTTTATTTATTGGGCAGCCCCGGTGGCGCAGCGGTTTAGCGCCGCCTGCAGCCCAGGGCGTGATCCTGGAGACACTGGATCGAGTCCCACGTCGGGCTTTCTGCATGGAGCCTGCTTCTCCCTCTGCCTGTGTCTCTGCCTCTTTCTCTCTCTGCATCTCTATGAATAAATAAATAGATAATCTTAAAAAGATAAAAACAGAAAAACTCAAATTAAAAAAAAAAGATTTTATTTATTCATGAGACATACAGAGAGAGAGGCAGAGACACAGGCAGAGGGAGAAGCAGGATCCCTGCGGGAAGCCCCATGTGGGACTCCATCCCAGGACCCCAGGATCTCCACGTGAGCCAAAAGCAGATGCTCAACCACTGAGCCATCCAGGTGCCCCTCCAGAGAAAAAGTTTGTATGCTTCATCAGTGAGAGGCAGATCTGTAATAATTATTTCGGGAAGTTGGGTGTTTGAAGAACACAGTTTTGCACTGAGCTTGTTGTACCCATTGTGGTGAGGATAGTGATCACAGCACAGTTGGAAGGGGTCATTTGGGTCCCAAGACCCCAGAACCACACAAAGAGACACTAACAGTGATTAACAACGTTATGGCATTTTGTTTTGTTCATTTATTTTATGTACATCATTTATTTTATTTTATTTTATTTTATTTTATTTTATTTTATTTTATTTTATTTTATTTTATTTTATTTTATGTACATCGTTCTTAAACAGGTTGTGAGAGAGAACTTGGATCCAGAGAAACACATAGACCCCAAGATACTACAGAGGCTGGGAAAGTGGCCTTGGGACATGAATTTTATGTCTCTTTTTCTTGAGACTGGGGAAGGATTACTCAAGGATTTTGGGTGGGGGGGGGGGGTAGGTGTGTGAATAGGGGGAACAGAGTGGAGGGAGAGTTGCCAAAGCAGAGTCAGGAAGTTTTAGGTTGGCCACCATGTCTAGGTCCTGGGAAAGGAGAGTTAGTTGAGGTAGTTGATTTATGCAAGAAATCTTCTGTGTCCCACCTCTGATCATTCTCTGGATGTTTGGCAAGTAGGATCAGTGCCTCAGGCTAGTGCGAGGTAGCCCTGTGCAAATACTGCCCCTGAGGGTCAAATCCAGCCCACAGCCTATGCTTGTCCCTCTAGAAGAGCACGCGTTCTGTTTGCATATTTAAATGTTTGGAGTAAACCAAAAGAAGAGTTATTTTGTGACACGGGCAGTTCATACTTTCATATTTTACTGCTCATAAAGTTTTCCAGGAACACGGTCACACTCATGCACTTACATGTCATCTGGGGCTGCTTTTCTGCTCTATCAGGGGAGGGGAAGTAGTTGTGACAGAGACTGTGGCCTACAAAGCCTAAAATATTTATTATGTGGCCCTTTACAGAAGAGGTTTGCCGCCCCACCCTGGGCTAGTGGCATACTGACTAGGGGATTTGGTTGGGGGAGAAAATAGAGTGTTAGCATCAGAGACTTTGGAAACCGTGACGTTCGAGATGGGCATGTGAGCCCCAGAGCCGATCTGAAGTTTTGTGTGTGTGTGGGGGGGATACTGCGGGGCTCAGATAGTGACACTATTCTCTATGCGGCTGGGTTTCAGGTAATCATAGGGCAGGTCGAGCTGCTCATTCCGGGCTGTAATCTCTCTCTCTAGGTTTTCCAAATCTGTTTGGAATTGGTTTAATACAGCCTTGGCCTTGGGGCTTGAGAAATACTTTTCTTTGTGATGTCCCAGAGGCACCTAGGAAAGGAAAAAGGATCAGTCAGTTCCTAGTCTGGAGGCAGAAGTGTGTAGAGCCAGACTCTTCACTTTGATTTCCCTTCCAACTGTAATTTCCCTTTTTTCCAGGGTCCCCTCTTACCATGTCTGGCTGGCGGCGACCCAGATGCCACGTGATGGTCATTTGAAGACAAGCCTGTCGGACATCAGGTAGTGAGCCCATCACTGTAGCCATTTTCACCTCTTCCTTGGTGGTGGGTGGGGGCATCCGCATTGTGCATGGGGCATTAGGGACCCAGGCATACCAGTCCAGCTGGGGGAAGAAAACTGCAACCCTAGGATCCTGATCCTTATGCTTTGAACCCCAAGCTTTCCCTTCAGAATCCCCAGGGCCAGACACTTGCTTTCAGGAACCTGGACTTTCGGCTGTCCTACCTGGCCCTGGTTGATGGCCCCGTGCTGAGCAGTGCATGTGAAGATGCACATGGTAAGGAAGTGGCACAGTTGCTTCCGGGACTGGAAGGAGATGGGGAAACCTGGCAGAGAGGAACGGGATTTAGAGGCTCCAGTGTGAGAAGAGGGAAGTGATGTCTACACGAGTTGGGTTTGAACTGCGTGGGTCCATTTTTATGCGAATTTTTTTATTGTACATGAATGTATTTGCTCTTCCTTATAGTTTTCTTCATATTTTCTCTTCCCTAGTTCATTTGACCATATGTGAGCATGCAAGATACGGGTGAATTGACTCTTTATGATCTTGGTAAGGCTTCCAGTCAATAGTAGGCTCTTAGTAGTTTTTTGTTGTTGTTGTTGTTGGTTTTTGGTGGGGGGAGGTCCATAGTTATTTGCAGATTTTTGACTGCTTGGTGTGTTGGGGAAGGGTCTGTGCCCCAAATCATCCCTCCTTCCTGCATTGTTTGGGGGTCAACTGTATTTTAGCATTCATGGGTATTTGTTCATTTGTTTATTTATTCAAATATATTTGCATTAGACCTGGGTTTCAATTCAGGTTCAAGCAATATAATTTGGGTGCCTTCGCCCGATTACTTAATCTCTCCCTGAACTTCCATTTCTTCACCTATAAAATGTGGATGATACCCACTTTATAAATGAGATACTATACTGAAATCACCTAGTATATAATAAATGCTCCATAAATAATAATTATTGTGGAGGGGCTGGGGGCTGAAAAGTCTGAGTGATTGAATATCTTCTGCCTCAAAAAGTGGTTAAGAAGTTAGGGATAGGGATGCCTGGGTGGCTTCGTGGTACAGCAGCTGCCTTTGGCTCAGGGCGCAATCCTGGCCCTGGGATCGAATCCTGTATCGGGCTCCCCATGGGGAGCCTGCTTCTTCCTCTGCCTGTGTCTCTGCTTTTCTCTCTGTGTCTCTCGTGAGTAAATAAATAAAATTTATTTATAGGAGGGACATTTCCTCCTATTCCCAAAAGGGGATTGTAAGTGCCTGAGTTATAAAGTGATGAACAAGAGAAATCACATATTCATAGTGTCACATGCAAGAGAAACTTTCCACAAAGGTTATCTCGGGCAACTGATTTTATAGTGGAGGTGGTGACTCCGAGAGCCACTAATTCTATCGGTTAAGTGGAAGAAATATAATCAGTCCCTTTCTGTAGATTTAAAAGAAAGAAAGAAAGAAAAAAAAGACCGGAGAGAGAAAACTGCTTGTCAGGATCGCATAGTTGGGAAGAGGCCAAGGCTGACCTTGAATTCAGGTTCCTGACTGCTGCTCTCAAGCTGTTTATAATTCAGTGGATTTCCTCTAGAAAGGCTGTTGGGAAAATTAGGCAAAGTGCACGATGAGAACCGAGGGGGGTGGAGACAAGAGAGGATGAGAGGCAGTTGGAGATTAAAGCTGACATATGAATGTTTATTTTTGTTTCCCAAATGTAGATAGTGGCTGTGGAGAAGAGGAGCAGGGAGAGCAAGGAAGAGGGGTCTTCTGGGGGCATGTGGGACCTCAGGGACGGTTCTGAGACGTGCAAGGCAGAGTTTGGTCCCAGGAGGGTGAGTGCAGGCATTGGTTTATTGCTGGCCGCATCCCTGGGCCTGGCCGTAGTGGCCCTCTGGTTCATAAACGTCTGCAGTTGTCCCACAGAGGTAGAGGTGCTGGCATGATGAGTGAGGGGCAGCAAAGGAGGGATGAGAAAGGCTTTTTCTTCCCCAGAGGTGAAAACGCAGGTGGGGTTGCTCACAGTGGCGGCTAGATCCCAGGTAAGATTGGTCCCAAAAACCTGGCCCCTTGGGACGCCTGGGGGACTCAGGGGTTAAGCATCTGCCTTTGGCTCAGGATGTGACCCCCGGGGTCCTGGGATCGAGTCCTGCATTGGGCTTCCTGCTTCTACCTCTGCCCGTGTCTCTGCCTTTCTGTGTGTCTCTCATGAATAAATAATACAATCTTAAAAAAAATAATAAAGAAACGTGGCACCAAGCAGCTCTGCAGGGAGTTCCGGTTTGTGCCAGTGCTTGTACAGTACTGATCTTGTCCTGGAGGTGACTATACTGTGGGAAATGTGCAGTGTACCCAGAATGTGTGGTGTGTGTGTGTGTGTGTGTATGTGTGTGCTGGACAGTAGCAGGCAGGAAGGGAAGGAAGGGAAAGCAGCATTGACATCATGTGTTTTGGTGGAAACTCCTCACATTTATATACATCCTCACAAGGGAAAGCAGACAACCATGAAAAGAACACAAGCCCCAGCAGAGCCTGGGTGGATCCTTCACTGGTTGTGGTTCTGGTCTTCTTGGACCCCGTGCTCTGGTGAATTAGGGTAATCTGTGACTCGGGCTAGGGGGTGGTGGTAAAGGTTGATGGCCAGGGTGTCTGAGCAGGACAGCCCCTGTATATCTAAAATAGTCTGGAGTCTTAGGAGGTGGGAATGGAATTCAGATGCTTTATCCCTGGCTGGAGAGAGGGGTGTGATAAGGGGTTGGGGTCCTGAGCCCAGGGCGACAGGACTGAGAAGGGGCTCAGGGCAGAGTGTCCCAGGGGCTCCCATCTCTGGGGAGGGATCCTACCTCGCTCCTGGGCGTGGCACAGCCCCACCTCCGTGATCTCCCGACACCAGGCCTGCAGCTCAGAGTCCCCTCTCACGATGTCATCCCGGTGGTAGAAGAGGTGGACAATGCCCTCCACGTACCTACCCAGAGGAGTAGGCAGGTGAGCTCCTTGAGAGAAGAATGCGCCCACCTCCCAGCTCCACACCTTTCCTGCAGCCTCTGCCCGGCTGACTCCCACTGGATCTGGGAACAGATCTTACAAGACTTGTTTTGGGGGATGTTTCCTAGGTCTCTCTAAACACTGATTTAGAAAGGAAGGAAACATTTTAAGAATTAGTTTTAAGAATTTTGGACCCATGGCTGAAAAGCATTCTTTCCATCAAAATCTCTGACTCCACCAGACTCCAGGGTTTACCCACCCACAGCTTCATCTATCTGCACTTCCTGTCTCACCATCCCCATCCTTAGATCCTCCCCATTGCCTCCTGACTTCCTGTCTCCCCAGGATTCAGATCCTGCCCTTCCTGTCCAGACCTTCTTGTTTCCTGTGGATTTTGGCACCATGCTGACCTCAGGTCAGGTCAGAGCCCCACTCTCCCCCGCCCTGGCGCCCCTCCATCTCTCAGTGGCCACTTTCACCCACTGGGCAATGATCCCCCAGAGCCGTAGAGCATCGTGGGCATAGAGGGCACTTGGGATCCCCAGCAGGCCCCGGTCAGCCAGGTCATCAGGAGGACAGAGGGAACGGTAGGTCAGCTGAGCCATGGCCCGACGGAGCAGCTGCACATGGCCCCCTCCACCCGTGCTCACCACCTGGGACGACAATGAGCAGAGGCCATGAGAGAACAGATGGAGCATAGTGTACAGGGCTCAGAGGCAGGGCTTCACAGAATGACAGTGTGGGGGACAGGCTCAGAGTTTGAGACAGTTGAGACTGATTTTCCCACAGTCAGTCTGGGCTCCTGAAAGTGGCAGGAGGTCACAGACAGCCGGGTGATTAGTGTCCCCATCCCCTAGCACCCTAAGCCTCCTCACCTTATCGAATATTCCCCCTTCTGAGATGAGCTGAGTTCTGGCCCGCGTGTTGATCTCCATGGTGTAGCGGATATGCGGGATCAGGAGCTGAGGTGGAGGAGGCCAGAGGGGCTGGTTACGAAGGCCACGCTGGGCCCTTGGTCATGGGGCATGGCACCCTCCCTGGTGGCCTTGTCCCCTCTAGAGGCTTGTGTGCTGCTGCCTAGACAGGCCCATCTGCTGCTTGGATCAGTCCCACCTGTGCTTTTTACTGCAGAGCACGGTGGGCTCTGGCACCAGGCTGACCCAGGTTTCAGTCTGTACTAACTTTGGGGCTCATCCAAGGTCACAGACCCCCTGAGTATTCATCTGTGTCATTTCCTGTCCCTCACCTCTGCCACTGACTGGGGGTGACTACAGGGTTGAGCTGGTTTGGAGCCTCCCACGTGGGAGCCGTTACCACGTTATTGTTCCCACCTCGAGTGTGGGTGTTCTCCAACATCACCCCCTTCTTATCCTCCTTTATGTTACTGTCATTCACATCCTCACAGCTGGGCAGCCTCTGTGCTCTGTTAGCAAAGCCCCACCTCCATCCTCTGGCTGCTTCCCTGTTGGGGCAGGGGTGGTGGTGGCGGTGCGGACACAGGACACGTACCTTCTTGGGGGTGGGTTCTGAGTCACCTGCAGGAGCCACTTGGAGCTGCCTGCTGACGCTACACCTGCCCCTACCCCCAGCTGGGCAGTTAGATCCCTCTACTTTTAATAGCTTTAACAAAGAGCCTTTTATTCACTTTTTAAAAAGGCTATCTGATCCTCTCATCTATTTCCTAGATCTGAAACTATTCTGTTTTATTTACACCTGGTTTATGTGCCACTGTCGTGCAGTGTTGCTATTTATCTGAGGTGTAGATGCTGCACACAGGGAAGGGCCCAAGTGGTGCCTTGGGTGGCAAGATATCAAAGCAGCTCACATTGGTCTGAAGCTTTCCAGAAAGTTCCTGAAGGACACTGAGTGTCCTAGAAGGCCCAGAGTCCACAGGAGGAGAGCGGATACCTGAGGACAAACAACCCCTAATAACAGTAGCAGTAACTGCAAGAACTAAAGTGTTCAATAGCTTTTACTTGGTGTTCCGTGGTTATGTTCTGTCGTTCTGTCCTTTCATGACCCCACAATGGAGCTCCTGCAATCCCCATTTAGAGATGAGGGCACCGAGCCAGCATCTGGGAGGTGCTGAGGTCACGATTCCAGATGCGCTCTGCGGCATCCAAACCAGAGCCTGCACATGGAACCTCTGTGACCTGAGCAGGCTGCATACTCTCCTGCGGGACTGGTAACAACTCTGTCTGCCATGGGGCAAGGTTGTGGGGAGTGGATGCTGGTGGGGACAGAGCTGACCTAGTGACCGGGGATCTCAAGCACAAACCGAAGCCCAGCCTATCCCAGATGAGCAGAGGATGGTGATGCAGGAGCACCATGACATCCGTAAAATCCAAGATTCTGCTGTGCACATTGGTCCCCATCTTGGGTGTGTTATCCTAGGCTTGGAGAGGCCACACATGGCTACTAGTGGCCAGGTTTGGGGGCTCAGGAAGCATTCAGCTGAAGCCCCCAGCTGCAACTCATGTGCATGGCCTGCCATTGTTCCAGTTGCTTGTACTTAACACGGAACCCCTCATCTTTGCTTCCAGACTGGCTCTTCTCCTGACTGTCCTGTTTCTGACAATTACCCTGGTTCCCACGCTTGCATCAGTTTTGTCCCTTCTCTGCCACGTCTCTGTCTTGAAGTGTTGTCAATGTTTCAAGAACACTTTTTTAAGCACCCATAAGTCTTATTTTGCTGTCTTCTGCCTGGCAATGGATACTCGACTCACTCTTTTATAAAATTTCAGTATTTCTAGGTCATTACTGTACCCCTGCCTGGTGGGTTCCTGGGTGCTACAGGAGCCTGGACCTCTGGCCTCTCTCTCTCCAGTCTGAAACCCAGGCACGCTGCAGCTGCAGTTCCCCTGTCTCCACCAAGTGTTTGATTCCTTTTTCCTTTTCATTCTGATCACCTTGCCAGTGCCTGTCTTCCTCCACCTGTCTCCTGGGCAGGTATAAGTAGCCTGCTGGGGTGTGCCGCCGGCCTTTTGACCTGTTCCCACTTATCAACCTCCTCGATTGGGGGAGAACATTCTCCATCAATTCTATGGTGTTTGTAGACTGTCTCCTGTGGTTTCGAATTCTCGTTCCAGATATTGGTCTCTGGATGGTTCTCACAGGCATCACTTGTCCTCCTGGCTAAATAGAGAGCCTCCTAACGCAGGAACAAGACTGTTGTTTTACAAACAACATTGTGGCTATTACTCCAGGCCCATTGCTAGATCATCGGCCCTCCAAGAATTTCAGAGGGCTCCGCAATAAGATGTCCAGAAGGAATGGTCAGTGACTCGACTTGTACTTTAAGTTTTAGGGTACACAGTCTTCCTTCTCGTCCCCCTGCTTTTTTTCACAAACCGATAGAGATATGTTGTTGCAATATCTTTTGATATCGTGCTGTTTCCTCTCTCTGGGGTGTGACCTAGGACCCAGAGGGTGGAGGATATACCTTGAAGACAGGGTGCAGCCCCGGGAGGCACCTCATGGTGGCCACAGCCATGACCTCGGCCACCAGATGAGTGTTTAGCAGGTGATACTGGAGCTGGTGCAGTTGGAAGTCTGAATTTCGGACCCAGACCTTTGCCAGGAGCCAGGCAAGTGGGGGGTCTGAGGGCAGGAACAGCGGCGAGGTGGGGGAGCTGGGGCCAGGAGGCTGGATCTGCAAACATGAAATCAAGCCGCTAATTGAACTTCTGCTTTATGGGTGCCATTCTGCTCAGCATTCCGGGGGAACTGCGGATGAGTAAGGCTCCAGAGAGATTAGAGCGTTTCTCAAACCATGTTCCCAAACCAGCAACAGCAGCACTTTGGGACTAGTTAGAAATGCACATGCTCAGTCCCCACCCCAGACCTCCTGAATCACTGTGGTGCCCCCTAAAGTTTGAGAGCCACTGGGTGGCTCAGTCTTTGGGTGAGACTCCAAAAGGCCCTTATGACTCTTGAGCAGAACAAGACCTTCCAGTTGGGTGAGTCAGGGGAAACCAGACTGCAAGAAGACAAAGAGGGACAAGAAGACAGGTCTTACTGTGTAAGGATGGAGTTTGGGAGCTAGGAGGCAGGGGGCTGGACCCCCGGGAGCAGAGGTTGGGGTGAACAGAGAGTGGTGTGTGTGTGTGGGGGGGGATGCCCAGGGCACCTTACTTGGATAAGCATGGGCAGCAGCTTCCCATTGGGTTCCATCTTCAACAGGACGAGGGGGGCAGCCAGGTACTGCTTCTCTCCCCGGATCACGTTGGTTGGAATTCCATCCAGCAGGATGAAGTCAGCCTCGAACAGAGAACCATTCTGGGGAGGGGAGGAATGTGCCTATGGTCAGAGCTGAAAGCGCACCTCAGGGCCAAGGCAAAGGAGGAGACATTTATCTAGCTTCTTGCCATCCTCATGGTCGGTACCAGAGTCCTGTTGGCAGAACTGGAGCATCTGGTCCGATTCCTCTCATTGTATCTAGTGAGTAAACAAGCAGCACGCATGGTGGCAGATCTGGGTTTGGAACTGGGCCTGCTTGTCCGGTCTGTGCTACAGGGATTGTAAGCTGTCCTTTTGTAAAGCTGGCTGGTCCCCCTCGCCATCCCCCTTAGTGGTCTGCTCCTTGTGTGTGGCCCCCACCAACTCAGCAAACAGAACTCTTTCGCTTCCTCCCCAAGTCTCCTCTTCTGCTGAGTAATCCCCAGAAGGCCCCCCAACTACCTCGACCACTGAATCCAGCGCATGCCTGCACCTGGTCGCATCCAGCTTGTCTCTTCCAAACCCAGCTCTCCTCTGGGAAACCTCCCCAGGTTTGCACACCTGACAGCGCTTCCTCCACCTTTCTCCCCGCCCATGATGCTGGTGTTGGGAGTACGGACATCAGCCAGGGAATGTCACTGTCCCTACTAACATCTCTGACCCTACCTGTGCCCTGGGAATTCATCCCTCCATCCTGGGAGCTCCTTTTACTTTCCCTGTATGCCCTGTGTCATCCCTAGGCTTTTCCAGCACAGGACTCTGCACCTAGGCACCATGGGTGACCAAGCCTCCCTTCCCCTGACTTACCTTTGGTCCCTCCCCTTCACCACTTCTCCTCCCCACACAGCACAGGGTGGGAGGAAGTACCTGGAGCTCTCTCTCCAGCTGGGCCCGAAGTGCCTCCATCCCTGGGGGCAGCACTAGACGGGAGGGCAGGCAGGCAGAGCGTCTCAACAGCATGGGGTTGGCGCCATTGAGGAACTGGTAGCCAAAAAGCTCATCATCCTGCCAGCACTGGTGAACCTTCTCTGTGGGGTCAGGTGGAGTGCAGGAGGGGATATTTATCACAGCCCAGATGCCCCTCTCCTCCAGGCTCAGGGGGCCCAGGCACATGACCCGCGGGGCCCCGGCACACGACCGCCCTGTCTCCAGCCTCTGGCTTTTCATTCTGGAGGCCTCATAAGGCCTCAGGTGGGAAGGAGTCATGGGGGGCTGTCAGGTGTGAGGGTCGGGTCATCAAAAGGGGCCATCAGGGATGTATAGAGACCTGGGGCAACCACTGACCAGCCAGGATGCTCTTCTGGCCCCAGAAGATCTGATCAAAATCCTCCAGGTGGTTCCAGGAGCTCAGTAGAGTGTAGATGCGTTTGAGGACCATCTCCAGTGCCCTAGGACAAGTGTGGAGACGTGAAGCCAGTCGCTGACCCCTCAGGCCCTCACTCTTGACCACCATTCTGGGACCTCCTGGTCCCGTTCTGCTCTGAGTGCCGGGCTTTTCCTCACCCCGCCTTCAGTGCCCACTCGAAGTCCAGCCTCTTGTCCTCATGGAATCTCATATTTGGAGGCAGATCATCCTGACACCCGGCTGCAATCGTCAGGGGCAACCCCTCCTTCCAGGTGTCCCAGCTAGGAGATGGGGACCAGGCTTCAGGGAGGGTATCTGGGTCAGTGGGCGGGGGGGGGGGGGGGGGGGCTGGGGAAGGGGGGACTGTGCCGGGGGCTAGTGGGCCAGCACTCACCAGTACAGCTTTTGTCTTTCCTTCAGTTCTTTCTCTCGATGCTTCTGGAACACATCCAGTGCATTATCTCCTGCCAGGCGTGCTGGGGGGACAGTAAAAGGATTGGCCACAGCGATCTGTGTATCTGTGTAGTCCAGTACTCTCCCCATCTCGTAGTCGGAGCCGGAGTGCTCAGTGCTGCTCTGTTTCTGTGCCTCACTCCACTGTTCACCCAGACACTCACATCCCATCTCGGCCAAGTTGGCCCTCCTGGTTTCTCTGCTCTCAGTGCTCATCCCTTGCCTTAAGACAAAAACCTGTCGTTTTGTCACCCTTTCTTGTTGATTTTCCTTTCCTGCCTGAGCCTATTTCACCAATAGCTATGGTTGGATTAATCACCTTAATTAGGCTGATAAGATCTTAATCACACATGTGACCACACCCAGGTCTACCATCAGTTGCTCCCTTAATTTCACACGTCCTGAACCTCACCTGTCACACCTCCCACTGTCCTCCAAGGAACAGCTGTGTTGACTTTCTCTATATGAGCTCACCTTTCTCCATTTACCATCGTGGTCTGTCCTTGTGGATGTGTTCCTGCCCCTCTCTGCGCCTGTGCTCACCTGCAGCAAAGTCCTATCTTCCACCTTTCCATCGTCACCGTCCTGGCCCTCGTCTGTCTCTGGATTCATCTCTTGTTTCCCACAGCAACACATTCTGTATTGTCTGTCTTCCTTCGTCCCCGCCCCGCTGTGGGGGTGTGCCCTGTCCCACACAGCCGGTTTTCCCAACCAAGGCCGCTGTCTGGCTCACACCGTTTAATGCCTTCCTGTAGCTGCCACCTGCTCAGGGTCCCCCAGCTCCTGCTGCATGTGCCCCCCTTACTGTGCCCACCCTCACCTGTCCAGCCACACAGATCTCTCTCCCACTGTCACTTGGCTCTGTTTTCCATCATTGCTACCACCCCCAGGTCCGTCCCCTCGTTGGAAGAGGGCATCTCCGGATCCTGTCCTTCCATCTCAGGCTCCCTGGCAGCCCTTCATCTGGGTGTAACCCTGGGGCTGTACAGCGTTGCCCCTGATCCCTGCTTGCTTCCCACTGCATCTGCCCAGCACTTGCTTTTTCCAAGCCCCTGTGACTGTCCCCTGCCAGACCCCACTCCACCCGCGGGTCTGCAGTCCCTGTACCCGAGTCCCCGCCCCTGCCCTCACCGGTGCCCTCGGGCAGGCTCAGCACGCCCTGGCCCTGCACCCATTGGTAGCAGGGGAAGGCGGCCTCCTCGGAGGCTCCCGGGCCCCGCACCGTGATGAGGTCGCAGAACCAGGCGTCATCCACCAGGGAGTGGTGTTTGCACAACTTCACGAACTGCAGGGGCCCCAGGTCCTTGGGAATGTCGAGATCAAACTCCTCCTCCTGTGGGGACCGCGACCAGCGACTCTTAGTAGGGACCCAGGACAGGCCATTGGAGTGGGCGTCGGTGGTACCTTTGAGGAGCCCCCGGAGACAGCAACCCTGCTCCCTGCTCAGGACACCTCCGCACGGGGTAGGGGCAGGGTGGGCAAGGACCAACGCCCGCAGGGCCTGCACTTGGTGACTGGGTATCATCACCATCATCCACAGCGGGTCGTCCCTGAGCTGTCCCCGCGCCCGCGCCCTCTGAGCAGCCTCTGAACGGACCGCCGCTCCCGCAGTGACAGGGCTCTGGGGTCACTGCGGGAAGAGTCGGGGCCTGCAAGGACCAGGTCGGAAGGGAGAAAGGGCTGGAGCCCATCCCCAGCCGACTCCTCCCCCCCCCCCCCCGCCCCTGGCACGTCCCCGCCGGCCGCCTGAGTACCCCCCAACCCCCGCTCCGCCCTCCCGCCACGAGCCGAGGTGGGGGGGCTACCCCCCCGCGGCCGCTGACCTGACCCCGCGCCGGCCGCAGCTGCAGCTCCAGCTCCGCGTCCCCGCGCGCCCCGACCAGCCAGAGCTGCACGCGGTTATGCGAGCCTGAGAAGAGCCAAGCCCCGGTGGCCACGCGGACGCAGTAGCGGCCCATGGCCCCGGCGGCTCGGGCAGGAGCGGGGGCCTGCGCGCTCTGGGGATCGCCCGGGGCCGCCGGCGGGTGTCGGAGCGCCTTCGGGCCAGCTGCGGGCCTTTAAAGATGGGCCTGCGTCCCCGCCCTCCTCACTGCTCTCGGGCGCTCCCCAGTCTCCGCCCCAGACGAGCCCGAACCTGCGGCGGTGGAGCCGGCTGGGGGGCAGGGAGGGCCCGGCCTGGGCGTGGCCGAGAGGATGGAGGCCCCCAGCCTGGGGTTGGGGGGAACGGTCGTGGGCCCCGGGTTGGAGGCAGCGAGAATGAGGATCCAAGCTGTTGGGAAAGCAGGAGGAAGAGGGGGGTACGGGGGTCTTCCAAATGAGGGAGTGGCCTGTTTTCTGGGCTGGCACCTGGGGAAGGCTGGTCTGGGAGGCCGCGCTGGGCCCGCAGCGCCCCAGGAAGGCCTTTGGCTCCTGCAGGAAATCCCCAGGGGTTTCCTAAAGCCTAGAAAAAGTAGCAGCTCAAAGCCCAGTGTCACACAAGCTGGCTTTGGGACCCTAGGTACTCCAGAAACTGAGACAGCCCTCACGGGCAGGGCAGCGAAAGCTTCTTTTGTCCTACTTTCATAGTAGGTGCAAAAAATGTTAGGGACTGAGGTGTTAGGGTACAGTATGGAGTCCTGGAGGCACCCACATAGAAGGGCAGTTCCCATTACCTTTGTCCTTTCTAGGTGAGTGCAGCCCCTTTACCCTGCACCCTACAGAATGTTCCAGATTAATTTTTAATTTGTCCTCCTCTCACTGACCTGGACCCGTTCTTCCGCTACCAGAATTGTTTTCTGCTAAATAATTATATGTAAACAGCTTTTATTAGGCATCAAGTCCTATTTCTTTCATCAGCCGTGTTGTCCTTATCTCCACCTCTCCCTCCAGCTACTTCCTGCGTAGCTGTAAGGGGAGGAAACCAGGGGCCCATGCTGGTTAGGGACCTAGTAAGGCCTGGGAGGATGATTCTGGACTCAGACTTGCCCCCCCCCCCCCCCCCCCAGTCCCCACTCCCAGAATCTGAGGAAGCTTCCTGCAGGTCCCTGTCTAGATCCTACTCCAGGTCACTGTAAGTGTTGGTTCCATTTGGGTATGTCTGGTGGCCTGGGTCAGGGCAGGGCAAGAAATCTGCTTTCTTGAGCCTGACCCTCAAAAATGATTTGGCGTGTTGGTAATTGGGGACAAGAGAGCTTCTAGACCTGCGAGACAGCCTCCAAACCTCACAGGGTGCCATTCCTCTTCTTATTTCTAAACCCACTCCTGCCCGAATACTCTGTGCTCAAGACTAGGTACCTGCCACTGGCCAGTTCCCAGTTCTTCCAGTTTTGGGGGTCACCCTGTTCTGTAATATCCCAGTCAAGTGGCTCACATTCCCATCCTATGTAGTAGCCGGATCTGACCTTTTCCACACAGACCCTTTCAGAGGTCACTTTTGCCAATAAGAGAGTTTGTCTCACACCTATTTCCAAAATCAGTCCATACTTGAACCTGCTTGCCTGCTGTTCTGTGACACCTTTGCCACCCTGTCTAGTGCACCGCGGGTCATATGGCAGAGGGGGGAATGAATAATTGAGAAGAATCCCGGTTAGTGCATATGCTAAATTAATTAATATGTTTACAACACTTAGATGATGCCAGTAGGTTTTATCTGCTATTATTCTGTTATTTACAGACTGTAAACAATTTTCCATTGAATGTCTGCATCGCTCCTAGAAGTTCCTCTGCTTCCGACCCCCACCCCACCCCACCCCACCCTGGCACCCACTGTTTCTCCATGTCCCTTCAAAGACCCCAGCCTCCCACTAGGGGTCTTACTCCTCTAGAACATTCCTCCCACTTCTTTTCTTCTTCCTTTTTAAGTACTTGCATTATGTTAGGGTGGGGGGAATATAATTACAAACAAAAACCCCCAGCCCAGAAAAACCTCTCCACAAAGGAAGCAGATAGAGAAACAGCTTCATTTTTTTTTAAAGATGGGATGTTCCTATTTTTATTTTATTTTATTTTATTTTTTTAAGATTTATTTATTTATTTATTCATGATAGACATAGAGAGAGAGAGAGAGAGAGAGAGAGAGAGAGAGAGGCAGAGACATAGGCAGAGGGAGATGCAGGCTCCATGCCGGGAGCCCGACGTGGGACTCAATCCCAGAACTCCAGGATCGCGCCCTGGGCCAAAGGCAGGCGCTAAACCGCTGAGC
This sequence comes from Vulpes vulpes, assembly GCF_048418805.1. Lineage (NCBI taxonomy): Eukaryota > Metazoa > Chordata > Mammalia > Carnivora > Canidae > Vulpes > Vulpes vulpes. Next base: position 133,412,508 of record NC_132791.1, on the reverse strand, counting down.
CACCCAGGGATCCCCGAAACAGCTTCATTTTTGAAGAAGCATTAAACCAGCATGTGATGTGCCTCCCAGGCAACTCACTATGAGACTGCAAAGACAGAAATCTTACCCTTCCATGTAGTCAAGGAGGTGCAGCCCATGCACCGTGCTCTCAAGATAAGCATTAACTCTGCCCTCAAGTAAGAGGCTCAGTGGTACCATTTGTCACACACCGTTCATCCTCACTTTACCTGGTAATGATAACCATCGGTGTTATTACTAGACTTAATTATAAGAAACACAAAGTTCTTGTATCTTTATGATTGGAGGTGGTTTTGCAACCCGGAGTAAGGAGCCCACCGAAGTTAGACTTGCAACCTCCCACAGAAGCTGGGAAAGAGGGGTGCTGTCTTCTTTGATGTTGACATTTCAAAGTGGCGGATCCCAGGTCCTTGGGAAAGACATTCTTGGATCATAAAGCCCACAAGAGGCATGTTTAGCTCCTCAAAAGATTTACACACATTTCAAAGAGACAGAGAAAGAACTTAAAATGACAAGTTTTTTTTTTTTTTTTTTAATCATAAATGCTCTCAAACTGGGGAACCGGAGGGAAGTCTTATTTTCAGTAGGGAGAATTCAACCTCTTACATGAATTTTTTCTTTGTTTCCTCGGGATGACCATTTTGTTTTTCTGCATGCTGCCAAGAAGGGCCAGGGCTTGACTGTGCCTGGCACTTTGCCGTAGGGAAGTCCTCTGCTGCCACATGAGCACACCAAGGCTGCCCTTGCCCCCTTCTTCTCAGCTCCCAGGCCCTGTTCTCTGCGCCCACAGCCGACTCCCACATTCCCATTACCTCTCCTTGCAGGGCAGTTGAGCTTCTGGATCAAAGCTCTTCTCACCCAGTCATCCTCAGGGCCTGTGAGTGAGGGGGATGGGCCCTATGCTTCAGATCCAGAAAGGCTCATGACAGTGTTTTCCTAAACATAAGACAATTTCATCCCCTTCCTCTGCCCTGGGCCAGAGTAACTGGAACTGCAGTGGGTGTGGAGGGTATGACGCGGGTGCCCTGCCCCACGGGTGTCTGGAGCCCAGATTGGGCACAGGGCTGGACACCTTTCTCTTTGTTCCTTGATGACCAACCGGACGTACAGGTACGGCATTGTAAACCATATAACTTCAGACTGTGTAAACACAGGACCTGATTCCAGGGGAGAAATTATATCATCTGTTTTTCCAGTTAGTCACTTGAGGACTCCCGTGCCCCTCCTTGCAGGAGGTCCTTACTCGCTGGTGTGACTGCAGGAACACCATCCTGCAAGATCTGACAAGGTTCTTTCCCAGTGCTGCAGGGACCCCGGTGGGGGCCACCAGTAGTCACATACACCTGGGCTTCCAAACTCTTAGTTCACACAGGCTTGGGCAATGTCCCTAAGAGTGCCTCTGGTGCGAAGGGGCTGTGTCCAGCTTGGGCCTCTTTTTTGTTTGTTTTTAAGATTTTATTTATTTATTTGAGAGAGAGAGAGAGAGTGCATGAGAAGGAGGAGCAGCAGAGGGAGAGGGAGAAGCAGGCTCCCCGCTGAGCAGAGAGCTTAATGCAAAACTTGATCCCAGGACCCTGGGATCATGACCTGAGCTGAAGGCAGATGCTCAACTGACTGAACCCCCCAGGTGTCCCCAGCTTTAGCTTCTCATTTTAGCTTTTCAAACTGTCAGGCCTTGGTGCTGAGCCTACTCATTTGAGCACCCACTTTAGTCACAGAGGGCCTCTTTTGGGATCCCTGGTGTTCTCTCCTGTTGGTAGATCTCTACCAGAACCTTCTCAGTCTCTCCCAGAGGACTTGATTAACATTGAACAAGTACAAAAGAATTCAGACCTCAGTCTCTTTTCTTCCAGGCAGTGTCTTGGACCCTGTAGGCAAATTTAGCCCCTCCCCCTCCACCACCGGTTCTGCATACCCAGGGAGTCCTGGGGTGGGGTGGGAGACAGCAAGGGTGTGGCAGGGAAGGAAGAGCCTTTGTGGGACCTCAGAAGGGTGCTGGAGAAGGGCCCAGATGGCTTGATTTCAGGGAGCTGTGTCCGTGCAGAGAGAAAAAAAACCTGCTAGGTTTTTGCCCTTTTGTGGCCTCCCTGCCCTCAGTTCTAGCACGCATGCCCAAGGTAAGCCCCAAAGGTCCACTCAAGTTTCTGTGCATTCAGAGAATCCTCTTCAATCATGAATATACTGCTAGGACAGTTTGTTTTTGGTTGTTTAAAAATATCTTTGCCGTACTATATACATTCTCATGCAGCTTGCTTTTCTTAAGTAAGAGGTGTTGCTCATGGAAACTTCTGGAGTTCAGTAGTGATTCCACCACTGCATTCTTTTAAACGGCTGTGTGGTACTCCGTGTTCATGTGATGAATGCTACGAAGGGCAAATGTGTACTTACATTCTCATGCCCTTAGTGGCTTTATTTCTTGGATTAGAGTCCAAGAAATAGGGGCAAAGAATAAAAGACCACTAGAATAACAAGACCCACAAAAATAAGAAGAAAATAAATAAAATGAAAACAATAATGCTGAGTCTTGTGAGTCAGAGGAATACACCAGGGGACACATTTTTTTAATTTTAAAATTTTATTTAAATTCAGTTAATTAACATATAGTATATTTTTGGTTTCAGAGGTAGAAGTCAGTGATTCATCAGTCTTATATGACACCCAGTGCTCATAACGTTCCGTGCCCTCCTTCATGCCCATTCCCCCATTACCTCCCCTCCAGTGACCCTGTTTGTTTCCTGTGATTAAGAGTCTTTTATGGTTTGTCTCTCTCTCTGATTTTGTCTTGCTTTATTTTTTCCTCTCTTCCCCTGTGATCCTCTGTTTTATTTCTTAAATTCCACACACGAGTGAAATCATATGGTAATTATCTTTCCCTGATTGACATATTTTGCTCAGCATAATATCCTCTAGTTCCATCCATGTCATTGCAAATAATAAGATTTCTTTCTTTTTTTTTTTTTTGATGACTGAGTAGTATCGCATTGTATGCATATCCTACATATTCTTTATCCATTTATCTGTTGGTGGATATCGTGGCTCCTCCCACAGTCTGGCCATTGTGGACATGGCTGCTGTGAACACTGGAGTGCAGGTGCCCCTTCGGATCACTACATTTGTATCTTTGGGGTAAATATCCAGTAGTGCAATTCCTGGGTCGCAGGGTAGCTCTATTTTCAATTTAAAAAAAAAATTTTTTTTTTAAGTTTTCAACTTCTTGATGAATCTCCAATGTGAAAATCTTCAGCAGAGTAGAAACAATTGTGGTGAATCACTGCATTTAGTCCTGCCATCTGCCGGGCAAGTGCTAGTCAGAGTTCTTCCACGTGGGATTGCTGGGTGAGAGTGTGTAGGAGCCTGGGACATGCCGCTCTTTGTGTTAGGATGGAGGCAGGGTGCAGATCAGAGTGTAGTGTACCCACCTGGGAAGGAGGCCACAAAGACAACAGAGAGAGGGCCATAGCTGGAGACGGGTGACTGGAAGACAGTGAGAGGGAGATATTGAGGTGTAGGAGAACGGGGGTGTAAGTGATGAGGGAAGACCCTGAGGGGGCAGATAAAATCCAGGAAGGCATGGAGGACCTGAGAATAGATCCTGAGTCCTTAGATGGGGCAGGGCAAGGTTTCGGATATTACAGTGGTTTGTGTCCTTCCCAAGGGCCACATGTGTAAACAGATATATTAAGGTATTAACATTTCAAGTGGTAGGGGCAGAACACAATTAAGAAACCAATGTCTTATGGGTTCTGTAAGGGGGTGATAAAGGAGAGAAAGGTAGAGAAACATGGCTCAGGGCTGTGATTTCCCCAGCAGTACTCACTGCTTGGTTGTTAGACACAAGAAAAATAAAAGGTTGCAATCATCCAGATTGTTAATAAGTGGAACGGGGATCCTGAGACTCTGTCAGGAGGCTGACATGAGCTCCTCCCTGCTCTTATCTCCCCAACATCAGTGGTGGAGTAGGTGTGGACACCAGGCTGAATTCTTACATGTTATCAACTTGCATTTTAAGCAAACATGGTGTCTGGGTAGGCCTCCTAGACCCACTTCCATGAGATTGACATCTCTTAAGCTACTTGGATTTACTTGGTCCAAAGCTGGCTCTTCTCAGCATTACTTTCTTTCTTCTTTCTTAAGATTTTATTTATTTATTTATGAGAAACAGAGAGAGGCAGAGATACAGGCAGAGGGAGAAACAGGCTCCCTGTGGGGAGCCTGATGTGGAATTCGATCCCAGGACCCCCAGGATCATGCCCTGAGCTAAAGGCCGATTCTCAACCACTGAGCCACCCAGGTTTCCTCTTCTCAGCATTTCTGAAGAGGTTGAGAAGTTAATCCTGGACCCTCTCTCCAGCCCCAACTGCTGCTCTCTGTTTGAGACCCAACATCTGACTCCTGGTTTATCTTTTAAGGACTGAACTAGGGATCATGTCCACGGCAACTTGCACCTTTCACTACATCTCGGAGAAACAAAAGGTAGAGGAAAAATGAATGTGAGGTCTACCATAGAGGATACAGCAATTCTAGTCCTTTTATTGGATCCTTGCCAGCACCCTCTAACCATCCCAAACTGCTTATCTTTTTCTTTTTTTAAAAAATGTTTATCTTGTAATTGTACATTATTAAAATTTCTTACACTGATTTCCAGGTAATTTTCATTCTTGCCTGATGGTCTCCATTCCTGTGATGTCAGATGTTCCATGTAACAGACTCGTATTGAAGGTCTGAGAGGGTAAGAGCCAGGGCAGGGACTACGGTGAGGCGAGTAAGTTGGGCACAACATTTAAGGGGGCCCCCAAAACTCAGTAATCAAGATATAAAATATTTCAATGCAATATTTTAAAAAATCAGAATGAATGCAAAGAAAAAAATGTGCTGAACAAGATATCAAAATTTAAAATAAAGCCCAGATTTTGTAAGACTTAATATCAGCCGTCTATATTCTAAACACTTTTTGCAGTCATTCTTTCCACCAGAAAGTTCTCTCTGGCTGACCTGACCTCCAGCAACCCCCATACCCAAGCCAGAGGTGCCTTGTTGTGGAAAATTCTTACTGTATCTTATTTCTGTTTATTCTCAGGCCCTCTCACCTCCTTTCCCCTCTTCCACCCTCCCTCAGCAATGGCATACTTGAGGAAAGTCCATATTTTTCTTATGGTGCAAAACGACATATTTCTCATAGTCTCATCTCCTCTTCAGACTCTGCCCTGCCTCCTGGCTTTCTGAAATCATGACGGCTCTTCAAGCTGTTTTGTATATAATAGGCCATCTGCTACTTTAGCCACATATGTAAGTGATTTCTTAAGATTAAATTCTTAGGTACTGTTGTCTTTTCCATGAGTGTCTGTAAATTGAAGAGAGCAAAGACTGACTCTCTTAAGATTCATACATTGCCATCCCCATCCCAAGCAACAATTGGCTGCAGTCAGGGTGTGTGGTGTGTGTGTGTGTGTGTGTGTGTGTGTGTGTGTGTGTGTGTTTGATGAGAGTAAGAAAATGAATGTATGCAATTCTACAAGACTCGAGAAGTAGATATCATTACTTCACTTACATAAATGAGAGCACTAAGGCTCAAAGAGGGGAAGGAATGTCCTCAAAGTCACACATGTAACAAGCAAGTGGAATAGCCCAAGAACAGTCATGGGCTTGATTGATATTCTCATCAACCATTCTCTCTTTGACTCTTCAGTGTCACCTTCTGCCCTGATCCCTGTAATGAATCCCTTCCCAAAGCTTACTTATAACCTCTTCATTCTTATATCTAGGTGATCAGTGTTGTAAAGTGTTATATCTAGGTGATCAGACTTGTAAAAGTCTCCATTGCTTTGATTAGGGTTGTCTCTGCAGGATCTCAAGCAAATAATTTTTTGCAGGCCCCCTATCTGTATAAATGATTTGGTTAAACTGTATTGCAGAACTCATGGGTCCACGTTAGATATGGTGATTTATCAGTAAAATATATGGAAAAATGGTTAGTGAGATAGTACTTACATATTTATTTATTGTGTACCCAGTGGCTGGCATGAGCATTTGCTCCAGTGGCTTTCTAAGGAATGCTTATGAGGTACATTTCTTGAGATCTTGCATATTTGAAAATGTCTTTATTCAACTCACACTTGATTGGTAATTTGTCCAGGCCTAGAATCCAGGATGGGAAATGAACTTCCCTCAGAATTTTGAAGGTATTTTTGTTAGTGTAAGGACAGGCTAATTTCCATAACAAAGAAATCTCAAAATACAGCAACTTAAACATCCGATTAATAGTCCATATACTGGGCTCTGTGCTGGGTGTGGAGCCTACTTTAAAAAAAAAAAAAGTCCACATATTACTTCTTCTAATTTCCAGCTCTTTTTCGCTACTAGTTAGAGATTTCCTCAACTTCATCTTCACTTTTTCTATTAAATTAAAAATATTTGTTATTGAATCTTTTCTGTTTTGTTTTTCATTACTTTTAAAAAACACTTTGCTCCACCAAAAACAATGATCCTAGGAGTAAACCTAGCCAAAGAGGTGAAAGACCTGTACTCTGGAAACTATAAAACACTGATGAAAGAAATTAAAGATGACACAGAGAAATGGAAAGGCATTCTATGCTCGTGGATTGGAAGAACAAGAAGTGTTGAAATGTTTATACTACCCAAAGCAATCTACAGATTTATTGTAATCCATATCAGAATTCCACCAGCATTTTTTGCAGAGCTAGGAAAAACAATCCTAAAATTTGTATGGAGCCACAAAAGACTCTGCATAGCTAAAGCAACCTTAATAAAGAAAAGCAAAACTAGAGGTATCACAATTCCAGACTTCAAGATATACTACAAAGCTATAGTCATCAAAACAGTTTGGTCCTGGCACAAAAATAGACACACAGATAGATGGAGCAGAATAAAAAGCCCAGAAATGGACCCACAAATATATGGTTAACTAATCTTGGACAAAGCAGGAAAGAATATCCAATAGAAAAAAGGCAGTCTTTTCAACAAATGATGTTGGGAAAACATGACAGCAACATGCAGAAGAATGAAACTGGACCACTTTCTTACACCATACATAACAATATATTCAAAGTGGATTAAAGACCTAACTGTGAGACATGAAACCATAAAAATTCTAGAAGAGAACACAGTCAGTAATTTTTTTTTTTTTTAATATTGGCTGTAGCAACTTCTTTCTAGATAGATCTTTTGAGGCAAGGGAAACAAAAGCAAAAATAAGCCATTGGGATTTTATCAAAATAAAAAGCTTCTGCACAGTGAAGGAAACAACAAAACTAAGAGGCAGCCTACATAATGGGAGAAGATATTTACAAGTGGCATATCTGATAAAGGGCTAGTACCCAAAATACATAAAGAACTTATAGGGATCCCTGGGTGGCACAGCGGTTTGGCGCCTGCCTTTGGCCCAGGGCGCGATCCTGGAGACCCGGGATCGAATCCCACGTCGGGCTCCCGGTGCATGGAGCCTGCTTCTCCCTCTGCCTGTGTCTCTGCCTCTCTCTCTATCTCTCTGTGACTATCATAAATAAATAAAAATTAAAAAAAAAGAACTTATAAACCTCAACACCAAAATATGAATAATCCAATTAAAAAATAAGGATGAGATATGAATAGACATTTTCCCAAAGAAGAAGTGCAGGTGGCCAACAGACCCACGAAAAGATGCTCAACGTCACTTATCATCAAGGCAATGCAAATTAAAATCACAATGAGATATCCCCTCACACCAGTCAGAATGGCAAAAATCAACAACACAAGGAACAACAGGTGTTGGTGAGGATGTGGAGAAAAAAGGAGCCTTTGTGCACTGTTGGTTGGAATGCACGTGGGTGCAGCCACTGTGGAAAACAGTATGGAGGGTCCTCAAAAAGTTGAAAGTAGAATTACCTCAGGATCCAACAATTGCACTACTAGGTATTTACCCAAAGAATACAAAAACACTGATTTGAATGGGTACATGCATGCTGATGTTTATACAGCATCACTTGCAATAGCAAATTATGGACACAGATGTCTATCGACTGATGAATGGGTGAAGAAGATATGGTATAGATACAATGGAATATTATTCAGCCATAAAAGAAGGAAGTCTTGTAATGACATGGATGGAGCTAGAGAGTATTATGCTAAGTAAGTCAGAGAAAGACAAATACCACATGATTTCACTCATATGTGGAATTTAAGAAACAAGAAAAGGAACAAACTGATGGTTACCATGGGAGAGGTAAGGGGGAGGATGGGTGAAATAGGTGATGGGGATTCAGGAGTGCACTTGTGATGGATGCCAGATGGTGTATGGAAGAGTCAAATTGTTATATTGTACACTTGGCACTAATATTACACTGTATGCTAACTGAAATTTAAATAAAAACTTTAAAAAATACCCCACCCTGCTCTTGTTTCAAGGATGTTAAGTCTCCTCTAATATTTCTGAACATGATAATTATAATTGAAATTAATTCATGATAATTAGAGTTGAAAAAACCCTATTCCTGCACTGTTCCTGTGGGGTTTTTTGGTTTTGTTTTTTGTCTGTTTGTTCGTTTTTGGTCCCTTTCTCTCTGTAAATGTCTGGTGATCCTTGGCTTTCTCTTCATATTTAAGACTGAGGCACTTAAGAAAGTGATTGTACCTGTTGGGCTTTCAAAGGAATGAGCAGAGACCAACCCATTGGTGTGGGACCTTCAGTATCATTATTTGTAGGCATTTCTTAGTGGGATGCTTCGTTTCTCCAGAGAGTAACATTCCAGTTTCCTGTTTGGGGTATGTAAGCCTGGCCATCAGCATTCTTGGCAGCATTTGGAGAAAGAGGACAGGGGTCTCACCTTTTGGCATGTTGACTTTCACTTAGATTTTCTGTTTTCAGTAGGGCACACCCACTTGATGCCCTGAACCCAGATTCCCCTTCCCTATAAGAGGATGAATTTTTAGTCTTCTTTTGGGGAGAAGGAGAGAGAATTGCCTGAGTGGGATGATGATAGACTATGGGGCCATTTGCTTGCTTCTCACTCAGATTTTCAAGCAGTTGTACTCTGCTCAGTCTCCCCTACACCCCTAACTGCAAGGTTCATTGGTATTCCAGTTCCTGAGCTTTTCTGGGGGATCTGTGTGGACTGGCCCACCCACATCCCTATAGACATTTGACTTTTAACTTTCTCTAGTGTGCTAAATTCATGGCCACTTTTCCACCTGCTTTCAGCTTCCAAATTTATAGATGTCATCTCTTATCTATCCTTGCATCATCTCTGTTGGGAGAGTGGTCAAGAAGACATGATCGCAGTTCACCTGAGAGCTGCACTCAGGCATTGGAGGCTCCTCGCCCTGCCCCCCCCCCCCCCCCCCCCCGCCCCGTCCCCACCCCCACCCCCAGGCCTGGAATCTGTGCTCTCCCCAGTACTCCCATGGTGGGAACCATTTTCAAGGACACAGAAAACAATGTGTGTGGAGACCATCTGGATGGTATGTGTGACTGAGCCCATCTATGGCTTCTTTATAAACTTTTAAGATTGGCAGGAAGGTGTGGAGAGCTGCTCGTCTTGCAGCCACCCCAGACAAGCTTCATAAGTAAGTTCCCTTGCTTATTAAAACTGCCATGTGGCAATCTAGAGTGATCTGACTCTTTCCTTGCCCTCTCTGCACACAAGGCCAGTTTGCAAACCAACAATCTCCAATTCCTTTTGTAATTATGCTTTTTAAAAAGCCCTTACCTGGAATTTTGGTGGAGAAAGGAATGCGCAAAGAGGAAAGAGCTCCAGTCCTTCATGATTACTTGCAAGATCATTTCTTTTTCTTTAATGCTACCCTTCCATTTTTTCCCCTTCATCTCCGCTTCTTGAAATTTTGGATGGATGTTAGAACTTCTGGATTTATTCTCCATATTTCTTCTTTGCTTTACAATAAAAGTGATATTTCTGTGTTTCGTACTTTGAGAGAATTCCTTGGCTGAGTCTTCCAACTCACAAATTCACTCTTTAGGTGTGTCCATTCTGCCACTGAGTTGTAATCTCAGTAATTCCACTTTCTCATGCCCTCCTTCTCTAATTGCTCCATTTAATAACTTCCAGCTCCTGTTTCATGATTGCACTACCTACCTTTATGTCTCGGAGGGTATTATTTTACTTAAAGTCCTATTCTGATACTTTATTAATTCTGTTTCACTAGGTTTAAGTTCTTCCAGTTAAAAAAAAATTATTTTATTTAAATTCATTTAATTAACATATAGCGTTTCGGAGTTAGAGTTCAGTAAGCTCTTCCAGTTTTTGAGCGTACATCACTCTTAGGACGTTAGAAACATCTCAACTGCCTCCTAATTCTTTTTTTGCGTACTCCTCTTCACAGTTGATGTTATCTATTAGATTGTGTGCTGTATTGGTTTTCACAGCTCAGTTGGGGAGAAGGGCTGGTGTCACTGTCAGAGTTGCATTCTGTTTGCTTCCACTGAAAGTTGGAAGTTGGTGGATGTGCTGCTGGCGAAGCTCAGAGTGTGATTGCTCCATATTCCCTATGGATGGCTTCCACACAGCTCCCACACCTCAGGGCATTGGTCTTGTTTCCTCCTGGGGGAAAGGAATATAATCCTTTTTCTGTATTCCTGCTAATGTTCTAGGCTGGTTTTCCCTTTCAATCTAGTATGTCTTCTGTATTTTAGCAAGTTCTCCCTCTCTTTCCTACCAACCATTCACTTTCTAATTTTCGAGCATAGGTATTCGTTTACCTATATTTCCTATTGTGTCTATGGTTAAAGTTTGGTGCAGAAGGTAGACTCTAGTTTCTATCAGCCTGCCAACTTGTAATCAGCATTGGGTATTGGTATTGATTTATTCCTTATCAACTCCCCTTGTATTGGGGATTGAAAAGATAATTTTTAAAAATATTTTATTTATTTATTCATGAGAGAGCCAGAGAGAGCCAGAGACACAGGCAGAGGGAGAAGCAGGCTCCCTGCAAGGGAGCCCAATGTGGGACTCGATCCCAGGACCCCAGTATCACACCCTGAGCTGAAGGCAGACGCTCAACCACTGAGCCACTCAGGTACCCCTGAAAAGATAATTTTGAAATAGTCTCATGCAGGATCCCTGGGTGGCGCAGTGGTTTGGCGCCTGCCTTTGGCCTAGGGTGTGATCCTGGAGACCCAGGATCGAATCCCACATCAGGCTCCCGGTGCATGGAGCCTGCTTCTCCCTCTGCCTATGTCTCTGCCTCTCTCTCTCTGTGACTATCATAAATAAATAAAAATTAAAAAAAAAAAAAAAGAAATAGTCTCATGATTCTCAAACTATGAATCAAAGAAGCAAAAGAAGTTTAACCAATATATCCTGCTTCACCAGTTTGTTACAAAATTGGGTTACATTTCTTTGAATATTTAGATTAAACAATTCTTCACCTCCAGCATGCCTGTTAGGATATGTTCTTTTTCCTCCTCCAGGATGCTTCTGTGATGTTAGCTAACAGTTCTACAGTACTTACCTTGGGCCAGACACTCATCTACGTGCTTTTTACATGTATGAACTCATAACTCCAGACTCCTCAAAGAAGCTTATTAAGTTTAATGTGTCAGTACTTGTTATCCTTTTCCAGAGGAGAACAAATCTGAAAACCTGCTCAGTCTGTCAGAAATTCGTGTGTTTACTTGTTTGTTTTTTTGCTTTGTTTTCAGACTCTTGTTGCTTTTACTAGAATGTAGATAGTTGTTGAATCCCAGGGTGCCTAATGGTTTTGTTCCTTGTCTACTGGTAACCAAGCCATTGAATACCAGTCAGTGATAGTACCATGTCCTCTGGGACACGTGGTTGGTCAAGAGGGGGACACTTGGCCCAAGACTGGCTCACCAGAGCCAATGAAGCCTACTTCTGAGACTTTGGTGGAAATGGGAGGAATGAAGTCTTTGTGTTTTCACCGTGGCTGCCAACCTTGTAGACTCTAGTCCTGTTGATCACAGTGCCTTCCACTTGGAGGAACTCTGTCAGAGAATAAAGCCGACATAGAGGAAAGGAAAGCTGGGTCATGGAGAAGAAGGGCCGAATCCTGATGATAGTGTTTTTACCCCTTTGATCCCGCCACATCTGAGGTCAGACTACTTCTGACTTTTTAAATTATAGATACCAATAAATGTCTTTTTTTTTTAAAAGCCACTTTGAATTGAATTTCTGTTACATGTGAACAAAGAATCCTGAATAATGCAAGGGGTAAGGGAGGGGCACAGTTTCTAAACTGGGGTACGGGGGCATCTGTGGTCTGCGTCCAAGAAAAAGTGACTTAAAAGCTGTGCCAACCTGTGAGCAACTAAATATTTTACTGTATGTTAGAATATTTTTCTTCATAAAATTATGTGACTAGGGATTTTTTTTTGTTTTCTTGTGAAGTAATTTTACATCAACTTTGGTGAGGTATAGTTTATGTACAATAAAATGTATGTATAGTACATTCCCATGAGTTTTCACAGATTTATACATTCTTGTGTCTATGACCACATAAATACATTGAATATTTTCATTAACCCCAAAATGTTTCTTTGTGCCCTACACCAGTCAAGCTCCCTGGCCCTAGGCAACAACTGGTTTGCTTTCTGTCACCATAGATTAGATTTGTCTTATCTAGGGTTATATGTAAATGGAATCATATATCATATACTCTCTTTTTAAAAGATTTTATTTATCTATTCATGAGAGACACAGAAAGAGGCAGAGGAAGAAGCAGGCTCCCTGCGGGATGCAGGATTCGGTCCCAGGACCCCAGGATCACAACCTGAGTCGAAGGCAAGACGCTCAACCACTGAGCTGCCCAGGTGCCCCTCATATTCTTTTTTGTAGCCACTCAGTGTAATGTCTTTGTGATTTATCCACTTTATTATAGGTATCAGTTGTTCATTTCTTTATGTTTTTTTTTATTTTTTATTTTTGTTCATTTCTTTAAAAAAGCTTTTTAGTTTGAAATATTTATAGATTCACAGGAAATTGCAAAAACAGGACAAAGAGGTCCCACGTACATATTAATGTTAACTAGAGGACAGTTTCACAAAGGAAATTGATGCTGGTACAAGGAGTCTATATAGCTCTGTGTCATTCTATCACGTGTAGATTTATGAGTCTACCATTGCAAGTAAGCTGCAGAGCTCTTCCATTACTCCAAAACTCTCCTTGGTTTCATACTTTCCTTTCACCATCACTAACCACTGGCAATTACTAATCTGTTCACCATCTCTATAATTTTGTCATTTCTAGATTGTTATATAAATGGAATCATATAGCATGTAACCTTTTGAGATTGGCTGTTTTTCACTCAACAGAGTGCTCTTGGGGCATGTGTTTTAATCCATTCTGCCAATTCAGTTGGCCTCTTCTGACTTGGTGGGGCGGGATTGGCACCTTGTTATCACTGGTTGGGGATGGAAGTCTAGGATCCGCACATGGTCTCCCCTGATGTTTTGAAAGGGCAACCTTATCAACACTAAGTAGAGATGAAAGTCCTGGTTCTCCACCAGATTTTTTTCTGATACCAATACCAGCAGGGGAATGTTAGAGGTGTCTCATTATAGCCAGACAAGAGTAGAACTTGGGGCTGTCCATTCAGCATTTGCTGATGGGGTTGATGATAGGACTGTGGTCTTTTTCCTGGTGATTGGCTGGCATAGAGAAATTGTGTCTAAAAGTTTTCTGTCTTGCTCGTTGGCCCCATTCTTCTTCTGTTGGCCAGAGAAATTTCTTGGGGATTTTTTTGTTTGTACCTATTAGTGTTCCCAGGTTGGCAGCTTCTCCAGCATCCAGCCCAGACATATGAGGCAAAAACCCTGGGAACTCACTACCATTTCATTTCTGAGATAGCCAGCCTATCTTATCTTATCGCTATCTTTTTTTTTTTATTCCCTACCTTTTGGAGTCTTTTTATGTGTGTGTTCTAGATAATGTTTGTAGTTTTTAGCTGTACTTGGTGGGAAGAACAGGGAAATGTGTATCTACTTCTATTTCATTTTTAGGTCATTCCTCTTATTTTTTTGTGGAGAAATATCCCATTGTATACAAATACCACAATTTGTTTATCTGATTATCTGTTGGTGCACATTTGGATCATTTCCAGTTTTTGACTTTGTGGAAAATGCTGCTTTTTTTTTTTTTTTAAAGATTTATTTATTTACTCATGAGAGAGAGAGGCAGAGACATAGGCAGAGAGAGAAGCAGGCTCCTTGCAGGGAGCCTGATGTGGGACTCCATCACCAGACCTGGGATCACGCCCTGAGCCAAAGGCAGACGCTCAACCCCTGAGCCACCCAGGCATCCCGATAATGCTGCTTTCAACATGATTTACTGCTTTTATTAACATACATTGTTAGGTCTTTGTGTGGGCTTCTGTTTTCATTTCTTGGGCTAAACACCTTGGGGTGGAATTGCTGAATCATATGGTAATTGTATGTTTAACTTTACAAGAAACTGTCAAACTCTTTTCCAAAGTAGTTCTGCCATTTTTCCTTTCCTACCAGCAATGCCCCAGTTGCTGTCCATCCTCACCAACATTTGGTATTGACAGGCTTTTAAGTTTTAGTCATTCTGGTTTTAATTTGCATTTCCCTGGTGACTGACGATGTTGAACATCTTTTCATGTGCTCATTTGCCACTCATAGATCTTCTTTGGTAATGGGTCTATTAAAATATTTGGCCCATTTTGTTTTATTGAGTTGTTTGCCTTGTTATTATGGAGTTGTAAAAGTTCTTTATATTATCTGGAGACAATTCTTTTTTCTTTTTTTTAAAGGGAACCAAGCTGCAGATAAAGCAGTCAAGACAGCAGCATCAGAACTTGACCATTCTCTGCAGCATTGATTCCTAGTTTTTTACTTAGGTGAATTTATTTATTTATTTTTAAGATTTTATTTATGGGGATCCCTGGGTGGCGCAGCGGTTTGGCGCCTGCCTTTGGCCCAGGGCGCGATCCTAGAGACCCGGGATCGAGTCCCATGTCGGGCTCCCGGTGCATGGAGCCTGCTTCTCCCTCTGCCTATGTCTCTGCCTCTCTCTCTCTCTCTCTCTGTGTGTGACTATCATAAATAAATAAAAATTAAAACAATATTTGATTTATTTATTCATTCATGAGAAACAGAGAGAGAGGCAGAGACACAGGCAGAGGGAGAAGCAGGTTCCATGCAGGGAGCCCAAAGTGGGACTCGATCCTGGGTCTCCAGGATCAGGCCCTGGGCTGAAGGTGGCGCTAAGCTGTTGAGCCACCAGGCTGTCCTGGAGACAATTCTTTTATTAGATACATGTTTTACAAATATTTTCTCCCAGTCTTTGGCTTGGCTTTTCATTGCCTTAATAGTGTCTTTTGAAGAGAGCGGGTTTTCAATTTTGATGATTTCTGGTTTATGAATTTTTTTCTTATAGTTGATATATTTTTTTCTCCCATGAATACTTCACCCAAATCAAAGTTTTAAAATTTTTATCTCAAATTTTTGTGTAAAAGTATTATAGTTTCAACTCTTACACTGAGGTTTGTCATTTACTTTGAAATATCTTTGCATGTGGTATCAGGTAAGAGTTGTGATCCACTTTTTTGTATATAAACATCCAGTTATTCCAGCACCTTTTAAAAAAAGACTTTATTTATTCATGAGAGACACACAGAGAGGAAGAGACGCGGGCAGAGGGAGAAGCAGGCTCCCTGCAGGGAGCCCCATGTGGGACTCGATTCCAGGAAGCTGGGATCATGCCCCGAGCCAAAGGCAGATGCTTAACCACTGAGCCCCCCAGGTATCCCTATTACAGCACCTTTTGTTGAGAAAACTTATATATTAACTTGGAGACTTTGTTGATGATCAATTGACTATATATGTGTGGGTCTATTTCTGGATTCTACTCCATGGATTTATATGTCTATCCTTATGCCAATGTTACATTGCTAGTGATATATATTGCCATTTCATATATTAACTTATGTTAATATGTAATAATAGAGTATATTAACTATGTTTAGGTAGTTCTATAGTAAGTCTTAAAAGGTAGTATATGTCCTCCAACTTTGCTCTTATTTTTCCAGATTGTTTTGAATATTCTAGATGCTTTGCTTTTCTCTTTAAATTTGAGATTCAGACTGTCTAGTTCGACAAAATAGCTGTCTGGTACTTATTGGCATTGTGTTAATCTATAGATCAATTTAGGAAGAATTGACATCACTATACTGAGTCTTCTGAACAATCAACATGATATATGTCTTCATTTATTTAGGTGTTTTTAAATATTTCACACAATATTTTATAGATTTTAATTGTCAGATTTGGTCATCTCTTGAATTTTCAGACGAGTTTTCCCTCTTTCCTTCCTCCTTCTATCCCTCCTTATCTCTCCCTTCCTCCTCCCTCTCTTTTTTCCTTCCTGTGTTTGTTCATTCACCCCTTCCTTTCTTTTAGCCTTTTATTCTTTTTTTTTCCTTTTGAAATTTAACTGTTTAGTACCTATCTTGAATCCTGTGGTCATTTCGTGAATTTATTAAAACTTGAAATGTGTTCTGTAGATAAATACAAATGGGAAGCTTCACACTAGAGCCAACAGAGGTCATGGTTAAGCATGCAATGCTCTTGTAAGAGACGCTGTGTAAGATCGTTGTCAGGAGCTGGACTCTGCCACATGACCACAGCTCCCCGCAAGGGAGGCTGATGGGTGTCCATGTGTCCAGCTACAACTTGGCAATCTCTCTAATCATTGATTGATTGATTGATTGTGCTAGGGGGGAGGAGCAGAGGGAAAGGGAGAATCTCAAGCAGATTCCCTGCTCAGCATGGAGCCCAAGACAGGGCTCGATCTATGATTGAGTCCATGCTATGCACTTCATGCCCCTATGTGCCACGTGCCAGTCCTATTTTACACACTGAGGATATAGCAGTGAAAACAAGACTAAGTCCCTGCTATATTGAGCTCTTACATTGGTGAGGAGAGAAAGACGTTAACAAATGATAAAATATGAAATGCATGGTATGGAGAGACATAGAGAAGGGAAAGGGATAGCAATGCTTCAAAGAACAGGGCAGCAATTTTAAACAGTAGTCAAAGAAATTCTATGAGATGGTGAGCTGAAATCAGGAATTAGCCACTTAACTGGCTGAGCCACGCAGGTGCCCCTCTCTGATCGCATTTTGGGGGGGATCATCAACAACTGTTGTTTTGAGATCCAAATGTAAATGTCAAGTAGGCAGTTGGATATACAAGGCTGCAGTTTAGGGAGAGTTTCAGGTTGGAGAGAAGCAGATGCTACCTAATGATGTAGGAGATAAAAGTATTTAATGGGATCAGAGATTATTCACTACATATTTCTTACAGTGTCATTGGTCATTACAGAGTCCTTTAGGATAAAGGAACGTGCAGGTGTGAGCACTGGTCTTCTGGTGGCAGAGGATAGCCTTGTAAGACAGGGTGGACTATGACTGCCTCCACACCAGGGACACACGTCAATCAGCAGGTGACAACATAATAAAGAGGGGCACCTGGCTGGCTCAGTCAGTAGAGCATGTGACTCTTGATCTCAGGGTTGTAAATTTGAGCCCCACATCGGGTGTAGAGATTACTTTTAAAAATTTACAAAAAAACATAATAAAGGGATGTATAGGGACTTGGATTTGAAACAATTACATCACAAAAAGCAGTTTGGAGAAAATTGTAATAAAGAGCAATCTTGGGATAGTTATAAAAAAAAATGCAGACTGGATCCAGACCACCTGCTTTTGTTCTACCATTACTAGATGTGTGACTTTAGGTAAGTTATTTCATCTCCTTTGTGCTTCAATTTCTTCCTTTGTCAAACTGGAAAAATAATATACCTACACAATTATTTTTTTGAGGATTAAAGGTCAGTATATGTGAAATGACTGGACTAGTGACTATTGGATTAGTGTGTGATGGTACTATTATTGTCATGACCCACTGTCTACTGGGGGTAGCAGCCCTGTAGTGACAACAAAAATAAAATGCAGAAGAATTCTAATTGAGGTCTCACAGTACAAAGATGGAAGAGTCAGGGGAGTCTAAAGAGGGGAGTTTAGGGGGCACCTAGGTGGCTTAGTTGGTTAAGCATCTGCCTTTGGCTCACATCATGTTGGGCTCCCTGCTTAGTGGGCAGTCTGCTCCTGCCTCTGCCCCTCCCCACCCCTGCTCATGCTCTCCCGCTCTCTCGCTCTCTGTATTTCTCTCTCACTTGCTCTCTCTCTCAAATAAATAAAATCTTAAAAAATAAAAAGGCAAAACTTGTATTGAACTTGAACACTGGACTTTGGGAGGAGATGATACCAGTGAAGACAATGAGTTTTTTCTTTTTTTTTTCTATCTGAGCATGGCTTTAGACATGGGTTCACCAACAAGTGGCAGAGCTGTGTACCAGAGGAGTTAGGGGTGACAGGAGAGCTAAGAGGTAGAAGCATCAGCAGAGGTGTGCGTGGTGGCAGTTTGGAGAACAGGCAGTGACAGGAGTGATGATTCAAATGGGTTATTCATCCATTCAGCTAATGCTGGCTAAGTATCCACTATGTGCCACACATCCCAATAGGTAGATGTCTGAGGGAACAGAGTGAACAAGAGACAAAACCCCCTCTTACTCTGTCATCCACTATGTATTTACTATATTATATGTATTTTTTCTGGAATATTTTAAGGCATATCTCAGACATCATATCAGTTCACCTTTAAATATTTTAGTACATCTCTCTTACTGATAAAGACTTTAGAAAACAGCCGCCAAAAAAAAAAAAAAAAAGAAAAGAAAACAGCCACCATATTATTATCAGCATCTCATTGATCACAATGTGCCATATAATAGCATCATAATCTTTACTAGTCAGTACACATTCACATTTTCCCCAGTTTTTAAAAAGGTCTTTTTAAAAGTTGGTTTCTTTGAATCACATTGTATTCAGTTGACCTCTCTCTCCTGTTAATCTCTAGTAGTTCTCCATAGTCTCTTTTGTAACCTTTCATATTACTGATTTTTTAAAAATTAACATATAGGGTAGGGGCACCTAGGTGGCTCAGTCAGTTAAGTGTCTAACTCTTGGTTTCGGCTCAGGCCATGATCTCGGGCTAGTGAGATTGAACCCTGCTTCGGGCTCCACGCTCAGCACGGAGTCTGCTTGTCCCTCTTCCTCCCCCTGCTTGCTTGCTCTCTCTCAAATAAATAAATAATCTTTTAAAAAGTAAATTATCATATGGTAAAATTGACTTTTTGGTGTGCAATTCTATTTTCACACATGTGTAGATTCATGTGATTCCTACCACAATCAGGTTATAGAACAATTTCTTCACCCCCACCCCCGACCCAAAAAAGCTCTCTGTCACCATCCCTTTTAAATCACACCTCTTGTGCCTTTATATTTCTTGGGAAATTGAGTCATCTGTTCTGTATAATTTCCCACAAACTGGATTAGGCAGATGGTGTTCTTACAATGTGGTTTAGTGTGTGTCTGTAACCTGGTAGTAGATCTGAGGTTTGGTTAGATTTGAGTCCAATTTTCTTTTTCTATTTTTTGATAAGAATGCTTACAGATGGTGCTATGGTTTTCCTCTTGCATCATATCAGAAGGAACATAGTATTTGGTTGAATCACTTCGGACGATCCTGAGATTCATCATTACTGGGTTCGGCTGTGACCAGCTTGATCCCTCTGCCGGAGTGTATCCCACTGGCCTCTCACCCAATGACTTTCCTTGCTGGCCATGGTCACCACCTGGAGCCATTATTTCATTAGGGATTCCAAAATGGTGATATTTTAATTCTGGCATTTCTTTTGCATTTATCAGTCTTAGTTCTTCTCTTCTGGTATACATTTAACGGAAGGAAAGGATCATCTGGGAAGAAACTGTACAGTCATTTTTTTGAGGAGTTGGTAGCCCCATGTGGCCCAGTTAGGTGATTTTGAAAGAACCATTTGTAAAGACTTGGGGCACTTCTCCAGAAGGAGGGGCCAGCCTCTCCTTCAGTTACACGCTGATGGAGCAACAGAATCAAGCCTGCCCTGTGTTGGTCAGGAAGCATGGTAGGAGGCTTCTTGGGACAAGAAGTTTGCCGAGTTTCTGAGTCTTAGTTGGGCCTCAGTTGGGGGAAAGAGTAAAATTTGAACTGGATGAGAAATGGACATTTGATCCTAGGTTAGATCTCTTAATATCTAAAATTATCATTGTTCTAACAGCCAAAGTGACACAGAAACCTATAGGATCTTAGATGCTAATTATGCAGATATATTCAGTTTGTGAAAACTCACTGAGCGTATACTACTATGTGTACTTTTCTATATGCATCTTCAATTTCAATGAAAATGTAAAAGAAATCTACAGATTGTAATATAATCCAGACGTACAGAAGGAAGATCTTACACAGCAGGTTTGCGGCAGGTGGCGAGTTAAGAATACAGATTTTAGAATGGTGCCCTCCTGAGTCCTGCTCATTTATGCCAGCAGCAGGTTGTTATTATCTGACCTTCTGTTGTGTCCACCCAACATGTAGCCAGGGGAACACCAGGTACATATACCTTGCTGGAAAATTTTTATCATAAGATCAATGAAAGGTTTCAATCTGGGGAGTGCCATTTTGGAACATTCCCTGCAGTTGGTGTGTCAGCGGAATGGAGGAGGCCATTGGAGTTCAGCAGGGCAGTCAAGAGGCTGTGACATAAATTCTGGTTGGGTGGGAGCACTGCGTGAGGTGGAAGTTAGCTCACATACCTCCAGCCCACCCTCTCCTCTGAAGGTGCCCGTACCCATCTGCCTGCTGTGTATCAACTTCCAGACATTGAGAAGCACCTCAACCTCAATATGTCCAAACTGAACTCATGATCTTCCTCCCCAAACCTGGCCCTAATCCAGAGTTCCTAGTCCCTGTGGATCATATCCATCACACATTCAGTTGTGCAGGCCAGTATCTGGGAGTCACTCTTGCCTGCTCCCTTTGCCAAGCATGCTGCTCTTATCTGTTAAAAGTCTCGAGTCCTTCAGCTTCTCTATATGGTCACAGTCTTCACCGTGGCTGAAGCTGCCTGGGCTCCCGCTGCAGGATCCTAACTGGTCCACCACCTTTGCCCACTACAGCCTGCATCCAGTTCACTTACCACATTAAAGCCAATCAATCTGAATCCTTCAGGATTCTTGTGGCTGGATCCATTCTCAGGGAAGTTTGCTCAGGTGGCACCTCCCAGTACACCCTGCTAGATGATTGACCCTCCTGCCCACATAGATAGTATTGGAAGGCATTGGGAAAGATGAGCCTCAGCAAGGATGGTTATGTGATGAGAAGACCACCTCACTAGCTGCACCTGGCTGCTAGGTAGAGAAATAGCCGGGATGCCTGTTGCTCTTAGGACATAATCCAATCTCATCCACCCCAAGGGGAGTGTCCGGAATATGTGGCCAAATCCAGAAGTCTGCCCATTTCCCACTTTTTTTTTTCCTCTAAGTTTTATTTCTGTGAAGCTTGAGGGCTCAGAGTCACCCAGAGGGAATGCTTATCTATTGGGTTGTTCCCTTCCCCAGGTTTCTGGGAATCTTACCTCTCCTCATTCACAGGTGAACCGAGAAATGAACCAGGTTCACACCCTGTTCCTGAGTGCAGCTGATTGGTCCAGAGATAAGCACCTGACCAGGATTTGACCAATCATTCCCAGGAATCTGGAAGGAAGGCTGACAGACATCAGCTCAGACTGATGAGGTGAAGGGGATTTTCTGTGTCCTGCACCTTCTCTGAGAAAGGTCCAGCTCAGGAAGAAAGGTTTTCTTAGTTTGGGCAAAGTCCTAAAAGAAACTGGGGTAGGGGTTGGTTGTGGGACTAGCTCTTAGGGCCAAGAAGGTAGTATCAGAAGGATGGGGGAGGGCTAGGAGAGTCTGCCTCTGTCCCCCCTCTTGCCTCCTTCCTTCAGGAGGTGGTTGCCGTGGAGATGATTGAGTTCCCTTCTGTTGCAGCACACGGTTGCCTGGAGGTACAGCTGGGAGAAGCCTGAGAACTCTGCAGTGCTACTCCTTGTCTGTTTCTGGGTGTCTTGTCCCTTGCATCAGATCTTAGGGTCTTTAAGACTCTCCTGGGGTGTTTTTAGAACATGTCCACAAACCCTTTGATACTCCATCCATGGAAAGGTGGGGTCTTTCCACCCTCACTGTGAACCTGAGTGGGTTTGTAATTCAACATGTAACCAAAAGAGTGATGGAAATGATGTTTGAATTCTGAGGCCAGGTCAGAAAAGATGCTGCAGCTGCCTCCTTTATTTGCTGAATGCTGTTTTGGGGATCCCTGAGCTGCAGGGTAAGAAGTCTGAGCCCAGACTGTAGGGAGAGGCCATGTTTTGGTGCTACGGTCAGTAGCTCCAGCAAAGGTCTCAGTACACAGCCTGTGTCAAATGCTGGACATGGGAGTGAAGGCACCTTCATGCGAATCCAGCCTCTTGTAGTCGGGTCTTCCAACTGAGGTGCCTTCCCACCTGATGCCCCACACGTCATGGAGCAGAGATAGGCCTTATCTGCTGTGTCCCCACCTGAATTCCAGACCCACAGAATCTGTGAGCAAAAGAAAATGTTTATTTGAAGCCTTTGTATTTTGGGTTAACTTATGCATTTAAACCAAAGTAATGAGAACACAGTCCCACACTGAGCCTTCCTATCCCTCTCTTACAACTGAAAGGTTGAAGGGCAGTAATTGAGTACTCATGGTCTCTGTCAGCATGCTGGCTCCTAAGAAGAAAACAAATGGAGAGGTCAAGTCATACATTCCCATTTTATTCTTCCCATAATTACCGATGAGATACGGCTTTCTGTCATCCTGAGACCTGGAACCTTACAGAAACTAAGCTTGCTTCTCATTAAAGAAACATCAGAAGAACATGAGTGTTCATCTCTGTCAAGAAGCATATTTTAAAAGGTTTATTCTGCATTCCTTTCCTCCCCAATTATTTCAGTGTACTCTTTTATTTCTTTTTGTTTTGTTATAGTGTAATGATAGAAATTATAGTAAAATCAAGATAATAAGTTATGATAAAAAGTTTTAACAAATTTATGCATATAATTACATACAATATGATATACAATAAAAATGTTATAGTAAAAGAACAAAAATTCTTTTATTTGATTGTTTTTGTTGTTTTGTTCTCTTTCATTTTGGTGATTCTTTCCAATGTTTTGTTCCTTGGATATCTTTTCACACAACTGTGAGGCATTACAAAGCTGACTGGAAGCTCTGAATATGTAAGCAGGGTTTGCAGATGTGTGGGTCTCTCAGGGAAACTAGGAGGTTAAGGGGCTGTCTTTGAGCATACCTCCAAAGGTTAATTAGAACAGGGAGGTTTTTGTGGGGGGGTTTTGGGTGTGTGTGTGTTTTGTTTTGTTTTGTTTTGTTTTAGAACAGGGAGGTCTTTTCTCTGGAATAGTTTAATTCTGCAGATAAGAAGTGCCCTGTCTCCTGCTTTGGTAGTGTAAGCTACTTGCAAATCTAGGAGCAGTTTGAGGAGGGACTGAGGTCCCCATCATTCAGTGCTAAATGTCACTTAATCTCCCCATTTTCAGGCTCTTGGGGAGGAAAAATTTTCCTATACCCTTCAAAGATCCTTCCAGCCAGTCTAAGAATTAAATTGACATAAGACAGATTAACAGGAGAAAATCAAATTTAAGTTTCTATGTACAGGAACCTCACATATATGAGAGGTACACAGATAGGTAAAGTGAGGTACATATGCCATCCTGAACTAAGGAATGGGATAGAGGCCTGGGGTTCAAAGAGGAGGAAATCTATTCCTAGGGCAATAAGAGGAAAAGCAGATGCTTGGTGATTAGATATCTACCCTGCTATTGGATGGGTCATTCAGATAAAGTTTATCTCTAGTGAAAGCTCTTATTCTGGGAAAAACCCCTAATTTAGATTCTTCTAGCTAGTTAAGGGGTGAAAGTTTCTCTTGGGCCCACAGGATCTTGATTGCCTTCAGCTCAAAATAGTCCACATGCCAAAGTGGCACATTTTGGGGAGACTTGTCCTGAACCCCTTCAAGTCCCATACCTCACCTCATTCCCTCTACCATATCTGGTCTCCACAAGGCAAGAGCATCTCACTTCTTTCAAAAGATAAACCTCTCATTTTCCAGTGGGAAAGGGTGCTAGCAGGTGTATGTGAGATAGGGAAGAATTTGGTGATCTGATCCTTCAGTACCACACTTTGAAGCACCCCCTCATCTTGGCCTCATGTCTCACCCACAGCTTTTGTGGTGTCTTGACTCTCCAAGGGCTGAGCCTTCCCAGATTCTGTGGGGTTTAATTGTCCCCCTTCCCAGAGGGCACCCCTCTTCAGGGCTAGGAAGATTAAATTGACCATCTAATCATGGAATTCAGACTCAAACTCAGATTTGTCCATCCTCAAACCTCTACATTGATTAGTTTATTTAATGAAGTTAGAATAAGGACTAGTAAACCTGAGAACATAGGATTACCAGAAGAACTAACTTCAGAATATAGATGTAGGATTCCTAAATAAAATGTTAACAAATGGAATCCAGCACAATATTGAAAAATCTACACTTGACAGACAACTCAGTAAAGAAATGCCAAGTAACATGAGATACTACTTTTGTCTGTCTGTCTGTGTGTGATGAACTTGGCAGGGATGTTAAGAAAGATACTAGCCATTGCAGGCAGTGGTAGAGGACATAGGGATTCTCCCATTTCTAGTGTAAATTGGTGTCACCTTTCAAGAGGTCACTTGTACTATATGTGGCAGAAGTCTTACAATCATAACTACTGACCTAGAAGCCCCCCTTCTAGGAATTTATTTTCAGGAAATAATTGTGATATTGCAGAAATTTGGCATAAGGACATTCATCTCATTGTTATTTATAGTATTGAAAAATTGATAAGAATTTATCTGCCCACTAATATGGGCTTGATAGGAGATATAAATCAGACATAAAATTATGTTGAAAAATAACACCATGAAAATATAATGACATGCAAAGTGAAATCATGGGTTTGAAACAGTATGTTCTCAAGTTTTTGTATTATAAAGGATTCTTTTTTTTGCAAAAACTCAACTAAAAGTGACTTAAGAGAAAGCAAAAGAATGTATCGATTCATAATCCTGGAAAGTCATGGATCCTAATCCCAGAAAGTCAGGGAGCATAATGCCTTCAGGCAGGCCAGACCCAGGTGCCCAAGGATCATCATTAATAATGTGCTTATGTGTAATAATGTGTGAATTTCTTAATTCAGCTTTATTTTATGTTAGTTGTACTTTCAGGTACACCTTCCACAAGTGTTTTTAAACAGGGTGTTTTAGAGTTCTCCAGAGAAACAGAGGCAAGGAGACCCAGGCAAGCCCAGGGGTGTGGTTCAAAGGCTTCAGAGCCTGAGAGCTGATGGTGTAGATTCCAGGCTGGTTCTGAAGGGCTGAAAACCAGGAGTGCTGAGGTCAGGAGAAGATGAATGTTCCAGTTTAAGTAGTCAGGCAGGTAGTGAATTCAACCTTTTCTCCACCTTTTTGTTCTATTGAGGCCCTCAGTAGGTTGGATGAGGTCCATCCACATTGGGGAGGGTCATCTTCTTTGCTCAATCCACCGATTAAAATGCTGATCTCTTCTGGAAACACCCTCACAGACACACCCAGAAATTATGTTTAACCAGCTATCTAGGCATCCTGTGGCCCAGTCAAGTTGACATATAAAATTAACCATCACAGAGGGCCTAAAAGCAGCTCTGGGGTTATGCTACAGAAAAAGAGTCTTTTCTTCCAAATCATTCCAGCCAAAATCCCAGTGCTAAATTTCTTTGACCAGGCCTGGGTCATTTACTCCTCTCCAGCTGAGAGATGGTGTAGGTCCCACATGAATTATGTAATAATAACAACAGCTAAAATTTATTGAGTTCTAATTACATGTCAAATTAGGAATCTGAGTTTGAGTTCTATGATTAGATGTGTAATCTTGGGCAGTTCAGTCTCCCCATGCCTGAAAAAGACACATAATCCATATCCTCAGTATCATTTCACTTACTCCTCATAACAACCCTACTGAAATAGATTCTGTCCTCATTTTACAGAGGAGAAAACTAAGGCTCAGGTAGGTTAAACATATTATACACAACAAAAGAATTAGCAAATGGTGAACTCATTCACATGGATTGAGAATGTGGGAGGAAGCAGTTCCCCTAGGAATCAGAGGCTTCTTCCAACATCAAAGATAGCCCAAAACAAAAGCAAATAACCCCACAGAATACAGTGATTTGAAAATTCAATAAATCTATCACTAATATACTCATAAAGGCATAAGAATATATTGCACTTGTGTTATAAGAAGAGGATGATGTGTTCATAAATTTAAGAGAAAAAGAGCCCTTAAAAGTTAAAGCAGGAGGAAAAAAAAAAAAGTTAAAGCAGGAGAGTAGACCTGAAAATGTACTATCAGTTGGAAGATCAATCTGAGGAAATCCCTGAAGAAGACAAAGAGATGGAAAATAGGAGAGAAAAGGTAACCCTGGGAGGTTCAATATCTGAGTAACAGAGTTCTAGAAAGAACAGAGAACATTTAGGGGAGGCAGTGAAACAATACAGAAACATTTACCAGAACTGAAGGACCTGAGGTTCCAGATTGGAAGCGCCCTTCAAATGCTCAGAAAAAAAGGATGAAAAGAGACCCACCAAGATGCATCATCATGAAATTTCAGAACATTGGGGGCAAAGAGATCTTAAAATCTGAAGGGGGAGGGAGAAGAGAGAGAAACATAAACATCGTATACAGAGGATGGGCAATCAGATTTGGCTTTGCGTGGTCCAACGAACAACACTGGGAGCAAGAGGACAACTGAGCAACACCTTCAAAATTCCGAGGAAGAGTGATTTCCACCCTCGTATTCTTCACCCAGCTGGATTATCAATGAAATATGAGGGTAAGCACAGACATTTTCTGACCTGCAAGATTTCAAAGTGTTTCCTTCATGCATCCCTTCTGAAGAAGCTACTGGAGGCTGTATTTCTTGAAACAAGAAGACATGGGACACCGCAGAGAGAAGTCTGACCCAGGGGAGAGATGGAGGGGATCCTCAGAGTGAGGGTGATAGGAGAATCCAGGGGGGACAGCCGTGCACTAGATGCAGAAGGTAACCATTCAGACCACAAAGAGACATGGAGAGAACTATCACCTGCTACCATCCACACTAACTTTATTTTTTTTTTTTTAAAGATTTTATTTACTTATTCATAGACACAGAGACACAGGCAGAGGGAGAAGCAGGCTCCATGGAGGGAGCCCGATGTGGGACTCGATCCTGGGACCCCAGGATCACACCCCAGGCTGCAGGCGGCGCCAAACCACTGCACCACTGGGGCTGCCCCACACTAACTTTAAACCAAGGATGAAATGACCAGAGAGTCTGGCCCAAGTTTTTTTTTTTTTTTTTTTTTTTTTCTGTACTTATCTTATTTGACCACATGTTGATGAAGTTCCAGCTCATTTCTGCATGCCCCACTGCCTTGCTGTGCTGTAAATGTCATCTAGAAATGTTGGCAGGGAAATCATGGTGAACTGAAAATACAGCACAGCCTCCCCCTCTGGCCAAACACTTAAAACCTGTCCATGCCAAGATGCTGCTACATGTCTCAACTGTGCTGAGCCTGATGCCTGGTTTTACTCAATTCTCTATTCAATGATTTTCCCGTCAAGGGCTCTTATAAATGCTCAGGGAAGCTGAAGCTAGACAGTGGCCCAGAGACCATTCAGCTTAGCTTCTCCCTTCTCCCGACCCTCCCCTGCACGAGCGTCCCTTCAACAGTGGCAGCATAAGACTTTCATTATAGTCCTTGATTACTGCTTGCTGCACAGATTTTTTTAAATTTAGTAATATTTAGGGATGCATATGTAGGTAGAAAGCTAAAAGGGAAAACGGGAATGACTGACAAAAAAAAAAGTCACCACAGTGGTCACTGCTGAAGGTAGAGAAGAGACTACAATTGAGGAAGGATAGACATAGGCTCTGAGTGAACCAGCCAATGTTTTATATCTCAAACTGGCCACATGATTGTTTACCCTATTATTATATTTAAATAATTAATATTTTATTATTAAATGCACAAATGATTTTATTCCCCCTTCTATTTGCACAATGCATTTCACAACAAACCATTAAAAACAAAACAAAACAAAACAGGGCAGCCCAGTTGGCTCAGTGGTTTAGCGCCTTTGGCAGTGGCAGATGATTGGAGAGTAGAAGGGGAAAGAGTGGGCTATTTCTCCTCTATTTTTCTATTCCTGTGAGGTCCTTGACTGTGACTCCTTCTCTCCTATGAATGTCCTTCTCCCTCCAAACAGACACCTCCCTCTGTGGTTCCAGCTCCCTGGAAATCCCTCTCCTTGGTTCTGGTTCCTGGCTGGCCTCAACCTCCATATTCTAAAAAAACCTCCCTCTCCTGTTGCCTCTTCAGCGCTAGGGTAGCAGTGGGTTCCGGCTGTTGTTAACCTCTCCCTTGCCTCACCATCCTGTGGTTGGCCTCTCAGCTTTTCCATTTCCTGTAAAACCAATTTTCTTTATTTGGCTTGAAGGGCCCAGGGTGGCGTCTGTTTTCCTGACTACACCCTGACTAATACAGATAGGGTGCTCATCCTTGGTCTAATCCGAGCAATGTGTGGAATGGGGTAACATGTTATCAGCTAAGACAGCATTGGCCCTAGGGGCTCCAAGAGGGAAGATTCCTTCGCAAGGAGAAATAAGCACTGTAGCTCCTCCCTGCTTATACAGGAAAGGGTTATGCACAAAGATAACATCTCTTAGGTAGAATTTTAGATGATTTTATATTATTTTTTCTTCTTTTTTTGTTTATCCAAATTACCTACATTTCCTTTTCTCTTCAAAATTTTATTTAAGTATTTATTTGAGAGAGAGAGAGAGAGAGTGTGTGTGTGTGTGTGTGTGTGTGTGTGTGTGTGTGTGTGTGTGTTTGAGCAAGCAGGGAAAGGAGCAGAGGGAAAGGGACAAGCAGACTCTGTGCTGAGCATAGAGCTAATGCTTGATCTCACAACCCTGAGATCAATACCTGAGCCAAAACCAAAAGTCAGATACTTAACTGATTGAGCCACTGAGGCACCCCCCAAATTATCTACAATTTCTACAACAGTGGACATGGATTGTTCAGGCATGAAGAAAAAATTGCCGGCATGCCACGTTTAGGAAACAAGTGAGAAGGGATGATCATCATGTGTGCACAATAAGATGCATCAGAGAATATGGAAGCAGCTAACCCCCATAAAATCACTTTGGTCCCCAAGCTTTTTTCTCCCGCTTTATTGAGCTATGGTTGACAAATAAAACCTTGATAGATCTAAAGTGTACACAGTAATGACCTGATACATTTTCACAGGGTGAAAGGATTCCTACAATCGAGTTAATGAACGCATCCATCAGCCCATGTACTTACCTTTTTTTTTTTTTTTTTAAGATTTTATTTATTTATTTATTCATGGGAGACACACAGAGAGAGGCAGAGACTCAGGCAGAGGGAGAAGCTGTTTCCCTGCAGGGAGCCCAATGCAGGACTCCATCCCAGGACCCCAGGGTCATGACCTGAGCCAAAGGCAGCCGCTCAACTCCTGAGCCACCCAGGTGCTCCTCGCGTACTTACCTTTATTTACCTATTTGTTTTGGCAAACACTTAAGCTCTACTCTCTTAGCAAATTTCAGTTGTAAAATGCAGTGCTGTCAACTCTAGTCACTATGTTATACGTGGTGGTTATAGATCTTCAGACCTTATTCATCTTATAATGGAAAGTATGTCCCCTTTACCAACCTGTCCACATTTGTCCCAACACCCAGCACCTGGCCACCATTCTCTTCTCTGTTTTTGTGTGTGCCACTTAAAAAAAAATTTTTTTTTAGATTTTACATATAAGTGAAGTCAAGCAATATTTGTCTTTCTCTGCCTCCCTCCCTACATCTTAAAAAAAAAAAAAGTCATTCAGTATAAGATACGAGAGTAATGAGATTTCTCTTGTGAGATGTACAAAAGATGCTTATGCTCTTTTGCTTATCTGGTGTAGTTCATAATGTAATTGAATAATTTGAAAAATCTGGTGCTATAATCATAAAAGGGGGAAACAGCTCATTGTTGGGGGTGATTTTCACAGAATCATGCAGACCCACAAATGAGCAAGTCTCTAGTGAGGGGAGGAAATCTTGCTGGTTCATATGGATAGGTTTATATTTAACAGGAGACTTGTGTGGTTGTTTGTAAGAATTGGAGGCATGTTTTGGTGTTTTCTTAATCAAATCATCTAAGGGGTTTTGGAAAATGTATAACTGAGAGGCTGAAGGATCCAAATGGATATTAAAACAGCTGAGGGGGACTCCTGGGTGGCTCAGTGGTTGAGCATCTGCCTTCGGCTCAGGTCGTGATCCCGGGTTCCTGGGATCAAGTCCCACATTGGGCCCCTGGTAGGGAGCCTGCTTCTCCCTCTGCCTATGTTTCTGCCTCTCTCTCTCTCTCTCTGTGTCTCTCATGAATAAATAAAATCTGAAAAAAATAAAAAAAATAAAACAGTTGAGGCATGGGTTAGAAATCGGAGAACATGAGTAAAAAAGCTCAAGAAATAGCAGTGGAAAGATTAAATAGGACTTGAGGCGGAAGCAACACTGCATCAAGGAAGACAGAAACCAGTGGGGAGAAAATGAACCATTGGAAATGGGAAGAGAAAAAAAATTAAATAAAATAAATAAAATAAATAATAAAATAAAAATAACATAAAATACAGGGCTAATCAGCTAGTACTGGACCAACTAGTCGACAAACATTTTCCACAGCAGAGCCTCGCATAGAAAATATGCATCGCAAGTAAGAACATGGCAAAACTTGCTTCTGCTTTCCATGTAACCCAATGCAGTCCAGTGCAAAGTGGAGAAATCAAAAGAAGACATTTTCCTAGATGTTTAACTGTGACCATCAGTGAGTCACAGCAACAGACTTTGGACTTCAACGTGCACCTGCGTGCCTACGCCTGTACTTAGTCACAGTCTAATTACAGCTGTTTCAAGAGCCTGTTCACTGGACTCCCAAGATGCTGTATGTGAGGAGAGCAGGATTGTTAATAATGCTGCCCCACACATGGGGGGCTCCGTTGGTGTAGCGTCTGCCTTCAGCTCAGGTCACGATCCCAGGGCCCTGGCATCAGGCCCAAGTCTGGCTCTTGCCTGCTTCTCCCTACTGCTTCTCCTTCCTCCTCTGCCTCTCCCTCTGTTCAAGCGCTCTCTCTCTTTCTCTCCCCCTCTCTCTCAAATAAATAAATAAAATCTTAAAAAGATAACCAAGAACGGAATGAATATTGAGGAAGTGTCTCTGTCTCTGGGAGGGCTTCTCCTCGGTAGACCCTGTATTTTATTCTATTCTAATTTATTTTATTTATTATTTTATTTTATTTTATTTTATTTTATTTTGCTCTTCCCATTTCCAATGGTTCATTTTCTCCCCAATGGTTCCTGTCTTCCTTGATGTGGTGTTGCTTCCACCTCGAGTCCTAATTAATCTTTCCATTGCTATTTCTTGAGCCTTTTGGGGGAGAACATGATGTGGGCTGCAGGCTGCAAATGCTTGACAGGTCCTGGTGTGGATCTTGGCCGAGATCTCTTGATGAATTGTTTCATTATCTTTTCCTTTAATCTCCCAACTTCCATCCTGAGTGAATGCCTCACGAGAACCACATCTACTACTTGAAGGGAGACTTCACAGAAGTGGCTTGGCTGCAGTGACATCCTCCCGACACATCAGGAAAATCTGAGCAACCTGGTTGAGAAGGTGAAAACTCAGACCTTCTCAGGATGCCTACGGCGACCAGAGTGTGAACACAGATTGCGTGTTCATTAACTGTGCGGTGCAGGCTTTTTCTTTTAAGGAATTCCTTCTCTGTTTGTGGACACCCTAGATCACGATCATCTTCTACATTGCCAGAGGCATGCCAAAGCAACAACCAGCATTGGATTTTTAGTCGTGGGTAATACAGAGAAGTTCGGCACCATTCTGAGCATGGCAGCTGGCACTCTTGGAAATATTCAGGACAACTGTCATTTCTGGAAAATATCTAAGGCCTCAAGGTAGCAAACAGGCATCTGAATGGAAAATGCATCTGAACTGGGGCTGGTGCATGGTGGGATCCTTTTGAAGGCTATTGACTCACAGTTCTGTCAAAAATACAACAGCTGAGGGGGCACCTGGTGAGCTCATTCGATAGAGCATGCAACTGTTGGCCCCAGGGTCATGAGTTCAAGTCCCACGTTGCATGTAGAGCTTACTTAAAAAAAAAAAAAATTAAAAAAATACAACAGCCGTGTATGCCCATAACCCTCCCTAGGGTAATCACACTCCTAGTCAACACTCCAAACTGTTTCCATTTAGAGCATGTAATTATGTAAAAGCGGAAATATTTTTAGAGCAACCCTGCTCCCTCAGCATTGAAACATCACCATGTCCCCTCATTGTTAGGCATTTCAGTCACTTTCAAGCGTCCTCAGAAAGCACACCTCTTAAAGAATCTTTTTCTTTTTTTTTTATGCTCATACAGCTGAACCTCTCTTGATTTTTCTAACCAGGACTAGCAATTCATCTTCATGTTAAGAAGCACACACTTCATGAGTTAGGTGTCCTTACATTCTATCTGAAGACAGATCTAGTTTAGTTTCTAAGAATTAAGATCAGAAATGTTATCACTGGGGCACCTGGGTGGCTCAGTGGTTGAGCATCTGCCTTCAGCTCAGGGCGTGATCCCAGGGTTCCGGGATCAAGTTCTGCATCGGGCTCCCCGCAGGGAGCCTGCTTCTCCCTCTGCCTGTGTCTCTGCCTCTCTCTCTCTCTCTGGGTCTCTCATGAATAAATAATCTCTAAAAATAAAATAAAAATAAATCACAAAGCTGTGAGTCGCAGATTCTGTACCTTGTATCTTTTGCTCTGCCATTTTCATACATCTCCAAAAATGGCCATAGTCCCTTGGGCATTGTCAGAACTCAGTCTAGGACCTGCCCTACCCTGAGCTCAGCATTCCTCCTCCTGGTGATGGACAGTGGGCTGTGCACACCATCGTTATCCACCCTGGGGCCTTCCAACGCCACAGCACCCACAGCCCCTTGGAGCTCACCAAGGAGCAACCCAACGGCTTGGCAACCATACCCAGGGGCTGGTTGGAGGATTTAATTTACTGTTTCCAAACTCATAAGCACAATTTCCTTTACTTCCTAGTTTCCCGAAGATCGATTTGCGAGCTGCTCTCTGTTCGCCACCTTCGGGAAGGTTTCTGAGGTGGCCCAGGTCACTCCTCTGCCACTTCTGGTTTCAGGGCATGGATCGCTCACAGAGATGCACAGCCCAGGAAGCTACTGTGTGAACCACCTGGGTCCTGCGAGGAAAACTCTCTGACCACTGGTTTCCAGCCCTGAGTTCTGGGGAAGTTGTCACCAGGAGTGGGGGGACCTAAGATTCTACAGGGAGGTTCCTGCACTGGGCTGCAAATGCCCTCCTGTTGACCGCCAAGTTTTAGTGGGTTTGTGAATTTCTCGAAATTGCACACTAATTCCCTATAAATGTGATTTTCCAGGAGAAAGAGTTCCCCACTTTCATCAGATTCTGCAGGACTCAATGCCCTCAAAAGGCTGAGAGCCTCTGTTCTGTCTTTATTTGCTCTAACTTGATATATAGTACTTCTTGTTTTACTGCTGACCAGTAGAGTATGAATTGCTTTTATCCAGACCTCAACAGTACCATGCTGTCTGCGTCTCCCTCTTACTCCTGGGTTGTTGTTGTTGTTGTTGTTTTAAAGTACTCTCTTCACCCAATGTGGGATTTGAACTCACAACCTTGATATTAAGAGTCACACACTCTTCCGACTGAGCCAACCAGGCATCCCACTTTTTGATTATACATTTTTCTATGTGGATGGCCAATTTCTGGGTACTTTTTAAAATCCTTCAGGTGGAGAACCTGGGTGGCTCAGTCAGTTGAGTGTCTGACTTCTACTCAGATTGTGATCTTGGGGTCCTGATATCGAGCCCCATGTAGGTCTCCCTGCTCAGTGGAATCTGCTGCTTCTTCTCCCTCTGCCCCTACCCTCCACTCATGCTCTTTCTCTCTCTCTCAGATAAATAAAATAAAATAAAATAAAATAAATAAAATACAAATCTTTCATGTGAGCTTTAAGTTAGCTGTTAGGGTGGTGGTTGTCTTTAAATATGTCATGACTTTCTTTTTTTAAGATTTTGTTTATTTATTCATGGGATACACACAGACAGACACAGAGAAGCAGGCCCCCTGCAGGGAGCCTGACGTGGAACTCAATCCCAGGACCCCGGGATCATGCCCTGAGCCAAAGGCAGACATTCAACCACTGAGCCACATGGGTGTACTGAGTTTTTCTTTTCTTAAGAAAGACTCCCCCCACTTTTTAGTGTGCACTGACTAAACAGACAAAAGAACACATATAAATGTGGAATTTAAAGAAAAAACTGAAGCAACCTAAAATTAGAATATTGCCAGCATCTCATTATTTACACCCCCTTAAAAACTCCCCCAGAAGTATCCATTCTTCTAACCTGTGGTGACAATTTCCTTGCCCACCTTTACAGCTTTTCCTCGTAAACATGCATTATTCAGTTGTCTGTTCTTGAACTTTATATAATTGGAATCATACTAAAATATTTATTATCTTGCTTCTTCAGCTCAATATCATGTTTGCAATGTTAATTCACATTGCTGTCTGGAGCTGTGCCTCATGCATTTCCACTGCTTTGTATGAATCTACCACAATCATCCATTTCCCTGTTGACGGACAGTTGTTGGTTTCCTATTAGTAGCTGTTAAGGTTAATGTAATCTCTTTCATGCATATGGTGCATATGGACTAGAATTTCTCAAGAGTATGTGCCTAGAATTGGAATAGCTAGTTTGTGGGGTGTGAACAAATTCAACTTTGTTGGAAAATGGTCCTGACTTTCCAAAGTGGCTCTAAGGAATAGAAGCTGTCATGAGCCACCGATGAGAATTGTCCCACATCCTTGCTAATCCTTGGCATTATGAGTGTTTTTATTTTGGTGATTCTGGAAGTATGTAGTTGTATCTCATTGAAGTTTTAATTTGATTTTTTTTAATTACTAATGAGGTTGAGAATTTTAAAATATGCTTATTGACCATTTGGACCTCCTCTTCTGTGAAGTTCCTGCTCAAATGTTTGTTTGTTTATTATTTTTACAAATGGCTAAGTTTTTTTTACTGTTGTTTTGCTTTTAAGTAGGCGTGGAGCCCAATTCAGGACTTGAACTCATGATTCTGAGATCAAGACCCGAGCTGAGATCAAGAGTCAAATGCTAAACTGACTTAGCCACCCAGGCGCCCCCCTGTTTTGTCTAGTTATTATGAGGTTGTCTCTTACTTATTGATTTATTGGAGTTCTTGTGTTCTAGATACTAACACATTTCAGGGGGATAAATGTGCCACAAATATCCTCTCTTGCATCATCTCTTACAACTTTCTTTATGGGACTTGCATAAGAGAGCTTTTTACTTGTCATTTCAAGTATATACAAAAAATAGAAAATATCATAAACCCCTCCACTCCAGTCACCCATTTCAACAATCGTTGATGAGCAGATCGTTTGACAAGCAGAAGTTCTTAATTTTTGTGTGGGCCACTTTGTTGGGCTGTTTATCCAGAGTTAGTACTATTTGTATCTTATTTAAGAAATCTTTTTAAAAAAGAATCTTACCCTCAGTCTCCTATGTTTTCTTTTGAAAGATTTATAGTATTATCTTTTACATTCAGACCTTTCAGCTACTTGAAGCTGATTTATGTACAATAAGAAAAAACATGCAGTTTTTTGTGATATGGATACCTACCTGTCCCAGCACCATTTATGAAGCAGCCTGTCCTTCCCCACTTATCCTAGACCATCACCTCTGTCAAAAACGGCAGGTGTGCCTAAGTCTGTTTCTGGGATCTCCATTCCACTCTAGTGGTTGTGCCTATCAGTTCTCCTGCTAGTACTCAGCTGTCTTCATAAGCAGGCTGTTACTGTTGGGGTCTGGCTTGATTGCCGATCATAGTCATAATATAGTTTACCTGATTGCCATCTTTTGTTCAGACTTGATTTATTGTCCAATGTGGGCCATTTCTATAAAGGCCCTGTGTGTTCTTGAAAAGAGGATATGTTATGCAATGTTGGGTATGCTATTCTACAAATGCCTAGTTGGCCAAGTTCAACTGTGTTGTTCAAACCTATATTCTTTTTTTTGTTGTTTATTTCCATTCTTTTTTCAGTTGTGAATCTACATTCTTATTGATTTTTCATCTATTTGTTCTATCAATGACCAAGAGAGGTGTATTAAAATATCCACAATATGATTGCGGACTTGTCTGTTTCTCCTCGTAGTTGGGTCAATTTTTATTTCATGTATTTTGAGATGATGTTATGAGGTTCATACATATTTAAAATCGTTATATCTTCCTGGTGAACTGAGCATTTGTTTTATTAATATGAAGTAAACCTGTGTAACTCTACAAATGCTGCTTGCCTTCAATTTTTTGTTTCTGCAATTAATAGTGACAAATATATGTACATATATGTATACACACATTTGTATTGTGGTAAAATATGTATAATATAAAATTTACCATTTTAACCATTCTAAGTGTACTATTTAGTGGCATTAAGGATATTCACATTGTTGTGCAACCATCACCACCATCCATTTCCAGAAATTTATATCATTCGAAAGACAAACTCTGTACCCATTAAACAGTAATTCCCCCATCCCCTACTCTGGAGGGAATTCCCATTACCTCTTGTAGGAACCTCCTATCAATGGAATCATACAGTATTTGTTCTTTTGTGCCTAGCTTCTTTCATTTTGCATAAGGTTCGACCATGTTGTAGCATGTAGCCGAATTTCATTCCTTTTTATGGTTTAATAGAGCTCCATTGTTTGCCTACACCACATTTTGTTTATCCATCCATCTATTGATGGACACTTGGGTGGCTTCCATCCTTTGTCTATTGTGAACAATGATACTATAATGCTGGTGTAATAGTAATGTGTTTGAGGGTCTGCTTTTAACTCTTTTGGGTGTACACACATACACATTTTTAATATAATATTTCCAATTAAAAATTTTCACCCCTTCTAAAAATTGCTATGTTTCTCTCAGAAACCAACCTGTCTATCTTTGGTTTCAGCTGGAGCATCTTAGCCATCTACATTTACTGGAATTGTTTATATTTATATATATTCTAATTTTATGCTTTCAATTTGTCCTGCCTGTTCTATGTGCTTTTCACCTGTTTTTACTTTCTTTTGGATTGATGATTATTCGTTAAATCATTCCAACCCCTCTATCAGTTGTTTGGAAGATCTGCACTGTTTCACTTTCTTTTAGTTCTTACCTGGAAGTTACAACATGTGCTATCGATGTATCAAAACCTAATTTAATTAATGCCTTTACCCTCATACCAGACAATCACAAACCTTAGAATATTTTTAAATTATATTTATTCCTTTTTCAGACTTTTATGTTATTATTGAGTGTTTTCATTTTTAAAAAATATCTAAAATAAATAAATAAATAAAAAGTTTCTTTTCGGGTCCCTGGGTGGCTCAGAGGGTTAAGCCTCTGCCTCTGGCTCAGGTCATTATCCCAGGGTCCTAGGATCAAGTCCTGCATCGGGCTTCTTCCTCAGTGGAGAGTCTGCTTCTCCCTTTCCCTCTGTCCCTCTCCCCTGCTTGTGCTCCCTCCCTCTCTCAAATAAATAAATAAAATCTTAA
The DNA here is from genome assembly GCF_048418805.1 of Vulpes vulpes. Lineage (NCBI taxonomy): Eukaryota > Metazoa > Chordata > Mammalia > Carnivora > Canidae > Vulpes > Vulpes vulpes. The sequence continues at coordinate 133,374,741 of NC_132791.1, read as the reverse complement.
AAAAAAAAAACCCTCCTTCCATGTTGTACACCTGAAACTAATGTAGTGTGTCAACTCTACTCAAAAATATATAGAGCTATTTAAAAAATGATAAAGTTTAACATAAAACTTCTGAGCAGTAAAAAAAAAAAAAAAAAAAAAAAAAAAAAAAAAAAAAAAAAACTTCTGAGCAGTTAAAAATCCCCCTTAACACCAATATTTTATAGAATCCATTTTCACTTACATTTACTCACATATTTATAATTTTCTGTGTTCTTTATTCATTCTCAAAATTCGGACTTTCCATTAAGGACCATTTTCTTTTTCCCAGAAGGGTGTCATTTAGAATCTTCATGATTGAGGGATTACTGGTAGCAAAATGGAGGCATGTTGAAGTGCCTTTGCATTTGTCCTAGAGGGTCTCATTTCACTGTGTTCTGCTTTCCTGAGAAATCAACTGTGAGTCCAGCGATTGCTACTTTGTAAGTAGTCTGGTTGTTTCTTTCTTTTAACAACTATTTATGGGAGGCTTGGGAGGCTCAGTGGTTGAGTGTCTGCCTTCGGCTCAGGTTGTGATCCCAGGGTCCTGGGATGGAGTCCCACACCAGGCTCCCTGCATGGAGCCTGCCTCTCCCTCTGCCTGTGTCTCTGCCTCTCTCTGTGTGTCTCTCATGAATAAATAAATAAAATCTTTTTTAAAAAACACAACTATTTATATGAAGAAGTGGGCAAATAGTATAGTAATTCCTATTTGCTCATGATTCAACTTTGATAATTACAAACTTACGGCCAGTTTTGTTTCATCTGTACTCCTACCCACTTCCCATCCACCTGTTTTATTTGGAAGCAAATGGAAGACACATCATTTCATAGATAAATATTTCAGTATATGAACCTGACGATAAGGGATTTCCCTTAAAAGAAACATAACTGTAATACTAGTATTGTTCCTAAAAATTAACAATAATTTATTAGTATTATCAACTATCTAGTCAGTGTTCAAATTTCCAATTGTCTCATAAGTGATTTTTTAGGCTTGAATAAGATATACACGTTCCTAGTAATTTGTCCATTTGTTAGATTCTTTTGATCCCTATATTCCTTTACTTTTTTCCTCTTTTTTCTAATTATTTGTTGAGCAAACCAAGTGTTTTTCCCATGGTGCTGCCCCAACACTGCATTCTCATAGCACATTGAACATGTTCTGTGACCACATGTTAAGAACTTCTCTTTGTCTTGGATGTTCTACATTTCATTATGGTGTGTCTAAGTATGGATTTCTCCCAAACTTTTAAAACCTTTCTGCCAGAGAGTTTCTGGGATTTTTGAAAGTGTGTATATATATCTTTCTTCAGTTCTGAATTTTCTTGTCCATGATGTCCCCAGAGTATTTCCTGCCCTGGAATTCTAATTAGACATATATTCGCCCCCTTTACTGCTCATTTCTCAACTTTTATCTCACATTTTCCATGTCTTTGTTTCCTATTTGCATTTTTAAAAAGATTTTATTTATTTATTTGAGATGGAGAGAGACAGAGCATGAGCAGGGAGGAGGGTCAGAGGAAAGGGAGAAGCAGGCTCTCCACTGGGCAGGCAACCTGATGCAGGACCTGCATGACCTGAGCTGAAGGCAGATGCTTAACCAACTGAGCCATCCACGCACCCCTCCTATTTGCATTTTGAGTAGTTCCTAATGTTTTATCATTTACTAATCCTCTCCCAAAGTGTGTCTAACCTGCTGTCAAACCTACTCATTGAGTCTTAACATAGTGTTGTATTTTTGAACATGTTCTATTTGTTTGACATGGTCCCTTTCAAATCTACAAGGTTGCGTGACATCTGTAGATTAGGCCTATCTCTTTACGCTTTCTTAGACAATCAGAACAAATTGCATTTTGGAACAATATTCTGCAAAATCTTTGGGAATACTGGAATGGAAAGTCCAAATAAGGAATCATTTACACCTGCTGTTAGGTGTGGCCATCCATAGAACCCTCAGGCCCAGGCAAACCATCTTTAAGAGATTGCTAACAAATCCCTCTCTGCTTTATTCCCAATCAACAAGAACCTCAAAGAGGCCATGTCATCCTCATCACGATGGACGTGCCCACCAGCGCATCTGTCTTACCTGGGATCCACCTCAGTAAATACAGCTTCTGAGAGAAAGAGGGAAACCCCCTAAATCCAAGTCCTGTTTTACCTATTGTCATTTTCCAGCTAGATTTACCTTCTCCGAGGAGGCATTTTGCTGAACTCTTTATGTACATCATCTCATTTATTTTTACCTACAAACCTGTGAGGTTATTATGTTACCTCCTTTTTCCAGATGAGGGAAGAGATGGCTCAGAGGGTTTAAGGCAGTTGCCATGGTCACACAGCTGGTGAGTGGTGGAAGAGCCTCGAACACAGCTCTGTCTGGTCCACACTCGAGCACTTTCTGGTTCCATCTTTAGGCTCATCACCTGACCTTAAAGGTTAAAGACCCATATCAGGACACGTGAGGCTGATTCCATGCCTGGAGTGACACAGTGTCGATAAGGTCTGTCTTATTTTGTTGATGTAAAGATTATATAAAATGACTTTTGACATCGATTAATGCCAATTCACCATCGTGTAGTATAAAAACAAAAATCAGTTTTGGGTGTTGTTTGTTGTGGTATATTTTCTATTGAGTAAGATCCACACATCTTAAATTTACGGGTTTTTTTTTACATAATTATACACCTATTTTGCGTTCTCCAAATAAAAATATAGACTATTTCAATCATTCACAAATATTCCCTCCTGTCCATATTTCCACTTCCAGAAACAACCATTGTTCTAGTTTCTATCCCTTTGGATTAACTTTCTTTGTTCCTAAAATTCATATATAAAGCAATCAGAATTTTTTTCTTTGGTCTTTCTTCTTTTGCACCACAATAGCTTTTGGGGTGTATCCATGTAGTTGTATGTAATGCATAGTATTCAATTATGTGACCCTGGGAGGATATATTTGCAAAGATATATCTAACAAAGGACTGTTATTCTAAATAAGGATAGAACTCTTAAAATCCCACAATAAGAAAACAAACTGGGGCAGCCTGAGTGGCTCAGCTCTCAGGTTTGAGGCGCCTGCCTTTGGCTCAGGTTTAGGCGCCTGCCTTTGGCCCAGGATGTGATCCTGGAGTCCCGGGATCGAGTCCCACGTCGGGCTCCCTACATGGAGCCTGCTTCTCCCTCTGCCTCTCTCTCTCTCTCTCTCTCTCTCTATCATGAGTAAATAAATAAAATCTTAAAAAAAAACCTACCTGATTATAATGTGCCAAAAGGGGCACCTGGGTGGCTCAGTGGTTGAGTGTCTGCCTTCAGCTCAGGGAGTAATCCCAGGGTTCTGGGATCGAGTCCTGTATTGGGCTCCCCACAGGGAGCCTGCTTCCCCCTCTGCCTATGTCTCTGCCTCTCTTTGTGTGTCTCTCATGAATAAATAAATAAAATCTTTTTTAAAAATAAAATAAAATAAATAAAACATGTACTGAAGACTTTAATAGCCACCTTACCAATAAAGATATACAGCTGGCAATCGGCATGTGAAGTGATGCTCCCTAGCATGTGTCATTATAGAAATGCAAATTAAAGCAATGATGATGTACCACTATACACCTGCTAGAATGACCAAACTTCAGAACACTGACGATAGCAAATGCTGTGAGGATGTGGAGCGACTGGACCTCTTGTTCATTATTGGTGGGAATGCAAAATAGTGCAACCACTTTGGAAGACAGTCTGGTGGTTTCTTTCAAAACTAAATATACTCAGGTAAATATGTATTTACCCAAAGGATATGAAAATACAGATACAAAGGGGTACATGCACCCCAATGTTTATAGCAACATTATCAACAATAGCCAAACTATGGAAAGAACCCAGATGTCCATCAACTGATGAACAGATAAAGAAGATGTGGTGTGCATATATGTGTGTATATATATAATGCAATATTACTCAGCCATAAAAAAGAATGAAATCTTACTATTTACAACGACGTGGCTAGACCTAGAGTGTATTATGCTGAGTGAAATAAGTCAGTCAGAAAGACAAAAAAGACAATACCAGACATGAATGAATTCACTCATTGTAGAATTTAAGAAACAGAATAGGTGAACATGGGGGTAAAAAAAAAAAAGAGGGGCAAACCAGAAAAGACACTCTTAACTCTGTAGAACAAACTGATGGTCACCAGAGGGTGGGTAGAGGGATGGGTGAAATAGGGGATGGGGTGAAGAAGTGTGTTTCTTGTAATGAGGACTGGGTATTGTATATAAGCGTTGAATCACCATATTGTACAACTGAAACGGATATTACATTGTATGTTAACTAACAGGAATTTAAATTAAAACTTGAAAAAAGAAACCCAAAACTAAACATAGTCTTTCCATATGATCCAGCAGTCATGCTCCTTGGTATTTATCCAGAGGAATTGAAAGCTTATGTCCACATGAAAACCTGCCCACCCGTGTTTAAAGCAGCTTTGTTCACAATTGCCAAAAGTTGTAAGTAACCCAGATGTCCTCCAGTATGTGAATGTACAAATAAACTGGTTGGGCAAGACAATGGAATATTGTTCAGCACTAAAACTTAATGCGCTCTGAAGGCATGAAAAGACATGGAGAACCTTAAATGCAGATCACTGAGCAAAAGGAGCCAGTCTACAGGCTCCATACTGTACGATTCCAACTATATGACATTCTGAAAGAGGCAAAGCTGTGCAGACAGGAAAACATGAGTGGTTGCCAGGGGTTGGGGGTGGGGGAGGTGGAGGGATGGACAAGCAGAGGAGGAGGACTTCCAGGGAGTGAAAATACTCTGTATGATATCATAATGGTGGATACCTGTCTTTATATATTTGCCCAGACCCATTGAATGCACAACAGCAAGAGTGAGCCAGAATGTAAGCTGTGGGCTTTGGGGCTAGTGGGGGGCACTCAGTACAGGTCCAGCACCCAGGTCCTGGACTCTAACCACTATTCAGGGCAGGCAGTTCCACTTCAGCACAGGCTAGTGAGAAATATTCCTCAACTCACTGCCAGGACCACGTGGGAAGCAGAGAAGAGGGATCTCAAGCTCCTAGAAGCTTCCAGCCCCAGTCCTCCATGTTCTCTGGAGCTGCCTCCTTCTGAGAGAGCCAGATTCCAGCTCTCAGCTCACACTGCCCGTATGGTCTTGATGTCTGGGGTCACTAATGCCCCCTCCATCTTCCAGCCCGTCTCCCCTACATCCTGTGTCTCTACTCTAGAGCTGGAGAAAGTTGAACAAGGAGAACTGGGACATAGACTTTGCAAGACAGTGCCTGCTGGGGAAGGGAAACTGAGCTGGGATGTTCGGGGAGAGCTGGTCTGCCATCAGGGGCTTTGAAAGATGGATAAGAGAAATCTCACAGAGGAAGACATGGACATGGCCAACATGCACATGAGAAAATGCTCTGCATCACTTGCCATCAGGGAAATACAAATCAAAACCACAATGAGATACCACCTCACACCAGTGAGAATGGGGAAAATTAACAAGGCAGAAAACAACAAATGTTGGAGAGGATGCGGAGAAAAGGGAGCCCTCTTACACTGTTGGTGGGAATGTGAACTGGTGCAGCCACTCTGGAAAACTGTGTGGAGGTTCCTCAAAGAGTTAAAAATAGACCTGCCCTACGACCCAGCAATTTACCCCAAAGACTCAGATGCAATGAAACGCCGGGACACCTGCACCCCGATGTTTCTAGCAGCAATGTCCACAATAGCCAAACTGTGGAAGGAGCCTCGGTGTCCATCAAAAGATGAATGGATAAAGAAGATGTGGTTTATGTTTACAGTGGAATATTACTCAGCCATTAGAAACGACAAATACCCACCATTTGCTTCAACGTGGATGGAACTGGATGGTATTAGGCTGAGTGCAGTAAGTCAATCGGAGAAGGACAAACAGTGTATGTCCTCATTCATTTGGGGAATATAAATAATAGTGAAAGGGAATATAAAGGAAGGGAGAAGAAATGTGTGGGAAATATCAGGAAGGGAGACAGAACATAAAGACTCCTAACTCTGGGAAATGAACTAGGGGTGGTGGAAGGGGAGGAGGGCGGGGGGTGAGGGGAATGGGTGACAGGCACTGAGGGGGACACTTGACGGGATGAGCACTGGGTGTTATTCTGTATGTTGGTAAATTGAACACCAATAAAAATTAATTTATTAAAAAAAAAAAAGAAAGATGGATAATGAGGGATCCTGGCCTAGGGCACAGTGTTCCTCTCCACACCTAGATGCACAGAGATCCAGGGATTCCCACACACACTGAGCTTACTCTCTGTTGAGCCTTGGCCTCACTCCTGCCTCCTTGTGGTCTCATTTTGGGATTCCCAGGGCTCAAAGGGACCAGCCTGGGACTCACTTCTGCAGGTGCGCAGGCCTCAGAAAATAGGAGGGTAGGAAAGAGGATCCACATGGGCATCCAGCCCTTAGCGGACCTAAACCAGCCTAGTCAATTGTATTTGCACCTGCTGCCCTGCTTCACACGGCCTTTAAACACAGCAGCCCCTGCCCTAAAAGTTTGAAATGAAATCCAAATCGAGTTAAAGCCTTATTTCTGTTGAGGAGGAAGCAGAAGCAAAGCCATGTCAAGCTCTTGGGAAGGAGGGTGTGACCTGTCTTACACCAAAATCAAGATGTGTCTTGGGTGCAGAATACCACAGGCAGAGAGACTTTGGCACAAAGGGAAGGGGCCACAGCAACAAGTGCCCTGGAGCTTCGTTCATGGGGAGGGTGGAAGAGGATTTGGGCTGGCAGGAGAGAAGAGGGCAGATACTCCTCTGAGTGTTGGGTGGCTGCATGGAAGTGGGGGGCCGAGACCAGGTGGGACAGGCTGGAGAGAGCCAACTTTCACTTCCTCTTGTCTTCATCATCCCTCTTCATTAATATGGCGTCATAATTATGCATTTTCCACATTGTCAAGAGTTCTCTTAATAAACGTTGTAGTGTGGAATCTACTTTGATTAGAAAGGATCTGCAGAGACATTCAAGAGACTTCTCATAGGCCCCTCACTGGGTGTGTTTCTCCCAACGTCATCACCGTACCTTACAGTGGTCCACTTGTCAAGACTAAGGAATTGCCATTGGTACCTTACGATGAACCGAACTCTAGAATTTGTATGGACTATACCAGTTTTTCCTTTAATATCCTTTGTAAATTCAGGATCCAACCCACGACAGCCACATTGTATGCGCTTGTTATGTCTCCTCATCCCTGCGACAGTTTGTCAGCCATTCCTGATGTTTCATGACCTTGAGAGCTTGGGGGAAGGACTGTTTTCAAGTATTTGTAGATTGTCTCTCAGAGTGGGTGTGTCTGATATGTTCTCATGATTAGAATGCGGTTGTGTGGTTTTGGAGAGACTACCACAGAGGTGACATGCCCTTCTCATCACATTATATCAGAGGGCACACGATATCCGTGTGACATTCCTAGTGGTGTGACCTTGGCCACTTGGCTAAGGCAGCATTGGCCAGGTTTCTCTACTGTAAGGTTGCTGTTTGGTCACTGTTTTCCCCCTTCCTGACTCTGTTCTGTGGAAGCGAGTCACTAGGTCCAGCCCACACTCCGAAGAGGAGAAGGAAATCATGTTCCTTTTCCTGGAGGAGGTAGTATCTTCATAACTTATTTGGAATTCTGTAAGGAACGCTTATTTCTTCTCCTCGGTTATATTTTTATATCAGTAAGTATACTGTGGGTTATAATTTAATACTTTATTACTCACTTTGTTGTCAATATTGTTCCAGCTTTGGCCATTGGTGGCTCTTGCGGATGGGTCCCTGGGTTCCCCATGACATGCTCCATCCCTTCATTTATTTTTAATTTTTAGCACTTCCTTACGGCACTCTGAGATGCTCCAGGCTCATCTTAACATTTTCTCTGCCCCAGCCCTAGAGAGTCTTGGATTGGAGGATGGTATTAGGCAACCTGGTTTTTATAACTATTGCTTTGACCTGTTTATTCCATTTAGTAGATGACAATGGTTGATTCAGCCATTCCGAATTTTAAGTTTAGGAATAATGATTTTTCGTGTTGATAAATCATTTTGCAAATTTTCCTGGGAAAATAAAATGGATTTTTCTGGGGAGTAGAGTAAGTTTCCAGGAGAAGAATTAATGGGGAAGGTTGGCTCAGTGGTCAAACAATCATCTCTTGATCATCTCTTGATCTCAGGGTTGTGGGTTTGAGCCCCACATTGGGTGTAGAGATTACTTAAAATCTTTTAGGGATACCTGCGCGGCTCAGTGGTTGAGCATCTGCTCAGGGCGTGATCCTGGGGTCCCGGGATCAAGTCCCACACCGGGCTCCCCTGAGGGAGCCTGCTTCTTCTGCCTGTGTCTTGCCTCTCTCTGTGTCTCTCATGAATGAATGAATGAATGAATGAATGAATGAATAAATAAATAAATAAATAAATAAATAAATATCTTTAGGGCAACCCAGGTGGCTCAGCAGCTTAGCACCACCTTCGGACCGGGGTGTGATCCTGGAGACCCAGAATCAAGTCCCACATCCAGTTCCCTGCATGGAGCCTGCTTCTTCCTCTTCCTGTGTCTCTCCCTCTCTCTCTCCCTGTGTCTCTCACGAATAAATAAATAAAATCTTTTTTTTTAATAAAATAAAATATTTTAAAAAAAAGAATTAATGGGGAAAGATCATGTATATTTTTATGTCTCTAGAAACTCAGAGGCAGGGCAGCCTGTGGCTCAGCAGTTTCGCGCCACCTTCAGTCCAGGGCCTGATCCTGGAGACCGGGGATCAAGTCCCGCATTGGGCTCTCTGCATGGAGCCTGCTTCTCCTTCTGCCTTGTCTCTGCCTCTCTCTCTCTCTCTCTCTTTCTCTCTCTGTGTCTCTCATGAATAAATAAATAAAATCTTAAAAAAAAAGAAACTCAGAGGCAAATCGTTTCCATATTATAGTACTAATGCATACCGCCTCCAAGAATTTATAAATGCACTAGTTCCCCTTCAATTTTTAGAATGAATAATAGAAGAGCTATATAGAAGAGCTATTTCATTTTGGTATAGAATGAGAAGTCGTCCTGTCCCTGTCTTTCTAATTCCCACATGCCTTCTTCCTGGAGACTGTGGTACTAGTTTTTTGTATATTCTTTTAGAATTTCTTTATGAACAAACCCAGCAAAATGAATGCTTGCAAAAGAGAGCATACTAAAACACTGTTCTTAATCTTGCTGTTTTTGTGTGTATTTTGGATATCCTTGTATATCAGCACAAAGAACTTCCTCATTCTTTTCACAGCTGCAAAATATTCCATTGTATGAATTCACTATAACCTATTTAGCCAGTCATCTGCTGATGGCCATTTAGATGTTTTCCCAATCTTTTACTAAAGCAGAAAATGAGGCCGCAATTAACCCTCTAGTCGCATCTTTTCACCTGCGTGCAAGTGTGTTTGAATACTGACATTTCAGAAACATTATTGCTGGCTCAAAGGAGATAAACATTTGTGATCTTGTTAGATATTACCGAATTGCCCTCCTTAGGAGTTCTATTCAATAAACAACCCGCCAGCACTGTATGAGACTGTGACTACCCTATTATCCTATTATGCATGTACAAGTGTGCTATTAAACACATGAATTAATGTGTCTAAAACACTTAGAACAAATGAATGGGACATAGCAAGAGAATGTTAATTACTTTTATTATTGTTATTTTTAGGGGTTTTTTTCCCCCCAACCTGATTAGTAAAAGAGATGGTATCTTGGTGTCTTTTCATTTGCTTTTGTCCTGTTGTGAATGAGGTTGAAAACTCTTTTTGTATGTTTAAAAGACATTTGTTTGCCCTGCCAAGCTTTATAATCAGACTTAAATCTGAATCCTCTGTTATTCCTCAACCTAGGAATCATTGGTTTCTTGCTTACCCGCCACTGTCCTGATTCCTCAACCTGGCGATTAGACTTCTCATAGTCTGGCACCAAATTGTCTTTCCAATCCCATCTCCATGACTTTCCTGTACTTCTTTTTTGTTCTAGCCTAAATAATTTAACTATTGTTCTCCTTAAAAAAAAAAAAAAAGATTTTAGGGATCCCTGGGTCACAGCAGTTTAGCACTTGCCTTCAGCCCAGAGCGTGATCCTGGAGTTCCAGGATCAAGTCCCACGTTAGGCTTCTGCATGGAGCCTGCTTCTCTCTCTGCCTGTGTCTCTGCCTCTCTCTCTCTCTCTATGTGTCTCTCATGAATAAATAAATAAAATTTAAAAATAAAAAAAAAACTCTTTTTAAAATTAAAGAAAAAGGTTTTTATCATGAATGGAGGTTGTGGTTTACTAAATGCACTTATTGAAGTGATCATATGGTTTTATCCTTTCTCTTGTTAATGTGATGTATCACGTTGATTGATTTATGAATATTGAACCACCCATGCATTGTGATGAATAATTTTTTTAAATGTATTGTTCAATTCAGTTTGCTAATATATTCTGTTGAGGATTTTTGCATCTGTGTTCATCAGGGATATTGGTTTTGGTATCAGGGTAATGCTGGCCTCATAGAATAAATCTGGAAGCTTTCCTTATTTTTTTTATTTTTTGAAATAGTTTGAGAAGAATGGGTATTAACTCTTTTTTCAATGTTTGGCAGAATTCACCTGTGAAGCTATCTGGTCTTGCACTTTTATTTATTGGGAGTTTTTTGATTACTGATTCAATTTCATTGCTGGTAATCAGCCTGCTCAAATTTTCTATTTCTTCCTGATTCAGTTTTGGGAGGTATTATGTTTCTGGGAATTTTCCCATTTCTTTTAGGTTATCCAATTTGTTGGCATACAATTTTTCATAATATTCTTTTATAAGTCTTTGTATTTCTGTAGTGTTGGTTGTTATTTCTCCTTTTCCATTTCTGATTTTGTTTGAGTTCTTTACCTTTTTTTTTTTTTTTTTTTAATGAGTCTGGCCAAAGGTTTATCAGTTTTGTTGATCTTTTCAAGGAACCAGCTCCTGGTTTCATTGATTTGTTCTTTTTTTTTTTTTTTTTAGTTTCTATTTCATTTATTTCTGTTCTAATTTTCATTATTTTCTTCCTTTTACTGTTTTTGGGTCTTGTTTGTTCTTCTTTTTCTAGCTCTTTTAGGTATAAGGTTAGGTGGTTGATTTAAACTTTTTCTTGCTTCAGGGCATCTGGGTGGTTCAGTCAGTTAAGCATCTGCCTTCGGCTTAGGTCATGATCTCAGGGTCCTGGGATCAAACCCCACATGATGCTCCCTGCTTAAAGGGGAGCCTGCCTCCCCCTCTCCTTCTGCAGCTCCCTCTACTTGTGCTCTCTCTCTCTCAAATAAATAAATAAATAAAATCTTCGATTTCTTTTCTTGCTTCTTGAGGTGGGCTTGTGTTACTATAAACTTCCCTCTTGGAATGGTTTTTGCTGCATCCTAAAGATTTTGGACCATTATGTTTTCATTTTCATTTGTCTCCATGTGTTTTTTAAATTTCCCCTTTGATTTCTTGGTTGGCCCATTTATTGTTTAGGAGCATGTTATTTAGCCTCCATGGATTTGTGTTCTTTCCAGATTTTTTCTTATGGTTGTTTTTACTCTCGTAGCATTGTGATCAGAAAAGATGAACGGTGTGACTTCAGTCTTTTTGAATTTGTTGTTTTGTGGCCTAATATGTGATTTATTCTGGAGAACGTTCTATATGGACTTGAAAAGAATGTGTATTTTGCTGTTTCCAGACAGAATATTCTAAGTGTTCTAACTATATCTATTAGATCCATCTGGCCCGACATGTTATTCAAAGCCATTGTTTCCTTGTTGATTTTATGTTGGGATGATCTATCCAGACCCTAACAATTTTGAAAAGTGCTGGTATATATTGTTGGGATTTGTCTGATTTTTTTTCTCATGATTAGATGGAGGTTATGAGTTTGGAGGAGGAAGCTCACAGAGGTAAAGTGTTATTCTTATCATATCAAGGGTATATACGATCAATATGACTTATCACTATTGATCAATCATCTGGCTGAAATAGTTTTGTTAGGTTTCTCCACTGTAAAGTTTTCTTTTCCCCTCTTTCTGTATTGTACTCATTGGAAGGAAGTCACAATGTATAGTCCACACTTAGGGATGGGGAGTTATGCTCTCCCTTCTTCAGAACAGAGTATCTACATAAATTATTTGGAATTCTTCTATATAGAAGATTTGTATTTTCTTCTTTATGTATTTGATCATTTATTTGTATGAGTATGGACTCATGGATATTTATTTTATAATTTGAGTTATAATCCAATACTGCTTTATTTATTTTATTTCTCAAATTGCTCCAGCTTTAGCCATTGGGAACATTTTCAGTAGGTTCTTATGTTCTCTTAAATATACCCCCATAATTGTGTTTGTGTGTGTGTGTGTGTGTGTGTGTGTGTGGTATATGTGAGCATTTCCTTACTTTCTGACAAGATACTCCAAGCTAGTGTTATATAGTTTCTGTTCTGTCCTAGAATCAGCCACCTCCCATAATTCTTTTTATTGGAGAATGGCATTTAAATCCAAGGTCTGTGCATGTTGCTCCTGGAGTGTCACTGCTTCTAGTTCCTCTCAGCTGATCGTGCAATGGGGGTGTGTGTGTGTATTTTATATATATATAAAAATGTATTTATATAAAAATATATTTTATATACATATAAAATATAGAATTTCCACATTATAAAAACAAAGTATTTACATTCTGTTATGTGGCCTTTATTCCCACCATTGTTTTATCTTAGTTTTACAGTATATAAATATTCAATGCTTATCACCAGTCATTATAGATGTATAATAATATATATAATGTATAAAAACATACATAATAAATATGTATAAGGTATCCAAAACTACTACTTTTTTTTAAAGATTTTATTTTTTATTTATTCAGAGAGAGAGGCAGAGACACAGACAGAGGGAGAAGCAGGCTCCATGCAAGGAGCCAGAGGTGGGACTCAATCCCGGGTCTCCAGGATCACACCCCAGGCTGCATGCGGCGCTGAACCACTGCGCCACCGGGGCTGCCCTTGACGGTTACTTCTATAGAAATATCGATACTAAGCTAAACATGAGGGGCGTTTAGGTGGCTCAGTCCATTAGGCCTCTATGTTCGGCTCAGGTCATGATCCCAAGGTCCTGGGATGGAGTCCCACATCCAGCTCCCTGCTCAGTGGGGAGTTTGCTTCTCCCTCTACCCCTCCCCTTGCTTGTGAGATGAAGCCCTGTGTGGGGCACTGTGTTGAACACAGACATTGCTTAAGTTTCTCTCCGTCTGCCCCCACCCCCACCATGTGCTGACTCACTCTCTTGAAAAAAAAAAAAAAGAACTAATGAAAGATGTATTTCATTGAGAAGAAATAGGATCCCAGAAGTAAGGCATGGAAGGCCAGGAACACTGAAAGATATAAATATGTTGTCCAATGTAACTAATTTCTTTACTTAAAGGATTTTTATTGACTATTGACTTGAAGGAAACAACCATAACTATTTTTTCTAAATTTACTTATTTATTTATTCATGAGAGACACACAGAGAGAGGCAGAGACACAGGCAGAGGGAGAAGCAGGCTCCCTGCAGGGAGCCCAATGCGGGACTCCATTCCAGGACCTTGGGATCACAATCTGAGCCAAAGGCAGATGGTCAACCACTGAGCCACTCAGGTGACCCTATTTTTTCTATATTTAAATAAATATGAAGGATAGTTGTATTTTTAACTTTTTGAGGAGCCTCCATACTGTTTTCCAAAGTGGCTGCACCAGTTTGCATTCCCACCAACAGGGCAGGAGGGCTTCATGTCTCTGCATCCTCACCAACATCTGATGTTTCCTGTGTTAATTTTTAGCCATTCTGACAGGTGTGAGGTGGTATCTCATCATGGTTTTGATTTGTATTTCCCTGATGATGAGTGATGTTGAACAAGTAAAAATGCTACTTAAAACTTTAGGCTTAAAAAAAAAGTCATTTTCTGGTTTGGTGAGAGAATTTTATATACATCTTAAGTGTTTTTAAATTTCATGGGAAATTTTATGGTTAGATTTTTGAGTCAGGTAAGCATCTACTTTTGTCTCAGGTCATGATCCCAGGGTCCTGGGATGGAGCCCTGAGTCAATCTTCCTGCTCAGTGGGGAATCTTCTTCTTCCTCTCCTTCTGCCCTTCCCCATGCTGCGCACTCTCTCTCTCTCAAATAAATAAATAAAACCTTTTTTAAAAGATTTTCATTTTTAAAAGTCAAGGTAAATACACAGAAAGAGATACAATTGAGGGTTTCTAATTCAGAAGAGGGGGAAAAGGATAATATAAAACCATCACCCGTTAAACAGAAAACAGAATAAAAAACAAATAAAAGGTGGCAAAACATTACACTCATAAGATGGAGAAATAAGTCCAAATACATCAATATTTCCAATACATATAAAATTACCTGCAAAAAGTTAGAGATGTCATAATGGATTATAAAAATAAAATCTATATGTGTGCTATTTAGGAGAGCTATCTGGAACAAAATCACACTGGAATACTGAAAAAAGTGGCAAAAGATATGCCTTGTAAATACTAACCAAAAAAAATCTGTTATAATGATTTTGATATCATGCAAAGTAGAAGGCAAGAAAGCACTAACAAGGAGAGATACTGTGTAATGCCAAAAGGAACAGTCACCAAAATAATACAACTATAAACTTATAGGCTCAAGACTCAAAATATATAAGGCAAACACTAACAAAATTGGAAGGATAAATGGGTAAATTCTTGATCTCTGTGGGAGAATTTAGGCATACCTCTTTGAGAATCTGTTAGGTTAAAGCAGACTTAACAGTAAAAAAAAAAAAAAAAAAAATGACCTCATCTGAATAATCGCTAGTCCTCCAAGGTCCTGGAGACCTTGCTTTAAACAGGCAAACATTCCTTAGAGACTTACACTATTCATAACCCCGACTAACTAAAAAAGTATATAGTCAGTTACTCCTCACAATCCTGGGCCAGCTCTTTCTGCCCACGGATCTTGTCCCTCTGCTTTAATAAAAAAGACCTTTTGGGGAGCACCTAGGTGGTCCAGTGGTTGAGCATCTGCCTTCGTCTCAGGGCGTGATCCTAGGTCCTGGGATCGAGTCCTGCATCAGACTCCCCACAGGGAGTCTGCTTCTCCCTCTGCCTGTGTCTCTGCCTCTCTCTGTGTCTCTCATGAATAAATAAGTAAAATCTTTAAAAAATTTGTTTTGCACGGACAAAAAAACACAACATAGGAGTTGATATCTCTTTAACATGGAAAAAATATATAAATACAGAGCCAACATCTTTCTTATGGGTTAAAAAAAGAGAGGCATTCCTACTAGTCAGAGAAAAGGCAAAATTGTTCACTATCACTCTGTCACTATAATTTAACAGTGTGTTAGAGAGGTTAGCCAGCATGGCAGGTAGGGAGGAGTGACAGAGAAATTTAAAGGTAGGAAGAAGTAAATTTATCTTTATTTGCAGATTATGGCATATATATCAGGAAAATCCAAAAAAAAAAAAAAGTAAATGGAAAACTACCAAACACAAAGTAGAAATTTAGTAAAGTAGCCCAATACAATATTAAATACAGAAATCAGAATTCTTCATAGAGAAAACAACAACTAGTAGGAAAAAACAATGAGAGACCACATTTACAATACCAATAAAGAAAGAAAAATGACTAGGTATATACTTAATGAGAAACTTACAAAACCAACATGAGAAAATTATAAAACGTTCTCCAAAGACAAAAGTCAGGCTTGACCACATGTGGAAAGACATGTTTTGTTTATGAACAGAAAGACTCAACACCCTGTTGATTCTCCCTAAGTTAATTTTAAAAGGTAATGCAGTCCTAATAAATATACAGCTAACTTATGTTCTATACCTAAAAGAATGAAAATAACCCCCCCCCCCCCCCACCCGCCGGTAGAATAAAGTAGCAAAAATAGCCAGGAAATCTCTGAGAAAGAAGGCAGTGGGGCCATAGTCAGAGCCTAGTCCAATACTAAGTACTTCATTAATTCTCCATCATCAAGACTGTGGTGTTTGTGCACAAGTAAATAGTCAGATCGAGACATTGTACAAGTACAGAAATTGATATAAGAGCATAAGAAAAATTAGGGCAGCCTGGGTGGCTCAGCGGTTTAGCAACGCCTTCAGCCCAGGGCGTGATCCTGGAGACCTGGGATGGAGTCCCACATTGGGTTCCCTACATGGAGCCTGCTTCTCCCTCTGCCTGTGTCTCTGCCTCTCTCTCTCTGTGTGTCTCTCATGAGTAAATAAATAAAATCTTTTTAAAAAAGAGCATAAGAAAAATTATATATATTAAATATATCATCTACCCTTGTTGCGGAAAAAGACTTTTAAATAAGTGATGTTGAGACAATTGCATAGCCATATGGAGAAAGGGAAATTGGAACCTTTTTTTCAAACCATAAAGCAAGGAAATTTCAAAATGAGCCAAGTAACTAAATGTGAAAAAAAACAATAACAAACAAACACTCCCCTCCTTAAGTGGTAGTAGAAAGTGTGGGTGAATTCTTGCAGAATCTGGCAGCGGGAAAACTTTTGTAACCATGATCAAAATTCCAGCAGCCATAAGGGAGGAAGATGAACTTGACTCTGTAAATACAAAACAAATAAAACCAACCTTTTGCACAGCAAAACCATACAAATGACATAATAAGCCAAATGGTAAAGTAGGAAATGATTAAGTAACTTGTACCACAAAGGCTATTATCTTTAATATAGACTGAACTTACACAATTTGAGGAGAAAAAGAACAGTGACCCCTTAGAAAAAAATGAGTGAAATATATATACAGTTTATTTATATATACAGAAATTTAAATGACCCTTAGACATATGAAAAAAATTTCAATTTTGCTCATAATAAGGGAAATGAAAATTAGATTCATACCAAAGTGTCATTTCTCTCTTCTCAGATTTGCAAAGATCCAAAGGCTTGGTAACCTTCTGTTGGCAAGACGGTAGGGAAACAGACACTCATGCATGTTGGTGCGAATGCAAAATGGGAATTTGGCAACGTGTAGCAAAGTCATACATGAATTTGCCTTTTGAAACAGAAATCCCACTTGTAGGAATATCTATCCCCAAAGTACATAGACAAAAAGGGAGAAGTGACGTAAGCTAAAACTCTTTTTTTTTTTAAGCATAAAACTCTTAATTGTAGCACTCCTCGTAATAGCAGAAGACTCAGAGGAAAGCCAAATACTCTACAACAGGGGGTTGGCTTATGGATATGGAAATGCCAAAAGTAAAAACATGGAAAAATACAACATTAGACATTAACAACAACAAAAGGCTGATCTAGCCTGAAGACCCACCAGGAGGATACGATGATTCTAAATGTGCTTTGTACCTAATAACATAGTATGAGAATAGATAATGTGAAAATTGGCATAACTGTGATAAATAAATATACACACCCTCAGTTTTAGAAAGGATGTATATCACACCTATCTCTGTAACTAATGCAATGAGTAGACAGAAAATCAGTGAGGTCATAGAAAATCTGAAAAATGTAATTAACCAATTTGACCTAAAACACATGATATCCAAGTGCACGTGGAACATTTCCAATAATTGATCAAATAGGGGCATAAAATAAACCACAATAAATTTCAAAGGACTTTAAGTCATGCAGAGTAACTTTCCTGACCATAATTGTATCGTTTAGAATAAAGTTATACAAAGATAATTAGAAAATTTCAAATATAGGGAAATGAAGCAGTATGCTCAAGGGGGAAAAAAAGCATCAAGAAACCATGGGTTTATAAAGAAATAATACTGAAAATTAGAAAAGCATTTTAACTAAATAAAAATGAAAATAGACGTCAAAACATGCAGTTAGGAGTCATGCTGGGTTTCTAAAAAGATTTTATTTATTTATTCATGAGAGACAGAGAGAGGCAGAGACACAGGCTGAGGGAGAAGCAGGCTCCCTGTGGGGAGCCTAATGTGGGACTGATCCTAGGACCCCAGGGTCATGCCCTGAGCTGAAGGCAGGTGCTCAACCACTGAGCCACTTGGGCATCCCTAGAACCATGTTTAAAGGAAGATTTATAACATTAAATGAAAATAGAAAAAAAAAGTCCAGGCTCAATAGCAGCCATTTCAGTATCATCTTGTGACGTTAGAAAAATAATACCAAATAAACTCAAAGAAAGTAAAAAAGATAGCAAATAGTAATGAGCTGAAATTAATAAAATAGAAACAAACTCAAACAAAAAATACTTAAAGCAAGAGTTTGTCATTTTAAATACTGGTAAAATTTATACCAGCCAGGCAAAATGTATATAGTGATGAAAGTAAGCATATTATTGGTATATGCAACATAGATGGATCGTACAAATGTCAAGCAAAAAGAAAAGCTGGGCCAAAAGAAGATATACTGTCTGGTCCCATTAATACAAGATTATCTAGGATATTAAAAGTAAAACCGACAGTTACCTTTGGGGGAGGTAGGGAAGAGATGTGATTGGAGAAGATGCCACGAGGGGACTTTTGGGTTACTGGAAGTTTTCATTTCTTTAATAAATATTAGTTCCATGGGTGTGTTCATCCTGGGATAATTCACTGACCTGGGCACTTGTGATCTGTGTGCTTTTTCTGCACATTATACAGCAGGAAGATTTTTACCAAGAAGTGACAGGAGTCATCAGAGACTAGCTGCTTGACAAACCTAGTGCCCCCAAAAGAAATAAGATCAAACAACAGATGTCTCCTCCCTTTACTCTTTCTGGCTGCCTGGAATATGAACAAGATGCCTGCAGATTCAGAAGCCATTTGTGATCACAAAGATGAAAGCCACAAATGACATCAGCTATGGATAGCCTGTTACCCATGCCTTATATGCGAAAAAATATGCCACTTACTTACTGGAGCCTTTCTCCCTTGAAGCTGACTGCCACCTCGGCTAATGATTTAAGGATTCAATTTTTTAAAAGTATAAAAGACAATTATCATGTGGCTTCACTCATACATGAAATATAAGAAATAATGAAAGGGACCATAAGGGAAAGGAGTGAAACTGTGTGGGGAAAAATTAAAGAGGAAGACAAACCATGAGAGACTCCTAACTCTGGGGAAAAAAACCCAAAGGGTTGCAGAGGGGAGGTGGGTGGGGGACATGGGATAACTGGGTGATGAGCAATAAGAAAGGCAGGTGATGAGATCAACACTGGGTGTTATATGTTGGCAGACTGAATTTAAATAAAATACAAAAATAAAAGAAATAAAAGTAGAAAAGGAAGCATAATTTCAACATTAAAAAGGAGTGGGAGGAAGCAAATGCCAGAACTTAATCATCTAGGAAACTGAGAAACAAGAATACATGGAAAACATTTAAAATAAAACCGATAAAACAAGCAAATCTCAAGCTTTATTTTCGTGCAAAACTAAACTGTATTAAGAAGGAAAGAAGGAAATACTTCTTATACAGCATAGGTTTAAAAAAAATCATTGTAAGATCCTCAGCAGCAGGGATAGAAAAGAGGGAGCACCCTGGGAATCCCTAATTTTCAGAACCTACTGTGTGACCCTCCTCATTATCAACACCTGCAGGGTTCATGCTGTCCCATTTCCTCCTTTCCGTTCAAAGTGCCAGCTGTTCTCTTTTTAAAGACCTGGGTTCTTGCTTTGAGTCCAGCCCACTCAGAGGGTGGGAAAGGTGACCCACCTGGAGTGCAGGTGAGCCCCCCCACCACAGATTTTAATTCCTGGCTTTGTGATGCAGTGAAAGACCGAGATACCCCAATGTTTCTAGCAGCAATGTCCACAATAGCCAAACTGTGGAAGGAGCCTCGGTGTCCATCGAAAGATGAATGGATAAAGAAGATGTGGTTTATGTATCCAATGGAATATTACTCAGCCATTAGAAATGACAAATACCCACCATTTGCTTCAACGTGGATGGAACTGGAGGGTATTATGCTGAGTGAAGTAAGTCAATCGGAGAAGGACAAACATTATATGGTCTCATTCATTTGGGGAATATAAATAATAGTGAAAGGGAATATAAGGGAAGGGAGAAGAAGTGTGTGGGAAATATCAGAAAGGGAGACAGAACATAAAGACTCCTAACTCTGGGAAACGAACTAGGTAGGGGTGGTGGAAGGAGAGGAGGGTGGGGGATTGGGATGACTGGGTGACGGGCACTGAGGGGGGCACTTGACGGGATGAGCACTGGGTGTTGTGCTGTATGTTGGCAAATCGAAATCCAATAAAAAATTTTACCAAAAAAAAAAATTCCTGGGTTTGTCGCCCGCGGTTTCAAAGGCGCGCCCTTTGGGGGCCAGCGACGGAAGGGCAGGCGCTGCAGAGGCTGCTGTCGGGGTGCGGGAGCCCGGGAGGCCGGCCCCGCTGGGGGGCTGCAGCCCAGAGCTTTCGCCTAAAGGGACCGCCTGGCAGGCCCGGCATCCGAACTCTCGGGCCTCGCTCCTCCCGTTTCGGTGGCCACCGTGTCGCCCAGCTGCGGTGGAAAGGGCTCCCTAGGGATGCAGCATGAGTGCCCACCCTGGAGTTGTGCAGGGCTCCCGGAGAGTAGGAGGGAAGAACTAAAGTCGGCTCCAGGAAGTCCCACCAGGATCCTGCCTGGTGTCCAGAGGGGGAGCGAGGGGGCGCCTGGGTGGCTCAGTCAGTTAGGTATCTGCTTTGGCTCAGATCATGATCCCGGGGGCCTGGGATTGTGCCCCACGTGGAGCTCCCTGCTAGGTGAGGAGCCCGCTTTTCCCTCTCACTCTGCCGCTCCCCCTGCTTATGCTCTCTCTCTGACAAGTAAATAAAATCTTAAAAAAAAAAAAAAAAAAAAGAGGAAGAGAGATGGCGGGTGGAAAGTTAGGGATGTGTGGTCCACGTGGAGTCACTGCAAACAGGTGTGCAGATCCCTCAGGAAGGGCAGATGGTTGTGCCAGACTCTGAGGGGCGGGGGGCGGGGGTGTAGGGTGGAATGTCCAGGTAGCTGGACTGAGAAGCCTCGGGGAAGACAAGAGGGGGCAATAGAGGGAGAGCGTTGAAGGAGAGGTGAAGCACGCACGAGGAGAGCCCCCTGTCCCTTGTCTGGTAAGCTGGTCCCCTCCCTCCCCAGTGCCACTCCTGTCTCACACCTCCACAGCAGGTGTGCCCTAAGAGCCTGGGGCCCACCCTCACTCAGTCCCCTATTGGACCTCAGTGGCCCCTTTTCCAAGTGGCCCTTTTCTACTTACTATTGGGTTATAATGGTACCATCCCACTGTACCGCAACTTCAACAGTCTGCCTTCTGTCATGTGCACACCCACACCCTCCAACTGCCCTTTTAACCTCCCTCCTCCCCTCTCTCTCTCCAAGACCTTCCAGTCTCTGCCCCACAGAGCGTCTCCAGAAGAGTATCTTAGTGCAGTGCAGACACTCTCAGAGTCTGTGACGCCCAAGGCTTTTATTACTCGTCTGAGAGGGCAGGGTCTGAGCTCCAACTCCACCTCCTGCTTGGTAACACAGTGATCAGGGGCTTACAAGGTTGGCGGCATCCGTGGGCAGATTTCGATGACCATGCATGTGTTTCTGCCTCCCTCACTGTATGATGTCAGCCTTATTTATATTGGCCTCAGATAGTTGCGGAGAGCTATGGGGCATCAATACACCAAATATTTAAGATGTTTTGAGGATTTGGACTTTCTCTCCCCTGGCCTTGACCACCCCACAGCCTTCGCCCAGGCCAGGCTTTCATTTCCTTACACTGAGATGGCAATAATTTCCAGAGATTGGTTCTCTGATCTCTACGTTTGAAGATTCATTTTTTTTAATTTAAGATTTTTAATTTATTTATTTGACAGAGTGAGAGAGAGATGGCCAAGCAGGGGGAGAGGCTGAGGGAGAGGGAGACACAGGCTTCCCACTGACTCTGTGGGAGAGAGGACTGTTTCTGATTCTTTCTTTTGAGGTGAGTTTTTCCTTCTAGTCATTTTGCTCAGTGCAGAGTGGCCAAAAACAAGTTGTACTTGATAGAAGCGCGAACTCTTCTCACTGTAGCATTCCAGCTGTTCTCTCTTTAAATCTCAGGCCAAATTCGTAGGTTTTCAGGATGATTTGAAAGTTATCTAGGTAATTTGGTGGGGACAGGTGACTTAGGGACCCTACTCTTCCGCCATCTTGCCCCCTCCCCTCAGGCTTCCTGCTGAGCAGGGAGCCTGACGTGGGGCTCGATCCCAGGACCCTGAGATCATGACCTGAGCCGAAGGCAGAGACACTTCACCAATTGAGCCCCCAGAGGCCCAAAATTAATCTTTTTTATATACAGTGTTTTGCTCATGTTCTTGTTATTCAAGCTTTCATTTCCTCTCTCCATTGGCCCTTGATCTTGTTATATGTGGTTGTATGCCATGCGTTTCTTAACCTTTTAAACCATACGGGCCTGATGGACACAAGGCGGAGTCTACAATATCCTCTTTCTTTTGGTCATATGATTGGAGATGGGTGCATGGTACAGGGTTCCAGGCATGCTGGTTGATCTGCAGTAGAACCGCTCAGGGGTCCAGGCTGCTGACCCACCTATGCATTCTCTCCTCCCACTGCCATCCCCCCAGGACATGTGACCTGGCTTGGGTTGGCAGAAGCACGTGGATATATGAAGATGCACATGGAGGCATCACGGCTGAGCTGGGGACACTCTAAGGAGATGTGGACACTGGGTAAAATCAGAAGAGTTCGAGGCCGAGAGACCAGAGCCCAGACAGCAAAAAGGATGTCAAAGCCAGAAAGGTAGATATACAGAGAAGGAAGAGTCTGTGGTACATGCTGGGAATGAAACATTATTCAAATGGCGCTAAGATGAAATGCGCTATCAAGCTATGAGAAAACATGTGGGAGCCTTAAATGCATCCCACTAAGTACAAGAGGTCAGTCTGAAAAGGCCAAGTACTGAGTTATTCCAACTGCATATTTGTTATGGACTGAAGGGTTTGCATTACCCCCAAAGTTCCTATGTGGAAATCCTGATCCCCTTGATATGATGCTATTAGGACGTGGGATGTTTGAGAAGTAATTAGGCCATGCAGGTGGAACCCTCTTGAATGGAATTAAGTGCCCTGAGGAAAGAGACCCCAGACCCCTAGCTGTCTGCAGGGTGAGGACACTATGAGAAGACAGCCATCTAGGAACCAGGTTCTCACCAAACACCCAACTGCCTTCATCACAGACTTCCCAGCCTCCAGAACTGGGGGAAATAAATGTTGGTTATTTAAGCCACCTTGTCAATGGTATTCCTGTTATAGCAGGCCCAAATGACTAAGACAATAATGTTCTGAAAAAGGCAAAATTATGAGGGACAGTGAAAAGGTCAGTGGTTGCCAGGCATTAGGAGGGAGGAATGGGAGGGGGGAAACCAGAGGATTTTGAGGGCAATGCAACTACTCCGTGTGATGCTTTGATGGCTGATACATATTTTTACACATTTGTCAAAGCCCATAAACTGTACAAAATCAAGAGTGAACCCTAATGTCAATGATAGGCTTTGGGTGATAATAATGTGTTAATGAAGGTTTATCAATTGCAACAAATGTGCCACTTTGGTGTGGAGGTATTGGTGGTGGGGGAGGAGGTATGGAAGTGGGGGGAATTGGGGAGTTCTCTGTATTTTTCTGCTCAGTTTTGCTTAAAACCTAAAATTGCTTTAAAAAATAAAGTCTATTCTGGGGCGCCTGTGTGGCTCAGTCGGTTAGGCGTCCAACTCTTGATTTCAGCTCAGGTTATGATCTCAGGGTGGTGAGATTGAGCCTCATATCCGACTCTGCACTGTGTTTGCAGCCTGCTTGAGACTCTCTCTCTCCCTCTCCTCAACTCTGCTCTCTCTCTCTCTCTAAAAAGCAAAGTCTACTAAAATATGTACATAAAGATTTAATATTCTAATTATTTTAAGCGTACCATTGAGTGGCATTAGGAAGACACGATGATGTGTAGCCACCACTGCTATTTTCACAACTTTTTCATCATCCAAACAGAAACTTTATATCCTAAGCTATAACTCCCCATTTCCCCTTCCCCCAGCCCATGGTAACTTCTATGGTACAGACTTTATGAATTTGCCTGTTCCAGGCACAGCATAGAAGTAGAATCGTACAACATTCGTCCTTTTGCATCTAGCTTAACTCACTTAGCAGAAGGTTTTCAAGGTTTGCTCATTTTGTATCCTGTATCAGAACTTCCTTTTTATGGCTCAACACTATTTCATTGTGTATATATACCACATTTAAATTTATTTATTTATTTATTTATTTATTTATTTATTTATTTATTTATTATTTTATACCACATTTTTAAAAATCCATTTATCTGTGTATGGACACTTGGGTTGTTTCCATCTTTGGGCCACCATGAACAATTCTGTTGTGCATGTTGATGTACAAGTATCTGTTTGAACCCGTGATTTCAATTCTTTTGAGTATATACCTAAGAGTGGAATTGCTGGATCGTATGGTAACTCTATGTATAATTTTCTGAGAAATTGCCAAACTGTTTTCCCCAGCAGCTGCCCCATTTTACGTTCCTACCAGAATGTACAAGGTTTCAATTTCTCTGCATTCTCCACATTTATCGTTTTCTGTTATTTATTTTGAAATTGTGACCATCCTAGTGGGTGTTAAGGTGATAATTTTATTGTGGTTTTTATTTTCATTTCCATAGTGATTAATGATGCTGAATTATATTTTCATGTGCTTGTTGGCTTTGTGTGTATTTTATTTGGGGAAATGTCTATTCCAGTCATCTGCCAGTTTTTTAGTTGAGTTATATTGTTGTTGTTTTGAGTTGTATGAATAACTTAACTTTATGTATTCTGAATATTAATCTCTTAGCATATATATGATTTACAAGTATTTACTCCCATTACATGGGATGTCTTTTTCTTGATAGGGGCCTTTGGAGCACAAAAGTTTTGTTTTGTTTTTTTTTCAAAAGTTTTTTTTTTAATTTGATGTAATCTATTTTATCTAATTTTTCTTTTGTTCCCTGCACATTTAATATCATATTTTTAAAGCCATTGACAAATCTAAGGTCATGAAGATTTTCCCTCATATTTTCTTCTAAGAATTTTATAGCTTTAGATATTAAATTTAGGTCTCTGATCCATTTAGAGTTAACTTTGGTAAATGTGCAATGTAAGGCTCCAACTTCATTCTTTTGCATGAAGACATCCAGTTTTCCTAGATAGCACCGTTTGTTGAAAAGACCTTCTTTCCCCCGTCTTCACCCCCGTCCGTCCGCAGATGGTCTTGGCACCCTTGTTGAGAATCGGTTGACACTATGTGGAGATTTGTTGTTCTTTTTGTAGCTCCTTTAGGTGGAAGGTTAGGTTGTTTATCTGAGATCTTTCTTGCTTCTTAATGTTGGCCTGTACTGCTACATACTTCCCTCTTGGGACCACTTTTGCTGCATCCTAAAGGTTTGGGACAACTGTGTTTTCATTTTCATTTGTTTCTTATATCGTTTTTTTTTTTTTAGTTCTTCTTTGATTTCATGGTTGACCCATTCATTGTTTGATAGCATGTTGTTTGACCTCCATGTATTTGTGGTCAACACAATTTTTTCTTACGGTTTCATAGTGTTGTGGTCAGAAAAGGCACATGGTATGACTTCAACCTTTTTGTATTTATCAAGGCCTGATTTGTGACCTAATATGTGATCTATTCTCAATCAGTCTCTGAGTGTCATAGAAAGCCTGAAGTCCACATGAGAAAAGGAGATACCTGAGGACAAAGAACTAATCATAACAAGAACAAGAACTAATATTTTTGTAGCATTGGAGTGTGTCACACTGTTCGTAGCCCTCACCAACTCCATTAGGGAGCACCTGTCATCCCAGTTAGAGGTGAGGACACTGCATATGCATCTGGAAAGTGAGGCCAAGACTCAAAACTTAGGCCCCGGGCAGTCTGAATCCAGAGCCTGCACATGTAATCTTTATGAAAGTGTGCAGGCTCAGCTCCACTGGGTGTCCTGACAGCAACTCAGTGGTTTGCCAAGGGATGACCTTGTTATGGTCATGAGACACTGCTTGGAGGGACAGAGCTAGCAAAGGGGGATTGTGAGGAGTAAAAATAAGCTTAACCATGAAGGTACGAAGAAGATGGTGGTGCAAAGACATCATAAAGTCAATCAAATCCAAGACTGCATGAATTCTGTTAGTGTCTATCTTGTCTGTGTTACTGTAGAACCCTGAAGAGCTATTGTTAACTAATGGACAGATTGAGGGTGCAAGTGGAGAACTCTAGAAGAAACACAACTCAGATGTTTTGCCTAGCAAGTAGTTGCTTCCATATCTTGCTAACACTTCAGACTCCATGTCCTAACTGAACACATCTTTGACCCCTAATTGGCTTCTTCTAACTTCACTATTTCTGACCCTTGCTCTGGTTCATAAGCTTGTGTTGTTTTTTTGCCCTTTCTACTATATGCAAAGTGGCATCACGATTTCAAAGACATTTTTAAAGCAAGCACAAGGCTATTTTTCCTGGCTTCTACCTAGTAATAGCCACTGGATTCAGCTGTTTTACAAATCACGGGGTTTCTGGATCACTACAACATCAGCCACCCTGAGGAGCTCTGGGCGTGGCAGCCGCTTGGACTTCATTCAGATTCTTCTCTCCAGCCTTGCATCCATGCACGCTGCAAGTCCTGCTTCTCCGCAGTCTTTCCATTTTCCTTCTATTCCTCTAACCACCAGGTACTGCATCTCTCTCCTTAAGTAGCAAAAGTGCCCCTGTGAAGCTGCTCCCTTTACCCTTTAATCTTCTACTTAATGGCTTCTAAATTGTGTTAGAACATTCTCCATCAATAATGTAGTGTTTATTGCTTTCTCTCCTGATTTCAATCTCCAAATATCGTCCTCTGGTGGTTTCTTATGTATACCATTTGTCTTCTCAGCTACATGCTAACTCTCCCAAAGTAGAGCCACACTTCTGTATATCCAATCATATTCCTACCCATCACTGGAGAATTTCAGAGCTGCCTTACAGCATGTGCTGAATAAATGCTAAGTGATTATTTTAATAGAGTTGATGGGATCCCTCTGTACTATTTCTTAAAATGGTTAGAAAATGTATAATTATCTCAAAATAAAAAAAGAATGTAAACTTTAGAAATAAAGCTACAAGGCTCAAGATCTTGATGAGTTATCCTTCTTTTCTCCCCCATTCACAAATTGTTACAAAGATTCTTTGCTCCAATAACATACAGATGCCTGCTGAATTCCAAGCAGCTTTGTTGATGTGTTCCCAGCCAGATGGCTTGGGCTTTTTAAATCTAGGCAGCTGTTAGGTTGCTTGCTTTCTCTGATATGGAAGAGAAATGGGACGTGGAGGGTAGAGGATGTACCTTGAAGATAGGGTGCAGCCCTGGGAGGTGCCTCATGGTGGCCACAGTCATGACCTTGGCCACCAGATGAGTGTTCAGCAAATGATACTGGAGCTGGTGCAGCTGGAAATCAGAATTTAGAACCCAGGCCTTTGCCAGAAGCCAGGCAAGTGGGGGTCTGAGGGCAGGAACAGCAGCGAGGTGAGGGATGCTGGATCTGCAGTGAACGGGAATTAAGCATTGACTGACCTCAATCACACGTAAGACACCATGCTTGACATTGCAAACAGAGACAAGTAAGATCATTGCTCCTAGTGTTTACCAAACCAAAGTGGGCCCGCTCCTTGGTAAGCTACACACAGAGTCCACCCCCGGGGGAGCTTTTGTATTTGTACAAACAAGGGGGATCACCAGGAATGATTCCTGAAGCCATGTCACCCCAGAAAGAGTGAAAGCAGGTTCCATTTGTTAGCAACTGGGATGACTATTCAAAAGGAGATGTTAACATCATGAGGCTGAGGTCACTGCTGCCACTTTTGCACTATCTTGATTCATCTGCGTGGGAGTCATTGTCAAACGACTGACATGTAAAAAGCTCTGCATAATTAATATATAAACTCAGTGAATCTGAGGACACACATACTTCAAAGTATATTAGATATTAACAAGTTGCTATCCAGAAAGCCTGTAGGATAGTATTCGGGTGCCTTTTTCTTTACACCCCCACCAGAACAGAATGTTGTCACTTTTTAATTTTTGCCAGTGGATAACTGTGTCAAGAACTAACTGTGAAGGGTCAGAGACTTTAGCCCACTCAAAACTAGCCAGCTTGGGTGGCTCGTAGGTTTGGCGCCACCTTCAGCCCAGGGCGTGATCCTGGAGACCTGGGATCGAATCCCATGTCGGGCTTCCTGCATGGAGCCTGCTTCTTCCTCTACCCGTGTCTCTGCCTCTCTCTCTCTCTCTCTCTGTGTGTGTGTGTGTGTGTGTGTCTCATGAATAATAACAATAATAATAAAACTAGCCAGCTAGCCTGCTACTCTTGGGGGGTTTGCAGAAGACTCAAGCTTCCCACTTTGGAGACAAAGAACATGGTTACACAAAGGAAGAGCAATAGAAGAGCCCATGTTGGCATGAGTCCCTCACACTCTCCCATGACCCATGAGTGAGGTACAGCGGGTCTAGATGGATGACCACACAAACAGGTTGCATGATAGGAGAGACCACTGGTTTGGGGGAAAACCCAACATTTTTATAATGAGTGGATTCAACTCTGTTCTTTGTCTCTGGGTAATATTACCTTGTTATGGTTACTTGTTGTGAAAACAACACCGAGAAATAGCCCAAGAGCAATCAGGTACTCAGAGGTACTCAGGGTCCAGAGCAGATTGCCTCTCCCAGTAAAAAGTGTTATGTTAGTTGCTGAAATCTTCTAGTAGGTTCCTTCTGAAAATAAAATAAGTGGTACACCTGGGTGGCTCATCAGTTGAGCGTCTGCCTTTGGCTCAGGGCATGATCCTGTGGTCCTAGGATCAAGTCCCGCATTGGGCTCCTCACAGGGAGCCTGCTTCTCCCTCTGCCTGTGTATCTGCCTCTCTCCATGTGTCTCTAATGAATAAATAAATAACATCTTTTATAAAATAGGGAAAGGAGATTTAGAAGTACAGACTTCCAGATATAAAATAATTAAGACACCAGGATGTAGTCACAGCATAGAGAGTCTAGACAATAATATTAAAACAACTCTGTTTTGTGACAGACGGTAACTAGACTCATTGTGGTGACTGTTTTGTAATGTATATAAATATCAAATCACTATGCTGTATGCTTGGAATGAATACAATATTGTATGTCAGTTATCCTTCAATTTTAAAAAAAAGCCCTCACTAACCATCACTCAGTGGCCGTGAAATGGGTGGTCCTCAAAGTCCATCGGGGAAGCCCCTAGGAAGCTCAGGCTGCACCTGCCTCTAGGTACCTCAGACATGTTAAAGTGATGCAGAATTGACACAATCAAT
Organism: Vulpes vulpes; assembly: GCF_048418805.1. Taxonomy (NCBI): domain Eukaryota; kingdom Metazoa; phylum Chordata; class Mammalia; order Carnivora; family Canidae; genus Vulpes; species Vulpes vulpes. Next base: position 133,345,373 of record NC_132791.1, on the reverse strand, counting down.
GAGTATAACCCCTTCCGTCTATTTGCTGCCCTTTGGGTGTCCCCTTGGGGACCATAAGTCTTCTGTTCATTCCTATACGGGGTTGCCTGCCTTTTCTTATTGATTTGTAGAAATTCCTCATTTATTCTAGCCTGCAGTGTTCTTTTACCACTCGGAAGATATCCTTCTGTCTTCCAGCACCCGGCGTGTTGTTCCAAGTGTTTCATTTGAAAAAAAAAAAAAAAAAAGAAAAGAAAAAAGAAGAAAGAAAGAAAGAAAGAAAGAAAGAAGAGAAAGAAAGAAAGAGAAAGAAAGAAAGAAAGAAAGAGAGAGAGAGAAAGAAAGAAAGAAAGAAAGAAAGAAAGAAAGAAAGAAAGAAAAAGAAAGAAAGAAAGAAAAGAAAGGAAAAGAAAAGAAAGAAGAAAAACACTCTTCTTGATGTCCTTTTGAAGTTAAGGGGATTTTTCTTCCCTCTGGCTGCTTGTAAAGTTTTTCTTCCATCTTTGGTTTTCAGCATTTTTACATTTCTTTCCATGCTTCCCCCCCCCCCCCCCTTAATTTAGGAAGAAGTGTGGTTTTGTTTTGGTTTTTTGTGTCCTGTTTGGGGCTTCTAGGAGTATTTTAATCTGTGGCTGTTGATGTGTGTGATTAATTGTTCACCATATCTGTTGCTCACTCTTTCTCACTCTTTTTTAAAATGTTATTTATTTATGAGAGAGAGTGAGTGAGTGAGTGAGTGAGTGAGTGAGAGGGGAGGGGCAGAGGGAGAAGGAGAGGGAGAAGCAGACTCTGCTCAGTGGGGAGCCCAACGTGGGGGCTCTATTCCGGGACCCTGAGATCATGACCTGAGCCCAAGGCAGATGCTTCCCTGACTGAGCCACCCAGGTGTCCCCTCTGTCTCACTTTTGGTTGGGACCTGAAAGATCGGCCACCCGAGGAGTGGGCTAGACATTCTGGCCTCATAGAATGGAAGCCCGACATCCAATAAACTTAGCCCCTGATGGGATTAAGGAGATCTGCGATCCATCACTAGTACCCCTCAAGCCTAGCATCCTATTCAAAGGCAGATAAATCTAGTAAGAATGACTAGAAACTAAAAATCTAGTTAGAATCTACACTAGCAGACTTAAAACCCAGATGTAATAGAACTGCTTTGTCCAAAGTACTTAGTCCACACTGGCCAAATGCTGTGGCCCTTTATCCTTTCATGTCCAACCATTAACTATTCTATTTGTAAATAATAGGAGATTGGTTTTGTTAGGTTGCTTTTGGCTTATTGCAAAACAAGGGAAGGGGGGGAAACAATGCAAATGCTCCAAAGAAGGAAGCATACTAAGGCCGCTTGGCAGCCTGGTAGAGGTTTGGAGACAATTCTATGATAGATAGATGATAGATAGATAGATAGATAGATAGATAGATAGATAGATAATAGATAGATGATATAAAAATTTTTTTGGACAATCCTGTGATATTTGAATCGAAATCCCTCTATGGGCCAGAAACGAATATGGAGGACCTGCTGTTACATTACCACAGAATAGAATGCGACAGAGATGGAGAGATGAGCTTGGAACAGGGTGCCCAGCCTAATGGAATGGTGCGGGGGCTCAAGAACTCAGGATGTTTGCACACATTCATTCCCCCTGCCCCCCACATACGGCTGCTGTGCCGCAAAATTCCAGATAACACCATCATTCTGGTAAAATAGCACAAAACAGCACCAGAATGCAGGTCCAACCAGGCATGTGATTTAGTGCATTTCCTGAGCTGGAGATGAGCAACCACAGTACTCTCATGAGGCAACAGTACGCCTGCTGTACGCAGAAGTGCCTGGGCAAAATAAAAATAATCATCATCATCATCAGTACAATGTAGATAAATTGAGATCATGTATTTGAAACCCCTTGGTACTTGCTCTAGCTAGTTCCTTATTTGTCTGTTTGCAGCGTCTCAGACTGTGGGCTACCATGTACATTTGGATGGCCAGAGGGAGGAAGAAGCAGAAACGAGGGGAGGGTTTATCGGGAGTCCTGGGGAGGGACGTGGGGGATGCCCAGGCAAGGAACACAATGGAGGGAAGGCGGGGCTAGGGGGTCACGCTGGAGACCTTTGGAGGCAGCCTATGGGACGCGGTGGGTGAGGACTCCAAGAAGCATCAAGGCAAGAGCTACTGTCCGCAGCCGGGTTCCAAGAAGCCGCTCAAAACTTCTGTCGGTGGACGGAAGGAAGCCCTTGAAGGGACCACTCATTGCGGGAAGACCTTTTTACTCCAGGACAGCACTTATTTTTCTTCCTTGAAATCTGAATGAGGGCAGGGCAACAGACCTCACAAAACCAACTTTATTATTTAATCAGGTCTTTCTTTACTGATGGGTAAGCCAGATCCTCTGGGGAAAAGGAGAGGGCCGAAGTGCAGGACAGGCTGGACATTAAGGTAGGGTGGGCACAGGGGATGCTGGGCTCCAGAAGTCCACAGGAACCCCTCCCTGTGAGTCCCCTGGAGCTGTTTGAGGCAGCAGCCTTGGGCGCCTGGATGACACAGCATGGGGGGAGGGCAGTCTGGTCACAAGAGGATGTGGCCAAGGAACGTGGAGGGTGCTCAGAGGCACTTGGGGAGGCCGGAGCTCCGGGGTGACCCCTCTCATATGGTCACACTGTTCTCCACCATGCTGGGTCGAAGGTACTCATAGGGCAGCTGCAGGCCTGCATTGTGGGCCTCTATCTCCTGGTCCACAGCAGCCACGGCCTGGGGCCGAGGGCCTGAGAAATATCTCTCCTTGTGCTGCCCCAAGGCCACCTGAGAAGGGGAGAACGAAACGGCTCAGCCCTGGGCCCCTCAGCCAAGAATACCACCCCTCCTAAGCCGCCTCCTCTCCCCGCCAGCCCCCAGGGCCCAGGCATCGGTCTCTACCATGATGGGCTGGCGTCTGCCAAGGAACTTTGTGAAGGTCTTCTTCTTGTGGGCCTGGTGGGCTGTGGGCAGCGAGTCCACTATATCCTTCTCTGTCACGTCCTTGGAGACAGGCGGGGGCTTCCGTGTGGTGCACGGGCCGTTGGGGATCCAGGAGTACCAGTCCAGCTGCAGGTGCAGGAGCCTCAGGAACCCAGGCCGACCACAGAGCACTCGACCTCCTGCCGACTCCATCCCGGGAGCCCCTAGGGTTGATCGCAGCCGCTTACCTGGCCCAGGTGGGCAGAGGCATGCTGACCTGGGCACGTGAAGATATACATGGTGACAAAGTGGCAGAGCTGAACCCAGGTGTCTAAGGAGACGGGGAACCTGGGTGACTAGAAGGGAAGCAGCGACTTTGAGACCAGGACATGACAGAAGCATCATGTCAGTGAAAGGCACTGTCAGGTGCTACAGAAAGGATGGAAAATACTTGGGAGAAAAGGGTCTGGTTGCGGAGGGAGCTCTGGGTGCACGAGGGCAAGAGGATTTCTGGAAGATGCTCCGGCGAGCCCCCCGGGGTGCTCAGGGCACCCACGGTAGGGGGCTTACGACACTGTGAGTGTGCACTGCTGATGGGCGGGTGAGGTGACACGGGTCGTGGGGAGGGGCTCACACTTACCCCCGGTCCCGGGCACCCTGCAGCCCCGTCTCAGTGATCTCTCTGCATCAGGCCTGCAGCTCTGGATCATCCCTCACAGCTTCATCAGTCATGTAGAAAAGACCGACCATCCCCTCCACGTACCTGCTCCCCGGCAAGAAAGCCCTTGGTCCCAGGCGGCCGACCGCGGGGCCAGCTGGACCTGTGGCCCACCCCCTCCTCGTTCTCTCCAACAAGCCTGCTGGGTCGCCCTCTCTGCGTCACCCTCACCGGCTGATGATCCCCCACAGCCTGAGGGCATCTTGGCCTAGAGAGAAGCCTTCACATCCAAGAGCCCACGGTCAGCCAGGTCGGCCAGAGGGCAGAGGGAATGATAGGTCAAGCAAGCTGTGGCTCTGGAGAATGTCCACATGGCCTCCGCTACTGGTGCTCACCCCCTGAGGACTACCCCACCGCAGATGCCAGGATCAGCCACGGGGGGTGGAGGTGGGGGGCCGGTTTCAGGGTCAGATTCTAGTCAATGGTCCCTCTCAGGTCCCTGCCCGGGTGTGAGGGAATCAGGGAGATGCCTTCATGGGGGATGCAGGGCTGGCGGTGGTGGGGCCAGCCAAACACCCATCGGGATGCTTTCACTGTTTTTTTTTTTTTTTTTAATGTTTTATTTTTTTTAAGATTTATTTATTTACTTATGATAGAGAGAGAGAGGCAGAGACACAGGCAGAGGGAGAAGCAGGCTCCATGCCGGGAGCCCGACGTGGGATTCGATCCCGGGACTCCAGGATCGCGCCCTGGGCCAAAGGCAGGCACCAAACCACTGAGCCACCCAGGGATCCCCGGGTGCTTTCACTGTTGAGCCCTCTGCCCTCCTTACCCATCCTACTCCGTACCAGGTCAAAATTCCCCATCTGGAGACAAGATTGCTCCGGGCGGGGATGTTGATCTCCATGGTGTGGCGGAAGTGTGGGATCAGGAGCTGAATGTGGGAGAAAGGAACAGGACTGGTAAGGGGGGGATCCTGGGGTCCAGGAGGGGAGTGGAAATTTAAGGAGCAAGGATAGAGAAGAAGGCAGAGGGCAGGTCTCCACGAGAATGACAGACCTCCCACTGGACTGGAGTGGGTCAGGGTAAGATGTGGGAGAAGACAGATGGGGAAAGGTCTTCCCAAGGTCTCCCCAGGTTGAGGAGTGTACAGTCTCACATGATCTCTAAGAATCCCAGGACTCTCTGGTCTCGCACCACAAAACCTAGCAAAGGTCCCACATGTGAAACTATCTCATGCCTGTGTCTTATTCCCCTCAAGGAAGTATCGGTGGGGGGCACCAGGGTTGGGGGGCTCTGTCGGTGAAGCCTCTGCCTTCAGCTCAGGTCATGATTCCGGGGTCCTGGGATTGAGTCCTGCATCGGGTTCCCTGCTCCATGGGGCGTATGCTTCTCCCTCTGCCCATTCCCCTGTTTATGCTCTCTCTCTCTCTCTCTCTCTTAAATAAATAAATTAATTAAATCTAAAAGAAGAAGAAGAAGAAGAAGAAGAAGAAGAAGAAGAAGAAGAAGAAAGAAGAAAGAAGAAGAAGAAGTATCTCTGCTCCCTGCAAAGGCAAATGTCTCCTGTCCTCTTGTGCTTTCCCTGGGATGTCACCCCTGGCAATCTCTCCTTCCTCTCCTCCTCGCTCCTCCTCCTCCTCTCTCCACCCTGTCCTTCGCCCCCGTCCTGTCCCTCTCTCTGTCTCCCTCTCTTTCACACACACACACACACACACACACACACACACACACATGCCTCATCCTGGATACCTTCGCACAGAAAACCCTGGCTTCTCCCCACATGCATGCCTTCCCAGCAGCCTCCTCACTTCTTGCTTCCCTTCCACAGCAAGTCTTCTCAAAAGGCTCCCTCTGCCCCATCTCTCCCCCATCACCTGCGTCACCTGCCGCCACCTCCACTCCCCCAGACATCACTCGTCAGTGGATTAACCAATGGCCTCCACACTGACGTCCAGATGTGGCTCCTCTGGCTGTGATGTCGCTGGCTTCTTGGCAGCATGTCACACGGATAACCATGCCTCCCTCTTCAAGTGCTTTCTCTCCTTGGCCTCCATGACACCAAGCCTTTTGTTTCCCTCCCACCTCAGTGGATGTCCCTTGTCTTGCTCCGTGTCTTCCTTCACTCCTCACTCACAGTTTATAAAGGCCGGGCACATCCTACCTACTGTTATGTCCTAGGCCAAATCCTCCACTGTAGCTACAAACCCCAGACGACTTCCTCTAGTACAAGGTCAGACTCTGTGGAGGTGCTTCCCGAGGCTTCAAAGGGTGTGTGACACAAAGTGCAGTCAAATACAGAAGAGATGCTGACATACCTTGTAGATAGGATGCAGGCTGGGCAGGGTCCTCATCGTGGCCACAGAAATAACCTCAGCCATCAGGTGTCCCCGCAGGAGATGTGACTGTAGCTGGTGCATCTGGAAGTCAGAGCTATGGACCCAGGTCTTGGCCAGCAGCCAGGCCATAGGGGGGTTGGAGGGCAGCATGGGTGTGGGGCAGCCGTGATGAGGAGGCTGCAGCTGGAGCAGGAGAGAGGGGAGGGGTCGGGACCTGTGTGCCCCAGTCTCTAAGGGGATCCGTGTCTGTGCAAAAGATACCTGGGGCCTCTTACCTGGATGACCATGGGTAAGAGCTTCCCATCAGGCTGCAGCTTCAGCATAACCAGAGGGGCGGCCACATATTGTTGTTTTAAAATGATTACATTAAGCTTGACCCCATCTAGCAGGAGAAATCAGCTTCAAATAGAGATCCAGCCTGGAGGGTGAGGAGCAGGGGTAGATAATGAGGTCATTCTGGACCCTCCCATTTCATTTGGGAGGCTGGTCCCTTCCTCTGTCCATCAAGTCTCTCTCTCTCTCTCTCTCTCTCTCTCTCTCTCTTTAAGTCTTTCCTTTCAACATCAATCTGTTTTCCCTTAATCCAAGCCCCGAATTTGAGGTTTCCACACCCAGTATCTTCCATCAGACTTGGAGCTTCTTGAGGTGAACTTCCTGGTTCTCCACCATGCCCTCAACCCCCACAATCAAGTCATCCCCCCTCAGGCTTTAGCTAAATGTAGCACACAGGAGTTCCTGTATCCTCTCCTCAAAAAAAAACCCCATAGTTAGAGCTCTTTGGGGCTTTGTTCAATCTCTCTTCTTCTTTCCTTCCAGAAGCCTGAGCTTTTCCCAAAGGCTGGAATGCTTCTTACAAAGGAGGAAGAGGGGGAAGAAAAGAGGGATAATAGGAGCAGATGGTTAATTCAGTGGTCCTCCACCAACCCGGGGTGATCTTTGCCCTCCGCAGAGGACATTTTGCAATGTCTGGAGGCATTTCTGGTTGTCACGATGAGGGTGGTGTTGCTAGCATCTCATACCACTAAGCATCCTACAACGCACAGCACAGCCCCCACGACAGTTATCTGTCCCTAAATCTCGGCTGTCAATGTTGAGAAACCCTAAGTGTAGATGGAGGAGGGTGTAGATTAAAGTATTTGATGGAGGAAATGAGGAGGGGCGGGTAGGAGAAGGAGGCAGCATGGCTGGGGTTGTGGATGAACAAGAGAGAGCACAGCACCTGGAGTTCTTTCTCCAGCTGGGTCTTCAAGTCTTCCATCCCTGGAGGCAGCACCAGCCGGGCTGGGAGGCTGCTCGAGCACCTCAGGAGCATGGGGTTTGCACCACTGAGGAACTGGTACCTGAAGAGGGCATCATCCTTCCAGGAATTTCGAACCTTCTCTAAAGACATCAGGTGGGGAGCATGCTGTAAGTTCTGTGCCTCTGATCCTACTAACAGATCGCTCTCCCTACCCTCTCCCCCTCTTCTGTCAAAGCCCTGCATTGGAGAGATACCTGGGTGGCTCAGAGGTTGAGCGTCTGCCTTCTGGCTCAGGTTGTGATCCCAGGGTCCTGGGATCAAATCCCCCATCGTTTTCCCTGCAGGGAGCCTGCTTTTCTCCCTCTGCCTGAGTCTCTGCCTCACTTTGTGTGTCTCTCATGAACAAATAAATAAAATCTTATTTAAAAAAACCCACAAAGCCTTGCATTGGAAATATGTACATAGATTTGGGGAGATTGTAGTAACTGACCAGCCAGCGCAGTCTTCGCACTTGGGAATATTCTTTTGAAATCTTCCAGTCTTTTAACTGGATTTGTGAGCTCCAGTGTCCCCTTGAGGACCAAGCCCTCCAACCTGCCGAAAGAATGGCAATGCTAGGAGATCAAGAAAGGACCCTACTTTGCATGCTGAGGTGCAGGTGCCAACCTACTACCTGGCACATACGCTTTTGCCAGCGAGAAAGAGAAGTCAAAATCCTTATCCTCCCAGAATCTCTCATTCTTGGGGAGGTCCCACGGTGTTCTCCCTGCTACAGGCAGGATTAACCCATCTTTCCAGGAGCCCCACCTGGAGGGAGAACACGGAATCGGGGATGAGTGGGGCGGTCGGTTTCTTGGGATCTGGTGGGGGATCAGAGGCTTGCTTGGACTCACCGGTACATCCTCTTTCTTTTCTGGATTTCCTGCTCTCGGTGCGTCTTAAACAGGCTCTGGGTCCGGGCTGGGGAAGGGGACACGGCGCCCACCCTTTCACCCTGCACAACCTGTCCTGCCTCACGTGTTCCCCTCTTACATCACAGCATCCCCCACCCCTCTTCCTCCGGCGTCCCCCCCCCCGCCGCCCCCCGCGTTGCCCCGCGGCCCTCACCGGTGCCCTCGGGCAGACAGACGATCCCAGAGCCCTGCACCCAGCTGTAGCAGGGGAATAGGGCCTCGCCCTTGGTCCCGGGGCTGCGCACGGAGATCCACTTGCAGAACCAGTCGAAGTCCCCCAAGTGTTCGTCCTTGCGCAGCTTCACCAGCAGGAGGCGGCCCAGGTGGAGGGGGACGCGGACTTTGAACTCGGTCTGTCGGTGGGGCGGGGAGCGAGCTCAGACGGGGTGGGGGGGTACGCCCCCTCAGAGAGCCCCCTTCCCCTCGGAGTCGCCCCCGGAGAGACCCGAGTCAGCCTGCAGGTGAGGCGGCCCCGCGGCCCCACCCGTCCCCCACCCGGAGCCCCGCACCCCGCCGGCTGCGCACTGACCCCGCGGCGCACGGGCCTCAGCTTCTTCCCCAGGTCGGCCTCCCCGTGCTCGCGACCAGCCACAGCTGCACCTGGTTGCAGGAACCCGCCAGGGGCGAGTCCCCGGTGACCACGCGGATCGTGTACTTGCCCATCGCGCTCAGGCTTGGAGCCGCTCGGACTTGGAGCGGGGCTGGGGAAGGTGAGCAATTTAACCAGTGGGAGGCCCAGCCCCCTTGCCCCCCCTCCCCGGGAGGCCGCCCCAGACCAGTGTCCCTGCGGCCTCGGCTCCCAAGGTCCCTGCCTCCCACCCACAGGTCCGCTCCACCCAGACACCTGTGTCCCTACCACCGTCCACACCCGAGGATTCTCACGGCAGCTCCTGAAGGGACAACCCACCCGGATCCATTTGGAAACGTTCCCTGGTATCAGGTCCACACCCAGTAGCCAACTACACACAGGGGCCTTCAGACTGGCCCACGAGCCACCCCCCAAATAGTGAATAAATGAGTATATGAATGAGGTGACAACAGTGGAGCCGTGGGAGGTTTGAAGTGCGGGGGTGTTTTTTTCAGTGGAAAGTGAGTAAACCATCTTGACAAGGATCCAGGGCTTGTTGTTGAGGACAAGTATGAGATACTGCTGGACAGGTGAAGGAGTCGGGCATGTTGTCCTGAGTGGAGTCAAGAGGGAGAGTTGGGAATTCTTCTTCAAAACAATCATGAAGTTTCCATGGGGCTTTCCTGAAACAGGCTCTGTGGAGCCAGCACCTCAGCTGAGCACCTGTAAAGGGTCCCATCAGGATCAGTTCTTCCCCCTGCTACCTCCTGATCTTTGCTAATTTTAAATGCACTTGCAATATGGTGTCTATTATAATAGAAGTATTGTTATCTGATTTTTGCTATTTATTATCCTTTCCTGCTTAGGGACAGTTGCTGTCCAGGCACAAATCCCTCCCAGATTCCTTCTTCAGATACTCATTTCTATCCATCCCTCCCCAGCACTCCTGCGCATCGTGGGCTTGCCTCCTGCCTGGACCTCCTGTTCTGTTGCGAACAGAAGGCCTTGAATCCACAGCCTTCTGCTCGAACGTTGCTTCTAGCTCTGCATATTGACTTATAATTGGTTAGTCAAAATAGCTGGATCAAGAGGGACTCAAAAAGTAGACATACAAATCTTAAACATTTTTGCTTTAAAGCAGAACCAAAGGGGTCAGTGGTTGAATGTCTGCCTTCAGCTCAGGGAGTGATCCTGGGGTCCCAGGACTGAGTCCCGCATCGGGCTCCCCGCAGGGAGCCTGCTTCTCCCTCTGCCTGTGTCTCTCCCTCTCTCTCTGTGTCTGTCATGGATAAATAAATAAAATCTTAAAAAAAATAAAACAGAACCAAAAATGAACAGTCACGCTCAAATGTTTTCTGAGCATGAATCCACAATAAGAGCTTCCCTGGGTCTTTCTTGTGTAAACTACACCCAGGTGAGTTGACATTATTTAAAAAGGAGCTCAAACCTAAAGATTCTTGTGGAGGAAAGACTACATTCAATATCTTTTCAGATATGTCCAGTTTTCCTCAAACCATTTACAGCTGTCTTGTCTACTCCTACGCATTGGCAGTGATTTTTTTTTTAAACGATCCCTGTTCACGGTCGTAAAGCAGTCAACTTGGTTTTAATAAAAACAATGCCTTTCTGTTTACTCTTTCCATCAGTTTGTTTGTAAATTGCATAGTTACAATAACGAGTATGAGACACATTGATAGTCTAGGGGGTGTACACACTATTCGTGATAAACAGAAGGCCTCCAGGGGTGGGCATCAGGTGACAAGTATGGCAGGAATGAGTCCACTAGCCATGTGCTTCTGGCACACTGTGGGCCTGTCCGTGTTCATTGGAGAGATGCTCAGTGTCTATTACCTGATAAGATGGTTCAATATAGGTGATTTGGAAGCTTCGTTGTAAAATCGAGTCATTCTCAGATGCTACCTTGTCTACTGAAGCCACCTCTCCTAATACTCAAGAATCAGGGACCATGAGCAACCTCAATGCTCACCACACAACACACCCACAGAGCAGTGTTACTGCCATCCCTCAGGGACTCTCTTCTGCACCGCTTACACCGTTGCCAGTAAACCCTGTTTTCTTCCTCCCCCCAAATTAGAGGCATTCTCCTCTTCTTCACATTGACTCCAACCCCTGACAGACATCACCTCTATTCTGTAACCTACCATTGTCCTCCAGAGCCTCAAATTCTACTTAAGGAAGAACCTTCTGACACTCTCTCCACCGACTCAGCCCCCAGATCCTACATTTCACATTTCAGTTGCCTGCCAATCCGATCACAATTTACACACCATTTATTATCACTTAAAACCCACCTGCAGGGCAGCCCGGGTGGCTCAGTGGTTTAGCGCCGCCTTCAGCCCAGGGTGGGATCCTGGAGACCAGAGATCAAGTCCCACATCGGGCTCCCTGCATGGAGCCTGCTTCTCTCCTCTCTCTGCCTCTCTCTCTCTCTTTCTGTCTGTCTCTCTCTCTCTCTCCCCGGTTCTCTCATGAATAAATAAATAAAATCTTTAAAAAAAACCCACCTGCAGTATGTCGCTCTTACTGTGGTTTCTTTCTCTGTCTTTGAATTTTGTGCTCTCTTACATCCTTCGAAGGAGACCATAGAGAAATCTCACTGACGTCGCTCATCAGAGGTATGTCTGCCATCCACCACTGGTTGCTTGTGTGGATATGATGGTCTATACAAGTAATGTTTGGTCCTTGGAGCAGCATTTAGCTTCATGCTTATCCTTCCTATCGAAACAACTCCTAGAGCAGGAGCCAGGCTTCTTCAGTGCAATATTCCAATGCCACGTTCAGGCTAGATGTCCCGTTGTTTGACCTGGAAAAACCTGCAGTCCCTTGGCTTCTGCCCATTCACATGGAGCCACAGGAATCACTGATACCCTCCTCTGTACACCTTAAAGACTGCAGAGAAGTAGGATGAGTTGACAATGGATCCAGGGCAAAATATATTAAGATTCTTTCAGGCCTTCTTGGAACTCTTTACTTGATTCAAAACTCCCCAATAAGATTCCTTCATTCCAAAGCCTCCAGACCAGTAGCAAACACAAGTTTCTATTTTAAAGTATGTCTCCAAATTCAGAAGACAAATCATTCCCTGTGCTTCTGAAATGGCAATCCTCCATACTCCTGGGGCATCAGAACCCTTAGACTAACTTTTATTTCACTGTCCTACATGCCAGTGATGGCTCTGGGAGATTCACATTCTGCTGGTTTCCTGCATCAGCCAAGGACCCAATAGAAGACAGATGACACATTTAAAATAGGATAATTGGAGGAGACAATTGATAAAGAAGGGGTAGGGCGTGAGAGAACCACAAAGGAATACAAGATCCTGAGTCCATCAGCCCTAAAGCTGTCACCACCCACCCGCCGAGGAAAAGATTACTAAAACCTAGAAAGAGAAAGCTTTCTAGGGAAGGCTTCCTTGAAAGGTGCAGTGTCCTTTTGTCAAGTCACATAGCCTAAAATGAACTTTTAGGGAGGGACCCAGGGTAATAAACATGCTGACCTCATGCTCCTCCTTCCCTTTGACCTCCTATGGAAGCTCTCCATTGGACAAATCTAGCTAGAAACCAAGGGGGTATGAAAGCCCATTAATACAACCCATAAAAAGCTTATGCACAGCAAAGTAAACAATCAACAAAACTAAAAGGCAGTCTATGGAATGAGAGAAGATATTTGCAAACCACATATCTGATAAAGGATAAGTATCCAAAAATCGATAAAGAACTTACCAAACTCAACACCCCCAAAACAAATAATCCAGTTGAGAAATGAGCATAAGACATGAATAGACATTTTTCCAAAGACAACATCCAGATGGCCAACAGACACATGGAAAATGCTCAACATCACTCATCATCAGGGAAATGCAAATCAGAACCACAATGAGATGTCCCCTCACACCTGTCAGAATGGCAAAAATTAACAACATAAGAAACAACAGGTGTAGGCGAGGATGTGGAGAAGGGGAGCCCTCTTGCACTGTTGGTGGGAATACAACCTGATACAGCCACTCTAGAGAACAGTATGAAGGGTCCTCAAAAAGTTAAAAATAGAACTACCCTACAATCCAGCCATTGCACTACTAGGTATTTACCCAAAGGCTACAAAAATACTGATTTGAAGGGGTACATGCTCCCCGATGTTTATGCAGTATTATCGACAATAGACAAACCATGGCAAAACCCAAATGTCCATCAACTGATGAATAGATAAAGATGTGGTACGTATATACAACAGAACAGTTTTCAGCCATCAAAAAGAATGAAATCTTGCCATTTGTAACAACGTGGAGAGAACTAGAGTGTATTATGCTGAGCGAAATAAGCCAGTCAGAGAAAGACAAATATCACATGATTTCACTCATATATAGAATTTAAGAAAACAGATGAACACAGGGGAAGAGGGGGAAAGAAAAAGAAGGAGGGATGGAAACAAATCATAAGAGACTCTTACAACAGAGAACAAATTAAGGGTTGATGGAGGGAGGGGTGTGAGGGATGGGTATTAAAGAGGGCACTTGTTGTGATGAGCACTGGGTGTTGTATGTAAGTGATGAATCACTAAATTCTACTCCAGAAGCCAATATTGCACTAATGCTAACTGACAAAAATTAAATAATTTATTTAAATTTAAAAATATTTTAAAATATATTAAATTTAAAATATATATTTGAAAGTATATTGAATTTAATAATATATTTTTAAAATATATTAAAATATATTTTAATATATATCCCCTAAGATCATTTTCCCAGGTCAAACAGAACAGTGCATAAAAGTACAAAATGGATTTAGAGACCCAAAAGGAATTTATCCAGAACATTCCCAGACATCCTCAGTCTTTATGAGAACTTCTCTTGCACCCTCCCTCCACCCTTGGCTTTAAAGAGAAAAGAACCAGGGCAGCCTGGGTGGCGCAGTGGTCTAGTGCTGCCTGTAGCCCAGGGTGTGATCCTGGGGACCTGGGATCGAGTCCCATGTTAGTCTCCCTGCATGGAGCCTGCTTCTCCCTCTCTGCCTGTGTCTCTCTTTCTCTTTCTGTGTGCCTCTCATGAATAAAAGTATTTGTAAAAAATCAAATAAAGAAAACAACCCTGTCCCTCTCTCATGATGGTAGGAAGGCAGGAAATTTCCCTTCGAAGCACTGAACTCCATGAACACTGGTGACTTGTTCTGTCCCTTTTTATATTGACCAGAATAAGGTGGTTGATACCAGAATCATTTTTGAACTGATGCCTTCAGTAAGCTCTGCATGGGGTGGAGAAATTGAGATGGAATGGGGGGGCCAGTGAGGGTCTGCCATCCTGGGATGGGAAATAGGCAGTAGAAAAACACTTGGCTAAGCAATGGCCAGTTGTCTTCTGGGGCTCATACTGTATGACCACTAAGGGCAAGGCTTTGGGGGACGTCGTAGCCAAATCTAAGAATAGCACTCTTGTGACTCTATGATGCAGCAGGAGAGACAAATTTAGTTGACGCCTTCCCCTCTGAAGACAGATGGAAAAGCAGAATACTTACATAACTCTGTGCTGTGAGGGCACACTTTTTGATCATAGTCAGGGATTTGAGACAATGGGTACCAAAAGAAATTGATTGTGAGTCTTAATGAATAATGACTTCCAAATCATCTCAGCACCTGGTTCCTAACAGCAGAGTTGGTATTAATATCCGTGAAAGTAGAGAATCTAACTGAAGGAGATACCTAGGTAGAACAAGAGACTTTAGGGAGCTCTCTCCACAGGCCTCACCAATCCATTAAGGATTGGTCCACTTATGATCAAAGGTATTAGAATATTTCACTGTTAGGTGATTTCCACCATTATTATGTGAATGCAGCATGTGAGCAGGAGGATGGTAACGTTTAAGAGCTGGATTTCCATGCTGCTCTGCACTGCCCATCTGTGCCCCCAAGTCAAGGCAAGAGGTCAGCAGAGATACGTAGAGTTTCAGGCTCAATGCCAAGACACTTAAACTCCACGTGGCCATTAAGTTTCTAATGATTACCCTTGCACCAAATAGTTATGCTAAACTTCTATGCAAAAAATAAAAAATAAAAAAATAAACTTCTATGCAGATTTCTTTTTTAAAAAAGATTTTATTTATTTATTCATGAAAGAGAGAGAGAGAGGCAGAGACACAGGCAAAGGGAGAAGCAGGCTCCATATAGGGAGCCCGATGCGGGACTCGATCCCAGGTCTCCAGAATTACGCCCTGGGCTGAAGGCGGCACTAAACCGCTGAGCCACCTGGGCTGCCCTCTATGCAGATTTCTACGTGAATTTCTTTCTCAGAGACAGGAATCATAGGGGAGATGGTTAAAAATATATTGATATAGCTAAATATAATTAGATGGATATAGATCTACTTCTATAGATATAGATCTATAGATATCTATACAGAGAGGGAGAGAATATAGAATTTTTTTTTCCTCTACAACATAGGAAAGTGAGTATGGCTGCCAAGAGATGGCCATGGTACTATGCCTTCAGCAAATATCCCCTTTAGGAGGGAAACTACAAATTATTTATATCCATTATCCCAAATTAGGAAATGTGAATCAAAAAATTAATATTAAACTTGCTGAGGTGACTTTGGGAAGTTCTACCCTTTCCTCACTACTGCACAACCTTTAGACGATGGGACAATCCCCCAAGTCAAAACAAGGTTAAGTCATATTCAAACAAAGTCATCTGCTGTGAGTGAGACCTGAAGATTTGAGACCATGTCAAGGGAAGAATCTCAGAGTGTGAGATGACGGAGGAAGTCTGGAGTAGTGGTTAAAGGCACAAGCTTTTGAGCCAGCCACATTTGAGTCCAATCCTCCCTCTAACTTGTATCTGTGATACATTACTGAGCTTCTCAGAGTCCCTGCGTCCTCACCTACAAAATAAAAATAATAACACTTACATCATAGAGCTGCTTAGACATTAAAAGTTACAATGAACTCTGCTCTTAACACAATATATAATATTTAATAAGCATTCAACACATGGTAGAGATGATTATTATGCACAAGGAAACCCCAAGATTTAAAAGGAAGCAGAGCATGTGACTGAAACATAAGAAGACTCATACTTGGGCACAATTGGACCAAGCTGAAGTCATTAATTACAGTGGTTTGCAATTGCAAATCATGCTGTGGCTGTGTGAATACCTGAAAGTTAAACTATTTTGAAGGCAGGGATTTTCTGCACTATTTAGGTTAATTTTAGGGTCCTATTCTCCAGGGCTTTCAGATCTTTATCGATAGTGCAGTTTCTTGTAGGACCCAGAGATGTCTCCCTGTGGTTTGAGAAGACCAAAATAATAAAGATGTACAGTTAAACCAAGATAGACTGGGACCTGTCATGGACCTGGACAGTGGGGAGGAAAGCCTTAGGTTTACTCCCATGGACTTCCATCTAAAATTGATTTGTCGGAAAACTGTGTGGAGGTTCCTCAAAGAGTTAAAAATAGACCTGCCCTACGACCCAGCAATTGCACTGTTGGGGATTTACCCCAAAGATTCAGATGCAATGAAACGCCGGGACACCTGCACCCCGATGTTTCTAGCAGCAATGTCCACAATAGCCAAACTGTGGAAGGAGCCTCGGTGTCCATCGAAAGATGAATGGATAAAGATGATGTGGTTTATGTATACAATGGAATATTCCTCAGCCATTAGAAACGACAAATACCCACCATTTGCTTCAACGTGGATGGAACTGGAGGGTATTATGCTGAGTGCAGTAAGTCAATCAGAGAAGGACAAACAGTGTATGTCCTCATTCATTTGGGGAATATAAATAATAGTGAAAGGGAATATAAAGGAAGGGAGAAGAAGTGTGTGGGAAATATCAGGAAGGGAGACAGAACATAAAGACTCCTAACTCTGGAAAACGAACTAGGGGTGGTGGAAGGGGAGGAGGGAGGAGGGTGGGGGGGAATGGGTGACGGGCACTGAGGGGGACACTTGATGGGATGAGCACTGGGTGTTATTCTGTATGTTGGTAAATTGAACACCAATAAAAATTAATTTATTTAAAAAATAAATAAAATAGGCCAACCAGAAAAAAAAAGTTGATTTGTCGGGCAGCCCCGGTGGCGCAGCGGTTTAGCGCCGCCTGCAGCCCGGGGTGTGATCCTGGAGACCTGGGATCGAGCCCCATATCGGGCTTCCTGCATGGAGCCTGCTTCTCCCTCTGCCTGTGTCTCTGCTGCCTCTCTCTTCGCTCTCTCTGAATGAATAAATAAATCTTAAAAAAAAATAAAATTGATTTGTCAAAGATTCAAGGGTGCAGACCACAAAGCCTGTGTCTCTGCTGCCTCTCTCTTTGCTCTCTCTGAATGAATAAATCTTAAAAAAAATAAAATTGATTTGTCAAAGATTCAAGGGTGCAGACCACAAAGCATCAGTCTCTGTCAACACCGATTATGCACAATACATAATTATGCAATTATTATTAATTATTAATTAATTATTAATATTAATTAATAATTAATGTAATCCCCACCCTTGACTTCCCTGCAACCTTGAACATGCTGGGACACCAGTCAATATTGCCAGAAATGAGATAGTAGTTGAAAGTGGCCCAAAGAAGGAGGAAGAAGGAGGAAGACCAACGTACTGAATGGGAGAAGATATTTGCAAATTATCTACTTGATAAGGGGTTAATATCCAAAATACATAAAGAACTATTACAACCCAATATCAGAAAATCTGATAAAATCTGATCCACACTAACTGCTGAAAACAGCCAGTCTTACTCATTTCTTTATCATCTACCCATTTCGTCAAGATGGAAATCTGTGATTGGCTGAATTTTGATGATGTACGAATGTGTATGTGTGTGTGTGTGTGTGTGTGTGTGAGAGAGAGAGAGAGAGAGAGAGAGAGAGAGAGGCAGAGACATAGGCAGAGGGAGAAGCAGGCTCCATGCACCGGGAGCCCGACGTGGGATTTGATCCCAGGTCTCCAGGATCGCGCCCTGGGCCAAAGGCAGGCGCCAAACCGCTGCGCCACCCAGGGATCCCGAGAGAGAGATTTTTGAGAGGGCAGAGGTGGCAAGAGATGGTTAAACATAACCAGCATCTTCCTGGTGGTGAAAGTGCTCTCTCCCCCACCAAAGTATTTATGACAAAAGGAATTCTTCTCCAGTTTTGTAATAAAAGGAAATTGAAAAATGAGACTTAATGCACAGAAATTCATTCTAGCAATTGAGCTCCTCCAGGAACATGTCCACTCAAGCTCAGTGTACCTTGGTCCCAGATGGTGTGCGGTGCTAAGGGGATGTGGAGTTCAGGAAGAGCCAGAAGAGAGCCAGAAGGAGTTTAGTGAAACCAGAGAAGCCTTTCTGGAGAAGGTGACTTAAAAAAAAAAAAAAGATTTTATATATTTATTCATGAGAGACAGAGAAGCAGAGACACAGGCAGAGGGAGAAGCAGGCTTCCTGCAGGGAGCCCGAAGAGGGACTCAATCCCAGGACCCTGGGGTCATGCCCTGACTCAAAGACAGACGCTCAACTGCTGAGCCACCCAGGCATCCCTGGAGAAGGTGATTTTTGACCTGGCTTTGCAAGCACAGTAACGCATGGCGTGTCTGAAGATCTGCAGAGTCAGCATTTCAGGTAGGAGGTCGGTGGCAAAACCAAAGTCCAAACAAACAAGAATAATGAAAAAACCCCATGGATGAGGTGAGGGATTTGAGTTGGTGGAGAGCCTTCTACATGGAGCTGAGAGTAGACCTAGACTCTTTGTTCATACCATGTCTCTCACTAAAAAGGACTCGGGCCTGCTGAGAAAGTTTCGTCAACCATGACAAAGTAAAAGAACACATTGAGAAGAAGAAAATGTAAGGATAGGAAGCTCAAGATGAGGGAGGGAGAAGGTTAGCACAGCTGAGATGTCAAGATGGGTCGGATGGAGCGGACAGCCAGCCTAAACTACTCCCGAGAGAAGCCAGGCAGAGACCGGGGATGGTGAACACATTGGTTAAGGACGATCGTTCTGGTGGGGGTGTGGACAGCACGCGTTGGTGCCAGGAAAATGGAATGAAGGGCTTCCATCTGAAGGCGAAGCATCCGGGTTTGTGCCCCTGTCTGGGCTTGAGCAGTATGGTCTTGGATGAGCTCACGTGGCTATATGTGAAATTACGTGAAGATGTCAGATTCATGGCTTATTCATGAATCTCATTATTCCCTGAAGAATTGATCCTTCTAGTTATAACTGCATCAACAAAGTAAAGTTTCTCCAAAATTATCCCAAGAACTGCAATGACTCAGTTGGACCAACAAAGATTGTCTATGTGGCAGGGCTGTCACTTAGGTGACAAATGTCGTGAAATCCTGATCATAAAAACCATATTTGACTACTTTTCTGAAAACGAGAAAAACAAATTACATGACATAAATTTGTAATAATTTAGTTCTTTTTTTGTATATTTTTTATTGGAGTTCAACTTGCCAACATACAGCACAACACCGAGTGCTCATCCCATCAAGTACCCCCTCAGTGCCGGTCACCCAGTCACCCCAACCCCCCCGCCCACCTCCCTTTCCACCACCTCTTGTTTGTTTCCCAGAGTTAGGAGCCTCTCATGTTCTGTCACCCTCTCTGATATTTCCCACTCATTTTCTCTCCTTTCCCCTTTAACCCCTTTCACTATTTTTTGTATTCCCCAAATGAATGAGACCATATAATGTTTGTCCTTCTCCGACTGACTTACTTCACTCAGCCTAATACCCTCCAGTTCCATCCATGTTGAAGCAAATGGTGGGTATTTGTCGTTTCTAATGGCTGAGGAATATTCCACTGTATACATAGAGCACAGCTTCTTTATCCATTCATCTTTCGATGGACACCGAGGCTCCTTCCACAGTTTGGCTATTGTGGACATTGCTGCTAGAAACATCGGGGTGCAGGTGTCCTGGCGTTTCACTGCATCTGTATCTTTGGGGTAAATCCCCAGTAGTGCAATTGCTGGGTCGTAAGGCAGGTCTATTTTTAACTCTTTGAGGAACCTCCACACAGTTTCCAGAGTGGCTGCACCAGTTCACATTCCCACCCCCAGTGTAAGAGGGTTCCCTTTTCCCCACATCCTCTCCCACATTTGTTGTTTCCTGCCTTGTTAATTTTCCCCATTCTCACGGGTGTGAGGTGGGATCTCATTGTGGTTTGGATTTGTAGTTCCCTGATGGCACGTGATGTGGAGCATTTTCTCATGTGCATGTTGGCCATGTCTGTCTTCCTCTGTGAGATTTCTGTTAATGTCTTTTGCCCAGTTCATGATTGGATTGTTTGTTTCTTTGCTGTTGAGTTTAATAAGTTCATTTTAGATCTTGGAAACTAGCCCTTTATCTGATACGTCATTTGCAAATCTCTTCCCCCATTCTGTAGGTTGTCTTTTAGTTTTGTTGACTGCTTCTTTTGCTGTGCAGAAGCTTTTGATCTTGATGAAGTCCCAATAATTCCTTTTTGCTTTTGTTTCCCTTGCCTTCGTGGATGTATCTTGCAAGAAGTTGCTGTGGCCAAGTTCACAAAGGGTGTTGCCTGTGTTCTCCTCTAGGATTTTGATGGAATCTTGTCTCACATTTAGATCTTTCATCCATTTTGAGTTTATCTTTGTGTCTGATGTAAGAGAATGGTCTAGTTTCGTTCTTCTGCACGTGGCTGTCCAATTTCCCCAGCACCATTTATTGAAGAGACTGCCCTCTTTCCAGGGGATAGTCTTTCCTGCTTTGTCGAATATTAGTTGACCATAGAGTTGAGGGTCCACTTCTGGGTTCTCTATTCTGTTCCATTGATCTATGCGTCTGTTTTTGTGCCAGTACCACACTGTCTTGATGACCACAGCTTCGTACTACAACCTGAAAATCTGGCATTGTGATGCCCCCGGCTCTGGTTTTCTTTTTCAATATTCCACTGGCTATTTGGGGTTCTTTTCGGATTCCACACAAGTCTTAAGATGATTTGATCCAACTCTCTGAAAAAAGTCCATGGTATTTTGATAGGGATTGCATTAAATGTGTAAATTGCCCTGGGTAACATTGACAATTTCACAGTATTAATTCTTCCAATCCATGAGCATGGAATACTTTTCCATCTCTTTGTGTCTTCCTCAATTTCTTTCAGAAGTGTTCTGTAGTTTTTAGGGTATAGGTCCTTTACCTCTTTGGTTAGGTTTATTCCTAGGTATCTTATGCTTTTGGGTGCAATTGTAAATGGGATTGACTCCTTAATTTCTCTTTCTTCAGTCTCATTGTTAGTGTATAGAAATGCCACTGATTTCTGGGCTTTGATTTTGTATCCTGCCACACTGCCAAATTGCTGTATGAGTTCCAGCAATCTTGGGGTGGAGTCTTTTGGGTTTTCTATGTACAGTATCATGTCATCTGCAAAGAGGGAAAGTTTGACTTCTTCTTTGCCAATTTGAATGCCTTTTATTTCTTTCTGTTGTCTGACTGCTGAGGCTAGGACTTCCAGTACTATGTTGAATAGCAGTGGTGAGAGTGGACATCCCTGTCTTGTTCCTGATCTTAGGGGAAAGGCTCCCAGTGCTTCCCCATTGAGAAAGATATTTGCTGTGGGCTTTTCGGAGATGGCTTTTAAGATGCTGAGGAATGTTCCCTCTATCCCAACACTCTGAAGAGTTTTGATCAGGAATGGATGCTGTATTTTGTCAAATGCTTTCTCTGCATCTATTGAGAGGATCATATGGTTCTTGTCTTTTCTCTTGTTGATATGATCTATCACGTTGATTGCTTTTCGAGTGTTGAACCAGCCTTGCATCCCAGGGATAAATCTCCATTAAGAAGAAGAATAATCTTCTTTTTTTTTTTTTTTAAGAATAATCTTCTTAATGTACTGTTGGATCCTATTAGCTAGTATCTTGTTGAGAATTTTTGCATCCATGTTCATCAGGGATATTGGTCTATAATTCTCCTTTTTGGTGGGGTCTTTGGTTTTGGAATTAAGGTGATGCTGGCCTCATAGAACGAGTTTGGAAGTATTTCATCTCTTTCTATCTTTCGGAACAGCTTTAGTAGACTAGGTATGATTTCTTCTTTAAACATTTGATAGAATTCCCCAGGGAAGCCATCTGACCCTGGACTTTTGTGTCTTGGGAGGTTTTTGATGACTGCTTCAATTTCCTCCCTGGTTATCGGCCTGTTCAGGTTTTCTATTTCTTCCTGCTCCTGTTTTGGTAGTTTGTGATTTTCCAGAAATGCATCCATTTCTTCTAGATTGCCTAATTTATTGGTGTATAGCTGCTCATAATATGTTTTTAAAATCGTTTGTATTTCCTTGGTATTGCTTGTGATCTCTCCTTTTTCATTCGTGATTTTATTAATTTGAGTCTTTTCTCTTTTGTTTTTAATAAGGCTGGCTAATGGTTTATCTATCATATTAATTCTTTCAAAGAACCAACTCCTGGTTTTGTTGATCTGGTCCACAGTTCTTCTGGTCTCTATTTCATTGAGTTCTGCTCGAATCTTTATTAACTCTCTTCTTCTGCTGTGTGTAGGTTTTATTTGCTGTTCTTTCTCCAGTTCCTTTAGGTGCAAGGTTAGCTTGTGTATTTGAGCTTTTTCCAGTTTTTTGAGGGATGCTTGTATTGCAACGTATTTCCCTCTCAGAACTGCTTTTGCTGTATCCCAAAGATTTTGAACAGTTGTATCTTCATTTTCATTAGTTTCCAAGAATCTTTTTAATTCTTCTCTAATTACCTGGTTGACCCTTTCATCTTTTAGCAGGATGGTCTTTAACATCCACATGTTTGAATTTCTTCCAAATTTCTTCTTGTGATTTAGTTCTAGTTTCAAAGCATTATGGTCTGAAAATATGCAGGGGACGATCCCAATCTTTTGGTATTGTTAAGACCTGATTTGTGACCCAGTATGTGGTCTACTCAGGAGAAAGTTCCATATGCACTTGAGAAGAACATGTATTCAGTTGCATTTGGATGTAAAGTTCTGTAAATATCTGTGAAATCCATCTGGCCCAGTGTATCATTTAAAGCTCTTGTTTCTTTGGAGATGTTGTGCTTAGAAGATCTGTCATTTGTAGAAAGCACCATGTTGAAGTATCCCAGTATTAGTGTATTATTATCTAACTTTGTGTTTATTTTGGTTATTAATTGATTGATATACTTGGCAGCTCCCACATTACAGGCATAAATATTCATGATTGTTAGGTCCTCTTGTTGGATAGGCCCTTTAAGTATGATATAGTGTCCCTCTTCATCTCTTACTACAGTCTTTGGGATAAACTTTAATTTATCTGATATGAGGATGGCTACCCCTGCTTTCGTTTGAGGACCATTTGAATGGTAAATGGTTCTCCAACCTTTCATTTTCAGCTGTAGGTGTCCTTATGTCTAAAATGAGTCTCTTAGGATGCCTGGGTGGCTCAATGGTTGGGCGTCTTTGGCTCAGGCATGATCCTGGAGTCTCGGGATCAGGTCCCGCATCAGGCTTCCTGCATGGAGTCTGCTTCTCTCTCTGCCTGTGTCTCTGCCTCTCTCTCTCTCTCTCTCTCTCATGAATAAATAAATAAAATCTAAAAAAAATAAATAAAATGAGTCTATTGTAGACAATAAATAGATGGGTCTTGCTTTTTTATCCAGTCTGAAACCCTGCGTCTTTTGATGGGATCATTAAGCCCATTCACGTTCAGAGGTACTATTGAAAGATATGAATTTAGTATCATAATACAGTCCCTGTTTTTGTGGCTTATTTCTTTGGGCTTCCTCTTTCTTTTACAGGGTCCCTGTTAATATTTCTTGCAGAGCTGGTTTGGTGGTCACATATTCTTTCAGTTTCTGCCTATCTTGGAAGCTCTTTATGTCTCCTTCTATTCTGAACAAGAGCCTTGCTGGATAGAATATTGTTGGCTGCATGTTCTTCTCATTTAGGACCCTGAGTATATCCTGCCAGCCCTTTCTGGCCGGCCAGGTCTCTGTGGACAGGTCTGCTGTTAATCTAATAGTTCTCCCCATATAAGTTAGGGATCTCTTGTCTCTTGCTGCTTTAAGGATTTTCTCTTAATCTTTGGAATTTGCAAGTTTCACTACTAAATGTCAAGGTGTTGAATGGTTTTTATTGATTTTAGGGGGAATCTCTCTATCTCCTGGATCTGAATTCCTGTTTCCCTCCCCAAATTAGGAAAGTTCTCAGCTATGATTTGTTCAAATATGCCTTCTGGTCCTCTGTCCCTTTCAGCGCCCTCTAAAACCCCAATTAAATGCAGGTTTGTCCTTCTGAGGTTGTCATTTATTTTCCTTAACCTTTCCTTCATGGTCTTTTAATTGTTTTTCTCTTTTTTCCTGAGCTTCCTTCCTTGCCACCAACTTGTCTTCTATGTCACTCACTCTTTCTTCTACCTCATTAATCCTCGTCGTTAGGACCTCCAATTTGGATTGCATCTCATTTAATTGATTTTTAATTTTGGCCTGATTAGATCTAAATTCTGCAGTCATTAAGTCCTTTGAATCCTTTATGCTTTTTTCCAGAGCCACCAGTAGCTTTATAATTGTGCTTCTGAATTGATTTTCTCACATCGAATTGTTATCCAAATTCTGTAACTCTGTGCCAGAGGTACTGTTTCTGATTCTTTCTTTTGTGGTGAGTTCTTCTTTCTAGTCATTTTGCTCAGTGCAGAGTGGCCAGAAACGAGTTGTACTTGTGAGAAGCGCAAACTCTTCTCTCTGTTGTGTTTCAGCTGTTCTCTCTTTAAATCTCAAGTCAAATTCGTAGGTTTTCAGGATGATCTGAAAGTTATCTAGGTAGTTGGTGGGGACAGGTGACTTGGGGACCTTACTCCTCCACCATCTTGCCCCACCCCCATTATAATTTAGGTCTTAAGGGTGTCTTAATTTTATTACGGATGCAGACATTGCCAGCCCAAGGGTCAGGATCTCCTCCTGTGGTCTCAATCGTAGTTAAATCCAAGCGCCTCTCATAATTTGCAGACCATCTCCTTTCCCATTGGTTTTCTCGGGTTTTCATTCCGGCCATGCAAAGAAATATTTGTCAAGGTAGAAGAAAGTATTTCGTTTAACGGTTTATGGGCTGGATCTGTGACTTTGCCTTGCAGGAAGGAGGATGGCAGACCTCCAGGCTTTGTAAAGAGTAAACCTGCCTTGAGGTAAGGGACAGCCTCCTTCCCCGCCCGCCTCTACTTGCAAAACAAACCCCTTCCTCGCCACTGTGTCTTGAGGATGTTAGCAACATCACGTACTGGAGAGTACTTAGCTCATGGAGATGCTGCATGAGATCTTTGCTGAAGGCGGAGGATGGCTGTGCAGAGAATCTAGACAGGGACAGAAGACGGTCTGCAAATGAGAAACACAAGATAAGCTGGACTTAGCGACTGTCTGTCCTGTCCGCTAAAGATGTGGACCCGATGGCGCCCAAGGCGCATCCAGCACCAGGCTCCCCTGGGCGGAAGTGGCCGCAGCTCCTAGGCCAGCGGGGGTGGGGGGGATTGGGGGGGCCTTCTCCCTGCTCTCTGGGCGCAGGCAGGTCCTCTCCGTCCAGTCCTGCCCCGCGGCCAGCAGGTGGCGCCCAAAGCTCAGAATGGGCTTCAGGGCTGGGGTGGGGGGTCGTTGAGAGCTCCCCGGCAAAACAAAAGGGGTCCTTTCCACTCCTGCCCGCTTCCAGCTCCCTCCCTCCCCTCCATCACTATTAGGTCCGGAGGGTCAGGTCTTGGAGGCGGAATCCTGCAGTGCAAACCCTCTTCAGCTGCTGAAGAAAGTTCTGCTATTTTTAAGCCGGTGAAGCCTGCCCCGTGTCAGGGGCGCCCCGAGCCCCTTCTGAGGCTGGAGGGCAACGTGGACGGAGCTGCAGGGCAGCCTCCAGAATCCAAGGCTGAGATTCACCGGGAGAGGATGCTGGGGTGCAGCCGCTGAATGCCACACCTCGGGGCCAGCAGAGTGCCCCCCCACCCCCACCCCTATGGGGGCTCCGGGTGCAGGCGGACCGGCAGTTCTCCAGCTGGGCTAGGAGCAAAGCCTGCTAGGGCAGCGGCCACAGCCCAGCTGAGAGCATGCCTTGCATCCCACCCCCTTCTCTCACCTTGGGGGTGGGGGGCTTTCTCCCTGGGGACGCAGAGGGGCCTTGCCCTGCACACAGCCACCTGCACCTGGAGACCTGGGGAGCAAGGGTAAGGGGGCCGCTGGACATCATCCAAAAGGGGGCTTTGCTAAGCCTGTTTGGGGTGGAGGAATGGGGGAGGAGATATCCAAAGAAAAAAGTGAGTAAGATATGACCTCTGACCTCATGGAGTTCACAGTAGGAGGGGTGCTGACAAGGATGGGAGAAAGTCAGCTTCAAACACTCACAAAAGCCAGGCCCAGGTATGGAAGAGGAAGAGGAAGAAGAGGAGGAGGTTTGGGTCACTTCTGCCTTTAGTGGAGTCCAGGGGATGTTGCACGTGCAGAAGAGCCCCAGCCTGTTTTTGTTCCCAGAGGCAGAGAGAACAGCAGGTACAAAGGTAAGAATCCTGGAAACTGTTTGCTGGAGGGGGAGGGTGGGAGAGGACAGGTGATGCAAGGGTAGCCAGGTGAACGACCCAAGAGGCTCACAGTCCAGAGGTGCTGCCTGAGGACCTGGTTCCCCAGGGATCCTCTTCTTCACGAGAAGAGATGCAGGTCCAGGCAACCATGGAAGCTCAAGCTTCAGGAGTGTGTCTGTGGCCCAAGGCCAGGGTGAGCAGGATCTATTGGGCAGAGGGGACTTCCCCCCTTTCCTTACCTTATTATTCCTTGCAGGTCACATATGCGTCTCTTCAGCTCCCTGGTTAAGGATGGAAGTGCCTGGATAGAGACTGACATTGTACACTTTGCGGGTATGTCTCTGGACAAGGCCAGTGGCTTCCTCTCTCTCTCTGTCTCTCTCTCTCTCTCTCTCTCTCTCTCTCTCTCCCTCTCTCTCCCTCACCTTGGGGCAGCACCACATTTTGGGCTCCTAGCCTCTGCTTCTGACCTTCCTTCTCAGCTTGGTCCCCGGATAGCTGCATCTCTGCCACTGTTAGTTACCAAGAGGTCCTTCCTAAGGAACCCTTAGGCAGGTGGGTCCCCAGAGTGCCAGCAGTAGAACTGGACCACGATGACCAGTGGATTTTTGCCTGCGTCTTCAGCGTGGGCTCTAACCAGTTTAGGTCAAGCGGCCAGATCCTGGGTGGGAGAAGGAATATCTGAAGCTCCCTCCACACACCTTGACAACTGCTCGCCCTCAGGGAAGCACCAGCCAGACTCCAGAATGGTCCAGCTTTATCTCAGAGCACCCTACTGCACATAGGAGCACTGTGAACTCCCAGTCACCTTCTGTTTCCTCATATTAATTGCCAGTGGAGGGCAGATTGAAGCTCCTACCCCATGTAGCCAGGGACCTTAGGTGTGCTGATCCAGATGCACTAACCCCCCAGCAGGTATTGCCTCTTTAGCAATGCTAAAGTTAGGTGAAGCCCACCCACCCCAGGGGAGCTTTGAGGGTCTTCTGAGCACTGCCCAGGGAGATCCACTGAGAGAAAGAGCCTCAAGGACACACCAATTGGGGAAGGCAAAGGTTAGGAGGGGTGGAGGGGTGTCTCTGGCACAGTCGTTAATTAAGCAAACAAGCTTATGCACTGTGTTTATGCTTTCAGCACCATCAGAGTCACTTTTATTTCTACTGAAGGAGGAGGATGAATTTTGAGTTGTTCATCTTAAATCTTCAAGACAAACTGGGCTGTTACAAGATTTGAATACAAACAGAGCTCCTTTAAGAACAGCTGAATAAGCCTACTGTTGGGTGTTTTATATTTACTGATACACATCTTTAAGCATCGTGGATCTGAAATAACTACCAGAGGCTCCTTAATGTCCATGAAGAGGAGAGTAAAATATTACTTCTATTGGTATTATTTTGATATCGGGGGGGGGGGGGGGGAGTCCTCTCTTTCTAAAAGAAAAAAAAGCCCAACTGCTTCTTGTACAGAGGAACTGAAAAATAATATTAGCTTTGAAATTTATTTTTTCCTTTAATCTAAAATCTTACCAGGAAGACAGATACAAGTTTTTCAACATTCTTTTTTTTTAAGATTGTATTTATTTATTTGAGGGAGAGAGAGCATAAGTGCGGTTAGGGGCAGAGGAAGAAGCAGACTCTTGGTTGAGCAGGAAACCTGACAAGGAGCTCAATCCCAGGACCTGAAGATCATGACCTGAACCAAAGGCAGGCACTTAACTGAGGAACCCAGGATCCTGATTTTCTTTTTCTTTTTTTTTTTTTCTTTTTTTAAGATTTTATTTATTGATTCATGAGAGACACAGAGAGAGGCTGTGTTTCTACGTAGCCAGAGGGAGAAGCAGGCTCCCTGTGGGGACCCCGATGCGGAACTCCATCCCAGGACCCCGGGGTCGTGACCTGAGCCAAAGGCAGACACTCAACTGCTGAGCCACCCAAGAGCCCCAAGTTGGGATATTTTTTTTAAACAAAGTATCATCTTACTAATACAAACACACACATAAACTATAAACCACTAAGAAGTATCTAAGTCATAACCAGCAGGTGGCTATTCAACATCAGGGTTGACAAAATGCTTAAAGATGGGAGGCATCCTCACAGGCAAAGGCTCCTCCCCCACCACACACACTATAATAGCTTTCAAATTCTCCTCCTCGAGGACCATGAGAGGCGGTCCACTCAAGATGAAGTAGGTGATCTAGTGCTTTTCAAACAGGTCAAAATTCTCATGATGTAAGGATTTATTTCTGGATAGGTGTCATGCGAGGCAGGATCCAAGCCTCCCAAAAGCTAAAATGGCCATGAACACTAATGAAGAGACTTTTACAGAAATTGCATCTGCAACATTACGGATTCTTACAGCTACTCTTGAAAGAGTAGTGATAAGGGCCAGTTGACTGAATTCAAACTACATGATTATCACATAGTTTAGAATACAGTTTGGAGCGATCTAACGAGCAGAAGGAAAGGCAAGAATTCTTTAGAGGAAGACAGCTGGAGTTTCTGCAATTTTTACATACTTTTTCCAGCATTCGATCAAAAAGCACTAGTCAAGCCAAGAGACAGGACCATAGACAGAAGTGCAAAGGAAAAAAAGCCAAAGGGGAAAAAAATCACAAATGATACAAATTAAAGTTAACAAAACAGAATCTGTAAGATAACAAATTATTGCAGGAGTGGAGAGAAAGTTTAGGAAAATAAGCAAAAGGGTTTAAAAAGTTCACCACAGAGGGATCCCTGGGTGGCGCAGCGGTTTGGCGCCTGCCTTTGGCCCAGGGTGCGATCCTGGAGACCCGGGATCGAATCCCACGTCAGGCTCCCGGTGTATAGAGCCTGCTTCTCCCTCCGCCTGTGTCTCTGCCTCTCTCTCTCTCTCTGTGACTATCATAAATAAATAAAAATTTTAAAAAAAATTAAAAAAAATAAAATTTAAAAAAAAAAGTTCACCACAGACCCATAATCTGATTAAAGAAATAAGTCTAATTGAAGCAGTAGCACTGTGCATTGCAGTAGCTGAGATATGATTTCAGTCAGTGGATAGACAGCAGAAAAATACAGCAGAAAACTGGGTTAATAAACCTGAGACAGTTCTACAGATGACAGCCACATAGAAGTAGAGAAAGAATCAAAAACATTAAACAAAGGGCATTAGTATGCTGAGCACAGCAGCACTGTTCCGGGAGCTAAGGTTACATCAGTGAGCAAAACAGGAGCAGGGAGATCGTCCTTATAGAGCCGAGAGCTAATGAAGTAAAATATATATGTATATATGTCAGATGGTGATACAGGCTAGAGAGATGGAGAAAGGACAAAGAGGGGGAGAAGAAGACTGATAGGAGGGTTATGATTTTTTAAATATTTTATTTACTTGAGAGCAAGAGAGTGAGACAGAGCATGAGCACAGGGGAGGGGCAGAGGAAGAAGCAGGCTCCACGTTGAGCAGGGAGCCCAACTCGGGGCTCAATCCCAGGACCCTGAGATCATAACCTGAGCCAAGGGCAGACACCTAACAGACTGAGCCACCCTAGTGTGCCCCTATAATTTTAAATAAAGTCTTCAGAGGAGACCTCAGAGAGAAGGTGATATTTCAGCAAGGCCTTGAAGGAGGAAGGCATGAGACGTACCTATAGCTTGGGAAGTAGGGGGAAAAAAGTAGAGGAAGAAATAAGTAAAAATGTCCCAAGGTGGGAGCACGTGTGGCCTAGTTGTGGGTAACAATAAGTGAAGAAGAGGAAAACGGGTCAATGGGTGAAGCCGAAGAAGGAATAAGAACCACATGGTACAGGACCTAATGAGCTCCAGTGGGAACTTTGGCTTTACACTGAATGAGGCAGGAGACATTGAAGTCTTGGGCAGAGAAGTGACACCATCAGGCTAATGTTTAAATGTTAAATGGCACCTCTCTGGGTATTGCATCTAGAATATACTGTAGACTTGCTTGAGTTGACAGGAACTGATATCTTTGCTTGAAAACAAATTTAAAAAAAATGTTGACTAAGATAGAAATTAAGAGGGAAGAAAGAGTACATTGCAAACCCCAGAATCTCAGGGAAAAACGGGGTATTTGGATTCAGGGACCTGGTGGTGATGAAGCAGATGATGAAGTTCTTGTTAATATTCTAATGCCTGGGACCCTAGGAGTTCTTGGGATCTGGTGATGGAATGATGAAGTTCTTGCTGCGGTCACCTGGCAGCTGGCATGTCAGAAAGGCCAGGACTGTGTGTATCAGGGTCACCTCTTCTACATAGCGACATGGAAAGTACTAGGAATTCCAGAACTGTGGGGACGGCACAAGGATTGTTGCTGATGCCCATGGAAAACTGAACAAGGACGTCAAGTTCAGATCCTTAATGTATTGCTTCAAGGTGACTGCAACTCAGAGACTTTTTTTTTTTAAGAATGTATTTATTTATTCAAGAGAGACATGGAGAGAGAGAGGCAGAGACACAGGCAGAGGGAGAAGCAGGCTCCACGCAGGGGCCCGACGTGGGACTCGATCCCAGGACTCCGGGATCACGATCTGGGCTGAAGGCAGGCGCTCAACCGCTGAGCCACTCAGGTATCCCAACTCAGAGACTTTCTGTGGCTGGGTCAGAGTCCCTTACCTTTCGTAAAGCATCCACCTGGACACAAAAAGGAAGGTTCCATGTGATTTTGTGAACTGAAGAAAGCCACAGGCTGGGAGCAACTGGGACTCAACTCATTCAAATAGGGTATCAGGGAGCATTTGCAGGCTGCAGGTAGACCCAAACCCTCCTGACATGCTCCGGACTTAGCCTCCCTATGCCAGACCCAACCACGGCTGTGTATCCTGTTTGAAAACAAAAACACAGAGACAAAGATGTTCAGTCAAACCAACATTTACTCAAGGGTAGAAACCTGGAGATCTACTGTGTTGGTCGGGAAGCCACCAATGGAACGTTTGCAAAGACATTTGGCAGTAACTTACTCAGTAGACCCTACAAAGTGGGGTCCCCCCAAGTGCAGAGAACCAGCACTGTCTCCGTCCTGCTGTTTTGGAGGTGCCCGGAGCCTCATATTGCATTTAAGAAGCCACTAGTCTGGCTCCAAATGTTTGATTTCTCTTGGTCAGTCCTCTGTTATCAAAAGCTCTTACATAATAAATTGTTTTATTTGTACCAGAATGTTGTGCCCAAGATTGCGAATCCGAGAAACCACCAAGGAGCCGACACCGATGCGAACACACGAGGGTTTATTTACAAGCTCGAGCTTGGGTCCAAGTGCACCCGACACAGCGGAGCAGGGACTTGGACCCCGAGACTAAGAGGCGTAGCAGCTTTATAGGGGCCAGTGGCCCATGGGATACGCAGAAAGTTGCACAGTCATGTCGGTCCACACGCAGGTGGCCGATTGAATTACACCTTACCCTCTAGTATCCACTTGAGCTGGCCTATTACTTTGGTCAGAATCGGCGCACAGTTTTGGTGGGCACAAAGCAGGGTTACATTGTTATGAGCCGATTTCTGATTAGGGTGTGCCCAGCGGCTTGACTAGGGGGGGGCAGCGCCTTAAGCAATAAGCAGGTCATGTGGGGGTCATACAGGAGGTGGCAGGTGTAGCACAAAATGGAATCAGTCCTGCTCTGCTTGTCCAGGGGTAGGGGATTTTTGTTAAATTTCCTGGGTCCCACACAGAACTGTTAAGTATCATGGCATATGTCTTATTTAGACAGTTGGGCTGTTGCCTGAAAAAGAAAGTTCATAGAACACTATCTTCTGACTAGCCCCATTAGGTGAAATTCTGGAGTTAAGCAGATTCCCAAGAAACACAGTCATGCTCCTGGCATCCATCCGTTAGAGATGCTGAGGAGCTGCTCCTCCCTGGCTTAGAGGTGCTGTCACTGCCTCGCCAGAGGAAGGCTCCATGCAAAAAATAATAATAATAGCAATTTCCCTCAGACCCAAACCCCATCCACCACAAGCTGGGAATCAGGGTGGGATCCCAGGGGTCCAGGTGTAAGGTGTAAAATCGGACTCTGAAAGAGAAACCTTACCTGCTGATGGGATTCAGAATTTGTGTATTTATATAAGGAATAATTTACAGACTGCTTACGGAAATTTTTGAGGATGATCAATCAATGGAAGAGGAACATGACGTCAGGCTGAATCTATCTGCGTATGTGGACTTTTTTTTTTATTAAGATTTTATTTATTTATTCCTGAGATACACAGAGAGAGGCAGAGACACAGGCAGAGGGAAAAGCAGGCTCCCTGTGGGGACTCCGATACGGGACTCGATCCCAGGAACCCCGGGGTCACGCCCTGAGCCGAAGGCAGATGCTCAACCCCTGAGCCCCCCAGGCACCCCCGCAGTGTGTGGTCTTAACAGAGATTCTGCATTTGCACATGTGGGTAAGATTCTCACACTTGGTTCTGCTGGATGACACGTCCTCAGATCTGTCCGATGACGCAAAGGAAGTTCAGATGCTATAAAACTCTTGACATGTTGCAGAAGGGCTTCAAAGATCTGGGACAGAAAAATGCTGTGTTAGTTCCATCACAAATGTCCCACCCGCCCGAACTCACACTACTTCCCCTGGGAGGACCTAAAAGATTGTTCTTTACCAGAGTTGAAGAGGCAATATCCTCTAAGTGAGATTTATTGAGTGTTCAATAAAAACAACTAGTATATTTACGCTCACACACATACACACACACATACAAACTGGGGATTGTCTGTGCCTGTGAATTTTAATTCAAGACAAATTTCTAGATAAATTAAGATCACTCAGTAATTACCTGAATTTTGCATTAGCCCAGGGAGCCATCCCAACTAGGGATTCGATAAAGTACATATAAGTGACATCATAACACCACACAACAATTCATGATTTTAAGTATTTGCCAGAGAGATGCATCTTAAAAATTCCCAATCCAGGGCACCTGGGAGGCTCAGCAGTTGAGCATCTCCCTTTGGCTCAGGGCATGACCCCGGAGTCCTGGGATGGAGTCCCACATCAGGCTCCCCGCAGGAAGCCTGTTTCTCCCTCTGCCTGTGTCTCTGCCTCCCTGTGTGTGTCTCATGAATAAATAGATAAGTCTTTAAAAAAAAATTCCTATCCAAATGAATGGAGTAAGTCGGTCAAACCACATATACTGCAATATTATCTGACATTAATAAGAAGCAGTTTATAAAGTTATTAATTATTGAATTGTAAAAATTTTGACTAAAGTCATGTACCTATTCACATACTTTTAAGTACTAATGTGTATATAGGGATTTATCTGACCTATATAGTAAGTGTAAAGATTTTAGGAAAGGCCACAACAATCTTCTAAAAAGATCTAAAGTCTTGAGCAAACTTAAGTAGCAAGTTGGCATTTTTATTTCCCACTATGGAAAAAAATCACAAGATGATGTACAGCCATTCCTTAACTCCAAAATTTACACAGTCATTTAATTTTGCAAAAGGATTGCCTTGATGAGAACAATTAGATGAATCTGAATTAAAATGTAATTCCCTAGGGATGCCTGACTGGCTCAATCAGTTATGCAACGGACTCTTGGTTATGACCTCAGGGTCCTGAGGTCGGGGCCCACATAGGGCTCCTTTATATGTATATAATTCCCTCATTTTGCTTTTGCTAAGTAATATTAAAACCATCTATATTATGATTAGAATTCCCAATAGAAATGAGTTTCTGGGGCACCTGGGTGGTTCAGTGGGTCATGATCTCAGGGCCCTTGGATCGAGTCCCTGATCAGGGTCCCTGCTCAGCGGTGAGCCTGCTTCCTCGTCTCCCTCTGTCCCTCTTCACTGCTCCTGTGCTCTCTTGCTCTCTCGCTCTCTCCCTCAAATAAATAAATTAATTAAATAGTTTTAAAAAATTAATAGAAGAGTTTCTTAGGCACCCCTGGCTGGCTCAGTTAGTGGAGTATGGGACTCTTCATCTAGAAGTTGTAGGTTCGAGCCCCATGTTGGATGTAGAGACTACTTAAAAATAAAATCATTTTTTTAAGTTTCTTAAAAGTCTTTTAATTAATAGTTAGCCTGATACAAATTTATATATTTGTTCTTTTTTTAAAAAAAAAGTCTTGATAAGACTAGATTTATTTAATATAAACAGCTGCTCTTTATTCTAAGATTACATCTACTAGTATTTGTTGATGGTCAACTGTTCATTCTTTTGATATTTGTGTGTAAGGAAGGATTTTTAAAATTGAAGTAGAGTTGACACATTTCCTCTTTACCTGCTAACTCAGTAGACATTAGTTTAATTTTTATTAGTAATATTTGTGCATGATTACTTCCATGGATTTCCTTATATCCCCACAAGCATATCAAATTTATCTTCTAACCAAATATTTCATAAAGTGAGTGAATTTTTTCACTCAAAAACTCCCTTTCACAACTAGAAGAGGAAGGATAAGATTCTCTCCCCAGAGTGGCCATGGAGGTGAGACTCTCAGAGATCCCTTCAAGAGAGTCTGCTGCAGGGAATGTGG
The DNA here is from genome assembly GCF_048418805.1 of Vulpes vulpes. Classification (NCBI taxonomy): domain Eukaryota; kingdom Metazoa; phylum Chordata; class Mammalia; order Carnivora; family Canidae; genus Vulpes; species Vulpes vulpes. The sequence continues at coordinate 133,310,741 of NC_132791.1, read as the reverse complement.
GGGAGGGGGGGACACAGCCTCCAGCTGTCACACGTCCCCAGCTATCACTGTGGCACTCCCACCCGGGCTGGGCTTTCCCCAGGATGCCCCCCAGCCCCAGAGAGCCGCTGGGCCATTTCTGTCTGCAGCAAGACTCCTTCACTGAGGAATTTCTGTCCTGTGGCTCCTCGACTTGTCCAAGACTTTCTCAGAGCACTGGAGTCTGAGGTTCCCAAGGTGGTGATCAACACCTGGAGATGTCTCATAACTAATAAAATAGAAGCTCTGCTGAATTTGACTTTGCACTCTTTATTTTCAAGTGACCTCCAGAAATGGGTCATCCCATATCATTAATGAAGTGCTCTCTAAAGGAAATTACTTTCCTTCCTCATATCTGTAGTATTATGTCAGTACTTTTTAAAACTTTCCAGGATAGTTAACATACTGCATCGTATGCATTTCAGGTGTACATTACGGTGATTCAACTCTTCCACTCATCACCCGGCACTCATCAGGACAAGTGCCTTCCTTAGTCCCCATCACCTGTCTCCCTCATCCTCCCACCCACCTCCCCTCTGGTGGCCATCAGTTTCTTCTCTAGAGTTAAGAGTCTGTTTCTTGATTTGTCTCTTTTTTTCTTTGTTTGCTTTGTTTCTTAGATTCCACACATGAGTGAGATCATATGGTATTTGTCTTTCTCTGACCGGCTTATTTGGGCTCAGCATGATATCCTCTGAACCCATCCACATTGTTGCAAGTGGCAAGATTCCATTCTTTTATATGGCTGAGTCATATTCCAGTGTGTGTGTGTGTGTGCACATACCACATCTTCTTTATCCTTTCCTCCATCAGTGAACATGTGGGCTGCTTCCATAATTTTGCTATTGTAAATAATGCCGTGATAAACATAGGGGTGCGCATGTCTTTTCAAAGTTGTGTTTTCATGTTCTTTGGGTAAATACCCAGTAGTAGAATTACTAGATTATATGGTATTTCTATTTTTAATATTTTGAGGAATTCCCCTACTGATTTCCATAGTGGCTGCACCAGTTTGCACTCCCACCGACCCAGTGCACGAGGGTTCCTTTTTCTCCACATCCTTGCCAACACTTGTTATTTCTCATCTTTTTTATATTAGTTGTTCTGACAGACTGTGGTTTTGATTTGCATTTCCCTGATGATGAATAATGTTGGCCATCTGGATGTCTTCTTTGGAGAAGACATATCTTCATGTCTTCTGCCCATTTTTCAATTGTATGTTTGCGGGGGTGGTATTGAGTTGTATAAGTTCTTTATAGATTTTGGATACTCATCCTTTTTTGGGTCTGTCATTTGCAAGTATCTTCTATTCTGTAGGTTGCCTTGTAGTTTTGTTGATTGTTTCCTTTGCTGTGCAGAAGCTTTTTATTTTGATGTGGTCCCAATAGCCAATTTTTTTCCATGACTCAGGAGACATATCTAGAAAGAAGTTGTTATGGCTGATGTCAGAGATCTTACTGCCTGTGCTCTTTTCTAGGATTTTTATGGTTTCAGTCCTCACATTTAGGTCTTTAATCCATTTTATTTTTGTGTATGGTGTAAGAAAGTGGCCTGTTTTCATTCTTTTGCATGTAGCTGTCCAGTTTTCGAGCACCATTTATTGAAGAGACCATCTTTTTCCCATTGTAATTTTTGCCTCCTTTGTTGAAGGTTAATATAGGTTTGGGTTTAGTTCTGGGCTTTCTATTCTGTTTTGTTGATCTATGTGTCTGTTTTTATGCCAGTACCATAGTGTTTTGATTACTACAGCTTTGTAGTATAACTTGATCTCTGGGATGGTGACTCCTCCAGTTTTGTTTTTGATTTTTAAGGTTGCTTTGGCTACCTTAAGACCCTAGTCTTTTGTGGTTCCATATACAATTTAGGATAGTTTGTGAAAAAAAAGCTGTTGGTATTTTGGTAAGTATTGCATTAATTCTGTAGGTTGCAATAAATCTGTAGTATGGACATTTTAATAATATTTGTTCTTCCAATCCATGAGCATGAAATGTCTTTCCATTTGTTTGTGTCATTTTCAATTTCATTCATCAATGTTTTTATAGTTTTCAGAGTACCAATCTTTTACCTCCTTGGTCAAGGTTATTCCTAGGTATCTTATTCTTTTTTGGTGAAATTGTAAATGGTATTGTTTTCTCAATTTCTCTTTCTGATACTTCATTGTTAGTGTGTAGAAATGCCACAAATTTCTGTATATTCATTTTGTATCCTGGGGCCTTACTGAATTCAGTTATCAGTTCTGGTAGCTTTTGGGGGGAGTCTTTAGGGTTTTCTATGTATAGCATCATATTATCTGCAAATAGTGAAAGTTTTATTTCTTCCTTATCAATTTGGATGTCTTTTATTCCTTTTTTCTTGTCTGATTGCTGTGGATAGGACTGCTAGTACCATGTTGAATAAAAGTGATGAAGAGTGGACATCCTTGTCTTGTTCCAGATCTTAGAGGAAAAGCTCTTAGTTTTTCACGATTGAGTATGTTAGCTGTGGGGTTTTCATATGTTGCCTTTATTACATTAAGGTATATTCCTTCTAAGTTTACTTGGTTGAGCATTTTTTGTGGGGGTTTTTGGGATTTTTTGTTTGTTTTGGTGCCAATTTTAAATATACTTTTATTTAAGACATTGCATTTTCCACCTACAGTACTTATAAAGTGTAATGTTATTTCCTTTCTCTGTACATATATTCCACATTCAATTATTAAGAATGCCCAGTTATTTACTATAGAAGCTCAACTTTTAAAATGCCATGGAATTTACTACAAATTTGAGTCATCTGATGTTTTGTGGAACAATGCTAAATCTATGCTCAGGCAGGCTTAATGAACATCTTCAATGGTGGACCCAGAGGAAGCACTACCAGATGGAAGAGCTCCACCATGAGGGAAGCCCTCAGACATTCCTCCTGGCACACCTCCTGCACTCTGTTACATATTGGTAATGATGGAATTATAGACTTTCTCCAGCTCTTTCTGCTGATATTCACATTCGTCTTGCTTTGCAGTCTGCTTAATCTGGATTTTTCTCTCCAAATTTTTATTTAAATTCTAATTAGTTAAAAAAATTCCAATTAGTTAACATATAGTGTAATATTAGTTTCAGGAGTAGACTCTAGTGATTCATCATTTACATACAACGCCCAGTTATTGAGCATTTTTATCATGAAGGGGTGATATACTTTGTTGAATGCTTTTTCTGTATCTATTGAAATGTTCTTACAGTTCCCATTTTTTTCTCTCATTGATATGATGCATCACATTGGTTGATTTGTGAAGACTGAACCACTCCTGCATCCCAGGAATAAATCCCAATTGACTGTAGTGAATGATTTTTTTTAATGTATTGTTAGATTTGGTTTGCTAATATTGTGCCAGTTCTTTATTATTATTATTATTATTATTATTATTATTATTATTAATGACAGACACAGAGAGAGAGCCAAGATATAGGCAGAGGGAGAAGTAGGCTCCCCATAGAGAGCCCGATGTGGGCCTCAATCTCTGTACCAGCATCATGCTCCAAACTGAAGGCAGTTTGGAGACACCCAACCACTGAAGACACCCAACCACTGAGCCACCCAGATGTCCCCATGCCAATACTTTTTTTTTTTTATGCCAGTACTTTTTAAAGAACATACAGCTTAGGGACACCAGGGTAGCTCAGTCTGGTGATCGTCCCAGTCTTGGTTCAGCTCAGGTCATGATCTCAGGGTCTTGGGATGGATCATCCAGTCAGGCTCCACATTCAGTGGAGAGTTTGCTTGAGATTCTCTCTCTCTTTGTCCTTCCCCGACTCACATGCACTTGCTTGCACATGCTCTCTCTCTCTCTCTCTCTAAAATAAATAAATAAATATTTTTAAAAACTAAAGAACATACAGCTTCCTCAAATGTATTTCTTCATCATCAGAAAAACCAGAGTCCGTTAGAATCCCAGAATTATCAACAATACTCCATCATTCATCTCTCAATTAATATAGGTTTTCATGCAGGGGAAAACATTCCTTATATGAACAATGGGAAAAAACTATTGAATTGAGATGAGCAACTTTGGGTATTTATACAATCTCTTTTCTTCCAAGGATAAGAAGGGGGAAAATGTATGCAATCAAAAAACACAACTCAGCCCTGAGCTTCAGCTGGACTCAGAAGATGATAGGCTCCTGTCATCGAGAACAAGAAGCCTTCTTAGGTCACTGATTCTCCTTCTTTGAGATTCAAGACCCCACAACAGTCCAGCAGCAAAGTATAAAACTCATTCATAGGGGCTGCAATTTTCTCAAAGAGAAAAAATCCACTTGCCTCAGCTCATAGATAAATGTCATCTGTATTTCATGAATACATACCCTGTGTCATCCAGCAAAAATATATAACAAACAGAAGAGAAGAAAAACCTAGCAGAAAGCAAAAATAATTTTCTCCCTTTCCAAGGAGTGGCAGAAACCACTCATGAAGCTGTGGCCCACAGAAACTACTCTTGGCCTTGTTGTGCCACAAAAGGAAAGAAGTTCATTAGCCGAAGTAGTGCTTGATAATTTAATTGCTTGGGACTATTTTCTTGCAGAACAGGGTGGAGTGCATTGTCCTTACTAACACAATTTACTATGTTTATATCAACAGTTCTCCAGAAGTGAAAATTCATTTAGTTAAAATCAGAAAGCAAGCCAGTTGGCTGTGGCAGATTTCCCCAGAGATGCCTGCAGGAACTGATTGGTTTACTGGACTCTTTTCCAGGATTCTTCAAGGGATTAGATCAATGTCACAAGGAATGCTAAGGTTTGGGTTATTTGTACTCTGCATCTCATTAGTTGGACATGTAATTTTTTAAGAATGTGCTTTTCCATGCTTCCCCAGAAGAACCAAAGAGGCAGCTAAGGTTTGAGTCATACAGACTGCACATGTCAAGCCAAGTGCCAGGGTTGTTTCATTCCCCAAATCCCCAACACAGTACCCTTTTTCAGAAGGAAGTAGGAGAGCGGAGGTCACCCAATCCCTCAAGACTGAGGAATGATGAAATTATAGGGGAGCTGGACCCTGCAGGTGGCCTGGCCATTCTCATGCCTCCAGTGGCACACCCTAAGACCAGATGGTGTTCCACTGCCTGCTGACCACAACTCAGCTTTGATCAGGAAATAAAACCCCCCGGCTACAAAACCCAGGCCCTTGATCTATGGAGTAAAGCTTCCAGGTTACCTGGAGCACCTGCCCTGGGCTGTTCCTTTAGAGAGAAATAAAGTTCTATTTCCTGGAGCTATTGATCTCAACCCACCCTGATCAATACTCATAGCTGTAGATGTTTTCACATGGTAGCTCTTCAGCGGCATCGTTAACCGTTGGTTAGACAGATGGTGGAGTGGGCAGGCCTCACCAGGACCCAACAGGGGCCATTCCTCCAAGGTCCGGTGCCCGGTGGGAGCCCTCTTCCAGGTCGTCACTTGGTCATCATGCCATTGTTCCTACACATGGCGGAGGGTGGAGGAGAGGAAACAGGCTCTCCCTTGCTTCTTCTTACAAGGACACTAACCCCATTCATGGTGCCTCCAGCCCCATGACCTAATGACCTCCAAAACACCCCATGCTAAACACTATCACACTGGGGATGAGGGTATCAACATACCAATTTGGGGGAGACACAAACTTTCAGTGCAGAACAGAGGCTAATCTTACTTTTCTTTCAAGGCCTCAGGTCGGCTGTGGTGTGGGTACAGCCTTCAATCCACCACTTTCTGCTCAGTTCAGCCAAACCACATAATGGCACCCTTTCTTTCTTAATTTTAATGAAGCAAGACTTCCATGCTCTTTGCTTAAATAAGAAATCAAGAAGAGTCATTCTTTCCTTTTCTTTTTTCTTTTTCAAAGATTTTACTTTTTATTTGAGAGAGAGGGAGCATGAGCAAGGGGAACTGCAGAGGGAGAGGGAGAAGCAGACTCCCCGCTGAGCAGGGAACCCAATGCGGGACTCGATCCCAGGATCCTGAGATCATGACCTGAGCGGAAAGCAGACGCTTCACCAACTGAGCCATCGAGGCACCCCTGTTATATTTTTCTTCATGAATGGGGGAGAAAGGAAAGCCAGACTGATCCTTTTCTGGATGAAGATATAAAATGTGTAGATGTTTCTAGTTGGATGAAAACAAGGGTGGTAATATGAATACTCCTGTCAGAGAAAAACATTATCGCTATTATCATCCTCACTGAAAAAAATTTTTTTCTAGAGGCTTGGGGTTATTTTCACAGGAGACAGTGTGGAATATTTTCCACAGGACTCTCACGACCCTGAAATCATGACCTGAGTCAAAATCAAGAGCTGGATGCTTAGCCGACCAAGCCAGGTGCTCTTGTATTTTTTTCTTACAAAAAAAAAAAAAATGTTTTCTAGGAATTAATAATAGCCCAAATTTTTTCATTGACTTAGTTTCCTATATGCTTATCATTAATTCATCTCCAAACTCTTATTAAGATGGTAAATGTCTTCCCTATACTTCTAGACACACAAGTTAAGCTGGCAGTTCATTTTCTGATTGGAATCATTTCTATAGGAGCCCTCCGTGCTCCTCCTGCCACTGGGCTCTCATCCCGCTGGACCAGCTGCACACTTATCATTTGTGAATTCTTCACTATCTGGGAAATCCACTTCCTCTCTCCTCTGAAAGATCTCCTGCTCCCCAACTCATCCTTCCACCCAACAAATACTGGGCATGCTGTCTGTGCCAAGCACTGTTCCAAGCTCTGAGAATTCAGCAAAGTGACATACTCAGCAAAGCTGACACATGGAATGGGTTATTTTCTCACAGCTGCCCTCCTCTATGAGATGAAGTTTCCAGTAAAGCCATGCACTCATAAACAGCAGTCATTGTTTTTATGGCGGTTTAAGTTTTAAGGCAAGTAGCAAAAGATCAAGCTCTAATTTTTTTTTTCAAGCTCTAATTTTACAGATGGTTTTCAAAGTCTGTCAAATATATCACACATGTAGTAAATTTTTTCTTGCCAAAAATGTAGGTATGCATTTCACCATTCTTTTTTGTTTTTTAGAGATTTTATTTATTTATTCACGAGAGACACATAGAGAGGCAGAGACACAGGCAGAGGGAGAAGCAGGCTCCTTGTGGGGAGCCCGATGTGGGACTCATCCCAGGACCCCAGGGTCACGTCCTTAGCCGAAGGCAGACGCTCCCCCACCGAGCCCCCTGGGCGCCCACATTTCACCATTCTTACAGTGCTTTAGATGTATACATTTTAATTTTTTTAAATTTATTTACGATAGTCACACACACAGAGAGAGAGAAGAGGCAGAGACATAGGCAGAGGGAGAAGCAGGCTCCATGCACTGGGAGCCCAACATGGGATTCCATCCCGAGTCTCCAGGATCGCGCCCTGAGCCAAAGGCAGGCGCCAAACCGCTGCGCCACCCAGGGATCCCTAGATGTATACATTTTAAACGCCAACAGGAGCCCCAAATTTGAACAGCATCCTTGGCACCCCACTACTGAGGATAAATCTGTCAACAAAACATAAAGAAGGAAAAATTTCAGCCTCACAGAGCCCAGAGATTTTAGTACAAGAAGACAAACAATAGGTAAATAAGTAAAGCACATAATATGCCCCCCAAAACTGCTGAGTGCCATGGAGGAATAGAAGAGCAGGTGTGGCAGTGGCGGAGGAGGGTTACAGGTGTCCAGGGAAGCCCCGGCTAAGAAGGTGACCTCTAAGGAAAATCCTTAAGGGAGTGTGAGCCATGGATACTTCTAGAAGGAAAGCATTTGCTGTTGAGAGAACAGCAAGTAAAGGGTTTAAAAAAAATCCTAAAGTGAGAGCGTGCCTGGCATGTTTGAGGAAGAGAAAAGAAGCCCTGTAGCTAGAGCCGAGTGAGCCATGGAAAGCGAGGCAGAGCATGAGTTCAGAGAGGAAATGGGGCGCCCGATGGGTCGGGCCGTGGGGAGAACCACGGGGTCCTCACTTTTCACTCGGAATCAGGGGGAAGGCGCTGGGCGCTGACGCTGACGGAGAGGCGCCCCAGGAGCAGAGTGGGGGGCAGCGGTGGTTGACAGCCTGCGGAGAGGGGAGCGAGATGGGAACAGAAGTCGGGGCTCCTGAGATGCTGTCCACAGCGCAGGCGGAGCTCCAGGCTTGCACGAGGCGGTCTTGAGCAGGGGCCCAGAGGCTCCGGGCCGCGGGGGGAGCAGACAAGCCTGGCTGACAGGAGGAGACCCGGAGGGGCGTTCCTGGGAGCCTCCAGGGCCGGGGTGCTCTCCCCCCAGAGCCGGCGCACTGGGGAGGGGGGAGCGGAGGTGTGAGACGCTGTGACGTCACAGGCGACGATATTTTAAGGGAAGTCACAGCTTCTGACTTGGAGCCCAGGGGTGGGGCCACGCTGAAGGCGCATTCTGGGAGTCTCAGTAGACAGGTGATATTTCACACCTGCGTGCACGAGGTCGCGAGGGGGTGAGAGCAGGAGACCCAGGGCTCGAGCGGCGGTGCTCCGAGCGGAGCTGCCGTGCGTCCCCCACCTGCCCCCGCAGGGCTGACACGCTGCCCAGAAACCCTCCCCACGTGGAGGAGACCTAACCCACATCAGACCAGGGTCAGTGTGGGAGGGCAAACTTTGCACGCGTTCAGAGAAGCTTGAAGGACCAGCCCCCCCGCTCCGCCCCCCGGCCTCCCTGCGCCATCAGCATCACCGCGGGTCTTCTTGTGTGTCCATCCTGGTCCCTCACGGCCTCTCGGGGGGCTGGTGTCAACAGCGTGCCGTCCCCTGCTGTGCCGGCTTCCCCGGGGACCCGACCTCCACCAGTACTCCGGCCCGAGTTAGACACAAGTGGGTGTTAGCAAAGAAGGCCCAGGCGGAGAGGTCAGGGAGGGAGGAAGAGCAGAGACTGGTTTCCTGCGGGAGGTTCTTCCAGAAAGTGGGCGGCTGAGGAGAGGGTGGGAAGCTCCTGGGGCCTGGGGGAGGCCCGCCCTAGGGCAGACCTCCCTGCCGCTGCCAGCTGCCAGCTGCCAGCCTCCTCTGTCCTTAGGAGAACCCAGCTGTCCGTACTTGCCTCAAGACGATCAGACTCATCTGATAGGAATTTCTGGGGAAGAGGCTGTTGGCCACCAGCATTTGGTGTGAGAAAGAAATGGGGGGACCTCAGAGGTCATCCTTTAGATTTTCATGCAATCCCCTGTTTTTAGGACTACATCTCCTCCCATCCTCAGCTACCCACAGGTGTCGGTGAGCCCAGAGCCCACCTTCTCTAGAGAGTGAGCCTCGGGTCTCCTGCTCCCCCGAGGGAGGGTCGGGTCGGTGAGGGGGCCCTGTGGGTGGGTGGAGGTATGTCTGTGACTTGCAGCCAACACTGTGTGAGCTCTGCTCATGTCCTCTGAGCCCCTCTGAGCTCATCTGATGTTTTTAAGTTAAAACAATTCAAAGCGCGCACAGCAAACTAGTTAAATCAGAAAGGTTTTCTTTGCTTAATTCTTGCCTATTGAGTAGATGTTTTTTGCATAGAATATTTAATAATGCACAAGGTTTACTGCACTCTGACACCCACCCATGGCTTTCAGACACCTCCCTTCCTTAGTCTTCTCTTTCTGTTGTGTCCCTTGTCCCCTTTGCTCATTTCCCCTTCTGACCTATCCTTTAAAATATGGGTGTTTCTGCAACATTATCAACAACAGCCAAAATAGGGAAACAGCCCAAGTGTCCATCAACTGATGAACGGATAAAGAAGATGTGCTGTATATATACAATGGAATATGACTCAGCCATCAAAAAGAATGAAATCTTGCCATTTGCAACAATCTGGGTGGAGCTAGAGGGCACAGTGCTAAGTGAAATAAGTCAGTCAGAGAAAGACAAAACACCGCATGATTTCACTCATATGTGGAATTTAAGAAACAAAACAAACAAGCAATGGATAAAGAAGAGAGGCAAATCAAGAAGCCAACTCTTAACTCTAGAGAACGAACTGAAGGGGAGGGGATGGAGTGATGGATGAAGGAGGGCACTTGTGAGGAGCACTGAGTGATGTATAGAATGTTTGGATCACTGTATTGTACACTTGAAACTAATGTTACACTGTGCATTAACTCACTGGAGTTAAAATTAAATTAATAAAAGAAGAGAAAAGGAAAGGAAAAAAGAGAAGAGAAAAGAAAAGAAAAAGAAAAGATAGGTGTTCCCTGAGCTTTCACATTCTGTCATGTTGTAAATAAACCTCAGCTCTGCAATCTACTCTCAGGGCTTTGAAGGCAAAAAGACCTCACTGGGTCTATATCCCGGTTTTCAACACAGAGTAAAACACATTTCATGACCACTTCTAAAAGAATTTGTCTTCTTTTCTAACTCCTGAGTTGCCTTCAAAAAAAAAAGGCTAGAGAGTCTGTGGGGTGCAGAATCAGAGTTAGTTGGATGCATATTATCAAGTCCCATCACAGAGGACTGAGGGTATTGACGAAGAAACGAGCATTGGGATGGGTTATCCGGGAAAATTATATAAAACTTGGAAACTGCCCCAAACTTCCTCTGAAGCATCTCCCGCTGGCCCTCCCTGGAGCGGACGCCGTGCAGGCTCTGTGCAGGCTGCGAACTGCTCCACAGCTCCAAAGCCAAGGCACTGGTTCAGTCAGGTGAACACTGAGCAGGGGTAAGTGCAGAGCTTTCACCCCACAGGCAGTGGGGTGACCGAGGGAAAGTCTGAAAAAGGGATGTGTAGTGCAGCTCCCCAGTTCTTTCATTTTTAAAAAATATTTTATTTATTTATTCATGAGAGACACAGAGAGAGAGGCAGAGACAGGCAGCGGGGGGTGAGGTGGTGGTTCATAGAATTTTATTTTCTGACTATCCCATCAGGGGAAATTCCAAAGTTCATCCAGGAAAGGGAGTCATCATCCTGGAGAAACTACCCACCCCCTCGCCACCACCACCACCACCCCCCACCCCCCCACCCCCCCACCCCCCACCCCACCCCCCCGAGCTTAGACCTGGGTGATGGTGACATCACCATCACCGGGGGAAGATCCTCCTGCAAGAAAAGCAAACAATGCCCCCCTGGAGCCCCACTCCTCCTCTGAGCCGGGAGTGAGAATGGGGATCCCAGCATGCAATGGTGTGCATGCTCAGGTACAGCAAACAATTAGGTGTACAAGACGTCTAAACATGAAATCCGGTTCCAAAAGAGAAAGTTTGCATATTAAACTGCCTGGGGGGCTCAGTGGTTGAACCTCTACCTTTGGCTCAGGGCGTGACCTCGGGGTCCTGGGATCGAGTTCAACATCAGGCTCCCCACAGGGAGCCTGCTTCTCCCTCTGCCTGTGTCCCTGCCTCTCTCTCTGGGTCTCTCAAGAATAAATAAATAAATAAAATCTTTCTAAAAAAAAGAAGATGTGATATATGTGTGTGTGTATATTTATAAATATATAATATATATAATATTTATATATATAAATATACACACACACACATATATCAACATTGCTCAGCATAAAAAAAAGGATGAGCTCCTGCCATTGGGACAACATGAATGGATCTAAAGAGTATAATGCTGAGTGAAGTGAGTCAGACTGAGAAACTCAAATACCATATGCTTCCACTCATATATGGAATCTAAGAAAACAAAGGAATAAACAAAAAGTAGAATCAGACCTATAAATACAGAGAACAAAGTGATGATGGCCTGAGGAAAAGGAAAGTGGGGTGAAGTGGGGAACAGGAGGTCCAGGCTTCCAGTTACAGAGTCAGTTATAAGAATAAAAAGACTCCTTATGGAATCTAGTCCACATACTGTAATAGCTCAGTGTGGTGACAGGCGGTAGCTACCCCTGCAGTGAGCACAGCATAACACATAGAGATGTCAAATCGCTGTGCTATACACCTGCAGGTAATGTAACATTGTGTCAACTATACTTACATTTTTACAAATTTTTAATGAGTAAATAAATACATAAATAAAAATCGCCATATAGAGTGTTCTTAAGACACCTGAGGGGCTAAGGGGTTGAGCGTCTGCCTTCAGCTCAAGTCATGAACCCAGGGTCCTAGGATCAAGTCTCGCATCGGGGTCCCCACAGGGACCCTGCATCTCCCTCTGCCTGTGTCTCTGCCTCTCTCTGTGTCTCTCATGAATAAATAAATACAATCTTTTTAAAAAAAAAATAAAGTGTTCTTTAAAGCTTTTTATGACTGCTAATAGTTGGTGTGATAGAAACTCACACATTTTTTTTCCTTTGGCTTACCACTCAGCAGGGATGAGTAAAAGTGTTCCTTCTACTCATTCAGAAACTTGAGAGATAGAAAAAATGTGTTTAAATAAGAATACTGATTAAAATTTTGATTACAGTTGTTCTGCGCAGTTAACATGTGGATTTTATTTTTTCTCATCAGTGCGAAATATTATTCTTTTCACTAAATATTTTATCATTTGATTAATATTTTTCACTTAAAAATATGCTTTTACAACACAAAAGCCATAAGATTTTATCCCTCTGAGACTAATGTAACCAACAGGGTCAATGTATTTGTGGAAGGTAATAAATGTAATTAATGACTTGGCTCTCTTTCCAAGGACTGAGAAGTTTTAAGATGTCATTTTTTTCTGACAGTATGTCTCTTACTTCTAGCCTAAAGAGAATCTTTCTTAGAAGACTGTCATATTTAAAACGTTGTCAATTTTGGCTTTATTTCTATTTTCTCACAGGCTGGCCACTCTGGGATTTCTTATTTTAGGTTTTTATAGGCACTTATTAATTTGTTATAATTAAACAAAACAGAAGCTCTTTAATTTTAAGAATTTTATTATATTTATTTTCTAATGCTTCTATTTAAAGGAAATAACTTCCTGAAGGAAGTTATCTTTTTCTTATTCACGGAGTCTATATAGTACCAATCCTTGGGGAATTGACAACTTTGGCAAACATACTGTTTTAACACCAGAAAATCTAGTGTCCACTAGAGTCGTTGAATTTTCCTGCAATTTTCACTTCTTAATCCTCAATTCACATGGATTTTGACTCGAGGCTATATCTTGAGTCATAATATCTCATATTCAAACAATGTGAGAAATAAATTCCACAAGTGCAGACTGTGTGGAATGTCTTACTTTACGGAAAGAAAGCGGGAAAACACATGCATTCAGAATAGAAAGCACAGCTCTGACCCAAAACTTCACCTCTATCTATACTCCTAGAAGGCAACTATTTTGAGAAAAGGCCATTTTTTCAGGTTCCCGCTTTCCGTCTTGGAGACTACATACTCTATGCCTGGTCCAGTAGCATCTCAAGAAAACTCACTCAGTTGAGTCTTAATGTTCCCAAACAAAGGAAACCCAACTTTTGGATCTAGAAACACTCTTTCCAAGAAAGGCAATTCTTCCTCTGAGCTCTGCTACTGATTCACGGATCAAACGTCACCTGTATTCCACGGACACACACCCAATGCCATCTGTCAAAAGAAAAACATTAGAAACAATGATCCACGACAACAGAAAACAGCAAGACAGCAGACCTAATTCTTGCCCTTTCCAAGGTGCGATGTCGGTCACCACCTGTCCGCAGTGTCCTGTCTATCCTTATTCAATCCAACTCGCAGTGCAGCCTACCTCCTGGCTAGCCAACTACCTGAAGTTTCCAGCCTCCTCTGCAGTTTGGTATGGTCACGTGACTTAGTCCTCTCCCACCAAATGCAAGCAGGTGCAATGTCAGCTAATCCCCGGGGGAACATCTCAAGATTAGACCCCATCTCCTCAATATTCTCTTTCTTTTTCTTCTCCCTACTTTACTGAGGCATAACTGACAAACATTGTATATGTTTAAAGTGCACAATGCAGTGTTTTGATACAGGTACACATGGTAAAAGTGATTCCATAATGTAGCTAATGAACATATCCATTGTCTCCCAGTTACCTGTTTGTATTTTATTTTTTTCCCATTAGAAATGGGTTTTTAAATTTTTTTAAAGATGTTATTTATTTATTCATGAGAGACTCAAAGAGAGAGAGAGAGAGAGAGAGAGAGAGATGCAGAGACACAGGCAGAGGGAGAAGCAGGCTCCATGCAGGGAGCCTGACGTGGGACTAGATTCCCGGGACTCCAGGATCACGCCCTGGGCCAAAGGCAGCGCTACCACTGAGCCACCCAGAGATCCCCAGAAATGGGTTTTTTAAATTTTTATTTTAATTCCAGGGTAGTTGACATGCAGTGTAATGTTAGCCTTAGGCATACAATAATAGTGATTCAACACATCCATACAACACCTGGTGTTCATCATAAGTGCCCTCCTTAATCCCCGACACCTGTTTAACCCATTCTATTTTTTTAAAGCTTTTATTTATTTATTCATGAGAGACACAGAGAGAGAGGCAGAGACATAGACACAGAGAGAGGAAGGTTCCTTGCAGGCCGATGTGGGACTCCATCCCAGGATCCCAGAATCATGACCTGAGCCGAGGGCAGATGCTCAACCACTGAGCCACCCAGGGATCCCTGTTTAACCCATTCTAATGACTGTCAGTTTCTTCTCAATCGTTAAGAGTCTGGTTCTTGGTTTGCCTCCCTCTCTCTTTTTTCCCCTTTGCTCATATAGTGTTTGTCTTTCCCTGACTGACTTATTTCACTTGGTATTACACTCTCTAGATCCATCCATGTCTTACAAATGGAAAGATTTTACACTTCTTTACAGCTGAATAATATTCCATTATATTTATATACCACTTCTTTTTTTATCCATTCATCTATTGATGAACATTTGGGCTACTCCCATAATTTACCTATTGTAGATAATGCTGCAGCAAACATAGGGTGCATGTATCCCTTTGAATTACTGTTTTTGTATTTCTTGGGTTGATACCCAGAAGTATAATTGCTAGGTAGTAGGGTAGTTCTATTTTTAACTTTTTGAGGAACCTCCATATGTTTTCCACAGTGGCTGCACCAGTTTGCATTCCTTCTAACAGTGCAAGAGGGTTCCTTTCTCTCCACATCCTCACCAACACTTGCTGTTTCTTCTGGTTTTGATTTTAGCCATTCTGACAAGTGTGAGGTGATATCCCATTGTGGCTTTGATTTGCATTTCCCTGATGATGAGTGATGTTGAGCATCGTTTCATATGTCCATTGGCCAAGTGGACGTCTTCTCTGGAGAAATGTCTGTTCATGTCTTCCGCCCATTTTTAATTGGATTATTTGTGTTGGGAGATGTTGAGTTGTATCAGTTCTTTATAGATTTTAGAGACCAGCCCTTTATCAGCTATGTCATTTGCAAATATCTTCTCCTAGTCTATGGGTTGCCTTTTAGCTTTGTTGTTTCCTTTGCTGTGCAGAAGCTTTTTATTTTGATGTGGTCCCAATAGTTTATTTTTGCTATTATTTTCCTTGCCTCAGGAGACTTATCTGGAAAAAATGTTGATGTGGTCAAAGTCAGGCAGTTACCTTCTTTTAAAAGGAGAACCATTAAGATTAAATCTTAGCAAATTTCAAGTATGTAATACAGCTTTATTTACTGTCGTCGACAGAGAATATGCTGTCATATTCTCATTCCTACTGGTTACAACCCAACCTCAATCACATGGAGTATCATATCCTATGGAATGGAAGAAAAACAAGATGAAGAAAACTGGACTCTTGAATTGAGTAGTAGACTCCTTAACTCACTCAAAATGACAGCCTGATTGGTACAATGAGGAGAAATGCGATCCTATCTTACCCACTGCATATTTGGGGTCTCTTCATCATAACTATAATCTACCCTAATATGCAATGTCCCCATTGATTTTCTAAGCAAAATAGCACTTCAGCATTGTTTCCACTGGTTGGAGATGGTGGGTAGAAGCCAAGGGACTCCACAGTAGACTACCAACAGTTAAACTTCACTTGCTTTCCTTGGCTAGTGCATCGGCTCACATTGTCCCCAGGGCACCACTTTGTGTTCAGTTCATCAAAATTGCATCACAGCACCATTGGTTTATTTAGATAAGATGAAAATTTTTAAATCTTTGCTGAAATAAAAAACCTAAAAGAATTATAGGGGCACCTGTATGGCTCAGTTGGTTAAGTCTCTGCCTTAGGCTCAGGTCATGATCCCAGGTTCCTGGGATCCAGCCCCGGATTGGGCTCCCTGCTCAGCGGGGAGTCTGCTTCTCCCTCTCCCTCTGTGAGCTCTCTCTCTCTATCTATCTCAAATAAATACATAAATCTTTTTTTTTAATCTAGAAGAATTGAAAAAAATTTAGAAGAATTGTTGTTTTATGTTTTATGCATGGAGGAGGAGGAAGTGCCAAAGATCCTTTCTGCATAAACAAAGGCAGTTCACAAGTATTTATACTTTTTTAAAAACATAAATGTCCATTAAAAATGTTTGTAGAACAATACATTATTAATCAAAATGGGCCAATCAGAATGACAGACTTCTTAGAAGTTGTGGAATACTTTCACAGGTAGCAAAAATATCTAAGTTCTGGTGATTTACAAGACTATTTAACTGAGGAGAGTCTATAAGAATAGTTTCACCAGACAGAATGCCACCTACTTTTCTCTGCAGTTGTAGGGGAAGATGCAACATTTTCTCTTATCTTGCAGAGAGTTCTTACACTGGTAGTTAGAAGAACCTAGAGTTTCAAGGCCAAGCAGTGAAATTCCATTAGGAAATCTGCCCTGAGATGCCCAGAATTTACAATAGGGAGGAAAAGAAGATAGAATAGGGTCATTAGCAAATAAAATACAAAGCATGTAATATTTTACATCTACATATCAATAATTGGCATAAAGTTGCTACAGTAAAGATTTGGAAGGATTTTTAAAATATTTTATTTATTTATTCATCACACACACACAGAGGCAGAGACACAGGCAGAGGGAGAAGCAGGCTCCCTGCGGGGAGCCCATTGCAGAACTCGATCCCAGGACCCCAGGATCACTACCTGAGAGAAAGGCAGATGCTCCACCACTGAGGCACCCAGGAGTCCCGGGATTTGAAAGGACTACCTATAAACTGATTATAAAGATTACATGAAAGACAAGACATTTAAGATTATCCAAGAAAACTTTGAAAAAAATATATCAAAATATAGGATAAAACCATTATATGTAAGAAATGTAGATAAGAGGAAGATAGATCAGTTGTGCTTTCATTTTCTTTGTTTCCATGAATTTTTTAAATTCTTCTTTAATTTCCTGGGGGTTTTGTTATTTATTCATGAGAGACACAGACTGAGAGAGAGAGAGAGAGGAAGAGACACAGGCAGAGGGAGAAGCAGGCTCCATGCAGGGAGCCTGATGTGGGACTCGATCCCGGGATTCCAGGATCACGCCCTGGGCCGAAGGCAGGCACTAAATCACTGAGCCACCCAGGGATCCCCTAATTTCCTGGTTGTCTTGTTCATTCTTTAGTAGATTCTCTTTAGCCTCCATGTACTTGAGTTCTTTCCAAATTTCCTCTTGTGATTGAGTTCCAGTTTCAAAGCATTGTGGTCTGAAACTATGCAGGGAATGACCTCAGTCTTTTAGTACTGGCTGAGACTTGATTTGTGACCCAGTATGTGATCTTATTCTGGAGAATGTTCCATGTCCACGTGAAAGGAATGTGTATTCTGTTACTTTAGGATGGAATGTTCTGAATATATCTATGAAGTCCATCTGGTGCAGTGTGTCATTCAAAGCCCTTGTTTCCTTATTGATCTTCTGCTTAGATAATCTGTCCACTGCAGTGAGTGGGGTGTTAAAGTCCCCTTCCATTGTTGTTATTATCGATGTGTTTCTTTAATTTTGTTATTCATTGGCTTATATAACTGGCTGCTCCCATGTTAGAGGCATAGATATTTACAATTGTTAGATCTTCTTGTTGGATAGACCCTTTTATTTATGATATAGTGTCCTTCCTCATCTCTTATTACAGTTTTTGGTTTAAAATCTAATTTGATACAAGGATCACCACCCCAGCTTTCTCTTGATATCATTAGCATGGTAAATGGTTTTCCATCTGCTTACTTTCAATCTGGCGGTGTCTTTGGGTCTAAAATGAGCCTCTTGCAGACAGCATATTGATGGGTCTTGCTTTTTCATCCAATCTGATACCCCGTGTCTTTTGATTGGAGCATTTAGCCCATTTACATTAAGAATAACTATCAAAAAATATGAATTTAGTGCCATTGTACTACCAGTAAAGTCACTGTTTCTGTATATTGTCTCTGTTCCTTTCTGGTCTATGTTACTTTTTGGACTCTCTCTTCACTTAAAGCGTCTCTTTTATTTTTTTTTTTAAGTTTTGTTTGTTTTTTTAATTTTTATTTATTTATGATAGTCACAGAGAGAGAGAGAGAGGCAGAGACACAGGCAGAGGGAGAAGCAGGCTCCATGCACCGGGAGCCCGATGTGGGACTCGATCCCAGGTCTCCAGGATCGCGCCCTGGGCCAAAGGCAGGCGCCAAACCGCTGCGCCACCCAGGGATCCCAAAGCGTCTCTTTTAATATTTCTTTTAGGGCTGGCTTGGTGATCACAAATTCTTTAAGTTTCTGTTTCTTCTGGAAGCTTTTTGTCTATCCTTCTATTTTGAATGACCTCCTAGCTGGATAAAGTATTCTTGGCTATGTATTTTTCTCACTTAGCACTCTGAATATATCATGCCAGTCTTTTCTGGCCTGCCAGGTCTCTGTGGACAGGTCTCCTGACAGGCTGATGTGTCTACCCTTATAGGTTATGGATCTCTTGTCCCAACCTGCTTTCAGGATTTTCTCTTTGTCTCTGAGATTTGTAAGCTTCACTATTGTTTGTTGGGGTATTGACCTATTTTAATTAATTTTGAGGAGGGTTCTCTATGCCTCCTGGATTTGGATGCCTATTTCCTTCCCCAGATTAGGGAAGTTCTCGGCTATAATTTGCTTCAATTCTGCCCCCTTCTCTCTTTTTTCTTCTTCTGAAATCCCAACTATAGTAATATTGTGTTGCTTTGTGGATGACTTATCTCTCAAATTCTCCCCTCATGATCCACTAGTTGTCTATCTCTCTTTTTCTCAGCTCCTTTATTCTCCATCATATTGTCTTCCAGATCACTAATTCTCCTTCTGCCTCATTTATACTAGCAGTTAGAGCCTCCATTTATTTTTGCATCTCATTAATAGCCTTTTTTATTTCCACTTGATTAGATTTCAGTTCTTTTATTTCTCCAGAAAGGGATTCTCTAGTGTCTTCTATGCCTTTTTCAAGGCCTGCTAGTATCTCTTTTTAAAAGATTGTGTTTATTTATTCATGAGAAGCACAGAGAGAGGCAGAGACACAAGCAGAGGGAGAAGCAGACTCCCTGCAAGGAGCCCAATGTGGGATTCAAAGCCAGGACCCCAGGATCACGACCTGAGCCAAAGGCAGATGCTCAACCACCGAGCGACCCAGGTGTCCCCCCTGCTAGTATCATTTAACCATTATTCTGAACTCTAGTTCTGACATCTTATTTATGTCCATACTGAGTAAGTCCCTGGCATCAGTACTGCCTCTTTTTGAGGGTAAGGTGGCAGCTCTGGGGAACACTAAACATGGAATTACCATATGAACCGGATATTTGACATCTACCTAAAAGTCACTATGACCTTACTTTTTATTCTGTGACTTCACTGGACCTGAAGGGGCATGATTTTGTGTCTTAGAGAACATTCAAACCATGTGTCTTGCTTTTCTCTCCACCACCAGCCTGTTTGAAAAAAACAAAAACAAAACCAAAACAGTGGCAGGGACTCCTGCCTAGGGCGGTTGGCAGACCATGCAATTCTTGATCTTGGGGTTCTGATTTCAAGCCCCATATTGGGCCTCTAGCTTACTTTTAAAAAAAGAGTTATTTCCAGAAAGCAATGGGATTTGAAGTGTTCTCTGTAAGGGAGTAAGGGGGAAACCTGTCAGAATGAAAGTATCTGACGAGGAACCAATGATGATAGTGAAGGGGGGTGATCCCCAAGAAAAGGGGGCATGGTCTCCAAAGAGAAGGGGTGCCTCTGGGTTTGACCCCCAGGACCAGGACCCTGTCACATCATTACCTAGAATCCTTCAATAACTGTTTCCTAAAGGTCAAGACTAATTTCCTGGCACCACCTTCACCTGTCTTCTAGCCCCAGTTGCTCCCACTGCCCCACTGCACAGCCTCCTCAGCTGCAATGTTCCTGTCTGGTGCCCAGACCAGGCCACACTCTCCCCCCAGATCCCAGCATTGAACTCCTCTCTGTGCCTCTCTCTGTGTGTCTCTCATGAATAAATAAAAATCTTTAAAAATAAAATATCTACAAAAAATAAATACCCACAGATGGTCATATTAACAAAAAAATGTCTAAGCTTATTTTTCCAAAGTTTCATCAGATACAGAAGCTGGATCTTATTGATTCTTTTGTTGTCACTCATTACAATAATGAGGGGTTTTTCTAAAGATTTTATTTATTAATTCATGAGAGACAGAGAGAGAGAGAGAGAGAGAGAGAGAGAGAGGCAGAGACACAGGCAGAGGGAGAAGCAGGCTCCATGCAGGGAGCCCGACATGGGACTTGATCCCGGGTCTTCAGGATCAGGCCCTGGGCCGAAAGCAGTGCCAAACCACTGAACCACCCGGGCAGCCCAATAATGAGGGTTTTTAAAGTATTTTTCTAGTTTCTTATTTTACTTTGGAGCTTTCTGACAGAGGAACTACAAATGGTTATAGACATGGACACCACCCACCCCCACCCCCAGTTTTCTTCCATTTATCATCTTCTAAGTGAGCCATGAGACAAAAATCTTGAGAATTGCTGTGAATGGTTTGCTTTTTACTGTGTCTGGCTTCAGGATCTGTAATAAAGTCTGTCCAGTTAGAAAGGTGTTCATACATATTTTTTAAATTTTTTTTATTTGAAAGATCGCAGAGAGCACAAGCAGGGGGAGCAACAGGCAGAGGCAGGGGGGAAGCAGATGCCCCCTCTGAGCAGCAAGCCCAATGTGGGACTCAATAGATCCTAGGACCCTGGGATCATAACCCCAACCCAAGGCAGACACTCAACAGACTGACCCACTCGGGTGCCCCTGGCCAATATTTGCTTTAGAACAGTTTGCTCTAACTTCTTTCCTTTTGTTGTCTAAAATCTCTGTTCAATGCCATTAAATCAAATTAGGTTCAAAATCGTATGTGGCTCATAAAGGTGTGGAGCAATAGGTAGGGACACCCTCTTCCTGCTCTTGGAACCTGGCTCTTCCCTGCCCCAGGGGAGACCCAAAGGATGAAGGAGGCAGCGGGAAGAGGCCCTTAGGGGGCCTGTCTAGAATAAAAGTGTCTGCCAAGGGCACAGACCATGGAAAGGTGACCCTTGGTGGGGGGGGGCTGGGGCTGCGGGGGGGACTGGAAGCGCTGGGGGTGGGCGCGGCTCCGCAGAAGGCAGCACTCAGATGGCCACACTGTTTTCCACCAGGCTGGGCTGCAGGTACTGGTAGGGCATGTCCAGCTTTGCATTCCGGGTCTCGATTTCCTTCTCCAAAACAGCCAGCTCCTCCCTGAACCTCTTCAGCACATCCTTGGGTCCAGGGCCTGAAAAATACTCCTCCTGGTGCTGACCCAGAGCCACCTGGTGGAGAGAGGAAGGCAGCTGAGAGCCTGTGACCCGCACTCAGCGTGGAGGGTGCGCTGCCTCCCTCACCTGCCCGCCCCTCCCGGCCCCCAGGGGCGCCCCTCTGCCAGCACCATCACAGGCTGGCGGCGGCCCAGCTGCCAGGTGATGGACATCTGCAGTGAGGCCTGATGGCAGTTGGGCAGTGTTGCCATAACTGTCTCCAGTGTCACGTCCTTGGTGGTAGGAGGTGGCAGCCGCATGGTGCAGGGTGCGTTAGGGACCCAAGTGTACCAGTCCAGCTAGGGAGGGAGGGGCAGATGTCTAGAGTCAGTGCCTGCTAAGCACAGAAGCCCCTCAGCCCACCTGCACACAGCCCCCTGCACCACTCCAGGTGCAAACTCCCAGCTGCCCACCATGGTCCATACCTGGCCCAGGTGGGTGGACGAGTGCTGGCCAGTACAGGTGAATATACACATGGTGAGAAAGTGACACATCTGGTCGCGAGACTGTAAGGAGTTGGGAAACCCTGCAGGGGGTTCAGGGGAGGAACAGAAGCACAGCTCAGACACAGGGCAGGGAGGGGAGACCACAGGGGTGAGGAAGGGCACTCGTCCTCTCAGGGTCCCTGGGCGCTGATGGCAAGCTGGGTTGGAATGGGGGTGGGGGGATCTGCTGGGAGGGTCCCACCCAGTGGGGTCCTGTTGTGGCTCCTGCTGGCCCATTACCTGTCAGGTGTTTAGCAAGCTGGCTACCATCACGTTGGTAACCACAGTGGAAATATTCACAGCATGAAAATGGGCAAATGCTACAAATCAGGGCTCCCCTCTCCCACCGCCCCCCCCTACGCGCCTCCCCCCCCCCCCCCCCCCCCCCCCCCCCCCCCGCTCCCGCCCCAGGGAGCTGGCTGTTAAACATTTACAAACAGCCATGGGTCTTGAGGCAGCTGGGACCTAGAGGGGTTCCCAGGGCATACGATGGGACCTGTCTCTAGCTGGTCCAAAAGGAATCTGGGAGGGCCTTTGGGCATTTTCACTGGGTTGGAAATGCTTCTGGAAGATTCCACAGAAATAGGATTCTGGGGAGGTTCCCAAGGGAACTATGTGGTGTTGGAGGTCCCAGGCAGGGGCTAGCCTTACCTTGGTCCTGAGCCCCCCGCAACCCGACCTCAGTGATCTCTCGACACCAAGTCTGCAGCTCCAGATCATCTCTCACAGCCTCGTTCGTCTTGTAGTGGAGATACACGATGCCCTTCACGTAGCTGCGCCCCAGGGTCGGGGTCAGGAGGGCTGTAGCTTGCCAGGAGCCTCCGGCCCTGGGCTCCTCCCCCCTCACCTGCCTGGGTCAGGGGCCCCAGCCCCCCAGCCGAGACACAGGCTGTCCTGAGTCCTCCCCACCCAGCCCTGCCTCACCCCTCCTCACCTGTAGAGGATTTCCCAAAGCCGCAGAGCATCCTGCGCATAGAAGGAAGACTCGACTCCCAGGAGCCCCCGGTCGGCCAGGTCAGTGGGGGGACAGAAGGAGCGGTAGGTTAGGAAGGCTCTGGATCGCTGGAGCAGCTCCACGTGGCCTCCGCCACCTGTGCTCACCACCTGAGGAGCAAGGGCCAGGTGGTGTCAGGCAAATCAGCCAGCCCTAGGGTGGGGGGGGTGTGGAACCCAGAGCCAAGGGGAGAGTGGGCTCCAGAATGCCCCTGCCTTCCTCCTACCTGGTCGAAAACGCCCTTGTCAGAGATGAGCCCCGTCCTGGCCCGAACGTTAATTTCCAAGGTGTAGCGCAGATGGGGGATGAGAAGCTGTGTGTGTGTATATATAGTATTTATATATTGATACATGATATGGAGATAATATTTCTATATGGATACATGATACATACATAGACAAAATTACATAAAATTTCTCCCCCTATGAAATTTTCATGCTAGGGATCCCTGGGTGGCTCAGCAGTTTAGTGCCTGCCTTCAGCTCAGGGTGTGACCCTGGGGTCCTGGGATCGAGTCCCGTGTCAGGCTCCCCGCAGGGAGCCTGCTTCTCCCTCTGCCTGTGTCTCTGCCTCTCTGTCTGTGTCTCTCATTAATAAATAAATAAAATCTTTTTTTAAAAAAGAAATTTTAATGCTAGATATACTGTATCTGTTATGTACTATATGCATATATGTGTTTTATACATAAAAATAGTAAGTTTTTTGCCTCCCCAGAAGCACTTTCACCCATCTGGGGGGCATAACAGACCCCCACTTGAGAATGCATGGCCTAACCTGCCTGCCTCCGGAACATCATCTCCTACCCTCTCCCCTTTGTCCATTCAGAATCTACTGGGTTTTTTATTGCCTTTTTTTTTCCCCAAGATTTTATTCTTTTTTCCCTTTGTCCATTCTACTCACCTTCTTTCTGTCCCTCAAACATCCCAGCCTTGTTCCTGCCACAGGACCTTTGATCAAATGAGCCTTTCCTGACCACCGGGCCTACCCACCCTGCTCTGGTTCTCCACATTGTACTTATCACAGTTCATAGGTTCCCATACAGTCTGTATTGTCTGCTAGCCCTTAATGGAAATGAAAATCCCCATTTTCAGGACCTTGCCTGTCTTGCCTCTCACTGGCATCCAGAATGGTTCATGCCCCGTGAGATGCACCCCCAAGAAAACAAGTGAATGGGTGGACAGTCTGTGTTAATCGTCCACAATGAACCGGCTGCCAGTGTTGTCCTGAGTCCCTCTTGATAGCCTATGTGTTACTACTTTAGGATTCTTCAAAACTGGCTGAAAAAATACTTTTTGCTATTTGTATGATCCTCTCTTGTTGGACTCTCAGTCGTTTGTGTGTACCCTTCCTATAATAGTGGGTGGATATCTGTGGTTTATACATGAAACGGGTAGGACTGCTCACCCTGCCTCCCCCCCCCCCCCCACCATGGCTCCTTTTTGTGACCGGGAGGACGTGCCACCCCGGTCAGAAGGCACAGCAGGCCGTGCTCCTGTTCCTGGCTCATTTGTCTTTCTTGGTTGGCTCTCCCCACCCTGAGAGCCCCCCCCAGGGAGGGTGCCATGGGGCCTGGAGAAAGGGGCAGGCCGGAGCGAGGCGAGTAAGGTGCTACCTTGAAGATGGGGTGTATGGATGGAAGGCACCTCATGGTGGCCACGGTGATGACCTCTGCCATCAAGTGTCCCCGCAGAAGGTGAGACTGCAGCTCGTGGATCTGGAAGTCAGAGCTACGGACCCAGCACTTGGCCAGGAGCCAGACCATCGGGGGATCCGTGGGCAGGAAAAGCAGTGGTGGAGGGCATCCCACACGTGGCAGCTGGAGCTGGAGCAGGGACAGGAAGTGGGATACCCCACACCCACACTGCGTGCCTCTCCCCTGAGGCTCCCTCCCTGCTGGCTTAGCTCTGCCCACACTTGCCTGCACTTCCTGCCCCGCAGCCCCCAGCTGGCTGCCTTCTGCAGAAATGGTTCTCTCTCCGCTTTCCCACTGGCCTCCTCCGACCTCACTTCCCCTTAGGCTTGCAGTAGGAGTGATACCGCCTGCACACAGCTGGCTCTGCCCACAGTCCTGAACTGTCACTGGCCACAATCTGGATGTCCCCCTGTTACCTCAAAGTTGGGCTCTTGATTTTCCTCTTGACTTGTCCTTTCCTCTTGACTTCTGCAGGAGCCTTGCCCAACTCCTTCTCCTCCTCCTCTCTCCCTGAACCCAGGCCAGTTTGATCCTCCTCAGCATCACACAGCTGATCCCCACATCTGAGCCCAGCCCCTCTGCCTTGGACAGTCGCTGAACCCATTGCCCAAATCCTAGGGTCTGGCATCCCCCTCCTGGGCCCCAGCCTGAACACAGGCGCCCGCCGCAGCAGCCTGCCTTGGCTTCCTGTGCTCCTGCACCCCAGCTGGGCCCCCACAGCCCGCAGGGTGTGGCCCCTCTGCCTCACACTGCTCCCCAGCACCCCAGGCCAGCTGGCCCCTGAGAGTCCCTGGGGAGTCACCTGACCCTGACCTCAGTGGGGTCCTGCCTGAGGGTCTAAGTCCCGAGCCTCCTCCAAGGCTCACATCACCTCCGAAGGGCATCCCCAGACTGCTCTGTCCTCAGTGACTTCCTCAGCCCTGAAGCCTCTTCAGACTCACCCAGCCAGTCTCTCCGGCAGCCTGGCCCTTTCCTGTGCCTTAGGCCTTTGCAGGGAGTGGGGACTCCGTGAATTTGCATGAGGGTCTAAGCAGGAGGACAAGCACTACTGGGGAGCAACACTCCTGGGTCCTCTCACCTGGATGACCATGGGCAAGAGTTTCCCATCAGGCTGCAGTTTCAGCATGACCAGAGGGGCGGCCAGGTACTGCTGGCTGCAGAAGATGACATTGGCCTTGATCCCGTCCAGCAGCGCAAAGTCCGCCTCGAACAGCCTGCCTCCCTGTGTGGGGGTAGCGGTCAAGGGCTGCTGTCCTTGTGACTGTCTCTGCCAACCACTCTTCCTCCCTCCATCGCTGTTCTCACTCAGGGAGGAGGCACAGAGTCACATGTCTCAGGGGTCACTCCCGATTTCTCCTGCCAAATCCCTTCTTGCCATCCAGCAGGAAGCTGCCCCCACAGTGGACCCCAAAGCACAAACACTAACCACACTGCCATTTCAGTGCATGACCTCTTTAGGGCTCTTCTGTGCGTACCTGGAGCTCCTGCTCCAGCTGGATCTGCAGCTCCTCCATGCCCGGAGGGAACTTCAGGCGTGCCGGCAGCTGCCTGGAGCGCCTCAGTATCATGGGGTTAGCACCGTTGAGAAACTGGTACCCAAACAAGGCGTCTTCTTTCCAGGAGTCCCGCACCTTCTCTGGGGGTGACAGTCATAGGGATCTGAGCGCCCCCACCAAACCATCCCCAGTTGACCCCAGCCTACCACAGGGGCCCCCGCCTCTGGTCTCCCAGCCCTGGGTGCCTGGGTTGGGTTGGGTCCGAGATAAGGGCCCTGGGAGAAGCCCTGGCGTGAGGTACTAACTAGCCAACTTGCTCTGGTCACACCAGAAAATTCGGTTGAAGTCATCCAGATCATTCCAGCAAGTGAAGACATTTAAAGAGTCTTTGATGGCTAGGTCTGCCAGCCTTCAGGGAAAGAGAAGCAGAGTTTGAGAGTGATGCTCAGGATCAAACACATAAGGACAGGCACCCACCTGAGGCTGGCCCAGCCCTGTGCAGTCCTCAGCCCTTCGGCCTCCCTGGCATCCAGCCCCCTTGTTCTCACCCCTTCGCCAGCGAAGCCTCAAAATCAATTCTCTTATCTTCCAGAAATCGCTCATCTGCAGGGAGGTCAGAGATCGTGGCCCCAGCGACATTCAGGATTGGTCCATCCTTCCAGTTACCCCACCTGCCGGGGAGAAGTGAAAGCAGATGTTGGTAGTGGGGGGGGGGGGGGGGTCAACAGCTCTCCGCGGGCGGGGTGGGGTCGGGAGTGGGGTCGGGAGTAGCGCTGACCGGTACAGCTTCCTCCTCTTTTCCAGCTCCTTTTCCCTGTAGTCCTTGAACAAGCCTTGAGGGTCGTCCACCACCGTCCGGCCTAGACATAGGGAGGAGAGCTTGGGCCGTGAGACCCTCCTGGTCCCGGGTCCCGCCGAGGGGGCCTCGTCAGCCCTCTCTTCCCCCCGGCCCTGGGCCTTCAGCATCACTCCCTCCTCCAACCTCCAGGCGCTGGAGGCGGGTGGGGGGCGCGCGCAGCCCTCTCCCTAACCCCGCGCCCCAGGTCCCAGCTCCCGGTGCCCTGCCTCCCAGCCCTGCTCCGCACCCCCCACCCCCGCCCGCAGGCCTCCTCACACGCCAGCCCCGCGCTCACCGGTGCCCTCGGGGAGGCTTAAGATGCCACTGCCTTCCACCCAGCGGTAGCACGGGAACGTGAACTCTTCCCCGCTGGCCCCGGGGCCCTGCACGGAGATCCAGTTGCAGAACCAGGCGTCGTCCTGAAGGAAGTGCCATTTCTGCAGTTTCACGAACAGCAGCGGCCCCAGGTGCTCCTCCACGTCCACCTTCAATTCCGTCTCCTGCGACGGCAGAAGGGGCTCAGCGTCCGCGGGACGCGCGGGAAGGGGCCCTTGGACTGAGCCTGGCTCGGGCTGGACGCCCTTCCGTGAGCTTCGGGAACGGCGTGCGGAGGGAGCCAGAAAGAGAAGGGGGCGCGCACGGGGCAGGTGGGTCGGGGCGACTCAGGGGGAACGTGGGGAGGTGCACTCCTTCCTTCTCTATCTCCTCCCTGTGGACCTCGCCTGCGCCAAGCCCCGAGCCCGGAAGGAGCGCACCGGTGCGCGTGAGACGCTGGGCTGAGGCGGCTGCTCCAGCTGCGGCGGCGGCGCCCTCCCCCGCGTCCCCCAGGCTGGGCTCTTTTTTTTTTTTTTTAATGATAGTCACACAGAGAGGGGGTGGGGGCAGAGACACAGGCAGAGGGAGAAGCAGGCTCCATGCACCGGGAGCCCGACTCGATCCCGGGTCTCCAGGATCGCGTCCTGGGCCAAAAGCAGGCGCCAAACCGCTGCGCCACCCAGGGATCCCCAGACTGGGCTCTTTATTGGCGTGTCCAGGGTCTTGGATGAGTCCTGGGAACACGCGGAAGCCGCTCACAGGTTCCACGCCGGGGCCCGTTGCAAGGTGGGAATGTTTGCGACAAAGCGCTCGGCTGCAGAAGGGCTGGGAAGGGCGGCGCAGAAGCGGCGAGGCGGTGGAGAGGGTGGGTGGAGGTGACCGGGTACAAGGGCGCCCTGGCGGGCGTGGGGGTGGGAGGCGGAGCTCGGCCGCGGAGACCCGAGGGGCCAGGAGACCCAGCAGACCGCGCCGGATTCCGGGTTAGAGTAGGAGAGGGGCAGGCGCGAGCTACCGCCGGGGGTGGGGGGCGCTAGGGGCGGGCGGAGGGCCGAGAAGCGTCCATGGGGCAGCCGGATCTGGGGGCTTGGAGAGAGCGGGACAGGCGATGAGAATTGGGGTGTCGGGGCCGAGGCGAGTCTCAGGTGGATGTGATGGGACCGGGGACGCGGGTCGGACTTTCGGTGTTCTCATCTCCGCCGGCGCCCCCATCTCGACCCCATGCGGCCGAGAAAGCCCGCAGGTCGGACCCCCAGCAACCGCGGAGAAGGCTTGAAACGGCAGCTTTTGAGAATAGAAGGCACCGGAGGACCGACGGCAGGTCCAAGGAAAGGCCGGGCGCGGGAACACGTCCTGAGCGCGCCCTGTGCGCGGCGTCCCGGCTGGAGGCTCCCCTGGCCCCGCGCGCGGCTCACCTGGCCCCGCGCTGGCCGCAGGCGCTTCCGGATCTCCGCTTCCCCGTGCTGGCCCACGAGCCACAGCTGCACCTGGTTTTGGGAGCCCGCGCACAGCGAGGACCCGGTGGACACGCGGATGCGGTAGAGACCCATCCTGCCTGAAGACGAACGCGCCGTCTGCGGAGGAAGAGGACTGGACACTCCAATAAAGAGCCCAGGACCCCGCCCCTCTGAAGCCTAGCGGTCCAGGGTGTGGTGGTTGCCGGGTCTCCCACCAACCCCCGCGCACCCCAGAGCTCAGCCCAAGCCCAAGAAGGCGGGCCTGGCGGGGACCGGGGAAGCGCCCCGTGTCCCCGTGGATGGAGAAGGAGGAAAGGGGAAGCAGATAAGGGTTGGGGCAGAAAACCTGCAGGACAGGTCTCCACCTGCAGGACTGGAGCAGATGGATGTCAGCAGGCGGCTGGGAAGGCCTCTCCAACCAAACACAAGCGCTGGTGCCCTGGCCACACCAAGTGGCTCACCCCTGCAAGGGTCATGCTTAGGGTTGCAGGGGAGGGTGAAGAGGTAAAGGAGAGCTGCTTCTCAGGAGCTTGTGAGTGAGGTACATCAAGGCCACTGAATTAAATCAATCGCTTGGAACACTTGCCAGCCTTCCCTGTCCCAAGCTCTCGGGCTCATTCCCTACTGTGCATCACCTGAAAAGGACTCACCTCACAAAACTTCTGTGAAGGTTAATGAGCTTTCACTCTCCTCTTCCCCAGGGGTCAATCTAAATGTGTAGAGGAGCCAAGGACCCAGCTTGAAGAGAGCATCTCACATCTCCGACATTATTGTGAGCCATCTACAGGTTGGCGTCAGAGAATATATTCACAAACTAAGCCCAAGAGCTTGGTTCAATGAGGGTAGACCACTATGAATATCTCCAAAATATACCTCCTGGATTTTTCTCTGAGACTTGGTAACACCAAGAGAAATTGTTGGACTTCTTTTGGCTAGAGGTTCAGAAATGAAGAAGCTGGTGTATCCAGCTGGGGTCATGGGATGAGCTGTCTCTTTTCATCATCCTCAATAAGCCATTGTATTGGTCCAAGTCAGTGGGGGAGAAATTGTTTGAATGGGGTTTACGAGGATCCACAGTCATAGAAGATTTGTGGAAGGAGAACTTTCAGGAGCCAGGAAATGTGAGGAAATCACCTGGAAATAAATAAAATGCTCCATGCTCTGCTCATTTGAATCAGTTACAGGTAAATATTGGAAACTCCATGCAGTAAACCAGTAATTCTACAGAAAAATGGCAGAGAGTGTCAAGGCCACTTTTATGCAAACAGGCTTGCATGATGGACACAAACGGGGCCCGAGCAACCCCCTGGCTGAACACAGTCACCTCCATCAGGGGACCCACCTCAAAAGAGCCATAAGCCCTAACTGACCAGTGGGCTCCTTACAACCAGGCACAGTTTCCAAAAAGGGGGAGAATTCCACCCGTCCACAGACCTCCTCACCTTCTCCCCTTCAAACCAGCCCCCTCCCGCCACCTCCTCGCAGGCAGCCTCTCCTCTGCTGTCCTGCACCTGCTCCCTCGAGGTGTATTCAGTAAACTCCTATCTCCTTTCTTCTGCCTCCGATGAATTCATTCCCTCCGCCACATACTGGCTTCCACTCCACATTTGGGGGCCCCCATCCAATCTAGAGACACCACATTTATCCATTTAGAGAAGTCCGTACCGAATGTAGTAAATTGGCTTTTTTCTTCAGGAAAAACTGTATTAGACTGCTTTGTAATCCCGGGTGATGCTATACTACAAGTGGACTGATGAGAAACCCTTTCCCCTAGAGATAATGTCCACCCTTAGACCTCCTCGTTCTCATGTTGTTATTTATACACATAATTAAAATGCCAAGTTAAAAAAAAAAAAAAGCAAAGTAGGGGGCAAGCTTTCCCAGAAACCATCCATCAGCCTCTCCTTATCTATTTTGGCCAAAACTGGGCACCAAACCCAAATCCTTCAAGCTGGCAGGGGAGATGGAACCACGTGATCCCCTCAGCCTTATCAGGATTTCCCTGTGCCACACAGGGATGGGTGGACACACAAATATATGTAGGCCCCACCAGCAAATAAACAGAGATAATGGATTAGGGAGTAGGAACCCAAGGGGGTCTGCTGCAATTAGTTTGGGAAACACCTAAATGCATAATGACATTAAAAAGAGAAAAGTCACCATGAACTGTTGCCAAACAGTATAATACAGAGGAGAGGGCTTACATTGGGATTTTTGACATTTTTATAGGTTTTTATTTTATTTTATTTATGATAGTCACACACAGAGAGAGAGAGAGGCAGAGACACAGGCAGAGGGAGAAGCAGGCTCCATGCACTGGGAGCCCGACGTGGGATTCGATCCTGGGTCTCCAGGATCGCGCCCTGGGCCAAAGGCAGGCGCCAAACTGCTGTGCCACCCAGGGATCTCCATTTTTATAGGTTTTAATAAGAAAGGGAATGTCACTATATATGAATGTGCTTCTCCTACATATACTTCTGTTTATAGTGAATAGAGATATATGTTCATCCCACTGGTACATTGAAGAGGATAAAAACAGACAACTGTGCATGAGCCAAATAGTCTTGGGAAAAAATAGGAGCCATTCCAAGAACAGAAAGGACTGATCGGCACGTGTGACTACCCATGACAACCCCGCAGAAGGAGGTCCAACTAGTCAACCAGCTCTCACTCTCATGCTCCACAGCCAGGAAGAAACGGAGTCCTGAGATGCTGAATTAGCTAAAGTCCCAAAGAGGAGCCTTAATGTGCAAACACAACCCTCCCCTCTCCTAGAAGATGAATCCACTAGGTACCCCCTCAACCACTGCAAGACATTGATAGTGCATGCATATTTTTATAAATCATACTAACAAAGCAAGTCAGTGGATCATCGTAATGGTAGAACAAGGGTTCCGTAAGTCTGGCCAAATGAAACTAAAGGCATACATCATTTCAAGGAGGAAAGATAGATCAAATAAGCTAACATTTACGGGGAAGATAAGCCTCAGAGCCCCAGCTCAATCTGCTGAGACCCTCGGTGCACATGAGGGTCTGAGACAATATCCTTTTGTAGGGGGTGGGGGGGCAGGACTGGGGTGGGGGGATTCCAGTTACTGGAACAAGATTCCAGTAATACGGAATCATCAAGAAAACATCAAAAGAATTATTTTATCAACTTTAAGAATGTATCTTATTCTCAGAGAAAAACAAGAATGAGTAGGAGGCAATGAAGTAAATCTGTGATGTTGGTGTATTTAAAACAGAGGTAAAGGTAATGACAATAAGTCTTCAATCACTGCCTTTCATTGTTAAATCTGTCACTGCAGTTTACATTGTTTAAGGAAATTTAGGTTTGTAACCAACGTTCAGATTTAGCATTTATATTTCAGTGTTTTGTTTATAGATTGTGTTGAATAAAGTTGAGATTAAGTAAAATACACATGTAGGAGGGTTCTCTCCATAGGCAAAAAAAAAAAAAAATCCTCAAACTTTGGACACCCTATCAACAGTGAGCATAAACCCTGTCGAACAATAAGCATTTAAAAAAAAATAAGTGTACACCAAAGCATTAGCAATGATTATTACTAGGGAGTAGGAGAAGGTGGGGAAGGAACTTACATTTTTTTTCATCCCTTGGAATTTTTTAAAGTTTTTGCAAAAGCATGAGTCATTTTTGTAATCTCAACAATTTAATCTTGAACAAAATCCAAGGCTATAAGATACTATCTTAAAAGCACTAACTATAATCAAGCATAACCCTAAAGGGAACCCCTGAAACTGATATTTAATTTTCTTTTATACATACAATTCAGAAAAATCTAAATGTAATGGAATGAAGCCCATAATCTGTGGAAATGGCACAAACCTAATGATTTTCTTACAAATTAAAAATGAGGTTGGGGGGGGCCTGGCAGGCTCAGTCCATAGAGCGTATAACTCTTGATCTTAGGGTTGTGAGTTCAAGCCCCACGTTGGGGGTAGAACTTACTTTAAAAAGAAAAAAAAAGTAAAAAAAAAAAAAATGTGCTTGAAGAGTTGCAAAGAAACCCAGAGGCCATTCGCAACAACTTGAGGTTACATTTTGCTGTGGTTATGACCTTGAGGGGTGAAACCCAGGCCATCTCCCCACCTTGTGGAATAGCAGTATCTATGGAGGTTATCCTTTGCCTGGCCACCATCACATGGTGAGGGCAGAGTACAGTTGAAGTTGATTTTCTCTTTAGCTCACAGGTCTTCAGAAGGAGAAGAATGTCACTCGAGATGCTATACTTCAGGAAACATTCCTGAGAAACCCTACCCATCCCAGGGCCTGATTTAGAGGATAAAATTCTGGCCTTCACATCAATGCTTAGATTAGACTTTGGGGTGCCTGGAGAGGAGGTGGATCTGGGAGGAACATGTGTCACTGGGGGCTAGAGGGCATCCAGTGGTAGCCAGTCTTGAGAGTAGCCGCCAGTGATCCACACCTCACGGTACGCACACCCTCCCCAAGTATATTGGGGTTGGTCTGCACAACCAACAGAATATGGCGGACGTGATGGTATATGACTCCTGAAGCTAGATCCTGAAAGACAGCTTGCTCTCTCTCAATCACTCCCCCTCTCTTCCCTGTCTCTCTGTCTCTTCAACTGTTTTTCTGGACAGAGTCAGCTGCCATGTCATAAGGAAAATCCAGAAACTCCATGGAAAGGTCCTCATGGCAAGGTTCTGAACCCCCCTGCCCCAAGCCAGTGAGGAACTGAGGCCTCCCACCAACAGCTGAGTGAGGGAGACGTCTAGGAAGCAGTTCCACCAGCCAAGGTCAAGCCTCAGATGACCACAGCCCGAGCCAACATCTTGACTATAACTCAGCAGAGAGACCTGAACTGGAACCAACAGAGACTCTCAGAGACTGTGTGAGATAATAAATGTTCATTGCTCCAAGCTACTGAGTTTTGAGGTAATGGTATTGCAGCAACAAATAACTAACAGGGCCCACATACTTAATTTCTGAACCCTCAAATTCATAAGCTTCTATAAGTCAGAAAACATTATGAGGATCTTACCATCTACAAAATTAGTCCTCGCTCAGGCGTTCCTCCCTTATTAGCCCCAGCCACAAACCTTGCCCATCCAACCAGCTCTCTGTGAAACTCCAAGTGTTGAGGAAGACAGAGTTCACCAAGTCCATGCAAGCACTTCTAGAAAACTGATCTATCAGCAAAGCCATTGATAAACAATGTTGATGTTGCAAGACGGGCCACCTACCCGGGATAATTCAGACAGGGGCTGACTAGGGTTTTTGAGCACCCAGTGAGTAAGTGGCACATCAGCTCAATCAAAGGGACAGGCATGGACACCCCGCAAATTTTTTCCATGCAGGTGATGACCGCTGGTCCTTTCTGTGTGTCCCCCTCTGTCCCCAAGTGACTAGAGATGGTGCCCTCAAATTAAGGGCAGAGGGGACCTTGGATGCTGACCCTACTCCTCTCTGTGGCCCCTCCCAGTTCTCATGCATTACTTTTCCCCCACAGCCATCACCTATGCATGGGAGCCCTTCTCAATCCCTTTGCATCCGGCTTTTGAGACACAGAAATCCAAAACCCAGACTCAAATACAGTAGGCCCTGCTGAAACTGTGGAAGTAAGTGCCGGGACCATAAAAACACGTATATTAATGTATTTGGCAAGTATGATTTCATCCGAATGGGGCCCAGCGATGTCATTTAATGGGTTATAAATATTGCTCCCAACAGTCACGGAGAAAGGTGGAGGGATTTGGGAGGGCAGAGAGATTGCCAAAAGCTCTGCGCTGCATCATGCAGTTCTTCCGATAAACCTCTGGACTTTGCATAAATTCTGTGAAATGCTTGATGGGATGTGACTTTCAGTGAAGGAACTGACTTTAGCATCTAAGTTCACTGAAAGGCCACAGAGAGATGCCACATTGGGTGATGGGATTAGAGGCAAGTATATCAAGGCTATTAGTCTGAGGACTCCCACAGAAATTTGGGGGAACCTTTTGGATTTCTCTAGGCCATGAAACTTGGGAGGAGGGCAGAATAAGAAAATTTTCCTTGGAATGTAAAGGACAGGGATGTCCCTAATTGGCCACCATGCTACATTTTTGGGGTCCCATTCAGGATAGTTTGAATGAAGGCAGTGTAGCTAGCTCCATGTTGGTCCTGGGCTGGGAGTGCACCCTACACACACACACTACTGCCAAATCTTAGGTTACTGATGCCAGAGTATTGATGCTTATGCCACATAAGCCTCTATAGTCCTAGGAAACCCACTTCAAAGACAAGGGGAAGTTGTGTAACTGCCCTGAAATCAGCCATATAGCCTGCCTTGAGGGAGTGGGTGCACAATCTCAAACTGACTGTCCCAGCAGTAAGTGGTGTACACACCATTGTGTGAACTTAGAGCTCCTGAGCCTAAGAAATTCTCTGGTGAAGTAACATGTGGCCAAAGACCTCAACACCCGGTATTTCCCAGCCTCTGTAGACATCCCATTCCTTAAGAGAGTGGACTTTTTTTTCAGGAAGCATTTACGCCATGCTTAAAATTGCTCTACCTCCACTCTGTTCCTTCTGCTGAAACAAGATTTCACGGTCCAGTTGAAGGACATTCGGTTGTTCATATTTTTTTGGCAATTATACATAAAGGTGTTATAAAGAGCCTTGCTGTGTAAAATTAAGTATTCACTTCTCTTGGGGATTGCTGGATCATAGGGTAAGTGTACGTTTAACTTCGTAAGAAACCGCCAGTTTTCCACAGTGGTGGTACCATTTTGCGTTTCCAACAGCAGCATAGAAGAAACAAATGTCACCCAGATGAGAAGAAACAGAGGCTATTTATTCAGCGCTTGCTGTATTGCAATAGAGCAGGCCACCATCATTTGTGGTTGGCAGAGACTCAAAGGCAGGTGGGGTGGTTGGGAAGCTTTATGGTCAAAGAAAGGGAAAGTTCCAGCTCTCTTCGGATGGGAGGCAGCTGGCACGAGAAAGAAAGTTGTAGGCAGACTAACCAGAAACGGGGCATCCTATGGGATTGGTTAGGGGAGAACATTTGTCTTTCTCCAGTTGGTGTTTAATAGGAAGCAGGGCAAAACCTAGAGAAGCTGGCAGTTACAGACCAAGTCTTGGGGCCAGTTGCTCAGAGGTTGTGGTTTGGCTTCCTGGACTGGTTGCTTCATGGGTTGTAGGCCACATTCTATCCTCTTACGTCATGCTAGCCATTGTCCTTTGGTAGACCATCTCTCACTAGCATGGTGTGAGAATTCCGGTGGCTTTGCACCCTCACCAACACTTGGTGTTATCAGCTAGGAGGATATGGAGTAGTTTGTGCCAGGTTTTGTCCAACAGCAGCACAGTTTACTGTGCATTTACACCCTTCTAATGACTCACTATACTACTGAGCATCTTTTCATGCCCTTGTATCTGATACTTGTCTTTTTTGGTGAAGTTCCTATTAAACTGTGGTCCATGTTTTGTTGAGCTGTTTGTTTTATTGCTGATTCTGAAGAGTTATATATCCTAGATGTCAGTCTTATTTTTTAAAGATTTTATTTATTTATTTGAGAAAGAGAGAAAGCACAAACATGGGGAGGGGCAAGGGAGGGACAGAGGGAGAAGCAGGCTCCCCACTGAGCAGGGAGCCCAATGCAGGGCTCGATCCCAGGACCCAGGGATCATCACCTGAGCCAAAGGCAGATACTCAATCTGCAGAGCCACCCAGGTGCCCTGAGATTCCAGTCTTTCATAAGAAGCCTGGTTTGCAAATATTTTCTCCCCACAAGAACTGTCTCAGGAAGCAAGGATGCTTTTTCATCTTTACAGTGCCATTAGCAGAGCTATGGTTATTTATTATTTAATTATAGTTTTAATTATGAGGACATACACTCTACCAATCTTTTCCTTTTGTGAGTCGTGCTTGCCTTTGCCTCACAAAAGGCCAAAAAACTCTCTCTTATGTCTAGAAGTTCTCTTGTTTCATAGTTTATATTTTATATCTAGGGCTGTGATTCACCTGAGTTAACTTTTGTATGAGGTATGAGGAATCGGTCAAAGTAGGTTTTTTTTTTTAACATTGATTGATTGACTGATTGATTTTAGAGAGAAAAAATGCTGCATAGGGAAGGGCAGAGGGGGAGAAAAAGAATCCCAAGCAGACTCTGAGCTGAGCATGGAGCCTGATGTGGGGGTCAATCCCACAACCCTGAGATCATGACCTGAACTGAAACCGAGTTGGATGCTCAACTAACTGAGCCACCCAGGTGCCCTAAAATTGATTTTTTTTTTAAGTCATCTGTACACCCAGTGTGGTGCTTGAGCTCACAATCCCAAGATCAAGAGTCACGTGCTCCCCCCGGACTAAACCAGCCAGGTGCCCCAAAGCTGATATTTCAATGCGACATCTCTTATCAGTTCCAATATTGCTAACCTGTCACTTGTCTCTTGTTTCCTAGGTCCTGACTACAGGTTTATTGATTTTATTGATCTTTTCCAAGAACCAGCTGTTAGTTTCTCTGAGTTTCTTTTCTTTTTTATTCTTTTTTTTTTTTTTTTACTTTGCTGATTTCTGCTTATTGGTAAAACCAATCACCACATAAAAAAATCACTACAGCTTTGTAGTATAACATGAAATCTGGGATTGTGATGCCTCTAGCTGTGCTTAGCCTTTTCAAGATTGCTTTGGCTATTCAGAGTCCTTCATGGTCCTATACAGATTTTAGAATTGTTTGTTCTAATTCCTTGAAAAATGCTGGTGGTATATTGATAAGGATTATATTAAATCTGGAGATTGTTTTGGGTAATATGGACATTTTAACAATATTTGTTCTTGCAACCGATGAGCATGGAATGTATGTCCATTTGTGTCATATTCAATTTCTTTCATCCGTGTTTTACAGTTTTCAGAGTACAGCTCTTCATTTCTTTGGTTAAGTTTATTCCTATTATATTATTTTATTTATTATATTTATAATAAAATATATTTTGTTATATTTATTATTGTATTTATTATTATTTTTTTTATTATTGTTGTAAATGGGATTGTTTTCTCAATTTCTCTTTCTGCTGCTTCATTATTCATGTCTAGAAATGCAACAGATTTCTGTATATTGATTTTATACCCTGCAACTTTACTAAAGGTATTTATCAGAAAGTCTTGTTTTTTTCTGATATTAATATAGTCACTATTTTTTTTCTACCAGTAGAAAACTACCGTAGGAATTATGATAGATATACCTAACCTTTCACATCCTACTTACAGCTGATATTTTTACCACTTGAAGTAAAAATCGAAGCCTTACAACTACATGAGTCCCTTCATCCCCTTTTATGTTATACTTGTATATACTGCATCTACATACATGCACCCCCCCACCAGTCAATGCACTAATTTTTGCTTTGAATGACCAATATATCTTTTAAATAAATGAAGACAAAGAAAACAGTTAAATATACTACCTAGATATGTACCATTGCTGTTGCTCCTCCTGCATTCCTGAAGTTATAAGTTTCCCTCTAGTGTCATTTTTCTGCAGCCTTAAGAAACTTCCATTACTTTTCCTTGTAGAACAGGTCTTTTTAAATTTTTTTTTTATTATTTATTTATGATAGTCATACAGAGAGAGAGAGAGAGGCAGAGACATAGGCAGAGGGAGAAGCAGGCTCCATGCACCAGGAGCCTGACGTGGGATTCGATCTCGGGTCTCCAGGATTGCGCCCTGGGCCAAAGGCAGGCGCCAAACCGCTGCGCCACCCAGGGATCCCTAGAACAGGTCTTATGCCAATAAATTCTCATCATTTTCCTTCAGCTAAAAATGTATTCATTCTGGGGCTCCTGGCTGACTCAGCTGGGAAGCACGCAACTCTTGATCTCAGGGTCGTGAGTTTGAGCTCCACATTGGGTGTGGAGGTGACTTAAAAATAAAAATTTTTAGGGGCATCTGGGTGGCTCAGACAGTCCAATGTGCAACTCTTGGTTTCTGCTCAGGTCACAATCTCAGGGTCGTGATCCCAGTGTCCTGATCGAGTCCAGCATCGGGCTCCCTGCAGGGAGCCTGCTTCTCCCTCTGCCTGCGTCTCTGCCTCTCTGTGTGTCTCTCATGAATAAATCAATAAAATCTTTTTTAAAAAAAATAAAGTATTTCCTTAAAAATATAAATAAATTAAAATGCCTTCATTTTGCCATTATTCCTGAAGGATTTTTCACTGGAAATAGAATTCTGGGTTGATAGGTCCTTTCCTTTAAACACATAAAGGATTCTTTCAACAGTCTTGTGGCTTCTTTGCTAGATTCTAATGAGAAACCCACAGTCTTTTGAATTGTTGCTTTGAGTCCTTGTTCTCTGGAAACTTTAAAGAGCAGCTTCCCCCTCCCCTAGACCTCCCATCTTTGATTTTCAATAGTTTGTTGTCCAGATATGGTTTTATTGAGTTCAACCTATTTAGGGTTTGCTGAGCTTTTTGAATCTGTCAATGTTCGTCATACACTAAATTTGGAGCTTTCATCCATTATTCAAATATATTTTTTTCTGCACCACATTTCTTCTCTCCTTTTTCTGGGACTTTGGATTGTTCCCTAGACATTGTGAGACTCTACATCCTGTGAAAATCCTCTGGAAAATGTGGATATTTATTTGTTTGTTTTGACTTAAGCAGACAATTGAGCTGGTTAGTTTCAGACATCAGGTTCTTCTTCGCCTTCTGTGAGCTGTGGTTTTGGAGT
Source organism: Vulpes vulpes (assembly GCF_048418805.1). Classification (NCBI taxonomy): domain Eukaryota; kingdom Metazoa; phylum Chordata; class Mammalia; order Carnivora; family Canidae; genus Vulpes; species Vulpes vulpes. The sequence continues at coordinate 133,271,242 of NC_132791.1, read as the reverse complement.
TTGTTTGTTTTAAAGATTTTATTAAAAAAAAAGATTTTATTTATTTATTCATGAGAGACACAGAGAGAGACAGACACAGCCTGAGGGAGAAGCAGGCTCCCTGTGGGAAGCTTGATGTAGGACTCGATCCCAGGACCCCAGGGTCACAACCTGAGCCAAAGGTAGATGCTCAACCACTGAGCCTCTCAGGTGCCCCTAAAAGTGATGCCCTTTTGATGTCAAATGAACAAGACACACAGCTGCCCCTTCCTTGGTTTTGACTGTAGCAAGGAGGGTACCTGTAATCACAACTGTCCCTCGGATGCCAGGACAGGCTGAGTTTCCAAGCATGGCTGCCGCATTGACTTTCCTCCGAGTGATGCATTCTGTTCAATCTCCTTGCTCAAGTCAACCCTTGACACCGCCTCAGCCAATAGGGTACAAAAGAAATGCTATTCTGTGACTTACAAGGCTAGATCATAAAACTTTCTCGGGCACTCCCTCCCCCCTGGTCCCTTTGGAACCCAGCCACCATGCTGTGGGGAAGCCCAAGCCACATGGGGAAGCACAACCCATGTGGCGAAACCCCATATTGGTGGCCCGCTAACAATCAGCTTCAATCACCGTATGGGTAAGGAAGCCTTCGAGATGATCCCAGGTCCAGTCACAGCCTGACGCTAACCATGGGAGAGGTTCCAAGTAAGAGCCACCTGGCACAGGTAACCCCCAAAACCATTATTGTCAGTATTTTAAGTCTCCATGTGTGGGGGTGATTTGTTACGAGCATCAGGTACCCAGAACATTTTTTTTCAGAACATATTTTGGTACAAAGAGTGGGATTCTGTTGAAACAAAGACCCAAGACATGTGGCATTGGCTGTAGGACCAGGTGTTAGGCAGGAGCCTAAAGCCTTCAAGGAGGCTGTTGGTGGACATGAAGGAATGTCAGGGAAGTGTCATCGGAAACTTCAGAAAGGACTTCCGGGAGTAGGGGAAGTCTTGTCGTGCATGTAGTATCACTACGTAATAGTGGGAACTCTGTCCCCTGCAATAATTTGGAGAGTGAGAGCTGTCTCTAATATACTCTGTGATGTGAGGAGACCTCTAGACAAAGTACTGCAAGTACCACCTGACTTCTCGCTGCCTGTGGTGAAATGCAGAAGGAGAGAGGTAAGTTAAAGATGAAATGTAATAGGGGTTTGGGGGGGGGGGCGCAGCTGGTGAAGCATCTGCCCTCAGCTCAGGTCATGATCCTGGGGTCAAGCCCCACATCAGGGTCCTGGCTCAGTGGGGACTCTGCTTCTCTGCCTCTTCTCCTGCTTGTGTGCAAGCCCTCTCGTTCACTCTGTCTCTCGAATAAATAAATGAAATCTTTACCAAAAAAATAAAATAATAAAACAAAATAATAGAGCTTTTAAGAATCTTAAGGGCGGGGATCCCTGGGTGGCTCAGTGGTTTAGCGCCTGCCTTCGGCCTGGGGCACCATCCTGGAGTCACGGGATCGAGTCCGTGAAAACACGAGGCCATGTTTTTCCAACCATTTCCACAACCCTATGTAACATCCCACGGGCTCCTCACTCATACCGATACCCTTCTAGCTGAATGGCGGCATCTAGCTCCCCTTCTTGTGCACCTGATGGACCTCTGTGAGTGCCTCAACCACAAGAATATGATGGAAGTGATACACTGTCACTTCCAAGACTAGGCCTAAGGCCACACTCTTCCTGATACTGGGTTATCTCGAGAGCCCTGCTCTTAGAATCTGGGCCACACGTAGACGCTCTGGCCAACAACCCTCACTCGAGGTGCCAGTCAGCAGCCAGCTATCAACCACCAGAAATGGCAAATGAGGAAGCTTCCGAGGTGGCTCCAAGCCCCATCGAGCACCAGAGCTGCAAAAAAATAAGAGGAAAATGACTATCGGGGTTTGCAGTCTCTGAGGTCAGAGATGAATCATTATGCAACAAGAGACGGTTGGAAGAGACATGCAGAAGCTTGGGGACGTGCAGAAGCTCGGAACAGGAAGTAGGAGAAAACCTGCAGACAAGAACGAAGGCAGACCTTGCAGCAGGAAGGTCTCACAAACTCCCTTGGAGGACACAGGACCCTATAGGCAGATGAATGAATAAATACTTAATGACACCTCAGTTATTGACCTCTTCTTCTCTTTTTTGTGGCTAGGAAGTACATTTACAGCTCAGTTACTGACTTCTTTTCTGTCTCTTTGTGGCTGGAGAATGCATTTATTGTTTGAAATTCAGGATATTTCTCGCTCCGAATCTTTCAAGACCAAAAGACAGTTAAACTGTTGGGGTATGGGATGCTAAGCTGAGACCTAAAGCTGTTCCCGTAGTAATGGGGTCTTTTTTTTTTAAAGATTTTATTTATGGGATCCCTGGGTGGCTCAGCGGTTTGGTGCCTGCCTTTGGCCCGGGGCACCATCCTGCAGTCATGGGATGGAGTCCCACATTGGGCTCCCGGCATGGAGCCTGCTTCTCCCTCTGCCTGTGTCTCTGCCTCTCTCTCTCTCTATGTCTATCATGAATAAATAAATAAAATCGTAAAAAAAAAAAAAAAAAAAAAAGAATCTTAAGGGCAAGGAGGCCAAGCTAGAGAAAAGGTCATCACAAAGAGGTCTGCCTATGGGCTTTGTTTACTAGACGGGATTATAATCGATACTTATGACACCCACAAGGTTTTTCATTATTTTTTAATTACACAAGCTTGAACTGAAAAGAACAGAAACAGTACAAACAGAAAACATTGGACCCACAAACGTCTCTAGGCAAGAATCAGCCTGACAAAAGGACTCACCTACAAACACGGGCTGCTATTTGTGGAAAAGGAAAGATGGCTTAGAAGAGGAAAGGCAAGAGCCAAGGTGAGCTCGAGGGCAGTAAACCTGAGCCCTCATCCAGGAGCCACCTGAGACCATCACACTCAGATAAGACCCTGGGCTGTAAGCTGATTCCCGAATGGGAAGCCCCTCCGGGAAAAGAATGAGAGGACCTTGCATGTGGTAGGGCTGTGGCTTGCACTCAGGGGGTGGACTGTGAGAGGCCGTGTTTTTCCAACCATTTCCACAACCCTATGTAACATCCCACGGGCTCCTCACTCATACCGATACCCTTCTAGCTGAATGGCGGCATCTAGCTCCCCTTCTTGTGCACCTGATGGACCTCTGTGAGTGCCTCAACCACAAGAATATGATGGAAGTGATACACTGTCACTTCCAAGACTAGGCCTAAGGCCACACTCTTCCTGATACTGGGTTATCTCGAGAGCCCTGCTCTTAGAATCTGGGCCACACGTAGACGCTCTGGCCAACAACCCTCACTCGAGGTGCCAGTCAGCAGCCAGCTATCAACCACCAGAAATGGCAAATGAGGAAGCTTCCGAGGTGGCTCCAAGCCCCATCGAGCACCAGAGCTGCAAAAGATAAGAGGAAAATGACTATCGGGGTTTGCAGTCTCTGAGGTCAGAGATGAATCATTATGCAACAAGAGACGGTTGGAAGAGACATGCAGAAGCTTGGGGACGTGCAGAAGCTCGGAACAGGAAGTAGGAGAAAACCTGCAGACAAGAACGAAGGCAGACCTTGCAGCAGGAAGGTCTCACAAACTCCTTTGGAGGACACAGGACCCTATAGGCAGATGAATGAATAAATACTTAATGACACCTCAGTTACTGACCTCTTTTTCTCTTTTTTGTGGCTAGGAAGTACATTTACAGCTCAGTTACTGACTTCTTTTCTGTCTCTTTGCGGCTGGAGAATACATTTATTGTTTGAAATTCAGGATATTTCTCGCTCCGAATCTTTCAAGACCAAAAGACAGTTAAACTGTTGGCGTACGGAATGCTAAGCTGAGACCTAAAGCTGTTCCCTTAGTAATGGGGTCTCTTTTTTTTTTTTTTTTTTTAAGATTTTATTTATGGGATCCCTGGGTGGCTCAGCGGTTTGGTGCCTGCCTTCGGCCCGGGGAGTAATCCTGGAGACCTGGGACCGAGTCCCATGTCGGGCTCCCTGCATGGAGCCTGCTTCTCCTTCTGCCTGTGTCTCTGCCTCTCTTTCCCTCTGTGTCTCTCATGAATAAATAAAATAAAAATCTTAATATATTTTTTAAAAAGGCATCTTACCCATAACTCTTAAAGCTTCTACATTTTTCAAAATTCAAGTTACAAAGTTTCAACAATTCTTTGTAATGGAAGTGCTTTGTTTGCTACAAACAATCCAAGTGTGAAGACAGAATGTCCTGCTTCTTTTTTTTTTTTTTTTTTTTTAATTTTATTTATTTATGATAGGCACACAGTGAGAGAGAGAGAGAAGCAGAGACATAGGCAGAGGGAGAAGCAGGCTCCATGCACCGGGAGCCCGACGTGGGATTCGATCCCGGGTCTCCAGGATCGCGCCCCGGGCCAAAGGCAGGCGCCAAACCGCTGCGTCACCCAGGGATCCCGAATGTCCTGCTTCTAAGGGCTCCCTCGGGTCACCTGGGGTGGGTTTGAATCCGCCACCTTCTCCTGCCCCGAACGTCTGCCCCCCAGATGCTGGCACAGCGGGGACTGCTCCCCAGCACCCTCTGGTACCTTTGCCTCCCCACCACCCCTACCCCCTCCCAAGACCCCAGCACTGCTCCCCTCGGGGCTCTGCTTGGAGGGACTGTAGCCATGTCTCTAGTACCCCCAGCGCCTGGCGGAGCATGGGGCCATTCCCACATTGCAGAATCAGTGATTTGTGGCTCACTGGGTGGACAGACAGATGGCAGGAGGACCAGGACTCATGAGACCAAGGGACCTCCTGGCTGGGTGACAGGGACCAGAGTGGTCCACGTGTAAATGCATTTAAGTTCTTGCTGTCTCCCATCCAAGTACTAACCAGGCCCAACCCTGCTTAGCTGCTGCAGTCAGATGAGATCGGATCCCACACGTTCAGGGTGGCATGGCCGTGGGCTAGATTCTTCCTGTCTGGGACCCAAAAATGTGGCTTCAGCATGGGAGCTGCCACCGGGAGCTAGAGACAAAGCACAGAGCACCCTGGAAGGGATCGGGGAGGCGAGGAGGCACGGGGCAGAGCAGAGGTCATGTCCTGGGAAAGACGCTAACACCCTGAGGTCAGGGAGACCGTGTGGACCCCTGAAGGACTGTAAGGCAGGGGCTTCCCCTGGAACTCCCCCCACACTTACCATTCGGGTAACTCTCTGGGTCGAGCACCCTGCTAGGGGCCACGGTGACCGCAGGGACCATAGACGAGTGCCTCGCACACGACCCCCATGCAGAGGAGGCCGTGGGTGGGCAACTCTTCAGGCAAATCACAGGGCAGGTTGCAGGGAGGTCCAGGGAGGTCCTGGACTCGTCCAGGACGTGAAAATAGACTTCCCACCGGGGCCAGGCAGGCAGAGAAGGAAGGGGAGAGTGAACCAGGCACTCTGGCTGGAGACCACGGGGACCCCCAGTAGGGCACAGGGGCAGTGCAGCTCCAGGGGCACCCACCAGTCCCAGGCCATTCTTGGGTTGTTCCATTTGGCCTCTGAGGAGGGGTTGGCCTCTGGGCAGCCCCCAGGCGGGGCACATGTGGCGGGGCACACATGGCTGACCCATTCCGATGGCTACGGAAGGACAGCTTGGTGACATCGGCAGGCTGGCCACAGTCTGCGAGAGCTGTTTCTAAGTCCCCTTCCTCCATGCACATCACGGGCTGGCTCAGGGCCGCCCACCTCTGAGGGAACTGATCACATGGGAGGTTAGGTCTGCTCCTCTCCTACTTGGGGCTCCTTGGGGGGCTGGGCCTGTGTTGAGACCCTTCCCAGGGCCCCGCAGGGGTTCCCCCTCAGCTCTGCCCAGTCCCTCACTCCAGTCATTCGTTCCTCCAGGAAACATTACTGAGCCCCTGCTGCAAAGCACAGCTGTGGGGCTGGAGGTTCAGCAGTGGACGGACCAGCAGCAGCAGTACCTGCTCTCGAGGTGCTTATGTTCTATTCTACCGAGAGGAGACAAACTGCAAATAGTCACGCCGAACAGCACGGAGCAGCTGCTGGTGAGCCTACAAAGCGGGGTGAGGTGGGGAGCAGGGTAGGCCTGATGGAGAGACATGGGGCCAGGAGGGGAACTGTCAGACAGGATTCCCCACGCCTTGGAAGACAGATCAGCGCCCTGACCGTTAGCACTGGCCAGGGCCCGGAGCGCGAGTTCTCTCTCTTCCTGGAGGTCGTAAGGGGGACCGTACATGAGGCTGAGAGGCCGCCCATCCCTGGCAAACAGGAACTGTGAAAACATGAGCAGCTCAGGGACAGGGGGCCACAGGGGCTGCTGGGTGGTCACAGGGGTAGTTGGATAAAAGGGCAGCTGGGGTGGTCACAGGTGCAGGTGAACATAGGGGCAGCTGGGTGGTCACAAGGGGCAGCTGGGTGGCCAAGGGGCAGGTGGACACGGGCAGCTGGTTGGTCACAGTTCCTGGGCGGAAAGGGAGCTAGTACAAAGCCAGGGGCCCTCACTACGCCACCTGGTCCCATGCAGGACCTTGCTCCTCCACGCCTCTCCGGGTAGCAGGGCCCCCACCAGCCTTCTGAGACCGGGTGCCCTGAACCCACTGCTGGTGGACAAATCCCCTGAACATTTCCCAACAGCATGGTTTTCCCCTCCTGTTTCAATTTCTTCTCATCCTCTGGAATGTCACCCTTCTGTGGTTTCTTCTCCTTCCGTTAAGGGCTCCTCGCCAGGGCTCCCTGCTCTCCCCACTTCTCTCCCTGCAGTCACGTCCATCCCTGGGCGCCCCCACCCACCTGAATCTCTCTAGCCCTGGACCATGAGCTCCAGCCCCAGGCATCCAGCTGCTTGCCCTCTTACAGGCACTCCTCACTCAACGTTCCAGTATTTACCAGACCGTGAATTCCTTTAAAGAAACATCTCGAACAATGGGTTATTTCCCCAATGCCTGCTATTTTGCTTCTCCAATGTAAGCATTTAATAAACCTCAAATGACTCCTCTCTTGGCAACAGGCCCTGCCATTTGGGGGATTATCTAGAGTTCCCAGCTCTCAGCTCAACCAAAGCCCCACCTCCAGAGAACAGCAAGCGGTAAGGACAGTGACAGGAGGTCATGGCCTGGGCCAGGCAGCCAGCCATTCCTGGGGAAAAGCAAACTCAGAGGCTGCTCCCCGGCGAGGCCCCGCCAGCCTTTGGGCAAGGGGCCCCGAAAACGAAGCATTCACAACTACCTGGCAGCCCAGGCCTGGACAGCAGGCCAAAGGGCATTCTCAGAAGTCAGGGCAGCCTGACCTCCCACCCCACCCACGGCTACTGCACACAGTCACCCTCACCACCCTCCACCTAGACCACTGCACATTTCCTGTACTGTCCCTCAGCCTCCAGCTCTCCTCCTGCCAAGCCCATGGAAGACAGGGCCAGTCACTTCTCTCCACGAGGCTCAACTTTAAAGGGACCCTTGTCACCTGGAGAACAAAACCCAAACTCCTGAGCGCAGCCTTCTGGCACCCCGCGGACCTCCTGCTTGGGGCCACACCCGCCCCAGTTCCAGCCATGGACTGAAGTCACCTGCAGAGCCAGGCTCTCCTGGAGTTGCAACCACCCCGTCTGCTGAGCCACACTTTCTCTGCCACACAGGAGCCCAAGGACAACCATCTCTTGATCCCTATGAAACACCCCCATGCAAGTACATGCTAGCCCTCCAGCTCCGTGTCCTGCAAAAACATAATACACGGGGCACCCGGGGTGGGGGTGGGGGCTCTGTCGGTGAAGAGTCTGCCTTTGGCTCAGGTCATGATCCCGGGTCCTGGGATCGAGTCCCACATCAAGCTCCCTGCTCAGTGAGGAGTCTGCTTCTCCCTGATAGTGTGCATGCACGCGCGCTCTCTCTCACTCTCTCTCAAATAAATAAAATCCTTAAAACAAACCAACAAAAAAAAATGTAATACATACTCAAGCTGCTTACAGGTATCTTCAACAATGTCTGGAGCATACCCCAATCTTCTCCACAATAATCCTGATCATCACCCCCTGGGGAAGGATTATCAACTGCTTGGAGAATTTAACCAACCGTCCTGACACCTGGTCAACACTCTACCTTGACTGCTGAAGAGCTCGCTGAGTTCAGGTGCTCCCCACCCCATGTGCACAGCTAGCAATCCAGAAACCCGGAGGGGCTGGTCTGCACTGCCCTGTCTGGAACTGTGGACCCGTTCTGGCTCCTACCAATGACCTGTCCCAGGGTCAGGCCAAAACATGCTTTCATCACCCACTCTTCCGACCAGACCCTGGAACATACCATGACCACAATAAGTAAGTGCGCACGGGCAGGTCAGTGGAAGAGAACATGAGGTCGAGAAACAGACCCAAACACACTCAGAAATTCAGAATGGAACAAAGCTGGTGCTTCAAATCAGGAAAAGATGGGTTCTTTAATACATGATATTTGGAGGGCAGCCTGGGTGGCTCAGAGGTTTAGCACTGCCTTCAGCCCAGGGCGTGATCCTGGAGACCCGGGATCAAGTCCCACATCGGGCTCCCAGCATGGAATCTGCTTCTCCTTCTGCCTGTGTCTCTGCCTCTCTGTGTCTCTTATAAATAAACTCTTTTTTAAAAAAATAAAAATAAATGACATTTGGACAAAACAGTAAAGTCAAATCTGTATCTCATGCTTTATGTCAGGAAAAATTCTAAACAGTTAAAGACTCACGTATAAAACTAAAACCATGAAGAAAAAAAAAAGGGATGCCTGGGTGGTTCAGTGGGTGATCATCTGCCTTTGGCTCAGGGCGTGACCCCCGGAGTTCCGGGATTGAATCCCACATCAAGTCCCGCATTGAACCTGCTTCTCCCTCTGCCTGTGTCTCTGCCTCTCTCTCTCTCTCATGAATGAATGAATGAATGAAGGAATGAATGAAGGAATGAATGAACGAACGAACAAACAAACAAACCCATGAAGAGGTGCCTGTGGGGTTCAGTTGGTTGGCTGTCTGCCTTCGGCTCAGATCATGATCTCAGGGTCCTGGGATCAAGTCCCTGTGGAACAGGGAGCCTGCTTCTCCCTCTCCCCCATGCTCATCCTCTCTCACTCTCTGTCTCCCTCTGTCTCCAGCATGGCAGGAGCTACTAAAGGAGGATAAAGACAGAAACAAACTGCCAGGAAGGAACTGCAAGTCTTGGAGCCACAGGGCAAACCTCCTGACATATGAGCTAGGACACAACAGCTTACCCAGCCCAGCACGCAGACGTGGCTGAGAACAGGAAATCCAGAGACCAGAGTCCCTGGATGGAGGCTCACACTTTCTCCTAAGAGAAATGTCAACACAGAGCACATGTGGGGGCAGGTCTGGGGCGAACTCTGAGACAACACTTCAAGTGAGGACTCGAAGACTGTTTCTAGCCATTGATCCCACTGGCAAATACTTGTGTGCACACATCATCTGTACACATGTACCCGCCTCCTTGTTTTGTGGCAGCAAAAGCTAGGGAACAGACCTGGAGATTCATCAGCCAGGGACCGGTTACAGACAGGATGGTGCATGCCCCCCACAGGCAGCGCCAGGAGACTCTGACCCAATACAGAATCACCTGCAAACTCTGTGGACTCTACCCTCAAACAGCACCCAGATTTCAACTACTTCTGTGCTGCCCGCCCCCATAGCCTGGCGTTGCTGCTCCCCGCCTGACCCTCCCTGGTGGCCACTTCCCCAGAATGGTCAGATGCTGGTCAAACAGAACTCCTACCAAAGGGGAGCCCCCATGCATAGCTGCTGGGAACACAAGCTGGTGCCGCCACTCTGGAAAGCTGAAAGTAGAGCTACCCTGTGATCCAGCCATTGCACTATTGGGTATTTACCCCAAACATACAGATGTAGGGATCTGAAGGGGAACCTGCACCCCAGTGTTCACAGCAGCCGTGTCCACAATAGCCAGACCGTGGGAGGAGCCACGATGTCCATCGAAAGATGATGAATAAATGCTACGTGCCTATAATACACAACGGAATTGTACCCAGTCACCAGAAAGAATGAAATCTTGCCATTTGCAATGATGTGGATGGAACCAGAAAGTATTATGCTGAGCAAAATATGTCCATCAGAGGACAATTATCATATGATCTCACACATGTGCAGAACTTAAGAAACAAAACAGAGATCACAGAAGAGAGGGAAAAATAAAACAGGACGAAGTCAGAGAGGGAGACAAACCATTAAAGACTCTTAATCATAGTAAGCAAACTGAGGGTCGCTGGAAGGGAGGTGATGGGGGGACGGGGCCACTGGGGATAGGCATGAAGGAGGGCACGTGATGCAACGAGCACTAGGAGTCATATAAGACTGATGAATTATCGCTGACCTCTACCTCTGAAACCAATAATACACTATATATTGTTAGTTAAACTAAACTTAAAATAAAAATTAAACAAACCCCCAAAACTCCTGTAATGTGGTCTGCCCCAACCCTCTGGGCTGCCCCCCTCACTGCCCGGCTCCTGCCCCAGCCTTCCTCCTTCCACCTCTGACCCCACCCTTTCCACCCCACAGCCTCCCCTTCCACACCCCAAGGATGCTCCCCCCACATCAAGACCTCCTTCCTGCTGCACCACTGCCTGGGAAACTCCCCCTGCAGACCCTTCTGTCACCTCCTTCAGGCCCTTACTCAGTGTCACCTCCTCGGGGAGACGCCCTCAACCATCCTACTTATAAAACACATGCGCACATGGATGCGGTCACATGGTAGGCATGTGGGTGTGCTTTACGGAAGTCCTTCCACTTTCATGGTCTGAAAATTCCCATCAAGCATTGGGAACACACCCACACACACCTATTCTCCTTGCCCCCCGCCCCATACTCGCACTCAGCACCAGCTCACATTGTGCCAGATTACTGTCTGTCCCCTGCCCCACAGCACCTAGAACCAAAGCCCCACTGGGGGCACAGGGGATGAGAGGTCTGAGATTTGTTCACTGTTCTACCTCCAGCTCATGAAAACTGCCATCAAGGTACCAGCACCAAACCCTGGTCTCGACATTGTGCCCTAACTGAGCAGAGGCAAACATGGGGGGAAACGGGGGCCGCCCTCGCTCCCTCTGTAGGCCCTCCATCCTGTCCTGTGACCTAGGAGTAACACTTCCAAAATGCACACTAAGGAGAGCACAGGGCCTACCAGGCCACCAGTGTGCAGCGTCTGACCAACAAGCAAATCCTGTGACTTGGCAAAGTGGACTCATCCTAAGTGACAGCGCACCGTCTGTGTGAACACCCAGGTCATACGGGCACCGCCTCCCTGCGGAGGCCTCCACGCTGCACACTGGCAGACACACAGGGGCGGGAAGGCTTTCCAACCAACCCCTTGCCCTGCTTAGTGCTGAACCATGTGGCTGTGTTATCTACGCAAAACACAAGGCAATCATGCAGTTTCTGTCCCAGCCGCTTCCTCAGGATCAGTGCCAACTCTATCCACATACGCTTTCTAGAATTTAGGCTGCACCTTTGTCCCTCTAGTGGTCCTTTATATTGTTGTTAAGATTTTATTTATTTATTCACAAGAGACATAGAGAGGCAGAGACACAGGCAGAAGGAGAAGCAGGCTCCCTGCGGGGAGCCCAATGGGGGACTTGATCCCAGAACCCTGGGGTCAGGCCCTGAGCGGAAGGCAGATGCTCAACCACTAAGCCACTGTGAGGGGGCCTTCCCCCCGCAAAGCGGTCCTGAAGCCGCAAGGGGCCCTCTGCATCTGAAATAACTCTTGAACACAAATCAAAAAATAGTAAGATAAACAGCTACTAAAGACATCTGAAGAATAGGTAGGGAAATTTGAACATCACAGTCTATACATACTACTACTGACATGCTTTTCTTAGGTTTGATGGTGGTGCGGTGATTGTGTAGAAAAACATTCTTAATCTCAGGAGATGACGTTGAAGGATTCAGAGGGGAAAGACCAGGTCTATAGCGGACTCTGACATGATCCCACAAAAGAACAAATGTGGACAGGCACGAACATGCTGATTACGGGCAGAGATGCAGGTGCACGTACAAATGCACATGTCTAAACATGACAGTAGGGGATCCCTGGGTGGCGCAGGGAATCCCTGGGTGGTGCAGCAGTTTAGAGCCTGCCTTTGGCCCAGGGCACGATCCTGGAGACCTGGGATCGAATCCCACGTCGGGCTCCCGGTGCATGGAGCCTGCTTCTCCCTCTGCCTATGTCTCTGCCCCTCTCTCTCTCTCTCTCTCTCTCTGTGTGTGTGTGTGACTATCATAAATAAATAAAAATTTAAAAAACATAAAAATAAAAAAATAAACATGACAGTTACACAGAGATAAACACCAAGAAGGAAAAACGATTGCAACTGTTGAGTCTACCCAAAGGTCACACACTCTTCTTCCAGCCTTTCTGCAGGTTTGGAGTTTCTCAAGATACCAAGTCGGCGGAAAAGTTTTTTTAAACTCAAGTAAGTTGCCAAAAACTTGCTCCAAAGTCACTAAAGAGGCCCTTCAGGATACACACACCTGAGAAACAGTGCTGCCCTTTCTGCAATTCCAAGGCACTTGACTACTGCAGCCAGAGTGCAACACCCCGCGGCGCCGACGCCCTCCCCACACACGCACCCCCGGGCCCCGCACACACAAACTGCACGACAAGGCTGAGGGTAAATGTGTCCACGGGGACCAGACTGGTTGGGCCTCAGCCACATCTCAGTGTGGGGAGGAGAGCCCGGGTGAGCTACTCAAGCTCCTGCAAGGTGTGGACACGGTCACTGGAAGGCACAGCCCTGGAAGAGGGCGCAAATCTCACAGAGGTGAAGAACCAGGCTCCTCCATATCTTTCACGTTTCTCTAAATTCCATCACAACCAGCCTGAGCTCCTGGACCAAGGGGGTCGGTGTGTGTGCATAAGCACACGCAAGTACACCCTCACTCACTGGGACACGCGGCGCTCTGACCTCTCACACATTCCCACACCCTGGTAAATGGCACCAAAAGGCCTTCCTTGCTGTCTTCACCACCCAAGCAGCCTGGCACGTGGAGCACCAGCAAGAGCAGACAGCCCATAGGGGGAAAGCCTGGCCTGAGCCTGCAGAGCGAGGGTGCACAGTCTGCCACCCCTAGGTGAGCGGATCCCCTTGTGGATGACGGAGACCCCAGGATGCCATGCACACACACGGGGAGCGCCATGGGTACCTTGTAAAGCCCGGCAGCTGGCAGGGCTTCTGGCCAGGGACGCACTTGTGCAAAAGGCAGAAGCAGGTGTTATCCCAGGACATAACTTTATTGGAAACCGGGAGGGGGGGCGCCGGAGAGGACTAGGAATCAGGCTCTGTGGCCGGTGGTGGCTTGTCGTCATCAGGGGGACAATCGATGAAGTCAGCCAGCATGGCAGCCGTGTCATCCTGCTCCTTTCAGAGACAAAGACGTAAGGTTGGAAACAGGCACACGCACAGGACAGGCAGGCTGGGGACAGCTTGGCAGCTGCAGCCCATGCCACCTTCCCACCCAAGCTGCGCCCCCTGTCCCCCACCTTCTCCTGCAGCGCTGCCGTCTCTGCCTCCACCTCGGCCTCCACGTCTTCTGACACAGGTGTCTCCTGGGGAACCGGCACTTTGTCCCCCCCACTCTCAGTCCCCTCTTCCAGCAAAGTTGGGGGAGCTGGGGGCTCTTCTTCAATAAGCTCCTGAGGCGGCGGCACAGCTGGGGGGCTCCCCACCTCCCGCGGGCCCTCCCCCTGGGGGGGGAGGACCTCGGGGGCCAGCGTGGGGGCGGCCTCGGCCCTGGGCTCTTCCTCCGCTGCCGGCTCCTCCACCTCCAGGAGCAGCCCCGTCTCCCCTTGGGGCTCAGGCTGCATCTTGGGGGACTGGGCGGGGGGCAGGGCAGGGGGCGGGCTTGGGGGTGGAGGCCCGCCTTCCTCTGCTGCCCCTGCTGCTGAACCAAATGCCACCTCCTCCAGCTCATCCAGCTCTTCTTCCTCCTCCTCATCCTCCTCCTCATCCTCCTCCTCCAGCTCCCCTTCCTCTTCCTCAAACTCCTCCTCAAACTCCTCTTCTTCCTCCTCTTCCTCCTCAAAATACTCTTCTTCCTCCTCTTCTTCCTCAAAATCTTCCTCCTCCTCCTCTTCCTCCTCCTCCTCCTCCTCTTCCTCCTCCTCCTCCTCCTCCTCCTCCTCATCACTGCTGTTGATGTTAATAACCGTCAGGTCTTCCTCCAGGGCAGGGGGTCCTCCTCCACCAGGAGTCGCCTCGGGTAACAACTGGGGCGGCGGCAGGGCCACAGGGCCCGGCACAGGGGGAGGGGGTGGGGGGGGGAGGGGCCCCGGGGCCACAGGAAGCTCCTCAGGCTCCTCCTTGGCTGGCACAGGAGGGGAGGCTGCTGGTGGCCCAGATGGAGCCACGGGGGGTGGCGTGGTGCCTGAGGGCGGTGGGGGTGGCAGGGGCGGCAGCCCCTCGGGCACGATCACCACACTGTCATCAGAGTCGCTTTCCAAGGAGATCTCCACATCAGATGCCTCCTCCTTATCGTAGTGGACGAAGGCTGGCCTGGGCACTCTGCCCCCAAAAGTTTCATCTGGAGGAATAGCGGGGGGAGGAGTGCCACTAGGGGCAAGGACAGGGTCCTCATTTGAGCCTGCCCGGTGGTTCTCAGGGCCGGGGATGAGCCGGGGGGGTACAGACACCAGGCCCGGGACAGAGAGGCCCAAGTGGTTGGCTGTGGCTGGAGGTCCAGGGCGTGTCGGGGCCATGGGGCCTGCTGGGGGCATGGGGCCTGCTGGGGGCATGGGCCCCACCGAGGGCATGGGCCCCACCGAGGGCATGGGGCCCGCCGAGGGCATGGGGCCCGCCGAGGGCATGGGGCCAGGGGGATGGAAGGGAGGGGCCCTGAATGGAGATGGGGCCTCAGGAGGGGGAGCTGGGGCAGGCGTGGGGCAGGCGGGGCCCATGGAGCGCAGGGAAGGAACCCGGGGGTGGGTCAGGGCAGCACAGGTCACCAGTGCTTCTGAGCAGAATGACGACACCTAGGGCAAACACAAGGACAAGTGTGAGTGTCAGACATGAGGGACTGCAGACTCCAGAGGTAGGCGTAGGCCCAGGGAGCAGTTACCTCGAGGCTGTCCTCTCGCTGGCCGAGGGAGAAGGCTTGCAGGGCACAGGCGAGGGGAGGCGGGCAGCGGGGGGAAGGTGCCAGCAGCAGAGCCAGCAGCAGGCGGTAGAGCTCCTGGCGGCAGCGTGAGCTGGTATACGGGGAGCTGCCTAGGACCTCGCCCTGCTGGACCGCCATGACCAGGGGCAGCACCAGGTCATGCAGCCTCTGTAAAGGACATGGCATGCACACCTAGAGACATCGCCTGGATGACCAGACCCTCCTGCAGGACCAGCTCCCAGGACCGAATGCCCCCAGGACCGGCGGCCCCCACATAGAGCAGTGCCCCCATCTCCACTGACCCTGTGAGTCTCCTCCTTGATAAGAGGCCCACACATGAGGATGGTCCGGCTGAGTCCTGGGGAAGGAGAGGAGTGTCTGAACGGCAGGCAGACAGAGCTTGGGAGCTCACACCTCAGGCTGGGCCTCAGCTCCACCTGACACAGGAAAGTCCCCGGACTCCACCATATGGAACAGGGACCTCTGGCGTTCACAGCCACGGCCCAATGTGAGACAAGATGAGAGAACACACTGTACATGTGCCCTATGGATTCAGGGATGGGGGCAGACCGTGAAACCCACAAGAGCCTAAAGGAAAGTGCAGGAAGAGCCAAAAGGAAGGAAGGCACAGGAGCTGACTCTCCTGATCTCGGAGGAGGCCCCACAAGCGGCCACAATGGGAGAACAGACGCTCCACCGGGCAGCCCCCGCTGTCCCCAGCTGCCACACACACAGGAAATGCATACAACACACAGACGACACAGGCCAAGCTGAACAGGACCCTGCAGAGCCAGCGGAAGGGCCTGGAACCCCGCTGAAGGCAGGACCCCCACTCCCCAGCCCCAGGGCTCGGCTCCCCCTCAACCACACCTGGGGCCGCTCCCACCTCTCAGTGCAGCTGTGCACACATCACTGTTGGCGTTACTGTCTCCTTTCCGGTGACTGGGTGGGGCCATGGCCTCCCCGACATCTAGCTTCAACTTCTTGGGAGCGCTGGGCTTCCCTGTCTGCAGGCCCCCGTCCGGGCTCCCCCGCGGGCTGCGCAGCTGGTGGCAGAGGGAAATGTGAGTGACGGGGACAGATACAGAGGTCGGTGGCGGCGGGGCAACAGGCCTGCTCCGGCGAGGGTTGCTGGAGGACAGTCCTGGGCCAGGAGCACTCACCTTCAGAGTGTCAGCCGGCGGGGAGATATCACTGAGCAGGTGGGAGAGCAGCGCCTCACCTGAGGACCCCCCCTGAAGCATTCCGGCCGAGGCCCCACACACCTGCACCCACAGCTCCAACACAGCATATACCTTGGTCCGCACAGTGCTGTGGGGGACGGGACAGGCAGGGAGCAGCCCATCAGGGGGGTGCTGCAGGCTGGGTCCTCCTCAGGGCCCCCAATCCACCCTCCATCACAGTCACCTGTAAGGCCTCTCCTGGCCTGGAGCGAGGGTGTCCCTGCCAAGGTTCCAGGCATTGAGGACCTGGGGAAGCAGGCGGCTGATCAAGGCCCCAAAGCGCAAGAGGCGGCCTCGACACCTGGGGGGAGAAGACAGAACAGTGACCCCCACTCCTGGCACATCCTTGTCCCTTCACTCCACCCTGCCCCCTTACTCACGCAAGGATGAGCGCAGAGAGCAGGTCCAAGGCATCAAGGTGGATGGACGGCAGAAGCAGCAGCCGCAGGGGACCATCTCCAAGCAAGCTCTGCAGGAAGACATAGTGGGAATAAGGGACGGGGAAGAAAGGGAGCCATGGACGGACACGGAGCAGGTGTGTGAGACCAAACACACATACGCTCAGATGGCCCGACAACCAACCAGACCAGACCCCATCTTCCATCACGGACCCTGGGGAGGATGATGGGAAGCACAGCCGAACCCCTCGGCAGCAAACCAGCTAGGCCCCAGGTCCCCCCTCCCCTGGGGAAGCATCTGCCAGGCGTGCTTCAGAAGACCATGAGCAAATCTGTTCCCAGGGGCACATGCGTTGGGACAGCCTCAGGGAGCCCCAGGACAGCCTCGGAGGGGGACCCTGTATCTCCCACACTGCTCTCCTGCCCCCCAAGGGTCTGAGAAGGGGCAGAGAACAGAGCACAAGTGCCACTTACAATGTTCTTGGCGCTGATGCTGAGGGTCCGGCAGATGACATCCAGGATTTCCTGCACGGGGACGGACACGGGAGCCCCAAACTCAGAGCTAGAGAAGAAAAGCAAAGAGACCGTCAGCGCAGGATCCCTGATGTGACCCCACAGCCTCCTGGCTCCTCCCAATGAGGAGGACACCCTAAGCCCATCCTCCCCTGCCGTAGGCCCTCCGCTCCCTTTGGCACTCACTCACACACCTGAGCATGAGCCCCAGGCAGCGGGCCAGTCCAGAGAACCGCTGCCGGAGCCGGAGAAGGACATGGGTGTCCCCATCCTCTGAGGGTGTAAGCAGCACCTCTACCCCAGGACCCTCGTACTGCACAGGGGCTACATGTAAACACAGACACGTGGTACTCCCAGGCCCTTCATCCACCCCCTTCTTCTTCCTTGTGGGAAGGGACCCCCCAGGACCCCCTCCCACCTACTGCCTGCTGGCCCAGCTCCTACCTGTCTCTGCTCCCTCGTACAGGGCACCCAGGAGGCTGTGCAGAGAGGCCAGCAGGCTGTGCAGCTCCTGCTCCCAGCTCTCCGTGTGCTTCAGACCCTGGGAGAAGCCGGCCCCTAGAGACGGCAGCCTGGAGTAACACTCGCAGGCCAACTGTAGAATAATGGTCCCCACTGGTCAGACAGGACTCCAGTACAGCCCCTGGGCTCCCCCCGCCCCATGTGCCCACGCACCAAAGAGAGCTCAAAGGGGAGCAGAAAGGAAAGCGCGGCAGAAGGACAGATGGGAGCTAGAGGCAGGAGTCATGCTGTGTGGATCTTGCGCATGAAAACGGGAGGAAGTGGGAATACAGAACAGAAGCACCAGCTCAGACCCCCAGACTCTCCACCTCCCTTTTCCCTTTACCTGCTGGAGTTGAGGGCTCAGGGCATCCACCCGGGACAGGAAAAAAGAGGCCAGCTTGCCCTGAGTGAGGAAAAAGAGGGGAAGGAGCTGTGGGTCGGCCCCAGGGGCCAGAGAAGAACAGCCCTGTCCACGGATAGCAGCAGAAACCCAGCTCTCCGGGCTTCTGCTGCTGTGGCCCTTCTCTTCCTGTGGATGCAGTAGGCATGGCCCCCAAAGGGCTCCAGGCCCAGGAGCACGCAGGCTGCCCACCAGCCCTCAGCCTCAGCCTGCTTCCCCATTCGGCCCCAAAGATGCTGGGCTCCCTCCTGCCCATTTCTGCAAAATAACAGTCCTCTCCCTGCAGCCAGGAGGACAGAGCACTGGAAAGCAGCAACCATCCCTCACTGCAACCCGGCCAGCTTCGAAGGGCCGAAGGTCTGAGCAGGAAGTGAGGCACCAGACAGGGATGCGAGGGCAGGACCAGGTCACCACAGATCAGAGCACCAGCCTGTCCACGGGCAAACACACACTTGGCGGAGCCACGGGTCATGTGGGGCTAGAATGAGAGGGGCCCGTGAACATGGCAGGGAAAGAAATGGTTCTAGTGCTTCACTAACCTGGAAGGGAAACATGATGTTTCTCTGGACTATAAACGAGGACAGAGGCCACAGCAGTAGTGCCAGCCTCCCTGCCAGCCACCGGGAGAAACCACATGTTTGCAACTCATTAGTTTTAACAGGCATCCCGAAGCATGGGCCTCACACAGCACCGACCTGAAACTCCAGGAGCCACTGCATACACAACCTTGTCGCCTGCTGTGTTACCATGGAGCATGTGCAGCTCCACCACAACCGTTTGAACATACACTGCAAGCAGCATCAGTTTCCCTTGCAATCTCATTTTGTGGACCCAAAAGCACTCTAGAAAGGAGCCCGCTGGACTGACGCATGTCAGAAAGCTGAAGGAGAGGCAAAAGAAGAGCAGACAGGACCCCAGCTCCAGGGGATGTAGGAGTGCATCAAGGGACGTGGGAAGTGAGCCAGAGGGGGTGCTTCTGGGTGGGAGGCAGGGTGGGCGGCAAAGCAGGGCTGAGGGTGGGGACCCGCACCGTCAGGAGCACACAGAGGCCTCTGCAGTCCCAGCCCAGAAAGCACTGACTCGTGGAGGCATCTCACATGCAGGGGTGAACTCGCAGAGGGACCATAGGCCGAGGCATCAGGCCCATGACAGGTGCTTCCAGAGAAGCTCCCGGGCCTCCCTCCCACCTGCCCTGTGGGGGGAAATGCGTGGGGTTTCCCACATCACCCTTGAGGATCGCTGACCCCCCCAGCCAAGTGCCACTCTAGCCAATCCCAGGGTGCAAGGAGGGGACCACTCCCCAGAGGACCAGGAGGGCACTTTCAAGTCCAATGTGCAAGTGTTCGGAACACCTCAACCCAAAAACAGTCGCGGCCCACAGGTGTCCTGATCACCTGCTTCCCTGAGGAAGACATCTCCTAGAGAGCCACCTAAGGCCCAAGTACAGGGTCCCCCTCTGCTCCTGCTCCCCGAAGTCTGCAGCGCAAACTTGAGCACAGCCCGGAGCACAGGTCTGCCCCCAGGGCCCCACAAGGCACCCCAAAGCAAGGGCTCATGCATGCAAATACATGCACACCCACATGGCCACAGAGCACGACCCGCCGTCTTGCTCCGTGGAGTTCCTCGTCCACTCGGCAAGGGTGGAGCCTCTGCAGGACGGACTTCATAACCCTGGAGCTCTGCAGCACATCATTCGAGAGGAGGAAGACCACCACTGTCCCGAAGCTTCAGGGACAAGCCACACAGACACTGCAGGTGACACCTAGCAGTTTCCTCAGTCCCGGCTGCACAATCCACCAGATCCGCGCCACCCCAGAGCCTATACGGATTTGCACCAACATGCTGGCAGCCGACAAAGCCCAAGCAGCGGACGGAGCGAAGCCCTCCAGAGGATGCTCTATTCTCAGCAAGGAAAAGGCATGTGTGCCCTGCACCAACACCTCCAAGTCCTGCTGTCAGCCTTGGAAGGGCCCTCAAAATTCTGGCCCAAACTTCACGAAGCCCCCAGTCTGGGCAGAGGCAGTGACTCAGATGGATTCCCCTCAGCGCCTACTGGGCACCTCAGTGTCCTCAACTCTCCAAATCCTGCCCAGGCCGTGACACCATTTCCCCCTGTGCCTCACAGGCAGGGACTGGGGAGTGTGGGCAGACACAGAGAAGTCCACGGGGACCTGAGCCAACGCAGAGCCCTGCAGGAAGACCTCTTCCTCTGACCACAGATGGCTCAGGGACAGAGATGCAGTCTGTGTAGCCCCAGTAGCTCACTGGTTTGAGAAGAACAGTGGATTCTACTAAACGTACTAAAACTTAAACACTGCACTTAAAACCATACCCTTACTCAACTGGAGTAAAATCTGAGTTGTTTCAATGGCCTCCTTGACAAAACCTTGCCCTGAACCTGAAGGTTCTACTACCTGTCGTTTGCATATTCCAGTGACTACACAGACCAACAAGGACCCGACCCCATGTCCACCAAGGAACAGCGTGCACTCCAGGCTGTTCTAGTATCTGCGGGACCCACCACTCAAGTCCCCGCAGACATGGCTCCCAGGTCCCAGCACGCCCGCCCGTGGGGCTCCATGTCTGGCTCTCGCTCCTCTGGCCAAAGACAAGCAATCAGAACCAGCATCTGTGCGACAACCGTGTGACATCCGCATGGCATCTGCGTGGCGTCCGTGTGGTAGCCCTTCGGCTCATCCAGGCTACATTCTTAAGAGATTCTAGGGAGTCCGGTTTAGTGGGAGGAACACAGGCTTGAGGGGCAAACAGATCCAGGCCACGTCGTGGCTTTAGAACCACTGGGTCCATGAGCTGGGGTGAAGGGAGTGACGCTGCTCTGGGCCTGTGTCCTCCTTAGTTCACTGACATCAAGTCCCCAGAACCCCTGTGACAATAACGTGAGATGCCGGGTCTGAGACCCTCGGCTCAGTGCCCGGGCGCACAGTGGGTCCCTCCTGACCTTCGTTCTCTTTCCCTTTCGTCTACTGTCTTGACTTGATCACAGAACTGTGTGACCTACTTTCCACACACCTGGGATGGCAAGCTCCCCTTTAAATCGTCGCTCTGACAGTCGCCAGCACGCACAAGAGGTTACAGATTCGCCACAGATTCCCACCCTCCACAGCTTCGGTGCTCCCAGCCCAGCCCAACGGTCTGTCAAACAGCAACGATCACCTACAGAACCCCAGGGTTCGCAGGTCCTCGCTGGCACCCAGTTACACCACCAACAATGCGCCGGTTCCCAAGGGCTCTCTGTGACTACACGTCCTAGAACAAGAAGCTCTACCCCCCTCGCTGACCTCCCCTCTAGTCTGACCACCTGCACCCTGCCCATGCTAACTGGAGACAGCTTCTCGGTACAGCCACCTTGTGCGGGTTATGACGGACAGAGTCTAGTCAGGAATACATACTGACAGGGAAGAAGTAAGTCAAGAAGGCTTCCTGGAGGAAACTACGAGAGCTTTAGAAACAGAGTAAAGCAGGACAAGGACAGCAGGTAAACGGGCAGAAAGGGAAGGGGTCCTGGGTTAAAAGCCCAAGCTTTGGCATTGCACATAGGTTCCAACCTTCACCGATCTCAGGTAAGTCCTTTTATTTATTGGTGAGCATGAAGTGAGGGTGCATGTAAGTGCTACAACAAGGTGACACTATCACACCCACGCAAACAGGTGGCTGTGCGCTCAGCAGAGGGCTGCTGGGGGCGGGGGGGCGCCCACGGGGTCAGAGGTAAGACAGCTACCAAGGCCCCCGCCCCCACCAGGAGGAGGAGATCCTGTGAACACTTACCTTGAGAGACCCACAAGCCCGAGGAAAGTAGGTCATGCAGGCCTTCATTCCCTCCAGCGCCGACAGCTCACACTATGGGCCAAGCAGAGGGTGAGGACACAGCACCAAGGTCAAGGCGGAGAGCCCCTACCCCCATCATCCCTCAGCCCTCCCCCTGCCCCAGTCCAACAGAGGGGAAGCACTGGGGGCCCAGGAGAGTCTCACCTCTGGCCTGAGGCCCAGCAGGGAGGTAAGAAGGCCGGGGAGGTGATTCATGGAGATGTCCCGGAAGAGCGTAGGCAGCTGGGCTGCATACCGGAGCAAGTCTCTGAGCACGGCCACGGCCAGCTCCATTGTGGGGGGCGGGTCCTGGGACTGAAACAACACCTGTGAGGCCAATCTCACCTCTGGAGTCACCGAGAGAAGGCAGCACAAGACGCAGAGCCACATGGGGCTTTTGAGAAACACCACAGTTCATGTCACCGCTGCCCACAAATCCACTAAGCAAAGTGCACCAGCCAGGCTGGGTGCCTAAAGAAGCATGTCTGTGGACACAAAGAACATGTGTCTATATCTCAGTATCACAGGTACTTGGGTGTCCTGAAATCTGTTCAGAAAGGAAAGAAACAAAGCCATGCCTTTCAGATATGACTATCTGACTACTCAGAGGATGTCAAGCCCCTGATGCTCCCGTGCCATGGCCCCTGGAGGAATGCAGAACAGCACTTCTCACCCTGAAAAAGCCTCAGCCACAATGCAACTGCCCAGGTCACCAAGCTGACCTCTGCCCACGTCAGACACACCCTGGACTCACGGAGAAAAATACGATTCGGACTTAGAAATACGAGGTCCCTGGAAAATCACCATGTACTACAGAAAACAGTCGGCACATACCTCCTACTGGACCAGAGGCCGTGTGGTGATGAAACGAGCAAGAAAGTGAGAAACTGCCCAGGATCCCCACCGCATCCATGTGCAGTCAGTGGAGGGGCGGGCCCCTCCACTCACACCTCCCCCACCGAGGCCACTGTCACACACATACACACACACACACACACACACACACACACATACACACATACACCGGAAGCCCAGGGACAGGCAAGGGTCCCCGCCCAGTCTGGAACCCCACCTTAGCTCTCTCCCTGCGGATCCCCTGCTTAAGCACTCATTCTCAAGTGAATGATTAAAATCTTCAAAGAAGAGACACCTGAGTGGCTCAGCAGTTAAGCATCTGCCTTTGGCTCAGGTCGTGATCCTGGGGTCCTGGGATCAAGTCCCTCATCTGGCTTCCCGCGGGGAGCCTGCTTCTCCTTCTGCCAGTGTCTCTGCCCTTCTCTCTGTGCCTCTTATGAATAAATAAATCAAGAAAATCTTTAAAAACAAAAACAAAAAAAGAGCCACCTTCCATGAATTCTGTGTTCCAAGAATAAAAACCAAGCTCCTTCACACACCACACATGGTTTGGTCCCCACCTCTGCCCTCCCCCTCCAGTCACATCTCATTAACCCCACCTAGCCACAACAGCTTGCTTATAATTCTCCGAATGGGGCAAACTCCTCTCAGGGCTTTTGCACACTTAGAACACGTCCTTAGCCCAATCTACCCTGAAAAGCCTGAACCACCGGCTCTGCTCATGAAACTGCCCACAACAGCCCAGCATGGCTCCCATTCTCTGGGACATGTTCTGAGAACAGTGTCCTTTACCTTCACAATACTGGCTGCAGGGCATCTCACACTCACTGTGCATTCTTATTCTATTTGTAAAGAGGCTCCATGCCCAGCCTGGGGCTGGAACTCACGACTCAGGTTGCGAGGCACACGCTCTACAGCCTGAGCTGGGCCAGGTGCCTCATCGTACAATCATTCAAGCCAAGTTTCTTCCACTAGTTTGATCAGCAAACTGTATAGTCTGTGGGTGCCTGTTTTTGCATGGCCCACAAGCTAGAAATTAGGTTTATATTTTTAAAAGGTTGGAAAATAAAAAAAAAGAAACAAAATGCAACAGAAACCATACATGGTTTGCAAAGCCTAAAACATTACCTATCTGCATCCCCAAGCTGGACCCACTGAACCCTGGAGATGCTGGACACCTGACGCTAACAAAACACTGCGTTGTCAACTGCACTTCAACAATAAGACAGGATAGAAAACTACCTTCAATTATCTTGACGGGGAAATAAAAGGAGCCATATGGAGATGACACACAAAATAACTCACCATCAGCAGCATAATTTAGGGAATTTCTGAATAGACAGAATTCTGATCACATTGAGGCCCTGGGTACCTACTCAGTGTAACCATCTGAGAAAGTTTTCAGTAGCTCAAAAATTCAGAGGCTGACTAAAACTGGCTGAGAGCTGTTAACGTATGTGAATAAAGGACAAGAAACTGCAAGAGCAACATGGATAATTATAATGCTCCAATTGCAGGGAAACGGAAACAGCAGCTCTATTACAAAGAAACTACTAAAGGAAAACAACTTTATACAACCCGCTGCCACATAAGTATGATTCACTGATCAGCTCTGAATGTCTTCTGAAAATACGAATACCAGCTACCTGGAGTAAACCACTAGGGAATGGTTTATGTGATGCATCTTCTGAATAAAACTGTTTGTTTTTTGGGATCCCTGGGTGGCGCAGCGGTTTGGCGCCTGCCTTTGGCCCAGGGCGCGATCCTGGAGACCCGGGATCGAATCCCACGTCGGGCTCCCGGTGCATGGAGCCTGCTTCTCCCTCTGCCTGTGTCTCTGCCTCTCTCTCTCTCTCTCTCTCTGTGACTATCATAAATAAATAAAAATTAAAAAAAATAAAAAAATAAAAAAAAAAAAAAACTGTTTGTTTTTAATTTGCTACCTGCAAACATTTACTTCGTGTAAAGTTCCCCAACCCATGCGCTTGGCACCATATGAGCAGGGTCCACAGCCCCTTGACCATTGTTCCCCTGATAGCTCAGGACATTCTTGCTGAAGAACTAAGTAGGGAGGTCACCAGAGGATTTAAGAATTAAAAAAAAAAAAAAAAATGAAAACGTTAAAAGAAAAAGAAAGAAATGGCAAAAAAGATAATATAAGCACCTGGAAAAAGGAACTTTTGAGATTGCTTGTTCGAAAAAGCTAGCAAGGAAGTGAAATCAGTCAGTGGTTGCAGTATGAGAAAGGTCAAATAACCCTCAGGATAAAAATATCAAGAAGTTTAAAACAGTGTTTGCATCTGAAGCTCACGTTCCCTGTGGTCAGGACGTGGCCTCTCATGACCCTGTCCTCAGAACTCCATGTCCGGAACATCCAGGACAAGCCAGGGTGTGGAGGCAAGGCAAGAAGCCCTAAGCCCTACCTGCAGGACCTGCTGAATGCTCCGAAGCCAGGAGACACAGTGCTGCTGGAACATCTCCGTGGGGCTCTCCCCCACCAGCAGGGACAGCAGACACAGGCCCTCAAACCTGACAAGAGAGCAGCAAGTGATGGCACAGTGGCAGCCCCGCTCCAGAGAAAGCTGGACACTGCTCTGGTACTCTCCCTGGGTGGGAGCAGAGGCTACCTCCACATCCTCAGTGTGTTCTAACGCCCAAAGTGCCTGGAGGGCTCGGTGTGAGGTGTGAGCAGCAAGGAAAGGGGTGATCCCAAGTGGGACAACTCAAGGGCTCACCCCAACACATCCCATGGAAACAAAACCGTCCAACCCCTGAACCAAGAAGTCTCTCGAGTGCCCGGGGTGCTGACATGGATGGATGGACAGAGGGACAGCCCACTTCTTAAGGAAACTTCCCCCTGAAGAAAAAAGAGGCTTCAAGACTCACCGAGTTTTGATGGAACCGAGCCGCGCATTGCTGAGCCCCACCAACGCTCCGACGGCGGACAGGTTCTGATGGAGAAGACAGGGAAGGAGTCGAGTCAGGACTAGGATCTAAGGAAGGGCCATTCCCTGAAGCCTCTGCTGGAGTAACACCCCCCGTGGGGCCTGAGGCTCTGTTTTCAGCAGCTGACATGTGCCTCAGGCTTTCCTCCAGGCCCATCCTCCTGACCCTTCAGCCCACCTTCCACCCACCAGGTTAGTGCCACCTGGAGGACAGCCCAACTCATCCCAGCGGCCAGACAGCGCCCAACACACAGAGCAGATAGCATACGTGCTCACTGGACAGACGCAGACCTTACCTGTCACCCTCTTCCTTCACCCCCAGACCCTCCTTGTCCTGTTCATGGTTTCCTGAGAGCTCCAGTCGATGCCAATACAGCCCCAGTCAGCCAGAGCCTCCTCCCCTCCCAATCTGGGGGCCCCGGGACAGGTTTCCTCCTCGGCCCTCCCACGAGGGAGCCCTCCATCCCCCGAGAGGCCACATCCTCCCATGGCCCCTGGACCACCCTAAACGTGCTCATCACTCCTTCTCCCCACAAACACATTATGCACGGGGTCAAATGAAGGAACCCAGGGCTGGATAAAATAAAAAAGATCCCTGCTCTCGTGAAGGGAAATGTTTATCCACTGATTCAATGTTTATTCAGCATCTACTTCACATGGGACATTGTTTTAGGTGCCAGGGAGCCTGCATTCTACGTAAAGGAGATAGACAATAAACAAAGGGCCAAACACACAGTACGTTGCACGGTGCTAAGTGCCACGGGGTGGACTAAAGCAAACTCGCGAAGGAAAGGAGGGAGGTTGTATTTCATGGGGAAGGGCCACCAAAGCCCTCCCTCGAAGGGCCATTTGAGCAGTGACAGCAAGACACATTCCTCTCTGCATGCCCTGTCGATGGGAATGTAAGATGGCACAGCCACCACGGAATGGTCTGGCAGCTCCCCCAAAGGTCATCTGGTCACCACACGACCCAGTGCTTCCACTCCTGAATACATGCCCAAGAGAACTGAAAATCTGTATTCTCACAAGGACATACATGGAGCTTCACGGCATTATCCCCAACAGCCAAAACGTAGAAACAATCTGAGTACCCACCAACTGGTGAATGAAAAAAATACAAGGGCACCTGGGGAAGGGTTCAGTGGGTGAAGCGTCTGCCTTCCACTCAGGTCATGATCCCAGGGTCCTGGGATTGAGCCCCCACATCAGGCTCCCTGCTCAGCGGGGAGCCCGCTTCTCCAGCCACCTGCCACTCTGCCTACTTGTGCTCTCTCTATCAAATGGATAGGATCTTTTAAAAAAAAACTCTTTAAGGGCGCTTGTTTGGGTGGCTCAGTGGTTGAGCATCTGTCTTCAGCTCAGGGTGTGACCCCGGGGCCCTGGGGTCGAGTCCCACATTGGGCTCCCCACAGGAAGCCTGCTTCTCCCTCTGCCTATCTCTCTCCCTCTCTGTGTGTCTCTTTCATGATTTAAAAAAAAAAAAAAAAAAAACACTTTAAAAATACTAATAATAAAGATAAGCCAGATTGATCATAGTGAGAGTTGCACTACTCTGCAGATATGCTAAAGAACAGCAAGGAGGCAAACCATCGCTAGAGAAGAAGGAGCGAGAGGCCGAGGGAGGTCCCAGGCACAGAGGGAGGTCCCAAGGCCAGAGCCCTCAGAGTCGTGTGAGCAACGGGTGACTTGTACTCTTTATAAGATAAAGGCCATGGAGGAAAGAGAACTGGGCAGAGAAGTGATATTATCTAACTTAAATTGTTTTAAATTCACCCACAACACTTGAGCCGCTTGCTGGGAGGTGGATGCAGCCAGGAGGAAGCCAGGGGATGGGTGCTGCTGCTTCACCTGCGTGGTGATGCTGGGCACACAGAGCATCAAATTCAGGATGTGTCCTGAAGGTACAGCCCACGGGATGTGGTAATAAACAGAACATGGGGGGGAAATCCAGAGAAGAGGCAAAGACAATTCCAAGATTTAAATCAGAGCCTAGCTGTATAGGTGTGAGGGAAGGAGATTGTACATATATACATATCTACCTGAAACAAATAAATACATCATTTGAATATGGTATAAGAAAGGGCAGCGAGGGGCGCCTGGGTGGCTCAGTCAGTGAAGCCTTCTGCCTTCGGCTCAGGTCATGCTCTCGGGCTCCTGGGATTGAGCCCCACATCAAGCTCTGCACAGCATCATGGAGCCCTGCTTCTCCCTCCCCTGCTCCCACTGCTGGCGCAGTCTCTGTCAAATAAAATCTTTAAAGGGTTAAAAAAAAAAAAAAAAGGAAAGAAAGGAAGGACAGCTAATCATAGGTGGTTTGGAAAGGTTTCCCAAAGGCAGTAACAAATAAGCACAGAACTGAAAAGATTTTTGTGAGAAGCAAGGAAGCAGTACAGGGAAGGATCCCAAACAGAAAACAGTAAGTATAAAGGCCTGAAACCAAGAAAGCCCAGCTACTGAAGGATTTTTAAAAGACGGCAAACGGAATAGAATTTTACTTTAAAAAGCTTACTCCAGCTGCTGTGCCAGAACTGGGAGACAAGTCAGGAGACCTGCTATAGCCCACGCCAGAAACTGTGAATGGATCCAGTCTCACAGTGGAATTAGAGCTTACAGTACCTGCAGGAAAGCAAGCCGGTGATTCAGCCTAAACAGGCAGCCTAATCAACGGATCTATTTGTGTTTCCAATAAGCTCCAAGCCTATTTACTTACTTTCATTCCTCATCTCACTAGCCCAGAAATTCTCCAAGGGAAAAAAGACTATGCCTTAGTGTCTGCCTAGAGGCGAGACACAATAGCTAATGCACAACAGACACTCAACAAGTGTTTGAATGAAATGTTTGGAGAAGCTAAGAAAGCTCTCCAGACGGTACCATGTACAAAGGATCCAATATGAGAAACACTAGCAAGAAAAAAGGGAGGATGGGGCACCTGGGTGGCTCAGTGAGCATCTGCCTTTGGCTCAGGTCATGATCTCAGAGTCGTGGGATTGAGCCCCACATTGAGCTCCCTGCTCAAAAGGAAGTCTATTTCTCCCTCTCCCTCCACCTGCTGTCCCCCCTGCCTGTGCTCTCTCTCACTCTCTAATAAACAAATAAAATATTTTTTTAAAAGGATATGCCCCCAAAATGTGGCACAGGCAATATTAAAGGGGGAGTCTAGTTTCCCACATCACCTTCAGCTTTGCTCAGAATTCTACTAGGCTTAGGCACTTGAAGGAAAAAACTAAGACATTAAGTTCATGAGCTTGCCTTGAGGAAAGAGGGAAAACTTGAAAGGGATGAGAGAAACCACACCAGTACGGGCAGAATAGACAGTACTTCAGAAATACCTAAACCCATGTGCATTAAGAGAGGAGGATTAGGAAAAAAAAATGCATAATCAGCTCCCGCTCCCCAAAATGGGCTGAGATAGCAGAGGTACCATTCCATCACCCTCAATAGTGAGAAGTAATGTCAGTATCAACCATGACACTGTCCCTGATAAATCTGGGGCTAAGATCAGAGAATCGCCCAGCAGGTTGGGACAACCCTCTTCCTGGAAGGAAGCACAGCACTGGGAAGGTCCCGGTAACAAGGACTGGACAAAGATCTCATGTATATGGATACTGAAGGATGGGTAAAATTGGGGGGGGGGGGGGACCGCAGGGGGGAGGGTTAGGAGAGGAAGCAGAGAGGAGCTATTACAAGAGTACCCACCCTTAGACAACATAATGTGGCACTGGCCATGTGTTCTTACAATCAGTGATTTCCCCTGGGAGCGGGGGAGGGGGGGAGGGGAAGGATATGGAAAGGGGCAGGCAGATCTGAAAGCTACATGGACGATAAAATCAACAGGGCATAGGAGAGCAAGAACATGTTTAGGATGACATCTGAGGAGAGCCCAGTGGCTCAGTAGGTTGAGCATCTGCCTTCAGCTCAGGTCATGATCCCAGGGTCCTGGGATCAAGTCCTACATCGGGCTCCCTGCTCAGTGGGGAGTCTGCTTCTTCCTATCCCTCTCCCTCTGCCCCTCCCCATTGCCCGCTCTCTAACTAAATAAACAGCATCTCTAAAAATAAATAAATAAATAAATAAATAAATAAATAAATAAATAAATAAATAAATAAATAAATAAATAAATATGACATCTGGGTTTCTAGTTTGCACAACTGAAGGGATGCTGGATTCTTCTCCCAGCATATAACCCAAACGGCCCCTCCTAAGCCAGTCTACGAAGTCGTGCATGACGGTGCACGGCGCGCCCACCCCAGCAGCCTCGCCACGTCTGAGCCCCACACGCAATGCCCCTCTTGTCAGTTCCTTCCTACCACAGACCCTTCTCACATGAGCTTGTCCCGTTTCCCTCCCTAGCCAACCCTCACCCGCCCAGAGAAAGTGGGGGCGAGGAGGGGCGGGAGTGTCTCAGCTTCATCTCCAGTGCCTCAAGAAGACCTCTGCAATCCTCCAGGTCAGGACTGGCGTCCCTACGGCGCGATTCTCAGTGTTTCAAGACATCGCGCTCACCGCCATCGCAATCGTGAGCGGAGCGCCCCAGGGATGAGCCTCGGTAACAGCTCAGCCAGTAGTTGTCGCCTACGTCCATCCACTCAGTCGAAACAATCCCCACAGTGGACACGCGAGGTGGGGGAGGGGAGGGGGGACCGTCCACCCAGGGAGCGGCGGGGCCTGGACTCGAACCCACTCCTGCGTGACTACCAAGAGCCTGGCGGCGGAGCAACTAGCACCCCCACCCCCGCCCTGGGTTTCCGCCCGCGCGATGAATGGGGTCCAGACCCACACGGGGTCCGGGGGAAGCCCCAGCTCTGCCCGCCCCACGACCCCACCCCCGCCCTCCCCGCACGGCCCAGGGCACACCGGCCGCACTCACCTGGGCCCCGCCCACCGTCCCATGCAGCCGCAGGAGGCACATGAGCCCGGGCAAGTGCGGGGCCGAGCGCACCGGGGGATGCACGGGCGCCACGGCGCTCCCCGCGCGCGGCTGCAGCAACCCGGACACGCTCTCCAGCAGCAGCAGGCGGAGACGCGGGCCCGAGCCCACCGCCGACAGACCCCCGGCCCCGCCGGGAACCCCGGCCGCGGAGCCCGCCGAGGGCCCACTCAGAACGGCTGCCGCCATCTTCACCCGGGCTCCGGCAGCGGCGTGGCGCGATGACGCAAACGCACCGCGACGGGCGCCTGCTGGGGAGGGGGCGTGAGGAGGGGGCCTCGGCCCTGCGCACTGGGAGGCGGGAGGCGGGGCTCCGGGCGCGGGCGGGAGGGAGCATGCGCGGGCGGGCGGTGCACCACGTGGGCCGGACAAAAGGCGCCCGCGGCGGCGGGGTCGGTCTCGCGTCCGCGCTTCGGGCGGTGCGTGCGTGGAGACCGGCTGCTCGGCCCGGACAGCCCGGCCTGTGCTCCCCAGCTCTCCCCCGGCGCGGGGCCGTCTCTCCCGCCGGGGCTGTGCACACACCCGCGGGCACGTGGGACGGGGGCGGGCGCTGCTCCGGCCTGTGCACCGCCGCGACTCCGCGCTCCTCTTGGAAGCTGCAGCCGGCGCGGTGCGTGCATGCTGCACGCCTGCGGCTGCTCCACTGGATCACAGAACATGGACTGACCTCCAGCACCGCGCTCTGCATACCTCGGTGCACAGGGATGATCTGATCATTTGAGCTGGAGGAAAGTCCAGTCTGAGGGTCACCCCTGTCTATGTCTCTCTGCCTACCCCTCTGTCTAGTCCGTCTTCAAGCCCTAAAGGCGTTAACCCCGTAAGGCTATTTTTTTCTCCGTTTCCCATGACCCTGTGGTCCTGGCCAGCATTCTCGCTTCTGGCCTCTCATAATGGCCTCTTCATATGGCTTCCCTCTTGGCCTTGTGTCGTCCCTTCTCTGCAAAACAACCAGAGTGGTCTTTACAAGTGTAAGTCACTTCTTGTCACTCGCTTAAAGCCTTTCAGTGGCCTCCAAATATGTGAATGAAGTCCCACCTTTTTGCCTTGGCTGCTAGGATCCGGGTGATCTGACAATAGGCAGCTCTCCGACCTGGACATGTACTCTCAGGCTCCTTGTCTTTCCCTGTCCTTGAGCCAAAATAGCCTTCTTTCTATCCAACAGCAAGCCCATTCCTACCGCAGAACCTTTGCATACGCTGCTGCTTCTGCCTGGAGACATTATTCTTTTATTCTCTGTGATTGATACCCTCTTGCCATCCTTTAAGAGGGCTCCTTATGGGCAGCCCAAGTGGCTCAGCGGTTTAGCGCCACCTTCGGCCCATGTCGGGCTCCCTGCATGGAGCCTGCTTTTCCCTCTGCCTGTGTCTCTGCCTCTCTGTGTGTGTGTGTGTCTTTCATAAATAAATTTAAAAATCTTTAAAAAAAAAAAGTGGGGATAATCATAAAACCTTAATGCATAGAATAAATTGATATTTGTAAAGTTCCCGGAGCAATGTTTGGCACATGGTAAATACTCTAAAGTGCAAATCCTGGCATTTGATGTCTTAGGAAGCTTTTCCTAACCTCCAGGATTATAAAAATATTTTCCTGTTTTTTTTTTCTAATGCTTTTATCATTGTATTCCATGCGTTTAGATCCTTAACCCATCTGGAATTTATTTTAAGGCATGAGATATGGAAACATAACTTTTTTCTCCCAAATGAATAGCCAGCTGTCTCATCCCAATTTAGTGAATATGCC
Source organism: Vulpes vulpes (assembly GCF_048418805.1). NCBI lineage: Eukaryota > Metazoa > Chordata > Mammalia > Carnivora > Canidae > Vulpes > Vulpes vulpes. Next base: position 133,238,815 of record NC_132791.1, on the reverse strand, counting down.
ATTCTACCTTCATTGACTTGAAATGCTATCCTGTGAGTCTATATCTGGACTCCCTATTTCACTGCTCTATCTAGTATTATCGCACCAATAACATAATTTTAATTAGTGTAACATAAATTATCAGTTAAGACAAATGCTTGCTTTATTCTTATTTATCAGAATTTTTCTGGCTTTCCTTGTAAGTTGATTCTTCTGATTGGTTAGAATCAAATTCCTCTCCCCAAAAAAAGTCCCATTGTTATTTATTTTTAAGGACTAGTCAGGTGCAGTAGTGAGGATGGGGGAAAGAGTAGAAAGGAGTTCGATCTGTAACTGTGAGCTATCACTTGAGATAACCTACTACCTTGGACCAGCCTCCCATTGCTACTTTGATATGGTGCTAAAATTATAGACAATTTGCAGAGAAATAACATCTTAATTTGTTTTAAAGATTTTATTTATTTATTTATTTATTTATTTATTTATTTATTTGACAGAGAGAGAGAATGTGCACACAGGGGAAGCAACAGGCAGAGGGAGAGGGAGAAGCAGGCTCCCAGTGGACTAGGGAGCCCAATGTAGGACTTGATCCCGGGACTCTGAGATCATGACCTGAGCCGAAGGCAGATGCTTAACCAACTGAGCCCTCAGGCGCCTGAAACGACATCTTTATAATGATGGTTTTTCACACCTAGTATTTGGTGTACCTCTTTCATTCTTTCTAGCCTTCTTCAACATCTTCCTAAAATTGTCTTTATATTAGCTTCTTTTAACACATAGCATTCATGCCACACAGATCACTACCTTTCAGTTCCAAAATCACATTAGATATGTAGCAAGGTGTATCTCATTACCTTCTGGTCATGACCCTTTGACATCGTGATTCATGAGTCTAAAAGAAATGCATGATCAAAAGCTTGAAAGGGATGAAGGGTGAGCTTAAGAGGTGGTGACAGAACTGCCTCTGTTTGAACGTTAAAGATTATCCCAGAGACTGTCATTTTTTGGCAAATGGAACAGTGGGGGGATAAATGTGAAGTTAGTTCATTTGGGTGGGAAAGACGGGGAGGATGGGAAAAGACGTGCAAGAAGGAGAAATACTTTAGCTCCTTAAGTCCAGAAATGTCAGGCACCCATCATCCTCTCCCCATCCCATCCACTCTGCCCTAGAAATGGCTCCTTCCCCTGGCCTCTCTTCTCCTCTTTAGTTTTAGCCTCGACAGCCTTGCCCCACTCTCTCCTCCGTCCACATTGCCCAGGATTATCCTCCTGAAGGAGAAATCTCACCGTGCCATTCTTTAACTGGATCCACACATCCTGCTCTGCAGAAGACCTTGTCCCTTCACCTGCTATGCGGAATCCTTCACACCCTGTTCCAGTCTCCCTCTCCACCTCACCTCTCCTGCGGTGGAACCCCACAAACTCTTCGGAAGAGGATGCGACTTGCCTTTCTCTGGCTTTGCAATACCTTTTCTCAACCTCTGGCCACCCTTAGAAATATTGTCCTCAAATGTCTCCTCTTCTGGACTGCGCCCTTGCCCCAGTTAAGCGCTGGTAGTTGCTTTGCCTTCTGGGTTATACCTCCACTTTAGTATTCTTGGGATCATAAGACCTGTTTTATGTGTCTCCCAAAGTGTCCTAGAAAGTAGGGGCCCTGAGAATTCGTGTCTGTGTCGCTATTGCCCAGAACAGTGACTAACACGAAATAGGCATGGATGCATGGATAGATGGACGGATGCATGCATAGACGGGAGCATAGGTGCATGGACGGATGCATGCATGGACGGATGCAGGCTGTGATGAGAGCAGATGGAAGAGATGGGTAGTCAGAGAACCCAGGCAAGCAACCCTGCAGATGTGGGACAGACAGCAGAGGGAGCTGACACACCACAGTAAGGAAGCGGACGGAGGAGCCGACGGAGGCTGAGAGCCCTGAGGTGAGCGGCGCGCGCGCGCCGGAGCGAGCATCACGCAGCTGGGGCTCCTCCCCCACGTGTGCATCTCCGCATCCTTCTCCCCACACCGCGCCGGGGCTCCTTCCTCCGCTTCCACTGCCCGCGTAGCCCCCACCGCCTCCGAGAAAGCAAACAAAGGGGAGGGGACCCCCGAGGCGCCCTGGCCGCAGGGAGCCAATCACCGGGCCCTCGCCTCCCGGCGGGCGGGCACCTCGGTTCCGGGAAGCCCAATCGGTTCCCGCCGGGGGCGCGGAGGGGCGGAGAGATGGGCGGGCAGAGCGGGCACCGGGGACCGCGCGCGCCGGAGGGACCCCTTGGGAGCGCGGGGCGGGGCCGCGGCGGGGCGGGCACGGGGGCGGAGCCAGTCGGCGCGGCGCGCGCGGTCGGGGCTGACGCATCGGGCCCCGGTTCCCCCGGATCGGAGGGGGCTCAAGGGGCGGAGGAGGGAGCGAGCGCGGAGGGCGCGCGTGCGCAGTGGCGCGGGGAGGAGCAGGCACCCGGCGGCAGGCGGGGAGGCTGCGAGCAGCCGCGAACCGGGCGGGCGCGCGCACCATGGGGGAGAAACCCGGCACCAGGTAAGGGAGGTGGGGCCCCGCGGCGGGACGTGGGCGGCGGCGCGGGGCGGGGGCCGGGGCGGTCCTGGGACGAGGACACCGGGGGAGAGGACCGGGGGGCCGGGTCCCCGGGGGGACAACCATCTGGGGCCGCGCGCGTCGGTCCTCGAGGATAATGAGGGGGACGCATGTGGGGCCCTTGCAGACGGCGAGGGCTGGAGGGGAGCAGGAAAGCGGCGTCTGGGTTCCCGCAGGGATGTGGGGGCCGGACGACCGGGTTCTCCGGTGTAGGCTGCGATGCAGGGGCGGAGGAAGGAGGAGCAGGTGGCCGCCCCGAGGGGTCGGGTATGGGAAGGCTGGATGCTGGGAGGGGATCCCCCCTAGACTCGTGCCGAGCTGCCGGAGAGCCTCCTGGCCAATACCCCACAGGCGGTCGGGCTGTCCCAAGGGCCAGGTGGCTCTGCTTCCAAACTTCTGCCTTCCCCCAGGTTGCTAGGAGCAACAGCTTCATCTTGGGGGAGCAGAGTGCATGACGATCCCCCACCTCCATTCGGGGCCTTACCCCTCTTCCCCGAGGTGAGGGGAGACAGTATCTGCCCTGGGCACGCCATCCACTCCCCGGATGTTTTCTGTGCAATCGAGGCTCCTTCCTTCCACTGATACCCTGAGTTCTCTTTTTTGGTCTCTAGCAAAATCCACTTCCTGTTGTGGGCCAACACCCCCAGGGGGATAGTGGGTGAATGCCTGAGTCCCTGGGGAGCAGGAGCAAAGGAGGAAAAGATTGGGGCACTATGCCTCTATCCAGAAGGGATCAGGAACTGGGCCCTGGTCCCCAGACGCCTCTTTTTCTGCAAAACATTATCCTATCACCCCCCACCGCTCCCCACCCATAGAATAGGAGAACCCAGGTTTCTGAGCCTCAAGTCGAGTCATATCAGAAAGAGATGATCAGAGGCAGGACTGCTGGCCTGGATTAGGGCTTATAACACCCCCAAGAAAGGGGAAGTTGCTGAGTTGAGGGAGGCCCCCAATTTCCGTTATGTGGTTCAGGGAGGAGGATGGATGGACCAGAGGGGTACTGCTGACTTGGCATAATTCCTGCCACCCCCATCTAATTCTGGGCCACAGGAAATGGAGAGAACGTCTGCTGCTTCCAGCCCCCTCACTAGGCACCTCTGGGCACCCCCACACTCTGCCTCCTTGGCCAGCTGAGGCTCCTAAGGGCAGGTCACCCTGCAGCTGCTCCGGGGCAGTTACCCCAAAACTATAGTCCAGTGGCTTTCTTCCTAATAGGAGAAACCCTGGGAAAAAAGGAAAACTAGAAGCAACAGGGAAAGAGAGCTGGATGAAGCCATAGCTGTCCGCCCCCAGCTTGGGACAAGAGGTGGTGCTCATTGTAGCTGCCATCATTACCAACGTTTACTCTGCTTCATTAGGTCGGGATACCTGGGGACCCCCATACCCTTTGCCTCATGACCTTTGGACAGCCTGGCCTTCTGGGAAGAAGCAGCAAGTGAGGTTGTTAGAGCAGAACTGGTGGGGAGCGGGAGGGGGGGGGGTGCTGGAGGAAGGATGGCCTAGTTGGCAGGACCTCACTGTCTACTATCCGAGGACTCTGCCCAGTGATGGCCACTGAGGTATAGCGGATTGGGATGGGGAAGGTCCGACCTGCAGGTGGCCAGAACATAGGGGTCGCCAGACACTTGCCTACCCTCTCAGCAGTGGGTAGAGCCCAAGCTGAGATTGTTTCAGCTCCAGGGCTGGGTGTTGGGGCAGGGAGTGGGGGCAGGGAGCTCTGGCAATTAAACAAGTTTAATGCCGATTGCAGAGACAGGAGAATATGAAGTTTTAGCGATAAAGAGCATGGGCTCAGAGCCACATTGCCTCTGGTCATCTGAGTCCCACCATTTACACCCTCTGGGGTCTTAGGCTCAATCCTTCAGTCCTCCATGCCTTGGTTCCCTCACCTGGAAACTAGGAACATTGGGACCTCTGTCATTGGGTCGCTAAGAATATTAAATGAGATAATACACACAAAGCTCTTGAAACAGTGCTGAGCACGGGGCAGTCACCCAACAAATGCCAGCCAATGTCATCATCTCTATCGTCTGGTTGCATGTCAGTGTCAGTGGCAGCCCGCCCCCAGGCAGCGTGCTGGGGGTGCTTAACTGAATAAAGCTTCCAATGAAACATCGTCTACCTAGTGAGGCAGATGTTCAGATGATCCACAGCCTGTGCATGCTGTCACACCACCAGGAAAACATGAGGCAGTGTAACAGGAACACCCCTTCCTCCCCCAAAAAAGGAGTAACCAGGGTCCGGGCTGGATTTGCTTTCTAAAGGAGGTGATATCTGAGCTCAGCCTTCAAAGACAAGGAGGCTCTGAGGCCGCTGGGATCAGGGATGGGGACAGTTGGAGGTTAATGGAGTCACATGTAAGTGGTGCCTACAAGTAGAAACCATTTTAGGGGCAAAAGCAGTGCCATTGCCCTTCTGGGTACTCCAGCCATCTTTGGAGCTGGAGACCAGAGAAGAAGGAAGCAGGGCCAGGTCTGAGACAGACACTCCTACAACCTGCCCATTCAGGCCCCCTGGGCGGGGTGGGGAGGGGGGTTGCACTCTGAGAAGAGAAGAGCCTGGGTGGTTCCTGCCATTGCTGTAGGAGGAAGGGAGCTAGTAAGGGTGGAACGGGGCCAGGGGGCAGGGGTGCCCTTGCTGTGTTGGGAATATTGAGGACCTGTGGTGTCCTTCCTCTGGGAAGAAGTGGGAGGGGTAGGGCTGGCAAGGCCCCACAGGCTACAGACAGAACCCTGGGTGAGCCCTGCCATTCAGGGCAGCACGGGGGTCCCCGGTGTGGGGGTCCCTGCCGAGTCTGAGGGACGCAGTGGGGTTTCCCTTTCTGTTTTGTTAGGGTCTTCAAGAAGTCAAGCCCTAACTGCAAGGTGAGTCTCCCAGGCTGCTTTTCCTCTCTGGGCCCCTGCAAGGCCCAGCCTGCCCCTAGCCAATCCCCAACCCCTGGCTCCCCACTTCCTGTGACAGCTAAGAGCTGACTTCCTTCCCTCCTGAAGCCCCTTGCCACAAAGGCCGCTCAACCTGAGCCAGCCACGGGGCTGGGTGGGGAAGGTCTGTGTACCTCAGCAAGATGCAGGGGGAGGAGCCAGGAGCCCTAGGCTGTACCCCTCTGAGGAGCCAGCTTTCCCAGGGCTGGGAAGGGTCAGCAGCTCCCCAGGCTATGGCCTGCGTCTCCCAGAGCCCCTGGAGGGGAGCCAGCAAGGCCATACCCTACTCTCTAGCTGACCTGCCTGTGGCCTGTCCCACCACTACCCCGCCCCACCACTCATACACACTTCACACTTGCCTGACTTATGGGCAGAGGTGTGAAGAGCTTCAAGGTTGGGGACCCTGGGAAACTCCACTATTCTGCCCTTCTGAGCCCACTGGGAGGAGACCCCAAGGATACTTCAGCCTGGAAGGACTAGGGGCAGGGCGGGCACCCTGAAGGGCTCTGATGCCCCCCAACCTCCCACCCTATCTTCCCTGTGCCCCTCTGTACCCTTAGCTCACTGTGTACTTGGGCAAGCGGGACTTTGTGGATCACCTGGACAAAGTAGATCCTGTGGGTAAGTGTGCCCAGAAAGCAGCAGCAGGTGCCCTGGGAGGGGGAGAGGCTCCTGGGCCCAGGGATGGTGGGGAGGCCCTGGCAGGAAACGAACTCGTGTGTCCCCCTCCCAGATGGCGTGGTGCTCGTGGACCCAGACTACTTGAAGGATCGCAAAGGTACTGGCCAGGTGGAGGGGGCCTGGGGAGGTGGGGTGGGCTGGCACTGACACGACCCAGGGAACATGGAGGGCCAATCCCAGACATGGAGAGCCGACCCCAGGGACACGGAGGGCAGGGACAGAAGGGGAAGTGGGTTTAGGCTTTGATGCTGCTAGGGGCCGGGGGGCTGGGGCTAGGGGTCCTGACCGCCCCCCCCTTGCCCTCCCTCTTAGTGTTTGTGACCCTCACCTGCGCCTTCCGCTATGGCCGCGAGGACCTGGATGTGCTGGGCCTGTCCTTCCGCAAAGACCTGTACATTGCCACCTACCAGGCCTTCCCCCCCGGGCCCAACCCACCCCAGCCCCCCACTCGCCTGCAGGACCGGCTGCTGAGGAAGCTGGGCCAGCATGCCCACCCATTTTTCTTCACAGTGAGGATGCCCCTCACCCTGTGCAGGGCAAGGGGTCTAGGGCTGAGCTTGGGGGGTGGGCACCTGTCACAGTGAGGACCCCCCCCTGCTCTGTCACTTCAGGGTCACCCAGCACCCTTGTCTCTGCATCCTCCCTGGGGTCCCCCCTTCCTTCTTCCTCTCTCACCCCCCCCCCCGCCTCCTTTTCCAGACTCTTAGTTGGGATTGGGAGAAATTTTGGTGGGGGGGGGCTCTTGGGAAGAACTGAAGCCTCCCCTTGCCTCCGCCACAGATACCCCAGAACCTGCCCTGCTCTGTTACCCTGCAGCCAGGCCCAGAGGACACGGGGAAGGTAGGGCAGGGATGGCTCTGAGGGCTCGGGACAGCACAGGGCCCAGCGGGAGCTGGGGGTGCCCCAGGAGGGGGCTGTGGGGAAGCAGCCTGGGTAGGACAGGGGATCCTGGACCCCGGGGCCGGGGGTGACCTTGCACAGACAGGAACAGTGCCCTGCCCAGTAGACTGGGTGTCGGGGGCAGGGGCAGAGGACGGAGCCCCCAGCCCTGTGTGCCTCACACCAGACTGCAATGGGGCAAGAGTCCCCCACCCCCACCCCGGAGGCCAAGGCGAGGGAAGAGGGAAGGAAGGGTGTGGTGGTGTCAGGAGCCTTGTGTAAGATGTGACCTTTTCTCCCTCCCAGGCCTGTGGAGTAGACTTTGAGATCCGAGCCTTCTGTGCCAAATCTCTAGAAGAGAAAAGCCACAAAAGGTGAGGGGATGTGAGCTCCCCTGTGGTCTGACCCTTCCCTCCCCGCTCCCCGGAGCCCCAGGCACCCCTGCCCCTCCATCAGACCAGCAGTGGGGGTCTGGGTATCTAAGGACTGGCCCCTCCCTCCCCTCCTCCCCACCCCCAGGAACTCTGTGCGGCTGGTGATCCGAAAGGTGCAATTTGCCCCGGAGAAACCCGGCCCCCAGCCATCAGCAGAAACCACACGCCACTTCCTCATGTCTGACCGGTCCCTGCATCTAGAGGCTTCCCTGGACAAAGAGGTGGGGTGCAGGAGGGTGGCACAGGTGCTGCAGCGCGCACAGCCCCCTGGCCGAGGCCTGAAGCTGGCTGCCAGGACCCTGGGTGTCTGTGTGTGGGGCAGGCGGGAGGAATGCTGATCATGAGGCTGGTGCCAGCAGACAGCACTAATTGGACCCCTCCCCTCAAAAGCTGTACTACCACGGGGAGCCCCTCAACGTCAATGTCCATGTCACCAACAACTCCACCAAGACCATCAAGAAAATCAAAGTCTCCGGTAAGCGGGGTGACAGAAGGGGAATTGAGGGGGGTTTTGGGGGTGCCCATGCGGCTCCTGGTCATGTTGGCCCCAGAGACACACCCCAGAATAAGATGCAGCCCGGGGTGGGGGGGGTGTCCCAGTGGGGCAGCAGCCTGAGCTTCCTGCACGGCTGCTTCACCACCCCCTCACCCTACAGTGAGACAGTACGCTGACATCTGCCTCTTCAGCACTGCCCAGTATAAGTGTCCTGTGGCTCAGATCGAACAAGAGTGAGTAGCAGGATGGCCAGGGCCCCACCTTAGGGCAGGACCATAGGCAGGGGTGGGGGGTGATGGGGTGATGGGGTGAGGATGGAATGAACCCACTCTACCTACAAGGAAGGGCATTCTCTCCATCAGCAGGTGGCTCTGAGCACATCCTACTCCTCATACCTGCAGCCCAAACACAAAAGGGTGGGTGGTAGTGGAGAAGCCGCTGGGGGTGGGCATCTGGCCCCTCCCAGAGCCCCGTTCTCTTGCCCCCACCCCCCAGTGACCAGGTGTCACCCAGTTCCACGTTCTGCAAGGTGTACACCATCACCCCACTGCTCAGTGACAACCGGGAGAAGCGCGGTCTTGCCCTGGACGGGAAGCTCAAGCATGAAGACACCAACTTGGCCTCCAGCACCATGTGAGACCAGGCTGGGTGGGGGCGGGGGTGTGGGTGGGGTTTGGGGCGTTCCCCCCTCCCCTGCAGCCTAGGGCACACATGCCCCTTCAGGGCCGGCTGCGTGTCAGGCTGTGTCCTGGGTGCCGGGGCTTGATCGGGGAACAGAGCAGGTGGAGCTTCTAGGCAGGGAAGACAGATAAGGGACGAGTGCTGAGAAGCAGCAGGTTAGAGATGGGAGATAGTAGGGGGCAGGGAGCGGGAAGGGTGCAGCCACTGTAAATAAAGTGGCTGGGGGAGGCATGAATTCTGAGTGGGGACCCAGAGTAAGTAGGTCACGTGGACACAAGGAAAGCTCGTTGTGGGCAGAGGGATCTGCAAGCACAGAGACTTAGAGGTGGCCCAGGCCCAGCCAAGTGGAGGAGGCATGGTGCCAGTGTGCCTGTGGGCAGGAGTGTCAGGCCTGGGCCCCCCCCCCCCCGGCGCCATCATGCACAGTGCACACAGCAGAGTGCATACAGCAGGCCCGAGGCCCACGCGGAGGCCCAACCTCCAGGAAGCAGCAGGGGGTGTGGCTGGGGGAGTTGAAAGCAAGACGGTGCAGGGCCCTGGGGTCACAAGGATGTCTGCTTTTATGAGACATGAGAAGCCACAAGCTGGTCCTGCGGAGAGGGGTGCACTGGGGTGCTCGGCCGGGAGAACAGCATAGTCTGCACTGCTGGCTGGAGCACTGGGGTTGGGGGTCGGGGGTCAAGGGTCAGCCACCCAGAACCTGGCAGGAGCCCTCAAGGGTGGGTGAGGGCACAGGCAGTGGGCTGCGGTCTAGCTCCTCCCCTGATTGCAGTGTGAAGGAGGGGGCCAACAAGGAGGTGCTGGGTATCCTGGTGTCCTACAGGGTCAAGGTGAAGCTGGTGGTGTCTCGCGGCGGGTGAGTGTGGTGGGGGAACTGTGGGGGGTGTGGTGGCCTGCCCGGGGCGTGGGAGTGTTGGCCCTTCATGCTGTCCCCCCCCAGGGATGTCTCTGTGGAGCTGCCATTTGTCCTTATGCACCCCAAGCCCCACGACCACATCACCCTCCCCAGGCCCCAGACAGGTAAGCACGGCGCCCCCCCACCCCCAGCCAGAGGAGCATCCCCCCAGCTGGGGGAGCACAGCTGGTCCTTCCAGCACCCACCCACCCCTTCTCTCTCCTCACCTCAGCTGCTCCTGACACAGATGCCCCTGTGGACACCAACCTCATTGAATTTGATACCAAGTAAGAGACTCCCCCCCAACACACACTTTGTGACCTTTGAGCTCTGGACATGGACTCCCCTCAGCCCTCACCCCCCTCTCCCCCCCCCCCCCCGGGGCACCAGATCCAGACCATTAGCATCCCTCAGGAGGCTGCCTGTCCTGTCCCTTCTTGCCCCCGCACTTAGCCAGGCTGCTGACCCACCCTGGCTCCGGGAGGGGCGCAGGGCGCCCAGAGGGGTTCTGGAGCCCTCACTTATTCCCTCCTGTCCACCCAATGTCAAGCTACGCCACGGACGATGATATCGTGTTCGAGGACTTTGCCCGGCTTCGGCTGAAGGGGATGAAGGATGAGGACTACGAGGACCAGTTCTGCTAGGAGGAGGGCTCAGGTGCTGCTGGGAGAGGGGGGTCCCCGCCTCTGCCCTCCCTCCACGCGGCAGCCTCCCCACCCCCCAGCCGCCCCCAGACATGCACTGGACCCACCTCCGTGGAACGTGGGCATTACTTTTTCAACTCCAGCTGTGCCTCCCCAACTAACCAACCCCCCCCCAGTGGGTGGCAGGCTGTGTTCACACCTATGTTTGTGGAGGGGGCTGCAAAAGAGACAGGAGGGAAGGTGGGGAGAAGGAAGCCCCATGTGCACCGTCACAGCAACAGCTTCCCTTCCCTTCCAGAGGACACCCTTCTGGGGGGGCAAGGCCACTTCTTTGTTTCTGAGCATAAAGAAGAAAATAAACCTTGGAATAGGCACGCGCATCCATGTCTCCTGTGCGATGCTTGAGGAGCGGACAGTTGCTCATCTGCGGCTATTCCCTTGGGGCTGAGTGCCCAGCAGGGGGAAGGACACTGGGCCACCGGGCCCATAGGCTGGCCGTTGGTATCCCAACGCACAGGCTGTCTGTGTGGTCTAGGGGAACCCGGAAATGGAGTTCGCCCTGTCCACGCTCCAGGGTGTGGCCTGCTAAAGCCACCACGTCCCCGTGTGCGTTTGCAGGGGAAACAGGAAGGCACAGCACTGTCCCTGGGAGCTGGGCAGGGCAGACACATGCGACCCGGTGGTGGCCTGCCATGGCCGTGTACCTGTGTCCACAGTGCCTTATGGATGCTGCGGTCACCCGATCCCAGGGCTTACTGGATGGAACCCGTGTGACATCCTGTGGGGCCTGGTGTCATCGTTTCTGCCATGGAAGCCAAGGCTTGGGGCACCTGGGGGCGCTCAGTCTGTGAAACAGCTGCCGTTGGCTCAGGTCATGAGCCAGGGTCCTGGGATCACATCGGGCTCCCCACTGGATGGGCAGCCTGCTTCTCCCTCTTCAGCACTTGTGCTCTCCTGCTCTCCTTCTCTCTTAAATAAATGAAATAGTAAAAAAAAAAAAAAAAAACAGCAGCAGCCCAGGCTCTGGGCAGCCCCGGGGAGTCACACCACTGAGAGCAAGTCCCAGAAGCAACACCCTACCACCCTCCCCTGACATTCCTCAGGCACTCCCAAAACCCCAGGCTGGGCCAAGGGGGTGAGCGACACCCCACTGCCCTGCTCACCCCCCCAACCCACCCCCCTCCCACCTTCCAGCCTTTCTCTCCTGATTCTCGTAAGGCTCATTCAGCCACTCTGCCAACAGCCTCGCTGCCGAGTCCCTGTGATGTGCCAGGCGCAGCAGAGGGATATGTGGTGGTGACCAAAGCCACCATTCACCACCTTTCTCTAGTGACTTAATTACAGGATCCATGCTCCAGAGGGGACATGCAGGAGCAATGAGAATGCACGACCTACTGGAGAGCTCTGACCAAGCCTGGGGTTTGGGAAGGATCTCCCCAGAGGGAGGGAGCACCCTTTGCACAGAGAACCGGGAGACGGGCACAGGTTGGAACATTCTGGGCACTGCCAGCATTGCAGTAATTCCCATGAGCCTGCTCCTTGACCTCTGCACTCCCAGCCCCTGGAGCTCAGCACTGCTTTGGGTGAACCCTCAGGGAGACACCATAAAGATGCACAGCCCAAGCTCTACCTCCTTCCGATCCCCCGGGGTCAGGAAAATCCACCAGTCTGCACCTCAAATTAGCACACAACTTGAGAAACAATGTCTTTTTTTTTTTAGCTTTTTATGCTTTTAACGTTTTTATGAAGGTCAAACATGCACAGGGCATGAAGAAAGAAATCCAAACTGCTACAATAAACAGTGAAAAGAAGGCTCCCTCCTGCCTCCCATTGGTCATTCCCAGAGGCAACCACTATCAGCAGTCCCTGGAGTAGTCTCCCAAAGATATTGTTTGTTTTAAAGATTTTATTGGGATCCCTGGGTGGCGCAGCGGTTTGGCGCCTGCCTTTGGCCCAGGGCGCGATCCTGGAGATCCGGGATCGAATCCCACGTCGGGCTCCCGGTGCATGGAGCTTGCTTCTCCCTCTGCCTGTGTCTCTGCCTCTCTCTCTCACTGTGTTCCTATCATAAATAAATAAAAATTTAAAAAAAAAATAAAGATTTTATTTATTTATTCATGAGAGACGCAGAGAGAGAGATGCAGAGACACAGACAGAGGGAGAAGCAGGCTCCCTGTGGGGAGCCCGATGAGGGACTCAATCCCAGGACCCTGGGGTCATGCCCTGAGCCAAAGGCAGATGCTCACCCGCTGAGCCACCCAGGGGTCCCTGGATGTCATTTATGTTTACCAGTCTCCTGCCCACACACACGAAGTGAAGGAGGTCCGCTCTTCCATGAATGCAGGCACCAGTACAATAAGGATCCCCCAAGATAGGTCTTTTTTGCACACGTGAGCTGGGTCTATAGGACAAGCTCTTACAAGCAGACTTGCTGGGTCAGACAGTGAGACAGAATCTTTAGGATCCTGCCAATCAAGTAGGTGAAAAATGGTATCATCTGAGTTTTAATTTGCATTTGATTATAAGTGAAAATAAAACTTGATTTATCAAAAAAAAAAAAAAGAAAAGAAAAAAGGAGGGACACCTGGGTGGCTCAGTGGTTGAGCACTTTGGCTAAGATCGTGCCTTTGGCTCAGATCATGATCCTGGGGTCCTGGGATTGAGTCCCACATCGGGCTCCCCACAGGGAGCCTGCTTCTCCCTCTGTCTGAGTCTCTGCCTCTCTCTCTGTGTCTCTCATGAATAAATAATTTTTTTTGTTTTTCTTTTTTGTTTTTTTTTTAATAAATAAATCTTTAAAAAAAACCTGATTTATCGGGGTACCTTTTTTTTAAATGTACTCTCAGGGCTCTTTATACACTAAAGAAATGAGCTCTTTGTCATATATTTTGCAAATATTTTTCCTGGTTTGTCATTGTCTTTTGAATTTGTTTCTAGGTTCATATTTTTGGGTGCTTTTTTTTTTTTGGTTTAATATGGAGGTAAAATTCACATAACATAAAATTAACCATTTTAAACTGTACAGTTTAGTAGTTTAATGGCATTTAATACATCCACAATGTTGCTAAGCCATCACCTCTAGTTGCAAAGCATTTTGCTCTGGATATTTTTTTAAAGACTATTTATTTATTTGAAAGAGAGAGCAAGCACACAAGCAGGGGGAGGGTAGAGGGAGAGGGAGAAGCAGATCCCCACTAAACAGGGAGCCTGACATAGGACTTGATCCCAGGACCCGGGGATCATCACCTGAGCTGAAGGCAGATGCTTAACCGACCCAGGTGCCCCGTTTCTGATATTTTTAATAATTCACTTTTTAAACTTTAAGGTACACAATCACAGTCACTTTTTTCAAAGTTTTTATTTATTTGAGAGAGGATGCACAAGTGGGGGGAAGAGCAGAGGGAGGAGCAGGCTCCCCACTGAGCAGGGAGTCCAATGCAGGACTTGATTCCAAGACCCCTGGATCATGACCTGAGCCAAAGGGAGACGCTTAATCGACCCAGGGGCCTCTGCTCCTGATATTTTTCATAATTCACTTTTTAAGTTTTAAGGTAGACAATCAAAATCACTCTTTTAACGGCTTCTTGGGGTATTTCTTTTCTCCAAGCTCTTGGCCCTTCTGTTCCCTCGCAATCTGGCGCTTCTTTTTCCTTCCAGACTGAACTTGGAGCCCGCCCTACCCAATGCAACCCCATCCGCTAGCTCAACTGCTCCTCCTGACAAACACCTGCTGTCAACCCCCAGCCCAGGCTCCGTCCCACCGCCCCCAGCCCACGCCACTCCTGCACAGGGCTAGCGAGTGCCGCCAGACTAAAATCACAGAATGCAACTGCACATAGCACACATTAGTTCACTCAAGAAATACTTCTTGATACATCTGAGGTGCCAACCCCGTGCTGGGCGCTTGGGGACGCGTTTGGGGCCACTGCCAACATACAGTCAGCTGGGCCCTTGATTCCCCAATGAGCCTCTGTCCCTCCCTAGGCTCCTGGTCACCTCCCTCACTACATATTCCCAACTTTCCTCACACTCACGGTGACTTCTGAGCCTCACAGAGATCAGGCTGCCAGGGATGGTGATGTACAAACACCTGCATGGATCTGGGTTCTCTACAACCAAGGCCAAGCCGCCTTCTCCTGTTCAGAGCTCCCTCCTCCACCTCGGCTCAGACCTCTCCCCTCCTACCTCCTCTGAGACCTCAATTCATCAAACCATGCCCCCGACTTTGACCTCTACCTCCTTCTCTCTACTGGTTCTTCCTCCACAGCATGTGAAACCCACACAAGTCTCTTCTGTCCAAGGAAGGAAGGAAACCAAACAGAAGACACTCCTCCACTCTCTGGCCTCTTCCTCATGAAGTAAATCTCTATCCATTTCTTCTCCACCGTTTCACCATTTCAGAGTTGTCTACGCACAGAGTTGAAGGAGCCAGGTACAGTCACAAGGCCTATAGCCTATCCCTCTCCAGCTCACTTCTCCGTAGAGGCAACCATTTTCACCTCCTTCGGATGCTTCTTCTGGTATTTACCTCCATGCCCCTGAACAATGATGTTCCAGATTTTTGTTCTAAGCATCCCCAGCGCCCCACCATTCAAGCTGAAGACTGAGTCCCTTCTGCCCCTCTCCGCCACAGTGGAACACGCACCATCCTGCCCCAGCATCCCATGCTCCCAAGAAAGTTGTATCAATGGGGGTGAGGTCAATATTCAATATTTGCACTTTGCTGCCTACACATGACATATCCAGTTGTCACGCGGTATGTGGATGACCTCTTGCACAAGGCCATCTTCCCTGAATAGCTGTCATTTTAGGAATCTGCTTATTCCCTGAGTTGCTCATTAATTCTGCCCTGTACTCTTCTCTGAAAGTCTATATATCCTCTCTATACCCTCAAAACGAAACAGATGTTCATCACTTACGTCTCTGTGAAGCAATCTCTCCAGAAGCCTTCTAGAACCACCCCATTCTGAACTGGGTGCTCCTCCTGCCTGCCACACTGGCGCGGCCTTCACCCGGTGTTCTCTCATTCGCCCCTTGCAGTGTTGAAGGCCTGACTCAGATTCTGGATCCTACATCTTCCTCTTCTAGGTCTACTCCTAGTAACCTCCTGAGAAAGGGAACTTGAGAGAGAAATCTGAGGCCTCTGTACGTATCAAAATGTCTTTATTCCACCTCCATCTTAGCTGTTGTGAGAGTCCACGTCTCCCCTAAAATCTCTTCTTCCGCAGCACAAGACCAGGAGCTGGCTACCTAGGTAAAGACTGGGTTTCCTGGAACCCCAAAGTTGTGTGAGACCATATGACTGTTTCCTTCCATGGAATGAGAATAGAAATTATCTGGGGGACACCTGGGTGGCTCAGTGGTTGAGCACCTGCCTTTGGCTCAGGGTGTGATCCTGCAGTCTCAGGATCAAGTCCCACATCAGGCTTCCTGCTTGGAGCCTGCTTCTCCCTCTGCCTACATCTCTGCCTCTCTCTTCTGTGTCTCTCATGAATAAATAAATAAAATCTTAAAAAAAAAAAAAAAGAAATTATCTGGGCCACTTCCTGGTCACCTGAGCCAGGTGAGCCTCCTCCACATTTCCTCTTCGTCCTTGCCGCCGCCTGCCTCTGACCCAGGGATGGTAGCAACCCAGTTTTGACAAGACGGACAGCACTGCCCCAGAGCAGCGGTCTTCAGATTTCACTGTGCAGACAGATCACCTGAGGATCTTCAAACACAGATACTGATTAAGAAGATGTGCTTGGGGCCTGCGACTCTGTAGTTCTAGTGAGCTTCTAGGTAATGTCAATGCTGCTGGCCTGCAGACTACACTCTTGAGTACAAGACCCTACAGGCTGGCAAAGCTGCACTTTTAGCCTTGATCTTCGTATGACCTGTGGAACATGCTGAACTACCCACGCTGGGCTGTTTTTTGGGGAAAAAAAATTAAGTTCTATGTTATTGAATCGTTGCATTTTTAGCCTTCATCCTAGCAGCACTGGGATATAGAATTCCAGATTAGAACAACTTAGTAAATAAACTTTCATTTAATCCCTATTTTCTCGTTTTAGTTCTAAGCTTTTTTTTTTTTTTTTTTTTTAATTAATTTAAGTAATCTCTACACCCAACATGGGGCTTGAACTCACTACCCGGAGATCAAGAGTCACATGCCCTTCTGACTGGGCCAGCCAGGTACCCCTAATCTCTGTTTTCAATACAACTGTGCCCAGTGAGGCAGGGGCAGGTGGGGAGGGCCTTCCATGCCAAAGGCCCTGTTTTCCACCTTCAACAACAACAACAAAAAAAACCCTCCAGTATTTGATGGGTTGGAGCTGAGTGGTTGTACAGAGATATCTGTACAAGAAAATCTGGGGAAGGGGTATCTATTTCAAATAATCCTCATTTTAGTATCACCTACATCCCAGTTGTACACGATGCCACTAATTTAAGAGTAAATCATGTTGCTTTGAAGCTTTCTCCACTGCCGGCTTAATGACCGCTTCACTGCTAAATCAGTCACCACTTTCCCTCTGCCTTCCAGCTTCTACTTAATTTTGCTATTAATTCCTATCCCTGGAACACCTGGGTTGCTCAGTGGTTGACCATCTGCCTTTGGCTCAGGTTGTGATCCCAGGACTGGAGATGGAGTCCCACATCAGGCTCCTTGCAGGGGGCCTGCTTCTCCTCCCTCTGCCTGTGTGTCTCTGCCTCTCTTTCTGTGTCTCTCATAGATAAATAAATAAAATATTTTTTTAAAAATTCCTCTCTCTCTCTGACCCCTTAATAAAAATTCCCTTGCTGTTATTTTATTAGGATTTTAAAAAGGAGTGAAGTTCCATGCGAGGTCCCTCACACTGAACTCAAAGTCTCCATTCATCTGCTATCCCTGAGCCAACTAGCTTCATTCCCAATCTTCCAGAGGCTGTCCCCCTCCCCCGCCAAAGGTACACCTGGCCATAACACACTTCTTGTTATGAAGATCCTTCAAGGGTTCCCAAGGGCTTCGGGAGCAAAGTCCAAATGACTTAGCTGGGAAGCCCCTTGCTCATCTGGCTCCAACTCCATCAAGCCGCTGCCACATTGCACTGGCGGCTCCCGTCAAACTGGCTCCCTGGCTGCACCGGCGCTGCACCAGGCACCCCCTTCCTCAGCACCATGCACCCGCTGGGGCCGACCCCCTCTTCCACTGCAGCCTCTCGTCCACCTGATGATCCCTAAGCTCGTCTCCAGCAACGCTTACCCCCTCCACCCCGCTCCAATCCTCTCTCTGGGCTCCCGGAGGGCCACCTCGCTGTCACGTGACAGTCCATCCCATTCATCCCGCAGCCGCAGACCCCACCTGTACCAGGCAACAAGAAAGGGAAAGGGGGAAGGCTGAAAGGAGCCAGCTCCTGTGAACAAGCTGCAAAGCCTGGGTGTCAGCGGGGCTCCCGCCCGCGGAGGGAATCGCTGGGGCAATGAACAAGGCGACACTCACCGGGTCAGGCCTCCCCAGGCCCCGACGGACGGCGGAGCGGGCCGGGCAAGCAGAGCATCCCAGAGCTCCCACCATCATCCCCCAGCACCAGCAGCCGCGCGGGCGCTTCTCGTAGAAGAAACCAAATACAGACGCGCCCCCACCCGCCACCCCCGCTCCGGGAATGTCGCGAAGCCCGCCGGCCGAGGGACCTCGGGCGGGGAAGCCAGGCTTCACGACCGCCTCTTACCACAGTTGGTCGCTAGGTGGCGGTGGCGGTGGCGGCGCAAACCCGGGAGTGCGCACGACACCCTGGGAGTTTGTAGTCCCCCCGCCCCTCGCCAGGCGAGGCCGCGCCGAGCATCCTGGGAATTGTAGTCGCAGCCCGAGCACGCCCTGCGCAGGGGCACACCGACAGCCGTTTCCGGGCTCCCGCGTCGCGTCTCGCCGAGGAGAAAAGCCCGTGGAGGGCTCACCGAGCGACGATGGCTACCTACAGCCTGGCGAACGAGAGGCTCCGCGCCCTGGAGGACATCGAACGGGAAATCGGCGCCATTCTGCAGAACGCAGGTTCGGGACGCGACGGCTGGCGGCGGGGAGCGAGGCGGGGCAGGGCTGCACCTGTGCCTGCCGCCGCCCCTCAGCAGGGATGAGAGGGCCCCCCCCCCAGAGGGACTCCCCCAGGTGGCCGCGGTGGGGGGGGGGGGGGCAGGCAGCACGGCCCGCTCGGGCTAGCGCCGGCCCTGTCTCCTCCCCCGCAGGGACCGTGATCCTGGAGCTGTCCAAGGAGAAGACCAACGAGCGGCTCCTGGACCGGCAGGCGGCGGCCTTCACGGCGTCTGTGCAGCACGTGGAGGCGGAGCTGTCGGCTCAGATCCGCTACCTCACCCAGGTGTGTACGAGGTGGGGTGCTGGCCCCCTCCCGCTCTCCGCCCCAGCCCTGGCCGCCGACATCGCAGGCACCCCAGACCCCACCCTCTATCCCATCCCCCCCATCCCACCCCCCTCCCAGCCAGCCAGCCAGCCAGCCAGCCAGCCGAGACTCGGGACTGGGTGACCCTTCCAAACCCAGCTTCTCCTTCCTGAAGGAAATACTTAAAGGTGGCCCTGCCCAATTCACTGGTAAGCGCTACGTGAGCTGCTGGACAGGGAAGCCCTGGGAAAGAACCTGTGAACCATAGCAAAGCCACAAGAGTCTGCACTCAAGACACTTGACCTGACCTTGGGGCCCTGAAGTGGCAACGCCCTAAGAAAAAGGACAAGGTTCAGAGGGTTCTGGAGTCTTTTTTTATAACAGCAACCACCCTGCATTAAGTTTTTACAATGTGTCAGAGATTGCAACAAGTCTAGGAAGTAGTTACTATTGCCCACACTTGATAGATGAGGTTAACAAGTGAAGTGATTTACTCTAGGTCAGCCAGCCACCTCCCCAGCCTTAAAGGCTTCACACCCAGGGAAGAAATGAGACGGGAAAGCCGCTACTTGGCTGGGGAGATGGGGAAGGGAAGGGGTGCCTCACTGACGCATCTGAATATCCTGTAGGTGGCCACAGGGCAGCCCCACGAGGGCTCCAGCTACTCTTCCAGAAAGGACTGTCAGATGGCCCTGAAGCGAGTGGACTATGCTCGCCTCAAGCTCAGTGATGTGGCCCGAACCTGTGAGCAGATGCTGGAAAACTAGGCCAACCTAGCAAGAACTTGGAGACCACCACCGGCACTCTGGACAAAACCTGGAGACCTGTACAGTGGGCAGTAGGGGCTGCCACACATGTGCCCTCCTGGACTGAGTATGCAAGGGCTGAGTGGCAGAAAGTGGAAACAGAGAATCTTGTGAGACCAGGCCTGCCCACAGTGATGCCCTGGCTCCTCCAGCAGGGTGCTCTGCCCACCACAAAACTGCTGACAAGTTCAGGCAGAGGGGAGATTCAGACACCACACTTACTTCCTCAAACCCTTCATGTCCCTACCCCAGGCTTCTTCAGACTGGACCAATGGAGGCACGTTCTTCTTCATTGAAAGAGACAAAACAAGAACTAGGGGCTTTAATAATAAAAACAACAGCAATGAAAGCAAGGAGCTCAGACTCTCACTGGAACATATGTGGGTGATATGGACAGGGATTGAGGAAATAAAACCCAAGTGCATGGCACCTGCTGAGGAGGAAGGGTGGGAAGCCCCCACCCCACCCCCCGCACTGTGGGGGTGGAAGGAGGAAGCAGGAGAGGCCTGAGGCTGGGGAGGAACAGCTGGTGTGTGATGAGAGACTGGGACTAGGGGGCAGTGGGATCCTCAGCAGAGAAGCTGAAGCCAGGAACCATGGTAAGGGGCAAGGGCATGAGGGCAATGTCTGCAGAAAAAAGAGCCAATAATTATAAAAATAATCTTTAGTAATAAAACGCACATAAAGAATTTCTCTAAGGTATTACATTAAAAGATAGACTTTACAGGATAGCATAGAAAATAAAAAACCAGGAAAGCTCCACAAGAGGGCAGTGGCTGGTTATTTGTATATTAAACATCAGATAGCTACAGAGTGCCTATTAAGTGCCAGAGATTATTCTAAATTATACAGGACTGAATAAATCACAATGTGTACCCTCACAGGCTTCCGCTCTTAGCTCACACATTGGAGTCTGATGCCACGGGTGTGTAATGAAGCTGCAGATCTGAAAAAGATATGGAAATTAATATACCAGCTCTGAGATTAAGGAAAGCTGAGGGAATAGCTTGAACTGAGGAATTAGACCCCAAAACATTAACCATAGGACTTAGGACATTAGGTGCTCAATACAGATTTGTGAAATGAATGGCCCCCACCGTCCTCCTCTAGTTCATCTCCCACTAGCCTACCCCAGCTGCTATCCTGATGTTGCTCCAAGCCCTGCCCAGCTTTGAAGGTCAAGGACAGGTCCCTGGGCCTGACATGGCTTCCCTCCCTCCTTCCCTATTCTGTAAATGTCTCTAACTGACTCTTATCTCATTGCCTATGGCCCACGGTGCAGACCGCCTTCATATTTGTCTGCCTGGGGTAGGTTTCCAGACACTTGGGAGCTATTGGGGGCAGGATCCCTGCCAAGGAGGCTATGGTCCCTGGGGGAGAGGGGCCTAGAGGCCCAGCTCACCTGGAGGGTGCTGCAGTGACTGCTCCCTCCTCTTGCAAAGAACATATAGGAGGACTCCGGTGAGAATGAAAATGATGCCCAGGAGGGACAGCACAGGCACCATGGCTGATGTCCCAGCCGTAGGCTCCACTCTTTTAATCTGCTGCTTCTGGCTCTCCCCAGCCTCAGACCCAGTCCCAAGACTGTAGCCCACAGTAGATGTAGCGATTTCACTGGTATGGGTGAGCTTTTTGTCCAAAGATAGTGTCCCTGCTGGAAGCGCGGGCTGCCTGGTGGACTGCAAGGCAGTTGGCAGGTATGTAGACCGCCAGGCGGGTGGCAGGTATGTCTGAGCAGGGGAGCCCATGTCTAAAGGCGCCCTTTCTGTGGGCTCAGGAACCTGGGTGCTGAGGGGAGGTAACTGCTCCTGGGGGGCCAAACTTCTGGAATCAGCAGAGCCACATTCTGGAGAGACAAGAAGTAAGGAATCAGGGCTAAGAGCTGAGGATACAGGGGATCCCTGGGTGGCTCAGTGGTTTAGCACCTGCCTTGGGCCCAGCCCAGGGCGTGATGCTGAAGTCCAGGGATCAAGTCCCACATCAGGCTCCCTTCATGGAGCTTGCTTCTCCCTCTGCCTGTGTCTCTGCCTCTCTCTGTTTCTCATGAATAAATAAATAAAATCTTCAAAAAAAAAAAAAAAAAAAGAGCTGAGGATACAAAGTGAAAAAGTAGTTGAAGGGTAGTGAATCTAGGTACAGCTTAAGGCCCTGAAAAGGAAGGCAGACACAGGGGTAGGGGGTGGAAAAGGAAGTAAGCCGAATTTGACAGGGAAGTGTTGGGATAGGCTTGTGTCCAGAGCTGGCTCTGCTTCCGAGCAGTCTCATGCACAACCTTGTCCCTTGTCTCTTGACCCCACTCCCTGAGACACTTTGCTTTCAGCTATAAAGCAGGATTTTAGTACCGAGGGCCACGGTAGCTAGAAGGATGGAGTGCAATCCTGTAGGCAGGCCCACGGAACCGTATGCACACGAGGGATGCTCCGACAAGACAACTTCAGCTGCAACGCGTTAGAACATTTTGTGTTTTAACGGTTGTGTATTTATTTTAGGAGAAAAATACAGCCGGTGCCTCAAATCTGTGGCTTCACAGATGTTATTGCTTAGGACAAGCTGCTAGTTAAGTTTTTCTAAAACCGGCTTGTGTACACATAAGAACTTAACTCGTTTCACTGTACGTGAATTTTACCTCAAAAGAGAAAAATCAACAATAAAGTGCTGATTTCTACTTAACAATACACAGCCTGAGATGTGTGAGGATTAAGTATGGTCGAGCCTGCAACTAATTTGGAAATACATCAGAAAATAAGGTGGGGGCGCCCTGATCTGAGGGTTCTGGGATCCAGCCCCACATCGGGCTCCCTGCTCAGCAGTGAGTCTACTACTTCTCCCCCTCCCTCTGCTCTTCCCCCTTCTCATGCACTCTTCTCTCTCTCTCAAATAAATAAAATCTTTTTTTAAAAAAAGAAGGTGGATTGATGATGGATAGAAACATAGATGGGCATGAACTAAAACAAATATAGTCAGCGTGCTATAAACTTGATATTGTAAAACACACGCATTTGCTGTGTTCTCTGCCTACTACACACATTACATAAAATATAAACACTAAAAAGCCAAAAAGCGTGGAATCTAGGTGGTGGGCCTACAGATGTTCACTGCACTGGTCTTTCAACTTTTGTGTATGTCTTTAGATCACCATAGTCAAACACCAGAAAACAAAAGCGGTGCCTTGGTTTCACGAAAAATATTAAGGAAATAAGAGCACAGGTAACAGGATGAATTGGCCAAAATCATGACAGTGATGGTGAATGACACGGGGCCAACAGGGACCTAAGGGGCTTTGGCTGGCACCAGCTACAAGAGGAATGCCAGGTGTCATTGGGAGGGGGCCCCTGCTCTGGAGACAGACCTCAGGCAGGAGAGGGAAAGCCAGTACCTTTGAGATCCAAGCAGCTCATCAACTGTTGAACCCACGGATCCTTGCTGCCACCACACACGCTCCGCATTCGTAGCTGAAACCTAAGAAGGAAGACTTGGGATTTTAACTCTTTCCTCATTCCAAAGACCTGAAGTCACTGCCAAAAGCAAGCAGGGCCCTTTCTGCCCAGACTGGGGAATTCCCAGGTGGTTGGGACAGGGAAACAAGGACATGGAGAATTAGGGGGAAGGTAACCCCGAGAGGGGGCCAGGTGCCCCCAGGAGCTCCGGGTGAACCAGTGAGGTCCTGGAGGCCCCAGCAGCACCGCCCTCCCGGTGCTCCGTGAGCTCACCTGACATAGGAATTACAGCGCTGATAGACTCGCAGATGTTTTCGGAGATGGGCCATGAGCTCCGCCGTCGGAGGGGAGCCGGAAGAAATCGCTTTGTCGCAGTAACAACTGCCAGTGACGCTGCCCTCGTTGCCATCGCCTGGCAAGGGTACCGGCGGTCAGCGCCAGATCCCAGCTCGAGGGGCTCCCCAGCGTCACCGCGCCTCCTCCTCGGATCCCGGATCTGACCCCCCAGACCCACAGGGCGCTCCCACACACACGCCCGGACCCGGGCTCCCCCAGCCTGTCCCTTACCCCGGGGGGACCCCGGCTCCGCCCCCTGCTCCACACTACCCCGCGGCCCTTGGCGCCCCGGTCCCCCATTCCACTCCCCGACTGGGGCCCTGGACGAACCTGGCCGAGGCAGCAGCGCCAGCGCGGCAAGCAGCACGAGGGGCCCGGCCCCCATGTCGGGGGCCAGGCCGGACCGCAGCGCGGCGTCCAGCTCCTCCCTCCCGGGCCCGCCGGGACGCCGGGCAGCCGCGGCCGTCGGGGTGCGAGGGTGGGCGGTGCGGCGCGAGCTGGCGGCGCCCTCCTCCCGAGCTCCCACCGTCCGAACCGACAGCGCGGTCGGTACTGCGGGCCTCGCGGCAGCCGCCCCCCACCGCCACCGCCGCGGGGAAAGTCCCGGAGGCGGGGCCTCGCGCCCCCGCGCCCCCGTGCCCCCGTCCCCCGCGCCCCCGCGCCGCGCGCCCCCGAGCCGTCCCCGCGCCCCCGCGCCGAGGGAGCGGCCGGGAAGGAGCGCGCAAAGGCAACACGAGCTCGGCCCCGCTCGGGGATGCCCGCCCAGCCGCCCCAGGTCAGGCGGCCCGCCCGCCGCCACCGCTCCTCCCGCCCTCCGCCGCCGCCACCTCCCAGGGCGCTTTCGCTTCCCCGCCGGGCGCCGGCACTGGGTCACATGCCCGGTGAGGACCGCGCGGGAAAGTCCGTGAGCCCCCGACGGGGGCGGGGGGGGGGGGGCGGGGGCGGGGGCGGGGGGGGCGCGGGCTCCCGCGGCCCTGACGTCACGCCTACCCACCCCCATCCCCCCGGAGCCCCGAGGTATTTACCTTCGAAAAGTGGTGGCGGCTGCAGGTACCGGAGAGGCGGAGCGGCCGGGAGGGACTGGGTCCACGGGGACTCCCCGCCGAACCGGTCCAAGGCGAGGGGATGCCCCCTCTCCGGTTCCCTCCTCGCACATCCCGCAGACGGATCCAAAGTAATCCCCGCTGGCCAAACCCTTCCCCGTGGGATTAGCCCTCCAAATCTATCCACAATTCAGACCTTACTCTTGAGGGTTTGAGCCTCGGATTCTGAGCCCCAAATACCATCTCACTCCTGACTACTCATCTGAAACCCTGCTCGCCCACTTCCATGCCTGGCCCCAGTTCTCACCCTGAACTCCCACCCTGAGCCCTGAAAAGTAGTCTCAGCTCCTCACACTCATCCAGAGGCCCCACGTTAGTGAACCTCAAACCCACACCCTCCCCATTTGGTGACCCAGCCCCGAACCCCCCCATTACCCTCTGCCTTACCATACACCCCTTCCTCTGCTTAGTCTGGGCCCAGACCCCGTGCCCCTGAAGACATGGAGTTTGTGTCTGGATACAGAGATGAGTTCCTTGATTTCGCTGCCCTCCTGTTTGGCTGGTTCCGAAAGTTCGCTGCAGAGCGCGGGGCTGTGGGGGCCAGCCTTGAGAGCCGCTGGCGCCAGCTGGAGGCTCAGATCAGAAGACTGCCCCAGGACCCTGCCCTTTGGGTGCTCCATGTATTGCCCAACCGTAGTGTGGGCATCAGCCTGGGGCAAGGGGCAGAGCCGGGCCCTGCACCAGGCCTGGGGGCTGCCTGCTTCCTGGGAGACGAGCCCCCACTGCACCTGCGAGACCTAAGCCCCTATGTCAGCTTTGTCAGCCTGGAGGAAGGGGAGGAAGCAGAGGAGGAGGAGGAAGAGGAAGAGAATAGAGAGGAGGAAGGTACAGGTGTGGAGAAGGTAGATCCGGAGGAGGATGGGGAGCCAGGCCCCACCAGCAGGGAGTCCCCCCAGGAAGCAAACCCTCCAGGGGAGACCGAGGAGGCTGAGCAGGAGGCAGGAGGCAGAGGCGGTGAGGAAGGCTGCCGAGAGGACAAGGCTGAGGAAGAAGCGGGCCCTGACAGGAGGAAGGGGCGGAGAAGCGGTAAGATCCTGGGGCTGCCCTGTCTGACCCCTGCCTAGACATTCTCCCCTTTGGAAGACCTCCTCTACCATGCAGCCCGGCCAGGAGTCCCCAGTGGGTGGCCTGCTGGCCAAGCTGTTCCAAAAAGGTGTTTTCATTGACTCACAGTGGTTTTTGTTTTTCAAACTTTGAGCCAACATTTATACAATGAAAGAAAAAAAAGATTCCAGAAGTCAAAGGAAAACTTTCAAGTTCCAGCAGCAGGCCAACACTTCTGTGTGGCCGCAGGTGGCAGCACAGTGTAGCAAGTGTCCTCTTTCCATGAGGCATCCCCTCTCTACCCGGTCCCCTCTGTTCATTTAGTTGACCTGCTTAACTCCTGTAGGCATGATTATCATACCTTTGACTCTGCCAATCTTTGCCACTCCCCACCTCTGACTTTCCTTCCCCAGAGGCTGCCCCCCTGCACCTTTCCTGCCTCTTATTGGTGACGGATGAACATGGCACCATCTTGGGCATTGACCTGCTAATGGATGGAACCCAGGGGAGTGCAGGCAAGGGCTCAGGGACAGAGAACCTGGCCCCTCGTGCCTATGCCCTCCTCTGCCACAGCATGGCCTGCCCCATGGGCTCCGGAGACCCTCGAAAGCCCCGACAGCTTACTGTGGGAGACGCCCAACTGCATCGGTACAGAAAATCTGGTATCTGAGGTTGGGGACACCTAGGGGTCTGAATTCCAGAGCCCACCAGACCGACACTGCCTCCACCCCCATTCAGAGAGTTGGAGAGTCTGGTCCCAAGGCTGGGAGTGAAGTTAGCCAAGACACCTATGCGGACGTGGGGTCCCCGGCCGGGCTTCACATTTGCCTCCCTCCGGGCTCAAACCTGCCATGTTTGTCACAGGCACAGCTTTGAAGTGAAGCTGACACCTTGGTGAGCTGCCTGAGAGGTGGTGGGGGGAGAAGGAAGGAGACCCCAACAGTCAGGGCAAGCTGAGAAAACTGGCCAGCGAAGGTGGGTGGGGTGGGGTGGGGCTACCAGACAGGTGTTAGAGACCTAGGAGTCAGAGGAGGAAGAAAGCAAGCTGTTAGGAGCAGAGTATAGAGAAAAACAGACTGAACGATACATGGGCAGTGGCGGGGCAGACAAATAACAGACAGAAGACCTACAGAGATTAATCCTGGGTGCCCACCATCCCTGTGACCCCAGCCCCCAGTGTAGTGCCGTCTTGTACTGTGGAGAGGCCTGTCTCCGGGCCGACTGGCGGCGATGCCCAGATGATGTGAGCCATCAATTTTGGTGTCCAAGGCTTGCAGCCTTCATGGAGCGGGCTGGAGAACTGGCAACCCTGCCTTTTACCTACACTGCAGGTACCACAGGAGATGGGAATGGGGGAGAAAGTGAAACCAGGTGTTGGGGGCTGCAGGCCAGGTTCTGGGCCTGCAGGAGACATGTCTGGGGCTGGATCCCAGGTGTAATGCCTGAATGCTGGGGATTTAGGGCTGGGGGCCCAAGTCCTGGGGCTGCACACCGGATCTGGAGCTGAGAAGTGCATGTCTGCGCCCCTGAAAGAGCCCAGGGGGTGCGGGAGCAGGGATGCAGGCACTTGCTGCCCAGCTGCACCAGGAACTAGTGACCAGAAACAAATCGTGAATTGTTACAAAGATTCTGTGGGCTCAGTGCCCGATACACTGTAGACACTCAGAAATATTCATTCTCTCCAGGCCTAGAATCAGGTTCAGACCCAGGGGCCATGAGAGAAACTGAGATGATCTGTATCTGGGGTCCTAGCCCCCAGACCCTCCTCAAACCCTCCCTTCCTCCTTCCCCAGAGGTGACCAGTGAAAGCTTCAACAAGGAGGCCTTTCTGGCCTCACGGGGCCTCACTCGTGGCTACTGGACCCAGCTCAGCATGCTGATTCCAGGCCCTGGCACCCCCAGGCACCCCCAGGCCAGCACGCCAGCCCTCAGCCTTCTTCTCAGTGGTTTGTGGGGCCTCTCTTCAGGCATGGGCCCCTCAGCCTAGAGAGAAGGATGAGGGAGAAAACAGTTGTCTGGGTCCTAGGTCACACCTCCACCCTATACACCCAACTCTACCACCACCACCACCAGAGCCATTTCAGGCCTTGCCCCAGTTCTCAAAGAAGTCACCCCTGCCCACCCCGTCCAAAAGCCCCATCCACAGGGAACCTCCCATTCCTCTTGCTGTAGCTCCAGGGAATACAGCTCCTTTGGGAGGAAGAGGGGGTTGGGCCGGGTAGGGGCCTCCCTGATACCATGATCCTCTTCTTTCATCCTTTCAGGAGATCCCTATCAGCTTCTCCAGGGGGATGGGCCTGCCCTCATGCCTCCTGTGCCCCCAGATCCACCCAGGGGCCTCTTTGGTAAGCTGGAGGGGCCCTTCAGGAGCTAGCAGACAGGGCTGGAGGGCCAGCAGTCTGAATGGCTGTGAAGAAGGGATGCTATTAGGACAGGGCTGAGATCCAGACCCGCTCAGTCCCCTAGTAACCCACTCTCCCCAGGCTCGTGGCAGGATTACTACACGTGGAGAGGCCTCAGCTTGGACTCCCCCATGGCTGTGCTTCTCACCTACCCATTGACCGTGTACTACGTCATCACCCACCTGGTGCCCCAGTCCTGTAAGGAGAGCAGAGCAGGGGGAGATGTGCTGGGGACATAGTGGCGGGAGATGGGCGGGGGGCCACAGAGGGATAAGAGGAAGGAGGGGAAGCCCTCTTCTTAAGTGGCCAGCTTCTCACCCAGTCCCTGAGCTCAACATCCAGAACAAGCAGTCACTAAAAATCCACGTGGTGGAGGCCGGGAAGGAGTTTGATCTAGTCATGGTGTTTTGGGTAAGTCCCTCCAGGACAGAAGTGGCACTTGGGTGTGGAGATGGACATGTGGAGGGGGGACCTGAGCTGTCCTCTCTGTCCTTCAGGAGCTCCTGGTCTTGCTCCCGCACATGGCCCTGGAGCTGCAGTTTGTGGGTGACGGCCTGCCCCTTGACAGTGACCAGCAGCATTTTACCCTGCAAAGGGTGAGGGCTGGGGGCTGCCCTCCTACCTCCTGCTCTCACCTGTCTTGCCTTCGGCATGGCCCAGTCCCCTAACTTCCAGCCATCTCTCCGCTCTGCTCCTGGCTTCCCAGGATGGCCCAGAGGTTTCTGTCCGTCCTGGTTCCGGAGTGTCTGCGCGGCTCAGCTCCGGGACTAAGGAGAAGGCGGGCCGCAGGGACCTGCAGATCAAGGTGTCTGCAAGACCCTACCACCTGCTCCAGGGGCCCAAGCCTGACCTGGTCATCGGTAAGAGTTGGGGGTAGGAGTGTGGGGACTGGGACAAGGCCACCGGCGACCTTCTGTCCACTCCCCCTCTGTCTGCAGGATTTAACTCCGGCTTCGGTCTCAAGGACACTTGGCTGAGCTCGCTTCCCCGGCTGCAGGTGGGGGATGGCCCAAAAGGGACCCGTTCCCCCCTCCTGCCCCGAACCACCTGCTTTGCCCCCTTCATCCTATCCTCTGCTCCAGACCCGGGGCGTGCCCCGGGGCCCCCCAGACCCGGTGTGTCTGTCTGCGCCCCTGGCGCCTGGGGAGGGGCTGGGCGGAGAGTCAGAGGCCCCGCCCGCTGCAGTCCCTCCGAGTGCCGGCCTTCTTCACCGAGAGCAGCGAGTACGGCTGTGTGATGGACGACCAGACCATGGCGGTGGCCACGGGCGGGGGCACCAGCCCCCCGCGGCCCAACCCCTTCCGCTCCCCTTTTCGCCTCCGAGCGGCCGACAACCGCATGCCCTGGTAAGGCCCGGGGCCCGCGCGGGGTCCTCCGCCCTCCGGGTAGCCCCCTCACTCCGGCGACCCCTTACCCCCCTCCGTGGGCCTCGAACGCGCGGACACACAGCCGACGGGATCCAGCTCCCGGGACCCGGGCGGGCCGGCCGGCCCCCGCCGAGCCCCGCCCCCAGACCCCGCCCCAGGCCCCGGCCCTGACGACGCCCCGCCTCCTCAGGTACTGCAACGCCTTCATCTTCCACCTGGTGTACAAGCCCTCGCAGGGCAGCGGAGCCCGCCCAGCGCCCGGCCCCGCGCCCCCGGCCCCGACCCCCGCCGCGCCCCCCGCCCCCGCCCGCCGGCGCCGCGGGGAAAAGAAACCCGGGCGGGGGTCCCGCCGGCGCAGGTGAGGGCCCAGGGTGGCCGCCCAGCCCTCCCCAGCACGCCCTCGGAGGGAGAACTGAAACGCGCAGCGCCAGGGGGAGGCGGGTTGGCGGAACTCGCAGAGGTAAATAAAAGTACTTGTTTGAAACCACTGAGTCACGAGCCCTCTGGTTATACGCCCGTACCCGGGTCATTAAATGTGGAGCGGAGAGGAGGATTTGGGGCTGACTCATTTTCCTCCAGCTCCTGTCAGCCCCTCCCCGGCTGTCCCCTGTCTTCCGTGCAGCTATGACCCTCTCTGATGACCCTAAACTCCTGGTGCATGTGTGTAAGTCATCGTAGGCCTCAGTAGGGCAGCCCGGGTGGCTCAGGTCATGAAACCAGGGGTCCTGGGATGGAGCCCCGCCTCTGGCTCCTGGCTCAGCCTGCTTGTGAGCGCTCTCTCTCTCTCTCTCTCTCTCTCTGTCAAATAAGTAAATAAAAACTTTAAAAATAAGAACTGGAGGCCCCAGTAACCCTCATAGACCCACGCCAAGGCAAAGCAAGACCCAGAGGCAGAGAGAGGCTTCTCCTTCCGGGGCAGAGGATGCACACAAGCTCCTAGGGATGCACAAACCATGATTTAGGGGGCCACGGAAGGCCCCAAGCCACCCAACCGTGGGCCATCCTTGTCTCCACCTTCCACCTCTCCTTTCTCATACTTCTGCTGAGTCATGCTGCTCAAGTCCCTTGGATCCGCCAGTTCATGTCCACTCTCACTGCCCACTCTCCATTTCAGGCAGAGAATTCCTTCTACCACATTGCCGTCCTGCCTAAATCCCTCGGGTTACTTTGTTCCACTCTTAAAATCCCGAGTATGGGCTGGGCATAAGTGACTCAGTTAGCTAAGTCTAGAAACGGAAAAGCAGTGGAGAAACTTGGCAGACACCACCTTACCCAAAGGATCAAGGTTAATGAGATTAAGTCACGTTGACATCATGCACTCTCTGATGCGTGGTGATGAGAAAGCCGTCACCCTTGTATTCTTCCCCCAAATCCATAACCTTGGTGTGATCGTGAGGACACATCCGATAAGTCCCTACTGTGGGACAGTCTACGGTGCTTCTTCCGAAGTGTCAAAGTCACAGAAGGCAAAAAAAGACCAAGAAATTGTGACAGACTAGAAGGGCTCTGGAGACAGGACACCTATGAGGTGGTCTCCTGGATTGGATCCTGGGGCAGGAAAAGGACATTCGTGGAAAAACTTGGAGGAATCCAAATAAAATCTACAGAGTTTAGCTGACGGTATTGTGTTGATGTTAATGTCTTCGTTTTGATAAAGATGCAGCGTTAGAAGAAGTTGGGGGAAGGGTATATGGGCATACTGTGTAACTTGACTACGAATCTAAAACTATTTCGGGGCACCTGGGTGGCTCCCTGGTTGAGTATCTGCCTTTGGCTCAGGGTGTGATCCCAGGGTCCTGGCATCAAGTCCCACATCAAGGGGAGTCTGTTTCTCCCTCTCGCTCTGCCCATCTTCTTGTTCATGCTCTTTCTCTTTCTCTCTCTCTCTTTCTCAAATAGAAGAATCTCCTTAGTGAAAAGGATGATGGGAGAGTGTCTTGGGTTATTATTAATCATAAGCCCTTCCAACCTTATCTGAGTTGATGCCAGTGAGGTCACCCTAGGTGGATCCCTATTTAACTTGATGATAGGGGCTGTTGGCTAGTAATGGTATGAGTAGAGTGCTGGAACCCTCACCCCACCCAGCAGCCCCTGGAGAGGGGCCAGGGGAGCTGGTGACCAAGTTAATCACCAGGATTTAATCAATCACTCCTACATAACAGAACCTCCACAAAAACCCCTAACCAATGGGGTTCAGAGCATGCTGTGCTGGGGAGCCTACTGAGGTAGTGCTTGGGGGGTACGGCCAGATGGTATGAGGACTCCCCCTAACTACCCCTCATGCCTTTGCCACGTGCATCTCTTCCATCTGCCTGTCCCTGAGTTGCACCGCTTGTAATCAATCAGTAATAGGAAACTGTTTTCCCGAGTCCCATGAGCTGTTCTGGCAAATTATTGAACCTGAGGAGGGGATTGTGGGAAGCCTCAATTTATAGTCAGTTGGTCAGAAGTACGGGAGGCCCCGGGGCTCATGACTGCCTTCTGAAGTGGGGGTGGCCCTGGGGGGATTAAGCTCCCTCCAGGGACTCGGTGCCAGAGTTGTAGAGAGTAGGACACAGAGTGAAAAGCTCCACTGGCAAAGCAATTTCCCAGCCCATCCCCCCATCCTCCCACCACTCCACCCAAGTATCTGGCCAGTTGGAGCACCTGTTGGTGTGGGGAAATACACACACACACACACACACACACATACACACACCTTTGGTGTCAGAAGTGCTCAGAGTAATAACAGATAAAGTATGGGTCAGAAGTGTCTATGCTGACCTTGGCTCACACAAAGATGTGGTTTGGGAAGAGACAGGAGGAAGGGTAGAGAATGAGGGACCTTTCCTTTCTGGGCGGCCCATGGTCACTCCTGGTGTGAACAGCAGAGGTACCTCGCACTTAACCCACTTACCAAAGCTAAAGTCACCCATGGAATTCAGAACCGGACCCAACTCCCAGGGAGCTGGTCCCCTGGCTGTGCAAGGAAATGCAAACTAATAAGAAAAAAGGGGAAAACATCCCATCCCTTGGTTATGGTCCCTAATAGCTAAAATGAAATTTAAAATTTATTTTTTTTAGAGATTTTATTTATTTATTCATGAGAGATACAGAGAGAGAGAGGCAGAGGGAGAAGCAGGCTCCATGCAGGGAGCCCGACGTGGGAGTCGATCCCAGGTCTCCAGGATCACACCCCGGGCTGCAGGCGGCGCTAAACCGCTGCGCCACCGGGGCTGCCCGAAACGTAAAATTTAAAAGGAATTCTGGGGACGCCTAGAGGCTTAGCGGTTGAGCGTATGCCTTGGGCTCAGGGTGTGATCTTGGGGTTCCAGAATCGAGTCCCACATCGGTCTCCCCACAGGGAGCCTGCTTCTCCCTCTGCCTGTGTCTCTGCCTCTCTGTCTGTGTCTCTCATGAATAAATAAATAAATTCTTAAAGAAAAAAAAAAGACGGTAAGAGCGACTAATTTAAGGGCAACATCCTTGGCGTTAAACGCTGCAGGGTCTGAGAGCGTGTCTGAGTTGAGGAAGGACCCACAGCTCCCTCTTAAACAACAACAATCCAGCCACACAGGATGTTATTCTTAGGGAATAACCCTGAAGCCATCCAGAGGCCACCAAGAGTCACCTCATTAGCACACACTCAGTGGAAAAAGCCTGATGTGAATAACCTAAGACCTTCTTCTCTCCCATATCACGCGGGAAATTCCAAAATGTTGAGAAGCACTGCCCAGAACGGGGACAAAGAGCAAATACATATTATTGTGTCACAAGATCACACCCACAGCTTTTTTCCGGAGGGTTCAAGAGCACATAGCAGGGGATCCCTGGGTGGCGCAGCGGTTTGGCGCCTGCCTTTGGCCCAGGGTGCGATCCTGGAGACCTGGGATCGAATCCCACGTCGGGCTCCCGGTGCATGGAGCCTGCTTCTCCCTCTGCCTGTGTCTCTCTGCTTCTCTCTCTCTCTGTGTGACTATCGTAAATAAAATTAAGAAAAGAAAGAAAGAGTACATAGCGGAATGTTGGGCGTCTCCCTCCTGTGCGTCTATGACTATTAAGGGCTCGTAAAAAAGGTAACCACCATGCTAATATCGTGTCCAACAAAATTAGGAAGTAAATAAATAAAATACCCAGTTCACAGTCCAATTTCTTTGATAATCTCAATGACGGCTTTTACAGCTGATTTATTTCAAGGAATAAACAAGGTCCTCACTTGGCTTTGGCCACTGTGTCCCTTCAGGGTTTTTTTGTTTTTTATTCTGTGATAGAATTTCCTCCCTTTTCTTTCTTTTTTTGTTGTCATGCCCCTGATTGGATGACAAATGGCATCTTCCTCTTGTAGCATCTTCCTCATTCTGGATCTGGCCAAGGCTTCCTGAGGATGTTTTTTCCCCGAATGTCCTCGTTTATCTTCCTTGGTTCCTGTAAGCCGGTGGTTACCTGTCGCTGGGCAGGCCCTTCTGCGGTGGCCTGTGCCGGCCTCGCCTCCGCCACGGGGGCTGGTCTCATGCTACTTTCCACCTCCTTTCTACCCTCCAGCCAGATGCCTCCAAACAGACGCTGTTCTCTCTCATCATGAAACTTCCCCATTTTCTTGCTCAACCACCAATGACGCCTCTTCAGCCTACACATCACTTCCTTAGGAAAGGAGAAGCTCCCTGACTCCCTGATAAGGAGGGACTGGCCCCCACCCCCACCGGAGGAGCCTCCTAAGACCCCAAGGCCATAAAAGGGAAGCCCAGGTCCCCGGCGAATTAAGGGGAAATAGCACTTTTTACCACTCCCTTAGCCAGAAAATAACCTTTCCCTGAATTCCTGGCATCTGCCTCATTCAAAGTAGGAAAGGATATGGTTATCTGTGAGCCGCAGGCACACTTGAGGATTCGCGTGCTCA
The DNA here is from genome assembly GCF_048418805.1 of Vulpes vulpes. Lineage (NCBI taxonomy): Eukaryota > Metazoa > Chordata > Mammalia > Carnivora > Canidae > Vulpes > Vulpes vulpes. Next base: position 133,204,896 of record NC_132791.1, on the reverse strand, counting down.
CTTGGTCTAGTGGGGTTGCTCGTTTGGCTGCTATGAGGATGCAGCACTTGTGTAAGAAGAATGTTTAATTTACAAACTGCTATCTCTAATAATTCACTTACGAACTATTGCTTGGATGCCAGTGAGGCTCTGGGTAGTACTTTCAAGATGTGATGGGGGGAAAACAGACTTACAGTCTGCCCCGAGGAGGGGTCAATACACTGTGGCCTCCAGCCAAAACCAGCCCACCACCTGTTTTCTGTTTTCCCCAGCACAGCAAGCCAAGACCAAAAGGAGAAGATGTTGTGATGCAAGAATGACATGAAATTCAAATGGTGGTGTCCATAAATTTACACTGAAATTGGCCCACAGCTGTTTATTTATGTATTGTCTGTAGCTACTTTCATGATACAAACAGCAGGGTTCTGAATAGTGTGCTCATAACACAAACCATACGGCCCTGCAAAGCCTGAAATATATCCGCTAACAGGCTCTTGGTAGAAAGTAAGTACTCTGACCTCTGGTTAGGGCAAGAGTTTATTTCTCTCTCTCTCTCTCTTTTTTTTTTAAGATTTTATCTTATTTATTTGAGAGAGAGAGATCACGAGTGGGGGGGGGGGGCAGAGAGAGAAGCAGACCCCCTGTTGAGCAGGGAGCCTGAATCAGGACTCCATCCCAGGACCCCAGGGTCACGCCCTGAGCCGAAGGCAGATGCTCAACTACTGAGCCACCCAGATGGCCCTAAACATTCTTTTTTCAGTGAAATAGAATAGATTAAAAATATTAGGGATATCACATGTCATAACAGTCAGTACTATTTTGTGAGACAATTGGTTCACTTATATCTACCATATATGTTTGTAAACGTGTGTGTGTGCGCGCGCGCGCTGCATCTATAGTATCCCTTACCGTAGACCACGGTCAAAACATCTGAAAGTCACAGGCTTGGAGGGAGGCCAGGAAGACATGGAGAAGTCACTGGAAGGTTCTAGTCCAATTAGTTCCACAGTTTATGTGATGCTGAAAAGTTGCAGATTCTAGGACGCCTGGGTGGCTCAGTGGTTGGGTGTCTGCCTTTGGCTCAGAGTGTGATCCCGGGGTCCTGGGATCGAGTCCCACATCAGGCTCCCCTCAGGAAGCCTGCTTCTCCTTCTGCCTGTGTCTCTGCCTCTGTGTGTGTGTCTCTCTCAGGAATAAATAAATAAAATCTTAAAAAAAAAAAAAGCTGGCCTTGGATGAAGCCAGCTCGCCCCTTGGCTCTTCCCCTCCACAAGCTTCACCAGTGCTGGTGGCGAGACCACTCGACAGTGGCAAGTATGAAAACTAGAGTGTGCCAGGCCTAACTAAGTACCAGTCCCAGCTGTGGGGTCTCAAGCAAGTTACTTGGTCTCTCTGAGCCATTCACACTCATTCCGCCAACCCTTGCAGAGTGCCTGCCTTACAATGGGGGTGCCCTGCCGTGCCCCCCATGAGGGTTGTACAAGACAAACTATGACACGTCTGTGGCCCCAACCCTGACCAACCCTAAGTGCTCAATAGGGTGGTATTTGTGCTTCATGTTTTGCCGTGACCTATGCTCACTGTCTGTTTATAATCATCTGAGTTTACAATTGGGATTTCCTCATTAAACAAAAAATTATTTAGGACTCGGTAAGGGGGCACCTGGCTGGCTCAGTCAGAAGAGTGAGCGACTCTTGATCTCGGAGTCGTGGTTTGAGCACTGTGTTGTATGTAGAGATTACTAAAATAATAATAATAATAATAATAATAATAATAATAATAATAATAATAACAATAATAGTAAACAACTTTTTAAAAGTATTTAGGACCGTTTGGGGGTTCTTATTTTTAAGAGTTTATTTATTTATATAAGATAGAGTGAATGATAGAGAGGAGAGAGCAGATGAGCAGGGGCAGAGGGAGAGGGAGAAGCAGGCTTCCCACTAAGCAGGGAGCCCAATGTGGGAGCTCAATCCCAGGACCCCAGGATCATGACCTGAGCCGAAGGCAGATGCTTCACCCACTGAGCCCCCAGGCCCGTTTTGGGGTTCTTAAAGGCCTGGGTTTTGTTACTTAAACATTTGGGAGTTTCAGGTTTCTTGCACTGTGGATAGGAGAATGTGGCCAGTACGATTTCAGGTTTGAGGAACTTGGTATTTCTTTCAGAGCCTAATATTTGATCCATATTTGTTACTGATTCATTGCCATTGAAGAGGGTGTGGTCTCCATTTATGAGATACAAAGGTCAATAAATATCAGCTGCATACAAGCTCCGGGATGAAGCCTCGAGTTTCGCTGCTATCTTCTCAGGATCAGGCAGCAGGCCTGGGGCACATCATACACATTCAATAAATATTTGTCGAATAAGTGGCTAATTAATAAATCAACCCTGTTATCACTTAGATCCTCAATACCTTTGTACCTTTGCGTATCTTTTTCCTACTTTCTCCACTAAAGGCTGCTGAGTTACACCCACAGTTCTCCATCCTATTATATTTCTGACAGCTTCCCAGGTCATCTCTAACTATTTTGGCTGTATATGTCTTTATATGTTTCCTATAATATGACCTGTGCCTGAAGCCTTAGGGCTATGACATAATAATTGTGAATATGCCCCATCCCGACTTAAAAAGACCCTTTGATAAAACACTATCTGTACAATATGGTTTAATTTTGTTACACAGGGACGCTTGGGGAGCTCAGTGGTTGAGTGTCTGCCTTCGGCTCAGGGTCAGGGCATGACCCCGGGGTCCTGGGATCGAGTCCCACATCAGGCTTCCCAGGGAGCCTCCTTCTCCTTCTGCCTGTGTCTCTCTGCCTTTCTGTGTCTCTCATGAATAAATAAACAAAATCTTAAAAAAAAAAAAGCCATTCTGTTATGCATTTGTTATTTTGAAGTAACAACACAGTAATAAAAATCCAAAAGGTAGAAAAAGAGCCTTTTCATGGAAGGCAAAGAGTGAGTCCCCTTCCCCTCTCGTGTCCCATCACCCTGCCCCTCCCCCAGGCCAACGCCACTAACACAATTTGGCCAATTAGTTCCATATGAAAATATTAATTTTCTTTTTTATGGAGGAGTTTAAAATACTTACAGGGAGGAGATCCCTGGGTGGTTCAGTGGTTTAGCGCCTGCCTTCAGCCCACCCAGTGTGTGGTCCTGAGGTCCTGGGATAAAGTCCCACATCGAGCTCCCTGCATGGATCCTGCTTTTCCCTCTGCCTGTGTCTCTGTCTCTCTCTCTCTCTGTCTCTCATGAGTGAGTAAATAAAATCTTTAAAAAAAGAATACTTACAGGGATTGTTTTGACCTATGTGTTTCACATAATGAGTGACCTTGTTTTATGCTTTCTGTTTTTCCCCTGTGCTTTATCTTTTCCGTGAATTGAGTTTGCTTTGCTTCCATCTCTTCCGGTGCTCTGGAAGGCGCACACCCCATTTCGTGTTTCTCTAATGTTTTCCTTTAAAATTTTAAAAGCGTTTTTTAAAGATTTTATTTATTTATTTGAGAGAGAGAGAGAGAGAGAGCATGAGCAAGGAGAGGGGCAGAGGGAGAGGGAGAAGCAGGTTCCCTGCTGAACAGGGAGCCCACAATGGGGCTCGATCCTAGGACCCTGAGATCATGACCTGAGCCAAAGACAGACACTCAACCCACTGAGCCCCCCAGGTGTCCCCTTAAGAGCATTTTTAACTTATATCTCTTGGTGCAAAGTTAAGAATAAAATAATGCTCCATGAGTCTCCCCAATTACAAAATCAAGAAATTAAACATATTGTCTTCCTGCCCTCCCCAGATAATGTTGATAAAATTCAGATGCATGTGGCCATTATTATTTCGAATGCAGCCTCACAGTTGGCAGGAAGGTTTTCACACCTGTGAGGGCCCAACTGCGACTCCTGAAAAGTCGCATGTGAAAGTACCAGCCCCCAGGACCTCAAAACGTGGCCGTATCCAGAGGTGGGGTTTTTACCCAAGATAGAGGTCACTCATCCACAGTGACTGATGTACTTGTAAAAAGAGGGAATTTGGACACAGACACGTACAGAGGAAAGATCACTCGAAGACACGGGAGAAGGACCCCAGAAGAAGAAGACTCAGAGGAAACCAGCCCTGCTGACCCCTCTCAACGCCGGCCTTCGGGCCTCCAGAGCAGTGAGAGTAAATTTCTGCTGTTGAAGCCCTCAAATCCGGGGTATTTTGTTAGGGTGGCCCCTGTGGATGAGTATGTGGCCCCGAACAACCAGCCAGAGGGGACCCCCAGGAGGGTCCTGAGTGTCCTGCCTTCCCAGCTGGGCTGCCACCTGCTGGCAGCTCTTCCCGCTGCTCGGTGGCCCCCAATTGGGATGGGATCCAACCCCCCTCAGACGGCACTGAGCCAGGAGTGACCCCGAAATGAAGATACAAACATCTACACAGCCCCATTTATACGCATTTTTTTTTTTCAATAAATACAGTACAGAGCGTATTTTTCTTACGGTTTTCTTAATCATGTGTTCTCTTACTTTCTTGTAAGAATACAGTGTAGAATACAGAAAATATGTACTCATGCACTGTGTCATTTCTTACCTGGACTGTGACAGCCTCCCGACACCTGGTCTCGCTGCATGTATCTTCCCCTCGACAATCTGTGCTCAGGACACCACTGAAATGGTCTCTTTAAAAATAAATAGAATTGAGACCCTGGGTGGCTCAGCGTAGTTTAGTGCCTGCCTTTGGCCCAGGGTGCGATCCTGGAGTCCCAGGATCGAGTCCCACATCAGGCTCCCCATAGGGAGCCTGCTTCTCCCTCTGCCTGTGTCTCTGCCTCTGTGTGTGTGTGTGTGTTTCTCTATGAATAAATAAATAAAATCTTTAAAAAAAATAGAAAAAGAAAGAAAGAAAACATAGGTCCAAGCACGTGGAGGTTCATGGGTGGCCAAAATTCGGTGGCACCCAGGATGCCCCGTAGCAAGTGCGTGGATAAATAAGCCATGGTCCATCCAGACAATTGTTTAGGACTAAAAAGAAATGAGCTTTCAACCCACAAAAAAGATGCACGTGAGACTGATCTGCGTGATGCTATGCGAAAGAAGCCAAACTGAAAAGGCCACGCGCTCCGTGACTCCAGCCCTAGGATGGATTGGAAAAGGTAAGACCCTGGGGCTGTAAAAAGGGCCATGTGTGCTGGGGGGTCAGGGGAGGGGAGAGGGATGGATGGACTGAGAAGAATGGGTATTTGGGGCAGCGAAATTATCTTGTGTGACGCTCTCACGGCGGATCCATGTCACGATTCACATATGTCAAAACTCTAGAGTAAACCCCACAACCTGGGGTGATAATGACAGGTTTTGTGGGTTCGCTGATTGTAACACGTGTATCACTCTGCTGTGGATAGTATAAACAGTGGGGGAGGCCCTGGCAGTGTATGGCAACACTCTATACTTTCCACTCAATTTAGTGACCCTAAAACTGGTCCAGAAAAGAAGTCTGGTTTTCATTTTTTATTTTTTAAATATTTTATTTATTTGTTCATGAGAAACACAGAGAGAGGCAAAGACACAGGCAATGGGAGAAGCAGGCTCCCCATGGGGAGCCCGATGCGGAACTCGATCCCAGGACCCCGGGGTCACACCCTGAGCTGAAGACAGATGCTCAACCATTGAGCCACCCAGGTGCCCCTCAGATGTGTCTTCTACAAATATTTTCTCCCAATCCATGGCTTTATCTTCTCATTCTCCTGGCGGTGTCTCCTGCAGACCACAAGATTCTCACATTAATGAAGTCCAGCCTATCAATTACTTCTCTATGAATCATGCTTGAAAATTAGTTCCACCTTTGGACGTTTTGATTACCTGAACTAATAAATTCCCTTCTGACTTCAGTAGAGTTGGGTTTTCTGTTACTTCATATTTATTTCCTCAAAATAGAACTCTGGACAGAGTAGACAATAAACAATGGACGTTTTTACTACTGTCAGAGTAATTTTTAGAATTTCTCTTTAAAAGGCTTTTTTGGGCGCCTGAGTGTTCAGACCATTAAGCGCCTGCCTTTGGCTCAGGTCATGATCTCAGGGTCCCAGGATCCAGCCCCACATTGGGCTCCCTGTTCAGCGGAGGAGTCTGTGTCTCCCTCTCCCTCTGCTTGTCAGCCCTGCTCATGCTCTCTCTCTCTCTCTCTCTCTCTCTCTCAAATAAATGAATAGACTCTTAAAAAAAAAAAAAAAAGGCTTTTGATTTTGAAACTGACGTTCAATTTCATGACTAAATTTACAAAAATTAGAGTTATGTCTAGACTTCCCCATTTGGGGCTTTTTCCTTCACTACATCTCTTGGTGACATAAAATATTTTTAGAAAGATTTTTAAAAGGAGAAGAAGAGAGACACCGTGGTATTTCAAACCCAAGCATTCTCAGAAATGTGATTCTTTTGCCCTTTACACATGCGAAAAAACACCTCAGATACTCATACAATAATCGGGATATAGGGCAGCCCTGGTGGCGCAGCGGTTTAGACCCGGGATTGGGTCCCGCATCGGGTTCCCTGCATGGGGCCTGCTTCTCTCTCTGCCTCTCTCTATGTCTCTATGAATAAATAAATAAAATCTTAAAAAATAATAATAATCAGGATATGGTGCTTGTTTTTGGTTTTTTGGTTTTGGGGTGGGGTTTTTTGGGGAGGGTTGGGTTTTTTGTTTTTTTGTTTGTTTGTTTGTTTGGCTGTCAGAACCATAGACGCTGCTCTGAATGCCACAGAGAAATCTCGGAGCTGGACCGACTTTTGTTCCTCTCTATGTGACCTTTACTTCTGCATAGACGTATCTTGGAATGATACGGCTCTTCAGGAGGAATCTAAGTTCAGTTTGCTTTTGACATTTTACCTGGGATATGGTGTGCCTTTCAACCAGCAGAGGCAGGAGCGCCCACCGCAGACTATGGACCGTGGCATCTCGGCCACCTGACTTGTTATGTGGCATCACAGTTCCACCCTCTTCCCCATGGCTGCTCCTTTCTCCCAACCTTTAGACCTTTCCTGCCTATGAGGGATTTCTGGGGCTCATCCCCCTACACTCTTCTCTCACCCTCGGCTCTCCGGCAGCCCCATTCTCCCCGATTCCCCTCTGTGCATTTTGAGGTTCTGTGCAATTCTTCCTTTTTCTCCCCCAAATACATGATGGCCCTTTCTTCCTTTCTTACAATCCTCTGCTCCTACTTCCAGGAGATTCTAGTGAAAATCTTCCTGAAGATCCCACCCAAATCCTACTGTCCCTATTTCTCCAGCATGCATTTCCTTCTCTCCATCTTCAGGATGATGAGCTCTTTCTCTCGGTTTGCAGAAAACTTTCCAAATCCCTATGATTTTTTTTTTGTTTTTTTTTAATTAATTATTTTTAAAAAAATATTTTATTTATTTATTCATGAGAGATGCACAGAGAGAGAGAGAGAGAGAGAGGCAGAGACAAAGGCAGAGGGAGAAGCAGGCTCCATGCAAGGAGCCTGACGTAGGACTTTATCCCGGGTCCCCAGGATCAGGACCTGGGCTGAAGGCAGTGCTAACTGCTGAGCCACCCAGGCTGCCCTGTTTTTTTCTAAAGTGTATTATTTTTTAAATAATTGTGCTTTTAAGTTTATAATTAAAAATTTTTAATGTTTATTTTTTTAGTTGATTATTTTTTAGTTTATTATTTTGTAAAGATTTTATTTATTTATTTGAGAGAGAGAAAGAGCCCAAGTAGGCCGAGGGGCAGAAGGAGAGGATCTCAAGCAGATTCCCTACTGAGTATGGAACACAATGCGGGGCTCGATCTCATGACCTGTGAGATCACAACCTGAGCTGAAACACAAGAGTCAGACACTCAACTGACTGAGCCACCTGGGCACCCCTAAAGTTTATTATTATTATTTTTTAGTAACCTCTGAGCCAGCATGGAGCTTAAACTCACAACCCTGAGACCAAGAGTTGTGTGCTCCCCAGGCTGCCTCAGCCAGGTACCCCCTCATTATTTCAGGCACATCCAATTGTATAAATGCAACATAAGGAACACCTGTGGCCACCCCACACATACTTCTTTGTCTCTTTACTCGCCTAAAACGCAACAGCACCACTCAGACTCTGCATCCCGCTCTGCCCACCGGGATGGGGTTGAGTCTCCTCTCGGGGCCATCAGTGGGACCTGACGTCACTCTGACAGTGACCATCACTTCTTCTGTGAGCTATAAAGCCCAGCATGGGAAACTGTCTGCACCGAACCCCCTCGGAGGGCCTTGCAGGGATGGAAGGCAGCCCAAGGCTTCTCAGAAGGAGACAGGTGACAAGTGAAAGCACACTCCTGCAAAGCTCACAGGATTTAGGATCCACCTTCTAAAACACGAGAGAAGGAATCCCTGGGTGGCGCAGCGGTTTGGTGCCTGCCTTTGGCCCAGGGTGCTGATCCTAGAGACCCGGGATCGAATCCCACCCACATCAGGTTCCCAGTGCATGGAGCCTGCTTCTCCCTCTGCCTGTGTCTCTGCCCCTCTCTCTGTGTGACTATTGTAGATAAAATAAAAAAAAAAAAAAAAAAAAATTTTTAAATAAAAATAAAATAAAACACGAGAGAAGGGGCCGCCCGGGTGGCTTAGCAGTTTAACACTGCCTTTAGCCCAGGGCCAGATTCTGAAGACCTAGGATCTAGTCCCACGTTGGGCTCCCTGCATTGGAGCCTGCTTCTCCCTCTACCTGTGTCTGTGTCTGTCTGTCTGTCTCTCTCTCTCTCTCTCTCTCTCTCTCTGTGGCTCTCATGAATAAATAAATAAATAATCTTAAAAAAAATAAAACGAGAGTGTAAAAAAATAAATAAATAAAATAAAAATTAAAAAAATAAATTAACGAAAAGAGACAGAAAAATCAATGAAAAGACGCATCAGAAACAACATGGGAGGGATCCCTGGGTGGCGCAGCGGTTTGGCGCCTGCCTTTGGCCCAGGGCGCGATCCTGGAGACCTGGGATCAAATCCCACGTCGGGCTCCCGGTGCATGGAGCCTGCTTCTTCCTCTGCCTGTGTCTCTGCCTCTCTCTCTCTCTCTCTCTCTCTCTCTCTCTCTCTCTGTGACTATCATAAATAAATTAAAAAATTAAAAAAAAAGAAAAAAAAAAAAGAAACAACATGGGAGTGTTTTTAAAGTGTTCGGCAAAACTGAATACCAGTTGTCACAATAATCACAATTATCGTCCACAGGTCCTGCACCACAGAGTTCAGGGAGGTTCAGAGAAATGTCCTGTTTCAGGCATCCTCTGGTTCCAGTGGCAAGCCCTTGTAGGCGGTGCTGAATCCAGCTGTGTTGTCAATGGGGGGAGGCCTCCCCGATTCTTCATTCTTGAGTGAAAGGACTTCTCCACTGTCAGCATTTCCACCATGGTTTCAGGGGGCTGCTGGCGTCCCTGGCTGCACACCACACCCTGGCCTCTGCACCCTACAAGGGCCTTCACCTTCATCCTGGCACCTAGGCCCGCCTCTGACTCAGAGGGGGGCCCCACAGTCTCCAACCCTGGGCCCTGTGCACAGTGAGGACTTCGTGAATCCCTCTCTGTATCGGAAAGGACTCTCCACGCCGCCATCAACAGAAGCGCCCCTCCAACTGGTTTGCTGGAAGACAGAACCTTGGAGGATTGATCAGGCTTCAGGCGTGGCTGGATCTGTCAGCTCCGATGGAGCCAGCCACACCGTCTAGACCCCTCCCGGTCTTTGCTCTTCCTCTTGGGGGCTTGGCTCTCCTGCAGGCACTCCCTCATGGCAAGGCTCTGCCACCAGGAACTTCAGCCACCCCCAACGGAACCAGAGCTTCTTTGACCGCAGGCTGACCATGACCCAAGCCAGGAATTGATTCTCACAGGACTGACCCAGGTCCTGTGGCCGTCACCGAATCACACACTGAAGCCGCAGGGGCAGCATGTTCTCATCAGTCAGGCCTCCTTGCTGAGAGACAGGCAGTGGCCTCAGCAGAGGAGGGCTTTTTGTTTTTATTTATTGATTATTGTTTAAGATTGTATTTATTTATTTGAGAGAAAGAGAGAGAGCATTAAGTAGGGGAGAAGCCGGCTCCCCACTGATCAGGGAGCTTGACACACAACTTGATCCCAGGACCCTGGGATCACGACCTGAGCCGAAGGCAGATGCTTCACCCACTGAACCTCACCCTGGGCGCCCCAGGAGGAGGGATCTTTAAACCAGTAATGACAGAAGAAATGAGAGCACAATGAGGGTTTGCCACCATCCTTTTAGTTTCCTTCCAGAAGAGCCCCTCGGCCTGGGACCCCTGGGAAGGACAGGGCACCCCAGCTCACTAACTGCTCCTCACACGGGCCCAGGTTGTCCCCACCACCTGCCACCAGGGAAGGGGAGTCACTACAGCTCTGGTGCCCGCGAGGCAACGGGGACTTACAGGCGTCAGGCTCGGCTGAGGCACAAAGCAGGCGAGCGGCCCTTGGGGGATGGCCGCAGGGGCAGGTGCAGGTGCAGCAGGAAGGGAGAAAGAGCACCCCAACCTCAGGCCACTTCCTGCGTGTCAAGCTCCTCGCCTCCACCCCCCACCCCCCCAGCTCGAGGGCAGCGGCCCCTCCACCTCCTCTTTGCGGTGTTCCTGCCTGTCTCTCCCTTATCTCTCCCTGCCTGATGCTGCCACTCCTCTCCAACCTTTGTACCTTGCTCCAGGCTTGTTTTTCTTCTGGACCCAGATCCGGGCTCACTTTCACTCAGGACTCGTAGGGGTGGCTGCCTCACCATGTGCACTGGGAAGTGCTCCCGCTTCGTGGGGCTCTCCCTCATCCCCCTGTCCCTGGTCTGCATGGTGGCCAATGCCCTCCTGCTGGTGCCTCAGGGCAAGACCAACTGGACTAACGTCAGCAACCTCAGTTTGCAAGTGTGGCTCATGGCTGGCTTCGTTGGAGGGGGCCTGATGGTGAGCGGGTGGGCTCCCCACTGCGGGGTCCTGAGCTCGAGTGGGGTGGGGTGGGGGGTGGGGATGGCAGTCTGGAGGGACCTGGGTCCTCCCACCGCCCTCAGACACCGACACCGAGGGCCTGTGAGTCCTGGGGGAGGCCTGAGCTGAACATCCAAACATCCAAGGGTAAAGGGGAGGAAGGAAGGAAGGAAGGAAGGAAGGAAGGAAGGAAGGAAGGAAGGAAGGAAGGGGCCCCCACTCCCTGTCCCTCCCTGCCCTGTGGGGGCAGGGGGGGGTGCGGTGGGCAGCAGATGCTATAGCGCATCCCTCCCTCTCCCTCGAAGGCCAGAGGGAACAGCTGGCCCTGTGGGTGGTGATCAGGGCTGGATGATAACGGGCATGGAGGCTGGGTGTGAGCACCTGGAGCCAGGAACAGGATCACAGCTCTGTTCATCCTGCCTGTTCCGCCTCCCCCTCGTCCCTCCACTCTCTGTTCACACTTCTGGATGCCCCCCTCCATCCTGGGGCTGCCTCGACTCAGAGCTCAGGTGTGCATGGTGGGGAGGGTGCCCCTGCCCCCGACTTCCTGGAGACTCAGATCTGTCAGGAGTGGGGTTGGTGGGGGGGACACACACCTCAGAGACCTCTTCATCCCCACCCTGACATTTGGGGGAACTTCAGGGTAGGTTAACACGGCCATGGGATGTCCCCAGCTTGGCTCCTCACTCCTCAGAGGGCTCACGGGTGAAACTCCCCAGGCAGGGCTCCCCTGGGCCTCTTTGGACACAGTGACTGTCCTCCCTGCACCCTCACTCAGCGCCACACTGTGCCCCTTCTCCAGCCCTGGCCACCCATACCTCCTCACGGTCTAACCGGCCTGCCTCAGGGGATACCCCCCAACGCTGCCCTGCCGGCATCCCTACCCAGGACATTCCTGGCCCCTCTCTTCCCACCTCCACGCCCCAGCTGCTCTTAAGGAGACTTTCTCGCCTGTGTTCGCAGAGTCCCTTAGGCACCGCGGGGACTAGGGCCATGGTCCTGCTCTCCCTGGAGCTGGCACTCCCTCTAGGACACATACAGCATCCAGAGAGTGTGAATGCAAGCCCCGTGGCTGCCCAGTCCTGTACTTGACAGGCACTCGGTTAATAACCTGTGAGCAGAACACAAAGGAGTAAGATGATTTCAGGCAAGACAGGCCCTCCCCTCCCCCAGGAGACCAAGCAGGTGCGATGGCAAAGAGCTCCTTCCTAGGGCAAGGGGGGTGGGCGTGGGGTGAGGGGGGGCAGTGTTCATAGCATTTTCTTTCTTTCTTTTTCTTAAACATCACTTTCTATCCCTTTGAATTTCATTTCTAGGCAAGAGAATGTTTTTTTTTTTTCTTTTTCAGATTTTATTTTTTATTCCTGAGAGACACACAGAGTGAGAGGCAGAGACACAGGCAGAGGGAGAAGCAGATCCCTTCGGATAGCCAGACATGGGACTCAATCCCAGGACCCTGGGATCACGCCCTGAGTGGAAGGGAGATGCTCAACCACTGAGTCACCCAGGCACCCCAAGAGTATACATTTTTGAAAATTTTAAAACTTTTTCCCAAAGAGAGGAGGGGAGGGGCCAGGGGAGGGGCAGGGGGAGATGGAGAGGGAGAATCCTAAGCACACCACCCCCACTCCCACCCCAACGTGGGGCTCAGTCCCATAACCCTGAGATCACGACCTGAGCCCAAATCAAGAGGCACACGCTTAACCGACTGAGCCACCCAGGCACCCCAAGAATATACTTTTAATTTTTTTTTTAAGTGAACTCTATGCCACACATGGAGCTCAAAGTCATAACCCCAGGACCAAAAGTGGAGTGCTGTACCCATGGAGCTGGCCAGGCGCCCCTGTTTACAGCATCTTCAAGGAAGGCCTCAGTGAGGTGACATCTGAACTGGACCCCACAAGACAAAACGAAGGAAGCTACACCACAGCCGAGGGTGGGCGGGTCGCTGGCAAGTACACAGCCTAAGCTGGCACATCTGAGGATCATGTGGGCAGCCGGGGCAGTGGGGGTTTAATGAGATGAGCCCTGAGGCAGGCACAGGCCAGAGCATGTAGACCCTTGTGAAGAATGGGGATTTTATTATAACTGCAACAGGAAAGGTGCCCCCCGGGGCGGGGGACTCAGTCAGGGAAGCATCTGCCTTCTGCTCAGGTCATGATCCCAGTGTCCTGGGATTGAGTTCTGCATCGAGCTCCCTGCTCCACGGGGAGTATGCTTCTCCCCCTGTTGGTGCTCCCTCTCTCTGTGTCTCAAATAAATTAAAAAAAAAATTAAAAAAAAAAAGCACAACAAGAAACTATAGAAGGACCTTTTCCCTTGTTTTGAGCTTTTGAACTTTTTTAAAAAAGATTTTATTTCTTTATTCATGAGAGACACACACACAGAGAGAGAGAGAGAGAGAGAGGCAGAGACACAGGCAGAGGGAGAACCAGGCACCATGCAAGGAGCCCAATGTAGGACTCGAACCCAAGTCTCCAGGATCACGCCCTGGGCTGAAGACGGTGCTAAACCGCTGAGCCAATCAGGCTGCCAGCTTTTGAACTTTGTTTGTTTGTTTGTTTGTTTAAGATTTATTTATTTATTTATGATAGACAGAGAGAGAGAGAGAGGCAGAGACACAGGCAGAAGGAGAAGCAGGGGGATCCCTGGGTGGCGCAGCGGTTTGGCACCTGCCTTTGGCCCAGGGCGCGATCCTGGAGACCCGGGATCGAATCCCACATCGGGCTCCCGGTGCATGGAGCTTGCTTCTCCCTCTGCCTATGTCTCTGCCTCTCTCTGTGTGTGACTATCATAAATAGATAAAAATTAAAAAAAAAAAAAAAAAAAAAGAAGGAGAAGCAGGCTCCACGCCGGTAGCCCGACGTGGGACCCAATCCCGGGGTTCCAGGATCGCGCCCTGGGCCAAAGGCAGACGCTAAATCACTGAGCTACCCAGGGATCCCCTGAACTTTTTTTAAAGTCATACGGACGAGCACCCAGATCCTTAGCAGACAGCCTAGCAGATTTTTACAAAGCGGACCCCCCATGCACCCAGCACTCAGACCAAGACAGAGCTCATTACCAGAATCCCAGACGTGCCTCCCATGCCAGGCACGACCCCCACCACAGTCCCCACCACCCTGATTTCTAACCCCATGGGCTAGTCTTGCCCGTTCAGCGCTTTATATGAATGGAATCCTGCAGGGTAGCAATTTTGTGTCTGGCTTCTCCAGTTCAACATATGTGTGTGAGGTTCATCCATGTCATTATGCAGAGGTGTAGTCTGTTATTTCTTGCGCATTCCAGGGTGTGCATACACTGCAATTAATTTAAACATCCTACCATCGATGGGTGTTTGCATAGGCCCCAACTTGGGTTTATTGCAAATAATGGTGCTATGGACATTCCCACAGATGTTTTTAGGTGAACTTCTGTTTGCATGACTGTTGGATGGATACTTAGGAGTGAAATGGCTGATTCCTTTCTTTTTTTTTTTAAGATTTTATTTATTTATTCATGAAAGACACAGAGGAGAGAGAGGCAGACACACAGGCAGAGAGAGAAGCAGGCTCCATGCAGGGAGCCCGATGCGGGACTCAATCCCAGGACCCCAGGATCACACCCTGGGCCAAAGGCAGGCAGGCGCTAAAACCCTGAGCCACCCAGGGATTCCCGAAATGGCTGATTCTTAAGGTGCGTGCAAGGCATTCAGTGCTCGTGGATATTGCCAAAGGGTTTTTCTGAAGTTCTTTCTTTTTCTTTAAAGATTTTATTTATTGGGCAGCTCCGGTGACGCAGCGGTTTAGCACCGCCTGCAGCCCAGGGTGTGATCCTGGAGACCCAAGATGGGAGTCCCACATCGGGCTCCCTGAATGGAGCCTGCTCCTCCCTCTGCCTGCGTCTCTGCCTCTCTCTCTCTCTCTCTCTCTCTGTGTGTGTGTGTGTCTCGCATGAATAAATAAATAAAATCTTTTTTTTCTTTTTTTTAAAAGATTTATTTATTTATTCATTCAGAGAGAGAGGCAGAGACACAGGCAGAGGGAGAAGCGGCTCCATGCGGGAAGCTCGATGTAGAACTCAATCCCAGGACTCCAGGATCACGCCCTGGGCCAAAGGCAGACGAAGGCAGACGCTCAACCACTGAGCCACCCAGGGATCCCCGAGTTTTCTGAAGTTCTTATACCGGTTTCCTTCGCACATCAGCAAAACAGGAACATTTTAGTTGCTCCAGACACTTCTGGGTTTGGGTCCCACCAGCTGGTGTGCAGAGTAAGGGTAGAGGTGAGCAGGTGATGGGAGACAACTGTGGTTGGCCAGGAGAGCTGAGTGGCTGAGCGTGGGCCAGGGGCCAAGGAAGCAGACTCGAGCTACAAACTCAGTGTCTCCTTCTGCGCTTACAGTGACCCTTCTCTTGGCACAGAGTGAGTCAGAGGAGCTTGGAGAACAATAGGAATCGAACACTTGGGATGCCTGGGTGGCTCAGCGGTTGAGTGGCTGCCTTGGATCCTCGCAGGGAGCCTGCTTCTCCCTCTGCCTGTGTCTCTCATGAATAAATAAATAAAAATCTTTTTTTAAAAAAGGAACTAAACACTTTGGCTAAGAAAATAGAAATCTCAAAGAGGTAGGTCAATGGAAATTGGTAAACCCCAAAAGCAATTCTAGGTGTCTTTGGATCTGTGGGCTTCCCAGTTAAGCATCCCACCCAGAGGTCCACCGCTGGTTCTGCTGGGAGACATGGAAGAGCAGACAGGGAGTATCTGGAAGAACTCTACTCACTTTGGCAGGTGTTTCTATGATGTCACGAGGAATGAGATGACAGAATTAAACCCTCGGCCCCACCCGTAGAGAGGAACGAAATGATGCCTGGTACACCGTGTGCCACACAAGGCACAGAGAGGCAAAGATCAAGACAGCTGTGGAATTCCAGAGATGGGCAATAGGCAAAGAGCCTGGTGTGGTGCAACAAGATAAGGCCAGAGCCAAAGTAAGCAGCCTCGAACGCCTT